>NC_135661.1:57095069-58333069 GCF_964188315.1 Podarcis muralis | reverse complement strand
ACCTGTAATGGGAGAAATGTGGTGGTGCATGGCCCTGTAACAATCACTTGATATCTCAGCAGCTTTAGATAGCATTGGTCATGGTAACCTACTGGATCACCTGAGTGGGATGGGTGGAGACACTATATTAGTGGTTCCACTCATACTTGCTTGGTTGTGTCCAGATAATAACACTGGGTGGGGGACTGCTCTTTGACATTGTTTTGGCATTGATATACAAAGCCCTGAGCAACTTGGGCCTAGAATACCTGAAGCCTGAACTGTTATATTCCAGCTTGACCACTGAAATCCAGAGGGGTGATGTTAGTTGTCCCCCCATGTTACAGACCGACATTTAGAAACCAGACATTTAGCACCACTGGTCACATAGCCTCTGATGTACCTGCTTACTCTGCGCCTTGGAACCTGACTTCTGTACCAAACTGACTTATGCATTAAAACTTTTGGAAGAAATGGTGTTGAGAGTTCTAGTTCCTCATCCAGCTGAGAGCCAGGACAATTCCCAAGCATTGCTTATCCATGGTGCAAACCATTCTCTCCTAACAAAAGAGCCATAGTTAGCAGCAACCTGCCCTCATAGTACCTGCTGCCCACTTTGGAGTGGGGCTGCCAGTTCAACTAAGTAATGCCCATGGGTGAAACGCAAGGGGGAACTGAGCAACAGTTATGGGGTGTTAGTAAGGCTGCTGCAGCTGCCCTCCTCCATTATTTTCAGAAGAGAAGGCATTACAGTCTACACATGTGCTTCTGGCAAAAAGAGATGATGCCCAGCAGCTGTATTATGAACTGAATGCACTCTGTCAGATGCAACTTCAGATCAAACAAGAGGATGAGTGAGAGAAGGGCTCAATGACAGGTTTATGCTTTGCAATCCTTGGGCATCTCCTACTGGAAAGATGTGATGCAGCAGAACTAAGAAAGCTCTCTCTGCCCATGGCTTTGGAAAACCACCACCATTAGTCAGCACTGGGCTAAATCAGACTCCTACAACTCCCATTAGTCCCACCCAGCATGAGCAGTAGCCAGGGATGATGTGAAGTGTAGTCCAGCCTCTGGAGGGCACCAGGGTGGAAAAGGCTAGGCAAGATAGACCAAGTTCCTGATACTACTACTACATGTTCATATTGCATTATTGAGGTTCTAGAGCCAGCGTGGTGTAGTGATTAGTGTTGGACCAAAACCTGGGGGACCAGGGTTCAAATCCTCACTCAGCCATGGCATTGGGCCAGTCTCTTCTTCAGCCTAACCTACCTCACAGGGCTGCTGTGGGAATGAAATGGGGGAAGAGAACTGTATATGCCACCTTGTGCTCCTTGGAGGAAAGGTGAGATATAAATGTATGTATGTATGTATGTATGTATGTATGTATGTATGTATGTAAGTAAGTAAGTAAGTAAGTAAGTAAATAAATAAATAAATAAATAAATAAATACAGAGTCAAGCTCTGTACAAGGACTGAGTGCTCTCTCATTTGTAATTTAACCTTGGCTCAGCTGCTACTTTTCTCAGCCTGCAAATCCTTGTTAAAGAGGGATGATATGAGGATTTTCAACGTACAAAAAGGTGCTGGTTGGTCTGGTAAGAAACAGTTTGTAAAAGGAAAGTGGATCTTAAAATTTTGTAAACAGTTTATTTGGAAAAATGAGGCTGAGAGGGTGAAGAGAGTATTAGTCCACAGAAAGCAAGAATCCTATTTGTTGCTAAGGTCAGTTGTATTCGAACTTATTCTTACAAAGAGACCTAATGCCCACTTCCCCTTTCTACAGAAAAGTTTGGTGAACTCTTGAACTCAGGAAGTGCAGCCAGGTAAGGCATCTAGAAAAATCAGGGAGGGTTGTTTACAGGTCACTTCTAATCTCAGTCCAGAAAAATGTGCTTTTTCATCAGGAGTACAAGCAATGTCAGGCTGAGTTTGGGGCACATGGCAAATCCAGGGCACTAGCCTGCTCATTTGTAGCTCTGCTTAAGGAACTCCTTCCTGCCTCTGTCTCGGCCACCAAAAGTGCGAACTCTGTGAATGAGCTGCAGCTGTTTCTCAATGGTGGTCGTGATGTCCATGTCGTCAGGGATGTGGACGTAGCGGACGTTCCTTCCCGTCACAAACAGATCATCCAGCCAGGTGGAATGGCCACACCGGTCAGTGAACGTCGCCTCGGCTAGGCGGATGTTCATGAAGGCGTCAACATTGGTGATGCGGCCCACAGCCATGCTCTCGTCCCGCAGCTCCACAGTGGTGACGTGTCCGTGGAGGCCCTGCAGCAGGATGACAAGGCTGTTCTCCGAGATGGTGCGCTCCTTCACGGAGTGGCTGATCTCCATGGCGTGGCACCACCTGATGGCTGGAGCAGAAACATGAGGAAGAAGAGAGTTCAGTGAGAGAGTTAGCCCCATTAATCACTTTCTCTTGTGCTATATAGAGAACGGGTCTGTGCTTGCTTTGTGCCAACCATGGAATTCAGCTCATTATTTTAAAATCACAGTTCATGTTCGTTTTGCTTGGAGAGTACACAGGTGAAACCTCAAAACCCAAACTGAGGCTCTGCAGGATCTCTAAAGGCACCTAAGCAAGCTTCAGTACAGAACTCTCTGTGTTGGTTGGCCTCTCCTTACAAGCCAGGCAGTAAGACTCAAAAGGGGCTGCACATGCCCAGAGGCCAACTGCTCAGCAACCAAACATTCTCACTTGGAAGGACCAGCAGTAAAATAGCGAGAAAGCTGAATTTCTTCTCTTTCCCATAATGTATTTATGTATACTGTATGTGCTTCAGTGTAAGTTGCTGCAAGACCTGTTTGGTGACAAGCAACTAGTAAGTTTAGTACATAAATGAAAATAAATAAATGGCAGACCTGGTGCCAGGGCCACTGAGAGAGGAATACTGTTATACCGGGTCCAGACTCTTGAGCCCTTTCTCTCTCTCTCTCTCTCTCTCTGTTTCTTAAATTGAATTTAACACTTGTAGAAGGAAAGTGAGGAAGCAAAATGTGTGGACATTTGAAGCAATCGCTATCTGAAGCAATTGCTTTGTGATATGAGCCTATTCCTGCCTTTCTGTTTTTAGCCAATGAGTACAGTGACAGCTGTGACCCATAAGTGCTGTGGGCAAATACATACACAGAGAAGAACCCTCAAACTTGGAAGCCTTAAAAAAAAAAAAGGATTAGGCAAATCCACGGAGAAGGCTGTCGATACTTCCTAGCCATGATGGAGGCCAGGCTCTGCCTCCACAGCCTGAGGCAGAAGTGTTTCTTAACGCCAGCTGCTAGAAACAGCAGGAGGGTGTGTGTGCTGCTATTGCCCTCTGGTCCTGCTCTGGGGTTTTCCCATTGGGGGCATCTGTTTGGCCACTGTGAGATGAGGACACTGGTCTAGATTGGCCCCCTATGCCTCAATCTAGCTGCAGCCGGGCTGTTCTGATGTTCTTCTGTAAAACAACTTCCAAGTGGCCCAAAGAGTCCCTCTCACCAAGGAGGTGGCCTTCTAGTGGGGAAGAGGGCCCGATCCACTCATGGGGCCTCCTGGGCCGCAGGAAATCCTGTGGGCGCAGAAAGCAAGCAGGCAGGCCGGCCGGCAGGAGAAGCAGACCCAGGGGCTCATGATAGGGGTCCCCAGCATGAGCTGCACTGGCATAGGTATAGCCAAGGGGGGCAGGTAGGAGCAGCTGCTCCCTTCAATAAAAATAAATAAAAATACAGGGGGTGGGGGCAGAACCTCTGTTAGCTAACAAATGGCCCTAACAAAAATCCTGGCTACGCCCATGCCCCCTAGGCCTGCTCCTGGCTGCCTAACTCTCGCTGTCTCGCTCTCCGGCTTTTCGCTCGGCAGGCAAAGCCAGGGAAGGGGAAAGGGCAGTTCGTGGCGGCTCCTGATCCGGATCGGGTCCCGTTCAGAAGAGGCGCGCGCAGCGGAGTCTCCGCTCGCCTACCTGTCTTGGATCTCCCGCCTCCTCGCCCAGCGCAAAAGCGGAAGCACGCGTGCGCAATCGATAGGGGGCTTAATCAAAGAGACTTCGCTCCTCATTCGCCGGTTCTATGCCCAACCGGAAGAAAGTGGAGCAGCCCCATTGGCCAGAATGGAAGAAAAGGCGGGGCTCGAAGTGGGAGAGGAGAAAGCTGGCTTGTGATTGCTCCGTTGCTTCCGCCCGTATCTCGTGCGCTCGCAGATTCGCTTTCCGCCCTGAAAGTGACGCAAATAAGCCACCTAAAAGCTGGAGAGGTTGTAGTTTCGGTGGTGTTGATGGGCTCCTTTGCTCCAGCTCAAAGCCACCTTAACTCTCAACTAAGCATGCTCAGAATTGCCGGTATCCGGGTGTGATTTTACGAATCACAGTAACATCAGACTGCAATCAAGTATTTTGGAGCAACCCTTGTTGAGCAGCGTAATGCTTCCTGCCCGGTAAACATGGCTAAGATTTAGTTAACTACACATGACGAGCTGTTTGTTAAGCTGCATTTTTCAAATTTAAAATGTTTTAAATAAACACATATAGTTTTTATACACTATTCTTTAATGGTAGTAATGGATTTATAATTAGCTTATAATAAAAGTAGAACTATCTTCTCTAATAAGCAGCTTTTGTTCTGTGCAAATAGGCTAGATCTAGTTCACCAGAAGCAGCTTAGTCATGCTGGCCACATGACCCGGAAGCTGTCTGCGGGCAAACGCCGGCTCCCTTAGCCTATAGAGCGAGATGAGCACGCAACCCCCGAGTTGTGTGCGACTGGACCTAACGGTCAGAGGTACCTTTATCTTAGTTAGAATCTATTTGGGATTCCTATGCAAACTCACTTAATATGAATGCATCAGCTTCACAGAGACTCATCAACCATTTTACCAAACCTGCAGGCAGTTCCATCAGCCTGATGACGAACATCCTCGGTCAGGACGTTGCCAGCACTCCATGCATTAGCACTGGTGATCACACGCTTGAGATGGTAGACTGTTTTGTCTATCCGGATTTCACCATAACCAGCAGCCTCCATCAATGCTGAGCTGGACAAGCATATTGGCAATACAGCTACGACAATGTGATGCTAACATCCCATACCAAGATAAAGGTCTACCATGCTTGTGTGTTGAGCACGCTGCTTATGGAAGTGAGTCATGGGAAACTTAGAATTGTCAGGAGCAACCCTTCAACGCCTTACATGTGTGCTGTGTCAGGAAGCTTTGGGGTATCATCAGGGACGTGCTCTACGGGAAAATGGCTTCAGGCACCAGGCCTGTTGGCCAGCCAACTCTGTGTTACAAAAGATGTCTGCAAATGTGACATGAAGGCTGGCAGCATTAACCCCACTGTGTGGGAATACCTTGCAGAACACTGGAGTGCCTGGAGATAGACAGTCATGTTGTGTATCCATAGCAGTGACCAGAGGAGGGAAGAGTGTAGAGAGAAGAAACTCCATAGTGTATCTGCACCAGCATCACCAGATGCCTTCATCTGACCCAGCTGCAACAAAATGACTCTCTTGTATTAGTCTCAACAGCCACGGCAGGTGCTGCAACCATCCAATAGATTAGCTTCACCCCCAAAGGCACACTCCTTCACTGTCTCCTGAGACAGATGGATGGCAACAACAATACTTAAACCATGCTGTCCCACAATCAGAATTGTCAAGGTTTTTGCCAGTAGGGCTGCTGTGCCTTTAACAGCTGCAAAAGCAGCAGAAATTCATCAGTGGGAGAGGCATCTAGGGCAGCCTTCACAAACCTGGTGCCCTTCAGATGCTGTTGGACTACAACTTCCACCAGTCCCAGTTGTAGTCCAGCAACACCTGGAAGGCACCAGGCTGATATAGGGAAATAAGCAGTGGCAACTCTAGTAAGAGTGTTGTTTCTCTCCTCTGTCAATGTGTGTCTACGGGGATTTTCAGAGCTTGCAATCCTTTGCACACTTACTGGGAGGAAACCCTACTGAACAGAGGGGGATTTGCTTATGAGTAAACTTCTGGACTTGGCATGTGAGGTGGTGGGTTATCACAGGACAGGTGGGGTGGAGAGAGCCTTAAAAGGTAAGTGATAAAAAAGGCAAAAGGACATCTTGTTTCTGGTCTTTATTGCTGCAACTAAAAAGACCTTGGTTGCAACACCATTAAAAACTTGGTCCCCATAAGCAAAATGAAGGAACTGGTCTTTCTGCTCGTGTTATAACACACTCACAAACTTAACTAGTGATATAACACAGTTTGGACCTTTAATTAGGAAGCCTATAGAGGGAATCTGTGTATGCACACAGGACATAAATGCCCACTTTCTTTCCAGATGCTCCAGCTTCTAACTCTGGGAGGCACAATCTAGGTCCTTATTAGCACAGGAATGAAGCTGCTATTTGACCATGACCCCATTTCACCAAAGCCAGAGACAGAATTGGTCAAACACATCTAAGCAACATCCAGCCTTAGTGACCCAACAAAAATGGATGACCTTGGTAACTGCTCTGTTCTACAGGAGGCTGACAGCCAGGTGCTCTCCTCCTCAAGATGGAAGAGACTTGCATTCATGCTCAGCATCCAGCTCATCCATCATTGCCAGCAAGTCAGCACCCTTGCTGATCTTCTCCTTTGGTTCTTCTGCGACCTCGAACTCTCCCATGATGCGAGCCAGCTCCTCATTCCGTTGAGGGTCCTATTTAAAAGAGTCCAATTGGTTCTACTTATGGGAGAACATAAATCATAAATTTGACAATTCAATACTTTATTTTCAGTAACCAGCTTTAAAAAATCAATTTAACCTCAGTTGCCAGAAGCAACAAAACACCGTAGTTTTGATTTTAAGAGCATCAAAATGTTCCTCTGAAAATCAAAAGGAGCTTTGACTGCTGTGAGGGCAGCAAAAAGCATTCTTGGTTCTCAAACACCCAAGTTCCAGGTACATAACACACACCTCATATGAAACTCACTACCACAAGATGTGGCAATGGCTACTGGTCAAGTTGGCTTCAAGGGGACTAGGCAGTTTTTATGATTATCAATAATAAATATTAAAAGTAAAAAGAAGGACACTAGACAAATTCATCAAAAAGCACAAGTTATCACTGGCTCTATGGAACTTCTGTTTTCAAAGGCAGCACACCATCTAAGATGCAGGGAACAAATGTCACTGGAGTGCTTTTGTTCTGCCAGGTTCTGATCAGACACTGTTCGAAACAGTATGCTAGGATAGAGAGGCTCATGTTCAGATTCAGCAAGGTTTTTCTCAGTTATGTTCACAGAATGTGGTGGATTCTCTCCCCCACGCTCCCCATGGGTTATCTTCTTTTCATCTTTTATGCAGGCTGATCAGGCAGAAGAGAGATTCTGCCGTGCAGTCAAGAGTTCTGTGAAACTCAAATGCTTGCATGCCCAACTAAAACTACCCCCCGCAAGTTCCTTACCTATTTTGTTATTTTCTGGAAGTAACATAGCAACAAACATCAATAACAATACACTTCACCAAATGCACATTCCTTTAGTTCGAAAACTATTCAGCTTACTCTCGAAATGAGAGGGTAGGGGGCAATGAGTGCATACCTTGTCTGCTTGTATGTTGATAACTTGATACAATAATTCCTCTGGGCGAGTCAGTGCAGCATGTCTTGAGGAAAGGAATAAAGAGCTGTCACAGAATTGTAGAGTTGGAAGGTTAGATGAGAGTCATCTAGTCCAACCCCCTGTGATGAAGGAATCTCAACTAAACCAGCCATGATTAAATGCTATTCATTTGCAGATAGAATGCTACAAATGCAACATGTTTGGTAAGCTGTAATGCCTCTAGCAGTTTTTGGCATACTTCACTTGTTTGAATTTTTAATGAATAGCAATTCCCTGACAATTGCTCCCTGTTGCTGCATCTGATGAGCCTTTTCTGCAACACTGGTACTAATTAAAGAAGGTTCTGCAGCAAAGGTTCCCAAAAGGAAGGAGGGTGTCATGCAAGGGCTTCAGTACATGCCTCTCACCCACGGATTGATTCAACTAGATGGCTGAATGGCCAACTCTCACCCACACCACCAATAAAGCAAGTGAGACTGATCATACTCTTCCTCCTCATCTGTGGTGAAGAGATTCAGCCGGAAACCAGCCTCGTTGCCAAGGGGCTTCTTGATGTCCAGGCTTCCCATGAGTCTGGCCAAGAAGTTCAGCTCTTCTTTAGCGAGAGGGTTTGGAGCAGTATTCTCCTACATGGAACAAGAGTGGGTCTGTTACACGGAGAGGCAACCAATGGCAGTATTGGAAGAGCTTTGTTTACAGGGGTTGTGGCCGCCTAGCACTATAAAGGCTGCAACAAAGCGGTCTGCTGGGGCTCTGGCATCTTGGTTGAAAGCAGTTTTGCAACTGACATTTTTGAAATTGGGACATAAAAGAGCATACTGTATATGGTGGTAGCTGAGTATGTTCTGGCATGGAAATTAATGTGCCTGAGATAGGCATGATTGTTGATTTCAACAAGCCTTCTTTGAGTACGATTAGCGTTGGATACAACTTATGTACATATCATAAAATAATGTCTAGAATAATATATAAAGCCAGCTCATTGCTCCAGAGGTTATCAGTTATCTCCACAGAATTAATGGCAGCAACATGCAACTTACAGAAGATGAATTACTGGGAGATATTTTGGTGTGAAATTCATAATTAAGTGGACATCTAAATCTCTCTCTCTCTCGCTCTGGAGATCACTGGGACGAGATGTTTATGTGTGGCCTTGGCTCAAAGTACTCTCTGCCTCCAATAGTCTCTCAGCCCTCAATGCTCTTAAGCAAACACCTACACTGGCTTATAGAAGTTGCATTCAGCAACAGACACAACCTGATCAAAAGAAAAGACCAGAAAAAACAAACTCCAGGTTGAAAAGATATGATAAAGGATGCTCTGAGCAAAATGGCATCCAGAGAGAAGGACTGATTATATTACTAAAGGATACAGGATCCTAATCTGAAACAGAAAACATTTAGTTTGTAAAGTGGTTTTCAGCACAGCACTACTTAAGAGCAGCCCTCTCCAACATGGCGTCCTCCAGATATTTTAGACTACAAATCTCACAACCCCTAATCACTGGCTGTTTGGAGCATTGGGAATTGTAATCCAAGAACATCTGGAGGCACCAAGTTGGGAAAGGTTGATTAAGAAGGTAGACTAAAGATACTGACCTTTACACGAGATGCCAAATTTTTGGCTGCCCCCGACATGTCTGTCTCTACAGGCCGACTGATGCTGTATCTAGAGGCAATTGATAAAGGCTTATAGTAGACACACACAAAAAAACTGCAGAGAGCCCCCAACTGAAATGTGACTTTGCATTCCATGGCTTACATGTTTGTTCCCAATTTGATTACTCTGTCTCCATAGAGGTCGAATGAGCCTTCTCGATATGGAAGCTGGTAATTTCCACCACTGACGAACTCAGTCCTCTTAATTTCATCCCCTTTACTGTTGAAAAGTCTGAAAATTGCAAAATTGAAGCACTGTGGTGACTTCTAGTGCTTTTGTGAACAAGGAAGAATAACCCTCTATCTCACAGAACAGCTGGGAGAGTTAATAAAAGGGAATTTGCTGGCCTAAGGTAGTGAACATATACTCTTTCCTCTACCCCCAGCAGGTTTGTCTCAGTCAGAGGACCCATCCAGCCTGGCACTAGGGATTCTCCTTAAGATTGGGATAGATGGTTAACTAGGTGCAGCTGATCTATCTAGTGGCTACATGGAAAAAGCAGGGTGCAAGGTAGAGAGGTCTAAGATTCACCTGATGAGCCCTGGAACCTCTGTTCCCCAAGGAACTGGACCAGAGGTTGGCAGTACAAAATGGCCATTTGAGTTCTGTACTTTATCTTTGAGGAGGATGGAAACCTGTGGAGGAAGCACAAAACTTTGTCTGTAAAGCGGTCTTGCTTAGAAAGAATTTCTGCCTAACACCTCCTTATTCCTGTATCATATCATGCAACTTCACCCAGGGATCCTTGCTCTACTACCACAAGTTCCTGGACTGATGTGTAAAAATGAAAAAGCCACCCACCCTGATGTGTATGTCCTGGAAGAAGATGAGCAATGTCTGCCGGATGAGCTGAAGTTCGCCAGCAGAGAGAGAGCCGTATGTCTGCAGAATAAAATCAGAATAAATCCTTGCTGCTGCTTTAGCATTATTCAAGTGTATGAGTCACATGGATGTTTAAGTGCTTCATGCATCCTCATAACTGTGGGCAGAAGATTATTTCCATTTTGGTGACAGGCAACTGAGAAAGAGCAACTTTCCCTGAGGACACCCCAGTGGTTATTTAGTTGCTGCTGGGATTTTAAACCAGATTCAAGTAAACTTAAATAGAAATCTAACCCCCAGTAAAACATGCTTGTTTTATGAAATCACGAATCCATTTCAAAACTTTTGTTACTTTTGAATGTTATTAACATCAGTACTTGAACACTGATATAACCCTGGTAACGAGATATGCTTGCATTGTATTTTACTCAGTTGTCTTATTTCTGCTTTCACTGGTGAAATCTCCAGACTTACAGTGCAGCAGCTTGAAGGGGGAGCACACTACACAGTAGAAAATCAATATGAGGGCATGCTCCAATATGTTTTGCCTTCGTATCATTTCCCCCCGTAGTTGTACATACATTTGAATGCAATCTAAAAGGTACGGTGTGCTCTTACATCAATGAGTTTCCTAAAGGTTGCATCAACCTGGGCCAGAGTTTTGGGTGCTTCATAAATGAAATCTTTGATAGCATCCAGGTGGTTGAAAGTGATGAGTAAAATGTCTTTGGGCCGAGGGCAGAGTAGAACTTGGTACTTGAATGCCATGGTCATTAGATCGTAGAGCTACAAAGTAAGGAAACTGGAATTAGTTAAATCACAGAGCCCAGGCTGAGCCTTATTAGATATTAATCAGCTGTCTTCTTGTGCAGTTGGCTGGATTTTATTCTGTGAGCCACCCTAATAGGAGCCTGTGCTTGGTTAGACCTGTCTTGATATTGCTCTAGTTGTCACTGCCGTTGCATCGCCTTCAGCTCCCTTGTCTACCTAAGCTGCCATTCTCCCCTGAGTCAGTTATCACTTTCCTTTATCCCCCAATTTTTCCTGAATGTTAAGTATGAGAATCCTAGTTCCATTTAATGACAGCACTTGTTGACAGAGAGTTACCTGAATTCCCCATAAGACATTGGGGGAAACAGAAAGGTTCATCCTCACCTTATCCATACTGGGTGCATTCAGTCTCATGATTGAGGCATGAACCAGACGCTCAAAAACTGTCCTCAGGGCCTTTCTTGAATAGAGCTCCTGCGGCTTAAACAGCTCGTCCATAAACTTTTTATTGAATATACCCCCTATGATGTCATTCATAACTGAAAAGACAAAAGATTCAAAAGTATCACAAATGGATCGGCTTTGCTTTTGTTTCACAGGAAGACACAGACAGTTATAGCTGAGGAGGGACTTGCAAAGGCCACTCTCCAACTGAAACACACCATGCCCCACAAATGTCTTCTGTGCGAAGCTGTGATCCTCTCCAAATCCCCTTCAGTTCAAGGAAACTTGCACAGAAGCCATTCCCAGCCTTTGTTACCAGTGACTTCACGAGTGCTGGTAGAGATACAGGATCTGGAAACGGTTTCTTTTCTTAGTAATGAGACACGGTTGCTCTCATTGAAACTACTGTTTCCAAATTCAATAAATTCTAAGAGTAGAACAGCAGAATATGGTAATCTGAAACAATTCGTCTTCTTTTGCATTTGCAAACTGCATCCATTCTTTTTCTTCTGCGAACATTTTATAGAGGCTCCCGAATCCATGATAAGTAAATTGAGGTAGAAGAGAATCACAACACCCTGTCCCCCATTGTTTAATCACTTGCAGTTGGGCTGATAACCACAACCAAATACTGAGAAGTAGATAAAATGATTGAAACAATATTCAGATGTAGTGGTCAGGGTTACTATTGCCAGAGGTACTACACCAGTAATACTCAAGCACTAGATGTTATTTCTTTTACATTCAATACCCAGTAGTGTGCAAGCAGAGTTGGCTACAAAGAATCTCTCATGTACCATAGTAGGTATCCCTAATGCTAAGAAAATGATATTTGGTCATGTAGATAAGTCTTGAACATTGGAGAGAATCACTGTAAAAAACCAGTCTTAGAAATTACTGTGTACCTGTGTACAGAGAAAAGGTTAAAATATTTCACCAAAATGTCAAAATTCTCCATTTATCAACACCAGATCTTAGGTGCCTGGGATCTTCCTAGTCAAGCTGAAATTAAATACAGTTTCCTGTATGGGACCTAGCTGCTACAGAAACCATATTCATGTGGATACCAATAAAGTCTGAGCTTAACAGGTTTCGATCCTGATCTGTTGCCCAGTACCGTCCCCTCCTCACACTCCCTGGTGGAAGTGGACAAAGGCAAACTCTTCTTCTGGTTCTCTATGCCTTCACTGGAAATTTTTAAACAGAGGTTGGATGGACCATCTGCCAGGGACTTTTAGCAGTGATTCCTGCATTGCAGGGGGCTGGACTAAATGATCCTTGGTGTCCTTTCCAACTCTACAATTCTGAGAGTCTATGCCCAGTTACAAAGTCTTTTCTAGCTCCCATTTTCATTCTCCCTTGTGCTAAGTAGCAGCAGTTGTTCAATCTAGTATCCAGCAGGTGTTGCTAAGCACAGAGAGACTAGGATGGATAAGCAGAGGTTTTAGTGATGCAATTCTCTCTTGACCCGCTCCAATGCAATCCTTAACAAAGCTGTAGTAAACTCTCCTTCAGTGTATGCTTCTAAAGAGATTTGACAGAGTTCTGCTTCTGTGCTTCTCTGTCAGCCCCAGCCAGGAAATTTCTCTAGTAGTTTGGAATTGGACAGAAACATGATCACACCAAATAGTGACCTCTGACATTTTGCACTATATTCGTGTAACTGAATGAGATAGTACATTGCACCACTGTCCCAAAATATAAGTCACTAGGGGTGGTAGAAGATTAGGATGCTTACCAGCCAGTTTTCCTCTCAACCCTCAGGGTGGCACAGGGTGTTTAGTGCCAGGTGAGTGACTAAACTTTGGGTTGGTAAATGAAAGTGGAGAAATCCTGCATTGCTCTACGATCCACACCAGAATCCTGTGGTGGAGTTGCTTTTTTTTCTTTTCTTTTTCACTCCTAAACAGTTTGGTTTATTAAGCCACCACCAATTAAGACTACCTAGTACAGTCGCTATACACAGCATTTAGGGTAGCCATTAGCCATAGGTGGTTAACAATTCCTCCATACCAAATCCACTGGTCTGGGCTCCTGTGACACACAGGCAAATGCAGGTGGGCTAAAATTCAGCCACCAAACAGCATTTTAAAAAACCACAGACTCCCTCGTTCCCTTATTTACCTGCAGACTGCTATGCATCCGAGCAATAGAAACAGAGATATTGTAGCATTTGGGGGTTATGTTTGGTTACATAGTTTACTTGTGGGGGAAACATACCTGGTGGTTTCTTCATCTCAACCCACTCCAGGTATTAAGCATGATGCAGAAAAGCATGATGCAATCTAAAGATATGCAATAATGCCATACTAAAGCAGCAGCAAATTTTGGGATTTAGTTGTGGATTAAAAGACATAGTTCAAGGCAGAGAACTGGTGACTAATTATGCAGTAGGGCAGGAAGAGAGCAAGAACCACTGGATACACTCTGCCTGCATACTGCTCATAGTATGTATGTACAGCTGCTCCTTTGCCAACAGAGATGTTCAGCAATCAGTTGAGCTACTACCTAAGATGAATTTTCCAATAAGTTTTTTTCCAAGGCGCTAGTGAATTATTTTTATGTTTCAGGATCATTCCTGCCTGTTTTTAAAATGCAGAAAGCCCTAGTCAAGCATTCTCTTGTTCGTCAATTACACCTGCTACAGAAGTGTTGAAGCAGCTGGGAACACTATGCAGCTGTGTGTATGTACAACATGCCACTAAAAATGCTGTCAGTCAAAATTTTAGTCATTAATCAGTCAAGTTTTTACAGGAGTTCACCATCATTAGAGGTTCCGCATCGAGGTTTCATTTACAATCGGTATATAAATTTTGTTAGAGAAATAAAATAAAACCACTGCAATCAACACACAGAAGGCCTGTAGGCAGTTCATAGGTTTTAAAAGCACATCCTAATACATATGTGCACTTTGACAGTCTACTGCATTTATGGCTTGTTCTTGGTTCCTGTTTAGCTATAGCAAAATCTTTCAACTCTGTATGTCGCCTGTTTCAGTTAGACAGAAGGCAGTTGAGGGTTGTGGCTGTTGATGGGTTAAAAAAAACTTGGTCAATTGACTAATCCAATATTGCCAAATAATGGTCAAGTATTTTCAAAGCAAGAAGACAGTCATCAACCGATTTGAGACTTATACTAATTACAACAAAATTGGAAAACTTTTACTTTAAAAAGGGGAATGAATGATTTATCTTTAATACATATTTATTTTGGCTTCTTCTCCAGAAACTGAGGGCAGTCCGCCCATCCCTCAGTGTGTTCTCACAACAGACCTGTGTGTGACTTAACCACAATCGCCTAACGACTTTCTTGGCTGAGTGAGGATCTGAATCTGCGTCTTCCTAGTCCTAGTTTGACACTTTACTCATCAATGACTGCTTCTGCTCCTGTTTGGAACTGCCTGTTAAAGAAGGTAGCCTGTGGAAAGTGTTTTGATGTGGAGTTTGTCACTAGCAAGCAACCCTCGTGCCTGTCCCTGCTAACAAATGATAACCTAATCAAATAAAAAAAAAAGACAAGTTGCCATATTCACAATGGTATTCTTGAAATATGTGATAATATGTGACCAGAGTCAAATAACAGGCAATCTATCTTGCAAGCAGAAGGTCCCAGGTTCAATACCTCATCTCCATGTAGGGCTGGGAGAGACCCCTGCCTGAAATTCTGGAGAGCCGCTGCCAGTCAGTGAGGACAATACTGAGCTAGATGAACCATAGTCTGACTCTGTATAAGGCAGCTTCCCAGGTTCCTAACAGTTGCCCAGCATGCCAACACTACTATAAGTTACTTAAACTAAAGTCATAAGAATTGACCAACGAGGGTTCAAGGAATTTCCTCCAGGATTTGCTATAAATGTGGTACATAATGTTGTCAGTCACCCGAGCTCCAGAAATATAATGCTGCTGGTCTGAAGGGATCTTCCAATAGCATGCCAGAAGATACTGTGTATGCATAGTTTGGAATCTCAGTGAGAGAAAAAAAAACCTCTTTGTGCAGGGGGCTAAAAATGTTACAGTACCTCGTCTCCTGTCCACATCAGTCCATTCATCTACACGAAGCATAAAACAGAAAAAATGACGGGTCAAGTACTAAGAACAACAAACTGACAAGCAGGATGAAAGAGGGGAAATAAGTAAAAAAGAATCCAACAGTATTTAGTACTCTGCTGTATTAGAGCTGCAAAGCAAAGGAGAGCTTTCAACTAATATTTTAAAGTGGCAAAAAAAAAAAAAAAAAAAAAGCCATAATGTGTGGAGGGTAGGGGTGATATACAGGCATTATAAAAATGGACCTATGACACTTCTGTAATCTCACTCCACACATTGTGGGGGAAAGAGGCTTATTTTCCCAGCATAAAATCTGGTGAAAAGGCAAAGTATTGCAACAGCTGCACAGCCTTGATGTGGAGCATTCACTTCAAACAAATGAGATACAACAGAAATAATTGCACTAACTGCTCAAAATGACTGTGCTGACAGCTGAGTATCCTCAGATCCCCATAGATGAGTTATTGTGCTAGAGCAACTCCAATACTCTGAGCAAATGTAGGTAATCTGTACAAAGCCATTGCCCCATACTTTAAGTCTGAAGGTAGAAAAAAATATGATACATGCATGCTGGATCACCAAGAACATAACAAGATTTGTTTCCCACCTTTCCTCTTGAGTTCAGCCACTTGTCCAGTAAGCTGTATGACGAATTGAACTCATGCTATTTACCAGCCCAAGATGTAAACACATGCATATCAATAGCTTGGAATTTTAAGCGTTTCTGCAGTAGAATTAGTATACTATAGGATTTGATGCTGGTGCCTAGAGAACAGAAATCTTTTTCTAGTCATTTTCACCTGCATCAGAATGTCAACCATGACTTACATTATTATTTTTTCTTTTACATTTCCTTTTAATGGTCTGTTTCTAGTACAGTATGCCCTCAACTTATATGAGGGTTATGTTCCAGGGATCACACCTAAAGTCAAAATCATGTATAGTCAAAATATATTGGGTACAATGGCAGGTGGGATTGCCAAAGACCTTTTTCCTGGATGCCTGCCCCCTTCTTCATTTTTATCCCCCCCCCCCGGTGTGTAAAGCTGAATGCGCATAAGTTAAATTTGTGTAAGTTGTGGGTACCTTGTACATCAGGAGCAACATTCACCTTTCAATGCTAGCCCTATAGGCTCATGCCCAAGAAGCAGCAAAGCTATTCTTCAAGTACCTAGGAAGCAGATCAGACAAACCTTCCCCCCCACCTTGAAATGGTGGGGCGATTGTCCATGAAAGATGCTGTTCTTCCAAAATGCTCTGAGGGACTCCAAAGTGTAGCATGACTGCAGCTCCAAGTGGGAGGGAAGGGTCTCGACATGTTCACTAATGGGTAGTGGCATACTATGGCAAAGGAAATTGTGGAATCCTGCAAAGGACTTATTTCTAGAGAATTCCATTAGAATGCTAAACATTTCCAGCATTCAGCTCACCATGTGGAAATATTCTCCCCTCTCAATGTTCCCAAGTACTACTAATGTGGCAATGTCTTCAGAAATGTTGATCCTAACAAGGTTACCAGTCACTTTAAGACATAGAACTTAAAACTGTCTGCACAAGTTGTCATTCAGATATGGTGGCAGAACTTTATAAAGGCTGTTTCACATTCAACATCATTTTATTATTCTATAAAGATGCCTGGTCAGAATATTGTAAGTCACCCAGAAGGTTGTAATCTGTGACAGGGGGAAGTACATTACTCTGAAAAGCTGAAACAAAAAAAATTCCTTCCAGTAGCACCTTAAAGACCAACTAAGTTAGTTCTTGGTATGAGCTTTATCTACTTGCACTTTGACGTGCTTTCGAACTGCTAGGTGGGTAGGAGCTGGGACCGAGCAACAGGAGCTCACCCTGTGGTGGGGATTTGAACCACCAACCTTTCTGATCAGGAAACCCTAGGCTCTGTGGTTTTGAAGGCATGTAAGAGCCATCAATGGGGGACGCGGGTGGTGCTGTGGGTAAAAGCCTCAGCACCTAGGGCTTGCCGATCGAAAGGTCTGTGGTTCGAATCCCCGCGGCGGGGTGCGCTCCCGTTGCTCGGTCCCAGCGCCTGCCAACCTAGCAGTTCGAAAGCACCCCCGGGTGCAAGTAGATAAATAGGGGCCGCTTACTAGCGGGAAGGTAAACGCTGGCCACGTGACCCGGAAGTGTCTCTGGACAGCGCTGGCCCCCGGCCTCTTGAGTGAGATGGGCGCACAACCCTAGAGTCTGTCAAGACTGGCCCGTATGGGCAGGGGTACCTTTACCTTTACCTAAGAGCCATCAAATAAATGATGTACTATAAGAGTTCAAAATTAAAGCTACAAGGAAATTGTCTGATATGGGGATTCAGGAGAGTGTGGTATTAACAGTTGCCAGACTCTGGAAATTGAGAAAGTTATGTTTGTGCAAGGAAGTAATTTCTTAAATGGCTCATGGATTGTGTAGAGAATGATCTCTGGTTACAGAGCCCCAACACCCATACTTGGGGTTTTTTTTTAAGGTAAGACCTTCTCCCAGCTCTTGGAACAAGACTGGAGAGATGTCTTATACAGTGAATAGGAGAGAAGGGACTCCCTACACACTCACAATAAAAGCTTGGCTTTACACTGGGAGATGGTTAGAGAAAAGCCACCTTTCAACTCCCTCTGACTCATGGCTGGGGAACCTGTGGCCCTCCAGATGTTGCAGGACTACAACTCCCATCATCCCAGACCAATGGTCATGTTGGCTGGGGCTAATGGGGATTGCAGTCTGACAACAAGTGGAGGGCCACCCCTGCTCTAACCACACTTATGATCAGGTGTACTTGATTTGCCTACCTCAACAGGTATTGGGAAATGTACACCCCTCCTCGAGAGGTCTGGAGGGTGGCAACACGAGAACTGGCCTTCTCTGCAGTGGCTCCCTGTCTGTTGAATGCTCTTCCCAGGGAAGTGCACTTGGCACCTTAATTATACACCTTTAGGCGCCAGGCAAAAACGTTTCTTTTTAAACAGGCCTTTGGTTGATCTGATTTGACATCCTTTGCCCTTTTAAAATGTGGCCCTTTTTGGGGGGGGTTGTTTTTATTTTGATTATATATATTGTGGTTTTTATGTTGATCTTTTCTGTGAACCGCCACGAGACCTCCGGGTATAGGGTGGTATATAAATTCAATTAATAATAATAATAATAATAATAATAATAATAATAATAATAAAGACCCAAGACCCAAGTTGTAAGTGGGCAAGATACTACATCACACTAAGGTGTGCAGAGCCTTCCCTAATTTGGTGCCCTCCAGATGTTTGGGGCTACAACTCTCATTGAGCCCAGCACCATGCGTTCCGAAGTCCAAAACATCTGGACGAGACACATGTTCGGGATGGCAGCAGATGCGCGTTGCCAAAAAATGGTCCTCACAGCTTGGGGCAGGGTGTCTTTCACCCTCGTCGTGGCACTCGCCCCTCCCAACCCGAATAGGCGTTATGAGGAACTCAATCACACCAGCCCCCACCCGCACCCCGTTAAATGACACCCTCGCCCCGCGTTGTAGCCGGAGAGGAAAGGGGTGTGTGGGTGTGAGAGAGAGCGCGGTATAGACGGGGCCCCTCCCAGACCTTGGCGCGCCTTGTCTCCCGGGATGCTTTGCGCGCGCAGCCGCTGGTCCACGATGTAGAGCATCTCCCCGCCCAGGTTGAGGACGAGCAACGGCAGCGTCCTCAGCGACATGGCCGCGGGACCCGCACACGGCCGGGCTTCCGTCCAGGAGACAAGCTGTGGCTGCGACTCTGATTGCGGCGGCTGCTGCTACGACGGCAGCGGCCCCGTTTCCTGGACAACGCCACCGCCAATCGGAAGGCTGCTTGCTGGCAGGTCTCGTCTCCTTTTATAGGCGGAGCTTAGGCCTCCGCCCACAACTTCCCTAGATGGGCTTACGGCCCGCCCTCTCATCCTCTTTCCCGCCCTCTCATCCTCTGGCGTATAATCGAGACGGAGTCGGATGTTAATAGGATGAGCTTTTTATTGGCGCATGCGCAGCTCAAGATGCAGTGTCCAGTTCTTGCCCCGCATGTCTGAAAAACACAAGGAAAGTGGGGAAGATTTAGTAATAATAATAATAATAAATAAATAAATAAATAAATAAATAAATAAATAATAATTCATTAATTATTATTTATATCCCACCCATTTAGAAGCTTCAGGCGAATTGGCAAAAATGACCGGGAAAATCAGAGATCAAGAGGACCATAAATTTACTAAAGAATGGGTTTTTTTTTAAAGTTACTTGAAAGAGCACTGTAAACAATTGAAAACCTTGGCAGGATTTTACAAACACTTGCAATGAAGCGAGAATTATGATAAAAAGTGAGTTTTAAGAAATATGGAGAATATGATACGATTCAGTTTGAAAAGAATATCTGGGGAAACCATGGAGGGGTGGAGGGAAGTTTGGGGATTCTGAGAATCCCATTTGTAAACTGATTATGATTTGTGTATGATGTCAAATGCTAAAAGTGAAAATGAATAAAAAAACAAAACAAAAAACAAAACAAAACAAAATAGAAGCATCATGTGAGGGAAAGGGCGGGGCTAAGTATTACGACTCTCGGTTCCAGTCGCAGCCCTAAGGCGCCTGGGAAGAAGAAAGTCCTTGCCATTTGCAACCCTAACCCCACATGCGTTCTTCAGGCAGTTTCATACGGTAAACACATTTAGTGACACAAACACACAATTGACAAGGTGCAAAAGTCAGGCCTGGCTCCGCCTTCTTGCCTCAATCAGTGAAGTTCCCTTCCAAATGCATAGCCGCCTGCATCCCTTGTTCTTTTACTCAAATTGTGGGCCATCACTGAAAAGACCCCGTCTCTAATGCCCACCAGCAAAATTGATCTGGCAGGTGAAGACATGAACGCGGCCCCTGAGGCAGATTCTCGATGTCCAGGCAGGCTCTTGGAGCTTAGGCTACAAATGTGCAAATGTGAAAGAGAGAGAGAAACTTCTATCCACTTTCTCCATAGTGTGGATAATTTTATAAACCTATCATGTGTCTCTCCTCCTTTTTCCCTCCTAAATGGCAAAATGCAAAGTTTCACAATTTAAGCAACTATCAGAATTTAAACAGTGTGATTTCCCTGCTGCAGCAGTAACCAATTGCAAGTGGACTCAAATACAGTTGTACCATGGAACTCAAACGCATTGGCTCCCAAACAAATCAGCTCCGGAACAATCGAAACCCGGAAGTGAGTGTTCCAGTTTTCGAATGTTCTTTTGGAACCCGAACGTCTGACGCTGGTTCTGTGGAGTTTCCTGCAGCCAATCAGAAGCCACGCTTTGGTTTCTGAACGTTTTGGAAGTCGAACGGACTTCCGGAATGGATTCTGTTTGACTTCCAAGGTACGACTGTATAGTGGTACCTCAGGTTACAGATGCTTGAGGTTACAGACTCCGCTAATCCAGAAATAGTATCTCGGGTTAAGAACTTTGCTTCGGGATGAGAACAGAAATTGTGCTCCGGTGGCGCGGCAGCAGCGGGAGGCCCCATTAGCTAAAGTGGTGCTTCAGGTTAAGAACAGTTTCAGGTTCAGAATGGACCTCCGGAACGAATTAAGTACGTAACCAGAGGTACCACTGTATTCCCTTTAGGCATCTGACTGAAATCTGTGCTTAGGGATCGTCAGATTCCGACAGAATTTTTGTCCTCGAGGGGAAAAAATGCCAGTGCTACTTTTCCATCAAGACCCACCTTTTCCCCTCCATTTACTTATTTATCCAGAGAGCGGGTGTGCACTTCACGGCCCATGCGGCACAACTCACACAGGCCACAAAGACACATTGACATGGCATCTCTAAAAACAGTGCCCTGTATGATTCAAACAAAGAAAAGAGATTTAATGAGACATAGCACCTCAAATCTGGAATACATTTTTGCTCCACATACACTCCTTCAAGCCTTGCACACAGGCAGGTCTTTAGAAACATACAATGAGCCAGTGGACAGGATCAGCTTAATGTGGGCATGAGGAGCATGCAGGTGTCATATTCTGGCTAAGATGCTGAGCTATGAACCAGGCAGTCCCTTGGAATCTCATCTCTCAGAATCAGATATGATAATACTTTCCAGTCTCACATGACTGTTGTAAGGATCACAAGAAAATGTACAGGAAGCCCTTTGGATGCTCCGAAGCATTACAATACTAAATATTAATAATATGAAAATCAGATCATGCACAGGAGAAAGATATACCCAATAAAGGTAAAGGTAGCCCTGCCCGTACGGGCCAGTCTTGCCAGACTCTGGGGTTGTGCGCCCATCTCACTCTATAGGCCGGGGGCCAGCGCTGTCCGCAGACACTTCCGGGTCACGTGGCCAGCGTGACAAGCTGCATCTGGCGAGCCAGCGCAGCACACGGAACGCCGTTTACCTTCCCGCTAGTAAGCGGTCCCTATTTATCTACTTGCACCCGAAGGTGCTTTCGAACTGCTAGGTTGGCAGGCGCTGGGACCGAGCAACGGGAGCTCACCCCGCTGCGGGGTTTCGAACCGCCGACCTTTCGATCGGCAAGTCCTAGGCGCTGAGGCTTTAACCCACAGCGCCACCCGCGTCCCAGATATACCCAATACATTTGTTTAAAAATGGTATCCTCCCGGGAAAGAAGGCACCAGAGTCGTGGAAAGAAGCTTTCATTACACTTATACCAAAATCGGAATCTGAAAAGACACAACTTAAGAACTACCGTCCTATCTCCCTTTTAAATGTGGATTACAAAATTTTTGCAGACATTTTAGCTAAGAGACTAAAAAGAGTGTTAAATGAAGTGATACATAAAGACCAGGCAGGCTTTCTCCCAGGCAGACATTTATCAGATAATGTAAGGAACATTATTGATATTTTGGAGTTATTGCAAACGAACATTAATACAAGAGGAGTTCTGATCTTTATTGATGCGGAGAAGGCCTTTGACAATATCTCCTGGAGCTTCATGAAGAAAAATCTTAAGGGAATGGGAGTGGGACGGGGGTTTGAAAATGGTATAGATGCAATTTATTCAGAACAAAAAGCAAAATTGATAGTTAATAATGTGGTGTCAGAAGAGTTTAAAATTGAAAAAGGAACACGACAGGGTTGCCCTATCTCTCCATTGTTATTTATTTCGGTCCTGGAGGTGCTCTTGAACATGATTAGGAGGGACCAGTTGATTAAAGGAATTCAGGTCGGAGCCAAACAATACAAACTTAAGGCCTTTGCAGATGACCTGGTTCTGACATTACAGGAGCCAGAATCTAGTACGAAAAGAGTTTTAGAACTGATTCAAGAATGGCAGGTTTCAAATTGAACAAGCAAAGGTGGCAGGTTTCAAATTGAACAAGCAAAAAACTAAGGTTTTGGAGAAAAATTTGACAACAATCGAAAAAGAAAGGTTTCAGAAGGAGACAAATTTAAATGTGGTGAAGAAAGTGAAATACCTAGGGATAAATATGACGGCCAAAAATCTGAATCTATTTAAAGACAATTATGAAAAATGTTGGTCAGAGATTAAAAAAGATTTAGAAATCTGGTCTAAATTGAAGCTTTCCTTGTTGGGCCAAATTGCTGCTATAAAGATGAATGTATTGCCAAAAATGTTGTTTTTGTTTCAAACTTTGCAGATTGTGGACAGGATGGATTGTTTCAAGGGGTGGCAGAGAGATATTTCTAAATTTGTCTGGCAGGGCAAAAAGCCCAGAATAAAATTTAAAATATTGACTGACGCTAAAGAAAGAGGGGGGTTTGCCCTGCCAGACATGAAGTTGTATTATGAATCAGCAGCATTCTGCTGGTTAAAAGACTGGCTACTCCTTGAGAACACTGACATTTTGGATTTGGAAGGGTTTAACAATGCATTTGGGTGGCATGCATATCTGTGGTACGACAAGGTCAAAGCTCATAAAGCATTCAAGAACCATATTGTCAGGAAAGCAGTGTTTAATGTCTGGACAAGATATAAAGATCTATTAGAAAACAAGACCCCAAGGTGGTTGTCACCTATGGAAGCTAAGGCTTTGAAAAAACCCAATATGGAGGCCAAGTGGCCAAAATATTGGGAGATACTGGAACAAAATGGAGATACACTGAGACTGCAGAGTTTTGAGAAACTAAAAGATAAAGTGCGAGATTGGTTACATTACTATCAAATTAGAGAAGTATTTAATATGGACAAAAAAATAGGCTTCCAGGTGGAAAAATCGAAACTAGAAACAGAATTGTTAGAACCTAAAACTAAGGTACTTTCAAGAATGTATAACTTGCTGTTAAAATGGAACACTCAGGATGAAACGGTCAAATCAGCTATGATTAAGTGGGCGCAAGACATTGGTCACAATATTATGTTTGCTGACTGGGAACGGTTGTGGACCACCGGTGTGAAATTTACGGCATGTAATGCCTTAAAAGAAAATATTATGAAAATGATATATAGGTGGTACATGACCCCAGTCAAGCTTGCAAAAGTATATCATTTGCCTGACAATAAATGTTGGAAATGTAAGGAAACTGAGGGAACATTCTTTCACCTCTGGTGGACGTGCCCAAAGGTTAAGGCTTTCTGGGAAATGATCTATAATGAACTGAAAAAGGTATTTAAATATACCTTCCCTAAGAAACCAGAGGCCTTCCTCTTGGGCATTGTCGGCCAAATGGTGTTAAAGAAGGACAGAACATTCTTTATGTATGCAACAACAGCAGCAAGAATTCTTATCGCAAAGCACTGGAAGACACAAGATTTGCCCACTCTGGAAGAATGGCAGATGCAAGTGATAGACTACATGGAATTGGCAGAAATGACTGGCAGAATCCGAGACCTGGGAGAAGAGACAGTGGAAGAGGATTGGAAGAAATTTAAAGACTATTTACAAAAACATTGCAAAATGACTGAATGTTAAACGATGCAGGATATAAAGATAATATGGCATTAGTGACAAAGCTGAAAGGAATATGCAAAAATGCTTTATAAGAAATAAGGGTGAAAAAGTTAGAATAACATTATGTCAGAATTAAACGAAATGACATGAAGGGAAAAATTGGTGACATAATAGTTGAAATGTATAACATACAATAAGATTCAAAAGAGGGTAAGATATTGCTGAATATGATTTTGTAAAAGAGAACACAGAAAAGGGAGATGTGAGGAAGTCAGGAAAGAGGGCTATGAAGGTAACAAGTTAGAAACAGGATTTTTATGTTTTTCTTTTCTTTTGTACTTCTATGTATTTTCTTTTGTATTTCTTATGTCTGTGAAATCTGTTTAATTGTTCAAAAATTTCAATAAATATCTTTAAAAAATAATAATAAAAAAAATGGTATCCTCCCTTCTTCCAAGAAGTTCACATTGACATTTTGCTGCACAACCATCCCATGAGGTAGGTTAGGATGAAAAATAGCAATTTTCCCATAAAGCTTCATAGCCAAGCAGGGATTTGAAAGAGGGCAACATGCTACAGTACTTGAGTGTGTTCACAGTGACCATTGACTGCTGGACAAGCCACTATTTCTATAGGGTTTGCACTTAACTACTGGAAGTTTGGGGTTCTAGCACCACTTTACTCCTGTTTCCCCTGAAAGAAGCAGTTCATATTGTTCAGGAGTAGCATGGGCTGTCTGGTGAAAACAGTTACCTAGTGTGTTGTGGGCTCCTAAGGGAGGAAAAATGAGATAGCAGATAAAGAAATGTCTTCCTCTGCCTTCAGTCAAAACAGAGATGGGGATCGCTATTTTCAATAAACCCTGCTGAAGCGCCTATATGAAAAAAAATCAAAGATGACATACTTCACAGTTTATACTGCAGCTTTTGAAAAAGAGTCTAAACATCTATAAACGTCAGGCGAGCATTGAACCAACCTGCTCACACTATACAGTGGAAGAATGAATTGTTCAGCAAAAGAGAGAAGAGGCGAGAATGCTTTGTAGGTGGCAAGGAGAAGTCCAACCCAATGAAAAATCAATATTGTCCTCCTTGCCAATTTCCACCACCACCGAGATATGAAGCTATTTAACCAGGACCTGTTCTTCTGTTCTGCTTGTTGCACTCACCGCAGCACTTCTAACTTCCTCTGCAACATGACAAAGGCTTTTGTAATGCTACCCTTTGGATGGAATGAAAGACAACCTGGGCTGTTGAGAAAAAGCTGGAAATAGTTATTTGTGGTGTTGCAAAAGCAACAGAAATAATGTCTGCTCTGTTTTGTAATGAAACAAGGCAGTTCCAGGCCTTGGAACAAACGGTTCCCTGCTGTTTGTGTTGAAATTGCTGGAGAAGTTATGGTGCAATTTATCACCTAGAATTATTATAGAGTTGGAAGGGACCATGAGCGTCATCTCGTCCAACCCCATGCAATGCAGGAATCTCAACTAAAGCATCCATGACAGATGGTCATCCAACCTCTGCTTAAAAACATCTGTTGAAGCAGCCTAGAATAGCATCAACATGAGCTTTTTCCCTTCCTTGACGCCTTGCTCCATAAGATTATTCATTCCTCTCCCAGCCAGCTCTGATAAAGGTAGAGGATTTGGGAAGAGGAGAAGCAGTGAACCTCAGTGGTAAAGCATCTGCTTTGCATGCAAAAGTCCCAGGTTCAATCCCCAGCAACTCCAGGTAGGGCTGGGAATGTCTTCAGCCTGAAGCCCTGTACAGCAGCTGCCAGTCAGTGTAGACAGTACTAAGCTAGAGGGACCCAATGGTCAGACTCAGAATAAGACAGCTTCTTATGTCCCTAAGAGACAGAGAGTTTGCAAAACAGAGGAGTAATCCCTCATTTGCATGATGCCTCTCTGCTGCTATCTGCCCTTGACAGAGGGTATTAAGGGGTGGCCCCTCCCTGAGTCCCAGGTCCTTTCTCTTTGTCCTCCCCCCTTCTTATTTAAATCTTTCATTTTTAAAGAAAGCATTGTTTACCACAAGGGTGGGAACACGTTGCCCTCCATAAGTTGTTGCACAACAACTCTCATCATCCCTAACCACTAGCCATGCTGACTGGGTCTGATGGGAGTTGGAGTCCAACAACATGTGGAGAGCCACAGCCAGGGCCGTGTAAAGCATATCCCGTGCTGTGGTGCAAAGATCCCTCTGCCCCCCCCCCCCCGTTTTCGCAGACTTGTCGACCTTTTTTTTTAGGGAGCTGACACCATGCTTACACATTATCTCTAACAAGCCCTTAAAACAAAATAAAATGAAAAGGCAGAAGAAAATCTAATGAAGTCCTCAATTCCAAAGCAAGACTCATTCAAGACTCAGCAGTTCTTCTAATTCATCCTCATGATTCAAATCACCACATATCAAAAAGTTAAAGCAATCACCAGTTCGTTGTTCTTTAAATACATTGAGAGAATGACGTTCCTGGCCAATTTGTGTTTAGGTACAAAGCTGACGTTTTCAAATATTGTGGGGGTGTGGGTGTAAAGCAGTGACATCCTGAACCTAAAAAGGACCCTAAACTTGGGTCACAAAGGCTGCAGCCCTAACTGCACTTACCTGAGAGTAAGCCCTGCTGAATCTAATAGGACCTTAAAACCCGTCCTCTTCTTTAAAGGACTTTTTGTTGGTGTTTGTTTGTTTTTAACCACTAACTGCATGGAGAGCACGCTCTCAGGTCCATCCTTACCTCCGAACTGAGTCCTAATGGTAGTGCGCCCCCCCCCAGCTTTCCCCTCCCACTGCCCCAAATCTGAATGAATCTGTCCTCCACCTTTTTCCTCGATGGAAGGGGTGGGGGGCAGACACTCTCGGGGCTCACTTGCTCGCAGGCTTCCTCAGCAGTCCTGCTACTGCCATGGGGCGGGCAGGAGGGAGAAGGGTGCTGTGTAGCTTTGTGCACCACCGCTGCTGCCCCCTCTCCCAGGCAGGAAGCGAGAGAGCGCAGCTGGCTGTAGGAAGAGCTGCCGCCACCCAGCATGCCCTCGCAGTTGTTCCCAGTCGGTCCCGGACTCCCGCTGCTGGGTGCCCCTGATGGGCGCCACTAATGCTAATGGGTAAGACGGCCCTGGCCGCAGCGGCCCCACCTTTGGCTTAAAGGGTAGTTGGGCACACTACTAAGTGCAGCGTGGTTTAAACCCACCCACCTACCATCTCAATTTGCCCAAATTTGTGCCCTGAGTCTTTTAAGAACCTGGCAATGCCTTTGCACCAAGGGAAGAGAGGGAAGGTGACAGCAAAGGCCAGCAAGCAACTAATTGCCCCAAGCATCACTCTGTCGCATAGAGGGCTGCATTTATCCCAGGAACTCACCAATCCCCTGCTGTAGAAGATACAAACAAGTTGTGCAGAAATAAATCATTTCTTGGATGATGCACATTTCATCTGTTTCTTTCACTCTCCAGACCCCTGCTGATCAATGAGTAAGAGCACATCTACTGGGGGAACAGACTGTACAACACCACAAAATGTGATGGAGGAAAGTGTTACCGGAATGCCATAGGAGAGCCGCATGTGAGTCCGCAGTGCTGTCAAGCCGCCAGGCACCAGTCCCAGGCAACAGTTCTCCCCGTATTTGCGTGACACGTAACAGGCCAGGATTGCCGGGCAGAGAAGCCCAACACAACCTGCCCAAATGAAACACACAGGTGAGGAGGCAAATATCAATGAAAGGGAACCAGTAACCCTAACCCTGCCCTTCTTAAAATATAATTCCTGCTAACTGTACTTTTTGCACAGATCGTCCCCCTTCATGGTTAAGGGACTGAGACAGCAGGTGTGCACACAAACACTCAGACCAGTTCACAAACATAAACTTTAATAGTCTTTAAAATTAAGGACAGAATAACTGTCTGTGAAAGCCAAGTGAAGGAAGAAAACAGCAAGCTGAACCTCTCTTGATTTTAAAAGAATATCACACATTTTTATGCTGTTAGATTTGGATACAGGAAGCGAACATCCCACACTCCTGCAAATCAAAACAGCCACATAAATAAAGGGTCACTCTAGGACCTACACGGAGGTTGCCCTGGATCCAAAGACCCATGGAACTAGTTCTGAGCACTAAGGGGGCACTGGTCTTGCACTTCTTGAGAACCCCTTCCCTCCATGCCATAAGGCAAGTGCTTCCAAAGGCAGTTGTCATGTATAGTAGGGATTCTGCTGCTCAAAGAAAATGGTAAAAGTTCCCTTGGGCACAGCTTAAGCAACTGGGCATCTCAACATTTGCAAGCAAAATGTTTTCTATATTTTGCAATTGCTTAATGAATCCCCTCAAATGTTTATTTATTTATTGCATTTCTATTCCACCTTTTTCTCCAAGGAACTCAAGGTGTTGGGCATGGATTTCCATGCATTCCGAATCTAAAGAACCCCACAACTTAGCTTCTCTTCACAAAGAGCCTTGAGGTACAATGGCTGCAGGTCTACATTGCAACAGGTGGCAAGTTTTAAACCCATATAACCTGGAAGCAATATGGGCATCATTGGTCAAATATCTGGGAAATGTGTTAAGGAGGGGAGTCAGTCTACAATAACCCACAGCAGCTTTCCTCCATCTTATATAAAATCGATCTCCACAGGCTAAAATACAGCCAGACATTTACTTACACATGGGGCAGTCTGAACAGCAGTCATACCTCCCACTGCTCCAGCTGCCTTCTGAGGACAGGGTCAAAGGTGAGACTGTGGCAACTGGCTGGCAGGTCACAGGCTCGGACATAGCTAGAGCTAAGGCCACTGGCGGCTCAGAAACAACCTCAAAAAGGCAAATCTGAATGGCAGTGACAAATGTTTTGCAAGGCAAACTCAAGTCTTCAGTTCCTTGTGGTCAGGCCACATGTGTATTTGAGCAATGGGGAAATGGTAAGCAGGAAGCAGAGGACTGCAAGGCCTGGAGAATTTAGAGTGAAAATGTACCCCCCCCTCTTTTTAGTGGCGAGACTTTGTTCAGGAGGTTGTTCACTCTGTCATGGTGTCTTCACCCCCCTCTTCAGGTAAAAAGGCTGCAAGATTGGCTTACAGAAATCAGTAATAAGATTGTCAGCTGAGGGCAATCTGGGACATGACACAAAATGGAAAAGAAATTGGAGGAAGGAGGAAAAACACAAACTCAGGCACTTCTTAGTTACAAAGGCCAGCAGACATGGAAATAGTTCAAGGCAAGGAGGCACCCAAAGTTGCTGGTTTCTCAGCTGACCCGATTTGTTCATAGAATCAAATAATCTTAGAATTGTAGAGTTGGAAGAGACTCTGAGGGTCATTTAGTCCAAACCCCTGGAATGCAGGAATCACAACTAAAACATCAGTGACAGATGGCCACCCAACCTCTGCTTAAAGACTACCAATGAAGGAGTCTGTTCCACTGCAGGTCTCCCCAGTCTTATATTCGTGTAGCTGGTTCTTCCTGCTTAAGTGTAGAACCTGACATTTGTCCCTATTAAAATTCATTTTGTTAGTTTGGCCCCCCAGTTCTCCAATCTGCTAAAGTCATATTTAATCCTGATTGTATCTTCTGCTGCATCGGCTACCCCTCCCGGTTTGATGTCATCTGCAAATTAGATGAACATCCCCTCAATTCCTTCATCCAAGTACATCACTGCTAGATGGTAGGCCAGACCCTTGAACTGGTCTTTGCTACGAGACTGGGAGTGATATTGATAGTGTGGATTATGATTGGCGGCTAGTCAACTGTAGGGTTGGTAGCCCCTGGAGACCTACAGAATTTGCTCAGGTACCTCAGTGCTCTGGTTGGAAGGCTGTGGAATGGTGAGATGGAAAGTGTTGTTGACAACATGGCCTTCTATGGCACTGCAGGGAGCCCAGACTGCACCTTGTTTGCAGGGGAGCTCCAGGAAATTGAACAGGCAGAACAGCAGCTTGAGCACAAGTAGTGTGTCTCACAGCAACAGCCATGACAGGAGTAAAAGCGTATGATTGTGCTACCAAAGGAATCACTCCAGCACCCTCTTCTTCTTTGGCGATCGCTTGCAGCCAAGTAAGATTGTCTTCCATAAAGATGGTTTTAACAGTGAGTCCGTAAGTGACTGTGGAAGCCAATTCTGGATCCGCATGTCCTTCCACAGTGGGGACATTGGTTTCCAGGGAGGCATTTACCATGACACCTTTGGTAAAAGCTGTCCCCAAGTAGCCATTTGGAGTCATTCTGAGTGGTGAAATAGGCTAACTAAACCTACACTGAAGGGAAAAGTGGCTGGACTCCTTACAGGCCTGCTGTGACAGGCTTGCAGGGCATTTCCAGGATAAAGTTGCTCACATTTGTTCTAACTAGACACTAGTAGAATCCCAATGGAGGCATCCAGAGCACCGTCTGTTCTGGTTGGGATCAGTTACAGTTGTTGCAGCCCTAAATATGGCATTCCTTTCTCTCCAGAAGTGCTGCAGTCTTTGTTTTTGCTACAAGAGACTAGCATGATTAACCTGGAAGTGATTAAATTCACCCAGTGATGATGGCCTCTGAACCATATGAATAGGAGCAACAGGACTCTGTACACACAAACACTTTCATATGCACCCAAGGCAGAGGAAACAGTGGTGATTAAATCATTTATTGTCTACCAGCTTCAGAAGATGTTGCTCAATATGAGCCCCCTCCCAAACATAGGGTAGGTTTGGCTTAGACTGGGCTGCCTTCAGTTGGTGATGCCTGCTTCTCTGCTTCTCTGGCCCTGGTTCTCTCTAGCCATTCTTGCCGTTGCTTCAGTCTCTGCGGGGCTTTCAGCTTCTGTACCTCTTGATAGACCTAGAGGGTTAATGGGAAGAAGGGAGGTGAGAGGCAGTTAGGCAGTCAGTAGCACAAACCAAGACTACAAAATCCCAGAGTTCTATTGGGAGTGGTCTAATCCCCATACCAGCTGACAATGGGCATTTACTATGTTTATATTTATTACTTCATGGGAAGAGCCATGGCTCAGTGACAGAGCCCTTGCTTTACACATTGGTTCAATCTGTGGAACCTCCAGATAGGGCTGGCAAAGTCTCCTGCTGAAACCCTGGAGACCTGCTGCCAGTCAGTGACTGGAGACAATACTTAGCTAGATGGCCCAAGCGTCTGACTTGGCACAAGGCAGAATCTCATATATCTTACAGAATTCTAACGCTGCACTCCTGCTATTTGGTGCTGCTCAGGGTGGCTGCTAACACCCTCAGTCCTACCCAATATGTGCCCCCAGCACTACTGGTCATGCAAAATACAAAACAAAGGTAAGCTCCACTGAGGAGGGTGGAGGTTTCGCTGGCCTGCCAGGCAATTTAACAGAGTAATATTGCTTTAAGAAAGCCTTCCCAAACCCAGTGCCCTCCGGATGTCTCCCAGTTGATGGGAGCACAAAGCAGCACCAGCCCCCCCCGAAGCTCATCCATTACAGAAGAGGAGCTCTGCTTCCAAATGCCTGGGCAGCAACATGCCATGGTGGCCGTACCTTGTTGCACAAGGCTTTCTTGGCGATCCAGCGCCGGGTGGCTCTCCGGCAGTACAATGGGGGAAACTCGTACTTGATGTCCAGCACCTCACACGTCTTCTCAAAGACATCGTACTTGGTGTTGCGCAGGTACTTCAGCAGCATCTTCCGCCGGTCTATGGCTATCAGCATCTGGCGACGGTTGACTGTGTCCTGGGGACAAGGGTTACTTGTTGCTAGTTACCACTACTACTATTAATTGTTTATATCCCAGATCTCAGGACATCTTTCCAAGGTGGCTGATCTCACGAAGTATCAGCATATAAGAAATTGTGAGGATCCAGCTGGTGTTATATACAACAGTCCAAATGGCCACAACAGCCCAAATGGAGCAACCTCTCTTGCTCTCCTGCTGGCATATAAAGCCCTAAACTACTTGGGACCAGGATACCTTGCAGACTATCTTCTTTTTATACATTTGTATATCTTCAGCTAATCATAAGATCTTAAGGAGGCCTTGCTAGGGCTAGGTCTACCGAGTTCAGTCAAATGAATCTATGCATCTAAGGCACCTATGAAGTGGGCCTTCTTGGTGATGGCACCCAAGCTCTGGAACACCCTCTCCAATTTAGGAGGCGGGAAAAGGAGCACCTTTTATGCAGGCTTTCCCTGGACTATAAAGTTTTACCGCACTGTTCTGTATTTACTGCTATGGATATTAACTGTTTTATTTTGTAAAATGCATTTATATTTTGGTTCTGACATCTTATGTAATCAGTCCTGTGCAAGATCCAACTTTGAAAGAAATACTGACATTGCTTTGTATCTGAACAATGGCTGTAGCAGTTGGCACTCAACAGCAGCTCCACCCTGAAATACAAATTATCAGCTGGCTCTGAATACAGCATATATTGTACTTGCATCAAAGACGGTTACCTTGGTGTGCATATGCAGATGTTCCTGGAGCGTGCGGATCTTGGCTGTCAAGAATGCAACTGCAACAGCAAAAGAAAGTCACTGCAGAGAGGCCAGAGACAAAGGGCCTATTCCAATGTTGAATGTTTCTGAATTCCTGCTTTAAAAACTGTGCATAGACATTGCCAACCAGCAAGCAAACACAGGGAACTGACCACTTAGAGCTGGCTGCTGGACGTGCTTCCATTATTCTAGAGCTTGCACTTGACTAATGACAGTTTGATGTTATATAGCTGGAAGATCTAAGGGTCTTCCCTCTGGCTACTTCAAAATCCTTGCGTGGACTTTGGCTGTAGATATATGGCAGAGGTTGAGAACACTGTTAGCCTTCCAGGTGTTGTTGGACTGCAACTCTCATCAGTCCCAGTCAGCATGGTCAATGGTCAGGGGTCCAAGAACACTTCAGTGTCTGTAGGTTCTCCACCTTGGTATAGGGCAAAAAGAGAAGCAGGACCACTCCACCTGCTCTGCTGAGACCAGCTCCATTTGGCTCCAGCTCTTTTATACAGGAAGGGAAAGCACATAAGCAGATCTGTCATGTTCTCTATATAAAAGGAAATGTCTCTCAACATTAAGAGATCATCCTGCCGCAACTCTGCCCAACACTGGCCTTTGCCAAGTAGGATCCAGTTGGATCTCTGTTTCCAGATGTACCCTTTCATAGCTCCATTTTCTGCTATGTATCCCTTGAAGTGCCCCCTGGGGCTACTCCCTTGGGGCACAGACAGGATGACAGCGAAGGAAATAGGAGGCAGCAGTTTTCCTCTTGGGACATATTTTTCTGCTTACCTTGGACCTCTAAGGAGCTAGTGTCAGTTGGGGACTTCCGGACTTGGTCTGCTAGCTGCTGTTTCTTGATTTTCACTTTCTCCTTCTGCATGCAGAAGGGGAAGACAAAATTAATACAACTAGATACTAATACAACTAGATAACTAATAGCCACTCAACCCCACTCCACTATGCAGGAATGGCAGGTCATCGTTTGCTTACAATGTCAACAGCAAACCTGCCTGCCTACAGAAAAGGCAGAAATTCTGCTTTTATGGCTTTTTTAATGATAAAGCATGGAAGAGCAGGGGAATGAAGGAAGATTAGCCCCCAATCCCAATTTACCCATGTAGGAGAACACTGACCTGGCTTGCCATTTCCAGAGACAGCAACCTTCTCACAACATCGTCTACCCTGCAGGAAAGCAGAGAGTCCTTTGATTACTTGTCCCCGAATTGCTTAACATTTGGGGAACAGCTTTGAGAGATTAGAAATCAAGGGAGCCATGTTAGATATTCAGAATTAAATGTAAGTTATAGGAGCACTAATTTAGGACCTCCCCCATCACCTGAGGACCCCAGTCAATAAAATGAGGCTTAAGTGGTTGCATTTTGGGGGCCCCTAAAGGGCAGCCCAATGTGGCAGACTTGCTGTTTCCTCCATGAAGCCCCTTTTCATGAAACTCACAGTCCTTCCCTGGTCCTCGCAAACCTTACTTGTCTATAACTGGGATGTTGGCATAAGGTTTCTTCAGCATTGTGGGAGGCAGATCATCCAAATGGCTGGGGATTTCTGCAACAACAGCAACACAGCAATAAGAGCACAGCAGCTGCCTTGCTAGTTCACTCTAGTACAGAATACTTTTTTCTAACAGTAGTCAGCCAAGTATTGGTGGGAACACATGAGCTGATGTCTAAAAGAGAAGCTCTTGGCATCTCTCAGTAGGTAAAGAGAAGGAAGTACATTGTGGAAGCTAAAGAGGGACTCCAGTTGCAAAACATGGTGACCCACAAGCCAGCAGGAAGTTGGTTCACCTGGGCCAACAGAACATGTAGCAAGTGGTGTATCTTAACATGTCCAATCACCCTTTTTTATTTAACAGAACTTGTGTGCTGCTTAATTGTAAAAAAACCATCTAAGCAATTTTATTTTCCATTTCAATGGATTAGGAAATGGGGTAAGAGACAGAGACTCAGACCCATATAGCCAGTACAGTCATGAAACTCCCTCAAAACTGGAATCCCAAACAGTTCAGGTGACAGCCTTAGCAGACCAACTGCTTACAACAATGAGAATGTAATACAAACCTTGTTTTTTTCTACGGACAGGCCTGGCATAATCCCTGGCTGTTTGAAGGAGGGGGCTCTTATCTAAAAGGACAGAAAAGCAGCAGGGGTTACACTTGAGCCACATCAATGCAATACAATAACACAACAGCACATTAGTATTTTGCTCCTTGGAAGTAATTAGGCACCTCACTCCTCTCTCTTGGTTTTTGGGGAGATTAAACAGCTCTTCCAGTCTGAGAACAATCTGTGGAGAAGCAATTTTTAGGCTCATAAGTAGACAGAACATTTCATATTTGAAGAAAGCATTCTGTTTTCTGCCCCATGGCCAATAAATGTGGGCAATGCATGAGCAGAGAAAGAATAAGTTGCTCTGCCTTTCACCCCCAACAAGGCTGCTGCAATTGCTCAGGTTGCTAGATGTTACCAAAAGTCACATTTTGGGCATTGGGCGAGGGAAGATCTCTAACAGCAAAATCCTTTGCATATTCTTTTCTATTCTAAGTTCAGTAGTGTCATGCAGTTTCCAGTTCAAGTAGAGGTTCCACTACAGGGAAAGAGGAAACGGCTTCCAATGCAAGGGGCATGTAAACAAGTTCTTTTGACATACAACAGCAACTTCTTAGTCACCATATTCTTTTCACAATCCAAGGCCGTAATCAAGATCATTTAGTGCATTAAGACCAGGAACGGAGAAAAAGCCCACTCTACTGCCTCCTTGGTTGTGAGCTTGATGTTGCATTTAATAGGTGGGGAGAGAGATGGAGTGAGAGGCCTTGGCACATGGAAGATGACAAGTGATGCAAGAACCCGCGACAGAGCTACAGAGACACCAAAGCAGCCATCACTGCTGGGAAGCTCCATCTCCACCCACCAGATGCCAGTGTGGCACAGTGGTCAGCGGCAGACTAGGACCTGGGAGACCAGTGTTCAAATCCCCATTCAGTCATGAAGCCCACTAGGTGACCTTGGGCCAGTCATTTTGTCTACTTCATAGGGTTGTTATGAGGATAAAATGGAGAGGGGCAAAAGGTGTGTACAGCACCTTTAGCTCCTTGGGGAAAAGTGGAATATAAATGTAATAATAAAATAAATAAATAAATAAATAAATAAATAAATGGGATGGTGGAAGGTGCCTGCCACACTGCAAGGCAATTACCAGAATGGTCAACACCCTCCCCATGTCCTGCCTTCTGCTCCTATTACACCAACAAAGAACATGCATAGATGTGTTCGTCTATGGGTCTTCAGTGCGTTTTAGCCACTTCCCCCAGGTGCCTTAAAGCAGATTGACTCCCAATCATATTCATGCTCTTGGACAATGAGGCCACGCGGGTCCCCCTTTAATTCTATTTTGATGAGATGCCTTTCTGTCACTTGCAGGGACGGGGGCGGTGTGAATCCATTTCCCCCAAACTGGTGCCTTCCCGGTGTTCTGCACTGAAATCCCCATCAACCCCCCAAACAGCGTGGCCGCGTTCCCTTGAGCTCCGCCCGGCTGTGCTGTCTGGGACTGAATGGGAGCTGCACCCCAAGGTGCCAGGTAGGGGGAGGCCCGTATCTAATCCGAAACAGAGGCCGTGTAAACAGGACCAGGTGTGCGCGCGCACTCCGAATTACTCAACCCCGAGCTCCTTACGCAGTGATCCCCGAGCCGCCGCCGCCGCTGCCACGTTCGAGCCGAGGCAGCTCCATCCGCGCAGCGCGGCAGCCCCCGCCGCCGAGACTCCTCTGAGCAACACCAGCGACATTCTCTCCCGGCTTAGTTTCTGGGCGCCGCCATCTTGGTGCGTCACAGGCCAGGTCCCCGCGGGAGCACCGAAAGCATCGATTGATACCCTGCGCGCCGGAGCCAATGGAAGGTAAAAGAAGAGGGCGAGGCCCGCCCCTCAGGTGATGAATGGCAGCGCCCGCTCCCAGCCTGCTTTCGTTCTGATGCCGAGCGCGGGCCGCCTGCGAGGTGGACTTCAGTGCTTGGCAGAGTTTGCTCACTTGGGCCACCTAGGCCAGCGTTGCCTGCTCTGGCTGGCAGCAGCTCTCCTTGATCTGGAGATGCCTGCTGGGACTGGACCTGGCGCTGGGACTTTCTGCATGATGCAAAAAGGGCTCCACCACCGCTTCCTTCTCCCACTCATAGCCGAGTAAGATTGTCTTCCATGAACACGGTCTTAACAGTTACAGATAGGTAGCCGTGTTGGTCTGCCATAGTCAAAACAAAAAAAATTCCTTCCAGTAGCACCTTAAAGACCAACTAAGTTAGTTCTTGGTATGAGCTTTCGTGTGCATGCACACTTCTTCAGATACCAAGATAAGATACGGTCTTAACAGTGAGTCTGTAAGTGACAATGGAGGCCAATTCTGGATCCACACGTCCTTCCACAGTGAGGTCATAGGTTTCTGGTGAACATCCCTCGGCTCCTCCATGATAATATGACAACAACAATTGCAGATAACAATGGCTCTCAAAGTGAACCATTTACAGTGGGATCAAGTGTTAAGCAGGGTTGTCTTATTGCCCCAACTCAATTTATTATTTTCATTGCCATGATCCTACACTTTGTCGAAGGGAAACTCCCCACCCAAGTAGAAATCATATACTGAACGGATGGAAAGCTCTTTAATCTGAGTAGGCTGAAAGCAAAGAGTAAGGTTCCCATAGCTTCCATCATAGAGCTTCAGTATGCTCCACCACCACCAAGCTGTGGGTCCTCCCTAGTAGCTGGGAGCTGCCAGTCAGCTCAGGATTCTCTACAGACATCAACCTCCCCCAAATTGGTGCCTGTCACATGTTTTGGACTACAACTCCCATCAGCCTGAGACAGCTACACCAAAAACATTTGCAGATTGGTGTACTTGACTGGGATTGTGTCCATCAACCATTAATTTGTAGCAGATGTGACATATGCATTGCCTTTCAAATCCAAAATGATTTTATTCGGAGATGGTGTAGGCTGAACCAGGAATCTTAGGTGCCCCTAAGAGGTGCTGCACCAGCAAAGCTAAGGGTCTCCCTTTAATTGTGGGAATAATATTTTTGTGACCTGTTCAGTGGCTGGTTGGTGAGGGACCCTTGACTTACCTTTAAAGGAACTCTGGGGTTGTTTCCACGCTAAAATCCTTTAGCACTGGCAATACACTTATTTACAGGTAGTGAAAGGGGAATTAAAACAGAGGTGTTGTAAAGTCTTGGTGCAGTAATGCCCTTCCCTGTATGCAAGCTCTATTTATAGTGAGCTAGTTCAATTCTAATGTTAATTAAAGCTCCAATGACTTTTAAATGGCTTTTAAAATGTATGTGTCTGGCCAAGCTTTCCTGGATTACATTTTTTGTATTTGTTTTGTGCTGTTGTGTTTTCAACCACTTCTTAAAGTAATTTTTTGAATACTAATATATTGATTTTTATGCTCAATTTCCCCCTAATATGTGCACTTTTGTAATCCTTGCTTGGTTGGAGAACTGCATTTAAAAATTTGGATAAGTGTGAATTAGGAAGGATAGTTGTATTTCAAATTGCATGTTGTTTCAGGAAGTACAAATATGGCAGTGTCACCTTTAAACGCAAACCAAATTTCTCCCCCATCCCTTCTGGAGGACGGCAACTGCCTTAAAGGTTTGCATGTGATCTGAGCAACTGGATTCATGCTCTCCCACCAGCACCTTCTGTGACCTTGCAAAGTGCCCTGAAGTGGAGCATGCTTTGATTCCACTCTTCTCCATTGGGGCCCTGAAAAATGCAACTGCCCCTGAGCAACTGCTTGGGTTGGTTTGCAGATGCACTGGCAGAATATGAAGGGAAAAGCTAGAAAATCATAGATGATGCTCCCCCTGCTCCTCCATCACAGATTGCAACAGAACTATGAGACCTGCATCTTCCAAAGTTCCTAGGAAGTTCTTTAGGGATCATGTGCCGACTTTCCACCCAACAAAGATGAAGTAGGGACTGCAGCGAATTCTTGTCTGCAATCTCTGCATGAGGGGTGTTGCGGGAGGGGGAGAGTGCAAGAATTACAACGATGACAAACACAAGGAGAATTGTGGAGCACTTTTAATTTGCAATGTTCCATATACATGATAAATAAACAGCAGCAGTGGGTATAAACATGTTGAAGAAAACTGGCGTTCCCAACCCTACTTCTGGGAACATTCATCCCCTTTGACTTCCTGCTCAGGCTGTGCTAAACAGGGGAAAACCCGTTTCCCCTTCTCAATTCTCCAAGCTGCTCCTTGGTTTCCCCTCCAAACCCTTTCAGGCAAAAATTGACATTTTGTGGGCACCCTTGTTTCCTGCTACAGAAGGAGCAACACAGTATTTCCTTTGCACAACACGACTTTATGCTAGCATGTACCCTGGCCTGATCTTTTGCATTTTTGTGACGACTGCGATGGCTTTTGGCAAACAAAGCTGACTGATGCAATGAGAAAGGAGCAACTTCACAATGATTGTGAGTTTCTTGGGCTGCTCTTCTTCTCATGCCTCTTCCTTTCCCTCCTCCCCACCTTGGGAGGTTCTGGATTGTGGCTCTCATCCAGTTGGCACTGTGCTTTCTGCAGCTTCTCCACGGCTGCTCCTTCTTTCCTCAACACCTTTGCACAGCAGGGGCAGATGTCCCCAGAAATGGGGCCAGCACAGGGAGTTTGCCTTTAGGTATGGGCTGCCCCTGTTTTTCTGAGCGGTGGAGACTGTGCTACATGGGAAAGAGAGGGGAGTCTCCATTTGCAGGTGCTTGGTAGACTTGAGGTGGGAGGTGGGTCGTCCATGCAGGTCCAGGGTCACAGCAGCAGGGGGCAGCACAAGGTCATCAGCAGGGGTTGAATAGGGGGCCACAGTTATGGAAAGGGGAAGGAACCCAAGGCAGGGCTCCTTTCAGTTCTGTCTCTTCTTGGTTTGAAATGGAGGAAGCTGCCTTATACTGACCTTCTGCATGCAAAGCAGATGTTCTTCCCCTGAGATACACCCCTTCCCCTAAAGGGGAGCAAAAGGCATCACTCAGGGAACACCACCCCAACATCCGCTCCACTTTCTTAGTCTCTCTAGGGTGACACAAAATCTAGGTGGCTGGATGTTTGGCTGGAATAATTCAGTGCTTCCTCCAGTGAAGGAGGAGAAGAAGAATGCAAGAAGCCACAAGCAGCTCCAGTTTGATGCTCCCCCTGTCAATCAGGTTCTACAGTTTTCGGAAGTTGCTCAGGTCTTCATCCCCATCGATTTTGAGGCCCTGGAGCAATGGGAAATCTAACAGGGCCCTGTCCAGGAAAACGGCATCCTCCTGACAACTGTAGTCAAGCTCTCTGTTTGGATGGTCGCTGTGAAACCACAGGTTCTCGTAGGGCTTTGGGCTGGGCGTCCTGTCGCTTAGGAGGGGCTGCGTGGAGTTGGAGCGCATGTAGAAACTGGGTGAGGCCTTCTGTTGGCTGCAGTAGCTGTCCACAAACACCTTTGCGTACTGGACAGACTCCGGGCTGTTCACGTAAGAGGCTGGCGCTGGGTCACCGCTTGGCAAAGTGGTCTCAGCATTAGCCATATAAGATTCCAAGGAGGCTGTCATTGACCCATCCTCCAGGGCCTTAGCAGGCTCCCCCTTCCCACAGGAAAGGCATTTCTTCTCATCCGCTTCAATCACCAAGATGGCCGAAACAACAACAGGGCTGAGCTCGCACGACTTTGGAGCCTGGAGGATCTCCTGGGAAAGAAGGCAGTAGGTCAAGTTAACAGCTAATGGCCACAGTGCAGCTCACCCCCCTGTTGGGTGAGAGGAAAGGCCCATCATCCCTTGAGGTGGAATAACCATCCCCGGTGAGGCCTCAGCATCAGATGGTCTCTGAACATGAAGGCTTTGCAGTGTTGGTCCTCATAGCTAGAAAACTCCAATAATCTTGGATTCATCCATGTATTCATCTGGACCAGTTGTCTCCAACCTGGTGCCCTCTGGACCCTTTGGACCTCCACTCCCATCATCATAGCCATATGATGCTGGTGCCAGGGATGGCTGCAGCTGATGGACGTTGTGGTCGAATTCAGCTTGAAGACAGGAGGGTGGCAAAGGCTGACCTGAGCCAACAAAGCACAGCTGAGGCCCATGTCCTTAAACATCCCTGGCCTGTGGCTGCTGACCTTTGGGGTCAGTATGTGCTGATACCTAGCTGTGGCTACTACGCGATGTGGGGCTCGTGATGTGCAGAACTCAGGGTGGGTCAGGACAGAGGGGCTGCCCATGTTCCCAGCCGTGCCACCTGCCCATGACTCACACTGCAGCTGAGATGTGTGTAAAATGTGGGCCAGTATTCCAAAAGGCCTGCGCAGGTAGGGGAGGAATAGGAGGGGCAGCAGGCCAAGCCCAAGAGACTCCACCCCCCACACTACATTTACCTCTTGCAGAATGGCTGGTGCCCATTTGCCAAGGCTGCTGTTGGCTGGGTCAGGGACACTGGGCCAGAACTGGGTTTTCATCCTGTGGGTCACACGAGAGAGAGAGAGATCTGGTGAGACTCAACATCCCAGGAGGAAAGTGTTTAGGCTGGCTGGACATCCCACAAAAGGCAGGATGTTATTGCTTTCGCTGTGTCAGCCTGATTCCCATTCAACCACTAAGGGCCCAGCTTATTGCTCCTCCTTTAATTCCCCATTGTCCCACCCTCTCCAACTACTGTTGACCCACACTTTTCCCTCCCCAAATCCTGATACTCACTATGCTTTGAAGTCCAAATAGGAGAGCAACATCAATTGCATAGGAAATCAGGAAATCACCATCCTTTGAAAGCCACACTTATCTGAATTTTGTGATGTAGTTATCCACTCAATGTTCACAAAAGTGCATTATATTCTTGCACAAATGTGTACATCAGTCAAAAGAGTACAGTATATAAAATATGTAACATATAAAACAAATACCGTATTTTTCACCCTATAGGACGCACTTTTCCCCCTCCAAAAATGAAGGGGAAATGTGTGTGGGTCCTATGGGGCCAATGCAGGCTTTCGCTGAAGCCTGGAGAGCGAGAGGGGTCGGTGTGCACCGACCGCTCTCGCTCTCCAGGCTTCAGGAAGCTATCCGCAAGCCTTGCAAGCCCGGCGGGAGGTCCCACGGGCTCGCAAGGCTTGCAGGCAGCAGCCTGCAGCCCACAAGCTCGGGGGATAGCGGGGAGGCGCAGCGCCGCCACCCCGCTATTCCCCGACCTGGTCTGTAGGCTGGCGGGGGGGGGGGGGGAGAAGAAGCAAGCTTACTTCTCCCCCCCGCCAGCCCCACAAGCTCGGGGGATAGTGGGGAGGCAGAGCGCCGCCACCCTGCTATTCCCCGACCTGATCTGGAGGTTGGCGGGGGGGTGGGGAGAAGCAAGCTTACTTCTCCCCCCCGCCAGCCCCATAAGCTCGGGGGACAGCGGGGCAAGCCGCTGCCTCACGGAGGCTAGAGAGGCTGTCCCTGAAGGCAGAAGAGGGAGATGGAGTGCTCCGTCTCCCTCTTCTAGCTTGGGGATGGCTGCGTAAACCTGGGGGAAAAATAAATTTCCCCCCCTTGATTTCCCCCTCAAAAAACTAGGTGCGTCCTATGGGCCGGTGCGTCCTATAGGGCGAAAAATATGGTAAAACATATAAAATATGTTTGTTAGGAGAAATTCATATTAAAATGCTGATGAATTTTAATGAGGATTTTTTAAAATTACAAATTGCTGCAAAATGTGGAGAACTGAACTTAAGATTGGGAAAATGAGAAACCTAAATAACTAAAATTGACTGTTCCTTCCCTCCCTACTCCGAGTCCCAACTCATTCTTTCTTCTTGTCCTTTGCTTTCATGCTCATTCCCTGCTTCTTCCCTACTTACATGCCTCTTCCTTTCCTCCCTGGCCTCTTCCTTTCCTCCTCCTGCAAATATCTCACTTCCTATCTGAGGCCCTCTGGGTAACAACTGTGTTTCCTCATCTGCTCTTAGAGATGACAAGCAGGATGAGTTCTGCAGCTCCTCCCAACACTCACCTCTTGCTCTTCTGGAAACAGATGACCAGGACAATAATTGCCAGCAAGAGGAGTCCAATCAGCATGTAGACAAAGGGGAGGTCCATGTCATCTGGAAGAGAGAGATCACAGAGGAGTAAGCTCAGGTGGTAGTGGTGGCATGTTAAGAGGACCTTCCACATTTGGGGCTGGAGGAGAGAGAGGAGGATGGGGTGCACTTGGACTTGTTCAGCCTTGCAATGTGAGCCACAATGCATGTCAGGAATGTGTTCCCCCTGAGTGCAGCAGAAGAGTCAGCCTCAGAAATTGAGCTAAGTGAGCAGGGGGCCGACTCTGCAGATAAGAGCTGGCTGTCAGAGTCTAGAAAGGGCAGTCCGGCCTCACTCCTTCCCTGGGAAGATGCTGTTAGCTCCCAAGGAGAGGAAGAGTTAGAAGGTGGCCAGAGCATTGCCAGGCAACCAGCAGATAAGCCAGAGTCTGAGGCTGTGTCTTCTGGGAGTGGGGAGGAGACAGGTCAGCCATTCAGTCCCCGTACTAGGAGACTGGAGAAGCTCAGAGAACAATGGAAGGGAAGGAGAAAATAGGTGGGATTTTGGCATTCTTTCTGTTGGGGAAGGGACAATGATTTAGACTGATCAACTACTGTTAATGAGAGCAGGTGGGAAGCTGTGTTCTGGATGTGTTTTTCTTGTAAATAAACTTACATAAAACTGACGAAGAGTCCTTGCTGCTTATCAGGCTGCTTGCCTGCCAGATCGTTATAATGCAGCCAGTTCACATGTGGCACTCTCCCCTCCTGGGGTTTCCAGCAACTGGTATTCAGAAGCATTGCAACCCCCAAGTGTGGAGGCAGAGCATGGGGACAGCCCACTGCCCCCGTGTACCCAGCCCCACCCTCTGTCCTATGGTTCTCCTTACCAATCGCCTTGGTGTAGAACGTGAGGATGGTACCGTTGGTGCTCCCACCCACTGTTGAGGCCATGATGTGCACCTTGTACATTCTAGAAGGCCAGAGACCCACGATGGTGAAGGTGTCGACTGAAGAGTTCACGACAGCACCTAGGAAAAAGGCAGCCATGTTTAGCCCCCCCGGGGTGAATGTGTAGCTGAGGCAGGGGGTTCTGAGGCCAGAGGGTAGGTAGATTTGACAAAAGGCCACCTGGCAACGCTTCAGACAATGTGGCCTCTAGTCTAGCCTATGAAAGCTGGTGTCACCGTAAATTTTACCAACACGACTCATGTTGTTCTGGCCCAGTAGGTTTTAGAAACTATACGAAACCCTATGCAGTGGAAGTATATGCTTTGATAGGCAGCCTACATGTGATGGGATATAGAAAGGCATAGAAGAGATTGTGAAAGGATGTAGTGAGGAGAATCTGCTTGCTCGGACTGTATAAAGTGTCAAGATTGGAGACTTCCGGGTAAGCACCATCGGCAATGGCGGAGTTCCTCTGACTGAGAGGAACCCGCTCCGTGAAAATCGGGTCTTGCCGCGGCGGCGAAGGCAGAGACCCTTCAAAAAGATTGTGCGGGAAAATCTCACTCTTGAGGTACGTAGCCCGATAGTAAGTAGGCACCCTGTTCTTCACTGAATCAGACATCCAGCTCTCACGATCCAGGCACTCTTTTCCTCCAAGAACTGGTTCACCCACACTTCTGTTCCCCCCGCAATTTCTTCCATTTGTCTGGAGATTTCTAGCCAGGGGTCCAAGAGGTTTCTTTTTTTTTTTTTTGTCTTGCTGCTTTCCCCATGAAAACCCGCTGTTTATTGCTGAATCAGAACGAACGCCGATCTGCAGCAAACCCAATCAGCGTTTGTTCCAACTGAGCAGTAAAAAGTGGGCTTTTCTGAGGAAAGTGGCAGGACAACAAAACAAAACAAAACCAGAACCTATCAAATACATGACTAGAAACAAACAGAAGTGTGCATGAGCCCAAAGTGACTTAATTTCTACGCATGCATAAAGCTAAGGTAAGGTAACGGAAAGCCTCGGTATAAGCCTGGGTAATTTACAGGCTGGTGGACTCCACTTCTGTGGGTTTTCCAGAGGCTGCTGCTATGACCAAGGAATTATCCACACTTATCTCTTGCCCCACTCATTCCAGGCACAGGCCTGTGTTTAAAAGCTCTGTGTCTGAGCATCCCCTGCCCCCCAGAGCTTTCCCACAAAAACCTGCTCTTTAGCACTCACTCGGAGCCAACAATAGTAGCTCCAGAGCGAAAACAAAAAACAGGGGCCTTTGGACATGGAGCTTTAAAATGCGGAGCATGCCTAGAAAGAGCAGAGGACAGGTAAGTGTGAATAAGCCCCACGTAAAGTTGTCTTAAACATCATAATGGTGGGGCTGTTGAAGAAATCCACTACACCTCCAGGCCTGTTGACCAGAGGTGAAGTTAGACACCCAGCCATCTGTGCAGCAAGGCAGATCCTTTCTTCCAGCCCAACTTGAGCTCTCCTTGTCCACTGGCCGGGCAATTCAGAGTCCTCCCACCCTTTGCTGGGGGGATTTGAAGTGACACAACTGGGAGGGGCTGAATGTATGGGTGTGACTCACTTTTCAGGTCCTCATTGGTGCCATTCCAGAAAATGGTATAGTTGGTGATGAAGCCATGCCGTTTTTCAACCGGGATGGGTTCCCAGTGAAGCTGAGCTGTGGACTTACTGATACTCCCTGGGTGGAGTTTGGGGGTGTCAGCTGGAGCTGCAGAGGGGAAAAAGGGGGGTTATTACTATTGCCACCAGCAGACCAGGGTCACCAGGAGGCTGCAGGTGGACTGATGGGTTTTATTAGGGCAGATCCACAGCATAGTTTTGAAGCACATGGCTTTCCCCAAAGAATCATGAGAATGGTAGTTTGAGTCCCAGTTCTGTGAGGGAGGGGAAGACTCCAGTTCCCAGGATTTTGGGGGGAGAAGTTAGGCACTTTAAAGGCACATTGGGTGTGCTTTAATCACATGGTGTGAATCCACCCTGAGAAAGGCAATCTGGACCAAGGCTTGCTAGGAGTCATCCCTGGAAGCTGCTCTTAGCTCTACATCTCAGAAAGATAGTGCCTGAACATGTGCAGAGTATCTTTCCAGCACCACTGTACATCCACAGGTACCCCCTAACTCAATCAGAGGAAGTGGCATCCAAAAAGGTTTAGGGTTAACTCAAATGATAGCATGGGAATTTATAATTTTGGAAATTAAGTTGTGGGGCGTGAATATCTGGGGGGGGGGAATCCTCCAAGTCTAAGGGGACCCTATGGAGATGTCTTTCCTATGATGCATTTGTGTGTTCTCATGATGGTATCAGGGCAGTTATAAGCGATTCCAATACTCTTTAGGGCAGACATACTGCTTCGTTTCCAATCAGTGCATATCAGGGGGTGGGGCTTGTCTGGCTTTTGTTGCACAATAGTGCAAGAGTTCCCCTCTGCCTCCAGACGGCAATAATATGGTAACACTGGTCAAGCTCTGCAGCACAACTAATAAAGCAGAATGGTGTGTGGATGGTCCAGCTTAAATCCACCACTAATGCACTATTATTGTATCAATTACAAGCTGCAGAAAAGAACCTTCCCCCTGCAACTACCCACATCAGTCTGGATGCTTCCCAAGATGCCGGACGAAGACAGTTTTGTTGGAAGGAAGATAGTTTTATGCATCTAAATAAGACTGCGCATCCCCAGATGGTGGCAGCTGAGCAGAAGCAGGGGGAGGCCATACCTTTCTGCCTGGTGTAAACTTCCAAACACTGGGGCATCCCCACTCTGTCCCTGTAGAGTGGGTAGATGGAGATGTTGTAGCGTTGAAAAGGTTTCACATTTTCTGAAAGAGAGAAGGGGAAGGTTGTCTGTGGATGTGAGAATGGGAGCCAGAACATCAGAAGGTGAGCTTGTGACTGGCCCTGAAGAACAATCTAGGATGATATGTACCCATTTCACAGGAAAGAGTGTGGTGGGACTCTCAGCTGTCCTACCCCACTAACGGGCATCCCTCCTTTGTGTCCCAAGCAGCTCTTCCAATGGATGAAAGGGTTCCAGCCCTCTCTCTCCCTCTCACCTTGGATCAGAGCATGTGTGACGGTGCCACTATGCACTTTGGTCCATCCCATGTTGTTGTGACCATGGTTGCCGTCGGATGAGTCTTCCACCGAGGTCATGGTGTGCCACTCGATGATGTAGCCCCTGGCTGCTGTCGCTGGGAGATCCCAGTGCACCCAGATGCTTGTCTCATTGTGAGGGGAGGCCTGGAACTTGGGCACGGGTTGACCTACGGACAGTATCAGAAGATGCAAGGGAGATGGTTAGAATTATAGGCAAGAGAGCATAGGAAGGCAAACTGGTGATGGGGGGGGGATCATAGAATCAGAGTGATGAAAATGACCCCAAGGGTCATTAGTCCAGCCTCCTGCAATGTCAGAATCACAGCTTAAGAACCTCTGACAGATGGCCATCCAACCTCTGCTTAAAAGCCTCCAGCGAAAGGAGACTCCCTCGGAAGGTGGTGGACTCTCCTTCACTGGAGGATTTTAAGCAGAGGTTAGACGTCTTGGATTCTTCAGCTGTGATTCCTGAAATGGCAGGGGGTTGGACTAGATCAGGGGTCTGCAACCTTTAAGACAAAAAGAGCCACTTGGACCCGTTTCCGAAGAGAAAAAACAACTGGGAGCCGCAAAACCATTGTGACATTTAAAACAAATATATCTCCGGAGCCGCGATCTGACAGCGGGCGGGAAGGTGACGTCGGGATGGTGCGTGACTAACGCACGCACCGCCCCCATGCGACGTCACAGCCAGTACAGCGCCCACCACAGTGGGGAGTGTCGGGGCGCACAATGCACCTCCTCCCCTCGCTAGTATCCGCCCCGGAGCCGCGGCAAAGGTGTAAAAGAGCCACATGCGGCTCCGGAGCCGCGGGTTGCAGACCCCTGGACTAGATGATTATCAGATCCCATTTGACTTTACAATTCTACGATTCTGTGATTCTAGTTTGTTCCACTTTCAAACAGCTCTCACGGTCAGAAAGGCGGCAGACTGTCCTTTGTTGGAGGTTTTAAGCAGCGGTTGGACGGCTATCTGTCAGCTGTGACTCCTGCGTTGCAGAAGGTTAGACTAAATGACCCTTTGGCTCCCTTCCAACTCTACAGTTCTGTGATTCTATACGATCTCCACACAGTACATATGTGTACTTGGAGATGGCAATTGACCTCTTTATCATTGCTGTGCCTTAGTGGTGGAAGACCTATGCAAGACCTCAGTATAAGCTTTTTAAAAATTTTGAAAATCCAAAGCACAGCCCCCTTTTGCCCATTTCTCCCATCCTGTACTTATCTTTGGAAAATCTTTGGATAGGTACAGAAATACCTGTGTGTGTTTTCCAAAGAGAAGATAACGAATGGAGAGAGAGAGAGGAGTAATTGAGGTGAGGGGCTTGCACACCCACCCTGATACCCTCGATCAAGTTGCATCCACTAGTGTGGATGGCAAGCAGTAGAATAGCGATAAATATCCAGGATGGAAAAAAAAACCAGAAACCTGTGGCACACAGAAAAATCAAGCCCCGAGTCTTGTGGAGAGGGAAACCCAAAAATCCTGCAGCTGGCAGTGAATACGCTCATATTCTTGAGACAGTGAATGTATTGCAAGAGGTGTGTAGAAGTGACTCTTTGCAGGAGAACTGTCCCCAGGTTGAGGAGGCTCCTACCTTTCTTCTCAGACAAGTAGACTTCAGTGGGCTGAGATGAGCCTCTGGCGTTGTAGGCCATGAGATAAATCTTCTGGGTTCCAAGTGGAAGTGAGAAAGTGCAGCACGTCTCAGAGGTGTTGCACAGCGGTGATGGCTCCCCGCTGTGCCGCCGGGTGCTGAGGGTGGCCATGTAACCCAAGATTTTCCCATGGGCCTCATTGGGTTTCATTGGCTGCACAATAAGAACAGAAAAACATAAGAAGGCCCATGGCCCATCTAGTCCAGAATCTTTTTCTCACAGTGGCCAGCCAGATGCCACAGTGGGAAACCCGCAAGCAGGATTCAAGCCCAAGAGCCCTCTCCCCTCCTGTGGTTCCCAGTATTCAGAAGCATTGCTGCCTCCAACTGTGGAGGCAGAGCAGAGTCATCATGGCTAATAGTCTAATCCTCTTTTAAAGCCATTCAATTTGGTGGCCATCACTGCATCCTGTGGCAGCGAGTTGCATAGTTTAACTATGTTTAGCTGCGTGACGAAGTCCTTTCATTTATCTGACCTGAATCTCCCAACATTTCTTGATTGCCCACTTTACTGTAAGGGGTTGCTTGCTTAATGAGTGAATCAAAAGTGCACATTATATCCAACATGGGTGGGAGCAGAAGACCCTGGATTAGCCTCTTGCACCTTATGACGATGCCTCCTAAGACTGCAAGACACAGATCTCATGAGGGCTTCTTGCCTTGCACAAGCTGGTGCCCTCCAGATGTTTTGGAATGGTCAGATTGGAGCTGATGTGAGTAGTAGTCCAAAACACCTGGAAGGCACCAGGTTGCGGGAGGTTGGTTGGCCTTGAGGTCTGCAATGTGGTCCCCCGCCCCTCACCTTCCACAACAGCTGCACTTCCGTTCTTGCCTCTGCCTCCCTGGTCTTCACTTTCCACCAGGCATCAAGCTCTCCTGAAGGTGCTGGAAGAGAAAAAGAGGCTTTGGGTCCATCTACACTGGAGTTTAATGTGAATTTGAAGTTGCTTGTGTCTCTCTTGTTTTTGTTGTGGTAGGGTCCACACCGTATCCTCATTAAAGTGGCAGCCCACACTCCCACCACTGCTAAATTTGGACTTTCCCATCCATGGGAAGAAAATTCAGTATAGGCCCAGGCTGTCTGAAGGACTATATTCTCCCATACAAACCTTCCCTGGGTTCTGAGATCTTTGGGGGAGACCTTTCTCTTAGTCCCAACACCATCATAGGCACACTTGGTGGGGACGTGGGAGAGGGGCTTCTTGGTGGTTGCTCCCAGACTCTCAAACTCCTTCTCAAGAGATGCTAGACTGGCTTCTTCCTTGTAGTCCTTCTCCTGGCAGCTGAAGACCTTTGTATTCCAATAGGCCTTTGGGAACTGACTATTTTTCAATAGCTTTTAATACTGCTGTGCTGTTTTATTATCTGTATTTTAACAGAGCTGGTTTTTTATATTGTATTAATTCTATTAATTATTGGTATTATTAATAATAATAATATCCTGCCCTTTTGTCGGATCAGTACTCAAGGCACAAATTAAAACAACACAGATAAAATACGGAAGTCTAAAAACATATGGAAGATAATTGTTCGAAAGTAATTAAACTTATCTTTTGTTATGTTTTTAGCCTTCCGTATTTTATCTGTGTTGTTTTAATTTGTGCCTTGAGTACTGATCTGACAAAAGGGCAGGATATTATTATTAATAACAATAATAATACAAAATTGCAGGTTGCCTGACTGTGGGTACACTGAACTGCCTTGTGTGGGTGGCTGGGTTTTTTTTACACATGTGGTGGAAAGTGATCCTTTCCTGGGTGCTGCCTTTCATGACACCCCTGACTTCCATTTTGTTTCCGTCAGCCCGAAGGAAAAAAGGTAGCCTGTTGTTTTTCAACGGTTGTTGCTGGAGGTATCTTGGCGGTCCTTTTATTTTTGAAACTGCTCTTGAACAGAACAGCTGTACGAAAGCGTTGGCGGATAAACTCTTTCCCTCCTCATCCTGCATGGTTTGAGGCCAGATCGGTTCTGAGGCTGCCTCCCAGCAACTCCTCCTGGCTCACTCAAAACCCTTCAACAGCACAGGGAACAGAGGAACCCCTGGTTTCTTATTTGGATGAGCATCTCAGTTCAGAGCTTAGGAGGGGCTCTGGACTAGCCCCCTGCCCTGCTTCCCCCTTGACAACAGGGCCACAGGATTTCGGAAGAAACTGCCCCTCCGTTCCGCCCACCTTTCTCATGGGTGGTGAAGTTCACCATTGGACTCCAGTCACTCCAGTAGCCGGCTCCACCAAATCTCTGGCAGCGCATCTGGAAGTGGTAGAGGGTCCCAAAGAGGAAGCCGCAGTGCCGCACACGCCACACTTCCTGCCTTTCCCAGGTGGGGTTGGTGATATTGTGGACCTGGGGGGCGAAAAGCGAGAATGAGAATGAGCTGTGATTCCTGTATTGCAGGGGCTTGGACTGGGTGGGCCCCTTCCACCTCTACAATTCTACAAAGATTAACAGCCAATCGTCCAAGGCTGCTGTGCCATTGGCCCCTCGGGTGTAGGGACGGAAGGATCTGCCAGGTTCACTTCTCTCCCTTTCTCATTTTCCCAATCTGAATGCAGATCTCCAGCAATCTGTGCCTTTGAAGAAAAAATCCTTTTTGGAAATCCTTAAGTGTTAGAGTAAGGTTACCAGATGTCCCCGTTTCCCAGGGACAGTCCCTGGATTTACAAATCAGTCCCCTGACAAAATCCATCCCTTTCAACTGAAGTTGAAAAGTGTCCCTGGATTCACTGAAAAAAAATCTGGTAACCTTATGTTAGAGTGAAAATTTATCCTACTAAACCCACTTTCTGTCTGCAGTTTTGAGTAATGTACATACTTTGTAAGCACTTCTCCCTAAAATAAAGCATTTTTATTTGTTGTTTTCACTAATATATTCTTTCTAATTAACACTTTCCCCTAATAAATGCATTTTGGTAAACAATGGTCGATCGGAGAACTGCATCACAAAATCCGGATATGTGCAAATTTCAAAGTTCTCATATCATTTCAGAAAGTGTAAATTTAATAGATTTGGCTTTCAATGTGAATGGAATAGAATTTCTCCTTGACCCCTGTGTTCAGAGCCCAGCCTTCACCAACTCTTTGCCCTTGGCTAGCACAGCCATGCTGGCTGGGCTGATGAGAATTATAGTCCATAACGACTCCATTTTCTTGGGCTGATGATGGTTGCAGTCTAGAATGGCTGCCTTAGCTAGTGTTGATGAGAGTTGTAGTCTGGAACATCTGGAGGGCATCTGATTGGCAAAGGCTGCCTCAGACATCACTGGTAAAGTATGGTAAGAGATCACCAGCAAAGAGGAGTGACTTGCACCCTTGATGCTCCAGTAACAGGGGAACTGGACCACTGCAAGCCCCAAACCAGGCTGTGCTTGGCAGGATGACCCATCGTAGCTAATTGTGGTTGAGCTGACCTGGAGGAAAAATAGCTCAGTTGCACATTTGCTTATTTGAACAGCAGGGCTACCACTGGAGCAAAAGAAAAAGCAGCAACAGAAGCTGGCAGGGCTAACACGAAGCTGATGAGCCCCTGGCTTGCTGGTTGCCAGGGAACAGCCTGGGAAAGAAGTGTGAAGATAAGGGACCAGGTGCTGTGTGTGTGTTTTAGGGATGATGGATGTGACACAGGACAGGCGCGAAGGAGAACAGGTATTCTTCCATCTTGTCATTATTCTGGTCTCAAGCATATCAAGAAATACCTAAAATTATTAAATCATCTGTTCAGGTCTCCCCACAACTATCATTACTGAATATGTGGAGGGACAACATGAAAACATGCTGCACAAATAACTTTTGGCATGGATGCTACCAGCAGCTAGGATCCAAGCACCCAGCAATGGAAAACCCTGAGAAATCTACATTTGTATTTTTGGTATAAGAACTTATGGAATTCATATATTTGCATGTTTGCAGGGGGCTGAAGGATTCAGAACACTTCTGTGTCACCTGGTGGGACTTTATTTCCTATGCTTCTTAGAAGCTCAGCATCCGCCATCCACGTCAGCTTGGGAAATATGCCTTGATTTATATTGATGTGCCAGCATTTCTTTCTCTGATTATTTATGGTTTGTTTGCTTAGCATACAGTATGAAGTAATACCCTGTTATTGCACTTTCGGGTTGGTAAATATGGGAATAAATGAGTAAATAAAACAGTCACCAAGGGGCTAACAGGAAAGCCAAGCGCGTCCTGGGGGTTGGGGGTGCGCTTTCTCTTGCATCAAAAAGCTGCCCTTGAATGAGAGCTAGGAAACCCCTTCAGCAATGGAGCTGGGTGTGTGTGCAGCAGGGGGAGGCCTGCTTCAATCTCCAGGCTCCCTGTTCAGAAGAGATACTTGAAGTGTAGGTGGGTTCCCATGAGGCAAGACACAGCAATAACAGCAATAACCTTTACTGAACTACATAACTGGGAAACAGGGGCAAAGCAACTGCTTATATACATTCCTGAAAGCCTGGGCCACTCCCACTCCCAACGTGATTGGCTGTCCAAACTTCTAAGCTGTGAATCACGACTCAGAGTTCAAGGGCCAATGGCAGAGGCCCAAATCCTGAAATGTTCCATGACTGGACATCATGTATCGAATCAGAAAACAGGGGCTCAGAATCCTTAGTCCAGACTCAAGCTCAGGCAAACACAGATCACTGAATACATAACAATACTCACCAGCTTCCACTCCTGGTCGCCCTCTGCCTGGTAGCTCAAGTCACATAACTGGTGCATGTGCTCGCTGTCTCTCCCTGCTTCCCACATGACAGATATGCAGTCAGTCTCCTCGGGGATGGACTGCATGGCGTGGATGGTTGGGGGGTCCAGCTTGGCTGAAATGAGAAGTGCAGGGCAAAAAGCTAAGACAAGGGCAGTGGTGTGTGAGTTAAAGTCTGATCTTGAAGGTCTGATCCAGCCAGGCTTTTCATCTATGGCAAGCCTCAGCTAGCATTTGCATCTTTCATTTCCAAACTCCCCACCTCAGGCAGAAGTGCTGCAAAAAGGTGCAAAGTCAGGGAAGACTCCGCTGCCTCTGCCTCCACACACCTAAATCGATGGGGTCTGCACACAGCGGCTCAGAGTCCACTTCTCCCAGGGCGTTGTTCACCGACAGCCAGAAAATCATGGGGTGGTAGAGCAGGAGGTTCTCTCGGCCGATGGTGCAGGAGTTCTGCCCAGGCAGTGGGGTGCAGCTTGCAGGGACGGCCTCTGTGGGGACCTCACACACTCCCTGATTCCTGGAACACCAAGAGAGCAGTCAGTCAGTGGCTGTCAGAGGAGGAATTACTTTTGACTTCTCTGTGGTCCCACCATGCACAGGGGTGGGTGATATGGGGCACTGAGCTCCACAAATCGGTGCCTTAATGTGCTTGTGCTGGATGACTCAGTTCAAGGAGGTACAAAACTGCCAAATTTTACAGACCCTCTAAGTAGTCAGAATGTGGGAGACAAAGTTCCCCCACTTCCCCCACTCCACACTCTTAATAAAAATTCTATTTCCTTACCGGGATCCCTTCAGGGCCACACTGACTGGGAGGAAGCTGTCTTGCCCAGGGTCCCACCGGCACGTGAGGTTCTTCGTGGTGACATTCATAACGCAGGTGAGGTTTTGGGGTTGTGCTGGAGGATCTGAATGGCGGGAAAGGGGGTCAGAAGAAGAGAAGGAGATGAATTGCATCCCTGCATTCAGTGGGGCTGAACTGAGATCTGCATCTGCCACCCAATGACATTTGAATTCTGTGTTTGAGATTTGTCTCTGATATTTCACAGTGGACATGCAATGGAATTTCAGACAAACAACATTTCTTTTCCCAGTAGCAGCACTTGAGATGAGGCAGTTTATAAAATTACATATTTGATACCTACCAAAAGCATAGCAATCAACAGATGCCAATAAATCTAAAGCACTGGAATGCTATGGGGAAAAATAAAATGCAAAACTTGGCTGGTAAAAGATTAGAAATGTTCCCCATTTTTTAAATATTCATTCTGGCTCTATCAGAAAGGAATTGTCATCCAGGGCAGATCAGTTAGGGACCCTGGAAATTTCTCCCTTCACCTGAAGAATACAGCTTGTCTCATTTACTAAAGCCCTGTGGAACTATCTGCTTGGGACACACTGCAGTCTCATTTGCAATGGTTTCCGCAAGAAGAATATGGTTGCTTGCCAGAGTTTTGACTAGAGAGATGATAGAGTGGATCACATCACAGTAGATCCTTTGCCAACTTTACAGGCTACCAGTCAGGCTCAGCCCAAGATCTTTTGCTGCCTGAGGCAAAGGGGCCCGATCCACATGTTGAAGCTGACCTGACAGGCAGCCAAGTCTTCCTTCAACACAAGCAATGGGACAATGCCTGCCACCCCACCTGTGGACAGCAGACCGTGGGGGCACATACCACTTTCATCTCCGATGCCTCACTCACCAGGGTTTGTCACCTCACTCTGCCTCTTGGTAGGGCCAGGCTTGTTACCAATTGGCATCTGGGTTCAATTAAAGGTGCTGGTTTTGACTTTTTAAATCTTAAATACTCTGGGACTAGAATAGCTCAAGAAATGTCCCTACCTCCTGACAATAAACACTTAGTTCTACTTCAAAAGACCCACCATCAGAGAAGACGCAGGCCCTTTGGGGGGTTGTGCTGCTTCTGATCTAGGTCAGCTTCTGAAGAGAGGTACTCCTGGCCCCCCTTGCTTCTTCTTTATAATTTTTATTAAATTTTCTGTTTTACAATTTAAAGTACCGGTACTCATTTTTACATGCTTAAGATATCAATGACTTCCCTTCTTCTCTTTCCATGGTTCATTCTACATATCATAAATCCCTGCATATTTTACAAAAGCTATACCATTCAGTATTCCATTATTACATCCATCAAAACTTAATTACGCTGTTGAATTTATCTTAATGTTGCCAGCGTTTTCAGCTGTACACAGTTATTTCCCATTAATTCAATAAATGTTTTCCAATCTTCTCTAAACATATGTTCTTCTTGTTCGCTTATTCTATATGTTAAGTCTGCAAACTGCGCATATTCTGTCAACTTAAGTTGCCATTCTTTTTTGGTTGGGACCTCGTTTGTTTTCCATTTTGGGGCTAACAGAACACGGGCTGCAGTAGTGGCATACATAAATAACCTTTTTTGGCACCTGGGAATTTAAGTCTGAATTATTCCCAACAGGAAGGATTCTGGGTTTTTTTTGGGGAAAGTACTTTTACACATTTTTTCCAATTCATTATGGATCATTTCCCAACACTCTTTTACCCTTCTACAAGCCCACCGCATATGAAAGAACGTTCCCTCTACGTCTTTGCATCTCCAGCACATCTGATTCAGTCCTATACATCTTAGCAAGCCTACTTGGAGTTAAATACCATCTGTAAATCATTTTCAAGTAGTTCTCCTTTTAGTGCAGAGGTTTTACCCCAGTGAACTTTTCCGGGATTCCCTTGTTAACGAGGATTTTTTTTTTTGCTGTTGCCTTTTGGAAGTTTTGCACCGATCTTGATTTTACTGCTTTTATCATTGTAAACCACCTTGATTCTTTTGTTAAAATGAATGCCCACGTATATCAAAGATGCCTCCTGCCCCAAGTCCCTTGCTCTGCAACACCAGGGTGCACTTACATCCTGCACGAATCTGGATGACCTTCATCATCTGTGGCTTCTGTTTCCTCTTTACATAGCAGCTCAAAGTGGTCACGGTCTCATTGATGGGCCCGATGGTGATGTTGGAGACTTCTACCCCACTGTGTAAACTGTACTGGGTCCCTGTCAGGAACTCTTCGTCCAGTTTCCACATCATCTGGATTTCTTCATCGTCTTGGATGAGGCAGGAGCTTCTCCAGATGGTGCAAGAAGCTCTTGCTGTTGCTCCCAAGAGAACCACTGGGGAGTCTGTGGTGATGCTGCTGCAGGCCAAGGATCCTGCTGGGCAAGGAGAGAAAGGCTTATTGATTTATCCCATCTGAATCCCACCTTTCCTCCAAGGAATCTCAAGGCGGCTTATGTAGTTCTTCTCCTCCCTGGTTTATCCTCACAACAACCCCGTGAGGTTGGTTAGGCTGAGAGAGGCAGTGACTGACCCAAGGCCACCAAGTAAGGTTCATGGCCAAATGGGGACTGGAACCCTTATCTCCCAGGTCCTAGTCTGACGCTCTAACCACTATGCAACACATAGGCTTGGGAGAGCAACATGGCTCTCACCAAACCTCAGGGAAGGAGGCCTCACAAATCCACCTGTTGCTGCAGCTGTGGCAAAACGCACTACTACAGCTGTTTGTGGTTGGTGGCACATGCAGTTGTGAATACTTTGACACAGTTGTTTATTCTATACAGTGGTACCTCAGGTTACATACGCTTCAGGTTACATACGCTTCAGGTTACAGACTCTGCTAACCCAGAAATAGTATTTGGGGTTAAGAACTTTGCTTCAGGATGAGAACAGAAATCGTGCTCCGGCGGCGCAGCGGCAGCAGAAGGCCCCATTAGCTAAAATGGTGCTTCAGGTTAAGAACAGTTTCAGGTTAAGAATGGGCCTCCGGAGTGAATTAAGTACTTAACCTGAGGTACCACTGTACTGTTAAGTATTATGATGAATTGTATTTAAGTACCCCTTTTTAATATTTTGTATGACTTCCTTGGAAAGTGGTAGACTCTCTTGCCTTGAAGATTTTTAATGAGAGGTTGGATTATTTACGTGTGATTCCTGCATTACAGGAACTTGGGGGTCCCTTCCAACCCTACAATTTTATAATTCTGTGCTCATGCAGTATATTGTTTAGTATACTGCTGTTTGTCAAGCAGCCTGCGGCCTTTTAAAAAAAGTTAAACTTTTTTTGTATTTTGCTGTAAGAAAAATTCTATGATTCCATTAAATGGGGAAAAAAAAGGAATCAGCTGCACATCACCTGTCGTTCGATTATGTCCCAGACTGGCCCCATCTAGACAGCAGAATGGCAACTTACCTCCTGGAAGCAGAAAGAAGCAGGCAGAGCATCCCAGAAGCAGCATCATTTGCCCCCTGGACCAGGGCTTCTTAGGGCTTGCCATGGTGTTGCTCAGGGTTCAGGCATCACCTGGAATCCAGAGAGAAACACTTTCAGGCACTTAGAACTTCGAAATCCCTTCATGACACTATGGCGGGGGAGGGGGATGTTTTCACCTCACGCAATTGGCAATAAATGCTGCCAGTCCTAAACCTAGGTGGGATTTACCTTGGAGGAAGGGGACACATCTAATAAGAAGGTGTGCAGTTAGAATTTCACCACCTTTTGCATTGCACAAAGAGGATTATCACGAGGCATTAGCACCTGCTAGGCAATGTTCTGGGCTGCTCTGCGCCCTCTGCGTTTGGTTTCAGGCATGCCAAAAATATCCATGACCTGGCTTTAGAAGGTCTGTGTCCCATCTTTGGGACACAGGAGGAACAGAAGACGCAGAGGCTGTCATGAGACAATGCAGTTGCAAAGTTTTGTTAATCCTTAAGATTGACATAAGCAGTGTGACATTTATCCAACTGTGTTAGAAAAGTTGTCGTTTCTGTGTGCTAGCAACTCTCATGATCAATAGTTTACAATTAAAGAAAGCCAGATATAGTCAAACGGGTTTTTGTGTATGTGTCGTTAGGGAAGTGTATTGAAAAGTGCTGGATGAACAAATTAATAACAAGACGGCATATGAACACCCCACAAGCAAATAAATATAGATGCAGTTCTCTAGCCAATGTGTATAAAAATACATATTTTAGGAGAAACTTCAAAATTTTCACTTATCCAGATTTTGTGAAGCTTTTCTTCAACTGGTCAATGTTTACCAAAATACATTTATTAGGGAAAAGTGTGCAAAAAGATGCATGCGCTAGTGAAAACAGCATAAGCTCGCATTATTTTTGGAGAAAGTGCTTGCAAATGTGTAAATTAGTCAAGACTACATACAAAAATGTGCATATCAGGATAAATTTGCACTAAAATGCTGACAGAGGGTTGTAGCCAATGTCAGTTCTACTCTGAGTAGAGCCTTTGAAATTTATGAACGTGATAAATATGGGTGCATTGATTTCAGTGGGTCTCCTCTGAGTGGGACTCAGGGCTTATCCATGCATTCTTTTGTCCCTCTTTTTTTAAAACAACAACAGCAGCAGCAGCAACATAAAATCAGAATGGACCATGAGGATCATCTAGTCCAATGCAGGAATCTTCTTTCCAGAATTGTCAGAAGGTCAATCCGACAATAAAAACCTCTTACTATTTGGAGATTGGGGTGGCATGTAACAACAGGGATTGCAGCTAACGTCATGTTAATGTATTTTTAATTTTAATGTATTTTTAATCTTTGTTGGAAACTGCCCAGAGTGGTTGGGGAAACCCAGTCAGATGGGCGGGGTATAGATAATAAATTATTATTATTATTATTATTATTATTATTATTATTATTATTATTATTTGTACACAGCCTTATTTTGGATGCTATCCAATTAATCTCTGCCAGAGCTGCCCCCAGATAGCTGTACTATACAACAAGCAGGATACAGTTTGAGCAGCAGAAACTGTTAATATTGATTCAAATGAATGGTGGTCTGAAGTATAATAAAGTGTCTTTCTAGCCCTGCAATGACCAGGCAGGTGAATTTTTAACCACCTCAAAATAAATGCGCCACAGAGAGATAAAGCCAAAGTACTTAAGTGGACAACACTGTTCAATTATACAACCGCTTATGCTGTGTATGCCTTTTGATGCACACCACCAATTTAGTAAATATAATGAGCAAATTAACCTCCCTGATTGCCATAAGTTCCAGATTTGGAAAATAATAATCTCGCACCTACTTGGGGGAATGAAACAGGAGCCAAACCATCTGCAGAAATCGAGCTGTGTGTGCGGAAAGGGAGAAGAGAGCTCCTGAACGATGTCATTTATGCAGAGATCAAGTAGGAGTGGGGCTAAAATGCAGCCTTGTTTTACGCCACCCTTGATATCAATACTGAATCTGAAAGGCAGTTTGCAAGTCTGGTTCAGATGTCGGCATCAGCACCGGAGGAGAGCTGTTGTGTAAGAAGGGGCAGGTGTTGATTCGCTGTTGGTCAAGTGAATCCAAGGCAGGTGTTACATAACCAATGCAACACACACACCTTCCTGGTGGGGAGCTAATGTTCTCCACTACCCTTTCCGCTTTCTTTTGGAGATTGCCTCTATTTTACATTCACATCTGCACCACACATTTTAAGCACCTTTATACCACTTTAACAGTCATGGCTTATTCCAAAGAATCCTGGGAAATGTCATTTATTAAAGGTGCTGAGAGTTGTTAAAGGTAAAGGTAAAGGGACCCCTGACCATTAGGTCCAGTCGTGACCGACTCTGGGGTTGCGGCGCTCATCTCGCTTTATTGGCCGAGGGAGCCGGCGTACAGCTTCTGGGTCATGTGGCCAGCATGACTAAGCCACTTCTGGCAAACCAGAGCAGCGCACGGAAACACCGTTTACCTTCCCGCCAGAGCAGTACCTATTTGTCTACTTGCACTTTGACGTGCTTTCGAGCTACTAGGTTGGCAGGAGCAGGGACCGAGCAACGGGAGCTCACCCCATCGTGGGGATTCGAACCACCGACATTCTGATCGGCAAGCCCTAGGCTCTGTGGTTTAACCCACAGCGCCACCCACGTCCCTGAGAGTTGTTAGGGGACCCTTTACAGACGTACAGTTCCCAGCCCCATTAAATACTTCTGCTCTCAGGTTTCTTTGAGGGTGGGGAAAGTAATGACAGTTAAAGTAGTATAAGTGCGCTATAAATGTATGGCATGGATGTGACCTTTGTCTCTCAATCCCAGGTGTGGGAGGGTTGTGTCTGGTTAGCAAGGGAAAGGCACTCTTCACATTCTCAGAGGAATTCCCTGTTGCTGCTGCAGAACTGAGCCTGGGATGGAAAGCAGGGTACTAATGCCTTTGTTGAAGCAGGCCTTGTAGATTTGTAACCCCCCGTCTGTCAGAGAGAAGGGCTTCTGGGCTAGGCTTCTTCCTGACCTGCTAGTTTACTATATGCAGAAATTTGTGTGTGTGGCATTTAATTGTGTGGGTCCCCTGTGACGTTTCTGGGGCGGTGAGGGAGGCCAGACACATGCTCACCTTCTTGGTGAGAACAAAGGGGGGGGGGGGGAAAGGCTAGACGAAAACAATGAGATGAATCACTGATATCGGGATAGTTCTGAAGGCCACCCCTGGTGCGCTGACAGGCAAATTAGGGATTGTCATGCTATGCCTCAAGTCTACAACTCTCTGCTCCATTTATCTTTTTTACATTAGTTATAGCAGAAAAACAACTGCTCTGAGCTCCTCACTTCTTTGAGTGGAGAAAAGTTCCAGGCACTGTGCTGCTGGATTTAATTAGCTTTAGATGATAGAGAGCATCAGGTGCTTTGCACAATTTAGTTTATTTGAAGATACGTAGTTTGAACATTTTGGGAGAAAACAAGGACACTTCTACAGCATCCGCACCAATCCTGCATCACATTCTGAGCCTGCTATTGTCAGATCCCCGACACCTGTATCTGTTGACGCTTGTAGCAAAACTAAATTGCGCTGTCATAGAACTCAGAAGAAGAATCTAAAGTGCCCCAAGCTCAGCTGCTGTGATGGGTACATCAGAATCAATGGCTAGTTCTTCCAGCAACAGGTGCATGTCTGAATGCCAAGGATAGGGCACAGGGTTGTGGCAACTTCACAGGCATAAGGCTAGCTCACGGCTAGGGGAGGCTGATAGAAATCTGAGTTGTGACTTGGTGCGTGTGTTAGGGCCCTATACTTAGTAGTCCTGTGGGCCGGTAGGCTAGGATCACCACTCTTAAATAACAACTCTTGCATACTTCAAAAGAGGCAAAACCCACAGGCCACCACTCATTCTTTAATGCCAGGTCTGATTGGCCTAATTGCTTAGGTACCCCACATCCATGATAAGTGGCTGGTTTCTGGAATGGTGGCTGATGTTGTGAGCAGTCATTGGCTCCCTTCACGGGTGGGTGGCATCTACAGAGGGGCAAGTCAGTCAGTTTCGGTTAATCTCAGTGTCTTGAGTTCAGTTCTCTAAATTTTCCACGCATCAGTTTGTGATTTGGGTTTTTTAAATAAAAAATGTCCTCGTGAAAATACGCCAGCACTTTAGTGTGAATTTCTCCTAATGTGCACATGGTTTTCCCCAATCTACACATTTTTGCAAAAAAATCCCCCTTATTATAGCATGCATTTCTGTCTGTTATTTTCACTGATATATACATTTCAGTGTATTTTATCCCAGAATATGCATTTTTGCACACATTACTTGGCTGGAGAATGACATTGCAAGATACGGAGAAGTGCCCATTTCAAAGGACAGCTTCATTTCGTAAAGGGTGAATTAGGGAGCTTCGCCTTTAAGTGAGAACGGAATCAAATTCCTCCCTCATCCCATTGGCAAAATCCCTCACTGGTGGGAATAAGTGATCTGTCCAGGGCATGCTTGCTGCTTTCCTGCCATTTTTGTCTTTGCTAGTTGTGTGTTTTCCTCTTCTGCTCCTGAGCAAGCGCTAGATACAGCACTGGCCTCTCTCTGTTCCCGACACAATGCGAGTGTAGGATTTAACAGCAATCAAACTCCTGTTTGGGGGCAAAGGAGGTACACTCCAACATTCGGTTGGAGGTCCCACTTTTATTCCCTATTAGACATGGAGACTAAATAGAACCTCCATGTGCTGGGGCACTCTGCCTTAATGCCAGACAATGGGGACAAAGGGGGAAATGGTCATCCCCTCAAGCCTTACTTGTGAGTGCTGAGGGGTCTTGCCTAGACAGTTCTGTGACCTAGCAAGACCATTTTTCTGATCTCTACCCCACAACTTCATTCTGGAGACATTTCCATCACAAGCAGAGCTGTCCTGTGTCCCACATATCTGGAGCAGAGTTCCAACTATCTCCCGGTACAATGTTTAGCTCTACATGTCGGCATTACCCAGCACCGAAATGCCAGCTGGCCACTCTTCTTTGGCTGGGCATTCTCACCCACAACAGAGTGAGTGGGAACCCTTCCCCGACTGGCACACACAACTACCACCTAACAGAGGAAGAAGGGGTAATAATGCCCCATGAGCCCCAGTACATATTTAGGATGACATTCTTTAAGACAGCAGACCCTGGACAGGGCAAAACACAGTCATAATCTGGCAACACAACTGAGCACATGGCCCCATGCATTGAGTGGCAAGCAATTAAAAAATAAAAAATATCTGGGATCCCCAGAACTTACCTCTGCTTATTTTCCACTGACTCTCTGTTCATTCTGGGAAATGGCGACGCTGGAGATTGGAGTGGAATCCCCTGCCAATGTGCTGCGTCCCCTGAATAAGTTTGTAAAGAGAGAGTGGGGGAAACACACAAATTTCTGCTTCCCAGCTCAAGGACTGCCGTTACTCCGCTTCTCTCTCTCGCCCTCTCGGCAAGGTAATTGCAAAATGCTTCTCCAAAGGCGTTATCTGCCCAACAGTGTCTCTCAGGAAGGAAGGAACTGTGTGGCTGGCACACTCACACGCACATGCCACGCAGGGCTGGGAGAGGCAGCCCCTGCCTCAACTTCCCCAACCTTCACAGCTTTATAGGGGCTTTGCAATGTGCAGGCGGTGTGGCAATCTTCAACACCTTTGCTGTCAGGCAGAGATGGCTCAGAAACCTGTCAGAGCAGAGACAGCCGCATGGGTGATCTTCGGGAGGTGGGGGGGGGGGGCAGAAAGGTGTGACTGGGCCTGACTGTGCAGCCCAGCAAGATCTATTAGGATTTAGACTAGTGGCCCCCAAACTTTTTGGGGCCACTGCCCTCTTGGTTCCATAAACTCATCCCCAGTGCCCCTTACCATACGCTATTAAAAAACATAATAGTTTGCATGACCCACAAAGGAAGATAACAGCGCAATAAAATTCAAAGCAGTCACAATTAATTGCACATTTATTCAAAATCCAATTAAAACCATTTTGTTTAATTCAGTCAACAGATCCAGTGATAGTCTGATAGTCATTTACACCTCCAGGAGTGGCCCCCCCCCAGATAATCCCACAGCCCCCAAGGGGGAGGTACTGCCCACTGACCCTGCTCTGTTAGCAAGGGGGATCAGGAGTATATAAAATAAAATAAAACTGAAGTGTGCAGATGATTATGAAAAATCGTCAAGAGACTCACTTGATAAAATTGATTCGGAATTGTGTGTTGGGCTCCCTGCAAGCTCTCCTTAGCCTCAGAGCTGTTGTTGTGCTGCCCCAGAAAGCTCCCAAATTGCAACTTGCTTGGGGGAAGGAGTCGGCCACAGAATGCTGAACAGCAGGGCAGCTTCTGCCAAAGCTAGAGGGACATCAGTTTGGCATGGAGGACTTCTTAAAGAGCCATGAGACCCGGGAGGGGTGGGTGGGGGGTGATGAAAGATGGAACGTATTCTAGGTCCCTGTCTTTGGCATCCTTCAGTGCTTGCAACAGGTCAAAGATTAACTTATTTCTATTAAAATGATAGAATGATGGAATTGTAGAGTTGGAAGAGACTCCCAGAGTCATCTAATCCAACCCCTGCAATGCAGGAATACACAGGTGGCCCATATGGGGATCGAACCCATGACCTTGGCATTATCAGCACCATGCTCGAAGCAGCTGAGCTGAGCAGTAGAAAATAGTATCTAGGCTTCATTACAATATGACAACACCTTACGTCCCTTTAACTAGAGGGATTTCAACCTTATGTGATTGAAGGCTGCCTGGTTGAAATTACGCAAATTAAATGCAAACAATCTTGGAAGCTCTTTCTGACTGGCATTTCCCAGCATGGAAAGACATTTTCAGCTCTCTGCCTTGCTGGGGGGCGGGTGCTCAGTGCATGGGTTCTGGGATGCTCCCTTGAGATTTTGCAGGGCCATCCAAGTTGCTGCGAAATCTCACATGAGCATCTCTAGGCTTCCAGAGCAAGCACATTGAGAAGGCCATGCCGCCCACCCCAGCAAAGGGGGGGGGGGAGCTTAAAAGCTAAAAATGGTACCTGCTCAAAGTTCAGATCCAAGGATGCTCCAGTGGTCAGAATGGAGGGAATTTGGAGCTTGGTAAGTTCTACATGCATGGGGCTTTGGAAGCTTCATTGTCACTATTTCTGTGTGGGTTTCAATCACATGCTGGCAAATTCTTGTTGTACAATTAAATCTAATTTGGTGCTCTTGGGCAGCCAACTTGCTCCCCTGCTCCAAAAAATAAAAATAAAATACCCCCCCCCCTGAAGTTTTTGCCGTACGGAAAGTGACAGGATAATGCACTGGGAAGTGTGGGATACCAAATGCTTGATGAGACGTTGTATAACCTCCCCACAAACAAATCAGAATTTAGTTTTATAAATAAGCCAGTGTTGTTTAACCTGCTACATATGTTGTACAAAAAAGGGGACAAAATTCTCAATAAATAAACAGGTTGCCTGAAAGTAAACCCAGTTGCCTCCCTTCCATGTTATTTAATTTTTAAAATTGATTTATTAAATTGTATACTGCTGTCGGGGCAGATCTCACAAGAGTTCACAGAAACACCCCCCCCCCCAAAGTACATAATAAAAACAAGAGCAAAGATGAAACAAATCAATAAACCTTCCTCCCACAAGGATGTGAGGATGAAGTAGACTAATTCATGGAGGAAAAATCTATTGATAGCTACTAGCCATGATGATTATATGATATGACTCCATTGTTTGAGGCAGTAAATGCCTCTAAATGCCAGGTGCTGGAAACCACAGGAGGGAAGAGGGCTCTTGTGCTCAAATCCTGCTTGCAGGTTTCCCATTGGGGCATCTGGTTGGCCACTGTGAGAATAGGGTGCTGGGCTGGCTGGGCCATTGGCCTGAAACAGCAGGCTCTTCTTATGTTCTTCAAAACTTGGAATTGCCTGAACAGATCATATTGTTGGGGATCAATTTGACCAAAGTACTATATTTAAGGAGTGTTTTGATGACATATGCGGAGATATCCATGCTTGGAAGGCGGAAGTGGGAGAACGGCTTCCAGGTGTGTAGACTCTCTTCCCAGCTTTAGAAGGGACACTTGGATGGTGAGGGGTGGGGTTGGAAGGAAGGGGGGCTTGAGATTTCTTCTTCACTGATAGCTCTACATCTCTCATCTGAAATGGGCTCAGGTCTTGCCAGCTTGCACTCCTTTTCAGGGCTCCACAAAGAGGCAACTGAGCTCTATGTTTACTTCATTGGAGTGGAGTGTGATTGTGAAAAACAGGCAAATTGCACAATTCCACACCACTTTTTTGACACATTAGGATGGTGTCACTTCCTGCGCAAAGGAGTTGTTTGTTACGGAATGATGTCCTGTCATGTGCCTACCGAAGGCAGAGAATATTTCCACTAGGTTGGGCTTCTGGAAGCTAGTCCTCATGGTTATCTTCACCATACAGTGGTACCTCGGGTTACATACGCTTCAGGTTACATACGCTTCAGGCTACAGACTCTGCTAACCCAGAAATAGTGCTTCAGGTTAAGAACTTTGCTTCAGGATGAGAACAGAAATTGTGCAGCAGCAGCAGCAGCAGGCCCCATTAGCTAAAGTGGTGCTTCAGGTTAAGAACAGTTTCAGGTTAAGTACAGACCTCCAGAACGAATTAACCCGAGGTACCACTGTACCTGCTTGTAGAGCTGATTCCCCCTCCCTGCTTTGCAAGCTGATATTTCTTCTTTTATTGCCTGTTTATGAAAAAACAACTTATCTCATGCCACTATGTTGGAGAGCTTGTGGCCATAAGGGCACCTTTTCCCATATGTGGGGGGCAGGGAGAGGGTGTGAAAAACTAACATCTTATTGGTGATGTATATTTGTGGATCTCTCCACAATAACAAACCAAGCCTTCACTCCAGATCCAGTCTTGGCACTCCTAGTCACTGAAAGCAAGTTTACCCCCTCCCCTTTTGTGCACAAAGAGTTGGTTGTGCTGCTGTTAGCTGCAGACCAAACTGAGATTGCTAAGCCATGGAAAGTGTCTCAGATTCCACCCATATAAAACAAGGAGTTGCTTGCTTTGCTGCCGCCTGCAGCCAGATTCAAAATCTCCCAATGCTGGGAGTCTGCATGGTGTCCCTATTGGTTTGAGAAGGTGCAGGACATGGCCTTGTCTGAGTGTTTAACCCAACAGAAGAGGGTACTAAGAGGGGTTAGGGAATGAGACCATTTTGAGGATGCATGGTTTCTAATTAGATGCTTTATAAATACAAAGAGTGCACTGACAGCTTAGGCCCCCAACAACAAGGGGCTCTGTGTGGTGAGGCTGCCTTATTGATATGTTACTCTGACTTCTAAAATGCCCCTTCATAGAATAATAGCATCATATAATCATAGGGCTGGATGGGATACCAAGGATCATCTAGTCTAACCCTCTGCAATGCCGGGAACACAGCTAGAGAATCCAACCTCTGTTTAAAAAACCCTGGTGAATAAAAGTCTGCCTTTGTAGCATCCAAGACTACAGCATCTATTGTTTTATTATGATGCAACTGTAAGCCTTCTGTTCATTCCAATTGCAACAATGTGCTCCACACAGTCATCGTTCTTTGTTTCTTTATTGTTTGTCTCATTTGTACACTGTAGTTTTTGAAAACTCAATAAATGTGTCAAAGGAAAGCAAAAGAAAAGGGATTCCAGATTCCAGAAGTCTCCTACCTGTTCATCTTGTGAAAGGTGGCTTAAGAAAGTGTGGGATATTGCGTTGTCCACTTAACCCACCCACAGAGGATGCTGAAGGGGTAATGAAACACGGCCACTTCAGTGTTACATGGCTCCCTTTCATATATTTCATAAGCAAGAATCGTGCACTGGAAACCCTCCACCCCCAGCAACACATGCCTGGTGAGGCTGTCTGGTTGCGATTTCCTGCTTCTACAGCTGTATTAGACACTCTGGTTATTGGTTCCTTCATTGACTAAAATGTGCAAAATCAAGTCTGGATCTGCCTACTTGCATTACCATAATTGTAACACAGATTCTGGTTGTTTTCTACATGGTTTATTTCATTTTTATACAGTGGTACTTCGGGTTAAGAACTTAATTCGTTCTGGAGGTCTGTTTTTAACCTGAAACTGTTCTTAACCTGAGGTACCACTTTAGCTAATTGGGCCTCTTGCTGCTGCCGTGCCGCTGCCGCACAATTTCTGTTCTCATCCTGAAGCAAAGTTCTTAACCTGAGGTACTATTTCTGGGTTAGCAGAGTCTGTAACCTGAAGCGTCTGTAACCTGAGGTTCTACTGTACTACTGCTATAGTTGTACCCTGGAAGTCACACAGAATCCATTCCAGAAGTCCATTTGAATTCCAAAACACGGGAAAACCAAAGTGCAGCTTCTGATTTTCAGCTCCTGCAGCCAATCAGAAGCCGTGGAAGCCCTGTCAGACGTTCAGCTTCCAAAAATAGTTCGCAAACCGGAACAGTCACTTCTGGGTTTGCGCCATTCGGGAGCCAAAATGTTCGAGAACTAAGCTGTTCGAAAACCAAGGTATGACTGTATTTCTGAGAAAATTTAATAAACCTTAAAAAAGACAGCACCAAACATATTCCACCATTTGTTGCAAGACCCAGGGTGGGTAACAACAAGGACAAAGATAAAGCAAAATATTAAAATGCCACATTGCAGTCACTAATCTGCCAATTTTCTACACAACAGCCCAATGTATTTATTATTTATCTCATTGCATTTATAGCTCACCTTTTTCTCCTAGGCACTTAAGGTGGTGTACATGGTTCTCCTCCCTCCTCATTTAATCCCCACAACAACCTAGGGAGGTAGGTTAGGCTGAGAGGCAGTGACTGGCCCAAGGTCACCCAGCGAGCTTCATGGCTGAGTGGGGATTTGAACCCTGGTCTCCCAGGTCTAACCACTACTCCACACTGCATCTCAATGCATTGTTACACACCACCCTAACCTCCATGTGGTGAGAGACTCTGGGAGTTCCATGTGCTTTTCCCAGGCTTCATTTACTTTGGAATGCGAGTCAATGGAGGCTGTGGTATCTTCAGGATATGTGGTTTTATTTACACATATATACAACCTGAGCTTAGGATGGAAGGACTGGGGTTCACGCAGGAGACAAGAGGATGCATGACTCACCAGGCAGGTCTTAAGGCGGCATTTGCTGAGGACAGTCTGATCCCCAAGCAAGTGCTAGTTAACAAGATAAACCAACCGGCATAGAGTTAAAACACCGCTGCCCAAGGAAACACAATCAATTGGGAAGTGTCAGAAAGCCAGAAAATAGAGGACAATCAAATTATCCCCGACTGAGTTGTTTCTGCTGAAGGGATGGAACATGTTTTTCTACTGATTTCCAGGCATAAAATAGCCAGGTGTGCCTGATGCTCAAAGGAGTAAACGTTGCTTCGTAACTCCAAAGGTTTGAACAATCCCACACTTGAGGTTTAACCAAGATTTATATTTACGGTGAAAAAGCAAAAAGTAAAAGTTCACACCCACCAGCACTTATTGTAATCACCCTTCAGAAGAAGCTGGACTGCCCCCAGTCCCCCCCAAGTGCATTTTCCTCTGAGCTAGCAACAATATTGCTACAGAAATCAGTGAGCTTATGTTAATGAAAGTTCAGAAGCTGCTGGACTGCCCCCCCAAACCCCCAAATGTATTCTGCTCTGATCCAGCAAGCTCAGCAGCCAGGCTGGCGACTGTAAGTAATAACAATATTGCTATATAGCACTGGTGAAAATGAAGATGATGAAGTCAGGCACTGAGTGAGTCTGCTTACATAGGCCAAATGGTCCTCGGAGAGGATGTTCCACTTGCCTTTGGGGCGCCGCATGAGATCATGGAACTGGAAAACCACTTTTTCTGGGGCAAGATCTCGGCCCAAAATCATGAGACAGCAAGGCGCCAAAAATGGCCGCCGTGGTCTCATAAGAAAAAATGGGGTGTCCCAGGTTTTCCAGGGCAGTTGATGGGTATGCTAAACCCAAGAAACAAATGAATGTCTGAATATAACTAATATTTGGGACACTGAAGGGATAAATACAGGCTGCAGCAGTTTTCCTGAACAGTGCCAATGGAAATTCCTGGGTTTAGCTTGTGCAAATTTGCCTGGCTGGGGTGGTTGAATGTAGGCCATTATGAAATGATGGTCAGGTACCCATAACATCAAAGAAGTTGCCCAGGTTAGTACCAAACAGATATTGCCAAGACGATGAGTGTGTGAGAGATGATTGAAAAGGAGTGTTGTTTTGCAAGAGGGCTGGGTTTTTGGTGAAGGATGTGTTGGGAGGAAGAAGGAGAACCCAGACTTCCATGAGCTGCTGGGCAGGGCAAAACCATCTTGGATCTGGCTGGAGGAGACTGCACTGAGAGACTAGTAGCCATGTCTGGCAGCTGCTTTAAACCTCAGCGGCTGAACTATGAGGGGCAAGGAGAGACACTACTGGGGTATAATGTTCTGCACCCCATTCTTGGAAGACTTTAGGCATATATAGGTGTAAAATAAACCATATATCTTAAAGTGCTACAGACTCCACTGTGCCCCAAATTCGCAATGGAAACACAACCCTGAACACGACCTGGGACTCCCAGAATCTTGCACGACTCGCGGAGATTGGGATGCCATGTAACAAAAAGCAAACCCCTGGAAGATAACTCCATCCTATCTCTCAAGGCTGATCATTCAACTGAATTTGTCAGCATCGTGCTCCCTTTATACATTTTAATTGAATCAGCACGTCTCTTGCTCACAAAGGATTTAAGGGTATTCCAAGAGCTGCATGGAAGACTTTGGGCTTGAAAGGAACTGCTTTTAAACAAATTTCCTAGTTGAACTTGGAGGAGCAGATGTTTTTTAGTAACTCTGGTTCTGGAACACCCTTATTTCATTTATAAACCACCCAAAGGATCCTCAAAATTATAACAAGAAGACCATTAAACATAATAATAAAACTATGGCTGGGTGTCAAGGGCGCTGTCCCCTCTGTGATTTCCAGCAGCTGGAAACACTGAACCCAAAGTACGATATAGCAAACAAGCGAAACCAACAGGAAATAAGCAACTCCAGAGCAGGGGCAGGTCTCACGTATGCCAGTTGCCCAAAGCTGATCCTCCTATTCTCCACTGGATGTTCAAGATCCCAGATAGCCATTTTTAAGCTGTCAATTTCACTCTGCTGCTCTGGGCTAAATTCATGACTACGTTCACCATCTTCACTCTTTCCTTAATTTTTGTTGAAACAGACTCTGTTTTGGGACTACCCACAGGCATTCAACTGTCAGGGAGCCAGCCAGCAATAAATCACACGCAGTATGTGATGTTAACTCTTTGTTAGCAGAATCCAGGTCAGCTCAGGAGAGCCAGGCCTAATGAGCACAACAACTCTTCTCAGTAGGTCTTGCACCTATGAGGCCATTGTGGAGGCTGAAGATCCCCGCCTTCCCACAGCTGCCTAAATCTCCTCCTCCTGTGGGTCCTTCCCATGCAATCTGAAACTCTGCTGACATGGCTGTCTCTGCTCCACCCTCTTCAGACCTCTTCTCATCCTGGAAGATCAGTGGGGAGGGGATATATCAGAAAACTAATATTAAAATCTTAGTTGGGGGACTTCCCAAGCTTTTCTTGGCAGCTGAAACTGGGACCTTCTGCATGCAAAGTGTGATGCTCTTATCACCGAGCTTCTTTGACTTAGTCCCACAATATTGTTTTTATTTACACATCTATTCATATGGAGCATATCTTCCTCCCCCATTAGGTTTCTAGGAGGGAACATAGAAAGCCACAGCTTTCTATGGACTCAGCACAGAGAGCAAGACAGGTTTCTGAGCCTTCCACGCCTCAGATCCAGACCAAGGCTGGCCTAGGCCTATTGTTCTGTCATAGTCACCGATGATGTCACCTTCAGTTCAGGGAAGAAGGGGGAGCCTGTGTTCCGGAAGTGAATGTTGTAGGAGTTTTAAAATCTAAACCAGGCATATCTTCAGAATCTCTCATGAATGAAATAGTTGGGGGAAAACAAATGGAATCTGAAGTGTAAACAGAGCAACATTGGGGTGCGAATGGACAACAATTTGAATGCAGCTTTTTTGTTTGAGTTAAGAAACCTAGGATATTCTGACAAGGGATCATAATGCATCCCATATACGTAGCACATGTTAAATGATGAAACACAGCAATGTGCATGAATTTCACTGGAATGAGATTCTTTCAAATGCAAACAGGCAGCAGCTGTTCCATTCCTGATGCATTAAAACCAACTGCATTTGCAAACCACACGGACCAAGCATTCCAACGCAACATTAGGAAGAATTTTCTAAGAGTAAGAGCTATTCAGCAATGGAACAAACCCCCTCAAAATGTGATGGACTTGGAGGTTTTTAAATGGAGGTTGGATGGCCATCTGTCAGGGATTCTTTAGCTAAGGTTCTTGCATTGCAGGGGGTTGGAGTAGATGACCCTTTGGATCTCTTCCAACTCTACAGTTCTATGATTATATTAAAAGATTAGCTCCCGCCATCTTTCCTCTTATAGCTATCACCATCCCCTGTTTTATAGCAAAACTAGGGAACAACAATTTAATGACTGGAAACATTTTTTAATACTATTAGGGACCTGTATAAACACCCTATTGATAGGCACTCAGCTAACAGAAAAACTAGGATACAGACTGGCTGGCTATTCAAGTAAAACACTTTACTTCCAACCCTATAGGGATGTCTCAAGCCATCAGACCACTCAAACCCATAGAACAGCTTCTCCTAAATACTACACATCTAAAAATTACTGTCACATGGTAATCTAGGTTCCTTAAAATCTCTGCAGGAATCAGATTTGATCTGTAATATTGAGCCAAGTGAGTGACATAAATTTTTGGGGAAACCGTTTAAGTCTATATCAGCTTTATATATATATCTATATCAGGACAGAAAGAAATGCTACATAGGTGGCATTTCACACCTCTCAGATGCTATAAAACAAGCTCACAAGCAAACCCACTAGGTTGGAGAGGTTGCTAAGATTTGGGACCTTATTGCCACATGTGGTGGAGCTGCAAGAAGATTCAAGGTTTTCATAGCCTAAGAATAGATGAAGTAAGTTAAGTGGAACAGTTCCCTGTGATCCCAGACTACCATTATCAAACTTGTTTGCTGAAGGTTTAAAGGACTTTTTTTTTAAAAAAAAGAACTATTAATCTTTTTTATGGTGGCTGCTGGACAGGTTTTAGCTCAAAATTGGAAATCAGCTGCTAATTTTATACGGGATGCATGCTATGAGAAGAGTTGCACTCATAGAAAAGCTATCTAAGATTTTGATGACATATGGTACATCCCCCTCCCCATGTCAGAAACAACAGGACAAAGACACTGCCATTGACTCTCTGGAGCAATCTGCTTGGAGAATGAACATGACCCAATATTTACAATTGATCTCATGATTTGTTAAACACCTTAATTCTATGCAAATTATATGAATTATATGGGATGACTGGGAAGGAGGGGAAGGGGAAATGGGGGGTGCTTTCGAATTAGACATTTTAACTGTATTTACTACTGAAAATGCATAAATAAAGCATATTTTTCAAAAAACCAAAAACCTGGGATATTGTGGAAGGGAGAATACAGATTAACATCTCTCTGTAAGCTTGTTGAAAGAACAGAACATTATACTCATGACCTTTCTGATGACTGTGTGTGGGATGTTTCTTATTCGGCTCCATCAGAGTAGGAAAGTGAAGCAGGTGAGCTGTGCTGTGCTGGATGATTTCACTGTGTCATCAGCACTACAGACGACACCAGAACCTGCCTTGGATCATAGAATCACATAATTGTAGAGATGGAAGTGACCCCAACGGTCATTTAGTTCATCCCCTGCAATGCAGATATCACAGCTAAAGAATCCCTGACAGATGGCCATCCAAACACTGTTTAAAAACCTCCAAGGATGGAGAGTCCACCGCCTTCCAAGGGAGCCCATTCCACTGTCAAACAGCTCTTACTGTCCGAAAGTTCTTCCTAATGCTTAGCTATAACCTCCTCCATTGCAATCTGAATCCATTAGTTGTAGTCCTACCCTCTGCAGCAGCAGGAAAGAGGCCCGCTCCATCTTCCATGTGACAGCCCTTCAGATATTTGAAGATGGCAATCATATCACCTCTCCATCTTCTCTTCTCCAGGCTAAACATAAGCAACTCCCTCAACCATTTGGACAGAGAGTGAACCAGAGAGATGGCCTGTCCAAGCTAAATAACTACCTGCATGGACTAAGGATTATCTTTTGTAGTGCTGGGTTGTGGGAGTATGGAGAGGGAGAAATATGGTGATTTAACATGCAGTTTCCCCCCTAAGTCTCCTTTTAAGGCAGTTGGAAGGAATAGCCAACTGAAAGTATTCAGCCTATTACAAGAGATGGGAAGTAACAATGGGGACTCGCTAAGCTGGGGCACACTTGCTGAGTTTTGCAATGACAGTTACTTTTTAATCTTAGAACAAAGCCCTTGTTATTTACTTCTGCCTTGATCCTTGGACACAGCACTGGTGTAGCTGGAACATCCCTTATTCACCCATCAAGGATCACTGCCTGACTCTCCCCTCTTGCACACATTACACAATCTCTTCTCTGCCTGCCGTGCATTCTATTCATTTACTCTGTAACAGCCTGTCCCATCCTGACTTCCGGAGCACAGTGTCTTAGTAAACTGCCCGTACCGTAACAGTTCCTCTTTCTTGAAAAGAATGTTTGGTGTCACAATGGATCTGGCTGTACTTCTAGAATAGCTGCAACTGGAATCTATGCAGCGACTTTGAGCATGACAAGCATTGGATACTAAGGAGTACACGTCATTGCATGTCAAATATATATTAAGGATGATATACCATTGCATGCTATGTTAAATACATACTAAGGATTACCTACTATTGCATATTAAAATAGCAGGAATGGGAGGGAAGCTGGTGCAAAATTTTGGCTAGATGTTTGCAATTATAAGACCCCCCCACTCCCTATGTCTTCCAAAACTGAACTGCTAGATGTTCAGGTGGGGTGGGGGGAGGCTGAAATTGGAGAGCCAGTGTGGCGTAGTGGTTAGTGTGTTGGACTAGGACCTTGGAGACCAGGGTTCAACTCCCTACTCAGCCATGAAGCTCACTGGGTGACCCAGTCACTGCCTCTCAGCCTAGCCTACCTTGTTGTTGCAGGATTGAGGAGGGTGTGTGTGAACCATGTATGCCACTTTGGAGAGAAAGGTGGTCTTTGAATGCAATAAAAATAAGATAGATAGAAGAATGGCAATGAATGTACAAGAACATTTTACAACAGGGGCATTGATGCCAGAACATTGGGACTGTGCCTTGTAAATAGGGGTTGCTTGAGGGTTTGCCTTATGACAATGTTCAGTGATATGCCACATCAGCAGTATGTTTGATAGCATAGTATACTGATAATATGCGGTGGACAGAACAATCAAGAGACACCATGGGGATGGTTGATGGTTCATGGAGGGATGTTGGGTGAGAGACTGTGAAATGTTAGTCTCCCAGGGCGAGAGGCTGGGAGAAGCTGCTACTTTCTGTGGGTATTATTTATTTTTTATTTATACCCCACCCTCCCTGGCCAGAGCTGGGCTCAGGGCAGCTAACACCAGTAAAACTACAATAAAACATAATGGGGGGGGGGGGGAGAAAAGAAAAAAACAATTTAAAATATGGGTTAAAATACAATTTAAAATGCAGCCTCATTTTGAAAGTAGCCCATAAATCAAAACCATAAGGGGAGGGAAACATAAGGGTCAGACTGAGTCCAAACCAAAGGCCAGGTGGAACAGCTCTGTCTTGCAGGCCCTGCAGAAAGATGTCAAGTCCTGCATGGCCCTGGTCTCTTGTGGCAGAGTGTTCCACCAGGTCGGGGCCAGTACTGGAAAGGCCCTGACCCTAGTTGAGAACTTCCTTTAAGGGGAGGGAGGGGGAAGCAGCCCTGGGCTGGTGGTGGTGGTAGGAGGAGAAGCAGGCTGAGCGCCATAGAGGAGGACCCGCCAGTCATTGAAGGTGCACCGCCGCTGCGTTCTGCTCCTCCCCTTGGCTCCTCCCTGCGTTCCTGCGTCACACAAACACACAACATGTGCATCATCGGCTCCCCCAATCTTCTGCTCAAGTTGATGCCTCTGGCTGTACACATAATTCCCGGACATGGGGACCACCCACCCATGCACTTCCATCTTGGGACACCTCCCACTCACAGCACTTCCATCTTATCAGCATTCAGCCTCAGTTACTGGCCCCATGCAGTCCATTACTGCTTCCAGACACCTGTTCAACACCTCCACATCCCCTCCTAATTTGGATGGAGTGGAGTTATATATGGCTGCATGTCAGGAGCTGGATTAAAAATCAGTCCAGCTCTTGGATCTCATATCCTCTTATTCCCTTCTGGGGTCCTCAAGCGCTCCTTGTTAATATCAAATAACCCACCAGTGGCTGGGCAGAGATGAGTCACTGCTGTAACTACCCACCTTGGCCTGGAAAGGTGATGCAATTTCTCGCAGCTTGTTACAGGAAAAACAAGCTTCTTTTGTAACTATGGTGACGTGCATCACCCATCTCTGCGGGAAGAAGCTTCGAGGGACCAGCCGGCAGAAAAGTGTCAGACAGAAAACATTGCTTGCTCCTTCCTCTTCCTTGGTTGTGGACCATGGAGACAAACACAGTCTTTTGGAGCAGAGCCAACAAATCAGGGGAAAAAACCAGAAAAAGAGGAGGGGGGACCAAATAGGGAGGGGAATGCAATGGAGTGGCTGGGGAAAGGCGAAGGGAGGAAGAGACACGCAGATTGAAAAAGGGCAGAAGGTACCATCTCCTAAGAACATAAGCAAAGCCTGCTGGATCAGGCTAGTGGCCCGTCTAGTTCAGCATCCTCTTCTCACAGTGGCCAACCAAATGCCTTTGGGAAACCCACAAGAAGGATCCGAGCACAATAGCCCTCTCCTCCTCCTGCAGTTTCCAGCCACTGATTTTCAGAAGCATTGCTGCTTCGCCCGTGGAGGCAGAGCATAGCCACAGGGCTAGTAGCCATTGATCATCTTCTCCTACATGAATTTGTCCAATAATCTTTTAAAGCCATCCAGGTCTGTCAGTCCCTCCTGTGGGAGCAAGTTCCATAGTTTAACTGTGCACTGTCTGAAGAAGTCCTTTCTTTTGTCCTCCCTGAATCTTCAAACATTCAGCTTCATTGGATATCCACAAGTTCTAGTGTTATGAGGGAGAGATGAAAACTTCTCCACTTTCGTATGCCATGTCTAATTTTATAAACGTCTATTGTGTCACCTCTTACTTGCATCTTATCTAAGTCACAAAGTCCCATGCACTGCAATCTTTCTTCATAGGGGACTCTCTCCATCGCCTCGATCATTCTGGTTGCCCTTTTCTGAATCTTCTCCAATGCTACAACATCCTTTTCTAGGTGAGGGGACCAGAACAGTACACAGGATTCCAAATGTGTTCATGCCTGAGATGTGTATCACAGCATTATGATAGCAGCAGCTTTATTTTCAACTCTATCCCTAATTATCCATTATCATGGAATTTGCCCTTTTCGAGGCCACTGCACAACCAGTTGACAGCTCATTGATTGTCTGGACAGAGCATTTTGTGATTCACACAGAGAAGTCTCCTCCCACCTGCTCTTTAAAATTTGGGAGAAGTTATTTGGAGATTTGATCTCTGTGTTGAGTCACAGGTATGCAAATGGCACACAACTCGACCGCCCTTTCCCACCCACCCCTGTCCCAAGGATCTGTGCTGTTCTTGGACAGGTGTATGGAAGCTGTTTGGAAGTGCAAGCTGAAATTTAAACCAGATGAAATGGGAGGTAATGTGTGCCGGGGAGCTGGCTGATGAGGTCGCATACCCCCTGAAGGATGGGATGGGGACAGGGAGATGACTTTCACTGGCTTGTGCTGCTATGCTAGGCTGTGAGCCATAAGCACGACCGTATCCAGAGTGGCTGGACCTGACTTCAATTACTCATTCACTAGTGCTAACCAAGTTCAACTACTGTAATGTGCTTCATGTACTGCTACTTTTGAAGATGGTTCAGAAACTTCACTTGGTGCAAAAAATGGATGCTCTTCTGTTGATGAGGGCTTGAAACTGGAACACATAATGCCGGTTGTGCACCTGTTGCACTGGCTACCAGAATCCACACAATGTGCTCCAGTGCATTCACAGTCAGGTAACAAGTGGTTTATATTCTCAGATCAATGGAAGATATAGGGCAGATCCCGTTAGACCTTTGTAGGGGTATTTCTGGCTTGGCAGCAAGGAATCAGGCCAGCCCTCCTTTGTTTGTGAAACAAGTTGGATGATGACATAGAGGTGTTTGTTGGCTGGGAAGGCTTAGCTGAGATGCGAGGTTTCTTTTTATCATAAATGCAAGTGGGAACCTCCAAAGAAGAAGTGAGGCTTTCCCATCATTGCAGCAGAGTAAAAGTCTACGTGGCTTCTGGTAGCAAGTCAGATGTGGATGAATCATCTCCCAAGCTTAGCGGGGACACCAGTGCCTCACCAGAATCAATGAAATGCATCACAAACAGAGGACAAGTATTTGCATAGAACTCACGTATCCTCATTTATATGCATAGGCACAAATTTAGAAATGATTACTGTAATGTACATAGAAATAGAATGCCTCTCACCATAGGGGGACCTGGTGAGTCTATTCCATGTTCAGTCTATTCACCAGGTGCTTACAGGCAACTTCAAGCTCCTTCCCCAGCTCTCCCTTCTCAAGGCTATCCTTAAACTGGGCAGCCCTTTGAGGACTTTTCCAAACTGAGCCTGATGGATCAGGCCAATGGCTCATCTAGACCAGCATCCTGTTCTCACAGTGGCCAACCAGATGCCTGTGGGAAACCTCTAAGCCGAACCAAGCACAAGAGAACTTTCTGTTTCTGTGGTTTCCCAGCATTGCTGCCTCTGACTGTGGAGGCAGAGCAAAGACACCATGGCTAGTAGCCATGGATAGCCCAAGTTGCCTAATCCTTTTCTAAAGCCATCCACATTAGTGGCCATCACAACCTCCTGTGGGAGTGAGTTCCTAAGTTTAACATTGTGCTGTGTGAAGAAGTCCTTTCTTTTATCTGTCCCAAATCTTCCAGCTTCATTGGATGTCCATGAGTCCTAGCATTAGGAGAGGAGGAGAAAAAACCTTTCTCTATCCACTTGCACAATAGATTTGTATAATGGTATTATGATACCAGGGGACGCGGGTGGCGCTGTGGGTAAAAGCCTCAGCGCCTAGGGCTTGCCGATCGAAAGGTTGGCGGTTTGAATCCCCGCGGCGGGGTGCGCTCCCGTTGTTCGGTCCCAGCGCCTGCCAACCTAGCAGTTCGAAAGCACTCCCGGGTGCAAGTAGATAAATAGGGACCGCTTACTAGCGGGAAGGTAAACGGTGTTTCCGTGTGCGGCTCTGGCTCGCCAGAGCAGCGATGTCATGCTGGCCACGTGACCTGGAAGTGTCTCTGGACAGCTCTGGCCCCCGGCCTCTTGAGTGAGATGGGTGCACAACCCTAGAGTCTGTCAAGACTGGCCCGTACGGGCAGGGGTACCTTTACCTTTACCTTTATTATGATACCAGCAGTTTTCTTTTCAATTTCTTTTTCACAGTTGCCGCACACTGGGTGGGCATCTTCACTGAGCTATCCTCTATGACCTCAAGGTCTCATTCCTGGTCAATCACCACCTATTCAGACCCCATGAGTTTATATGTGAAATTAATATTTATTTTGCCCTGACATGCATCACTTGATTACACTGAATTGCATTTGCCATTTTACCACCCATTTGATCAGTTTGGAGGGGTCCTATTGGAGCTCTTCACAATCCCTTTTTGTTTTAATGACCCTGAACAAGTCACTACTCACTCCTATTTCTAGATTGTTTAGGAACAAGTTAAAAATCACAGGTCCCAAGACCAATCCTTGATTTTCTAAATCCTGCCTCCTGCAACTTAACCAATTCATCATCCATAGGAGGACCCCTCCCCTTATTCCCTGACTGTTAAGCTTACTAAGGAGTCTTTGGTGAGGCACTTTGCTGAAAGTTTTTTCCAAGTCCAAGTATACTATGTCAACTGGATCACCTCTATATGCTTGTTGACACTCTCAAAGAACTCTAAAAGGGTTGAAAGACAGGACTTTTCCTTACAGAAGCCATGCTGGCTTGTCCTTCTATATACTTGGTTATTTTAACTTTAACAATACTTTCCACCAGTTTTCTTGGGACAGATGTTGAGCTAACCAGCCTGTGATTTCCAAGATCCCCCATGAATCCATCCCTGCCACGTGTTCTGGAAAAAACGGGACATCCTGTTTTTTCACATGCGATCATGGTGGTCATTTTGGGTGCCACAATCTCACGCACTCTTGCACTATGATCTCAGCCCCCCAAAGTGCTTTTTTGGGGCTGCAATCTCGTGGTGTCCCAAAACACACAAGATCACAATCCTGAAAAAAACCCAACTCTTTTTTTGGGGGGGGGGTTTGAGAGCATGGCACAGGTTATGTGACTCGCCTGAGAGCATGTCCTGGAAGATGCTCATTCCAGGTTTTGACCTGAAAAAGTTGGACAGTACGTGAATCCCTATTAAAAATTGGTGTTACACTCACTACTTTTCAGTTCTCAGGTGTGGAGGCTGATCTGAGGGACAAGTTACACATTTTTGTTAGAAGATCAGCAATTTCACATTTGAGAACTTTCAAGTTGGTGCTATCTGGACCTGGTGATTTGTCAGTTTTTACTTTGACCACTAGGTCTAGAACTTTATCTCTCACCACCACTGTCTGTCTTAGTTTCTCAGTTTCGCCTCTTGCCAAAGTTACCGTAATTCAGACACTGGGAGTTGCCCCATATCTTCCATTGAGAAGACAGATGGAAAGAAATCATTCAGCTTCTCTGCAATCTCGTTATTCTCCTTTAGCACACCTTTGAATCCCTTGTCATCCAAGAATCCAACTGCCTGCCTAGACAGTCTCCTGCTACTAATACGTATATTTAAAGAAGTCATTGCTGTTAGCAATGTGTTCCTCCAATTCTTTTTTTAGCATCCCTTACTGTCTGCCTGCACTTTTTTGGGGGCCAAAGTTTGTGTTTCATTTAGTTCTCTTCATCTGCAAAAGACTTCCATTTTCAAAAGGAAGCCTTCTTGCCTCTCATAGCTTATTTGCTTGTTAACCATGCCAGTGTCTTCATGGTACCTTTCTTGATCTGCAGTATACAGTTGAGTTTCTAATATTGTGTTTTTAAACAACTTTCAAGCACTTTGGAATGACTAACCCTCTTGGCTTTTCCTTTTAACTTCATTTTTACCAATCTCCTCATTTTGGGGAAGCTTCCTCTTTTGAGGTGAAATGTGACTGTACAAATGGTGGCACTGCTCACCATTAGCCTATTGTGCTGGAAGTGTTGGGATGCAATGCAGCTTGTACTGGAGGCTGATGTGAAAGAGAGTCTGCATGGGAAAGAGATGACAGATGGACTAATAATAATAGTAATAATAATTTATTATTTATACCCCACCCATCTTCTGGGTTTCCTCTGGGCAGCTCCCAAAAGAATATTAAAAACAAAATAAAACATCAAACATTAAAAACTTCCCGAAACAGGGCTGCCTTCAGATGTCATCTAAAAGTCAGATAGTTGCTTATTTCCTTGACATCTGATGGGAGGGCGTTCTACAGGGTGGGCGCCACTACCAAGAAGGCCCTCTGCCTGGTTCCCTGTAACCTCACTTCTCACAGTGCAGGAACCGCCAGAACACCCTTGGCGCTGGACCTCAGTGTCCAGGCTGAATGGTGGGTATGGAGATGCTCTTTCAGGTATACTGGGCCGAGGCCGTTTAGGGCTTTAAAGGTCAACACCAACACTTTGAATTGTGCTCGGAAATGTACTAGGAGCCAATGAAGGTCTTTCAGGACCGGTGTTATATGCGGCGGCCACTCCTAGTCACCAGTCTAGCTACTGCATTCTGGATTAGTTGTCGTTTCCGAGTCACCTTCAAAGGTAGCCCCACATAGTGCGCACTGCAGTAGTCCAAGCGGGAGATAGTCAGAGCATGCACCACTCTGGTGAGACAGTCTGCAGACAGGTAGGGTCTCAGCCTGCGTACCAGATAGAGCTGGTAGACAGCTTCTTCTATGTTTCCTCAACTGTCATTTCTGACCTAACCTGTGTTGACCTCACCACAGTTGCTGAGGGTTGTTGACCTCTTCCTTCTTCTTTGCCCCCACCTTAGGAGAGAAGCCACCTTTACATGTGTCTCCAGCTGAGATGCAAGAGCAGGCGTGGCCCAGGACATCTCTACCTAAGTTAGATACCTCACTCTTGCCTGTCCTTTCTGGACTCGTTCACTAGATGGCAGTGGTCCCCCACTCTTTCAAGGAGGCGCTGCAGTCTACACCAGCCAGTCCTAGGAAGTGTGTACCATGTGGGATTGGGAGAATGTGCTGTTGCGCTTGCAGCCTTCCATTCCTCTTATGCCAGAGGTTTCACATAGTAAGGCGGGGAGCAGATGTTTGTCACCTAACAAGGAATTCCCCAACCTGGGCTGTGCAAAATGGCATTGCATGAGAGGTGACTGGTCTGTGTTCCTGTGTCTGTGTGCCTAATTCAGCCTTCTCCAACCAGGTGCCCTGTAGATGTTTTGGTCTACAACTCCCATCAGCCTCAGCCAGGCTTATGGGAGCTGTAGTCCAAAGTATCTATAGGGCATCAGGTTGGAGAAGGTCGACTTAATCTGATAAAAACAAACATGATGCTAATTGGTGAGTTTTGGTTTTTTTTTTAAATTATCCAGTGCAAGGCAAAGAAGTTTAGATAGATGGAAAGAAAGAAAGAAAGATTTTAATAAGGAATGGGGAACATTTATAATTTATCTTAAAAACCATTGTAAACAGTTAAAATTGTTAGTAGGATTGGAATATCACTTATAGTCTAACAGTGAATTTTGGACACAATGGAGTGGTAAAAGATTTGGATTATCTTTTAAAAGATGCAGGAGGAAGTGATTAACAATAGGAATCACAAAGGGGAGAAGGGAAGTCCAAGAGATTCCTTGGAGTCTTGTTTTTATGTTGTAAGTTGGATAATGTGACTGTAAAATTTTAATTTGAACAACCAAATAATTTAAAGAAAGAAGGAAAGGAAAGGAAGGAAGGAAAGAAGGAAGAAGGCCCAAATGCCCAAATTCCTGTTTTGATCCTGGCATGTCCCGTATTTCGGTCAGGCAGGTACTCTGGTAGAAGCACCAGACCAAAAGATGCTCACTCTGGCTTTGGTTAGCAGTGTGGCACCAAAATGCCTTCCGGTTCAGCACTCTGACGCAGCTCTGTTGACAATCGTCAGAGCACCTGTCGTTCTTGCTTTTCAAAGTCTGACAGTCGTTTACACACCCAATGCCCCTTTGCCACCCCCTTGCCTCTTAGAGCCCCCTAGGTAATCCCACCGCCCCGCAGGGGGTGCTGCCACCCATTTTGGTCTAAAATAACCTGCCCCCCAGTGGCACAGTTAAGTATTACTTCCTCCCACCCCTACTGTGGAGTCAAACAGGAACGCCTGTTTTGATGCTGAGTTGCTACATGTTGCTCATGCATGTATTTGGCTCTTGCAAGCTTTTTCCTGTTCCTTTCAGGGAGGCCTGTGCAGGAGAACGTCCCAGGAGATTAGTGCCTCTCGTGTGTTAATGTGTGCATGATGTGATCGGCCGATGCAGGCAGGGGAGAGAATGACGTCCGTCCTTTTGATTTCCTGCCTCAGGCACCAGTCTTTCGAGGCCTTGCTGTTTCTTATTCTGCCACCTGGAATAAAGAGCTGCTCAGGGCTGAAAGCTGAAGTCAAGCCTTGGCCGGTGTTTTGATGGCAGGAAAAGGAACAATGTACCAGGTGCGCCCCTGTTATCAGTCTAAAGTGAGGTGTCACCAGCAATTTCTCCTACCTGCTGGGTAATGAGAGCTGGCAGGCTGCTGAGGCAGGCACTTTGGCAAGGCTGCCGCAAATGAGAAATTGCAAAAGGGAAGGGCAGGGAATTTGGGGGGGCGGGGCGGGAGAGAGCAAGGGGGGCTGCATGCTTAACCCTTCAGTACCACTTGGGTGGCTCTTATTCTGCACCCTGTTCCCCCTTGGGGAGGGGTGTTCTGAAGCGAGTTCTCATTTGGAATGTAAGAACATCCTCACATGCTCAGTCGCTGAATTGTTGGAAGACTGTTAATCTTGTTTGTTAACATTCAATAAAATTATACACACAAGCCTCTAAGCCTGTGTGTGGCCCTCCTCAGCACCACATCATTTGTGTAGCTGTAGGATTCCTTCCTAAGAGAGGTTAGTCTGGATTCCTCCTTGTTATCTCTCTGCTGGCAGGCTAAGACCTTCCTGTTGAGACAGGCCGTTGAAATCTAGGTACAGATGAGGCTGACCATGGGGCTTCTGCCAGAGCCATAGGTATTTTATTGCTTATTCTAAAAGTGTTCTGATGTATTTGAGCTATTGTTTTTAACTAGTTTGTCTTTATCATTTTGTATTTTATAATGATGTTTTTTTTTTAAAAAAAATGCTGTAAACTTCTTTAAATACCAACTTGGGAGAAAGATGGGATATAAATACATTAAATATATAAGCTAAATTATATAAGCCAATTATGCATAAGCCAAAATGCAGGGAAAACACTTTGCTTTAGCCAGAATATACTGCCAGCCAGTTTCATTGGATGATCCCGTGTTCTAGTACAGTGGTACCTCGGATTACATACGCTTCAGGTTACATACGCTTCAGGTTACAAACTCCGCTAACCCAGAAATATTACCTCAGGTTAAGAACTTTGCTTCAGGATGAGAACAGAAATCGTGCTCCGGCGGCGCGGCAGCAGCAGGAGGCCCCATTAGCTAAAGTGGTGCTTCAGGTTAAGAACAGTTTCAGGTTAAGAATGGACCTCCGGAACGAATTAAGTACTTAACCTGAGGTACCACTGTATTGTCAGAGGAGGAATCATAGAATTGCAGAGTTGGCCGGGGATCCCAGGGGTCATCTAGTCCAACCTCCTGGAATGCAGGAATCTGAGTGAAGGAATTCTCTTCTTCCTTTCCATGCAGGTGGCTCAACTTCTGCTTCTTCATTATGCAAACGATGTGGCTCTTATTTCATTCTCCCAAGCTGGTTTGAGAAGATTATTTTCCAAATCTGCTAAAGAATCCCTGGCAGATGGCCATCCAACCTCTGTATAAAAACCTCCAAGGAAGGAGAGTTCATCATATTCAGAGGTAGTTTGTTTCACTGGGGAATGGCTCTCACTGTTTGAAGGTTCTTCCTAATGTTTAGTCGGAATCTTCTTTCTTGTCATTTGAATCCATTGCTTTGGGTCCTACTCTTTGGAGAAAAGCTTGCTCCATCTTCCATGTGACAGACCTTCAGATATTGGAAGGTGGATATAATATCACTCCTTCTCCCAGCTTCTCTTCTCCAGGCTAAATATCCCCAACTCCAAATTCCTTCAGGTAGTAGTAACCTTGTACCACACACTCTTTCCGACACCTGATGGATTAGATTTCCCCCTGCCAACAAAACATACCTTTCCCACAGATGTTGCACAAGCCTTCCCTTTGGCATCTGGCATTTTTGATGCCATCGCAGGAAATTCAAGCAACGGCCTTGTGAGTGCACTTATTGCTGGCAAATGTGGATCTGTCTCAGATGGAAGCAAGCTCACTGCCAGGATTCAATCCACAATTCTTGTTTTGCTGCACCTGGCGCCAAATTCCAGCCAGTCAACTCTCACTCTGACTTGTTAGTTGTTCTTTCAAATCCCAGACTCGATGTGGCCACCTGTTCCTTCTTGGTGGTAAGGGACAGGCACTCTGCATATGTTCAACAACACTCTCCATTATCAGCTTACATGTCGCTAAGCTGAGTCCTGGCACCGAAAGCCGCTTCTTGAGCCAGCCACAGATGCACCTGTCAAAAATGAAAATAATGGCTTTATAAAAAGGCAACACAGATTTCCCCCTCTCTTTTCCTTGCAGCTCATGAAGCAGTGCTTGCGTATCTCAGTACTTGTCCCCTTCCCACAATGCATCCTTCTTGGTCCCTAATGGGTTTTCCAAGCCAAAAGGATTATGGGCGAGAAAGCCTTTAATATTGTCTCATGCTGAAAGCAGGTTGCAAAATTTTCTGAGGCTGAGAACTACCCTGACGGTGGGGCAGCCTCGGAAGCATCAGCCTGGGGAATGCTGAATGAATGAGCCAGAGGGCCATCTCACTGGGGTTAGAGACGTAGGCTTCTGCCAGCTGGTCACTGTAAACAGGAAAAGCTGCCTAAATGTTGCTTTGATGTCTCCAAGATGTGAAAGGAAAAAAAGAAGAGCATATCCGTGCTGTGCTTTATACACCTTTTGCAATTAGCTAAGTTGGTTAGAGTTTGGTGCTGACAACATCAAGGTTGCAGGTTTGATATGGGACAGCTGCATATTCCTGCATTGCAGGGGGTTGGACTAGATGATCCTCAGGGTCCCTTCCAGCTCTGCAATTTTATGATTTTAATACAACTTTAGCTGTCTAGGCATCCCCAGAGAATCCTGGGAATCATTCAAGAGCTGCCTGCTAGGTCCCCTTTGGGCCAAATGGAAGTCACAAGCCCAGAAATCTGTGGTTGCCCCTGGATCACACACTGTTACAGGCAGGGTCAATTTGAGATTGTGACCAGTGCGCAGGGCGAGGAAGTTCTAATCCTTCACACCAGCACTGCAACTAGCTCTAAAGTGCTCTGTTCTCAAGAATGGATGCCATTAGAAACGTGATATTTCTAATTAGTTGCAGGTGCCTTCTAGATTCTACCCAGAAGAGCCAGTTTCTTAGTTGACACTTATTCAAGGTCAAAGCAGAGCTCAGTCTTGGAAAATAATAATAGCCTTGACAAACTGCTTTCCAGAGTTGGTTGTCATTCATTTCTGTATAGCAAAAAGCAGGAAAAAGCCCAATAGGCATACAGTGGTATCTTGGTTGTCAAACTTAATCCATTCTGGGAGTCTGTTCGACTCCTGGAACAGTTCAAAAACCAAGGCACGGCTTCTGATTGGCTGCAGGAGCTTCCTGCACTCAATCAGAAGCTGCATAAGCTGCATTGGAAGTTCGGATTCCAAAAAAGTTCGCAAACCAGAACACTTACTTCTGGGTTTGCGGCGTTCAGGAGCCAAGCCATTCGACAACCAAGGAACCACTGTAGTTGGATTTTTAAAAATATGCTTTAACTCAGTGCAGTCCGCTATTGCTTTAAATGTTGGCCACCCGGATTCTGTACAAAGAAGAGCTGCTGATATTCCTGATGGTAGAGTATAGCTTCTGATTTTTTAAAATAAAATTCTGCACAGTTTCCAAAACTTTAACGGACTTAGAATCAGAGACCCAGATTTCAACGCCACATAGCATTTGAGTAAGTACTTTACTACCAAATATATTTAGGGCAGGTTCAATCAGCTGCCCTCCCTTATTATAACATAAATTTGTCAGTGCCCCAATAGTTTTCTGTGCTTTGACTTTCACTGCCTCCATATACAGTAACACTTCCTAGAGAAGCTTTCATTTAAGAGTATACCCAGGAAGTGCTTTTTTCTGGAGGGGACGCAGGGGTACGCATACCCCTAAAAATTTTATGAATCTAAGTTTGGCCTCATTGAGGGGCAGTATTTCAATGTGAGTAGGAAAATGAGAGTACCCCTAAACATTTTTTTTAAAAGAAAGAAAGCACTGTGCAACCCAGGTATCTAAATGAGTGAGTTTGTTCTATAGCCTGCCTATCCACCTATAGCTAGGATTGTGTTGCCAAAAATCACACTCTTGGTCTTAGAGTAATTTATAGATATGCATTTCTGTTTACAGTAAGTCCTGGAAACCTCCAAGAGTTTTTTGAGGCCCAATCGGGACCTCAAATAAGAATAATAAAATTATTCTTAATGTTCTTAGTATATTTCCTTATAATACAGTTAAAGTTCAAACATTGATCACTGGTGCTGTGTCACCCTCTGAATTTTGCTTGTTCTTCATGGATAATGTTACTTTGCAAACAGTCTGTTAATTTTTGAGGGAAATGCCATGCATATAGCTTCGAGGAGATGCCTAACAAACTAATTGGCAAAGTAGTTTTGTGGCTCCTTCCTATTTCCTTTCTTATAAATCAGGAAAATCATACTCATTTTCCAACCAGAGGGCATTTGGCCTGTGTTGTTTATGGTAGTAAGTGAGCCAACCAGGACAGGCACCCATCATTCTATGTATTCCTTATAGAGCTCAGGTGGAAGCATATCTTGCTCTACCTCGGGATTGAACCTGGAACCTCCTTGGGGCAAAACAGGTGCCCTGCCCCTGGGCCCTGGCCCTTCCATCCACAGCATCATACCAGCACACCTTTGGGAGAGGGCTGTATGTATTGCTGCTCATTTTCTGCCCAGGTCCTTCTACTGCTAATGGGGCGTCCGTTTTCCACTCTGCTTCTAATCTGCACCTGGCAGGTTGTCAACCTTTCGAGGAAACTAGGCCACAAGTGCCAGGAGAGCAATTATTTTTATCCTGTTCAAAGAAGCATCCTCAAACACATGGCAAAGTGCCAGCAGTGTTTACTGGGCTGGGTGAAAATATCCGGTGGTTATTGACTCACATTCAGAAGCTGCAAAAGGAGGCCTGTTAGCTTTGAAAGAGCAGCAGGCAGATGTTCCCGGAAGCTTGAGCAGACGTTATTTTCCTTCTCCGATAAGCCCCCTCCCTTCATAACGCTGCAAAGAGCCCCTGCAGACCTTTAACAATATCTGACCCCAGTCTAGGAAACCTCACCCAGCTGATACAGACATAAATGCTGGCATTTGTGGCAAATGTTAGCTGCTTTCAAAGCTATTGCGTCCCTGGCAAAGGTTCAGAGTCAAGAGCCATCAATTCCTCCCTCCCTTGCACAAGGTCATAAAAAGAACTGCCTGGATCAGCCCAATGGTCCATCTATTTCAGCATCCTCTTCTCACAGTGACCAATCAGATTCTTCTTCCAGAAAAACTGCAAGCAGGACCTGAGCACAAGATCACTTTCACCTCCTGTGGTTTCCAGCAACTGATATTCAGAAGCATTAGAGCCAAGCCACCAAGGCTAGCAGCCCTTGATAGCCTCTTCCTCCATGAATTTGTCTAATCCTCTTTTAAAGCCATCTAGGTTGGTGCCCACTGCTGCCTCCTGTGGGAGGGAGTTCCATAGTTTAACTATGTAAAGTGTGGAGAAGGACTTTATTTTATCTGTTTTGAATCTTCCAATGTTCAGCTTCATTGGATGTCCACAAATTCTCGTGTTATGAGCGAGGGAGAAAAACTTTTCTCTACCCGCTCTCTCCATGCCATGCATAATTTTACAAAGTTTTATCATGTCACCTCTTCCTTGCCTTTTCTGTAAACTCAAAAGCCCCGTACGCTGCATCCTTTCTTCATAGGGCAGTAGCTACAACCCCTTGATCATTTTTGCTTGCCCTTTTCTGAATCTTCTCCAACTCTACAGTATCCTTTTTGAGCTGAGGCGACCAGAACAGTAGACAGGATTCCAAATGTGTTTTCACCATAAAGTTGTACAATGGCACTATGATGCTGGCAGTTTTAGCTCCTCCCACATTTCCTTGTTACTTTGTCCTTGGGAACTTGGCATCAACTGCCCCTTCAGATAGCTAACTGCTGAAAGCTGCATTGCTAGAACTGCCTGCCTTTCTTACCAAAACCATGAGGCAGTTGGCACCTTGCCCTAGCCCCTTCTGGTGTTTCTGAGTTGGACACATTTGCCTTCTAAATACACACAATCAGCTATTTGGGTGGGCAGAATGTCGTGTTTTAGTTTGTAGGCATCTGTTTGGATGGATACATAAGAAGAACCTGTATGCTGGACCAGACCAATGCTCCATCTAGTCATAGAATCATTTGTTGTTGTTGTTGTTTAGTTGTTTAGTCGTGCCCGACTCTTCGTGACCCCATGGACCAGAGCACGCCAGGCACTCCTGTCTTCCACTGCCTCTTGCAGTTTGGTCAACTCATGCTGGTAGCTTCGAGAACCATCTCGTCCTCTCTTGCCCCCTTCTCCTTGTGCCCTCAATCTTTCCCAACATCAGGGTCTTTTCCAGAGAGTCTTCTCTTCTCATGAGGTGGCCAAAATACTGGAGCCTCAGCTTCAGGATCTGTCCTTCCAGTGAGCACTCAGGGCTGATTTCCTTCAGAATGGATAGGTTTGATCTTCTTGCAGTCCATGGGACTCTCAAGAGTCTCCTCCAGCACTATAATTCAAAAGCATCAATTCTTTGGCGATCAGCTGATGGTCCAGCTCTCACTTCCATATATCACTACTGGGAAAACATAGCTTTAACTATATGGACCTTTGTCATAGGACTGTAGAATTGGAAGGAACCCTGAGGGTCATCTGGTCCAACCCCCTGCAATGCAGTGGTCCAGCAGTCTGCTCTCACAGCGGCCAACCAGATAGTTGTGGGAAACCTATAAGGAGGACCCAAGTGCAATAGCACTCTTCTGGTCGTAATTCCCTGCAAATGGAATATTACTGACACTGAGGTAATATATTTATATATATCCATTAATATGTTTGCATACGCACACATAGGCACAACAAGAGATAGTGAAGGTCTCTCTGTGGCAGGACCTGAGGGATTTTGTTTGCTGAGACAAGGGGTTATTTCTTTGGCTGGTTGCTTGCAGACCTTTTGCCTATAAGCAGGGCTGTGATTCCGCGAGACTCCAGAAATGCTGCAGAATGTATTGTTGGTCACAGGATTGTGCTTCCCAAGAGCCTGAGCTTTCACATCAGCAAAACGAAAGCAAGTTTCTAGGTCTTATGATCCTCTTAGGATTGACAGGACCTGCTTGAAAATGTGTGAGCAGTATCTGGTGAAATCTAAGCCCCAATGGGTGACTGAATAAGATTTCCAGGGGGCAAAGAGGGGTGTCGAGGCAGAAAAGGGCTGTAGATGAGCAATGAACCTCCTCCCATAGAATCATAGAATTGCAGAGGTAGAAGGGCCCCCTGCAATGCAAGAGATTATGAGAAATAATATTAAATACTGCAAAGCAAGATAAACCGTGTACACGTGCTTGCTTGGTATAATTTATACAGATTGCAGAATCCTGCTTTTGTTGTATAAGGAAGAGGGACATCTGGCTGCAGGCTTGCGACTTTCTTTTGGTACAGGCAGCCTAAGACGCACCGTCCTGCTTACTATCCAAGCCAAAGCTGGAGCTTCTTGGCAAGTCTTCTCTGTCCTTTGCTGAGCACGTCTCTATAAATATTTCACTGTGGTGACACCAAACAGGAATCCCAAAGGCAGCTGTAATCGATGCTTTGTAAAACGGTGAATTGTTCCTGACAAAACATTGGAAACCATTTAGGAAAGGATGAATAAAACATGCCGGAGTCACGTGCCAGTTAGACATTTGCCGATGTTCGAGATCTTGAAAGCTATTCATCCCACAAAGTTTGCTCCCAGTTCTTGTCAAAAAAATTTGCTCTCAGAAACTGAGGGGAGAATTCCACATCTCTCCCCCCCCTCCACACGCCTGGCACTTGCTCAGAAGGAGTTTCTCCACATTGGACAGCATGGCAATAGCAGCACTGAAATGAGAGCAGGCAGAATCTCCTGACCCCTCAGGTAAGAGGCAGGCAAGCTCCAAGCCATCATGGGAACTTGGTTCAACTGCACCTTGAAATATCCCTTGAACTCTTGGAAGGGTATAACAATATGTATGGATGGCATGCATATCTTTGGTACGATAAGGTCAAAGCCCATAAAGGGTTCAAAAACCACATTGTCAGGAAAGCACTATATAATGTCTGGACTAGATATAAAGATTTGCTGGAAAGTAAAACTCCAAGGTGGTTGTCACCAATGGAGGCAAAGGCCATTAAAAAACTTAATATGGAGGCCAAATGGCCAAGATATGGAGAAATTCTGGAACAAGAGGGGGACAGATGGAAACTCCAAAGTTTTGATAAACTAAAAGGGAAAGTGAGAGATTGGCTTCATTATCATCAAATAATGGAAGTGTTTAAAACAGATAGAAAAATTGGCTTCCAGGTGGAAAAATCAAAATTAGAGACTGAACTGTTAGAACCCAGTACTAAGAATCTGTCAAGAATGTATAGCTTGTTGTTGGAATGGAATACACAAGATGAAGTGGTTAAGTCTGCAATGATTAAATGGGCACAGGACATTGGTCATAACATTTTGTTTGCTGACTGGGAAAGGTTGTGGACCACAGGTATGAAATTTACGGCGTGTAATGCCTTAAGAGAGAATATTATGAAAATGATATACAGGTGGTACATGACCCCAGTCAAGCTCGCAAAAATTTATCACTTGCCCGATAATAAATGTTGGAAATGTAAAGAAATTGAAGGAACATTCTTTCACCATTGGTGGACGTGCCCAAAGATTAAGGTCTTCTGGGAAATGATCTACAATGAACTGAAAAAAGTACTTAGGTACACTTTCCCTAAGAAACCAGAGGCCTTTCTCCTGGGCATTGTCGGCCAATTGGTGCTAAAGAAAGACAGAACATTCTTTATGTATGCTACAACAGCAGCAAGAATACTCATCGCAAAGTACTGGAAGATGCAAGAACTACCCACCGTGGAAGAATGGCAACTGAAGGTGATAGACTATATGGGACTGGCAGAAATGACGAGCAGAATCCGTGACCAGGGAAGCGATACGGCGCAGGAAGATTGGAAGAAGTTTAAAGAGTATCTAAAAATATATTGTAAAATTAATGAAGGTTAGAAAAATGCTGGATTGGTTATTAAGGGGTTAAAAGCAGTAAGGGATAATTGGAAGAAAATATCTGTTACTAAAATTATTGTAAAAGTAGGGAAAGGATTTGCTGAAAATTGAATTTGAAATTAGAATACAGAAAGGGAAGGTATGAGGAAGTCGTGAAAGTAAGCTTAAAGAAAGTAAAAATTGAGGTTATACGTGTTTTATCTTTTGTATTTGTATGTTATGCCTTTTTGCTTTTCTTTTTTTCTCTTTTTTTTCTTTTCTTTTTTTGTTATGGTGTTTGTTAAAACTTCAATAAAAATTTAATTAAAAAAAAAAAAAGAAATATCCCTTGAACTGCACCCACGGGGCACTGGAGGCAGCACCCAGTAGCACCCCTTCTTTGTGCCTACCCTCTAGCATCCTCAAACCCAGCAATTGACTCTGTTTAGGGCCATCTGCCTGGCTCGTCTCATCCTGACCTATATCATAATGCCATTATAGAAATCTATGTTGCGGCTGCATTTGGAATCCTGTGTGCCGTTCTGGTCACCTCACCTCAAAAAGGATATTGTAGAGCTGGAAAAGGTTCAGAAAAGGGCAAGCAAAATTATCAGCAGGGTGGAGCTACTCCCCAGTGAGGAATAGTTGCAGCACATGGGACTTTTTAGTTTAGAGGCAAGGAAGAGGCGACATGAAAATGTAAAATAATGCATGGCAATGCAGAAAGTGGCTAGAGAAAGGCTCTCATAGCACCAGAACTCATGGCATCTACTAAAGGCGAATGTTGGAAGATTCAGAACAGATAAAAGGAAGTCCTTCCTTGCACGGCATATCGTTAAACTGTGGAACTCACTCCTGCAGGAAGCAGTGGTGGCTACCAACCTGGATGGCTTTTAAGAAGGATCAGACAAGTTCATGGGAGGAGTGAGTGATCAATGGCTACCAGTCATGATGGCTGTGCTCTGCCTCCATGGTTGGAGGCTGCCATGCTTCTGAATGCTGTTGCTAGAAACCACGGGAGGGCTCTTGTGCCTGATTCCTTCTTGCTGGTTTCCCACTGAGACATCTGTTTGGCCACTATGAAAACAGGATGCTGGACAAGATGGACTATTGGCTTGATCCAGCAGGCTTTTCTTACATTCTTATGACCTAGCACTCACCATAGCACCATCACCAGGCTCTTCCCCACGCTGCTTCTTCTCTCCTGATTGTACAGAGTTGAACCAGAGGCACAAGAAGCTGTCTGGAAGGTTTTTTTAAAATACAGTTAAGGAAGGTTTCCTGCACCAGCCATGTCTCGTTAGTAGGATGCCTTGCTGCCGCAAGGCTTCAGTCAATGCTCTGAAAAGTTCACAAGGACAACCGCGTTACTGTGAGGTTTGCTGATTTCATGGATTCGCGGTGCAAAATATATTGAGAGAGGACTGTCAACACTGCCCAGATCTCTGCCGAAGTCCCTCAGCAGCCATCTCTCTTATTAGTTTAAGTGTAACTCAATTTGTCCATTGATCAAAGCCAGAGTTCAGTGGAAAAGGGGACCAGGGAGAAATCATCAAACTTACTGCAAGTGTCACTCTGGGGTTGCAAAGCGAGCACAGTTGCACTGCCACTTTTCCAGCAGTTTATGATTTAAAAAAGGAGGCATGCTGGGCTTAAGTCAGTGTGGATGGCAGGGGGCCATTCAGGAAGTAATGGGCAACCAGCCCCCTATATGCCTGGACTTCATGAATTATGATAGCTAGGCTGTACCTCCACAGGTGGAGGCAGCAATGCTTCTGAATACAGTAGGATCACAGCTTAAATGGATTTTACTTACATGATTGTAGTTTTATGCACATGGACATTTTTTTAAGGGGTGGAAGGAGTGTGTGTGTGGGGGGAAGTGTCAGAAGGGGCTGTCTGAGATCTTGCAAGCATCCAGAGCCTGTGGCAGCATTTCCCAGAGCCAGGCAAGCAAGGCAGGGAGCTTAAAAAACTCTTTCCGTGCAGGGTTTTTCCACTGTGGAAAGGGTTTTAAAGCCTACCGCCTTGCTTTTTGGGCTCTGGGAAGGTCATGTGTGGTTTCTGTTGGCCTTCATGAGATCTTGCGCTGATGCCAGAAGGTAAGATTGGTTCCAGGGAGTCATTCTGAATTTACATGATTTTGCCTTTACACCCACCCACCCCGAACGTAGCCCTCATGTGAGGCACAATCCTACTGCTGGAAACCACAGGAGGGGAGAGTCCTTTGTGCTCAGGCCCCAGGCTTCCCACAGGGATCTGGGCGGCCACTATGGGACCAGGATGCTGGACTGGATGGGCCATTGCCCTGATCTGGCAGGCTTTTCTTATGTTCTCTTGTGAAACTGCCTCCAATGCCCATTCAGGTGATAGATAATTTATTACGGTCAAAGAGCAGCTCACATAACATAACACAATAAAAACAGTGTTCATAAAGATAAAATATACAATTGGAGCAGATTGCAGCAATAGCTCATGAGTTAAAATTGAGATATGTACATACACCTGTACAGCTGAGATTTGGGCTACCATAAAAAATTGACCCTGAGGCTCCCCAAAAGGCGACTTCAGCATTTCCCTAGTAAGCTATTTTATTCTAGAGGATGATCTGTGCCTACAAATCTGGGCGCAGAATCTGGCTACCAGCCAGGTCGTCTTGTGATCTTTGCCTAAGAGGAGAGAATTAAGTTTAGACTTGTCTGAAAGATCGGCGAGCCTCTTCAGCAAAGGATCTACAAATCTCAACGTAAAAAGGACATCTAAAAAATATATGTTTGGGGCTTGCCCATTCAGGTGTTTTTTTCTTGCCACATGGTGGCGGCAGCAGCCTCCTCCTCCTCCTCTTTTTCTGACCCAGCAGGAGAGAGCGAAATAGCTGTGATTTTCATAGCGGGGACTAAATCATGCTGTGAAATTTCCAGTTCCAAAGCATAAGCAGTGGGGGAAGGAAAGGGAGGTCTCCCCCCTGCCCCACTTTCCTGTGCTCCCTGGGGAATAGTGCCTGGCTAATGTGTGAGATGCGGCAGGTGAGTGAGGTGGAAAAGGGGGCTTAGGGGGTAAGGAGACATGATTCTCAGAAGAGGGCAATAGCCAAGAAAAGTCTGCAAGGCCCCAAAGCCATGGTTCTGCTTTCAGGTCAAAAGCAGGCATCTACTCAGAGCCAGACCATTCCTTAATCAGGAGGAATCAACTACCCAAACATGGCAGCTTCCAAAGTCTCTCCTTCTGCTCCCCACCTGGAAGGAAAGATTCTCCACACCGCATCCACTCACTTAAAGAAAAAGGAGAGTGCCAAATGAGGTAGTTTTGTTCATAGCTGTCAACTTTCAGATTTGAAAATAAGGGATCAGCAGCCTCGAAAATAAAGGATCAGCAGCCTCACCTGTCCCGGGAACAGTCTACGGGATATCTTAACAATCCGGGATGGCAGCGGGAAGCAGCGGGAAACAGCAGTGGAATAAGGGAATTTCCCGCAAAAAAGGGGGAATTGGTTTTGTTTGCCCCGTGATTCCTCCTCCCTCCTCAGTCTCAGAAGTGTTACTTGCACTTGCTCAAAAAGGAACTGTGCACATGGTCACAATTATGATTACTGCAATTATGATTATGATTTTCAGGGTAGAACCATTATATTGGCAGATCAACATGATAAAGCTGCAGCTCATTTGACAGTTGGACCAAGGCATGGTGTAGAGGAAGAAGTTTTCCTTCCTCTCTAGAGCCCAGCAGGGCTGTCCAGTGAAGCTGAACACTGAAAGAGCCAAGATGGACAAAAGGAAGGCAGCATGTAGTTAAACTGTGGAACGTGCTACCACAAGATTCAGCAATGCGGTGGGGCAGGGAGGTGTTTCGACAAGTGGGAATGGAAACCGCAGTTGCACATACACAGGAAGCAACTCTTTGATCTCCCCAAGAGCTCACTGGGGAAGAGGGTTGAGATGGGAAACAGGAAGTGGGGGGCTTGAGTTTTGCTGGGATGAGGAATGGACATTTGCCAACCCCTTTTCAGTAACCCAGGCCATGTGCACAGAGACTGATGGAGCTGCAGGTTAAGGCACAAGTGAGGATGCGTGAGGTTTCTAACCTGTAGGCTCTCATGTGACCAACCTGTGACCCTGCAGGGCAGAAAGGGTGACCAGTGGGCCAGACCTGTGGTGGGGATTTCCTAGTGTCCATCTGTGCTGCCGGTGCATGGTGGAAACTTACCCACATGTTGGAGTCTCAAGATCAAAAGCCTCCCCGCTTTCTGCACAATGCAGGCTTCCCCTCTCGCAGCTCTGTGGGGGACGCTGTGGCAACCAGCTGAGGGAAGGTGGGTCAGTTAGCCAATGCACACTTTCCACATTTGTGGGTTTGGCAGATGCCTGCAGGGCTGGGAGCTGCACTCTGAGGCATAACCTCCCCGCTTACCTGGCATTGGAGAACTTTTGTGAGCCGTTTTCTCACAGAAACCATGTGGAAACCTTGGGAGTGGGACAACCTTCTGGAAATGACAAAACATGTAGTATGTTTTTAGTACTGTTACTTGCCACTCCATCTCTGAGTGGTAAGAGACCCCAAGGCTTCCTGCACTTACCCAGCGTTTGGTTCCCTTGGGATGAAGTCCAGCGGGGATAGTGTCTTTAGGATAGATGGTGCTATTTACACATGTATACAACCCAAGCATAGGAGAGAGAGGCTCACAGCATTAACAGATCTTGCTTTTCCATTAGTCACAGCTTCTGATCTGGCACAGAGCAAGCAAGTCTCTGTGTATCCAGCTTCCAGCTCAGCTATCTCACACTGCTCTGGCTCTTGTTCTCCTCCCTAGCAGCTAGGTGAGGGTGGAGGCAGAAGCAGATTTAGGGCAGCCTGACTGGTTTCCCTGCACTGGGTGCTGAGTGGAGGGGGTGCCTTCTCAAAGCCCAGTAAGCGCTTGTCCCAGCTTCAGGAAGGAGGCGTGAGCTGCTTTGACAAGGTCCTAGAGTCCTTCTGCCTCCCTGCCAGAGTCCTTGTACCTCCTTCCTAAAGCCCAGCACCTCTCTTACCTGGCTCTGGGAAGGCAGTACAAGCGTTTCACCTCACACAAGGTGCCAGATTACCAAGGTCTGCCCCTGGTGGAGCAAAGATCCACTCATTTTTTCTATGGCACAGAACAACTTCTTTGGTTATGTTAATTGTGGTGCTTAAATAGTAGCCAATACAGTGGTACCTCTGGATACAAAGGGGATCTGTTCTGGAGCCCTGTTCGCACCCAGAAGCAAACGTAATTAGCGACGGCACGTCTGCGCATGCGCGCGTCGCTTCCCGTCGCTTCTGCGCATGCGCGTGATGTCATTTTGAGCGTCTGCACATGCGCAAGCGGCGAAACCCGAAAGTAACGCGCTCCGTTACTTCTGGGTTGCCGTGGAGCGCAACTCGAACTCGCTCAACCTGAAGTGCATTCAACCCGAGGTATTACTGTACCATTACCGAGACCAGGGTTTCCCAAACTTGGGTCTCTAGTTGTTTTTGGACTACAAATCCCATTATCTCTTACCACTGGTTATGCTAGCTAGGGATGATGGGAGTTGTAGTCCAAAAACGGCTGGAGACCCAAGTTTGACAAACCCTGACCTAGACAAAGGGACTGGTTTGGCTCTCATACATTCTACCCCAATAATACAAGATCCCAAGAATTGGATGGGACTCAATAATAATAATAATAATAATAATAATAATAATAATAATAATAATAATAATAATAATAAATTTGTACCCCGCCCATCTGGCTGGGTTTCCCCAGTCACTCTGGGTGGCTTCCAAAAAAGATTAAAAATACATCAAAATGTCGCACATTAAAAACCTCCCTGAACAGGGCTGCCTTCAGATGTTTTCTAAATGTCAGGTAGTTGTTTATCTCAAGGCATCATCTAGACTGACCCTTCAAACCCACAACAGTACTTTTAGCAAGAAGTCCTGGAAATCCATTTTTGAAAGAATTCATGCCTGAAAACCAAAGCATCTTGAACTACTTAAAAAGTGATTTCTAAAACAATTGAAAATATTTGCCTCTGTTTCTTATGAGATACAGACTGCTTTGCCCACAGGTAAGTGTAATGCCAGCTGCCCACCTTGTGTCTTTTCTGTTATCAATGTTTCAGGAAAGTGATGCTGCCCAAACAAAGTGGCTGTAGAAATTCCTCACCTCCCCTTCCCAAGCTGCTAAACAAGAAGTATGAATTGCCTTCTTCAGACATGTCACCCTAAGGTAATTCAGATAATAACAAAATGGCCCATAATTGACCTTAATGAGCATCCTGCTGTCAAATTAAAGCCATTTGGCCCCCCGAGGAAGGGGAGATGGAGACGGCGAGGGGAGCGAGGCTTGGCTATTATGATACTTGATTATGGAAAGTGGCTTCCTGGGGCGGCTGTCCATCTTGGGGACGCACGCAGATGTCATATGAATAGCGCAGATCGCATGTGGCATTGCTGATAGTCTGCCTGGTGAGAGCGAGGCCTCCCAGCTGGTGGAAACAAAGGTTGCGATGCTTCTCCAGAGCTCTTCCACAGGGGCCTGGGCCACCGAACCCCAGCAAGGGCGGGGGGAGACAGAAGGAACGCAATGATTTAATTTCAAAAGGGGGAAAAGCCCAGAGAATCCCCTTTTAACACCACCCACCCAAATATCAGCCTGGCAAGTTGCTGAATGTAGTGTTAGCCTTGATGTAAGGAATGATATTTCAAATCTTGCCAGTTCTTTCTTCATCATATACATGAAAAGGTTGTCCAGATTTTTGTCTCTTGGCCACATTGGAAATCCAGATTGTTATCAGCCCATCTTGTAGGGTACCCAATCTAGTGAGATCAGAGGAGCTGTGTTGCCCCCTCTAGTGGTTGGTGACTGCCATGCATGTATGTGTCAGGATGAGGTCTGAAAGAAAGCCCTGACCAAGATAGGAAAGTTTGGATTGTGTTCAGCTGAGTTCTATTCAGAGTAAACCCATTAACATCAATGGGTCTTGAGTAGGGCTAGTGTTGAATACCACCGAAGTGTAAGTGGGTTCCCACAAGGTAAGACACAGTGATAATAACAGCAAGAACCTTTATTGACCTAACAGAACTGGACAATAGTGACAAAGCAACTGCTTACAGTGGTACTTTGGGTTACAAATGCTTCGGGTTACAAACTTGGGAGAAGTACCTCAGATCGAGAACCTTGCCCCAGGATGAGAACGGAAATCGCACACCAGTGGCATGGCGGCAGCGGGAGGTCCCATTAGCGAAAGCGTGCCTCAGATTAAGAATGGTTTCAGGTTAAGAACGGGCCTCTGGAATGAATTAGGTTTGTAACCCAAGGTACCACTGTATATACATTTCTGAAGGTCTGGGCCACTCCCACTCCCAACGTGATTGGCTGTCTAAACTTCCAAGCTGCGAATCATGACTCAGAGTTTAAGGGCCAATGGCAGAGGCCCAAATCCTGAAATGTTCTGTGATTGGATATCATGTATCGAATCAGAACACAGGGGCTCAGAATCCTTAGTCCAGACTCAAGCTCAGGCAGACACAGACCACTGAATACATAACACCCACCACCTTTTGTTTCCTTGGGTGGTATTCAGCTAAATTCTACTCAAAGCAGACCTCCCTGAAAGGAATGGACCTAACTTGGTCATGTTCATAAACTTCAGTGGGTCTACTCTGAGTAATGCTCAGTGGACTAACACCCTGTGATAACTCCCAACCCCTGCTGGAACTAAAAGCAGGCAGCATCCACAGGGTTTCCTCTGAGCTTGCGTTGGGTGTGTGTGTTTTGTGTGCCAGAGTCTCTTGCTTCCATTGGGTGGGAGGCCCATTTATGGTGGCTTGGGCCCTGATTGGGGACAGCTGACCCATTAGCTTCAATGAGTCTCAATGAGCCTCATACCGTAGGCTAGGGACAGCTGAGAGGGGGAGTTGATACAGCCCCCAAAGAACACGGCACCCAAAAACGTGCATTTTGGGGCACCCTTTGAGATCACCACCCTGAAGAAGTGCTTTTTAAGGGCGAGATCTCAGCATGAAATCATGTGAGAACACAGCACTCAAAATGGCTGCTGTGCCTCATTTCCCCCGTGACATTTGTGGGGCATGGCAGCTGTTCTAAATATGCTTTTGAAAGGCAAATTGAAGCTACCTCTAAATGATAATAATTATTTTTTGGGGGGAGGGAATTTAAGTAGATTATTGCCACAGTTAGCCGTGGTACTTCAATACCTCTGAATCACATGCACAAAAAACTGTGAGCCTTCAAAAACCTGTTTCTCCGCTGTCTAATCCTGAACATTTAAATGAACACATTTATTATGACATAAAATTTATTTAGTTGTTAACTGCATTTATATCCCATTTCCCCCCCTCCAAGGAGCTCAAGGTGGTTCTCCTTCCTCCTCATTTAATCCCCAAAACAAACCTGTGAGGAGGTTGGTTAGGCTGAGAGGCAGTGACTGGCCCAGAGCTCGCACAGTGGCTGGGGGAGGATTCACACCCTGGTCTCCCAGGACTAGTCACTATATAATACTGTCACGCATACCAAAGATCTGAGGCTCATTCTGGTCTAGAAGGAATGGTGTTTCCCAGGCACCTGTCAGAAAAATGCATGCCACAAAGGGTATCTGCCACAATCCCACCTTCACAGACCATTTTGGGATGAACCATTGACCTGTGCGGGACGCGGGTGGCGCTGTGGGTAAAAGCCTCAGCGCCTAGGGCTTGCCGATCGAATGGTCGGCGGTTCGAATCCCCGCGGCGGGGTGCACTCCCGTTGCTCGGTCCCAGCGCCTGCCAACCTAGCAGTTCGAAAGCACCCCCGGGTGCAAGTAGATAAATAGGGAACTGGCGGGAAGGTAAACGGCGTTTCCGTGTGCGGCTCTGGCTCGCCAGAGCAGCGATGTCACGCTGGCCACGTGACCCGGAAGTGTCTCCGGACACCGCTGGCCCTCGGCCTCTTGAGTGAGATGGGCGCACAACCCTAGAGTCTGTCAAGACTGGCCCGTACGGGCAGGGGTACCTTTACCTTTACCTTTATTGACCTGTGCAGATATATCACCAGTCCTGAGGATAATGCTAGCTATGAGAAAGAGGCGTGGGTGCCTGTCTCTGCCTGGCCAAAATGCCAGCGCCTTCCACAGCGAGCTCCTGGCAGAGGCTGGGATGAAGGGAAGACTCCTTAATTTGTCTTGTCAGCAGACTCTGGTGAAATTAATTGGAATTTGCTGACAACAAACCATCCTCGTCGGGCAACAATAGAAGCAGTGATAAGTGTGCTTAGCATCCAGTTACCAGCGGTGTAGGGCCTGCCACGGTTCTGTCGGCAAAATGGATTAGGTGTCTCGGCAGCTGATTTATAGCCTCTCAGCTGTTCAAAGGAGAGTGTCTGGACCTGCACATGGTGCTCAGCCTCAGCCAGGGCTTTCAAGGGGCATCTTTGGCCCTGAAACAGGGGCAAAAGAAGAGGCTGTTGCTGGCAAGCAGGGAAACGGGTCCTCAGCAGCCCCGGCAGATCAGCTGCAGCTCAAAGCTGCATGTGCAAATGATGCCACGGCCCAGACCAGCGCTGGCGGCCAAAGATTTGCGCCACCAAGAATGACTGAAGACAGAAAGCGTGTCCTTCACACTTCTGGGATTAGGAAGGAGGTTTGCTAGTGAGTTAATGAAAGCTGCTTTGAAGATACATCAACTCTCGTTTCTAAAATTCAGCACTCCTTTGGTGGAATTGTAGGAGGGGCCCTGAGGACCCCTATTTCTCTGGGAAGATATAGAATCGTAAAGTTGGAAGAGACTTGAAAGGGCACCTCAGAGGACATCTAGTCCAACCCCCTGCTGATGCAGCACCCCTGATAGGTCACCACCTGGCCTTGAAAGCTCGTCTGACAAAATAGAGAACGAGGAAAGCTGAAACCCAGTGCCACAAACAAGGAAGATAAATTCCTCTCTGCTTGTTTTACTTCTTCAAGAATGATGCCTCATAGCCCATTACTTTGGGGCCCGTTTTCACAACCCAAGATGTCTGACCTCCTGCTATTGCCACCGTCAATGTTGCTGCTTCGGCAACTGTACGGGATTCAGCTTGCGCGTGGGGAGGGAAAGAAATGGAAAAGAGGATTCCCAGATTTGGCCTGCTGTTATATCTGAAGGGAAGATCGTGTATTCGGTGTGATGCTATTATAGGGCCGAGGGGGGCATGTGGAGAATGTGCTTAATCCTGTTAAAGGAGAGCAAAGAAATGATACAGATAAAGGCCAGCTGGAACAGCTCGCTGCAACCAAAGAGAACACCTTGTGGAAAACACTTCAGTCTGTTAAGATTAATGTGTATCTATTTCAATTGGGCCCTATTATCTTCCCGTTTGTGTGGGTCGAAAAGCAGGGAGACATTGCCTGAGAGGGAAACATAATCTGCAGAAAACTGAATATATAGTTCATAGCTGTGGAGGGAAGCAGGGGAAAGTACCAGTGGGGATTTCCCCTGGCACCGGAAACTTTCAGAGTGTGATGTAGAGGCACTTGCTGCTTTCTGATTCTCAGCTGAGTCGGGACTGAAACACTACAGTGACAGAATCCTTGCCCATACCAGGAGGTAGGAATCAGTGAGGCAGGCAGAATGCTACTGGAGAGCTGGGAGGCATGAGAACCCATTGCTGACCAGTGGGAATCCGCAGGCCATGACTGGGGACTCTGGGATTTGGTTACTGGGAAAGCATCAAGGCCAGCCTCAGGATAAAAAGGCATATTATAGAAACAGGAAAAAAGCTGATGCTATTCTAGGCTGTATCCACAGAAATCTAGTGTCCAGATCAAGGGAAGTACTAGTGCCACTCTATTCCACCTGGAATCCTGTGCCCAACTCTGGGCACCATGGTTGAAATGGGAAGATGGGCAGAGGAGGGCAACCAAGATGATCAAGGGTCTAGAATCCAAGCCGTATGAGGAATGGTTGAGGGAGATGGGTATGTTTATCTGCAGAAGAAAAGACTGAGAGGTGATATTACAGTTTCTTCAAATATCTGAAGGGCTGTCACATGGAAGATGGAGCAAGCTTGCTTATTGCTGCTCCAGAGGGGAGGAACTGAAACAATAGATTCAAATGACAAGTTTGGGTTGCCATATTTCTACACCAATATATAACACAGCAGCACTTTAGCGCTCCTTTTCCCTAGTATATTCAATTGGGTACACAATTTTCCTAATATACACATACCTGTAAGCAACTCTTCCTAATATAATGCATTTTATGTTATTCTCGCTACTAAGTGCATTCTATGCACAGTTCCCCCCATTTTGTACCACATTTTTTTGGCTGGTGAACTTCATCCCAAAACTTGGACAGCTGTGCTTTGGTTTATGTAGCGTTATAGAAGGTGCTAATTAGGTTGGCATTAAAACGTGAGCTGAACTGAATTCCTGTCCCATCGCTTGCCCTTAGGCTGTGTTCAGATGTGCCTTCAAAGAGGAGGACACTCTGTGCACTCCCACCCAGAAAGAGGCCAGCGTCCTGCTCCACTTGCATAACACTCTGTACTGAGGTGCCTAGCAATGATTTGAATGCCTCTGCTCTCCCCACCATTTCAGGCAGACTGTCTGCGCTTTTTAATTTTTTTAAATAAAAGTGCTCTTTGCCCTTTTTCTTTTAGCAGTAGAGACACTCCTCTTTGCACTGTCGGAACGAGTCCTCCTTTGCAGACCTCCCTGCGGCAAAAAGGTTCCATTTGGATCTTCACATGGCTCCCCAATTGCCTGTATTTTGCAGGGTGGGGGTCCTTCCCCAATTTTTTTTTTTTTGGTTTTGTTCTGCAGGTGCTCTGATTTCTCTGTTTCTCCTTTGAAAAGTTTCCTCCAGGACTGTGAAAGTCATTCTCTCCTCATTTCATACCTGACCCCAGCAGGGAAACTGTTCTTCTGTGCATGACATGAATACCCTTCAATGACAGCTGGAGTGCTTGGATCATGACTTTCTGCCTGCGCCTTCTGCTTTGCAAAAGCCAGGTCTCCTCCATCCTCTGCCAAGTTCCCAGCAGTTCTGAACAGCCCTGAGAGACTTTGGCAGCTACTTAAAACTCTGAAGTTCGGATCCAACTTGGGGAAAAATGAATGTGAAGCATTGGGTGACCTTAAGAGTATAGCCAGTAAAGTGCCGGCGAACCTCAGTGAGCAAACAATTCAGCTGAGCTCAGAGCTGGTGCAGAAAGCTCTTGGGAAGCAATTTGAGCTGACAGAGTGAGAATGCCTGATGGATCTCTTCTAGCAGCTGAATATGTGTGCTGTTGAGAAGGGTTTTTTTTAAAGCAGGATGGGGAAATGGCCAGTCCATTTTAGTCTGGAACATGCCTATCTGAATAACAGGAGGTGCAGAAAGTGGGTGGCCAATCAGGCACACACAGGCATCCTATAATACTCCCAGTGCTCAAGTATGTTCAGATTATGCTCTGGATATTAACCTAGATAGTGGCAAATTCTGCAATGAAATTGATTCTAATGAATTACACTTCCCCGTCTATTTCCTCCAGCGGCAGTTGCAGATGTACTCAGAATGCAAGTTTCCCTCCTGCAGTGGGTGGGAGGGAGAGGCACCCATTTGCAGACTGATTGACCCAGTTGTATCTTTGGGTAACAGCCTTGAAAACGGGGCTCCCAGAGCAGACCCCAACTCCCCTGAGGAAGAGATGGGAGACCTTCATCGCCCAGAGGAACCAAGGTCCAGGAGGAACAGAAGGGGAAGGAAGGGAGAGAGAGGAGATGTCCTACCTGGCCCAATCTGTTAACCACAGACCCGCGGGGACATGCTCCAGAGGCCACCCACTCAGAAATGCCCAAAGGCCTGTCAAGTGTGGCTGGAGTGCAAGCAAGGGAGCTCACTTTGTCCTGGCACGATTGCCCAAGAAGGAGCTCAGTCTGGCAAGGTTGACTGTTGTTAGATCTGTCCATGGTCCTGGGACTCATCCTCCAACAAAGCCCTGAGCTGCTCCATAGGCAGACTGACCAGGCCTCAATATATTGTTGATTTCCCTGTGACTAGGCCAGGAGAAGTTCATAAAGGATGCATTTGAGGGCCAGCAGAGTGTGGTGGTTAGGAGAGTGGCAGATTAGGACTGGGAAGAACCAGATTCAAATCCTCGCTCAGCCATGAAGCTCACTGGGTGATCTTGGGCCAGTAATTTCTTCTCTGCTTAACTTTCCTCACATGCAGGTATGTGAAGCCATATATGGCATCCTTAGCTCCTTGGAGGGAAGGTAAGATAAAAATGCCATGAATAAATAATATTTATCTGAAAAGCTTTTTAAAAATGTAGTTAAAGTGGCAAATAAAATGGGAAGCCCTTTGAAAGTCAAGTAAATCCTAAAAAGCGATAAAAAGACTATTGTCACATTGTGGTATTTCTAAGCACCAAAAAAAGTCAACAACTGCCCACACACCATCCAGGCTGCACTGTTTGCAAGGGCTCCCATTGTCTCTGGCTGAATGAAGCTGCCTGCAAGATGCCTGAGAGCCAGAAAACTCCCTGCGTGGACCATCCCTTTGGTGTGTTGGCATCTTGAAGGGAACTTGGCTGTGGCTACACACAGCAGGCCTCTGTGGTTGTGTGCTGAAAAGCATCTCTATCCTTGCACAGCCTCTTGGCAGGAGCTTCAATGCAGGCGGCACATGGGTGCGGCACAAAGAGGATGTTGGCCACAAGACTAAAGACTCGAAGCTGGGCTGTGCGATGAGACGCAGGTGGGCAGAGTGGTGTGCAAGGGGGGGGGGAGCTGGTTCTTTCTGGGAACTTAGATAAGGCCCAAGCCACCAGGCATGGAGGGAAAGGCACAAGCATGTTCTGCCGTTTTGAAGATTTTGTGGGAAAAGGCAGGGGCATGAAGAGGCTCACTAGCCTGGAAAGCACCAGTGTAGCTTATTATGAGACAGGGGGCCACTGGGCTGTGAGCCGCAGAACCTGCTCATGATGCAAGGGCTCAGCCATGGGAAATGAGAAGCAACAGCAGCAAGTGTCTTCATTGCTGGAAACAATGACCCCGATAAGCAGAGGTTAACATCCGTTTGAACTGAGCTGAAAAGGCAGTGTGTTTTCAGCAAATGGCAGATGCTGGACAGCTCCATTCAACCCACCTTGACAAGATGCCCCTTTGCTTCCGCATGGCTTGGGCTCACTCATGGCCTTGGCTTTCTGCTCCTTGTTCACTGAGCCAAGGAGAGAATCTATTATTATTATTATTAGCCGCATGGATGTTACTAGCCTAGAGATGGAAAGAAGACAAAGTCCCTACCACAGAAGAATGGCAACTAAGCTGTTGGATTATGCCAAAATGGCAAAGCGGACCGGAGAGCGCAGGAAAAAGAAGACCAAAACTTCAATAAAGAATGGGTAAAATTTATAATTTACTTAAGAGACCACTATAAGCAGATGAAAACATTAGCAGGATAGCAATAACACTTGTAATGTAGAAGATATTATGGACAAAATGGAGAGAGATAAAATTTGGATGATGAAATAATATGCAGTTGAAAAGGTTTATAATAGGCCCCATGGAGGTGGGAAGGTGGGAAGTCTAGAGATTCAGAGAAATCTCTAAATATGGATATGTAATTACATATGGATATGTAATTGTTATAACTCTAAAGAAAGAAAGAAAAAGAGAATCTATTATTATTATTATTGTTGTTGTTGTTGTTGTTGTTGTTGTTGTTGTTGTTGTTGTTGTTGTTGTTGTATACCGTCCTTCATTTGAAGATTGCAGGGTGGTTCACAACACAAAATACAAAAAGAGAGCACAAAATACACAATAAAACAGAATAAGAAGAAAAACAAACCAATAACCCCGCTCCCACTAACACATTTAAAAGGCCATGGAATGTTAATAAGCCAAAAGGTCTGATTATAAAGAAAAGTTTTCACCTGGTGCCTAAAGATATGTAATGAAGTTACCAGGTGAGCTTTCCTGAGGAGAGCCTTCCACAAATGGGGAGCCACCTCAGAAAAAGCCCATTCTTGTGTTTCTACTCTCTTTACCTCTCAAGAGGAAAGGCCTCAGATGAAGATCACAGGGTCTGGGTTGGTTTGTATGTGGAGAAATGGTCCTTGAGGTATTATGGTCCTAAGCCATTTAAGGCTTTATAGGTCAAAACCAGCATTTTGACTTGGGTCTGGAAACTAAGTGGCAGCCAGTGCAGTTGGGCCAGGATTGGTGTAATATGCTCAAACTGTCTTGCCCCAGTGAGCAAGCAACCTGGCTGCCGAATTCTGCACCAGATGAAGTTTCTGAACTGTCTTCAGAGGCAGCCCTATATTGAGTGCATCACAATAATTTAACCTAGAGATTACCTGAGCATAGATGACAGAAGCTAGGCTATCCCAGATAGGGGTGCAGCTGGGCCACCAGCTGAAGTTGATGGAAGGCTCTCTGAGCCAGTGAGACCACCTGAGCCTCAAGCCACAATCTTGTTGTGGCAGATATTGCTGAAGAACTGGGACTAGCTCTGACTTCCTGTCATTGCTCACACACAATACCTGTTCAATGTGTACATTTGCAAACAAACAGATGATCTGAGAAGGACCCTGAGTCTTCAGGGCTTGTTTCTACTCTGGAAAATGGCTGCCACCCAGGTAGGAGAAGAGGAAGAAGATGCAACAACCGTACTGTGGGCAGCCGGAGAGACTCGTGGGTTTTTGATTGGCAGAAAGATTGCTTTCTCAGAATCTACTCTGTACCTAAGTGGAGAAAGTAGCTTTTTCGATTCTCTCCCCTATTGCACTCATTCTGGCTGGTGGTTTATCACTGTGATTAGACAGTAATAGCTTGTGCCTTTGTGCTTGTGATTGCAGCTGAGAGTTACAGCCTGACCTGGACTATCTCACAGAGAGTGTTGGGAGAAGGAAACTGGGGAGGGGAGGACATTAGAACAGATGCCCATCTCCCTTTCCCCTCCTAAAAGGGAACTCAGCTTCCTTTCCTTCCTTCCTTCCTTTTAAGGCAGCAAAATTGTGGGGGGTTGACGGCAGCTCAGTGGGTAGTGGTGTGTGTGGAATGTCTGATGTTATTGCCTGTTCACACATCTGAAGACTAGAGGGTTCATCCCTATGACAATTTAAGGTGAAATTTGACCTGAAGGTATGTCTGGAAAAAGTAGGTCTCCCGAACCTGATTTTTTATTTGAAATGGTGAATTCATATTATTTTATTTGCAACATTTATAATCATGGATATTTGGTACCACATAACCACTTGGGTTATTTCCCTTCTAAAATCAAGAAGTGAACTTAGCGTTATTGATTTAACTTTGATTATTAATTTGGAAATATTGGTTGAAATCAAAATTTGAACATTCAAATACAAGTTTCGACCATTTTGTACAGTTTTGGTGAAAATTTGTTTCTGCTTTAGAAGTAACTCCACATGCCACATAGATATAGCACGTGCATCTTGTACAAGACCACTTCCCTCACCTTTCTCTTTAGCAGTTTTGTGAGTCAAGAGACACCTTTTACGGAGATGCCTCCAGAATTATTGATGGAACATCTAGAAGGATGAAGCAAGAGGGACTCTGTCCAGAAGAGAACATTTTAATCCTCTCAGTTATTTCAAGACTGGTTTGTGCAAGGTAGAAAAGGTCTGAAGGACCAAACCCCACTTGACAGGGGCATCTCTCCTATTCCCTGCCCCAGACGAATACAAACCTACCCCAGGTAAACACAACACTATTTTAATTTCTGGGTAATCTGCTATCGTGTTGGGCTCCTTGGTGATCAATTGGCATGATGGGAAAAAAAGAGCATTGCTCCCCCCCCCACCTCACCTGATTCCGCAAGCTAAAGCAGCCACCTCATTTCCATCAGGGTTTCTGCACCTGTTGCACAGCTGTGGGCAGGCACCCCATTGAAATTCTGCAGGCATCCACCTGAGCAAAGCTGGTTAATTCAGCTGTAAGCTGGATTTCGGAAGGTCGCAGCCTCAGAAGCTTAGTGCCAGAGTCCCTCAGCACCCCTCCAAAGACAAGGCATTACGAGTGGGAAGCCATTAGAAAATATTCTGCAGTCGTTTTGCTGCTGCACACACGGTCCAGAGATGAAGGAGCAGCCAGGCCTTTTTACAGAGCCTTCCAAATTTGTCGGGAGCAGACCAGGCTGCTCATTAAGGGAGTCACGGAGGCAGAGCTGGGCGAGGATTCACGAGCCTGTGGCAGGAGGATGTGCCCAGTCCTAGGTGTCCTCTGCCACTTAGACTAGTGCAGCCTGTCTAATTACTCCACGCCTCTTCAAATATGGGTGGAGAAGTCAAGACGATCAGGCTGGCAGCAGATTAATTTGGAGGAGGAAGTCAGAGTCTGGGAAGACACTTCCTGGATGTATTTCTGTGTGTGTGTGAGTGTGTGAGTGTGTGGAGGGGGGAGAGCTGTTGGCAAAACTTGTGGTGGATTTCAAAAGGAAGCATAAAGTAGAAACCTTTCACCAGGTCACCCAGAAAGGGACAGGCAGGCTGTGGATTGCTTAGTGGAGATGGAATCACACTCAGCTTATGTTCTGGGGGAAATATCCCTTGTTACTGTAACTGAAACTATGTCCTGGTGCTGCAAGTAGGTTTGGGAGTCTGACTTAGTTTTGGCTCCTATTTAACCGAGCAACCAGTTAACTGGACCATCATTCTCCTATAAAGACCCACATCATCAACATCCTCTCTGCCATACATTATGGGCTATAGAGACTAGCATTCCCCAACTTGCTGCTCTATAGATGTTACGATTCTAATCAGCCCCTGCATCAAATGGCTGGGCTGAGGCTGATGAGAGTCAAAAACACCTGGAGGGCACCAGGTTGGGGAAGGACACCCGCTTTCCTCCGCCCTCCCAGCACACAAAATGACACCTTTTGACCTCTCCTCTGAAACAAAGAAGGAAAAACAACAATCCCCCCTCAGTTCTTTCTCCCAGGGGCTCACCAAAGTGCTAATTGTCCATTGTGAGAGTCTTTTCCTGCAATACATGCATCACCCCTAATTATACCTCTGCTCTAATTAAGCATAATGATAGAGATGTTCTCTTGTCCCACTACATCCCTGTGGCAGAGGCCACTAGGGTGCCTTTCGGTGGGCTCGCCCTACCTGTGGTTCCGGAGACAACCCCTTTGCCCCTATAATTTGCAAGGCTCTTTTATCCTCTCTCCACGTATTTGTTCAGGCAGAACAAAGGATGGAGCAGCAGCTCCACCTTTGCTCTTCATTCTGCCTCCCCTGCCCCAGGCAAAATCTGATTTTCCAAAGCCGGCATGGTCAAGCAGTTCACATGAAATAATATTTCGTCTGGGGTGAGTGGGTGTGTAGGTTTACAGGGAAGGAGCAGAAGCTGAAAGTGTATGCCATTTTCCAATAATCTGTAGCACTCCCGGTGCATAATAAATAAAAAATATCCCTTGAAACTGAATGTGCGGTGGGAAGAGATGTTTTACTGGCCATCTTCATGCCCTGCTCCCCTGGCAGCTTTAAAAGGTGTTCACCAACACTGTGTCTTTACTGGTATAAGAGCTCAAGCAAAGGTCAGTCCAGAGGTACCTTTTCAAAACGTTCAAGAAGATGATGTTACTCCTCCTTCTGCTGCTTCCCTCTCTATGGGGCAGCACTAAAGTTCCCATTGCTTGCAGAGCATCCTCATCTCATCACTGCCCATTTATTTATTTATTTCATTTATATCCCACCTTTTCACCCAAGGAACGCAAGGGGGCAAACATAGTTCTTCTCCTAATTTTATGTTCACAACAACTCTGAAATAGGTTAGGCTGAGGGTGAGTGACTGGACCAAGGCCACCCAGTGAGCTTCATGGCTGAGTGGAGATTTGACCCCTGGTCTCCCACATCCTAGTCTGACACTCTTACTACTAGACCACTCACCCACAAAATTGTGCCCAAGTTGGCTTACAACGTATCAGATGAATAAGTATAACAACTCAAAGCTTGTTAGAAACAATTATAAATAATCACAATATCACTAAATGCAAGGAATAAAAATATCAAGCCATGCAACATTGGGTAAAACAATGCAAATAAGTTAACTTAAGCACTTACCCTCAAGGGCATAGTATAAAGCGGTGCAAATAAGCTCACATAATTAAATAACTAAAACCAAACAGACAAGTGATACCAATGGAATAAAACATCACCCTGGCCCTGATGTTGCACCACAGATGGATTCAGAACAGCCCCCCTTCTTCAGCATTTCAAGAGTACAGAATTATCTCATAGAAGCACAGAATTCTTGAGCTGGAAGGGACCCCAAGGGTCATCTAGCCTTGCAATGCAGGAATCACAGTGAATGGTCATCCAATCTCTGCTTAAAAACCTCAAAAGACAGAGAGCCCACCACCTTCCAGCAGAGTCTGCTCCACTGTCAAACAGCTCTTACCACCAGAAAGTTCTTCCTGATGTTTAGTCAGAATCTCCTTTCTTGTAACCTGAAGCCATTGCTTCAGATCCTGCCTTCCAGAGCAGGAAAAAACAAGCTTGCTCCATCTTCCTTGAGATATTGGAAGATAGCCATCCTCTCCTCTCCTCCAGGCTAAACATACGTACTCAGCTCCCTCAACCATTCCTCATAAGGCTTGGTTTCCAGACCCATGATCATCTTGGTCACCGTCCTCTGCACACATTCCAGCATGTCAATATAAGGCTAATATTGTGCAATCCTCACAATGACTCACCGCTTCACCTTTGCAAGATCTCCGAGCCTGCTAATGTGGTGGAATCTCTTGTCTGGAACTCTGACCTCCTTGACTGCTTGTCCCTTGGCTGCCACCCTCACCTTCTCCCTTTCCTTTCGTGTCTCACCTGGCACCTCCTATCTGCTGACTCCCAGACCTTGGACTTTGGCTCACAAGCCAACGCAGCAGCACCCCTAAAAACCTTACATTTACCAGCAATGAAACACCCCATTTGTTGTGCTGGAACCCAACAAATGCAGGGGAAAACAATTAGCCACAACTGCAGAATGTTTTCCTCTCTTTGTTTTGCCAATTTTAACTGTGAGGGCTGAGTTACATGGCCAGTGTGAGGGTAATGTCATCTTCACTCAAGACAGAGAAGTTGGGTGAAAAAGCCCTCTGAGCCCCATGTGTCACCTTATAAGTGATGCAGTAGCAGCAGCAGCTGATAGGAAGCAGGGCTCATTTCATCAATTTTGCTGGAGGCCCAGCTCCATCAGGCACCTCCAGCCCCTGAATTATGCCAGCTGGTCAGTGCAGAAACAACTGTTTAGAAACTGATGCCTCATGGTTGATTGTTGATCTTTCCTCTTTCCACTCCTTTCCCCTTGTGTGCTGTGTTTTTGCTTTTGTTTTAGATTGTAAGCTTGTGGGTAGGGACTGTCTTGTTTTGATTGTATGTAAGCTGCTTGGGGAGCCTTTTTGTCTGAAGAGAGGGGTGCAAGTGCTATAATCAATCAATCTATCAATCAAGCCAACTGCAGTGTCCTTTTTTGCACCATGGTGGCACAGAGAAAAGAAATGGGGGAGAGGTTGTTTAGTCACTGGCAGGGGACTCCTGAGGCCTGACATCCATCCACTGATGTCACAGATAGATTCTAACAGGATATGCCCACAAGGAACTAAGCAAGAGTTTAGCTACAGTTGGCACCAATAATACCAAGCCCGGCCCATTCCCTTACACATCACTGTGTCATGCTCTGATTATCACAGATTGGCACAGGCTCATTCTCAGCCCCATCAGTTCACAATAGCTTCTTCTGCAAAGACATCCCTCTTGTCACTTGGGCAAGGTGAAGACAGGAGGAAGGGAAGAGACCAGTGGGCGAGTGGGTGGGCGGGCGGGGGAGGCAGGAGACAGAAGCAAGTAGCTCTTCATCATACTTTGCCAAGAGACTGAGTGACACCACGAGGAAATAAATGCAGCAACAAAGAAAGATTGCAGTGGGATTGTTTCAGACACTCTGTCAAACACCAGACGGCAGCTTGTAGGTGATGGAGAGGAGATGTTCTCCCCAAAAGGGAAATAGTTGTCACAGCAGTTCCAAGAATCAGGCCTTGAGATGTCCAAGAGGGACCAGCTGAAGCTTCACATACATTTGGGAGCTCCCAGGCTGCCACTGTCTGCAGGGTGGGGTGGGGGTGGGTGGGGTTCAATTCATGAAAGCCAGTGCAGGGTAGTATCAGACTAGGACCTGGGAGACCAGGGTTCAAATCCCCACTCAGTCATGAAGTACACTGGGTGACCTTGGGGCAGTCACCTTGGGTGATCCTTCATGTCCATTCTTGGGGGCGGCAGTTTCAATACCCAAAGTGAAGGTGGTCACCATGCCATGCCCCATGGAAGCCAAGAGAGGCCTTTTCGCAGATTGACACAATAAGGGAAAGTGGTTATGCAACTGCCAGTCTCCCTGAAATCCTATCAAGAGAGGGGACTTTCATTGATGATGTGGTGTGGTGGAGTTGCTCTCCATGGTCCTGAAGGTGAAAAATATTACAGCTAACAATGTCCTTACCTTCTGACCTACGGATGATGAAATGGGAAGGAGAGGGAGCAAGAGCATAGCTGTCAACTTTTCCCTTTTCTTGCGTGGAATCCTATTCAGAATAAGGGAAATTCCCTTTTAAAAAAGGAAACATTGACAGCTATGGAGCAAGAGACCTTCAAAAATGGGATCTCTGGGGAAGCGGAGGGGAGACCCTGGGGTCTTGGCACCATCAACCACCTTGCACTGTGTGCTTTGGCAGCCAGACAATGCCTCTGTGTGCAGCCTGGGATGCTGGCTACCAGTATCTTTTTTTTCTTTCCAAGTGAGAAGATTGCCATGGCAACTTCCATAGCAGCCAAACACCTGAGAACACGAGCTCCAAGTGAAACTTGTCACTCATCATCCAACAATGTTAATCTGTTGGATTTACATAGTAATTAATGTCAAGAGGCAATCTACAATTTAAGCAATCAGCGCCTGGATTCCCAGTGCCCTGCAGCCTGAGCTGTGAAACAGTCGCTGACTTAACCCTTCAGTTCTTGCTGGAAGAGAGAAAGAGAGAGTGAGTGAGCACATATTTCAAGCTAGCAATTTGGGTGGTGAGCCCAGCACATCGGAAATTGGGGTGGGCGTGGGGGGGACCATAGATGACGAACACTTTGAATATCTCAGTCAGACATCATTGTTAGCAAGCTTCATGTAAGCGTTTTGCATGATTCTCCCCAATATTCACCTTGAAAGCATAGATAGAAAGATGCTTTGAAGCTGGGGCAGGTGCCTCTAACCTTAAAGGAGGTGCTAATGTGACCTTTCCTCAAGAGGACCTGAACCTGGATGTATTGGATAACTATTGCCCTGTCAAGCATACCTCCTTTTTGGGCTAAAGATTCTCAAGAACTTCAGACATTCTTGGAAGAAGCAGAGTTTCTGCTCTCATTTCGACTTGGCTCCACGTCCTGCTTTTGAACTGATACTGCCTAGTCACCTTGATCAATGACCTTTGTTGGGCACATGGTATCCTACTGGCATTCTGCAGGGTCTCAGGTAGAGAGAGGTCTTTACCTTCCCCTGAAACCTGAGCCTTTCAGCTGGACATTGAAACTGGGATCTTCTGAATGCAATGCCTCCTCCCCTTTTCCTAGATAAGAGGACCAAGCCACCGTGGCCACAAAAAGAGAGGGTGAGATACTAACCCTCCACCCACGTGTTTTCCTGTGGATGTAGGAACCCCGGTGTGTGGCTGTTACCTCTCAGCACTCTCGGAAAAGCTATTATAAATACAGAGACCATTGCAGCAAATTAAAACAGAAGTACTGAATATTTTATTTATTTATTTATTTATCAAATTTGTATACTGCCCTTCATACTTAGATTTCAGGGCGTTTCACAACATAAAATACAATCTAAAAACACAAAATACATGATAAAAGTAAGAACAAAGCCCTCAAACCAATAAACTTCCATCCCCACACCCCTCCTTTCTCCCACAAACACATTTAAAAGTGTTAATCAGCCAAAGGCTTGGTTGATGAGGAACATTTTTGCTTGGCACCTAAAGGTGTATAATGACGGCATCTATAATCTGTCAATAATCTTTGAGAATTTTTGGAGAACAGGTGAGGTCCCTGCAAGCTGGAGGTGGGCAAATGTTGTCCTCCCATCTTCAAAAAGGGGAAAAAAGAAGACCCAGGTAACTACTGACTTGACATCAATAGGTGGAAAGGTCTTAAAAGAGATCATTAAATGGTTGATGTAGAAAGGGAGACTGTGATTACTAAAATCCAGGACAGGTTTATCAAAAACAAGTCATGCCAGACCAATCTCATTTCTTTTTAAAATACAGTTATAAGCTTGGTGGATCAGGGGAATGCTGTAGACATAGTGTATCTTGATTTCCTTAAGGCTATTGACAAAGTCTCCTATGATATTATTGCAGGGAAGCTGGTAAAATATGTACTGGACAAGGTTATTGTCAGGTGGATTTGTAGCTGGATGACTAACTGAACCCAAGGAGTGCTCAGTAATGATCCCTCATCATCCTGGGAAAAAGTGACAAGTGCCTCAGGGTTCTGTTCTGAGCCCGTTGTTATTCAATATCTTTATAAATGACTTGGATGAAGGAAGGGTCACACTGGCACCCACTGTAAGTTGCCTTCAGCTGGGCTAATTATATAGATGAGATGTGGGGCTTCTGTGTCAGAATGAAAGTACGGAAGAAGGTGGTCATTCTGAACCTAAGCAATTGAGGGCTTTGAAGGCCATTATCACCAAGAGTATGTATTGTGCCTGGTAGCAAAAGGGTAGCCAGTGCAGCCCTTGTAGACCCTTTAGATGAGCACCCATCAATATTCACATGGACCAGCTGCAATTTCCGAAGACTCTTCAAAGGCAGCCTTGTGAGAATCTAGGGCATGGCCTTTGTCAATTGGCACACCAGTCTACTCTGAAGGATGAGGAATGAAGACAACCTGCCCTTCGGTCCAGGAGGTAAGGACCAGCAGCCCACAGCAGCCCAGTCCCCTTCTTGCATCTCGGTTGCCAAGACGCACAGCTGCTGTGCAAACAGACCCAAGCGGCATCTCATCTCATTTGCAAACCTCTCAGGGACAGAACATGCAAACAGTCCTAAACAAGCTTCTTCAGAGTAGGGAAAGCAATTCATGTGAGCAAACAGATGGCAAGTACTTAAGCGGATGTCTTGCAGAGAGATGTGCATGTTTTCCAAGGGGTTTGCTTCCAAGGTTAAGAGAGATCATTCCGAAGGGTGTCCATCACACCTCTCCCTTGTCCATTTTCACCAGCCTCCTTCTCAACCCATGCAGCCTATGGAGGAAGCACCCAGTGTCTCTGGCAATGGTGGCAATTATTCTTACTTTCCTTTCTAACAAAGCTGCAAACTCCCAGAGCCGGGCTAAACTGTGTGGCTTTGTCATGTCACTCGGCAGCTGCTTCAGACGGTTTGTGTCATTCTCAGCTTTGATGTATTAAATCGGCAGGGAAGTCTCATCTATCTTCCATTCATGCACCTGCTATGCCGTGTGGTGCCAAGTATTATGTGTTAAAACCAGGATAAATCATGTCACAGCTCTATGGGAGATCAAACACGGGCTTTTGAAGCAGAAATTATTTGGTAGGGGAAATTCTGGAAAGCAAATTTCCACGATTCAGATTTGTTTGCTAGGTGAACTTTCAATGTGCTAGACGACTTTGGGATTGCAGGATTGTCACCTCCTGTGCCATTCGGCTTGCATATGAACGAGGGCAGCAGGGGCTCTTCTGGCTGACCTGCATCCAAGGGAGATGTGCTATGCCACAACCAGGGAAAAGGTGTGCTCTGCAGTGGCCCCCTGACTATGGAATGCCCCCAGCTTTGAAAAATGGACGACCTTTAGGCACCAGCTCAAAACTTGCATTCCCCAGCAGGCTTATCTGAGACTCTCTCTCTCTTCCCCCTCTCCTCTTCCCTCCCCCCCCCCCATTGCTCTTGCTTTTGGGTTGTTTTGGCTTGCAACTGGGGACTGTTTTATGATTTTCTGGTTGTACCCAGCTCTGGTATCCCTATGTGATGAAGGGTGGGCTAAACATATTTTAAATAAGTATATAAGGTATGATGTGTCTGTGTGTGTGTGAACTAGCTAACTATTATTTCTTTATTTATCTATAAACACCGGCAACTGGGAAACATTGGTCTGCGAGCGCTCCAATTGGAGAACAGCCTTTACCAAAGGTGTCATGGGCTTTGAAGATGCTCAAACTTAGGACCAAAAGGAGAAATGTGCTAAGAGGAAGGCACACTTGGCAAACCCTTCCCATGATTGACTTCCGCCCGGAAACCTATGTCCCCACTGTGGAAGGACGTGTGGATCCAGAATTGGCCTCCACAGTCACTTACGGACTCACTGCTCAAACCCTGTCTTGGAAGACAGTCTTACTTGGCTACGAATGATTGCCAAAGAAGAAGAAGAAGAGAAAGAGAAAGAGAAAGAGAAAGAGAAAGAGAAAGAGAAAGAGAAAGAGAAAGAGAAAGAGAAAGAGAAAGAGAAAGAGAAAGAAAGAATAATAACAATAAGAATTTATCTATTGATTGATTGATTGATTGATTGTTAAAGAATAGTTAATCTATGCCTGTTAATTTCCCCCCTAAATATAAAAATGTTTCACAAAACCCTGAAGCTTTCTCTCCCATGATCCCAAGTGGGTAGCTTCAACAATGGACACCATCAGGTTACGATGCCACAAGGCTTTGCTGGTCTCCATCAGACTCACACAGCTGCCGCAAACAAAGTGGTGGTGGTGCACGAGCCCCATGTCAGAGATCTGCTGAGTAAGGGCGCCAATCTATCCAGAGGCTGCCTCCATTCTAAACCTGCACTTCTTTGCCTCTTCCTTCTAAACGGGGGGGGGGGTCTTAGTGAGAAAGGTGTGCGTATGCAGGAGGAGACACACTAATTGATTTCTTACATATTAATATGTCAATCACCAGGGCTTTTAAAATGACTCATAAGTAAGCTTGACATTCCTGTTAATTAAATAGCCATCCTGATTCTAATCCACTGAAAATTAATCATTTGGGGAATTAGAAGGCATCAGCAGAAGATACTTCATTACTGTGAGTGCTTTGCTTTCCCCTCCTGCACATGGTGACAAGGAGCTCCTTCGCTAGAGCCAGGATGCAAACAGGACTTAACCTATACCAGTTATAGGTTCCTACTAAAAAGGTAAAAAAGGTAAAGGATCCCTGGACAGTTAAGTCCAGTCAAAGGCAACTATGGGGTTGCGGTGCTCATCTCGCTTTCAGGCCGAGGGAGCTGGAGTTTGTCCAAACAGCTTTCTAGGTAATGTGGTCAGCATCACTAAACCACTTCTGGTGCAACGGGACACCATGATGGAAGCCAGAGCGCATGAAAATGCTGTTTACCTTCCCACCACAGTGGTACCTATTTATCTACTTGCACTGGCATGCTTTCGAACTGCTAGGTTGGCAAGAGCTGGGACAGAGCAACAGGAGCTCACCCCATCATGGGGATTTGAACCGTTGACCTTCTGATCAGCAAGCCAAGAGCCACAGTGGTTTAGACCACAGCGCCACCCGCGTCCCTTAGGTTCCTAAAACCAGTAATCCAACAAACTCAAATTCCTAAGTGGACTCACCTGATTTGAACTGGGCAGATCAGGACCCAGGCCAGATCATGAACACACCAGATTCCAAACAGTGGTAGATTCCTTTACAAGGAAATCTGGGGGGCTGCCGCTCTGTTCCTGTAAATGAGGTTTCTGTCTTTTAAACAAAAAAATTGATAATCCAGCCACAAAGAGCATTTTTTAGTATGAGGCCCAAGTATGGGCGGGGTATAAATAATAAATTTATATTATTATATTATTAAGAAGAGGCACCACAAGATCCAAAGCAGAAATTCATAGTAGGTTTCTACTATCTTAGACATGGAAGAGATATTCCAACAGCTATAACAATATAATTCACAATTTGGCTTCCTGTATGATATATGCAGCTTCAGCAAAATAATCTGCTGAAGGTGTACTTAAGGCCAGTACAAATTTCTGGAAAAATCATTGATGCACAATGGAAACTTTTTAGTTTAAAGAAAAGGCAATAAGAGGCAACATGAAAGAAGTTTATAAAAGTATGCATTTAGCTTTTACACAATTTAATGCAGATTTGTTTTAGATTAATTTTATTTCTATTTTAGTCTTTTATTTTAATATTTGTTAAAAGAGGGACATGTTTTTTAAAGGGGCACGGTGAAGTCTGCTAGGATGAAAAAAAGCCAGCGCTTCAAATTTATTTTGTTGTATACTGCTTTATTTGAGTCTGAGCTAATTTCTATTGATGCTATTTTGTTTTACACCAGTGCTATTGTTTTGTGATGGTCTGATGACTAGATACAAATAAATGAATCTGATCCGATGAGTGAACTACCCTCAGGCCCTGGACTTTTTCCATCCAAGGAGGCTGAAAATACAACTGTGGATATCATAAAGCTGTTATACAAATCTATGGTGCGACCACATTTGAAATATTGGGTAGAGTTCCAGTTGCCTCACCTCAAAAAGGGTACTGTAGAGCAGGAAGAGTTTCAGAAAGGGGCAACCAAAAAGAGGCAGGGGATGGAGCAACTCTCCCATGAAGAAAGATTGCAGTGTGTGGGATTTATAGTTTAGAGCAGGGTTTCCCAAACTTTGGTCCCCAGCTGTTTTTGGACTACAGTTCCCATCATCCTTAACCACTGGTCCTGCTAGCTAGGGAGGATGGGAGTTTTAGTTCAAAAACAGCTGGAGCAGACCCAAGTTTGGGAAACCCTGGTTTAAAGAAAAGGCTGAGTAAGAGGTGATAGAAGTTTATAAAATTTTGCTTGGCCTTGAGAAAGTTGATAGAGAAGCCAATCTCTCTCTCTGTCTCTCTCTCTCTCTCTGAACTGTACACACTGTGGACTGGCCCTTGCAGAGAACTGAGACAGGGCCCACCCACACTTCCACTTTCCCCACCCCTTCTTCCTGGGAAAACCTGATCTTTACTGCTGAATTGGAGCAAATGTCCATTGGGTTTTCTCTGGATTGACATTTGCTTCAATGGAGTGCTAAATAGTGGGTTTCCCTGGGGAAAGCATTGGGACAAAGGCAAAACCGTTCAGACCCATGCCTCAAAAACATGGGACGAGTGGAAAAGTGCTTGGAACTGTGCTTTCTAGGCACAGGGCAAACCGAAGTGTGGACAAGCCCACTGACACGGTTTCAGAGTTCCAAGGCATTTTACAGGATTCCCCAGGCAACAGGGGTTACCCAGGTCTTCACGCAATGTCGTTTTGCAACCCCCATGTAAATCTATTAGCCGTGGTGGCAGCCAAGACAAAGCAAAACTAAAGACACAAAACAGGCAGAAAGGCAAAGTGCCCCTTGTAATCAGAGTCAATTCGAAAAGCCCTCCAGGGTCCCCTTCTGGGAGTGCAGGGCTGACAACTTGTCAGCTGATTGATGATCCAAGGGGCTAATTAGAGCCAGGGGGTGGGGCGGTAAATTAGCTAGGCCAGCCAGTAGGTGGCAGCATCGGACCACTTTCTCCGGACCCCAAGCGGCATCTTTTGCTCCTGGCTTACCTCGCAAGCCCCCCCCCCCCCAGACCACAGCCAGGGAGATGCAGAGAGGCATCGGTGTAAACTGGGGCTTCTGTTTATGGAGCATCCATCCTGATTTGCTTGCACAGAGCCTGCATGGAGGGGAGACCATGTCTGGCCTTTGTCATGCATTTGCATTCCACTTCCTGATTTGTTTGCAGGCTGTTTATTTCATTCTTCAAGGAGCTCAAGGTGGTGGTACGTAGTTCTCTTCCTTCCCATTTTATCCCCACAACAACCCTGTGAGGTAGGTTAGGCTGAGAGGCAGCAACTGACCCAAGGTTACCCCTTCAGCTTTATGGCGAAATGGAGATTCGAACCCTGTCTTCCCAGGTCCTAGTTTGACATGCTGACCACTACCCCACACTGTCTCTCAATAAGGTTATGCTTCCCCCTGTGAATTGTTCATTCATTCCACACTTTTTCTCAACGGCAAAAAGTGTCGGTAGTACCCAACTAAGTTCCACTCTTAGGACTAACTGTGCACAGCTCTCTGCTTTTTAAAAAATTGATTTGCTGTGCCAGAGTGACCAAATGCTTTAATTCACTTTAATCGTGCAACCCTAAATTTTCAGTATGCAGCTAAATCCCTCCCCTCCAAAAACAGACACCCAGCAACATATTAAGGAAATATTAGTCAACGAATCTTGTGAGTTGTAAATCAATTCATTGATTGTTTGTGTGCACATATCTGCACAGATAGAACACAAGTTCTGAAATATTAAAAAACACACTTTTTGTTTTACACACACACGTTTTAAGAGACACAACTTCTAAATAAAGTGTCCAATATACTCAAATAAAGTGTCCCCCCTCAAGGGATATTTCTTAATTTTGGAAGGGTGAAGGATTGGTTTTCTGGAGTGTGTGTCCGCTATGTGTGCACCTTAAAATTTGTGTAAAAGAGAGAGGCATTGAAAAGTGTGTGGTGAGCAAATGATGAATGGGAAGGTGCAGAAATAGATGAATACTCATTGTCCGAGAACTGCCCTGCAAATAAATCCGAATGAATGGTCCCTAAAGCTTTGTCCAAGCGAACCAGGATGAGTGTTCAAAAGACTAGAGGGTGGCCAAGTCAGTTCTCTACAGCTGCCCTCCTCCTGTTCCTTCTGCTAGCACCCTGCTGTGGTAGGAGGGTCAGAAGGGTCTGCAATGGGTTGGTTTATTTCTAGGAAAACCCTTTCTGCTCTGCCCTTCTGTTGCCATGCAGGCGTAGGGATATTTGTGTGTGTGTGTGTGTGCAGCTTCTCAGTCTGCTCAGCCAGCCAGCCTGGGCACTGCACAGTATGAGTGGTTTTTCTCTGTGTTGGCTGTCACGTTGCTCGCAGGAGGAGGTGATGTTTATTACCTTGATTCCAGTCCCAGCCCAGTGGGACAAGCATTTCAGGTTCAGTGACCCTTTCTTCTATTTCTCTCTCTCCGCCTCCCCACATGTCCTTCCCGGTTTCATTCCTCAGTGACAGAGTTGATGCTGGCGCCCTCCATGTGCTAGTAGCAGGGCAGAAAGGGATTCTGGGAAATACAGAAGAGGACCTGGGATTGGTTTGTGTCTCTGTACCATACACTTGCGATTGATTAATCCAGAGGGAGTCTCGCGAATCGCACTGCGACTCATGGGACGGGGCACCAGCTTTGGCCCCCACCCCAGTCCCTTCTGCTCAAGCAGATGTTGCAGGTCTACAAATCAATATTTGCAAAAAGTACCTTCTCTATGCTGTTTGCTTATTTAATGCATCTATACCTTTCCTTTCCATAAAAAAGAACGCCCAAGGTGGCTAACAACAATAAAATCCGCAATAAAAACACACACCACAGCAACCAATTCACAAACAAGTAAGCAATACGAAGATAAAATCATATAAGAGCAGATAAAAATGGCAGCTTGTTAAAAAGCATAATTAAAAGAAAAATACAGAATAAAACACCAAGCAGCAGAGCTGAACAAAGCAGTCCAGCAGGCCAAACACCTGTGTAAATAAAAAAGGGCTTTGCCTGTCGGCATCAGTGAGCCTTGGAAAGAAGGTCCAGATTCAACTCCTTTAAATGCAAAGAGCAGCAGGCTGCCTCTGGTCCAGGAACCAGGGAGCCAAGAGCCAGCCTTCTGGGGAGGAGGGTGCCTCTTCCAGGATGGTGCTGGAAGCCTCCTCCATCACCTGCTCTGAATGACCCTCCCCTCTCTTTCCACAGGCAAGAACACATTGATAACCTTTCCCTGACTTTCCTTCCCCCACAGACAGACCCAATTGCTGCCCTGTTGATGACTTCTCAGGCTGCGAGGTAAATGTCTCTCTGCAAGGTGCCCAGAGATGGAATTAATCCTGTAAGGACTTAGGCTGGAAGGTCAGCCTCTACCTGGCAGCTTTGGGCAAGCTCACAATTAGGCAAGGGAAGCAGCCGCAGGGGCTGGCAGCCTTTATCCATCTTGGGTTCCCCCGCTGTTCTCCCAACATTTCCCCCGTTTTGTTTTGAAACAAAATTGCAGTTTAATCCCTTCCGCTTTGAATGGCAGGGAAGACTTTCACTGACCTTCTTCCTCCTATCCCCCAGCTGCACTTTGTGGGTTCCAATGAACAAGGATGCCTCAATTTTTCACCATTTGGTCCTTCGGCAAAGGAAACGCCAGCAAGTGACAGGAAGGCAGCATTGCCTGTCTGCCGACCCTCTGAAGTGGAGATCTGAATTTCAGGGCTGCGTGTTTTGTATGTTAGACAATTTTGTTGTTGTTGTTTTAATTCAAGTTCACAAGCTTATTGTGCTGGTCCCGGGGGCTAACCGAGAGGCGAGGTCCAATTCCAGTCTGAGGTCGAAGGTGCGGTATGGAGGCTGTCCATCAAAGCTGTAGCTGGGTCCAAGGCGGGGAGTTGGGTGGGGTCAGGAACTCTGGCAGAACAGGATGCAGGCAGGAACAGGCTAGCAACAACATTGCTCCCGCAACCTGGGACTGGGGCTGACTGGCTTTTATCTGCCCCAAGGCATAGGGCGGCCCCGGTCCACAGGTGACTCGCCTCTCCTGGCCTGGAGGCGAGCACTCCTTGTGCGGGAACTTAGTTCCCTCCACCTCTCTGCCCTGAGCCTCTGCAGCTCAGGAGAGGCTGGAGGGTTACTGGACCCAGAGGCAACCTCCTCTTCCCCTGATGGGGCTGAGAGTGGAGCACCTGCAGGCAATGGGTCATCCATCACCTCAGGTGCCAGAGCAGACTCAGCTAGTGCCTGCACCTGAGGATCCAGCACAGGCTCAGGCCCCAAGCCCCGGCTCAGCTGGTTCTGGAGGCGGGGACTCCTGTGCAGGCTGGGATTTCTCAGGCCAAAGGCCATGACAAACTTGTACCAGACAATAGTATTAATAAAATAATACAGAACATGCAGAGACAAAGTATATATGAACAAAGTAAAGTAATATTCTGCACCAAGGATGGGCAGTGCCTGCTGGAAGTGCAACAGCAGGGATCATCCAGTTTGTAATTTAAGGGTTAATTCTAAAGTCAACTAGGCAAGAGTAGGGTAGGCAGAGGGGCATGATGTTTGCTGGAGTAGCATGTGCCCTGAACGGGTGTGCAATTCTGAGGAAGTTTGACCCTGTTTGTTGAATGTTTTCCTGCTGTGCGTAAGGCCTGAAGCAAGAAGGACAAAGGCCACATCCTCACCTTCATTTTAAAGCCCTATTATGCCACTCTTAACAGCCATGGATTTCCTCAAATAATTATGGGATTTGTTAAGGATGCTGAGATTTATTAGGAGACACCTGTTCCCCCTCTCAGAGCTACAGTTCCCAGCAAGGTTCAACAATTAGCCCACCTTTCAATGGAACTCTGGGAACTGCAGCTTTAAACAATAATGACTCTGTACCCACTAGAAAACATACTGGCCCTGGAGTTTTGCAGCCATAAGGACTAGTAGCTTGCTTAAACAGATTTTGAGGTTCTTGCTTATGTTCTGCGCCTGTGTAGAATTGTAGCTGTCCCTGCCTGCTATCTCAGATCTACCTGCCGAAAATTCACCTTCCCTCCTAGGAGATAATTCTTTGAGTGTCACTACATGGTCCTTTTGCCTGATTGCAGTATTTGGCTCACACAAGGATGACTTGAGGTGTCTTTTATTCTAGAAACACGTTCAAGAATTCATATCTGTGAGAGGTCTAATGGAGAGGAATGTGGTTTTTTGTTTTGTTTTTTTGTTTACCTCTTTCATAAAAGTAGGTCCTGAGATCACTGAATGAAAGTACCAGACTGGTGAAAGTACCTCTCAGTATAATAAGAAAGTTACATAGCAGCAAGATGTGATTCTCAATAGCTTAGATGGCTTTAGAAAAGGACCAGAGAAGCTCACGGAGGAGAGCTCTAGCAACACTTCTTTCTTTTTCTTTTCTTTTTTCTTTTTGCCTCATACCTTTTTAAAAAAAAATTTTTATTGAATTTTGTTGCATACACAAACAATTAGAACAAAACTTACAGTCATCAAACAGATTAAGTGAATAAAAAAGAATCAAAAATTAATAAAGAAAAGTAAAAGTAAAATTATAATTATAATTATAATTATATAAAATTATAATATAGAAGAAGAAGAAAAGAAAGGAGTCTACAACACTTCTTAGGCTGCCGCCTTCCATGCCCTTACCTAGGATTAGGTCTCATTGAACTCACTTACCTCCACACTTATCCACACTTACCTCTCCTCCGCTCTTTTCAGGCATGGCCTGCACTTTAAAGCTCTGTGTTCGAGTGCCTCTGTTTTTGCTCTAGAGTTTTCCCTGTGGAAACCCACTCTTTAAAGCTCAATCAGAGCAAATGGCAATCCATGGGAAACCCAAACTGATTGAGCGCTAAAGAGAGGATTTTTGCAGGGAAAGCTCTGGGGCAAAAACACACACTCAGGTATGGAGCTTTTAAGTGTGGACCAGTGCCTGGAAAGAGTGGGGTAAAAGGTGAGTGGGAATAAGCCCTTAGTGGGCACGCACCCTTCTGAGTACACCTGTGTATGACTGCACTGTCACCCGTGGGGTTGGCCAATCATGGGATACCACAGTGGTTCCCAAAGTGGGTTGTATGGCCCCCATTAGGCGGATGAGATTACATGAGGATGTGCTCAGAGGCAAGAGGATGGCAGGAGGCATTATGGATGTGTAAATGACTGTCAGGCTTCCAAAAGCTGGTATCAGTGGATGAAGTTCATCAGTTTTGTTGAATTAATCAAACTGCATAGTTTTAATTGGATTTTGAATAAACGTGCATGGTGGCGCTGTGGGTTAAACCACAGAGCCTAGGACTTGCTGATCAGAAGGTCGGCAGTTCAAATCCCCGTGACGGGGTGAGCTCCCATTGCTCGGTCCCTGCTCCTGCCAACCTAGCAGTTTGAAAGCACGTCAAAGTGCAAGTCGATAAATAGGTACTGCTGCTGTGGGAAGGTAAACGGTGTTTCCGTGCACTGCTCTGGTTTGCCAGAAGCGGCTTAGTCATGCTGGCCAAATGACCCAGAAGCTGTACACCAGCTCCCTCGGCCAATAAAGTGAGATGAGCGCTGCAACCCCAGAGTCGACCACGACTGGACCTAATGGTCAGGGGTCCCTTTACCTTTACCTATGTCATGTACAGCATCTTGAGCTCCTTGGAAAGAATGGTGGAATAGCAATGCAATGAAAGAAAGAAAGAAAGAAAGAAAGAAAGAAAGAAAGAATGAATGAATGAATGAATAAATAAATAAATAAATAAATAAATAAATGTGACTCGGGGTGATTTGGGGAAAGACAGAATGAGAAGAAAGGGTTAAGCACCTTTCCTCCCCACCTGCTCCTGACTTAAAGCTTCTTTTCATAAAAGGAAGAGGAGAAGAATCGGAGGGGAGAAGAGATGCAAAACTCTAGACAAAGTGTTGTTTGCCCTCCCCCCCCCCCCCGCACAAAGTGGAAACAGAGTTTGATTTGCATCTCTCATATATATTCTAATCAGCTTCCCTGTAGGATTCCATATGGCAGCCAAGTTCAGAATGGAGCCGTACCTCTCGGTTGGGAAGGTGCCAGCCATTGACGGATCAAAAATGCAGGCGCATAGTCACCTCCAGGCAGCAGGTAGGTGCTGTTAATTCTCATATGAGATATAAAAAAAGACAGAGCTGCGTTACTGAGCATGCTGTAAGTTACAGTTTTAGACTGCCCACCCCTGGGAATAAGGGAGGATGGAGCCATTTGGAAGGACTCCCCTGCTGTGCTGGAGATCTCTGGGAACATCTGCCTGGGTGAACCGCCCTGGTGGTCATCTTTCATTGACTTTGCATCTGTTCCTTTTGTTGGCACTGATTCATGGAAGACGGGAGAAGCTTGTTTTCTGCTGCTGCAGAGGGGAGGACATGAAGCAACAGATTCAAAAGACAAGAAAGGAGATTCTGACTAAACCTCACAAAGAACTTTCCGATGGTAAGAGCTGATCGGCAGAGGCTCCCTTGGGAAGTGGTGGACTCTCCTTCATTGGAGGTTTTTAAGGAGAATTTAGAAGGCCATCTGTCTGGAATTCTTGAGCTGTGATTCCTGCATTCCCCAGGGTAGGAGTAGGAGACCCCTGAGGTCCCTGCCAACTCTAAATCTCTATGATTTCTACCCTTCTGGGACTTGCGCTCCGGCAGGCTAAGGTGAGTGAGGCTGGGAGGCTGAGCTACATTTGCCCAGAATCACCCTTTTAGGGTGAAGGTCTTGCAGGCCAGAGGGAATGGGAAGAACAGGTGTGCCCACCCCCTCCAAAGCACCCCTCTTTCTAGAGATGAAGGAACAAGGAAAAGATACCAATTATTTCCTGCTGCATATTCCCCACTCTGCTGGGAAGAAACTGTACTGAAGTTTTCTCTTGCATTCCCCACCCCCTAAAAAAGAAATAAGGAGGAGGAACAGATTAAATGAAGTTCAAGAGAAGAGCAATAATTTTAATCAGAGGAGAACAACTGGGGGGGGGGTCTGCACAAGTGAAGCACACTTTCCTCGTGCATTATATTCCACCAATTAATTATTTAGTTACATGCTGTCTGTTATGATGAGAGATAATTAGAGGTAATTAGCTGAAAGAAAAATTAAAGGTGGGGAAAACTGCCAGTTGGTTATGAAAGGAGAGGCTCTTTAGATGACTTCGAAGATCTCAATGTTTGGCTTTTGGGGATATGTATTCCCCCTAAAAGAGGCTACCCAGTGGGGCTTGGTTGATGATGATGAAGCACCTTCAGGATTAACCTGAGAAGCTGTTCGCCTTTCCATAGAAGACAGTCTTCTAGAAACATTTCCCCGACTCCCAGCCTCTAGGCACAATTCTCCAAAAGTCCCACCTTCTCCTTGAATGACTCCTGGTGGATCTTCTAGATGCCCCACATTTGTTAATTAAGAGCACCAGAAGATCCTGGCTGCTGGATCAGTCCAAAGGACCATGTTATCCCGGTGGTCAACCAGTTGCCCATGGGAAGCTTGAAAGCAGAACCCGAGCACAGCTGCACTCTCCTCACTTGCACCTGGAATTCAGGTGCATACCACCTCCAACACTTGAGGTGGAGCACTGTCACGAGGGCTTACAGCTTTAGTAGAATCTGCCAGGAAATTTGGTGAGAGTCATAGAAACGCAGCGTTGGAAGGGACCCAAAGCGCCAACTAGTTTAGTGCAATGCAGGAATCACAGCTCAAGAATCCCTCACAGATGGCCATCCAACCTCTGCTGAAAAACTTCCAATGAAGGAAAGTCCACCATCTTCCAAGGGAGCTCACTCCACTGTTGAACAGCTCTGACCATCAGAAAATTCTTCCTAATGTTTAGTCAAAACCTCCTTTCTTGTCATTTGAATCCGTTGATTCGAGTTTCTGCCCTGTAGAAAACAAGCTTGCGCCGCCTTTCATTTGCAAGCTGCTCTGTCTCTGCCTCACCTGCAGCCCTGATTTTTTGGGAGAGGCTAAACCTGGAGATGCGGATGCGGGTGGTGCTATGGGTTAAACCACAGAGCCTAGGGCTTGCCGATCAGAAGGTCAGCGGTTCGAATCCCTGCAATGGGGTGAGCTCCAGTTGTTTGGTCCCTGCTCCTGCCAACCTAGCAGTTCAAAAGCACGTCAAAGTGCAAGTAGATAAATAGGTACCGCTCCGGCGGGAAGGTAAACACCGTTTCCGTGTGCTGCTCTGGTTCGCCAGAAGCGGCTTAGTCATGCTGGCCACATGACCTGGAAGCTGTCTGCGGACAAACGCCGGCTCCCTCGGCCTATAGAGCAAGATGAGCACTGCAACCCTAGAGTCGGTCACGACTGGACCTAATGGTCAGGGGTCCCTTTACCTTTTTAATCCTGGAGAGCTTCTTTTACTGTGAGCTCCTCGGTAACAGGAAGGGGAAATTCACACGGGATAAATGAAAGGGTGTAGAACAAGAGATATCTTCCCCCTTTCCCCATGTGGCATTCCCACCAGGATCCTCAATGTCTCCCATTCCTCTGCTAAAAGAGAGAGAGAGGGAGAAAAAGCCACAAGTGCAAGGATAATGGATATGCCATGTGCTTGTAGATACAATTGATATATGTAGAAAATATCAACTGCCACTGAGAGAGGGGCTGCAGAGGCCAACTCCATTAAATCTGCCGGAATTGGTACATTTGACACACAAAAATGGTTGTAACTCAAAGGCACCGCATGAATAACACAGCCTTTCAAGCCGGGGCCCACCAGTGAAATATACGGCGGCCGCCTCACCTCCAGCCCCGCCATGCAATCCGAAATCAATGCCTGCTGTTAGCTGGAGGATGGGAAGAGCCGCCCAGGAGAACATCAAGGCGGAATCCGTCTCCCCTTTAAACAAAGCTCAGAGGCTGCCCAGCACCCCCTGGGAAGCTCCCGCCTCTGGAAAGCAAACGGCAGCCCTCCCCACCAGAAGCCTTTTGAACTTGCCATTGATTCCTCCTCCCCAGCCACAGCTGCACATCATTAAAAATAATCGAAACGCCAGCCTGCACAAAAGGCTCGGTGGATTTTCATACTGTGGCTAAGTGGCGGCTCCTGTGGAGTTGTGCTCTGGGTGGGCAGGAGGGAGGGAGCCTGGGTTTCCCAAAAGGGAGCTCAATTAATGGTCGGCAATAGACACCCCCACTCCCTCCCACCCAAAAAGGAGAGGGTGTATCCTCCATTCAGGGCCTCTTGCCAGTATGCCCAGGACTATAACATAGACCCTTCCTCTCCTTTCCAGACAGAGATTTCCCCAGCCCACAACAAAATGCTTCTATGAAGGCTTGCCGCCCATTCTCCTTACTTGTGTACATCTCAGAAGAGGAGGAAAAGATTCCTGCATTGCTAGGGGTTGGATTAGATGACCCTTGGGATCCCTTCCAACTCTACAGTTCTATGAAAAGTGTGTTTATTGTTTATTTATTTAATGCATTTCAATCCCACTTTTTTCTCTAAGGAGCTCCAAGGACCTACGTGATAGTGTGGCAGCCAAAATGTTGTGCCAGCGTGGTGTAGTGGTTAAGAGCGGTGGACTTGTAATCTGGTGAACCGGGTTCGCTTCCCCGCTCCTCCACATGCAACTGCTGGGTGACCTTGGGCCAGTCACACTTCTCTGAAGTCTCTCAGCCCCACTCACCTCACAGAGTGTTTGTTGTGGGGAGGAAGGGAAAGGAGATTGTTAGCGGCTTTGAGACTCCTTAAGGGGAGTGAAAGGTGGGATATCAAGTCCAAACTCCTCCTCCTCCTCCTCTTCTTCTTTTGTTTTTTTGGTTGTATAATCTCTTTGACCTGAGGTTTTTCTTGCACTTGGAAGTAACACCCTTGAAATAAAGGAGGTTCCCCCTCCCGGTTGTCCACCCCCCCAAACAACCACGTCTGGTTTGCTTACCATCACTGGGATGTTGTTTCTTAATACACAGAAACCATCTTTCCCCTGTCCTTTGACATCTGGGGTATGTCTACTTATAGGACTCACACTATTCCTGTGATTTGCTATAGCTGTTTTTAACACTGAATTAAAAATGGTTACAAATGCACCTTTGGACCTGTCAGTGAAGGGCGGGGAATAGGTTTAATAATGACAACAATAATGATGCAATTATGTGTATGTGTGTGTGCATTGGACATGCGCCGCTTGGGAAATGATCAGCTCGTTAAGTGCACTTTAACGAGACCTTTCCAAAATTAGCAGTTTTGGACACAGTCTGCAAGTGGCAATTTTATCAATCTGTCAATGGGATAAGAAGGTGGGAGGTGCACCCTGATTAAGGTTGTTGGATTGGGGTCATGTAACCCCCCCCCACCCCCAGCATTAGCTATTATGCTCTGAGTAGCAAAGGAGCATTGCTCTAATCCAGTCATTACAAGGGTTCTTAAAAAGAGATTACAGGATTTAGTTTTGTCAATGGATTTCATAGCTGCTCAACCTAATTGGGACGCGCTCTCTGGGTAAGAGCCTTATTGTCTTTGAAAGCGGTTTAACTCCTCTTGCGCCGATGCGCTGTTATGGAGCCAACATATGGAGCCAATGCGCTGTTATGGGAACAGACAAGCCTAGAATCGGGGAAGTTGAAGCACAGCTGATGCGTCTCTCATAACCGTGTTTTTCTCCCTCTCTCATAACAGTAGAACTTGTGGATGTTCAGTGAAGCTGAATGTTGGAAGATCAGGACAGAGGAAAAACAAGTCATTTGAGCAGCAGATAGTTAAACTATGGAATTCCCTCCAGCAGGAGGCAGTGATGGCTTTAAAAGAGGACAGGACAAATTAATGGAGGAGAGGACTATTGATGGCTCCTGCCATGTTGGCTATGCTCTGCCTCCACAGTTGGAGAGAGCCGTGCTTCTGAGTACCAGTTGCTAGAAGCCACAGGAGGACTTGTGTTCAAATCCTGCTTGCATGTTTTCCACTGGGGCAGCTGGTTGGCCACTGCGAGAGGAGGACGCTGGAGTAGATGGGCCATGGGCCTGATCCAGCAGGATCTCCTCATGTTCATCATCCCACTTGGGGAGAGTCTTGGTGCAAGACAATCCGGCCCAAGTCCAGAGCATCAGGTTTTGAGGGATCTCTTCTAGGCAAGAGGCTGTCAGAGGGCAGCTGCTCCATTTTGATCCCAGACAAACACAGCAGTGTTCTTGAGATTGAACAATGGGCCTTTCCATAGAGCCAGATGCAAAGTATTCGAATGGGTATGGTGGGTGGGGTATAGACAGCTACATTTCCTGGCAGTTGCGCTTGATCCAGATATTTATGTCCCCAGGCCAGGAAAGATGGCTGCTGGAATGAAGGGTGCTTTTCTCAGCACTCTCTTAGCACTCTCTCAGCACTGGGAAGTGCCAGACCACAAGCCTCTAGATGCCAGCCAGGCCCAGAGACAAGCCTACAAGCTGTCTTTCCTACATTGCTGAGGGTTGGACTAGATGACCCTTCCAACTCTACAATTCCACCTGAAACGTGTTAAATGCATTCACACACATTTAATGTCCCCTCCAGTTGGGCTCTCAATCTATGTGCAGAGTTGTGGGCACAGCCCCAAATAACACTTGCACTATTTTTTTTTAAAAAGACAAGTTTCTAGTCCTCAAGCTGGGGACTGTGAGGAAGGAAGAAGGTAACAGGCAATCTATAGGCTAGTTGACGGTTTATGCACGCGAGCTGCTTACTCTCGTCGTGGGCGAGCTGCCTGCAAGGAACCCACAGTACCAGTGGCGTAGCGTGGGTTGTCAGCACCCGGGGCAAGGCAAGTAATTTGCGCCCCCTAACCCGTGGATTTGCGCCCCCTAACCCGTGGATTTGCGCCCCCTAACCTGTGGATTTGCCCTAACCCCAGATGTTGCGCCCGGTGCGGCCGGCCCCCCCTGCACCCCCCACGCTACGCCACTGCACAGTACAGTTCTTTCTTCTGAGAGAGAATTCTGTTCGACGTCACACCTTCTGTCCCCTGGTATGGCCTGTCCATCATATTCATTGCCCGCCTTCCTTCTTATAGCCAGGCACCAAATGTATATCCATCTTGCAAAACGCTTTTGTCAGAAGACCCGGAAAATGCATTAAGAAGGGAGAGCGAATGGAATTGGTGAGGGTCAGGCTGAGATAAAGAAACACTAGACTTTTATTAACCATAGAGGGGAGTTAAGGTCTGAGACTTATCCCGTCCGCTTATTATTATGGGTTTTGTATTCTCTAAAGAGCAGAGAAAATGGCATCCTTCCAGGAAAGGAGCCAGAGCAGAAAATGCCTGCCTGCCTTCTGATTTAATCCCCCTCCCTTTAAATATTGATTCTTCTTTTTTAATCAAGGAGGGGAAAGAAAAAGAGAAAGGGGGGGAGGAGGGGTGGGGAGGGGCCCTTGTCTCTGAAAAAGTATAAGCCAGCATAGAGGAAAGAGTTGAATTTCTAATCAAGGTGAAGTTAAATCTATCTGCGCTAGAGAGGAGCATTTGAGCTGTTTTCTCCTGGGTTCAAAAAGACAATCTGACAAAGTGGAAAGGAAGAGACCTTCGCCGCTGGGTGAGAAACAAGGCAATGAAATTAAAGCTTCTTCCGGGTGCCTAGAGCTTCTTGCCTGCTTTTGGCCTTGCTCAAGGCATTAGATTTTGGTTTATTCAAACAAACAAACAAACAAACAAACAAACAAACAAACAAACAAACAAACAAACAAACAAACACCCTTCGGTCTTGGCCAGAACTCAGTGGCAGGATTGATGGTTGGCATGCAGAACATACCAGGTTCGGACCCCCTGGCAGCAGCTTCATGCAGGCAGGGCTGGGAAAGGCTCCCATCTGAAACTGTGCAAAGCCACGGCCAGTCAGAGCAGGAGACTAGTAGTAGCTTTCTGTGCTGATAAAAAAGCCCTTCTGGATCAGACCGAGAAGGTCCATCTGGCCCAGGGTCCTGCTGCCAATGGGCAGCTGTCAGATACCTCTGGGAAGCCCACAAGGAGGCCATGAGGACAGCTGCCATCTCCTGTCCTCCTTACAGCAAGTAGGATTGCACAAAGCCCCCATGGGTAGAGGTATGCTCGCATTCATTCCATTTATTGCATTTATTTATTGCCCACCTCCCTCCTCCCCCCCTGGAATAGCTCAAGATGGCATACATGATTCTCCCTTTCTGTATTTAATCCCCATAACAATCCTGTGAGGTAGGCTGGGCTGAGAGACTGACTGGCATCTAAGGCCACACTCAGTGAGCTTCATGGCTCAGTGGGGATTTGAATCCTGGTCTCTCTCAGGCCCTACTCTGACATGCTATAACCACTATATCACACCGACACTCAAGAGCCTCAAAGTAAAAGAAAAAAAGACATTTGATGTCAGATAAAAATGGTGTGGCTGTTGATTTGTGTATCAGCCAGACATTGAACTTGCTTCCATGTTTCCCAAAGTGCCAAGAAGGTGGCATTTCACAAGTGGCCTCATGGGGAGCTGTGCGCTTGCACAACTTTTGTTTGGGTCACTTCCAGACCACCTCTCTCTTGAGCATCCACCCTGAATTGTCTGCATGATGTTTGTGGGGAGATTAGACGACGTTGCCAATTTATTGAGGATTCAGTCTGATTTGTTCCCGGGGAGTTCAGAGGTCGTTACCTCAAGCAAGCCCTACCCCATAAATTCAAATGCATGGATCTGTCTCAAGTGTAACTCTGCCAGCATGAAACGACGTATACAGGAACCGCGGGGAACTGGATCCGGTCCGTAATATGGATTAATAAATCCCCCCACCCCAAGGATCACCTTTGACAGGTGGGTGCCACCTTAAGGAAGGCTCTTCAATGTATATTCACAAATCAAAACACTCTCCTGGTTATAAATATTTTGTGATGACTCTGAAGGCTACAGAGAGGGACCACTGGGTCAAAACAGAGATTTTGGCGACATCTACGTGTTTCAGGTACCATCGCTGTGACAGCAATTGGTGGGGGGAATGCTGTGTTCTACTCCCCAGCAGTGAGGCAGGACCCAGAAGTGCACAGCCACCCTCCCCTCTGTGAAGGGGCTTCTTTCCTTGCATTCTGGAGCTGTCTAATTTCCTGAGGGACAGCCCTGCCTCCATTCCTCCCAACGGCTTCCTAAGCAACGAAAAACAGTAATCTTCTTAAGCAGTATCACTTTCCTCTCATATCAACTCCGGGGCTGTTCTACTCCCTCCTGATCTCTGTTTGATTGTTCCCTATGTTCAGACATAATGTAAAAAGTTTTTTTTCTTTTTATTCTGCCAAACCTTTGGGGTATAAAAAACCCCTCCTATATATATATATCTATATCTTGCTGACTCTGCTGCTTGTTTTATTATGCTTCCTTGTATGTTTTTATTGATATTTTAAGTGAGGCTGTTTTTCTTGTAATTTATATTGTTATCCCCCCCTCACTCCTCCACCGCCGGCTGCTATTATGAGGGTGGGGTATAAACATATGGAAAGAAAGAAATTATACTCTTTCCATAACCTCACTATAGGGCACATTCCGCCCCTTGCAATAAAAGTCAATAATACAACTACTGAAATTACTAGACTATATTGCATTGGCTCCTGGATGGCAGTACCACCCCCAGGGTGGAATTACCTAGTGGGGGCACCAAGAAGCAAGTGGGCGGCAGGGGACCATTGGAGGTGTAAATGAGTACCAGACTTTGAAAAGTTGACGTCACTGGATCAAGTTCATCAACCTGGTTGAATTAATTAAACAAAACAGTTTTAATTGGATTTTTAATAAATGTGCAACTAATTGCTACTGTTTTGAATTCTATCTACCTTAGTGGGTCATGCCAACTGCTATTCTGAATAATGCTTTTCATAGAGTAGAGGGTGGGGACTGAGGATGAGTTGATGGAAGCATGGGGACAGTGGTCTGAAATAGTTTAGGATAGTGCATCACTTAATTGCTGCTGTTCATCTTTCCCTTGTAGAGAAGGAAGTTGCAGCTATTTGATCCCCTCCCCCAGTATTGGGAGAGGTGTGGGGTGCATCTGCCTTTGAAGATATCACTTTACCAGACTGTCAGGAGCAGCTGGTGCTCACACTGTTAGCCCAAGGGTCAGCTGAGGAGGTGAGCCCAACAGGCCAGAAGAGGCTGGGCAGGGTGGCCCTGCTGAAGGAGGAGAGATGCTCGACCAGCTGGAGGATAATGGCTCGGCAAGGTGGCATATTTAGAGGGGGTTCCAAGCAGGGAGGGAGCAAGGACAGAGAAGGAACAGCAGAGAAGAGCGAACGGCTAGACTGTGGTCAAGCCACAGCACACTGACCTGTTAGGACACACACAGTTTGGGAGGAAGGCCAAGGCAGCAATGTTGGGGCTAGCCACTCCACTCGAGAGTCGAGGAGGTGGGAAGGCTTAACTGATGGAAGGGAAAAACTGCTTACACATCTGATGATGGAGGGGTCAATGGGGAAGCACCTCACCTGAATGAAGAGCTCCACAGTTGTCTCTTGAAGGCAAGAAAATCCCTGGGGCTCTGAAGAACCATCATAGGAGGGTGGAAGCCATTCACACGAACATTTCTGTCCAAGAGGACAGAAGAAGACACATCCATGCTGGAGTTGCCGGCTGCAACCCAGAGAGCTGGTCTTTCTCTCAGCACTACTGCAGGAGATAAGCAGGGACAGGCCAAGGGATTGACGGGCAGGATAGCAGAAACCATGATGGCCACATCTTTCGCAACCTCAAATCTTTAGGGGAACACACTATCTTTGGGTTGCAAGCTGGCAGGCATGGTCCACCAGGTGTCTCCCATCTCTATCTCTCTAAGGTGCCACTGGAAGGAATTTTTTTATTTTGTTTCGACTACGGCAGACCAACATGGCTACCTACCTGTAATAAACTGAAGTTAGTCACGTCCATTAATTTCAATAGGTTTATTCTGAGTAGGTCTAGCAATGAATACAGCTCAACACCATCACCACCACCACCACTGCCTGCTGACACTGATTTAAATGTATAAATTAATATAGGCAGTCCAAATAAGCATCTAAATGAAATTGACAACTATAATCTATGTGTTCAAATGCAAAAAGGGCAGTAAGATCTTCAGACCATGAGATGATGGTGGATATTAGTCCTTCCAGTCATGCAGCACAACTCATTTCACTCCCAGAAGCCACTTTTGTTGTCTGTCTTCTCTGGAATGTAATTTAAGTGTGTGTGAATACCCGCATATATTGAGGATTTCTCCAAAATGAAGTTGATATGAGCAATAGTTACCAGAAAGAAATCACCACAGGTCACGCCAACATCCCTGGGTTTCTTTCGAGCAGTCCAACAGGGCATTATCATTGGATACTTCAGAAGCATGCTGGCACAAAACACATTCTTGGGGAACTTCACTCTTTATGGTGGCACCCCCCAAATAGCCTTCCCTGGCTCCACTTCCTCTTCATGCTGGCTCTGCAGGCAGGCACTAAATCATTGCTGTTATTTCCATACTTCTTGCTCATCGTGAGTCAATATCGCCCCTTAGCCAAGAAGGCCCTGAGCAACAAGTGGATCCCTCTGCCGGCTCTTTCCTCTGTCAAGTGGATGCATTTGAGGCTCAGATACAGAATCACATTAGTTTCCCCTCACTCGGCTGCTCTATTGATTTCTCCTCATCCTCTTCATTACTAGTCGCATCACAGTTTGGAAGCTGTTTGGAAAAATTTACAAATAGAGGGGGGGGGGAAAGAAGAAAAGAAAAAGAGTAGGGGAAAAAAAATCCCTTCAGGAGGAGCAAGCCCATGACAGACATCAGCAAAAGCAGGGAAGAAAGTTCCCCAGCTGCTAACTCAAACTTCTCTGCTGTGATGTGACTGAGGGAGATGATAGTTCATGGAGGTGGAAGGAACCCAGACACCATCTTGTTAGGGGAAGGACCAGTGCTTTCCCTCCCTAAAAAAATGTTTAGGGGTACTCTCATTTCCCTACTCATATTGAAATACCGCCCCTCAATGAGGCCAAACTTATTTTCACAAAATGTTTAGGGGTATGCGTACCCCTGCGTACCCCCAGAAAAAAGCACTGGGAAGGACCATAGCTCAATGGTAGGTAGAAGCATCTTCTTTGGGTCCAGAAGACCACAGGTTGCACCCCCCATGAAATCTCTAGGTAGGGCTGAGAGAGAACCCTGACTGAAAGCCTGGAGAGCCCTCGTCAGTCTGGACAATACTGAGCTAAATGGGCCTATGGGTCTGACTTAGTGTTGGGCAGCTTCCAAGATTCCTATTCCAGCCTTTGCCAATCTGATGGCCTTCAGATGTTTTGGGTTATGACAACTCCCTTCAGCCCTGGCCATACTGGCTGGCATACACGCTAGCTCCTAGGGGCTGAGGCACTTTGAGCCCCCTATGGTGTTTTTTTGAGGAGCCCAATCCCCACTGCTGAGAAGGAGATCGGCTCCACCTCCTGGCTCCTCGTGACATTGCATGCATGACGTCAGGACTTCACATCGGGGCCCCTCAATCATCTTGAGAAGATGGCGCCTCTGCTGGCTGGTGCTGATGGGGATTTTAGAGGGTGCCAAGTTAACAAAGGATGATTTATTCCAACCCTCTGTCCCCCCCAACCCCCTGTAGAACATTCCTGTAGCTGTGTTGGGGTCTTGAACCAAGAGGTGGAGAAGGAGACACTACAAGGCAATCGGCCTTAGATTCTGAGGATAATGGAATAGCCACATCCTCAGAACATATAATGAGAAATGTATAATGGGAAACTCAGGTTGAAAGGCAAGAATGTTTGCTTAGCTAGAAGCTGGGAAAGTGATATGAGAAGGGGCAGTTGGAGGCAAAGGCCACACAGAACTGTGTGTGTAGGCAGTGACACCTCACACCCCCAGGACATGCCCGAGGCATGTATGTGCACAAGGTATCCACGTGACCCTCCCCAGTTGCACGAGGCTTCCTCACCTGTGCCCCTGGCACATTGCAGGAATGGTGATGGGCATCCACCAAGGATTCAGGTGTCGGCCGGCTTGATTAGTTTCCCCCCTCAGATGAATTCACTCCCCATTTCCAATTACTTATTTCTTTTGTGCTTCCAGAAGGAAACTCTTCCACCCCACCAGAAGGCCTGACATTCATGAAATCACATGTCAGCTGCCTGGCGGCAAATGACACCTTGCGGGCCCCAGGCACCAACGAAATAAACTCTCCCCCAGTATTTAAAATAAATAAGAAAAGATGCTCGGCTCTGGGTAATTTTGCCTTGTCAGACGCAGAGTGACAAGCCGCACGATGCACTTTCCCCACAACCTCCCTCCCTTTTCTATGACAGGCAAAACTGAACTTTCCATCAAATGATGCTTAATGGAAGCAGCGTCTGAAGCCACGGACTTTCGGAACCATCCAGGGAAGAATTCAAGCCTAATGAGAGGATGTGCTAATGATAGGGATGGAGACAGAGGGATGCCTCCCTCTTTGGACAGTGGAGCACAGGGCAGTCTGGTTTCAGAGATCCAAATATCCAAATATCACCTCCTAGACACACATGGTAGGATGTCCCTTTATTCTTTGGAGAAACATTGGAGGGTATGGAATTATCTAACCCCCGAGCTGTCTGAAGGCAATTCTGCATTGGGAAGTTTTTTAAATGTCTAATGTTTTATTATGCTTTTATACATGTTGGAAGCCACCCAAAGTGGCTGGGGCAACCTAATAATAATAATAATAATAATAATAATAATAATAATAGCAAAATTATCATTATGGAATGGGATGTCCCTATTTTCAATGGAGAAATGTTGGAGGGTACATGCTCTGTAGCCTCTTCAAATACTTTTAAGTGCGAAGTGAAGGACACAAGACAGGTGTTGGTCATCAGGTGAGCTGTGCATAAGCAAGCTGCCAGCTAGCTCTGCGAAGGCTCTTTTTATTAGCACAATATGCAAAACCAGTCAGATACATTTTGGACGGTGCCCTTTACACATCTTCCAATCATGTGATCATGGGGTGATACAAAGTTATTTTGGCACCTGTTTCCACCGTGTCATTTTCCCCTTGAACAATGTTCCCCTTGAACAAAGGTCACAGACAGGGCGCTACTAAGAGAGCAAAGGTTAGTGTCAGGGAACTGCCATCGGAAGGACAGGAGGTGGAAGGGCTCACTGAGGTTGAGAGAGACTTAGCAGCTGGAGAGGGAACCAGCAGGGGGAGAGAGGGAACTCCGAGGGAAAGTGAGTCGGAGGGATGGCTCAGAGACACTTCCAGCGAAAACAGTGGGGAGGTTTCAAGACCTCCTATAGGGACACCCACTCCTCGCCGGAAACTGTCGCGCCAAGAGTCCAGAAGACGTGTTTCCGTTAAGGAGCTTTTATGCTGGAAGAGATTCCGTAAGCGCCCACTTTCGGATTCTGCTAGCGACTGACGGAGCCATGCTTGAGGGGCTCCGTCGTAGGCAGAGGTTTGCGGACTTGGCAAAACTCTGAGGGACTAGGATTTTACGCACAAGCTGCTCATCATCCCATCACAGTTAGATAGAGGGCATGATGTTCAGACAGCTGTGGCTTGTCTGTGGGTGGAAGTGTGCTCCACACCCGGCGATCATTCCTTCATGAGCGGCTGCAACTTACTCATTTGGGTAGAGGTTTCTCTCTGTATATATAGGACACCTTTTTGCAAAGTGGGAGTGTTGCTGAGATAGCTCAGTCAAGCATGAGATTCTTAATCTCACGGTCATGGATTTGAGCTCCACATTGGGCAGAAGATCCCAGCACTGCAGGGGGTTGGGCTAGATGACCCTCGTGGTCCCTTCCAACTCTACAACTCTGTGATTCTATGTAGAAAGGTAAGACTCACATGTCCGCCCACTCTTCACTTCTTGCCTCACCCACCACCAGCACGTGGCTCCTGGCGTGTGGCCCAGAAGGGAAGATAGTCTGCAGGGACTGAAAAACATTCATTGCAGTGGAAGAAGAGTTCCCCAGTCCTACAAAGAGCAGAGCAGTTGGGGGTCCTCAATCCCGTTCCCTCCACAAAAGGCAGAATCTGCAACTGCACTACGGAAAAAGAAAAAAGGGCACGCAGAAGAACTCATAACTTCAGATAGTCCTGCAGCCTTGAAACTGTGAGCAAAATCTACACACATTTTGGCACCCATTACCTGAAACCAGGTTTTCCTGTCTGAATGGCAAGCTCTACATAGGCATCCTTCTGCTCCCTTTGATTGGAGGTGGTGTTAAGAGATCTCCCAAATGGACTCTGTGCGCAAGACCTTCCTGCTCCGCTGGATCAGCGCTGACCTTTCTCCAGTCCCAAATTTGTAATGTGGTAAACTAAGCTTGGCTAATGAGCTGCACTATAATCACACCCTCCTTGCATACTTCTCATTTGGTGAGCACTCTGAAGGCAAAGAACTTGTGTGGCAAGCTAAATACCAGAGAGTCTGTCAGATACAGTGAATCAGGGAAACCAGGCAGAAGCATCACAGGGAAATGGGAGGTTGCATCTCTATCCTTTCAAGAGCTACAACCCACAGATTCATCCAAATGAGTTCTACTGCATATGCCCAAAGGGGCTTTAGATTTATCTGCTTCAAATAGCCCCCATGTGTAAGGGTGGGGGAGAAATTTGGTTTGGTTTACATTTCCAAATTCACCTAAGTCCTAAAAAGATCTTCACTGGCTCCCACTAAGTTTCCGAGCACAATTCATAGTGTTGGTGCTGACCTTTAAAACCCTAAACAGCATTGGCCCAGTATACCTGAAGGAGTGTCTCCACCCCCATCACTCAGCCCAGACACTGAGGTCCTCCTCTGAGGGTCTTCTGCTGGTTCCCTCACTGCAAGAAGCAAAGTTACAAGGAATCAGGCAGAGGGCCATCTCGGTAGTGGCGCCCTCTCTGTGGAATGCCCTCCATTCAGATGTCAAGGAGACATCTGAAGGTAGCCCTCTATCGGGAGATTTTCAATGCTTTGTGTTTTTATTATGTTTTTAGATATGCTGTAAGCCACCCACCCAGAGTGGCTGGGGAAACCCAGCCAGATGGATGGGGCATACATAAAAATGATATTATTATTCTTCTTCACACTTCCTGCAACAATATACAAACCAAAATTCGGCTACTCTTTAAAAAATGAGCACTGCTCCAAATTTTGCTTTTGTCTCCAAGCAAAAATTTTTCCACCACCACCTCTCTGGTTGTTTCCACACTAATGCTCTTTGATGCAGCCTAGGCACTGCTTTTCTGCAGTGAGCTTGACAATGCTATTTTGACTTCTCCCACCTATGCAAGAGGTCCAGATTGTTGGCACCTGTCTGTCTCGAGAGACAACGGAGTGCATCTCCATTAAAACCGAGGTTCCATATAGCACTTAACATACCACTACAGGTATATTATTGAGCCATTGCCCTCCTTACGACCAAGACCCTTTTCCATTTGCAAAGGGGCCCTACTGACATTTAGTGAAAGCTTCGTGTTGGTAAGTTCAGCCCATTTTCCCTCCTATCGATAAGGGGAGGGGAGCTGCCAGTCCTCCTCCTGGGCAGCCTTTGAATTGCCTCTTGAGCTGCCTCTCAGTGTCAGTTCAGGGAGGGGGAGTGTTATGCCAAGGACAGACCTCTGGGTTTTTGAGACACTTCTGCACACACCCAAATGCTGCCCGCCATTGACATGATGAGCATTTTGTTTGTTGGGTCTAGGCTGCTTTCCTTGTTGTTCCACACAAATTTCTGGGGCTGGGCAAGCAAGTTTCAGCAGCCCTATATCACTGACAGCCTCATGGCTCCATGCGTGATATTGCTTATTACCATGTACATGCCCTATTAGCGGGGGAACAAATTAGATTAACCTAATGTAGTACATCATTATTTAACACCGTTTCAGTCCCTGCTGCTCAAAACCCAGCTTTTAATAATCCAGGAGCTGTGCTTGCCCTGCCAAGCTGATTCTCCGAGCTTGCAAACACTGGAGGCGGGGATCCCTAAGATTATTGTGCTGTTTTACGGAGTCTTATTGTGTTGTGAGAAAACAGAGCAAAGAGTCCAGGGTGTTCCTCAATCCCGAGATTATCCTGCGCTCCAGGTGCATGCAGGGAATGGGGAAGGGGGGGGTGGCATTTCCCATAACTATCTGAATTCCCCACTGAGTAATTGCAAAATCCTCTGGTGCATCCAAGCCAAGTTGTAATGTTATTAACTTAGCCAGGCAGAAGCCAGCAGGGGAGGGGAGAGAAAAAGTAATCACGACTCTTTTCTCTAAAAATGGAGCCGAGGGATAATTGAGTTGAGCAGAACAGAAGTGCGGCGTTTCCGTTGCCTGAAAAAAGGCAATGATGATGAACAGAACTTACTGGTCTCTCCATATTGATTTATCTTTGGGCGACTCCAATAAATGAATTAACAGGAAGTTATCGAAAGGGGCACCGGTGGGCTTTTGAAACTTTCATAACTCCACATTCACAGCCTTTTCTCCAGCCCCAAAGATCTTGCAATATTTGCAAAGTTTCCCAAACTTTCTCTTGGAGAGAGCTCACTCTTCTCCTCTGCAAGACACGGTTACAGCAATGTAATATGTCTAATCCTCACAAGCATTTCTATTTTTATTTTATCAGGAAAAAAATGGCAAGGCTGCCATAAAAAAGATGGTTTTATAAGACAGGACTTAAGAAACAAACAGGAACAAGAATAACAACTTATACAGGGTGAAACCATTCAAGATTGTCTTGACATGTGGAATGACAACATCTTTATATGTAACATAATTTAGACTGCAGTCTACATCCACATTCCTGGAATGCAATGGGGCTTACTTCTGGGTAGACATGTTTAGCATAGGATTACACTGTTAGTCCCTGTAACAAACAGTTGCTAAGTGGAAGGTTGAATCCTGCTCTCTGCACTGCACTGCACTGCACTGCACTGCACTGCACTGGCAGGCAGAGCCAGCCCACCCATGAGGTTGGATGAAGCGGCTGTCTTAGGTGGCATCTCCCAAGGGTCATCACTCCTGTTTCGCCAGCCAGCTTTGCCCTCCCATTAGGTGGTGTGGCAGGGCTTTGCACCAGCTTCTCTTAAAGGGAAGAGCTGATACAAAGCCCCACGGGCAGGCAGGAGGATGGCATTCATAAAGGATATCTTCCCTGCCCAGCAGTGAAGATTTCTTATGGAGTTTGCACCCCCATCACAGGGGCAGCAGAGGGCATTTTGACTCAGGTTCTGAAATGCCCCAGCCTGTGCCAGCTTACAGGAGAGACACAGCTTCTTCCCCCACCCACTCACTTCCATACTCAATTAGGGTTAAGGGAACACTATTTAACCATTAGCCCAAAATGATTTGGGCCTAGATCCACGCTAGGTGTTCTCCAGTTCAGCCAGGATCAGGTAAGGGCCAATTGACCAATCTGGGGGCCCTGGAATAAGTGTGTGTGGTGGGTCCCTATCAGTCAGACTCTTGGCTCACCTGTCTCAATATTATTAACAGTGACTTGCAGCTGCTTTTCATGGCTGCACACAGGAGTTGTTCCCAGCTCTGTGTGGAGATGTTTGGGACTGAAGCTGGGAGGTTTTGCTCCCAGTTAATAATAACACCCAATTATTCTGAATGCATCTCTATGCAATAAATCCAGGCAAGTTCAAATGAAAAAAAGAAACTAGCAGATAAAGGATAGATGTTATCTCCTTGTCTGGCTTCCTCCTGTGCTCCTTTTCTGCTTGTGGGGGTTTGTAAAAAGGGGAGAATTCTGAAGAGGGATCTCCATTACCTCAATCAGTACCACTGCATTCTTCTTTTTCCACCACATTTTGCATCCAGAGAGGGGGCGCTATATGACCAAGCCTCAGGACAAGCCAGCTCCAAATATTCATAGAAGGAAGGTTCTGCATCCCGGGAATTTCCCAGAAAGTCTTGAGGGTGTAGAATCGCACCATTTGAAACAGACTCCCTTGAAAGATGGTGGACTCTCCTTCACTGCAGGTTTATAAACCAAGGTCGGATGTCCATCTGTCAGGGATTCTTTAGCTGTTATTCCTACATTGCAGGGAGTTGGACTAGGTGACGTCCTTTCCAACTCTACAATTCTATGATTTCTTAGGTATTTTTAGAGGGTCAAGTCATACTGTTAGATCATTGCCACTGATCAAGCTGCAACAATCCCTAATCTCCTTCTACATGCCACGAGGTCTATTTCTCAAAACGAGATGACCAGAATCTCGCTATGGTAGCGGAGAATAAACAGGGTATTACTTTCTCAGCTGTTGATAGAGGCAGCTATTTCCAACTTTATTACATTGTGCACTTGACCCTCCATGACCTTTAATAATTCACCTTAAAACAATCATAAAAAAGGATGAAAGAGAGGATGCTTCTATATCTTGGGATTGATTTCCTGCCAGTCTGCTCAGCAGAGACAACTCTCAGCAGCATAAACTTTGGCCACCTTGCAATGAAGGCTCAGCTGTCTCCAGCTGCAGGGCCCCCAGGAATATCTAGGATGGGTGAGAGGAAGACTTTCAAGCCAAACGGGGGGCTGTGGAAGAAGTGCAAAAAGGAAAGTTTTTCTTCCTCTCTCATAGCACTAGAACTCATGGGGGTCCAGGGAAGATGAATGTTGGAAGATTCAGGACAGAGAAAAGAAAGTCCTTCCTCGTGCAGTGCATTAAATATGGAACTTGTGCCCACAGGAGGCAGTGATGGCCACCAACCTGGATGGCTTTCGAAGAGGATCAGATAAATTCATGGAGGAGGAGGCCATTAGCCATGATGGCTGTGCTCTGCTCTGCAGAGCCACCTGCAATGCAGGAATCACAGCTAAAGAATCCCTGCTTAAAAGCCTCCACTAAATCATAGAATCATAGAACTGTAAAGTTGGAAGGGACCCTAAGGGTCATCTGAGGCAATACCCTGCAACACAGAAATCACAGCTTCTCCCCTTCTCTTCCATCAGCCAAACCTTGCTTCCTCTGTAGGTCACTCAGTAGGCCTAGAAACTTCCTCTCTGACCATGAGTTGCATCTCACAGAATTCTGCCTGAACTTTAAACTCATCCTTCTGCTGCCCTTTGGGACGCAGCTGCCCCCTTGCCTTCCCCTTGGTTTGACACTTAAGCTCATAATCTCTCTTGCCTGTGACACCACAGTTTGGTTTCTGTCTCGCTCCAAAGCTGATGGCCATCCATCCTTGGTTTAAAAACCTCCAGTGAATAATAGAATCATAGAATTGTACAGTTGGAAGGGGATCTCAAGGGTTACGTCACCAAATCCCCTGCAAGCACCCACCTCCTTCTGAGGTAGTCCATTCCACTGCCAAACAGCTCATATCATCAGGACGTTATTTCCAATGTTTACTCAGAATGCCGTTTCTTGTCACTTGAACCCATTGGTTTGAGTCAGAGCTCTCTTTGGTTTTGGAAGGAAGAGGCATGTTCAGAATCAACCCAGGGGAGACTATATGAAGTCTTTGCATTGACCAGGCCTGGTGTCAATGCTGGAAGAGTGGTGGCTGCCTCTTCTTGTCCTTGGCCAACCTTCAGCTGAAGCTGGGGAGCAGCCCATCCACAGCCCAGCTCTGGTGCCTGGCATGGCCACACTTGGTGGCTCCATTGTATCTCACTCATTATGAGGGGTTGATCAAACAAACTTCCTGGAACTCATATGGTTATGATGGCACTGAAGAATGGGAGGGAGCAGCTCTGAGTGTGCCGGGCCCAGGGATAATCCATGAAATGTGGTTCAGGACCGGTCCAGAATCCGAAGGTTCCGCTAGGAGTCAGTCCGACAGGGCCAAGGCAGGATGCCAGGCAAGGACAAGTGCAGGATCTAAAATACAGCAGTGCTGCTCCCACAACCTGGGGCAGGGTCCGACAGCCTTTTATCTTTGTTGGGGTAGTGGCCGGTCCTGATCCCCCGGCGACTCACCTCCCTGTTTTGCCTGAAGGCGAGCACTCCTCCTGTGAGTACTCAGGTCTCTCCTTCTCTCAGACCTTAGTCTCTGCAGCTCAGGAGACGTCGGTGGGTTACTAGACCCAGGGGCCGCCTCAGCCTCCCTTGACCAAACTGGTAGTGGAGCAGCTGTAATTGATGGCCCAGCTGACAGCAACGAGGTAATCCCCGCATCTGGAGTCAGGGCAGGCTCAGGCCCCTGACTCGGCCCAGCTGGTGTTTGTTGCAGGGGAACCTGTGCAGACTGCGACTCTTTAGGATCAGGCCCCAGACTTGGTTCAGATGATGCCTGAGGCAAAGGATCCGATGCAGACTGAGTCTCCTCTGGTTCCGAGTCCCAGGCCATCACACTGAGATGCTCTACATGTGAAGACTAACTGATAAGATTTTCAGATTATTTATATCTCCCCAGAAGCCAGCAAGTGCCCCCTGCAGGGCCTTTGGGGCTCCATTGTCCATAATGCTAATACTGGCAGCCTGTGGCTAGCAAGAGAGCAGTGAGTTATTAAACTGGAGGTAACATGTACTAAATTCAAATTAAATGTGGGGAAAGAGAAGGGGCTGTTTGTGACTTTCTCATAAATCAGCCAGCAGCTGATGTGCCATTGTCAAATAGCACATTTATTTTGATCTTTTAAAGTGAGTGTGTGTGTTTGCTACTAGAACTGGGGGGGGGGGGAGACTTTAAAATCCCTTTCCCACCAATAAAACTAAAAGTATTTTGAAAGTTTAATTTAATTTATGTCACAGTTTAGATTTATTGCAGCTGGGACGATGGAAATAGACTGATCGGTGTTTTGTCAGTTTCGGTCTCTGGTTGCCAAGGCAGCCGCAGCGATTGTTGAAAAAAGAATATATGAGGAGAAACAAACCGGCAAATCCATGGCAGTTTGGCGGATTCCAAGAGCAGGATGGGTGGAGGAGCTGCATTGAACACCAGGCCGTGCGCAAGAGAAATAATAAACAACCTTCAGTTTGGCATTCCACATTCTGCATTAAGAAATGGTGCCTCTGTGACCTTTGCAAATTATACAGATTGCTGACGAATTTATCATCTTGCAGTTTATTTTGCAATTTGACTATTTAACCATACTTTCAGCTAGTTTTGCTAGTTGTTGAGAAAAGCAAGTCCTAACCTCTAGAGATAATAACTTAGAAAAGAAAACTCAATTTCTCAGGGAGTTAAGTATAGCAGTTAGTACTACATCTCATGTTAACAATAAAACAGAGTTTTAAAACTTAAAACAAAAGCCAAACCCAGTTTCTAGCCTTATGGCTTAATAGAACATTTTGCATATATACCATGAAGAAGTGTGTGGCATCAAAGTCTAAGACACCACAAAAGGCTTGGAAGCAGGGTGGAGAGCAATGGTCAAGTGGTGAGCAGTCTGGACTCCTGACAACTGAATTCCAGAACCTGAACATCTTTGAAAATTTGTAAAATTTTAAATCTGCACTGGATTAGAATTCTGTGCATGTTTGTACATGGCTTGCTCTGAAAAGAGGGTTTATGCAAGGACCGCAAAGAAAACCTGCAGAATGAGCCTGTGGGTTTTTGGGATGTGGGAGCAACAGAAGAACGTGGAAGATCCTTTTTCTGTATCTGAATTACCTGAGAGCTTAACATTAAGGCAGGTGGGATTTTATCTTTTTCATTTCCATTTCCAATCCACATGGCTGCCATTGATTAAGAAATGTTTCCTTCTTCTTGATTTAGGTATTACAACCTACTGGTGTTTCCACTACATTGTTTCCATTTGTTCTCCTGCAGAAAACAGGTTATATTCTCTGCTGATGCATTCCCAGCATCAAAGACCCCATCACTGGAAATGTGCACATTGTGTGATTGGACTAACAGCCTTGGTTGTTTCTTGTTTCAGGTGGTTCAAATACCTTTTTGCTTGGTGTCTTAAAATACATATTCACCCGACGCTCTTTCTGATGCCTGCATTTTACATGAATTGCCCTTTGGAAAGGATGCGCTGTCAAGCTCCCTTGTTATTTCTGCTATTGCTGGTAGGTGTAATGTTAATGTAATCTTGCTATATTTATAGTACTGTACTGAAATATTGGGGCTTTCTCGGTATGCTGTTATGTTGCACTATATTGTTATGCAAGTGTTCTTACAATTATTATTATTGTTAAATTATTGTTACATTTATTAATCCTTTTATTTTGCCGTGGGCAACTCAAAGTGACCCATGAAAAGAAAGGAAAATAAAATAAAAGACATGCGTTTATTAAAACCGGGGCTGAGGGGAAGTTTGATTTTGAAATGCATTCCTGCTTTCTTTGTTGCAAGTCATTTTGAGAATGATTCTTTATACGGAAAGATGGCATACAAATAAGATGATGAAGGATCTGAAGGGAGGGCCAGCTCCTGGGGGAGCAACTCAAAAGCTCTCCATGTTGCTGCTTTTGGACAAGGCCTTTGGATTCCTTACACCACCAAACAGAGAACAACAGAGAACAACAAGCCAGGAATCACATGAAATTGATATGGAAAGCACAGCTCCAAGGGGCTAGTTTTGTCATCATGGTGCCCTTGAGATATTGTTGGGCTCTGACTCCAACTAGCATGGCTGATGATCAGGGATGATGAGAGTTGGAGTCCAACTGTGGGTGTGGTTACATTACTGCCTTAAAGTTCAGTGAAGTGCTACCCCTGTGTGTGGGGTTCACAGCTCTCCCCCTACTTCCAGCTGTTCACATCAGCATGGCTTCATTACCTTTCAATCTGTGAACACACTAGATCAGGCATCCCCAAACTCGGACCTCCAGATGTTTTGGGACCACAACTCCCATCACCCCTAGCTAACAGGACCAGTGGTCAGGGATGATGGGAATTGTAGTCCCAAAACATCTGGAGGGCCGAGTTTGGGGATGGCGGCACTAGGTGGCACTGATGGGACGGGGACATATTTACCCTCTGCAAAGGTTTTCACATATTGGCTAGAGATGAATCAGGAATGGCTGAAGGACTTGAGTCAGTGTGAAGCTGGTCTGAGAAACGACGTCAAACAGCAGCATTTTATAACCAAGTACACACTACAGTAAATATGCATTTTGGATAGTATTGTGTGAACATGGATTAAAAAGCCAATGCTGGAAAGGCAACAAATGCCCATTCAATGGGAGTGTGACCATGAGCAGAGCCAGGGGGGGGGGCAGCTGCCCCTCCTAAATCCTGTAAATAAATAAAAATACTTAACTAAAAATGGAAATTGTAGAAAGATTTTGACAGATTTTTCTGAGCACTTGGGGTCAAAATAAAGCAAGTCCCCATAAATCTTGACTACCTAGCCAGGATTTATGTTAGCGGGTCAGGTAGTCAAGATTTATGTTAAGGGGGCAGAACACCCACCTGTCATCAACCCCTGTTTGGCTCTGTCTAGAAGTTTCAGAATGAAATGTCTTAACAACAGTTGTTTTGCATTACATTACTTCTGCTTGGGGAACAAGACCAGTAGGTTCTGTTAGGTCTCCTGCGCTCATTGTGTGGTCTTGGACAAATCATTTTCTCCCAGTTTTACTTCCATGTCTGTAAAACGGAATAACCACTACATGTTTTCCAGGGTGAACACACTAGAGGTTGCATAGCAAATAGCATTTCTATGGGGAAGTGATTAGTAATACATTCTTGGCTTCAAACCCGGTTAGTGTTAGTGAATGCATGTTGCGAACGTGTTTGCCTTAGATTCTGTTTCGGAAATGGATGAGTAGGCTCAGCCAATCTGTCTTCCATGGCTAATTGGCAAGGCGCTTGTCTTGGCCTCATTTACTGTCACCAAAGTCCTGAAATGTTTTCATCTCTAATTCATAATGAATTAGCCTTTCATTATGCTGAAAAATTAAAATTTCATACGAAATAAATATTCATTTTTGAATGGCGGATGTGTCCCATCTATCTCATGTACAAAACACCCATTTGACTTGCGAGTGCTCATTATGAATTTTTGTTAATTAGAAGGCTAATTGTGCTTACAACAGTTTTCCCCCAGACCCACCAATTCCTTTCTTGCAGCTGGCAAGGGGACAACCAGATGTGTTTCTGTGTGTAATGCTGCTATTACCAGAAAGCCCATCTTTCTACTGCTGAAAATGATATGAAGGTGAATTACAGAAACCTATATAGTCCTCTTCAGGCTTAAACTGCCCCCTTGCTCCCCCATCTTAGTGTAGAATGGGTGCCCCCCTCTGCCCCAACCTTCCTGCAATGAGAAGTCTGAAGGGAGCTTCTCAGCATGTTTATCTGAGGACAGTTAGAAGCCTCCCTGCATTATCAGGGTTTCTGATCACAATAAAGTCTACATATTAAGATGCCTTAATATGTACTACAGGACTACAGGAAGCAGCCATGAGGCGAAGGCAAGACCAGGAGAAGGAACCTCTCAGGGGAGAGGGTCATCCAGAGGAGGAGAGCTGTCAGAAAAGCTTCTGAGCCTCTGTGAGAGTTGGTTATGCCACATGCAGCCAATGTGGTGGCCCTCTGGATGTTGTGAGACACGGGTGGCACTATGGTCTAAACCACTGAGCCTCTTGGGCTTGCTGATTGAAAGGTTAGAAGTTCCAATCTGCACGACGGGGTGAGCTCCCATTGCTCTGTCCCAGCTCTTGCAAACCTAGCAGTTTGAAAGCATGCCAGTGCAAGTAGATAAATAGCCCTGTGGCGGAAAGGTAAACGGTGTTTCCGTGTGCTCTGGTTTCCGTCATGGTGTCCCGTTGAACCAGAAGCAGTTCAGTCATGCTGGCCACATGACCCGGAAAGCAGTCTGTGGACAAACGTCAGCTCCCTTGGCCTGAAAGCGAGATGAGCGCCCTAACCCCATAGTCGCCTTTGACTGGACTTAACTGTCCAGGAGTCCTTTATCTTTACCTTTTACCTGTGGGACTCCAGCCCCTGTCAGTCCCACTAAGCACACCTAATAGTCAACCAACAAGCAGGACCTGGGTACAAAAGCACTCTCCTCTCCTCTGGTTTCCAGCAATTGGTATTCAGAAGCAGAGCTTGGCATCAAGGCATTGACAGCCCTCTCCTCAATGAGCTTGTATAAGCCACTTTGAAAGTCATCCAAGGGCTCATCCACACTTGCCTTTCCTCTGCTTACATTTAAGTGTCAGGAGCTTGTCCTGGCAGAGGACACATGCTCAACTGGCATGTTCTCTCCCTCCTGGTCATTTGTTCGGGAGCTTCAAAAGCTTTCTTCTGGCCAAACATCACAGCGACCGATGTCAACAGACATCGGCACATTTAGGGATCCACAGCTTGCGCAGTTGTGTAACAGACCTCAGCAACTCAGCATTTTGGCTAATCTACTTTATTTACATATAAACACACATGGAGCACTGCAACATGGCTCCCCCTCTCTCTAGCATCAGACAGCAAAGAGAAAAAGAACAAAGGACAATAGTCCCACTTCACGGAACACAGTAACACAAACGTCCTGTCTCCGTCACTTCCCACTCTGTGGAGTCAAAACATACACCGTGTGATAGACAAAAATCCCATGACTGCAACCATGGAGCAGGAATTCTAACATGTATGTTATGTATTTTATCTCAATGTATGCAAGTCAAAACTTATTTTGTCTTAACATTTGCATTTTGCAAAACTTTATGTGCCTCTTTTGAGCAAAAGTTTGGAGAAGTTTGCAAGATCTGGAGGACGAGTCTGTCTCAGTCCATGCATCCATATGGGAGATTGCACCCTAAGTCAGCTTCCACTGGGATTCTGAGGATTCCAGTTCCTCAGACATCTCTCTATTCTGTCCTTGTCTCATCACTAGGCTGTGGAGGGAATTAGGCACGCTGAATATTCTGGGGAACACATTGATGGGCACAAGGTGGAAGGAGGGATGGACTGCTGGGCTTTCAGACCAGCATTGGATACTTGCAGGGATTTCTAAAAAGGCTGCTTGGAAGATCTGCTGTGAAATGCTCCATCTCTTGTCTCCGTTTGGAGCATCTCACACACCAGATGGTGGCCAGATGCAGTCCAGAGCTGAAGAATTTGTGTGTGCAGATTGTATGAAGCTACAAGGGAGGACAGATTCAGCTGACGTTCTGCAATGTGCTCAGATCAGAATGAGAAATATGTGCAGGCTTAAAAAACTTCCTTCAACACAAAATGCACCACTCACATCCTTTTAACAAGCATTTAGTTATGATCTGATTTCCGTTTTTTAATTTTATTTTTGCAGGTCGCTTCAGGACTCCTTTGGCTGTGGGAAGTGAGGAACACATCTAGTGAACTGAACAACTTCAACACACGTGTTGAGGTTGCTGCCAAGTTTCAGTTTGGCAAAAGGCAAATCTACAGATTCCAAGTCCTGCGGAAAGTAGGCTGGCACATTGGTCAAGGCAAGCAAGTCTGCTGGTGGCAAGAAAAGCCCATAGGCATCACAACTTGTAGATATACAAGAAACGGATGCCAATGTATTAGGAGGCATTGTTTGTGCAATGGATTCAGACCATGGTGCACAGCAACCTGACAAATGTGTGGTTTGGTGCAGAAAGCCGCACAACCATCACCATGACAGTTGACAGCTTGTCCCCATCCTCCTCAGCCCCTTCTTCCCCACTAAGGTTGCAAAACCAACACTGAAAGTAAGGAAGACAAAGCTGATAGGTACTGTAGTATCACCTCTGGACTGGTTGCAGGTAAGAAAGCATGTAGGTGTAAACTCACTGAGGACAGACTGATGCTGGTGGGTAGGGTAAGCTTTTGCCCCAATAGACCAGCCTTTACTGCTCTGAGCTTCTCGAAGGACCTAAACTCGCTCCCATATGAGGCACTGATGGCCACCTACTTGGATGGCTTTAAAAGAGGATTAGACAAATTCAAGAAGGAGAGGGCTATTGACGGCTACTAGCCATGATGGCTCTGCTCTGCCTCCACAGTTGGAGGAAGCAATGTTTCTGAACACCAGTTGCAGGAAACACAGGTTCTTGTGCTCAGATCCTGCTTGTGGGTTTCCCAGAAGAGGCATCTGGTCGGCCACTGTGAGAGCAGGAGGCTGGACTAGATGGTCCATTTGCCTGATCCAGCAGGACCTTACGTTCCCATATTCTTACAATCAGTGTGGATGTGAATTAGGAGCCCAGGCCCCCTTGCTTATTTTTGAGGCACTCGCTGTTGTTCTGTTGTGTCGACCGGACTAAGGAATAAAAGAAGAAAACACTAAAGATGGCCTTTTCTTTGAACAGTGTGTGGCGGCTTTTCTTTTGCAATCCAAATTAAATCCCCTCTACTCTGCTACATTGGCTCATTTGCCTCTGCTGATTACAATGACTTGGCCATCTTTAGCGATGATTAGAACAGTCAACCCATTAGAAGATTTTCAGTTGATCATTTACTTTTTTAACCGATTCATCAATCAAGCAATCCATTAGAAACCCTTCAGTATCTGAAAAGGGCACTTTCCACGGTTAATGAATGAATATCCCTTGTTTGTCTTCCTGACTCCAGGAGGTTCCTTGACCCATATGATAAAACTGCAGGGCTGCTGTTTGTTCTGTGTCACCCTGTGGATTGATGCCATGAAATGGTTCCTAGATAGGGGCTGTTGGGCAGACAGGATGTGCTTGGACTAGATCACCTTTTGGTCCTTTCTAGTCCCATAATCAGATCACCTGGGTCCAGTTCACAAGACACAAGCATGCTCACCAGGAGCTGACTGCAACATCAAGAGATAGTTGGGCAGATCAGCAGGTTCCATTCGCCATAGATTCCATCACTCATGCTTGTTTCTGATCTTGCACCACTTTGGCTGATGCATAATCCTGCCCCTGCTTTTTGCATGTAACAGCAACATTATTTGTGCATGCTGAGGAGAATTGTGGGTGCAATTGCACAAAGTTTGTTTGCTTGCTTTTTTAAAACAGAAGCACAGGTTTCTTTCAAAACACAACCCCAAAGCAGAATCCCGCAAGGAGGACAGCAGCGGCACATTTGTATGAGAAATGGGCAAAGCACATGAGCACAACACATTTATATCTATGTAAGTCTTATGGCTTCCCCCTAAAGGATCTGGGAATTGTGGTGTGAGGAAGGCACCACGAACCCTCCACTACAGAGCTCCCAGTCCCCCATCTCCACAAAACAACAGTTTCTGGGTTCCTTGAGGGGAGGGAATGACCAGACACTATTGCAGCCGAACTCTGAAGGAGAAAGTAGGGGTGCTGGTGGAAATGAAGTTGGTGGAAACACGGTTGAGTTGCCTCTGAGCATGTTGCGGTCAGTGTTGAGTTGTACATCTGGGATGACGATCCTCAGCCAGTCAGCTTGGCAGGTATGCTTCAGCACTGAAGAGCACCTCTGGGTCCCAGGAGGGAGCTCACGTGCCCCCCCCTGCCCCACCCCACGGAGCCAAGGCTTTTGACACTGTGTGTTTATCCTCTCAATTTACTCCCCTCAACAGCTGGTGCTTGTATAAACTTTGCGCAGAGATTACCGGGCCCTGCAGGCTCTGCCTGGTGCAAGCATTTTTCAAACAGATCAGTAGCTTAGCCTGTTTCAGTGTCAACATCTAAATAATTTCAGCCCCTGAGCAGTGTGAACAGGAGTGTTTACACTCCGAAGCTGACCTAAAACAAATGTTTATGGAGGTGACTCCCGAGCGTTGAGCCAGAAAGCTGCAGCGGCGGAAAGCCCTCTCTGCTTGCAGAAGGCACAACTGGAGCAGATGCTGGAAGTGTGTGTGTGTGCAGATGGCCTTGACCTCTGCATTTCAGTGCCTGAATTTAATGCCTCCCCTCCCCTTTATAGTGTCCTCCGGGTCTCACTCGACAGTACTTAATAGCCCTCATCTAAACTTAGCTCTTGAAGTCTGGGCTGCTTGTAAGTGTTAAAACTGATAGAATTCTGCCATAAATTTCCTGCCAAGATATCATCCAGGTAGTCAACAGGACCGGGTTCAAATGCTGCCTGATTGTTTTTATTATTATTAGTGTGTGTACTTGTGTTAATTTATCAAAGGCAAAAGCCCCCAGCTTCAGGCAACGCCATAGAATCATAGAATTGTAGTGTTGCGAGGGACCCAAAGGCTAATCTAGTCCAACTCCCTTCAAAGCAACATCACAGAGTCTCATGTTGCAGTGCTCTCCTGCTGAAGTCAATGCTGAAATGGAAGTGCTTAAATCTGGCTGGATCAAACCCGCTCTGTTTAAAATGCAGCTAAAAGGCACGAGGTGGAAACACCATCCAGCCTGAAAGACAGGTGTAACATTAAATTAAATTAAAAAGTCAGCGTCAGGAAAAGAGGGCAAATGGACAGATAGAATGAAACTTAAGACAGCGTTCTGAATGCTGCCTGGGCTATATGAAATTAATAACGGAAAAGACAACATTTCTGTGAAGACACGCTGCTGATGACAGGCCAGTCCCTTTCGAAGTTTTTCTATCCAGTTCTAATAAGCTATGAACTCCGCTTCCCAGTGACAGCCCTCAAAATCCACAAGTCCTGTCTAACAGGACTGGATGAGCAAACATTCTCTCAGTTATCACATTTTAATTGTATTTCCTGGGGCTGAACATGTGTTAATAAAGCAGATCTTTCTGCCTACCTGCAGTTTCCCTCATAGTCCCTTCTGCCCCATGGATTCCCTTCCAGCTGGCCATCTTCTCCCCCCCCCCCGACTATATGGAGATAAATGCTGGGTATGTGTATATTTCCCAACATCAGTGTTAAGGAAATTTTTCAGCCCAAGGGTTGCATTCCCTAGTGGTCAGCCTTCTGGGGGCCACATACAAAACTGGAGGGGGCCAGATGCAAAACTGGGTGAGGCAACTGATGTGGCAAGGGATGGGTGGGCCTGTCCCTTTGGATTCTCTCAGCTTCTTATACATCCAATTTTACGTTTGGTTCTCTACATTCTTCATCAAATTTCATTTTTAAAAAATTCTCATGAAAATTCACAAGCAGTTCAGTGTTGATTTCTCCTAATGATGCGTACCTTAGGTCAAGCAATTTCTTCAAATATAATTCATTTTCCTGCATGCTCTTTTCAATGACACATTCATTCTGATGAACAACCTTCCCCTTCCCAGTTTGTTTTTGTAAACATTGCTTGGTTGGAGTACATTTTTGAAAAATTCAGATAAATGCGAATTCCTGCATTTTGGTTCCCGTATTATTTCGGAAAGCGGGAGTTTGGGATGTTTGCCGCTAAAAGTGAACCGAGTCAAATCGCCCCCCCCCATCCCTAAATGTGACTGTACAGCAGGGCTACATTTCAGCCATGCAGAGGCCTGACATTTTTGCACCCGCCTGCGTATGAGTGTGAGCACACACAGAGGCAAGCCAGAGACAGCATTGCAAGCCAAGGGCACATCCCAGTGAGACAAAAGCACAAGAGGATGGTGCAGAGCTGAGCCAGTGAGGGGGCATGGCTTGCGGAGAATCCAGATAGATTAGCTGGGAGGGCTACATTTGGCCCCAGGGTGCCTCAGGCTCCTTGCCCCCTCCTTCCAGCAACTGACCCCCCACCTTCCCTCAGCTGACCCTGAGATGGTCTGTAGGCTCACACCCCACTCACTTGTCCCTCTGAGGGGATGAATTCAGAGCAGGGGTCCCCCAGAATTTTGAATCTGGAGGCAGAACTGGAGACCTAAGAAAGTTTCATGGGCAGCACTAAATACCCATTTTGTAAAAGAAAAAGAGAAAGAGGGAGAGAGATACTCAGGACCTCTCCTTCCCAACGAGCAAAACACATACCCCAGAAGAAAAAAAGCTCAGGTGGAAAAAAAGCAGTCCTGCACCTCAAAAAATATGCACCCCCTCCAACCAATGCAAATACAAAAGGAAACACACATTACAGTGTTACCTCGGGTTACAGATGCTTCAGGTTACAGACGCTTCAGGTTACAGACTCCGCTAACTCAGAAATAGTGCTTCAGGTTAAGAACTTTGCTTCAGGATGAGAACAGAAATCATGCTCTGGCGGCGCAGCGGCAGCAGGAGGCCCCATTAGCTGAAGTGGTAACTCAGGTTAAGAACAGTTTCAGGTTAAGAATGGACCTCCAGAACGAATTAACCAGAGGTACCACTGTATTATTATTTTACATATATTAAAATTGGGAGGGGCAATTGGTGGGTGGCAAGGGGTAGATCAGAGGGTCACTGTGGTGCCTTTGGGAGCCACATTGAGAACTTGAGAGCTAGAGAATGTTTCTTGTGCTTCTTTCCAACGCAGCCCCTGGTGGTCCGTCCCCCCTCCCTTCCTCCTCACTTTAATTGAGCATCATGATTGGCTGCCTGGTTTGGATCACTCACGGAGCCTGAATCTCCCGTCTGCAAGATTGCATGTGTCTGTTCGGGACTCTTACTTGGGTAAAAAGGAGAGGGAAATAGGGGCATTCCACTGGGCCTTTCCTGGAGGCAACGAGGTGGGGGGCGGGTTTGGCTTGCGTTGCCTCCCATCTTGCATGCAGATCTGGGATCCTCCTGTGCCCAGGCTGAGATTGCTGGCTGTGAGATGCAGCAGTTACCTGCAAGCAAAGCAAGGTGGTGTGTCCAGCCCAGCCAGTGTGGAGGGTTTGGGTGGGGGGGGGGCAAGGCTGGCCTCACACCTCCCTTCCTCACTGAGTGGGCAACCCAGAGCTGGACGTCTAGCTTGTTCACATCCCCTTGAGATGTTCTTTTTTGGAAGCCAACCAGGAATTTTGAATCAGGCTGCCTCCCCTCTCTTCCTATACATCTGCATGGTAGAGTTGGAAAGGGACCCAGGGTCATCTAGCACAACCCCTGTAATGCAGGAGTCACAGCAAAGGAATCCCTGGCAGATGGCCATCCAGCCTCTGCTCCTCCAATGAAGGAGAGTCCACCACCTTCTGAGGGAGTCCATTCCACTGTCAAATAGCTCTCACCACCAGGATGTTCTCCATAATGTGCACTCAGAATTGGCTTGCTTTTAATTTGCTCACACAACACTGTGTAATAATGCCCCTGTTAGCTCCTGTGATATTATCTTACTTTTTAATCACTGCTGCCCGATTATTCTCCAGTTTTATGGCCTGTTTAGCATGCAGAGCACTGTGAATTTCCTCTCTCATTCATCCCCACAACAGCCCTGCGAGGCAGGGTTGCGGTAATGAAAAATGCGTCAGAATAGAGCGTCTTCTTGCTTTCTGCTGTTTTAATGCCTCAATTCTGCGTCTCGCTAATAACATAATTGCCGGCAATATATTAAGTGGGCTCCTTTAATTACGTATGATGTTTGCCTTTTCTGTTACAACATTAGGAGGAAGCCTGCCACCCCTCTGGGAATTCGTGTAGACAAAGCTCATAATTATATTTTAGCCCTTGAAAAATGAGATTATTTGTTCTTGCTTTTAAAAAACAACAACCAAGGTGGTGAGGGGCGGGGAGAGGGGACCACAGGCTTCCTTGGAAATTTTCAGAATCAATTATCAATTAAAACTGCAAGGACTTGGGTAGTAAAGTGAGGGGGCTACATTGATCCTGGACCAGAACTCTTTAGTCTCTCCAAAGAATGCAGGACATGCTGAAACATAGACTTGGCCTTATTTTCCAAGGGTAGCTCCTCTGCAAAGCTAACTGGTTTGACTAACTGGTCAAATCCTGCTATTTTGGTGTGTTCTGTTTGCTCCCATTTTCAGCTGGTGGGGGGGGGGGTCCACATCTCCCTCTGCTAGGTAATCAGGGCCACACCTTGATCTGACCTTTGGAGGTGTGGGCCCTGAGCAGTGAGCAGGTGATCTGCCAAGAGGGGCGGCACAGAGCTCCAGATGGTGAGTAAGTGAGTGAGCCAATCTGCATTCTGCGGGGGAAGGAGAGGGAAAGGGGGGGCTGCTGCTGGGGAATCCAATACGAGGAGGATGGGAAATCCTGCTCTAGCGATGGCAGACCTTGATAACACAGAGGAGAAGAAATCCACATCTATCCAAGATCCGGATTTTGTCCATGCTCAAGAGCCGAGAGAGGCAGAGGAAGAGAGATGGAGGGAGAGAGATAGAACATGAAGAAAAAGTGCCATAATAATATTAATAAAGATGTAACGATGTTTTGGGGAAAAGGCTTGCTGATTCAAACAGTTAATTAAAATGCACTAAGGGAAAAATCTATACAGAGTGAATTAATCTCATCTGCAATTATCCAGCCCGTTCCCAGCCGCTCTGCTGGTGTCGTGCATCCAAGATAAGGCCTCTCTCTCTCTCTCTCTCTCTCTCTCTCTCTCTCTCTCTCTCTCGTGTGTATGTGAGAGAGAGTGTGTCCCATCTGCAGCCAAGCCTTGGTGATGCCGGTGCTACTGAAATATTCCAATCTTGTTTCCATAATAGCTTCTGTCAGTGTTACTGACAGGCTGGGCATTAAGTCTTTGGCAAAATTGTAAGGATTATTAACATGCGAAGTTTTCATATCCTTTGACAGCTGTCTTCCCCCTTGGGATGCTGGGTGACTGATTTCGATCATCTTCCCCAGGCTTTCTCTATCTTCAGCGTCCTGATCCTGAAGATCCACCTGGGTTTGCCTGGAGTCATTTGACCTCAGGGGGCGTCAAGTGACCTCAGGGGGCGTCATTTGACCTCAGGGGGCGTCAAGCTTTCCCAGCTTGTGGCTTGCATTCACGTGTTCACAGCTTCTGATTAATCTTTCTCTGAGTGCTGCTCTTGTCCACCTCAGCCCTCCATTCCAAACGGCGATGTGATTTCCTGCAAAAGTTCCCTCTCCCATGAGAAGAGGGAGAGGGAAAGCTTTTGCCCCTTTATGTAAATGCAGGCAGAATCACAACTGAATTTGAGATGAGACTACACTGCAGCACAGATCCCCTCCTTCCTCTAAAGCACGGACTGAGCACCCTGACATTTCCCCCTCTATTGTACACTCTGGAACTCCCTGCCTATTGACATCAGACAGGTGCCCTCACTGGACTCTTTTCGGTGCCTGCGAAAAACATTATTGTTTAGACAAACAACCTGATCAGATGGGCAGGGTACAAACTGTAAAGTTATTATTATTGCTTTTACCCAGACTTGCAGAATGTTGATGCATGTGATGATCTGTTTTTAGTTTACTGCTGATTTTATCTTTTGAATGCTGTTCTATTGATAATTTCATTGTTTTATTCTCTTTGTAAACCACTTCACTTTTTTTAAAACAACAACAACCCAGCAACAATCAAATGGTGTATATATATTATGAAATAACTAAATAAAATAAAAAGTCATCTCTTTTCTGTGGCGCCCTGTCTAGCAAACACAGGCTGAACCTGCGTCCTTGGCCACCTGCTTCATAATAAACACCTTGATCAGCACACCACATGTGCAACAGGCACCCCTGGGGGGGGGGGGTTAATCCAGATCCCCCTCCTCTCCACAGAGCCCAAACTCCTTGGGCTTGGCACCTCACATTAATCCCCCCCCCCCGCTTTCTGAAAGCTGGGCGATATTGCAAGCTGCCCATGAATCTAGTAATGCCGCTGTAGACTTTGCTCCTTCCGCAGCCGGGGAAAGCAAACGGTGACAAGCCTGAGAGGAAGAGCGCTTGCTCTTTCATTCGCTCGCTTGCTGGGCGCTTGGTATTTAATAGATAAGAGCAGGTGGGGTTCCAGGCTGTTGCGGCAGGCCAGTCCTCTGCGCCTGCCCTGGAATGCTGCGGCTGCCTGGGTCAGCCAAACAGCAGGCACCTAATCCACTTCAATCTAGTTACTGTGGCAGTCGCCCTGTTAAATGGAATGGGCTATTGATTTTTGTCTCACTTCCAGCCAATGTATTTTCCATCACGGCTCTGAGTAGAATAGAGGAAAAGCACTCCTTATTAACTGTTCTGCCATTCAGACCGGGAGCGGGGTGAGTGGCTCAGGGAGAAGGGGTACATGGCAGGGGGACTGGGGGGGGGGGGAAACAGGCCCATAGGGGGCAGGAGGTGACCAGCTGCATCCCGGAAGACCCCTTGGAGCATTTATAGGGCTTCAGCTGTGCAATTCAATCACTTGTAAGGACCCACAAAACCACGATTCTGGGGTCTGTCTTTGGGGTCTGGAAGTGGGCCAGGAAATACAAGAACATAAGGAGAGCTTGCTAGTTCAGGGTAGTATCCTGTTCCCACAGTGACCAAGCAGATGCCCTTAAGGGAAACCGGCAAATAGGACCTGAGCACAAGAGCCCTCTGCCCTCCTGTGGCTTCCTGCAACTGATATTCCAAAGTAGTTGCTGCCTCCAACTGTGGTGGCAGAGCATAGACATCATGGTCAGTAGGAACATATAGCCTTCTCTTCCTCCATGCATTTGTCTAATCCTCTTTTAAAGCCATTCAAGTTGGTGGCTGCTGCTGCCTCCTGTGGAAGTGAGTTCCGTAGTTTATCTGCATGTTCTGTGAAGAAGGATTCCCTTTTATGCATCCAGCAGGGGCAGTCTCAGGTGGATCATTTTGTGTCTGCAAGGCATCGATAATTTTATAGGACCACAAGGAACTCCATTGGCTCCCTGTCGCTTGATTCCTGCTAAGCATGTATCTGCAATATCAGCCTCCGGCCACAAGAGGCAGCAGTGCTTCAGGCCAGCTGCTACAATGGCACAGAGAGTCAGGTGCCTCTGGGGTCCCACTGAGAAAAGTCCCCATTTCAACCCTTCCCTGGGCACCTTACAGGGAACAAAACTGGAAGTCTGGCTCTGTGCAGAGGAGGGCGAACAAGATGATAAGGGGCCTGGGAACCAAGCCTTATGAGGGACGGCTGTGGGAATTGGGTATGTTTAGCCTGGAGAAGACTGTGGGTCATATGATGGCTGTCTTCAAATATCCAAAGGGGTTGTTTTCAGCTGCTTTGGAGGACAGGACCCGAACAAATGGATTCAAATGACGAGAAAGAAGATTCCAACTCAGGGCTGTTTGACAGTGAAATGGACTCCCTCAGAATTGGTGGACTCTCCTTTGTTGGAGGTTGTAAACAGAGGCTGGATGGCAACCTGTCAGTATTCAGTAGCTCATCTTCTGTTCAGGCAACCCCCCCTCCTCCTCCCTGCAGTGAGCGGGTCGGAGTTCCCTGCGTCTTAACTTCAACCGCCTCCCTTTCTTGCCGCAACTGATCATTTCAATGTTGTGCTTGATGGGCTGGAGTTAGAAGAGGAATTTGGACTCTGCTAATCACAGAGCGTAGAATATGAATTTAAGAGCTTCCCACCTCGCAGCACGAGGCATCAGTTATGATTGCAGAGGCAGGGGAGGGTCTCTGGCTCCGCTGCAGAGCAGCTGCTTCGCATGCAGAAGACCCTCCAGTTCATTCTCCGGCAGCATCTCCAATTAAAAAGATAGCAGAGGGGGGCAAAGAGTCCCACCCATCTCTGTCCAAGGCCTTGGAGACGCGCTGCCAGTCCGAGTGGGCAAAACAGGGCTACATGGACAAAGGCTGCCGCCTGCATGGTGAAGACCAGCAACAGTTCTCATTGCCAGCTGGAATTTGTAGTTCAAACCATCTGGAGGGCACCTGGTTGGGGGAGCTTGCGCCCACTGAATAAACAGAGGGGCAGTGCAGTGTAGTGGCTGGATTGTGACCTGGAAGACCAGGGTTCAAATCCCCACTTGGTCATGAATCTCATTTGAGGGCCAGGGACAGCCTCTCAGCCTAACCTACCTCACAGGGTTGTTGTGAGGATAAAATGGGGGAGAGCGGAGATACATGTAGGCCACTTTTTGCTCCTTTGAGGAAAAAAGGTGGTGTATAGACACAATAAACAAACAAACAAACAAATAACACAGACAAGTGAAAAACCGAGCAGGAAGTTTCAAAGAAAGATGTGACCCCTTTGCAGAATTCATTCTGTATATAGAACTAAATTAAGTAGGCGGGGATTTTGATCTCCTGCTCCACCCCGATCGCTAAATGCTTACCAATGTGCAGGTGCCAGGGAGGGAGGGTGATATCAGGATCCCAGCCTCCCCATGCCTGTGATTCATTCTAGGTGCGGCTAATCGCTCAAAGGGACTGGCGTGAGCTGCATGACAATGAAATGGCACAAACTCCCAGAATGGTAAAGATGAAATTCTGTGTCTGGGATGGGCTTCCGATTCCTCACTGCAGACTTCCGCACCACAGAAATTCACAGGGACCATTGTGCTCTGTGAGGAGATGTGGCAAAGAGCAGAAATGGCCCTGGGGTGGATGGAGCCCTGCTGGAAGTTCCCAGTAAAAATCTGGGGTGTGTGCCAGACTCTTGAGCCTCAAAGCTCTTTTGCGGTTGCTTGTTCTCCTCCTCCTCTCTGCAAAGCTCTTTGCCATAGATGGCAGCATCTGACAGCTCTGGAAATCTCTGCCTCTTCTTGTCAGAGGAGCAACAGGCTGTGGAGAAAGAGTTGCAGAGAAAACAAGAAGCAACAGAGAAGCCAAACACTGTGATGGGCGGCAGCAGGAGGACAGGTGGCTGACAACCGGCCAGGTGGCAGCTCTGGGCCAAAAGCACAGAAGGAAAGCGGTGTGTTTGGGCACAGCAGTTGCTTATTTATTATACTTTCCTTCCCCTTTTCTCATGTTGGTTCTCCTTACATCCCATTAGAACCTCAAAACAACCCTGTGAGGTAGGTCAGGCTGGGGGAAAGTCATCAGTCCATGGTGAGCTTCGTGGCTGAGCAAGGATTTGAACCTGGATCTTGCTGGTCTTAGACTTGAGGACAAGAGCCCTCTCCTCTCCTGTGGTTTCCAGCAACTGGTATTCAGAAGCATTGCTGCCACCAGCTGTGGAGGCAGAGCATAGCCACCTATGGCTAGTAGCCCTCACAGTCCTCATCACCAACACACAGCCAGCAGCCTCTGTGCCTTATCTTCTTCTCCCTCCTCAGCTCTTTGTTCACCTGTCAGCTAGCTTATTTGACAACCTGTCATTAAATAGAATTGTGCAACAAGTATGGAAGGAATTTTTCTGCAGTTGTACTTTGGAAGATGCAGGCATTTCCTAGCTGGTGGCAACATTTAATATCTTTTGTGCTCCTGTTTCCATGGTCCGTTGGCTGGATTTTTATAAAATTGGGTTTGCTGGATGGGACTCCTCTCCTTTTGTAAAGGCCATTGCAAAAAGCCTCCCTCGTTTTCTCCCTGCGGGAAAAAATGAAGCCGGGCCCTTTGGTACCTGGTGCAATACTGAGGGAAGGCACAAAAGCCACTAGGTGGGGCCTTGGATGAAAAATTTAGCTTTCTGACAATCAAAGGTTTCATTGAACAGCAGCAGCAGCAGCAGCAGCAAACCCTGTCAGAAGCCAAAAGAGTTATGGGATGGCATTTCCAGTGGTCAAGATGCCCTCAGCGCTCACTTCCCTTTTTGCCCCACTCCCAGCAGAGTTAATTGTGCAAAAATTCAGAATAAAGCAGATGCTGCAGAATAAGAGAAATTGTGCACAATTGTTTTAATGCACGTAATTAACAGTTGGGGTGGGCAGGTTCCTCAAATTCGGTTTCTCATTTTTTTCCTGTCTTGAATTCAGTTCAGCATAGTTAGTGAGTTTTTTGGTTTTTTTAAAAAATAAAGGTTCTTGTGAACATTCATCAGCATTTTAGTGTAAATTTCTCCTGAGGCCTACATTTTACGCACATTTTTGCAGGCGTTTCCCTCTAATTTAATGCATCTTTCAGGTTTTTCATGCACACTTTCCCCTCATGTATGCATTTTGCTTGGGGAGTTGTGTCACAAAATTCAGAGAGATGAAACTTTTGAAGGAAAGAAAGATTGCCACATCCAGTTTTTCTTCTTGCAGGGTTTTGATACTTCTTTTTTGACACCCATACACCCAAGCGCTGCACCTGAGTCAAGCCCTGTGAACTCTCAGGAAGTGGCATATGGGTGTTGGTTCCCCAGCCCTTTTAGTAGGAGATTGAGCTCAGGGTCATGAGAGTTTTGCCTTGGGACTGGGCAGAGGCGCAAAATTTGGCAAACATTTGGAATGTGAATTCAAAATTAGGATTTCTCTTTTTAAAAAAATGTATTACAACTCTGAGAGCTACGTAGTTTGAAAAGGCAGATTTTTAAAAAAGCCTCTTAAGGCATCAGCAAGACCACACTAAATGCATTTCCCCCCAGTCTCCCTTCAACCCAGTATCCAACATTCATGCATAGGTGGAGAAACTGAGATGGGAGGAAGTAATACAATTAGGAAAACATAAAGTTGAGTTTTGCAAGCAGATTGGACCTCTGATATGCATTTAGAATACACACAGGTGTTATATGCTGACAAGGCCTCACTTCTGTGAGGAATCATGGGGCAAATTTCTGCATACCCATCAACTGCCCCAGCAAAAAAATGGGACACCCCAGAGGGTATTTTTTGTGAGAGGACAGTGGCCAAAATGGCTACCACAATCTTGCACAATTTTGGGCAGCACTTTTTGGGGGCATGGCACCCAAAAACACATGTTTTGGGGTGTTGTGCTGGAAAAAGTGTTTTTTTGGGGGGAGGTGTGATCTCGTGCAGGTCACGTGACTCGCGCAGGAGTGAGGACCCAGAAGATGGTGTCCTGGATTTGGGCCACATTGTGTTGGAAAGTAGGCATTCTGCACTAACTGGACTTTATGGATGAAGCACAAGAGAAGCTGCACACAAAGTGCTGACAATATTTCTCTCACCTACTGAAGGGAAGTTCTCTTTCTGCACATAACTGTGGCCTTATGGGAAGTCTTGCTATGGGAAGTATCATGACACCTGCTACTCGTCTGTCGTGATTTTCATTCCTACAACCTACGATGGGGGAGCGGTTTTCCAGATACCTTCCAAATAAGCCTCTTCTTAAAAGAGAGAGAGAGAGAGAGAGAGAGAGCGCGACTTCGTACTTGCCAAAGTGTCTGTGTTTTAGCTTGGCAACCTCCTCCACCAGCTGCCCTCTGAATTGACACACGCAGTTTACTGCCTCCGCTTTGTCCCCTCCTGCAGGCCTAGTGAAATGGCAGAGGGGGATCTTTAATCTCTCGCGGCACTGTGCGGAGTTTCCTGCCTTCAAAGCCCTCAAAGGAACCCTTGACTTCTCCTCTGTGCGAGAGGAGAGCGCTACCTTGCTGAACAGGTGCCCCCCCTGCTTCCTGCCACCGCTTGGTCTCACTTCTTTTAATCATAACATGAAGGACAATGCAGCGTGTGCTTCTCCCTCTTGAACACCGTTTGATCCGGCGACCTTGAAACCAGGCCTGGAAATAATTACCGAGCAACAACTCTACTTTACATATGGCATCAAAAGGGAGGGTGTCAAACACGCGGAGTCTTTTATTTGGGGCAATGGAGAAAATACTAATCCACAAAGAAGAATTCCAGAGGCATCCACTTATCGGCTGGTTTATTGCTTGGCTGAAACATTTCTATCCCACCTTGCTGCTGTGTGGTGGGTTAATAGAGACCATAGGGCACAAACCAATGGATTCCAATGACAAGAAAGGAGATTCCAACTAAACATTAGGAAGAACTTTCTGGGGGTAAGAGCTGTTTGAGGGTGGAACAGATTCCCTCGGAAGAATTGGAGAATTTTAAGCAGAGGTTGGATGGCCATCTCTCATGGATGCTTCAGTTGAAATTCCTGCATTGCAGGGGGTTGGCACTAGATGACCCGCAGGACCCTTCCAACTCTACAATTCTGTTCTTGTTGTTTAGTCGTTTAGTCATGTCTGACTCCTCATGACCCCATGGACCAGAGCACGCCAGGCACTCCTGTCTTCCACTGCCTTCCGCAGTCTGATCAAACTCATGTTGGTAGCTTCGAGAACACTGTCCAACCATCTCGTCCTCTGTCGTCCCCTTCTCCTTGTGCCCTCCATCTTTCCCAACATCAGGGCCTTTTCTACGATTCTTAAACTGACTGCCCTGCTAAGGAACCACTGCTTGTTGCATAGGATTGGGCAGCATATCCCAGGGGTGCACCCTCAGTCCATAGAGGTTTATGCTAGCCAAGCCTTCTGGCCTCTTCAGTCACCTCCAACTTTCCACTGTAGCTGCACAATGCAGAGGACATTGGAGGAAACTCACACAGCCTAGTGGTTAAGAGTGTTGAGTGAGGGTTGGGAAGAGCCATGCTCACATCCCTGCTCAGGCACAATGCTCCCTGGGCCATCTCTCTCGGCCCAGTACCTACCTCACAGGGTTGTTGTGAGGATCCGTTAAGTCGGACATGGAGACCCAGGAATGTCATCTTCTGCTCCTTGGAAGGAAGACGGGATATAATGCTGTTAACAAAGAAGGAAGGTCAGGAGTTGAGGCACTGCTGTTTCTTAGGGATGCTTGGCTTCCAGGAGAAGCCCCCACGAGGTGTTTCCCCAGCATGAAAACTGCCCTCTTTAGGCAGATGCTTGTTAGGCAAGGCTTGAAATGGGTTATCTGAAGGATTTCCCTCGCCGCCACCCCCACCGCTCCGCGATTCAACAAATTTGTGTCTATGATTTGGCATTTATTAAGTTAGCGCACTTGGCATGTGGCAGATGTAACCCATCTTATTACTGCCAGGTGATTGGCATTCCCAGGAAGAGGAAATGACAGAGCAGTATAACTCCTGAATCGCATTTGGAGCCTCCATCCGGCAAGAGGGATCAGCGAGATTTACACTGCGAGAGTTTCTGGAAGGGGAACTTCCTTGCCGTTTGAGTGGCAGGTCCACAGACATGCACCTTGCCTGTTCAGTGTCTGTGCGCTTTTCTCGGACCTCACTTTGAATGCCTGCGTGTGTTTTATGAGTCTATTAAGACGTGATTTACACACTCTCTTTTTTCATGTTTCAATTCCCCTTCCAGCATGCCCAAGGGACTGGCAAATTAATTGGAGGGAGCCCAGTCCCAGATGGCGGCTTGGATGAAACTGCTCACAGCCTTTCCACGGGGAACAAAGGAGATGGGGCCTCTTTGCTGTGCATTCCTCTAGACGGCAGCTGCAGCCGAACTGAAAACAACAGTCTTTGGTGGGGGGGGGGGAGAGGGGAGGGCAGGAGGTGGAGGAGAAATGCAGAAGCCTTTTCCTCCACCCCCTCCTTCTTCCCATGAGCTGAGCCTGACAAAGAATGCCACTGGGTCACCTTGAAAAGGGTACAGTTGCCCTGGCAATCTCTAGGTGGAAATAGTGAGCCAGGTATCTGCCGGCAGCCTCACGAGCGAGTCAGAAGCCAGACCAGCAGAGGATCAAAAGAGGATGGTTGCTCTTCTTCAGGTGTGCCTGGAGCTGCGAACACTGAAAGGGAAGTTTCCAAATAGGGCAATAAACCACTGCCAGGTTATTATTATTTTTAAACCAGATTGGACTGGATGATATGCTGCACCCGGACTTTCTAGGCCAGCAAAGAATCTACCCATCTCTAGTCAGGGCAGCTGTTCTCTGCTGCCAAGGTTGGAGGCAGTTGCAGGTCAGAATCAGTTGTTGGTGAAGTCAAACCACTGGAGAATCACAGCGCCAGCTGTGGCTGCAGAGACAAATAACTAGTATCTGCTGCCTTCCGTGTTGTTTTTGCTGTGTTAGCAGCACTGAAGTGACCTCCCGGGGGCACAAGCTTGAGCAGTGTGTATGGAGGTCCTGGGATGCCCAGACGACAGATGTAGTCCAGAGGAAAGCAGAACAATACATTGGGCACGAAGGTCGGAGGCAGTGATGCTTCTGAATCTCAGTTGCTGGATGCCACGGGAGGAGAGTGTGGTCTTGTGCTCAAATTCTGCTTATGGGTTTCCCTTGGGGGCATCAGGTTGGCCAGTGTGAGAACAGGATGCTGGACTAGATAGGCCACTGGCCTGATCCAGCAGGCTCTTCTTAGGTACTTACCTCCACAGTTGGAGGCAGGAAAGCTTCTGAATCCCAGGTGCTGGAAAACGCAGGGGGGTGGGGAGCTCAGGTCCTGCCTGAGGGTTTCCTGGAAGAGCCATCTGGTTGGCCCCTGTGTGAAATGGATGCTGCACTGGAAGGGCCATTGGCCTAATCCAGAAGCCTCTTATATTCTTATGTTGTTTCTATCAGCAGGGGTTTACTGATCACTCTGATAGCCTTCAAACACTTGTTTTGTTGTTTAGTCGTTTAGTCGTGTCCGACTCTTCGTGACCCCATGGACCAGACATGGATCAAATACTGGGTAGTTTTAATTGCACTGTATTGCTTTACTGTATTTTAAGTTATTGTAACTAACCCTGTGATCACCTGATTGATTGATTGATTGACTGACTGACTAAGTGAGTGATTAAATGCATTTCTATCCCACCTTTTCCTCCCAGGATCTCCAGGTGCGGCATACATAGTTCTCCCCCTCCTCTTTCAATCAGCATCCAACATGGTCTGAGCCTCCTCCACCAGCTCAGCAGCCCGAGGCCTCAGCTGCAGGGGGTTCTCCTGGAGAGAAGGAAGGCAAGGGAGGGGGCTGCCTTGGCAGCAGCCAGACCCCCATTCTTCTTCCTGCTTGCCAACTTTTCTCTTTCCGCAGGAGAGGGAGCCAAGGATTCCTGACTTCACATCAGTCTCTCTCCTTCAAAAGTCTGGTCACATTTCATGCCAACAAGAGGGGAAGTTATTAAAATAAATGTGGAGGAAGTTTATCTCTGGTCTACAGGCCCCCGTGATCAATGCAGTGCAATGGAGAGGAGAGATGGAATATTTACAGGGGCTGGTCGGCACACTTTAATAAAGGCAAGGAATTCATTAGAAGGCAGCTGAGAGCTGGCAACCCCCCTTGCAATCTCACCTGGAGGGGAGAGGAGGCAGAGGAGGGTCATGAAGGAAGAATCCTGTAGCACTGCTGAGTGCTAAGCCTTTCACTCCTTGGTAGCTAAGGCAAAGAGATGAGAATTGTAGGGAGGCTGGATTGGTTCCTGGAAGCTGGGGATTATGTGTGTGTGTGGAGAAATGCCATTCAGGTTACATTTTCATGTGAACTGTTGGATAAAAGCAGCAATGCAAAAGCCAGCTGCAGGTGGCTGGAAAGCAAAACAGGATGTTGCTGTCTGGAACTGTACTGTTGGAGAAAAGGGGCAGTCTTTTCTCTGTACTGAGCACCGGATGTTAGCTCAGAATGTAATCTGACCTGTACTGGAAGTGCAGGGGTGGAGTTGTGACTCTTCTAATGGAGTCTGAAGGGTGCAGTCACGATTCTATGTGCTGCTGAATGACAGGAATAAAAGTCATGTAAAATAGACTCCTGTCTGTCTCATTTCCCCTCCCTGGGGGGGAAAGCTGGAAGAGAGAAGCAGAGGGTGTGTTCTTTCTCACGTCCAATGAGAAGAATCGCCGATATACGACCTAGTCTGCCGGGGATCGCAGACGGAAGGTAAACAAGTGTCTCACTCAGCTGCCTCGGGGGAGGCCAGGTACCTCTGACTGTGAGCTGAGATACTGACATATGGCAGCATTCGGATGGTTGCGATTCATCGAACATCTGCATGAGAGGCTGGTGATGTGTCCTCCTCTGCTCCGAGGGAGAAGATAAGCGTCTGAGAGCAGTCGGAGGCTGACCTGATGGCTGGACCCAGAGGAAAGTGTTTTTCAAAGCAACAGAGCTCAAGGTATGCTGCATTTCGGGCTAAAAGTGTGAACGCAGATTGATTTTATTCACTGGTTCACGGGAGCTGCGTTTGAAAAAAACAACAGCTCCGGAAGGAGAGGCCTGCAGCTCAGAGACTCAGCCTGCATTCCACGAATTCCTGTGGTTAAGATAAGCCTTCCTGCATGCGCAGTAGCTAAAAGAAGCCCGCCAGAGACGTGGAAATTTACTGGCTACGTAGTTGGCACTGAGAGTGAGCCTGGGAAGCGAAAGTTTGTTTAGTCTATGTTACCGATGCTGTGCAAGGTCTGAGAAACAGCTTGCAGTTTGCCTGGAAAGGCGTAAACAACCCAGCAAAAGGCTATTGGAGTTTTTAGCAAGGCTGGAAAGTGAGAGAGAGGCTTGGCTTCAAGATGGATGCCAAGAAGGGGGGGCTGCCTTGCCCACCTCCCTTATCTAATGACAATTATTCATCTTGGTCTGTAAAGATGAAGGCCCTGCTGCAGAATCAGAGGCTTTTTGATGTAATTGAAAACCCCATCCCTGCAGCACCAACCAGAGGTTGGGAATCACAGAAGGTGAGGGCCAGGACTGCTATAATTCTGTGTGTCTCAGATGAGCAGCTTGTGCATATCCAGCATTTAGAAAATGCGAAAGAGGTTTGGGATACGCTACGTACAACGCATCAGAGAGATGCTGGTTCTTCAGCGTTGCTGTATTTTGAGAAGTTGACCAATCTGAGATTAGCGCCTGATGGAGATGTTCAAGCGCACCTGACAGAGATGAAGTTTCTACGTCAACAGATGGTGGAACGCAATTTCCGTCTACAGGAGGAAGTGTTTTGCTTCATGATGATAAACAGCCTGAACCGGACTTACAAGGTTGTTGCCAGTCAGCTTGGTTCCCTACCTGCGGCAGACCTGACCGCGAAGAGAGTGTGTGCGGTGGTTCTTAATGAACACGACAGACTTGCTGCACTGGAAGTGAAGGACAGGGGGAGGGAAGAACAGAGTTCAAATCTTCCCACTGCTGATGCTACTGGAGAGCGTGCTGTAGCATTGAGTGCTGTCCGATGTTACAATTGTGGACAGACTGGGCATCTACAGCGAAACTGTAGAAAGCCGCGACAGTCAAGAGGAGCCAAGAGCAGCTCAAAGAAGCCTGAGGCGTCAGGCAAAAGCCGTACCAAGTGCCAGGTGAAACCTGCAAAGGCTATGATGGCGAAAGGAACCACGCCAGATGTTGGGAACGCATTCATAATCGACACGGGATGTACAAAACATATGTGCCCGCACCGAGAACTGTTTTCGACGTTTAAGAAGCAAAGCTTCACTGTGAAACAGGCCAACGGTCAGGAGCTGGAAGCGACCGGGATTGGGACTGTGTATCTTGAGAGTCTGAACTTGACTATAAGCGATGTTTACCTGGTTCCAGAACTGAGATTCAATCTGCTGAGTGTGTCGCAGATTGCAAAGAAAGGACTGAAACTGTCCTATGATGCTAAAAGCTGCAAGATCTACAAAGATGGAGAACTGTATCTTACTGCCAAAGAGAAAGATGGACTGTATTTGTTGACTTTTGATCAAAGTGATTACATGAAATGTAATACTTCTGATTCTAACGAACTTTCTCTTGCAGGTGTGACCAGCATGAGCACCCGGAAGGTGACGAAGGTCGACAGAGCATTTCAGCGGGTGTATGCTGATGTGATTGGTCCTCTAGAACCATCTAGGGGTGGTGCAAAATATTACCTTGTGTGTGTGGATTGTTTCACTAATTATTCTTGGATTTTTGTGATGGAGAAACCACAAGAGACCTTAGATAGGTTTCAGGATTTTTGTGACAAGGTTAAAAATATGCATGATGCTAACATTGATTGTCTCTTCACAGATGACAAACAAGTTTTTCTGTTACAGAAGTTTCAGAAGTTCCTGGATGGAAAAGGGATAGACCACAAAGTTTCTGTTTCGCCAGAAGCGTGGAACAAGGGGGGTCTGTGTAAGGGTGAACAAAGAATTGCAAAAGGGGATGAATGCGCAATTGCTGAGTTCACATTTGCCACATGAATATTGGGCTGAATCGCTTGCGTCCTATCTTCACGTGTGGTTGAGAAAAGTCTCAACAGAGTTGGGATGTTCTCCTTTTGAGAAGCTGTTCAATAGAAAACCTTCTGTTGCCTATTTTAAGGTTTTCGGGTCTCATGTGAGAACAGAAGCTCCAGGTGGAGTGAAGAATGCCAGAGGCATTTTTGTGGGTTATGAAAAGGGTCTCTACAGAGTAATTTTGTCTGAATCTGGTCAGGTGAGTCTTACAAAGTTTCTAGAGAATGCTCCAGAAAAAGAGCGGGTTATAGAACACACATTTCCCACAGAGAGCGATTCAGATGACGATTTTTCTGATGTTACAGATTACAGTGGTACTGATGATGACAGTGATAACTCAGAGAGTTCAGTTGTAACAGTCATTGAGAGAAAATCTCACACGATGGATAGACCTTCACAGGTGAAGGAAGAACCACTGTTAGCCAATGCTACTGGTTCTCAACAAAGTCCAGAGGATGAACCAGTGAGCACAGAGGATCAGAACCTCATACGCAGGTCTGAGACAGTTACAAAGGGTGTACCACCAAAGAGGTACTCAAAAGAGTTTGCTAACATAGCTGTTGCATGTGTAGCTATTGTTAACAACTCAAAGTAGGTTAAAGCAGCGTCTAAGTCAGAGACAAAGACACAACAGAGAGTAGCTAGCCAAGGTAATGCAGAAGCACTCATTCCTTGGAAGCCAGACAACCAGAGAGGTACACTGGTGGAACCAGTGGTGGGGAGTTCCAAGGGTGGAACTGAAACAACAGGGGACTGTTACATGTATAACAACTGTTTGTTTTCTTCTCTGAATCATGTTTTGCCTATTGATGCTTTTGGGGGAGATTGTTGGATAAAAGCAGCAATGCAAAAGCCAGCTGCAGGTGGCTGGAAAGCAAAACAGGATGTTGCTGTCTGGAACTGTACTGTTGGAGAAAAGGGGCAGTCTTTTCTCTGTACTGAGCACCGGATGTTAGCTCAGAATGTAATCTGACCTGTACTGGAAGTGCAGGGGTGGAGTTGTGACTCTTCTAATGGAGTCTGAAGGGTGCAGTCACGATTCTATGTGCTGCTGAATGACAGGAATAAAAGTCATGTAAAATAGACTCCTGTCTGTCTCATTTCCCCTCCCTGGGGGGGGGAAAGCTGGAAGAGAGAAGCAGAGGGTGTGTTCTTTCTCACGTCTAATGAGAAGAATCGCCGATATACGACCTAGTCTGCCGGGGATCGCAGACGGAAGGTAAACAAGTGTCTCACTCAGCTGCCTCAGGGGAGGCCAGGTACCTCTGACTGTGAGCTGAGATACTGACATGAACTTCCCTAATTCCCACTGCCTGAACCAAAACACACAGATCCTTCCAGAGTCACATGTCTGAATTTTGCAATTCTGCAGTTCTGCGAGCAGAAAATGTGCAGGAGAAAATGTCTATAATAGGGGACAGTGTCCACAACAAGTAAAAACAGTGTGAAAAAGTGTACTACATATTAGAAGAAATGCACACCAAAATGCTAATGATTTTTCACGAGAACTTCCTATTTAAAAAATAGTTCGCAAACTGATGAGTAATTGTGGTGAGTTGAATTTAGGACTGGGAGTAGGAGAGAGCGGGACTCTTGTATACCCTAACTCATTTGTAGCATGAAAGGGTATTTCCCCCCTCAATCTGGAATAATATAAGCTTATTCTGAACATGCTGATTTCATTCTAGATTTTCAATTTCTTTTCCTAATGATCCCTAAGATGGAATTTGCCTTTTTCATGACTGCCACATCAAGCTGCCTACTATATGACCCCAAGGTCTGATTCCTGGTCTGTCACCTCCAGTTCAGACAGCATGAGAATATATGTGAAATTAATAATAATAAAAATTGCCCTGACATGCATCACTTTACACTTGTTTTGCTGAATTGCATTTACCATTTTACTACCCATTCACTTAGACTGGAGAGGTCCTTTTGCAGCTCTTCACGATCTCTTTATTTTAACAACCCTGACCAATTTAGTTTCTAGTTTATTTGGAATGGCAGTTCTCTTACGGCACACTAGTGTGCCCTGACAAATGGCTTGGGAACAACCAACTTCATTGTTTCTAAAATCAGTATCCGGCTTTGCTAACATAAAAACCATACTTTGCTTCTCTGCCTCACCAAGTGCCTGTGACTGCTGCTAACTGGTGCTGGAGACCCGTTGCCCCAGTTAGGCACATGGTACGTAGGTGGCACCAGTCTGCCAGGATGTGCCCTATTGCCTTACAGCTGAAATAAACTGCATACTCAGAGCCTCTCCCAGAAAAAACATCCGCTGTGAATTTCTCAAAATACCCTCTCTGAATGGGAAGTGAGAATTCACTCTCCATGCAGGGTACATTTTCTGCATGGAGTGATATGGCAAATGGAACGTTATACATCATAGGTGAGGGATGGGCTACAGGTATTGCTTTGGTCTCACTGGGCTTGTGTGGGAGATGAGCTGGGTTTACTCCAGCCAGGAGCCTCTGCCACTGGAATCCCACTGGCTGCTTTATGGCCCTGAGCTTGTGCGTCATGCGCCTGAGCAAAGCCTGAAGTCCTCCTCTGGTAAATCACATTGCAACCGAGAGGCCCTGCCTGAGGCAAGATTATTAATGAGGCTGCTCAGAGAGTGCAGCAACCTGATGGCTGGGGAGCTGTTGAATAGGAACCAGGAGAGATTACAGCTTGCTGGGTTTTGTTGAACAGTGTACAAACACAATGAAACATTGTCCCGGTGCTAAATATTCTTGTCATTTTTTCCTCCTCTCCTCTTCTTGGATTAATGGCATTTGGCAGGCTGAAACAAAGCCACTTGCTTGTGTTGAAAGCGCTTCATTTGCCACGATCTGGGTGCTGTAGTCTTCTGCCAATCATAGCAGGGCCTCTTTTGTCAAAAGGAGAGATGCTGCAGAAGACAGGGCGCGAGGAAGAGGGAGGCCCAGGTGACTTTGCAGGGAAAACATCGGTTGTAGGATCTGCATGAAGATGGCAGAAAACAGGATGCCTCCTCCTGCCCCACACCAAGAGCTGTGAAGAAGGCAGCAAAACTATTTCTGCAGGAGAAAAAATTTGGAAGAGGGACCTGGATTCATTCTTGTATCCCAGTGGCAAGGAGCCAATTTAGAACACAGAGGTCTTCCTCCAGTGTTCACTTCTAGTAATACCACAGTGACCGTCAGGTGTACAGTGGTTGAGGAAGTTGACTCTGGGCACCAGTGATCCATCTTGTGAGCTGTGGGAGATGAGTGGTAGTCCTGGTGGAGGGGCATGCATGGGGGTTGGCAATGCCTAGAACAGCTTCCTGCTTCTGCTGGAGGACCCTTGGTGGTAGGAGTGCTCTGCCATCCTTTACATGCTTCCAGGAGCCTCACCACCACCACCACCAGGGCATGGTCTGATCAATCGATCTCATGACTCCTCCAGACAACATCCCTCCTGATTTGCTTACACAGAGCTTAAGCAGTACTTAGATGATGTCCAGTCTTCCACCACCACCTCCTCCTTATTTATATCCCCCCTTCCCCCGATTGGGACTCAAGGAGGACAAGCAGTGGCAAGAACAGGTCCATCTGCCATGTCCAACCAAGTCTCTATTACACATGCCAGGTCAGTTCCTCCACCCACGATCAAGTCATGGATGGCAGCAGTCTTATGAATCCTTGACCTGGCATTGCACAGTAGCACCTTAAGGTCATGTGGGGCACCCTTGTTGATACCTGTATCCTTCTGCTTATGACCAGATCCATAGGCAGGGATAGTCTTCAGACAGCGACTAAATTTTGCTCCTCAGTAATGACATGGTCTGGTCCTAGTGTAACTAGGCTGGTTATTGCTGCTGCCCTGTTTCTGCCACTGTTTTATTTTTGTAGATTATGATGGTTGATTCATTGTTTTTTATTTAACACAATTTATTTATTTATTTTCAAATGGTTTTCAGCTGCCCCGAGTACTGCAACTGCAGTGGAGGGGCAGGAGATAAACAGTGCCTGTGACAAGCCACCAACTTTGATTTGTGTCAAGGCAGAGTGAAGTTTAGCTGCGGATTTACAACTCTCCTCTGGGCTTGGCTTGGGAATGCAAATGAGGGCCGCCTCCGCTTCTGTGTTGTGTCCAGATGCAGGTCCTCCTGAGACTTCAGTGTACAGGATTCTTTGTGCCTTCATTCTTACACATTAGCATATTGCAGTTAAAAATGTGAAAACTATTCGGAGAGAACAGCCTGAACATATGCCATACTGACAACACGAAAATATATGCAAAAACATTGGCACAATATGCAGATCAAATGTCCTATATTTTTAGAAACTGGATCTGTTTACCCTAGACATGCATGCATTTGTGAAAGTTGGTCACTTATATCGAATACTTTATTTATTTCACACTTGCCCCCGTTTCCACATCGAAAGTGACATTTTGGGCTGTCCCAAGACACTTTGGTGCCTGGCAGAAAATCAGAATGAAAAGCCTCTGAGCCATTTGTGGAGAGGGCACACAATGAAGGGCCTCAGGTGTTGATTGCAGGGTTCAGGTTGCCTTATATGAAGAGAGGCTGTCCTTGAGTCTCTTGACGAAAAGCGTGTGCAATTCTAGCCACTGCAGAATGGAAAAGACTCAGAGCAGGCACCATTATATATCTTTTGTATCTGAGATCCCTGTGTGTGCATGTGTGTACCTAGACAGTTATGGCGATGACTTACCTGGAGCCAGCTATGGGGAGAAGTTGCTACTGTCTTAAAGGTGATTTACTTCTGAGTTGTAAAACCCAGTGGCTGCACTTTTGCAAGCTGTTTCTTGGGGGCTGTGATTTAAGGTTTGTTTAGAGATAATTTCACTGGCCTCTGGGTTTACAAGCAACTTCAGTTTCCATGGACCAAAAAGTTTAGCAAGCCACGTAGACGTGGGAGTTGTTTACTACAACCTGTATAATCTGGAGGCGATGGGAGGAACCATTGCAATATATTAGATGTCACAATAAAAAATCTGGAGAGGGAAGAGGCAGTTAAGGCTTTTCTTTCTTCCTTTCTCACCGAATTCAAGGATTTCAGAGCTGGAAGGACTTGCTCCTCAGTTCTTGTGCCGTAGTTTGTGGCCTCTGTCCTTAGAGCCAGCTCGGTGGCACAGCTGTCCAGCAGTGTTCTTGCAGATGCCCCAATGTAGAGGATGTCCCTGGACAGTTGCAACTCTCCCACTTGCAAAACATTATGGGGTGGATTGAGCCCTGAGCTATCTAATCTTTTGCTGCATCTCTTGCATTGCTGCACATGTAGCAATTGCTTTGGATTCACAGATTCAGAGAAAATCGTTGTTGTGAGTTTGGCTGGAGACTCTGCATGATGCCTGCAGCCCCTTCCAGTTCTTGAGCTCCTGTACCCCAGAAAGTTAGAATCTGACGAGAGGAGTTTGTGGAACTAGTCAGACAAGTTACTTTGTAATACAACGACCTTTTCTGGCCACTTAAGTGTCCTCACCATAGCTGTCAACTTTTCCCTTTTTAAAGGGAAATTTCCTTATTCTAAATAGGATTCCTCACAAGAAAAGGGAAAAGTTGACAGCTATGGTCCTCACAACCATGACAAAGAATGGGCAGGTTGCAAGAGCTACAACTAGGTGATGACTTTCCCCAAAGAATCCTGGGAACTGAAGTTTTTTTCCATGATGCTAGGAAATGTAGTTCGGTGCGGGTGAAGCTACACCCCCAAGTATTCTTTAGGGGAAGCCATGTGCTTTAAATGTGGGTTGAAGGTGCTTTAAATGTATGGTGTGGATCTCCCTTTGAACCCCTGGCCAAATCTGTGTCATTCACACACCGACCCTCCCTGACAAATGACATGCGGAGCCCAGCTTAGGGCTCCAAAGTTCTGGTGGGCTTTCCTTGTCAGCAGAGCCAGGAAAAAAAAGAAGACCAAACTTGTTCTCTGGATTTTGTCATCTCTTCTCAACACCCCGTCCATCATTCCGCAGGGCCATCTGTTCCCATCTGCATTTTTAATGCTGCTTCATCCCTTGTTATCGCTGCGTTGCTGCTATTTGCATGATGGTGTCGGCTGGGTGCCGTCCGCTTCATCTATCCTGGTGTGACAGCCACTGTCCCCCTTGCTCAGTGGGAGGAGGCACCCTGGGTGGCCTGCGCTCAGTCCCTAGCCCGGTTGCATCTTCCTCGGATGGGCCAGCATCCCTGAACTTGGCACAGATATGTTCTTTGCTCAAGATAACAGCATGCTTGAGACAGAAGATGCAAATAGCTGCTTTGCAGATAGGTCCTTCGGGACTGGTGCCTCCTAGTGTTACACAACCCTTGCTCCTCCACTGTGAGCTCCACAAGGAAGGGCAGTTGACTTGCCACACTTTGCAGGGTATTGCACTTTTCCCGTGTTTGTTTGGGTATAACCTGCTATGTCTTGGAATTACTTAGCAGAGTTAACTTGGAAGCTGCCTGTTATTGGATACTTCTGAGATACATCACACTGAGAATTTAATTTTGGGAAAACAAGAAAGTCTATGCTTATTATAGGGAATGCATATTAGATAGTGAAGAGTTCCTATTCTGGCTAACTAAGCTGGAGATCCAAAAATCCAAGCTTGGCCTTTCATCTCTCCAGGAGAATGAGACAATAATGGACTGGATGAGAGCCAAGAAACTGAAGCTCAATCCAGAGGACTGAGGCCCTGTTAGTGGGCAGTTCCCTAGACCAAATGGATGGGAGGTTGCCTGCTCTTGATGGGGTTACCCTCCCTCTGAAGGAGCAAGCATGTAGCTTGGGCATACTTCTGGTTCCTTTTGCTGTTGCTTGAGGCTCAGGCATACCCTCCAACATTTGTCAGAACAATAGGGACATCCTATTCCATAATGATAATAGTAATAATAATTTTATTATTTATACCCTGCCCATCTGACTGGGTTGCTCCAGCCACTCTTAGGCAGCTTCCAACAGATATAAAAACATAATAAAACATTAAACATTTTTTTAAAAAAAACCCTTCCCTATACAGGGCTGCCTTCAGATGTCTTCTAAAGGTTATATAATTACTTATCTCCTTGGCTCAGGGGTTGCATAGCTCCATACCCTCCAACATTTCTCTGATGAAAATAGGGATGTCCTAAGGAAAAGTGGGACATTCTGAGATCAAATCAGAAACAGGGGCGGCTTCTGTATATCTGGAACTGTCATTTGAAAATAGAGACACCTGAAGGGTCCCCTCGGGTGGCCTCAGTAGGATGGAGTGGCTTCCATCACCTTTGGCTGGTGGCCCAGCTGTGCCCCTATCTGGACAGGGATAGCCTAAGTTCTGTTCTCTATGTTCTGTAACTTCTAGATTAGATTACTGCAATGTTCTATATGTAGGGTTGCCCCTGAAGTTGGGTTGGAAACTTCAGCGGGTGAGAATTTGGCAGCCAGGTTGCTCACTGGGGCAAGATGGTTTGAGCATATTACAGTGATCCTGGTCTAACTGCACTGTCTTCATGCAAAGTGAGTATGTCAAGGTTGCTAAAGCAGGAAAGGGATAGCACACACTAGAGCTGACTTAAAAAAAATAAATGGTTATTTTAAAGACTTTTATAAATCCCTAATTTCTCCCCGTGCTAAGTTGTGCTGATTGGAAAGCAGCAGGTCTTTAAAAAATAAAATAAAATTTATGCTAAAACACTTTCCCATTTAAGTGCCATAAAAATAGAAACAACAAAGCATGTTATTTATTTTTTAGTGACAATTTATGTACCGCTTAATTATAATCATCTCTAAGTGGTTTACAAATAACTCGATACAATAAAAATGAAAATCAGTTAAAACTATAAAGTCAGAATTCAATTGCAGTGCCTGCTGGAATAAAAGCATCTCCAGTTGGTGCTAGATGTTCAGCAGGGAGGGAGCCTGTCTGGGCCCCTGGAAGGGTGTTCCATAAAATTGGGCCTACAATTCTGAATGCACAGCTGCTGGTGGACATGAGCAATGAATCCTGCCTGCTGATGTTCTGCAGTTCACTGGACACATTTTCTTGTTCGCTGAGGAAAGGAGGTGGTGGTGGAATCTGCTGTCTTTGTCAGTAGCCGCCATGTGTGAGAGACCAAAAAAATCTGACTAATTCAAAATGCCCAGTGCTAAATGTGGGTTTTGAATTTTCTGTTGATTGGGGATGTTTATTTCCACCGGAAAGGGGGAGCAGGTTCTATTCCCCACTCCCGGGATTTATGGATCTAAAACAGGTAATAATCAGGCCAGATTAAGATTGGTTGGAACCCTGGAGGTGTGCTAATTTGTGGCGGTATGCGTACACAGAAAAAACATGGCCTTTTACAATTTAAAGACATATCACTCAGTTTAAAGGAATTGAGAAGAGGAGTTTGGATTTGATATCCTGCTTTATCACTACCCGAAGGAGTCTCAAAGCAGCTAACATTCTCCTTTCCCTTCCTCCCCCACAACAAACACTCTGTGAAGTGAGTGGGGCTGAGAGACTTCAAATAAGTGTGACTAGCCCAAGGTCACCCAGCAGCTGCATGTGGAGGAGCAGAGACGCGAACCCGGTTCCCCAGATTACGAGACTACCGCTCTTAACCACTACACCACATTGGTTCTGCACAGACTAGGTACCCTTTTGCAAGCATTTTATAACCTACTGTCAGCGGCTGCCTCAGGTCCCAGCTCACAAAGGACCAATGCCAGTTGCTCTTTATAAACAAAAGTCTTTATTGTGGTTCATTGTTGGTTTGACATCCGTGGCGCGCAGCGCTACGTCTGAGTCCTTAGACCGGCGAAGTCCCGTCTGAATCCGCCCCTCCTTTACACCAGTTCAATACCCGAGCTTTGCTCCACCTCTTCCTTTCCTGCCTCTGCTCCTTACGCCTCCGGGTCCTCCTGCCCTCTGGGATCCCAACCCTCCTGGACTCTTCGGAGGCGGATTCTTCTGACTCCTCCCCCTGTCTCCGGCGGGCTTTGGGACCTGGCTCCCAATCCGGATTTTCTGCTGTCCCTCGCGCCTCTACCTTTGAACTTGGCGCGCGCGCGCAGCCGCCCACTTTCCTCCTAACGGCTACACTGCTCCCTTCACTGCTTTCTCCTTCCGGGAGGCTGGACGGCCCTGCTCTCTCCTCCGCCCTTCCACTCTCTGACGGAGGCGTGGTCAGTCCTGCCTCACTCCCTCCTCCTGCAGGAGGAGGCTTTTGTTCTAATCTGTGGGATTCTCCCCCCCCCCCGCTGCGCTCTGGTGGGGAAGCTACCCCTGATTTCCAGCTGCCGCTTGGCGACTCCCCACTGGCCCCCCTTGCCCTGACCCTGGGGGCCTCCTTCTGGGAATCTTCTGATTCGCTGGAGAGACTCAGGGAATCTCCCTGGTCACTGTCACACCCTCCTGCGCTCCCCTCCGATTGTTCCCCTTCGCTCTCCATCTCCTCCTTCTCCTGTGGCTCAGTCCCTGAGCCCCTGACACCTACTTATTCACAACAGCCATGTTAGGTAGGTTGGAGAGAGCTGGCAACTGGCCCAAGGCAGGAAATGAGGGGAAAAACAGTGGTTAGTGAAGTATGGAACTTCAGAGTTGTTGTTTATCAAAGTTGGCAAAATTCCATTTCCCTGCACTTTGTGGAGAGTGGTTTATTTATAATTTATCTATCTATTTATTTTTGAAAACATGTTTATTATTTTACATTGGTTTACATCAAGATCAGACAGCATACAATTTGTGCCAGAGCCTATTTATTTAAGTTGGCGATGTCCCATCCTTACATCAAATTAAGAAAGGTTAAGCTCCCCAATTCTGTGTTTAATGCAGGGGAACCCAGCTGTTCTGATGATCCCACCACCTTCTCTAAATGACAGGCTCCCCCGTGCATCTGGTTTTCTGTGTGCATTGGGCCTGAAATGCTCTGCGTTGTGTGGTGGGCCTCGTGCAGCATCTGCTTGATCCAGAGGGGAGTGCTTAGCAGCACACGGCTCTGCCTGCTTTGAACCTGCTGCTGCCTCTGCAGGAGGCCCGCCTGATACAAATAGCTTCTCCACTGAGGTGACTAATGACTTGACAGTTTGGGTCTTGTCCCACTTCTCCGTGTGACAGGAGGGTCATGGGCAGGGAGGAGGAGCTGAGGCAAATGCCACTGCCGCTTTTTATTTTCTTTAAAGGGAAGGAGATAGAAGAAGGGGCCAGAAGTTTGCTCCGCAGGTGAAAACTGCCTCCCTGCGATGGAAAGGAAACTGAGCTACTTCCAGGTCAGTGGTGCTGCTCAGTTGTCTGGAAGTAGAGCAGAAAGGGGAGGAGGAGACTGCTTCCTGCATCCCTCAGAACACATGGCTTGGGTTGCTTTGTGCAAAATGGGTTCCAGTGACTTCCTAAGGGCTTCCACGATGGCTACGCTCTGCCTCCTGGGTCTGGGGCAGCATTACTTCTGAACACCAATTGCTGGAAACCACGGGAGGGGAGAGGGCTCTTGTGGTTGAATCCTGCTTGCGGGTTTTCCACCGGGGCATCTGGTTAACCAATGTGAGAAAAGGATGTTGGACCAGATGAACTGTTGGCCTGATTCAGCAGGCTCATCTTACGTGCCCGGCAAGTTCGGATCCTGAACTGTTGCATTTTCCAGGGCTTAGCTTGCGACAGAGCTCCCCAGAGCTGTGTCGAGGATGGGCAAACGTACTAGCGTTGGTTTCCTTCAGTTTTACATTTTTTTTCCAATCTTAAATTCAGTTTGCCACATTTTTGCTAAAGTTTGCATTTAAAAAAATAAATAAATAAAGTCATCGTGAAAATCCCTCAGCATTTCTCCTAATATTGACATGTTTGTAGGTTGTTTCTTCTTATATAATGCCTCTTTGTATGTTCTTTCCATTAACAGATACATTTTGCTGTGCACTTCTGCTTAGTCATGCAATCTTGAAGATTTTGTTGTTGTTGGACAACTGCATTGTCAATTTTGGGGAAGTTTTACAGTGGTACCTTGGGTTATGAACTTATTTCGTTCCGGAGGTCTGTTCTTAACCCGAAACCATTCTTAACCTGAGGCGCGCTCTCACTAATGGGGCCTCCCTCTGCTGTCATGCCGCCGGCATGCGATTTCCATTCTCATCCTGGAGCAAAGTTTGCAACCCAAGGTACTACTTCTGGGTTAGCAGAGTTTGTAACCTGAAGTGTTCGTAACCCGAAGCGTTTGTAACCTGAGGTACCACTGTAATTCCAATGGACAGTTTGTATTGGTTTTGGAAGTGTGAGTCAGATAGGGCTAGGGCTGAATTTCACCTACATTGCTCCCTGCAACCAGGGGCAGAGGGAGGGGGGGTGCGGTGGGGGCGGACCACCCAGGGTGTCTTTGTTGAGGGGTTGACATTTGGTGCGCTGCCCGCCCGTGACTCCCAAGCCTACACCGAGCCGTCGGGGGAAGGGGGGCAGCTGCACCGCTTTCCCCTTCATTTTGAGTTGCAGGCGGGTGGTGCGCCGAATGTCCGCAATTGGCAGCTAGCTCCGCCCCTGTGGGCAGCTCGCTCTACCCCTGGCTGCAGGGTGTGCGCGCCGCTCTGTACACCCAAGCGGCTATCCCACGGCTGGGAGGGCACTCTCCGCGCCCCGCCCCCTCGGGAGAACTCCTGCCTTGGGCAGGGCGGGCATATGCTCCGCTGCCACCTGGAACATGTGATGTCATACTGAAGGTGTCCTTGAGAAGACGAAGAAGAGAAGAAAAGTTTGTATTTGATATCCTGTTTATTACCGCTCTTAACCACTACACCACACTGGCTCTCATGAGCATGGACAAACAGTTTCCCCCTCCCCAATCAGCCTTCTGCATGTCTGAGATTCACAGCACACTCCTAAGCATGCTGATGTGGTGGTAAGTCTCATCGTGGTGTGCATATTACTGTTTGTTCTGGCTCCTGTGCACTACCACTGCTGGTGTTAGCCACAAATCCATATCTTTCCTGTAGTTCCTTGATAAATACTGCTGTTTGATGCATTTTCCCTCAAACCAGCTCCCATCTGATTTGCAAACAGCCATCACAATCACGTCACAGGCAGGTGGATGTGTGTCCATTTGAGACAGATGTTGCAGATGCACAGATGACTTCCCTTCCATTCTGTGCTTCAAAATCTAAGAATATCTAAAACTGTTCTGGCTGCTGTCGTCAAGCCATTTCCTCTCAGCCTCCATAGGAATGAGAGGAGTGACCTTCCTTAAGAAGGAGTTCTGAACACAACCAAACACACACACACACACACACACACACACACACACACACACACACACACATATATATATATATATATATATATATATATATATCTCCACATGCTAAATAGAAATTTGTGTGTTCTGAATGAGGAGAAAAAGGCCAGTTTGTGGAGAACTGAATTTCCTCACTTTCCCTGGCCAGGTACAATTTCCCCTGACAAATTTCATTGGTCAAATCTAAGAGAAGGAACAGAATTATAGCCAAGCACTTTAATAATGGCTGACAGCATTTGCCAGTCCTGCCTTCTGTCTTTGAGACCAGCCTCAGGGCCCAGTCAGTTGGCAGCCAAGAGCAGGAAATGAAAATCTTCGGAAAGAATCACATGTAAAAATGAGGTTTCGAGATGCAGAGCAGCAAAAATTTAAAGCACATGACTTCCCCCAAAGACTCCTGAGAAATGTAGTTTCACCCTCACAGAGCTACAATTCTCAGCAGCCTTAACAAACTACAGGTCCCAGGATTCTTTGGGGGAAGCCATGCATTTTGAATGGGGGTTGAATGTGCTTTATATGTATGGTGATGATCTGCCCTGATGGGTCGCCTGCCTGCCCTTAGTCCCCAGGGAGAGAAATGGGACATCTAATCAGCTTGGTCCAATCCAGGCTACCACTGATTGTCTACCCTAGTTGTTGTTTCCATTACAATCTGCAGGGTTGTTGCTTGCTTAATCCGAGAAACAGGTAAAGATGTCCTATTTGCATTAAGACTGCAAGCAAGCAAGGGGTTAATTTTTTTTTCTGATTTGGGAAGAATCATGAGCCTGTGGAATCCACTAGAGCGAACAGTTGCAGGAATCCTCATCTTGTCATAAGCTGGCCTTGTAAGAAAGGAAAATGGCTACCCAATACTATTCCATTTTGCATGTGACAGGCAGAGACCGGGTGCAGCTTGCAACCCTCACTCTTGTCCCCTGCCTAAGAGGAAGCAGAGCAAAGATGAAAGTGATTGAGCAAGCAAGCAAGCAAGAGAAATAGGTCTTGGGTGCTTTAAGATGATAAAGCAAAAAGAATATGGGATTCAAAATCAAGGGTTGACTCATGAATCACCAGCCCTGACAAGCAGCGAGAGGTTTCACCAACACTCTGATTCCTGGGAAGATCTTGAGTTTGGGCCTCCTCTGGTGACTATCTCAAGTCCCCCAGGGGAATATTAAAAGCTGCAGGTTTGCTCCATTCGACTCCTCTGGGTTAAGTCCCAAGGAGCACGCCTGTGCATGCGTGGGGCCAGGCAACTGAAGGCACAGCGGATGGCAGGTCAGCGAGAGGAACCTGCACCATCCAGACTGTAGAATAAAGCAGGCATGTGAAAGGCTGAGCCCCAGAGGGGGAACTCCTTCCCTGGGGAAACCCAATGGGCTCCTCCTCCTTCCCTGTTTTAGGCAGGAAACTTTCTGTATTTCAACAGGCATTTACGGTAGGGTTTGTGTGGTTTTAATTTGCTCAGTGCTGTGTTGGTGCTCATGTTTTTCCTAGGAGGACTGTTGCTGATTTAATATACAGTCGTATCTTAGAAGTTGAACGGAATCTGTTCCGGAAGTCCGTTCGACTTCCAAAACGTTCAGAAACCAAAGCACAGCTTCCGATTGGCTGCAGGAAGATCCTGCAGCCAATTGGAAGCCGTGGAAGCCCCATCGGACGTTCAGCTTCCAAAAATAGTTTGCCAACCGGAACAGTCACTTCCTGGTTTGCAGCGTTCAGAAGCCAAAACATTCAAGAGCTAAGCTGTTCGAAAACTGAGGTACGACTGTATTCATTTGTGTTGTTTGGACATCACTGCTGCTGCCTCTGCAGAAAGGCAGGTGATGGACACAGAACAACCCATTGCCTCCATGGCTTCCTTATGGGCTCCATGGCTTCCTTATGGGCTCTTGTGTTGAGTAGCATATTACTTTCATGTGAATGTGCCTAGGATTGCAGCCTTATTATTGTTCCACCCCACCACAATGTCCAAGTGATTCCAGGGGTTCCTCTGATTGATGGACAGCAGATTGATGGAGACTGTGGTGTCTTTATGATATATGGTGTATTTTCACATATATATGACCTGAGCCTACAGTGGATGGGCTCACAACATTAACACCCCAGAAGTTTTCCCATAGTCACAGTCCTGGAACCAGGCAGAAATCAATCATGGCTTCTGCTTGTTTCTATCCCAGCTCTCTCTTGCTTTAGTCAAAACAAAAAAAAATTCCTTCCAGTAGCACCTTAAAGACCAACTAAGTTAGTTCTTGGTATGAGCTTTCGTGTGCATGCACACTTCTTCAGATACACTGAAACAGAAGTTGCCAGATCCTTCTATATAGAAGATCCTTCTTATATAGATCTTATATAGAAGTTGCCAGATCCTTCTATATAGAAGATCCTTCTTATATAGAAGGATCTGGCAACTTCTGTTTCAGTGTATCTGAAGAAGTGTGCATGCACACGAAAGCTCATACCAAGAACTAACTTAGTTGGTCTTTAAGGTGCTACTGGAAGGAATTTTTTTTGTTTTGACTATGGCAGATCAACACGGCTACCTATCTGTAACTCTCTTGCTTTAGTCTTTCTCACTACCAGCCAGGTAAAGGAGAGGACCTACCCATTTGCCCTCTGGCACACAGCAACCTCTTTTGTTATACTAACAACTATGCTTAGTGGTACTTTGTTGTTGTTGTTTAGTCATGTCCGACTCTTTGTGACCCCATGGACCAGAGCACGCCAGGCACTCCTGTCTTCCACTGCCTCCCGCAGTTTGGTCAAACTCATGCTGGTAGCTTCGAGAACACTGTCCCACCATCGTATCCTCTGTCCTCCCCTTCTCCTTGTGCCCTCCATCTTTCCCAACATCAGGGTCTTCTCTTCTCATGAGGTGGCCAAAGTATTGGAGCCTCAGCTTCAGGATCTGTCCTCCCAGCGAGCATTCAGGGCTGATTTCCTTAAGAATGGAGAGGTTTGATCTTCTTGCAGTCCATGGGACTCTCAAGAGTCTCCTCTAACACCATAATTCAAAAGCATCAATTCCTCGGCGATCAGCCTTCTTTATGGTCCAGCTCTCACTTCCATACATCACTACTGGGAAAACCATAGCTTTAACTATTCAGATCTTTAGTGGTACTTAGGTGGCAACTATCTCACAAAGCAATTTGCCTGACTAGTTCAATGGAATATACCACTCACTTTTAACCCTTGCTGGATCCAGGATGCCAGGAATTAGAAGGGACACAGGCAGGGCTTTTCCCCAGCCGGAACTCACTGAAACTCAGTTCTGGCACCTCTCAGGGGCGCACGATTGCCATTATAAAGGCAACAAGGAAAGCGTTGATGGTGAGGTCTGATATCTCTTTTCTTAGAAAGATATCACTGAACACAGGCATCATGAAGACTAACGCCCGAAACTCACAACATTATACAGGGCAAATCTAATCAGTTAATACACAGTCAGACCCAATGCCTGCTTTATAGTAAGTAACACTTATTAGGTTTAATAAGGCTTAACACTTCACTTAATCCTATTGGCAGATTCAGAGTTAGATGCACTAAAGCTGAGCATCACACACTGAAAGCCCCTCCAACGTACATTTAAAGCACATGGCTCCCCCCCCCCAAGAGTCCTGGGAACCATAGTTTCCCCTCACAGAATGACAGCTGTCAGCATCCTTAACAAACTGTAGTTCCAGGATTCTATGGGGAAAGTCATCTGCTTTAAATGTGCATCGGAGGGACTTTAAATGTATGGTGCGGAGCTGCATTTTTCTCTGCTGTTAGAGGATGTAGTGAATCCACATCTATAGTGATGATGACTAAGTTACTTGAAAATCTCTAGTCACATTGACACAGCTTGATCATACAGCTGGATGCTAAGAAGGAAAGAAGGAAGGAAGGAAGGAAGGAAGGAAGGAAGGAAGGAAGGAAGGAAGGAAGGAAGGAAGAAAGAAAGAAAGAAAGAAAGAAAGAAAGAAAGAAAGAAAGAAAGAAAGAAAGAAAAAGAAAGAAAGAAATGCCACTGGTCTTAATAAAAGTCTGCTAGTAAAATGCATCCTTGGAGTGGAATTTTATGCTCACTTCAAAATAAACCCCAGAAAGTGCAGCATTAAAAAAAAGCACATTCTCTCTCACACACCACACCATTTCCTGGTTCAAATCTTGTTGAATTTTAACTATAATGATCACAGGCTTCCTGGGAGAGAACAGGCAAGCACCCTTATTCCCTCAGTGCCAGGTGTCTTACTCTGTTTTTGCTAACTGAGCTTGACACTTCCCCGGGTTGACAGCGTTTTTCTGGGAATTCTCTGGGGGAAAGTTGTTAAAAATGTGCTTTGTATTAGCCGAAGCCTGCAAGATACAAGCCTTTTAAACGAACCTGCTCCGGGGCAGCGTAAAGATGTTACGATAAAAATAAAAGCAGATTAACATGCCACCCCCGCCTTGAATTACACTGGCTGGATGGGGATAGGATCTCTGCTACATCCTCTTGCAAGGGCAGAATGCAAAGGTGTGCAGGTGGTGTGAGTGTATGTCAGAGTTGCGCTGCTATAACTGTGGCACTCACGTGATGCCATGAGTGCAGGAGATCTAATTGGGCAGAGCTGAGGTTATGACTGTGGAGGAGTTGGGCTGAGCTGGCATTTCATGCTGGTTCAGAGGTTGCTGTGACCCGTGTGATGTCACACTTGGAAGCCAATGGGGCATTGCTGCATTGATCTGATCTGTTTTTAGAGAGCAGACAAGTTGTAGTGGGGATGGTGGTGCAAGGATATGCTGCCAAAAGAGCACAGTGGGCACATTCGAGAAACAACCAGGTCTTGTAACAAAAGTTGAGAAGCCGCATTGCCAACACTAGTTTTCTCAGAACCCATATGAATAAACATGCATCAATATGAACTTCCACTCCTGAAAAGCAGGGAGATTTGGCACATTACCCCTCAATGGAAGAAAAGCAGTGTTGGAGCATAGTTTACTTCTTTTTAAGAGGACAAATAGTGGGGGAAAGGAAGTTAGGGAGTTATTTGGCCTCCTCTCTAGTTTGGCCCTTAGAAGCATCTTCACCATGTTCTTCTTTGCACTAAATGCAGCTTCCTGGAGACAGCAGAAGCCTGTAAAAATGAGAAATGAGTCCAGCCTCAGAGATCACCTCCTGCCCATCATTACAGGCCTCTTTTTCCAGCGTGAATGAACTAAAGTGCACTCCATTCTGCAGTACGCAGAGTATAAGCAAAACATTGAGCCTGCCAAGAGTTTTTAATTCATTAAGGCAATATTAGTCAATCAGGATGCTTCCCTCATTTTACATTGAGCAAACAATGAAACCTCAAAAAATTTACACTGGTCATTCAGAGCAGTAATATCTTCCCATTGATTTTCTTTCCCTGATGTCTCCCCCCCCCCAGTCTTTTTGTTGTTGCTGCTAAATTTAAACATTATTGGTTTTTAATCATAAAAATTAGGTGCTGTGGAGATTTAAAACCACAGAGAGAACAAATGTTTCCCCTCCACAAGCTGTAGCTTACATGGTTCTTTTCACCCAGATGCCACAACCTGAGAAAATCTAAAACTCAGTATATTGGTGGCATATTGGCAAGGCAGCCAATATGTCTTTTGCCAAAGGAGATATTAAGGCCAAGAGGTTTCAATTATTATTTTTTGCAAACCGTGACCTTTTTTTTTGTTTCCATTTTTTCAGTGGCAAACAGCCATGGCACAAACACTGGAACAAACAAACTTCTAATAGCTTATTGTCCCAGTATAGGCAAGAACAACTCTCAGGAACCCCTGCAAGTCAGTGTGGATGACTGTGGTCAATAGAAGGACCAGGGGTTTCTCCAAGATAGTCAAGCACAGATCCATGTCATAATGCAAGTGGAACTGATGTCACCAAGCAAACACTAAGATTTTTTTTAACCCTACCCCCCTTTTGTGCGTGTGAAGTTGCTGATAGTTACAGAATGAATCAAATAAAATTTGGCTTATTTGGGGCAGATTCAGATGACTTTGACCTCCAAAGGTTGACCAGAGCCTTAGCTATGCAGATACTCCTGGCCCTTTTTACCCATACAGACTAAGATCAACCAGTTGTCCTCCTGGTGTCTATGAACATATTTGGCTCACCTAACGATCACTCTCACTTGGAACTGGAAACATCCTTGGTTGTACTGTAATGTCTTTCTTTATAATAGATATTTGTTTTTGCTTTTTAAAGTATCACGTTGGCTGGGATATTTTGAGCTTAGCACAGTTAAGATTTGTGCTATTAATAATCGTTTATGTGCCAAGCTTATGTTATCTGACTGTTTCTCCTCCTTCCTTTCCCCATGTTAGATTCAGTATGGATTAGGAAATGTCATTTTGTTAACAATAATCAAAATCTGAAACCTTGGAGTAATGTTTCTGGAACAAATGATCTGCTTATTTCCAGTTTTGATTTGAAAACCGATGAAAGTTGCCGATATCTCAGTGTGCTGAAATAGCTGGTATACCGAGAACTGCAGCACATAGAATGATGTCAAACACTAAGCAACTGGCTGAGCATCAAACACTTTCCCTGGTTTCTTATTTGCAGATGGGGTTGCCAACACTTTAAAGGGGAGACTTTGCTGGCACTCTCTTCTCTCTTTGCCTGGGAAGCAGGATGCTTCAGATTCACAAGAGAGGTGAAGGGATTGTGATGTGCTGCAGAATGTCTCATTTAAATGGGCAAAGCATCTGTAAATTGGCAGTTTAAAGGAGGCAATACAGCAGCGTGGCCCATCCTTCCTGCCATCTAAAAATCTGATTGCTTTGTTAGAGGAGAGCCAGCACACTCCTGATTGGTTCAGGTCACTGCTGTGATTAGTCTAGGAAAGGTATCTGAAGAAGTGTGCATGCACACGAAAGCTCATACCAAGAACTAACTTAGTTGGTCTTTAAGGTGCTACTGGAAGGAATTTTTTTTGTTTAGTCTAGGAAAGGTTGTTGTTGTTGTTTAGTCATTTAGTCGTGTCCAACTCTTCATGACCCCATGGACCAGAGCACACCAGGCACTTCTGTCTTCCACTGCCTCCCACAGTTTAGTCAAACTCATGTTAGTAGCTTCAAGAACACTGTCCAACCATCTCATCTTCTGTCGTCCCCTTCTCCTTGTGCCCTCAATCTTTCCCAACATCAGGGTCTTTTCCAGGGAGTCTTCTCTTCTCATGAGGTGGCCAAAGTATTGGAGCCTCAGCTTCACGATCTGTCCTTCCAGTGAGCACTCAGGGTTGATTACTTTAAGAATGGATAGGTTTGATCTTCTTGCAGTCCATGGGACTCTCAAGAGTCTCCTCCAGTACCATAATTCATAAGCATCAATTCTTCGGCGATCAGCCTTCTTTATGGTTCAGCTCTCACTTCCATACATCACTACTGGGAAAACCATTGCTTTATCGATACGGACCTTTGTTGGCAAGGTGATGTTTCTGCTTTTTAAGATGCTGTCTAGATTTGTCATTGCTTTTCTCTCAAGAAGCAGGCGTCTTTTAATTTCGTGACTACTGTCACCATCTGCAGTGATCATGGAGCCCAAGAAAGTAAAATCTCTCACTGCCTCCATTTCTTCCCCTTCTATTTGCCAGGAGGTGATGGGACCAGTGGCCATGATCTTCGTTTTTTTGATGTTGAGCTTCAGACCATATTTTGCACTCTCCTCTTTCACCCTCATTAAAAGGTTCTTTAATTCCTCCTCACTTTGTGCCATCAAGGTTGTGTCATCTGCATATCTGAGGTTGTTGATATTTCTTCTGGCAATCTTAATTCCGGCTTGGGATTCATCCAGTCCAGCCTTTCACATGATGAATTCTGCATATAAGTTAAATAAGCAGGGAGACAATATACAGCCTTGTCATACTCCTTTTCCAACTTTGAACCAATCAGTTGTTCCATATCCAGTTCTAACTGTAGCTTCTTGTCCCACATAGAGATTTCTCAGGAGACAGATGAAGTGATCAGGCACTCCCATTTCTTTAAGAACTTGCCATAGTTTGCTGTGGTTGACACAGTCAAATGCTTTTGCGTAGTCAATGTAGCAGAAGTAGATGTTTTTCTGGAACCCTCTAGCTTTCTCCATAATCCAGCGCATGTTTGCAATTTGGTCTTTGATTCCTCTGCCCCTTCAAAATCCAGCTTGCACTTCTGGAAAAGGTAGGTGGCACCAAAAATGGCTCTAACCACCTGCCTTGTGCTGACTACGGCACCCCTGTTCAAATTTCCAGGAAGGAAATATAAGAAGAAAGAAAAAATGGTGCTGAAGTTACAGCTACCAAATGAAAGGGTGGCTGCAAAAAATCTCCCCAAAGTTGAGATCAAGAGATTTGTTTCCATGACATTGGTTGGCTCAGCTCTATTAAATATGCCAGAAGCAAGGCTATTAGCTGTGCTATGGAAAGCAGCTACAGGGCAAGTTCTCTTTCTTGGGTAGCAGAGGGATTAGGGGAATTATTAATTACAGGGAGCCCATCCCTGTGTGGATGGAAACTGACACTAAGGGCAAGTAGGAGGCAAGGAGCTTCAGACAAGAGTTGGCCTGAAGGGAGAGGAGGCTAATGCCTTCCTGAAGCTAAGCAGGTCTGGGTCTGGTTGGCACCTGGATGGGAGACCCCCTGGAAACCCCTTCAGTTCCACGATGGAAGAAAGGTGAGATATAAATATAAGTAAAGAAACCTCACAAGAGGAAACAACAAAGCAGGCTGGATCTGCATTGAGAAATGGGTTCATTTTCTTTGGAGTGAACATTAGAGAATGAGATAAGGTGGATGGGCCTTTTTGACAGTGGCACCCAAACTGGGGAATGTCGTTCCCCAGAGAGCCTAGGCTTTTCAGTGCCAGATAAATGCCTTTCTATCCTCTCATTTTAAGATCTTCACTGTTTTCAGCTGTGCTTTGTTAAAGTATGTTTTGCTTAGGTCCAGGAGTGTCAGGTTGGCCCCGTGACCGTGGGTGCCTGGGGTATTGGGTGCCATGCAGTGTGCATAGCCCTGGCACTTAAATTTGTGGGTGCCCAGCCCCTTCATGGGGAATTTTGTGGTGCTTGGGCACCTAAGGCACCTGGGAGTTGGCACCTATGCTTTGGTTGATTTTATTTGTATTTATTAGTTTTGTAATGTTAATTTGCTCTGATTAATTTTAAGAGCTCTTGTTGATGGTCTTTCTGGCTTTCAACTTTTTATTGTTAAGTGCCCAGGGGTCATTATTTATTGCCCAGTGATGGCCAAGATCCTTCCTTTAGTTACATCAAATGTATAAAAATGGAAAACATCTTGTATACAAATCCATATAAATCAATGGAAGGACCTTGGCTCCTCCTGGATAATACATTCTGGCTGTGTACACACTGTATACTTTTAAAGCACATTTGGTGCACATTCCTCCTCTCAAAAAATTCTGGGCACTATACTTTACTCACAGAGTTCCAGTTCCCAGCAACTACAGTGCCTGAATTCTTTGCGGGAAAGAATATGCTTCAAATGTGCTTTAAAGGTATAGTACATACACAACTGTGAGGAACCTCTGCTTTAAGACACTTTCATCTGATTGTAGGAAAATAGTGGTCCAGCACTGCTAAAGGGCTTTAGCATGGAAACAACCCACGAAATTTAATTTTATTTTTTTTAATGATGGCAATCCAGTGTTTTCTCTACTATGAAGAACAAGAACATATTGTGAGGGAGGGGTGCCTCCCCCCAAACAGCCCAATTTTAAATGGTTTTTATGCCTGATTTAAAAACAAAACACTGATCCAACACAATCACTTGCATATGTGGGGTGTGTGTGTGTGTGTGTGTGAGAGAGAGAGAGAGAGAGAGAGAGAGAGAGAGAGAGAGAAAGAAAGAGAGAGAGAGAGAGAGAGAGAGAGAGAGAGAGAGAGAGAAAGAAACATCCGCTGAATGACATTCCTTACAGGCCAACAAGGGAAAATATTCTAACATAAAATATTCATCCAGAAAGTCTGCCTTTGAACTTCCTCCTCTTCCCTTCATCCAAGTGGGAGAAGGAGGGATGAAGAAGCCGTTTCTCTGAGAAATCTCCATCTTCTGATAAGAAACCAAATCCTCTGATTGAGACCCTGGGGGGCTGCAGAAGGGCAAAGAGCGGGGAGGGATAATTGGCTGCTGGTGCAGCACGGAGGCAGGGAGGGCAGCTGTGGCTGAGGAGGAGAACACCTCCACTCCTATGGGGCTGGGGAGCAGCCTGATCCAGACTAGCTGAGTCCTCAGCCTGTTCTCCTGCAGGGCAGGAGAGGGATCATTAGTGCTTTCGGGTGACGGGTGGAAACACTGCAGTGGAGCTCTTGAAGCCTGGCACGTTTTACATCCTTGGGGCGTATACATTTCTGTTCAGATTGCATTGGGGTAGCGCAGCAGAGACGGGGGCAAATGCCCAGGAAAGCTATTGGCATGTGTTGGGGATTCTGTGTGTTACTGTGGCCTGCATCCTCATTTAATCCCCACAGCTAACCTGTGAGGTAGGTTAAACTGAGAGGCGGTGGCTGTTCCAGGGTGACCCAGTGAGTCTCATGGCTGAGTAGGCATTTGAACCCAGGACTCCCAGATCCACATATATAACATCCTAACAGTTATTTAGCCATGAGTTTGGGCCAGCCACTGCCTCTCAGCCTAACCTACCTCACAGGGTTGCTGCAGGGATTAAATGAGGATGGGCAGAACCATGTATGCCACTTTGTGCTGCTTGGATGAAAAGATGGAATAGAAATGCAATGAATGAATGAATGTGCTTTTTGCCTCACTGCCTCTCTTGACCGCAACTCCCATCTCATTGCTCTGTAGTTGTGGGCGATGCCACCTTAGACTTCAGAGTTTAATGGCAGACCCCATGTTGTCACCTCAAATCCAGGCTACAAGGCCTGCTATCTTGACCTCCAGGCCCACTCTTGTCAGTGTTTCTTCAGCCATCTTTGCATCTAACATAATATGTGGAGGAGGCAATTGGGGGAAAGAGGGGAGAGGAGGTGATCGCCATGGAGGCCTGTGAGTGTCCCCCTTTGGCCTCCCCCTGCTTGAAGAAGTCTTGTGCACAAAAAACGCCATGGTCACAGTAGCCTGGGGAAGAGCTGGGGGGACTCTTAGGCAGCTCTGCATATGTCTTTAATATGGTGCATTTCTCTCCGCCAGATGGTTCAGGCTGGAGCACAGCTTGGAGGAGGGCAAAGAGGGAGTCTGACTCAGAAACACAAACACGGACAAAAACAACAACAATCCCCGTTAGCAGTTGCTGGCAACGTCTCTGCGCCTGCTGGACCCTGACAGAGTGGGGCTCTCGGGTCCTGTCTCCTCAGCCTTATTGGCTCCTTTGTGAGCAGAAATTGCCTGCTATCTGGTGCTACAACAGCATCCATGTAGCACTGATGCTTTTGCAAATGGAATTGTATTTCTTACTGAGTGCACATCAGTTGCGAAGGTGTTGTTGTTGTCGTTGTCGTCTTTGCATTCCCATTCCCCTTTTTATCTCTTACATTGGGAACCGGGTTCCTCCACGGTAACTGCAATCCACATTCAGATAACCGATGAGTACATTCTCAGTTCCTTCCACGCACCAGGCTGCTCATCTCTCAGAGGTCTCCTGCCCCACGAAAGCAAACCTCAGTTGCATTTTCCCTTAGTGCTATTATCTCTCTCCGAGATAGTGGTGCAGGTTGGTATCTAGAATTCCATTGGCAGGTTGCTGTGGGGTGACAGCCTTTCAGAGGAGGCTGGGGGTCAGGGGAGGAGGAGGGAGAGGCGTCACCTTCTTCTCCTTTTTGAAATTCCCATGCTGGTGTTGTAAAATGGGGGCGGTCCTCATTCGGTGCTGGATTGGCAGCGAAAAGGCAGCCTCCTTCTCCGCAGACGGTAACAATAGCTGCTCTAAACTTTACAAGTGATGTGGGCTGCAGGCTGATGTATGTAGAAAGGGAACTTTACCTAAGCACAGTGCAAGTTCTATAATGATATAAAATGGCTGCTTCCCTGGGTTTCATTTTCATCCTTGCTGTTCCCTAGAGCTGCTTCTCGCCATACAATCGCTTTCATGGAATATTTAAGTCCCTCCTTTGCTCTCCGAAACCCATTTTGACTGCCAGCCTTTCACATGCATCTCTACACAACAGCTAACAGACTGCGTGGATTTGTTAGGAACATAGGATGGTGCCAAATGCGTATTTTCTCTCGGCAGCAAAGGCGCCTGCACATTTTTGGAATGATTCTGTAGCTCTTTCCCAATCCCATTTGCTGAAGAATGATTCCCACCCAGCAGTTGAAAAAGCCTTTCCTACTGTGCTATTAAAATTAATTCTATGATATCGGGAGGCAAAGTACAGGCAGTTATTGGAGTGTATGAAATTTGTCAGGATGGTCCAAAAGTTGCGCTTAAAATAAGGTTGGGAAAAAAGGGCGATTAAACAACGTAAAATTGGCAATGTGATTTGATCTGCTGGGCATTTCTCCCCTCTTCTTTCTTATCTTTCTTTTTTATCGTGCAGTTGAAAGATTGTGAAATGGTGGCAATCAAATTACACAGGACATTGTCCAATTCTAAGAGTTCACCCCAGTGCACTTTGCTCAAACAGGCGGTGTGCGGTGGGGGGGGGGGGGGAGGCCCATCAGCCTGCCGGCGTCTTTCCCTCCCCAGCCCAAATGAGTATCATGGTTGCCACAGGTTATTTGCTAGATCGGGAAATGAATTTCCAAGTGAAGGGGAACGTGGAACTGCAGGAGATTAATAGATGTTATTGTGTTGGCTCTCCGCGGTACCTCCCTGGGGCTGTGCTACAGGAATATCATAGCATGCAAATATCATTTGTATTGTGATCATCTGCATCAGCGGTGGGGGGTGCTTTATGTCAGCGAAATTCTCCCCGAGGCCCCCACAGAGAAGAGAAGAATTCTGTTAAGTGTGCCTTGGCATTTAAGGGATTGCTGCCTGTTCCAAGCAGATGTTCCAAGGATTAGACATCTCATTTTGCCAGGCACTTTTCATATTAGAGAAAAGGGAGCGGCAGAAGAGAGAGGCTACAGTTATTTCTATTGGGGTGTTTTGTTTTGTTTTTGTTCTTCGGCTGGGTTTTCATGGCAATAAGGGGGGGGGGGGGCTGCGATGTCCAGCTTCCCAGGAAATCGCCAGCAATCCGGCTTATGAGTTGGAAAAAGGGATAGAAAGATGGTTAGATTAGCATCTCTTGAATATTCATGACCCTTCCCTCTGGGTTCTGGAAGCTGAAATGCTATTTATCACCAGAGGTCCTTGTTCATACTTTATCTTTTTTAATAAGAAAAAGAAGCAGGAGGAGCTAATTAATTAATTAAGGCAATCTGAACATGTTCAGAGATTCTCTCTTTGTTATTTTTTCTCCATATAAAAGTTTTATCACAATAAGATACAAGTAGTTTTTCAGTGTGACTTCCACTGCATACACTCTATTTCTTCTTCTTACCTCTCATGTATTCTGTAGTTCAAAGAGGTTGTGGAACAGAGCTGGGGCTCCTATTCAGCCCCCACGCTTTTTGTGCTTGTCTCCATTATCTGGTCCACAGGGATCTATTTCTGAACTGGGTGGCTACCTTTAGATGTCATTGGGGCTAGTACATCTCCTTTTCCTCCACCATCACAAATCCCTGCCCCCTCTGTAAAGCCTCTTCAGCCAGGATCCATTGCCACATCCAAATATCAGTTGTGAATTATGGAAATAAATTCCCAAAGATGAAAAGAGGCCCCTAGCTTCTGGGGAAGGGTTGTTGTGGTTCCTGCATTGCGGAGGGTTGGACTAGATGACTCTTGGTGTCCGTTCCAACTCTATGATTCTGTGATTCTATGAGTCTGTGCTTGGCATGCAGAAGATCATGGGTTCAATCCCTTCTCCACTGCCATTCACAGCTGAGATTGGGAAAGATTTCTGCCTGAAGCCCCAGGGAACTGCTGCTGGTCAGTAGACCATACTGAGATAAGCAAGACCAGCGATATGACCTGAATATCTGCCTGGCACAGATGAAACCCCCCCCCCTGATTCTGTATTCTATTACTGTTATTATTTGTTATTTGTTATTACATCATATCCCACCTTCCCACCCAAGACCTCAAGCTGATGTACATGGTTCTCTCTCCCCATTTCATCCACACAACAACCCTCTGAGGTGGGTCCAAGGTTACCCGATGACCTTCATGGCTTCATGACTTGACAGCTGATGTGCCCCACTGCTCCCCATGCACTTCCACTCTTGGGGCAGGACTTACTGCATTCAGCAGTGTCGGCACAGGCAGGCGAAAAGCCTGTTTGGAAGAGGGTGTTTGGAAGCATCAAAGTAGCAGGCAGGGGAAGGGTTATTTACTGGCATCACTCCTCTGTTCTCCGTCATCTCCAGAGAGGTTTTTCATGCACAAACACACACCACAGACTGGGTGTCAGGCCACTCTTGTGAACACTGGTTTCTTACATACTGCTGAGGTAATTGCTTGAGGTACTTCCCAAATGTTGCCATCTAAGCTGTGACAAAACCTTTCCTTGAAATTCTTGAGACTCTTTCTCAGGGTACTTTATGATTTCTTTAGAATTTTGGTAAGTGCAAGGTTGTTGTTATTACTTTGATTTATTTACCCACCCTTCAACCTAAAGGCTCAGGGCAGGACAGAACAATTAAAAAATAACATCAAAAGCAGTTTATCATCATCTTATCATTGTGAGGTGGCCATTGATGGAGTATGTGGTATGGTTGTGACAGGGCCATTGGTAGAGCATGCATTCCCGCCTGCCCCCCCCCCTACCAAATGTTTCTCCGGTGCTCGGCCGACTCCTCAGCTGCCTGCGCTTCCTGATCTGGAGAAGCCCCCTGAGAGGAATTCCTTCACCACAAGAGCTTTATCCGAAGTGCCTGAGATCAGTGCAACCACAGATTTGTTTTGCAGGGAAGTCCAGACCTCCCTTAAGCTTATTTGTAGCCTTGAAAGTTGGACAATATGAAAGAAGCCTTGCACCCTGTCTACAAAAATTTCTCTGACTTTCCCTCCCCCCTTTCATAATTTTCAAATGTCATTTCTAAATTGGTCAAGAATAGTGGTGGTAGTTTTATACCTTGGGAGAAAGGAGATTCTCACTGAACATTAGGAAGAACTTCCTGAGTATAAGAGCTGTTTTGACAGTGGAACAGACTCCCTCAAAAGGTGACGGATTCCCCATCCTTGGAAGTTTTTAAAGGTGGGATGACCATCTGTCAAGGATTCTTAAACTGGGATTCCAACTCTTCAATCCTATGATTTTGTGATTTAGCACTGTGCTGGTTATGATATTTTTGAGACATGTCCTGCAATCTGTTGCTAGCCTCCAGTAAACTTTGCATTTCCTGAGGGCCTTCTATAGATGGCAGTGTTACCCAGCCAGTCTATTTCTTCAGCCACTCTTATTGGGCTTAATACCAAGAAAAACTCCAGGCATCACATGGGGCAAAAATCAGGGTTTCCCTCCCAGCGGCCTCCTTGTTCGCTGTTCTCTTAGGGACCAGTACTGCCATGTGTTTGTTGCAAAATCTCAAGAATGATGCATCATTTGCTGGATTTGCTGCCTCAGACTCTCAGGACTGCTTCTGGAAGAACCCCCCCCCCTTTTTTTAATTTATAAAAAGATGGTTTCAGTAATTCACTTTTTCTCCTCTTTCAAAACAAAATTAAAGCTCTTGCAAAGTCTTATTCAGTGTGGGATCCAACCCCCCCCCATTATCTTATGTATGCAGTTTTAGTCCTGCAGACACTAAAATGTGTGAGGTTTAAAACATTCCTGTTGTTTTTTTAGCTTCTACCTTGTTAACCTGGCTTATCTTCCAGTGCATTTCAACTCATATGCAGATATATCTGTAGTCCTAATACTTTTTCAAACCACTTCGTATAATACATTGTTGTCCTCAGAAGCTCTTAGCACAATAAAGCAAAGTGTTTCTTATTGAGCTTTTAAAATTTGAATTATGAAGGGTCATAGGCTTTTTGACAAATCTGAAGTCAAGAATTAACTTGTCAAATGCAATTTTTTATGCCTGGTGTTTCTAAATCACTTAAATCACTAAATCACTTAAATCTATGAAGTTACAGGGAACCAAGCAGAGGGCCTCCTTGGTAGTGGCACCTGCCCTGTGGAATGCCCTCCCATTGGATGTCAAACAGATAAACATCTATACAACCTTTGGTAGACACCTGAAAGCAGTCTTGTATCAGGAAGTTGCCTGATGTTTTGTTGCTGTGGGATTTTTTAATATTCTGTTGGTAGCTGCCCAGAATGGCTGGGGCAACCCAGTCAGAAGGGGGGGGGGCACACTCACTCACTCACTCACTCAATCAGTCGTCTCCACCCCCGTCATTCAGCCCGGACACTGAGATCCAGCACCGAGGGCCTTCTGGCGGTTCCCTCATTGCGAGAAGTAAGGTTACAGGAAACCAGACAGAGGGCCTTCTCGGTGGTGGCACCCACCCTGTGGAACACCCTCCCTTCAGATGTGAAGGAAATAAGTAGCTATCCTATTTTTAAAAGACATCTGAAGGCAGCCCTGTTCAGGGAAGTTTTTAATATTTAACGCTGTATTGTTTTTAATACTTGATTGGGAGCCGCCCAGAGTGGCTAGGAAAACTCAGCCAGATGGGTGGGGTATAAATTATAAATCATCATCATCTTCAATCAATCAATCAATCAATCAATCAATCATATCTACCAACCAGTCTCACCCCCAACCAACAGCAATATCTCTATCTCTATCTCTATCTCTATCTCTGTCTCTGTCTCTGTCTCTGTCTCTATCTCTATCATCTCTATCATCTCTATCTCTCTCTGCATGTGTGTTTATTCAGCAATCTTGATTTAGAAACTTGCTTTTGATTTCTCCCTCCAAATGCCATTTCATTTTCACTTGGCACGTTTGGTGTTTTTTATTACCCTTCTGGCATCTATCCATGTGTAGCATATTCAGTGAAGTGCAGGTTCATTGAAAGCTGCCTAATGGCCCAGTGTTAACAGAAAACGAAGTCAAACCGGGGCTAAGTATGAATGTCAGTGTGCAGGAAATTACAGTGAAAACCACAGTTCCTTCATTCCTACCATGGCCCCCCCCCCCCCGTTGCCCTGCTACTTAGAGCTAAGCCATGGCTTGGCTCAAGGTTACATCTGCACTGGGGCTCATGGCTTGTGCCTCTGCCCCCTGCCCTTTAAGTAGACCATAGAACATCAAACTGAAGGTGGAAGGTGAAAGAGATGCTCTTTCCCATTGCCTCTCTCAGCTCTAGGTGGTTTTCAAGGCTCAGGTTGAGGTCTGAGCACTGAACATAAAGTGTCTGTGTGTGGGGGATCAAGAGAGTAGGAGAGGGGGATGGAAAGGACAGTGGGGAGGATGAGGCTCATGGAGAGAATGCCACTGGAGTCAGGAGGGAGTGCAAGTGGACAGAGAATTGAGTGAAAGAAAGAGAGGGGGAAGGAGAGGGGGAGGGAGGGAGGGATAGTAGGATGATTCACCCATAGGCATGAAGGATCCAATAAAACTTATTCTGTTGAAATTGCATAACTTGCTGCCCTCCCAAAGCCCCCCTCCCTGAAATCACATCTGTTTCCATTGACTGAACTGTAACAATCATGGTGATTCTGGTAAGTTCTAGTGTTGACATGGCACAAAAACCTGGAACTGGGGCAGATATCCCTATGGATCTTCAAATGTGTACACAGATGTGTTCTGTCACTTGCTGCTGGTTGGCTGTCATCCTAAATCCAAGAAACTCCATGAGTATTGTGTGCCCTGGATCAATTCTTTTCTGGTGCTGGCTGTGGTTTTTGCTGCTGCCACGTGGAAACCTGATTGCCTTGTCAGAGGAGAGCCAGCACACTCCTGATTGGTCACGGATGTGATCAGTCCAGGAAAGGTAGGTGGCACCTAAGATGGTTTTGTGATTCTGGCTGTTGTTTTTGCTGTGCAGGAAGCTTTCATTTGATGTTGATTTTTGCATGGGTGGTGGTGGTGGAGGAGGAGACAGCACTCTAAAACCATGCAAGTTCAGGAGGATCCATTTTAATTTTGCCTCTGACTTTTACCCAGACCTCTTGGAAAAACAATGTGTGTGTTTGTGCACACATGGGACTTCCTCTCCATTTGTCTGGGACAGGGAAACTGAGCCGGGTGTGTGTGTGAGTACAACCAGAGTGGGGGGTGTTTGTGGCATTCTCTTGAAATCTCAAATCCGCTCTCCCCAAAAAGTTGCCAACCACTGGTTCTAGTCCAACTGTCAGGCTTCAGAACAAGGAGAAAGGAGTCTTCTTAACAGTTAGAAACTTTAATGATCATGGCAAGATAACAAAGAACCTCCTTCCTAGGAATGAAGGTACTCCTCATTAAGGGTTCCACCCACTTCCTCCCTAGTGACTCATGTCACTTCCATGTCTTGTAACCTGATCTCATTACCATTGTGCTTTCTGTGCTGCCACCTTATCTGCTCTTCTTGACCTTCGGCTAAGCGGATGAATACTTTCCAGAGAAAGTGAGTCTGTTAACTCTCTCCCTCCCCCAGTGCTTCTCCTCCTATCTGTTCCCCATCCAGTACTTCCCAGCTTCTGCCTTCTGAACTATGTCCCTCTGCAAGCCACTGTTCCAAACCTATACTGTGCTCCTGGGAAGATTCAGGATCCTGATCAGGAGCAGCATTCCGCCTTAGTGCAGCCCTCCTTAGCACAGTCCCTGACATCAACCCTCTATTACAAGGTGGGGCAACTTCCAAAGCAATGACTGGTCAGTCTACACCAGTGGTCCCCAAACTTTTATGGTCCACTGCCTCCTTAAGTTCAGTAAATTCACCCCCAGTGCCCTCTACCCTATCCTATAAAAAGCATTATCCAGAATAGTGGTTTGCACAACAAACTAAAACCATTCTCTCCCCACCCCTGCCTGGACATCAGACAAACCTGCCAGGCACATGAAATCCATACTGGTCCTTCTGGTTGTTATACCCACCTGGGAAAGGCTTCAAGGCAAACCTTCCTAGTCTCAGACTCTGTCCTGGGAAATGGTGCCATGTGGCTATGAGGCTGGATGCTGTGCGCACTGAGATCAGGTCACATAATTAAAACGTCCACCTCGCTGCCGGTCCAGGCATGGCACGGCGATTATCCAAACACCCTTCGACCTGAGCCACATCTTTCTCCCAGCTTTCACTTCGCCAATATTTATGGCACAGGCCAGAAAACTCAAACATGGTTTGTGTTTCAACTTGATGAAGCCGAGGCTTTAAATCACACCAGCCTGCCAAGCAAAGTACTTTAGCCTCCTGCCCTCGACACTGTAAACAGACTGCCTCTTCAGCACTCCCGGGGACAATTTAATGGACTACTTAATACTGCCAATAGCTTTTTGAATGCCTCGGGTCCCTCCTTGAAAAGTTTCCCCTTTGTTTGTGTTTAACCTTCCTCTCTTTCCTCTTGTAATCAGCTGCTAAAGGGAAAAGCAGTGTTGCAATTGGGGCCAATGATTGCTAGATTTCCTGAATATGGAAAGAGGAAGGGTGGACTATGGCAGAATGAGGATTGATGCTCAGGGGGCTTCCAGACAAACTGCTTATTCAGCATGCATCCTGATTTGTTTGCAGGGAGGTTAGATGCCTTCGGCTATGTAATGAGCATCCATTCTGATTTGTTAGCAGGGAGGCAAGAAACTGGTACATCTGCACAAGTGTTGTCCAACAATCTCTCCCCCCCCCCCCCGGATTTTCTCATCACTCCCCTTAACACAAAAGTCTGTTTGGGGGAAGAAGTGGGCTTAATGCTCAAGGGTGCCAAATCAGCTTTCACTCTGCTACCTGAATTTGTTAATACATGACTGAATCTCAGCCCCTCAAAATTTGCAGCCTTATGTTTTGGTCTTTCTAAAGATATTCTAATTTTGACTGGACCTTTTTGCACATGGCATATTTTGCACATTTGGGGGTTATGAGCATGGTGCTCTCCTCCCTCCTTCTTGTGAGCTGGGCTTTCCTTCACTGGAGGTTTTTAAACAGAGGTTGGATGGGCATCTGTCAGGGATTCTTTAGCTGTGGTTCCTGCACTGCAGGTGGTTGACCTAGATGACCCTTGGGGTCCCTTCCAATTCTACAATTCTATGAGGAAATGAAATGGGTTGCAAATAAACAAGGACAGTCCAAACTTGAAGTTGATAACAGCATTCAATGGGGCTTTCATTTCCAACTGAGCTCAGGTTGTGTTTTGGGGGGAGGTGGTTTGTGAACCAAACCCAAAAACATCCCCACATCTTGGAAAATGTGGGGTCTCGCTGCAGGAATGTATTCCCTTGCTTGGCTTTCTAGGAATTCAATTGCACAGGCAATGTTATGGGATGATAAACCTCTTCCTGCAAGTGCTGTTTAGTAAATTGGTTGGAAGCTGGCATAAGCTCTCCATGGCAAGATTCCTCTTCTACCCATTTAATATTTTCTTAATGATCTCTTTGCTGTGGTGCTCATTGATTCACAGGGAGATATATCTTGGGAACAGGCAAGACACCAGTGCAAAGAAATACTTTCTTCTTCCTTCCATCTGTCCATCCATGCTTCCTGTAGCTCTTCTTGATGCAAGATTTCTTCTGTTTGCAAGGTAGATATCTCCCAAGAGCTTGGGAAATGATTTATAATGAATTGAAAAAAATTTTTAAGATAACTTTTGTTAAAAGACCAGAAGCCCTTTTTATTAGGCATTTCAGGTCAAGATATGCCAAAAGAGAAGAAAAAAACTATTCATGTATGCTACAACAGAGGCTAGGATCTTACTAGCCCAAAGATGGAAAAGCGATGAAATACCAACCGAAGAACAATGGCAAGAAAAACTGATGGAATTTGCTGAAATGGCAAAGCTAACTGAAAGACTCAGAGACAAAGGCAACAGAGACTCTAAAGAAGATTGGTAACCATATGTGCTGTATCTCTGGAATCAATGTAAAGAAATGGACTCACTAGCAGGGTTTGAGTAAACACTTACAATTAATAATATAAACATAGAAGTTGTAAAGAGGAGGTTAAAATAATGAGAATATAACAACATTTAATTTAAGGATATAATATTGAAGTACAGTATGGTAAGCAGGAGAGGTTTAAATGTAATAAACCAGAAGGGGAAGTTGAGGGAAGTCACGGGGTAGGGGTGGGGTGGGGGAATGTGGGGAATTTAATTTGTCATTATTTGTCATGATGTAATTATGGAAAATAATAATAATATAAAACTCAATAAAAATAATTTATTTTTTTTAAAAAAAGAACTCCCCCAAGAGTTTGGCTATGAGTCGTCAAATTTTGCCAAGCAAAGAGGAACTGTGCTGTTTGAGTGAATTCCTCCGAAGTATGTTGGAGTAAACAAAACAACCACTCATTAAGCTGTCAAGAAGAAGTGATGGTGGTGGGATTGTAACTTAAAGTGTGGGACTGCTTTGGAGAAGGATTTGATGGTGGTGGTGATGGTGTGTGTGTGAAAACACTAAAACGAGAGCAGCATTTCATTCCTGAGGCTCTGTTGAGAATGCAGAATGGGACACACCACAGTAATAAGGATGTCGATAAGCTGGAAAACGTGCAGAGGAGGGGTGACCAAGATTATTGAGGGTCTGGATACCAACACACAGGAGGACGGTTGAAGGAACTGGGTATGTTTAGCCTGGGGGAAAGAAGACTGAGGTGAGATAGGATAGCCATCTTCAAATATCTGAAGGGCTGTCAAATGGAAGGTGGAGCAAACTTGCTTTCAGCTATTCCAGAGGGTAGGACCCAAATCTATGGATTCAAATTGTAAGAAAGGAGATTCTGACTCAACATTTGGAAGAGCTTTATGATGAAAAGAGCCATTCAACTGTGGAATGAACTCCCTCAGAAAGTGGTGGACTCTCCTTCACTGGAGGCTTTTCAGCAGAGATTGGTAAAGGTAAAGGACCCCTGGACGGTTAAGTCCAGTCAAAGGCGACTATGGGGTGTGCCACTCATCTTGCTTGTGAGGCCAAGGGAGCCAGCATTTGCCCACAGACAGCTTTCCAGGTCATGTGGCCAGCATGACAAAACTGCTTCAGGCACAATGGGACACTGTGACAAGTGCCAGAGCACACATAAATGCCATTTACCTTCCGGCCACAGCGATACCTATTTATTTACTTGTGCTTGTATGCTTTCGAACTGTTAGGCTGGCAGGAGCTGGGACAAAACAATGGAAGCTCACTCTGTCGCACGGACTCAAACTGCTGACCTTTTGATTGGCAAGCCCAAGGTGTTCAGTAGACCACAGTGCCACCTGCTCCCTAGAGGTTGGATGGCCATCTGTCAGGGATTCTTTCGATATGATACGATACGATAATCTTTATTGTCATTGTCCCATACAGAACAACGAAATTGAAAAAATCTACATCAGACATTCAAAACCAACAAGCCTGCTATCCCAGCCTGTTTAGCCCCCTAAAAACTCTGATACCCCATAATTAAATACAATATACTCCTATAGAGACTACCTTAAAGGTAAAGGTACCCCTGCCCATACGGGCCAGTCTTGACAGGCTCTAGGGTTGTGCGCCCATCTCACTTAAGAGGCCGGGAGCCAGCGCTGTCCAGAGACACTTCCGGGTCACGTGGCCAGCATGACAAAGCTGCATCTGGCGAGCCAGCGCAGCACACGGAAACACCGTTTACCTTCCCGCCAGTAAGCAGTCCCTATTTATCTACTTGCACCCGGGGGTGCTTTCGAACTGCTAGGTTGGCAGGCGCTGGGACCGAACAACGGGAGCGCACCCCGCCGCGGGGATTCGAACCGCCGACCTTTCGATCGGCAAGCCCTAGGCGCTGAGGCTTTTACCCACAGCGCCACCCGCGTCCCTTAGAGACTACCTTACACTGCCTTTAAAACCAAAATCGCATTTGGATAGAAACTGTTTCTCAGGCGGCTAGTCCTAGTCTTAATAACCCTGTACCTTCTTCCAGAAGGCAGAAGCTGAAAGAGATCATTTCCGGGTCCTGCACTATCTCTGCAGCTTTCTTATGACACCTGGAAGTGTAGATTTGATCCAAGGTGGGAAGAATGCACCCAATTATTCTCTCTGCAGTCTTTACAACCCTGGACAGCATTGTTTCCCCCCTGACCATGCAGCTCCCAAACCACTGTGATTCCTGAATTGCAGAGGGGTTGACTATATGGCCCTTAGGGGCCCTTCCCACTCTATGATTCTATGAGGAAGAAGGAGACTCTTCTCAGCCTCCTCCCCTTGCAAAAAACCCTCCCAGGCTCCAATGAAATTGGCAGATGGGTTTGGGATTGCCAGAACAGCAGCATCAGAGCTACATTGCTCCAACACCCACCTCTCCCGATGCAGAATGTGTTTTCCACTCATCTCACCACTGTTTTTATTGTGCTTTCAAAATCTCACATCTTACAGATACCACATAGGAGCCCCATGAGGAAAAAGAGGTTTTTTATATTTATAAGTAAGTATGTGGCTGGATTCCAGTACAGTTATTCTTAAAAAAAAAATATATTGTTGGCCCTTGCTCCAGGTGCACACAAGCTTGCGTTGAGATGAATGTCTCTAAGTGGAGAACAGCCTGTTTGCTGCACAGCACCCGCCATTATTCATAAGCGCTTCCATTTTAATATTTCAGGGGCTGCTCGAAAGCTACTTTGTCACAAGGCTGCTAATTAACACAATAGGATTATGCCGAATGGGATGAATCATTTACAGCAAATCACCCACTAGCAATTCATTTCCACAGGAGGAGGTTTCTATCACTGGATCCATTTTGGAGAGAGCAGTTTGAATTAAGCACACTTATCCCCGGGTGCTCACATTTTCCCATGCATACCTGAAGCATGCGGGCTCCCAACGGAGGATATTTGGAGAGCTGTTTGTGGCACAGTGGGTAGATCGAGGTAGATATGATGGCGGAATCTCCCAACTCTGTCAAACACTCATTTGTAATAGCAAGAAAGAGCATCGTTAGAATGGTAAATGGGGGGGTTTAGTGCCTGCAACAAAAGGTTGCAGTTTATCACAACTCTCCAGCCAGCCAGCCAGCCAGCCAGCCAAGCTGTCCCCCAGGATACAGTCAGTTGCAAGGGCATCAAGCTGGGCACTCTCATCCCCTCTGCTTTAGCTGTGATTCCTGCACTGCAGAGGGTTGGACTAGACCCTTTGGGTACCGTGCAAATCTACAATTCTATGATTCTCGCTTTTTCTTTTCTAGCTGACCTTCAGAATTATCATGGCTGTTGAGCATCCACAGTCTCCAAACGGGTATTTCAAGGGCATTTTGTTCCCTTATTTATTTAATAATCTGGGCTTCTGTAAACCTCAGAAGGTTTTTTCAGTGCCTCCTGTTTTATTCCAGTCCTGCCGCACTCAGCACCTGATTTTCCTGTTCAAGGGACTGATAATGCTTCTCAGACATGACACATCCTAGGATTCAGGGATGGGCAACCTCTTGAAGCAAGCCAGATGCAATCCTCAGGTCCTCTTTTCCCGGACCCCTTCCTCACCCGGCTGAATTTGTTTCCTTTGGATTGGCTGAGCAGTCCAGTGAGGGTGGGTGAGGAGGGAAGGTTTAAGCCAGGGGTCAGCAAACTTTTTCAGCAGGGGGCTGGTCCACTGTCCCTCAGACCTTGTGGGGGGCCGGACTATATTCTGGCGGGGGGGGGGGGGGGGAGGGAATGAACAAATTCCTATGCCCCGCAAATAACCCAGAGATGCATTTTAAATAAAAGGACACATTCTACTCATGTAAAAACACGCTGATTCCCGGACTGTCCGCGGGCTGGATTGAAAAGGCAATTGGGCCAGATCCGGCCCATGGGTCTTAGGTTGCCTACCCCTGGCTTAAGCCTTCTCTTCTTGCCGACTCCCCCTCCTGCTGTTGCAAAAAAACGCTCAGCAGTAGGGAAGAGGCTTGCCAGTGGTTGGGTCCCACTGCAGATTGCTTTCTTCGTGTCATGTGTGCTGAGTCCACAGCATGGAAGCCAAACAAGCCGCATGTGGAAGAATAATAGAATCATACAATCGTAGAGTTGGAAGGGAACCCAAGGGATCATCCAGCTCAACCCCTTGCAATACAGTAATCATCGCTAAAAGCTAGTGGCTTTCCATGCTCTGTACTGACCACAGAGGTTGTGTATTTTGTGTGTGTGTGTGTGTGTGTGTGTGTGTGTGTGTGAGAGAGAGAGAGAGCACTTTCTGATATCATCTTTTGCCCAAAGGCATTTATAATATTTATAGCAGGAGTTTTCAGGACATTATGTCACACTTTTTTCATGTCCCATTTACAGCATGCAAGGAAGTGTTGCAACTTGGAGGTGTTGTAACATTCTCCACACCCTTGAACTTCTCAGTGGTTTGACCACCCCAGGAGTGCCAGCTTGGCCCTGCAGCCATGGGTGCCCAGGGCTGTGGGTGCCATGCAGTGTGCCTGGCCCTGGCCCCGAAATTTGTGGATGCCTGGCCCCTTCATAGGGAATTTTGTGGGTGCTCAGGCACCCAGGACCCCAAGGAGTTGGCACCAGTGCTTCACCCCTGGAAGCCCAATCCATTGTCTCTCGAGATGGATGGATGCCACAGCAACAATCATGGGAATATATTCTGGGAATTCCAGACAAACTATTAGAATTGGGGAGGGCACACACATGCACGTTGTTGCTCTGCAATGGGTTTTCACTAAACTTCAGATCAGTTTTCACCTCCAACAAATAATATGGAGATTTTGTATTTCAGAAAAGCTAGATAGCATCAGTCCAAATCCAATTTTGTAAATAAAAAAAAAAAGATTCTTAAAACCAGCATTGAAACTGGGGTGGGAGACACGTGTTTGCACAGTCTAAAATGCCAGATATATATGAAAAACCTGAGTGTCTCTGCAGAAGGGAAGCAGGGCTACCATTTCATCTGCTCTCGCTGTGGTTTATTTTGCCCAACCCAAACCCTGTTCGAGCAGGTTTTAAACCCTACATGAAATCAGAAAGGGATTATGCAAATGGTTTTCCTTTCCTGTACAACCCATGATATGCTAAGCTTCCTCTTATGGGACCCACGTATTATAATCTCTGGGTTTAGGAATAACGGGATCTGGAGGGTCACATGCTTTGTTGTGGGAACAGCTTGTATAGCTGAGATTGGGGGAGGCAGGGAAGGGAAGAGGGCCTTCCTTTCAAGCCCCTTGAATTAAACCCTTCTTTCAAAACCTCTTGCTTTCTCTGGTCAAGGTCTCAGGAGCACAGGAGCAAGAGAGGCCTGTGAAATTCATGCATTGATTTCTTTGCTCTCTCCAACAAGCCCTTCTGGGAGGCAGGCAGCTTCAGTTCAGGAGTTTTGTATTTGGGAAACTTCATCTTTTGAGGTTTCTTTTCTGAGGAACTTATTTGAAAGCAAAGGCAGCTGAGGGGGAAATGCATTATTGAAAGGCAAGCTGCCTTTTAAATCTAAAATTCAGCAGGAATCTCTGGCGGGGGGAGGGGAGAGGAAAAGGTTATTTCCAAGATTCTGTCCAGCATTTCTTGAGTTGGGTGGGTTAGCCAGGAAAATGGAAGGGGTGGGGTGGGGAAAACAGACGAGCTCCCCACCGGCTTCCTTTCAATAATGAGAGAGCAAGTGGGCAAAGGGGGAGAGTGGAAATGTGGAAGCCAGAAATACTGGCACCTAAAATTAAAAATATCAACTCACAGCAAAAAAAGAAGCAGCAGCACAATAGCTCATCCTAACAACGCATTTGCTGCTTGCTGGATGGCTGCTCCTGCGCCAACATGCAAAGCTCTTCCACATGTATTGTTCTTCCAGAAAGTATGCATATTTCACATAGACTCATAGAATTTCTAAAGTTCTAAAGCAAGGGTCAACAAACTAAGGCCTGGGGGTCCGGATCCGGCCCGATGACCTCCTTGTTCCGGCCCGCAGATGGTCCGGGAATCGCTGCATGGATCGGTATGGGGATTTTTTTAAAAAAATATTTTTTATTAGGAATTTCAACATAACAGTTTAAACAAATTTTAACAAAAATACATCATCCCCATTCACCTCCCATTTTTTCACCTCCCCCCTCCCCCCCTGAAAAAGAAAAAAGATAACCCTCCCTCCCACCCCCCCCCTGAGACTTCCCTCAGCTCCTCTCTCTGGTTTCTTGATGCATAGTTTTATCTGCATATTATAGAATTGGAAAGATCCTCAGTTTATCTTTCTGTATATTACCAATAAAGGATTTGTGAATGTTTATTCAAAACCTGCCAAGGAGTCCAGTTCATTTTGTTGTTTCTTCTAAACCTTTATAAAAGGTTCCTATTCATCTTTAAAGTCACAGTTATCCTTATCACATAGTTTGTGTGTCAATTTTGCCAATTCCGCATAGCCCATCAATTTTTCTTGCCACAGTTCTTTAGTTGGTGTTTCCTCATTCTTCCATCCCTGTGCCGCGGTGTGGGGATTCTGATCATTCGGGCTGCGCCATTCCCCTCCCTCTCACACACATACTGGCAGTGCCTCCTCCCTCCCTCCTCCTGGCTTCTCCCCGCCCTGCCTAGAGGAGGAAGGGGGTTGGGCTTTGTTGAGCCGTGATTGGCTGAATGCCATTTTAAGCATCCCCTCTCTGGAGCCAGCCCTTTTGCGCCGCTCATCGTCCCTCCGCTGCTGCTGCCAGCCCCTGCCACTCTCAAGGCACAGGTAAGCAGCTACCGGGGCTCATCCGGTGCTGTGGAGAAGGGAGGGGAGAGTTGGTGGGGGGGGATTCCCCCCCAATATAGTCCAGCCCCTCACAAGGTCTGAGGGAGAGTGGACCGGCCCACTGCGAAGAAAGTTTGCTGATGTCTGTTCTAAAGGGTCATCTAGTCCAACTTCCTGCAATGCAGGAATCACAGCTAAAGCAGCCATGACAGATGGCCATCAAAACTCTGCTAAAAAAAAACCCCTCTCATGAAGGAGAGTATACAACCTCCCAAAGGAGTCCATTCTATGGTCAAACAGCTCTGTATAAATTTTATGTAGTATTTGAAATTTATTTATTTATTCTTAATGATTTATATCTCACCTTTTTGCTGGACGCAAACGCAGCTTAACACAAATTAAAATGACACAGATAGAATATGAAAAGCTAAAAAGATATATAAGGCAATCATTAAGAAGTAATTTAATGAAAACCATATATAACAAGGTATTCAAAGACAGATAATGAAAATAACACAGCGCTATTAAAAGCCCTTTCCTTAAAAAACAGTCGGTTCAACATTTCTAAGCGGTGCATCTCTCCATACTATATTTTGGTAAGGAAAATGCTGTCATGCTTCAGTTCTGGTCACTGAAAGGCAGCTGCAACAACTGCAGCGACAAGACAGAACAGCAGGCAGGCGAGTGAGCAAGCAAGTGGTGTGGGTGCTGGGCAGCCCAGGTGAGCTGCTGAGAGAGATGTTTAAAGATAACCAGTGGTGGTGTAGTGGTTAGAGTGCTGGACTAGGACTTGGGAGACCAGGGTTTGAATCCCTGCTCAGCCATGACATCACTGGGTATGACCTTGATTCAGTCCCTGCCTCTCAACCTAACCTAGCCTACCTCACAGGGTTGTTGTGAGGATCGAATGAGGAGGGGGGGTACCATGTTTGCCACCTTGGAGGAGGAGGAGGAGTTTGGATTTGATATCCCGCTTTATCACTACCCGAAGGAGTCTCAAAGCGGCTGACATTCTTCTTTCCCTTCCTCCCCCACAACAAACACTCTGTGAGGTGAGTGGGGCTGAGAGACTTCAAAGAAGTGTCACTAGCGCAAGGTCACCCAGCAGCTGCATGTGGAGGAGCGGAGACGTAATGTGCAGTGCCTGCGGCTGCACATTATTTCAGAAAAAGCTACATGCATCCGAGGCACTGCAATTCTAACATGAGGATGCATATGTGAGGGGTTGAGTTAATGCTTTCTCTGCAGGAAGTCCCTGTTTCAGTCCCCAGAAGTTCCAGTGGAACAGATCTCGTAGGTAGGTGGGCTGTCTTTGGAGAGTCACTGAAAGTTCGAGCAGAGAGTACTACACTTGATAGTCCAGTGGTCTAATTCAGTATTTGTTGTTGTTGTTTAGTCGTTTAGTTGTGTCCGACTCTTCGTGACCCCATGGACCAGAGCACTCCAGGCACTTTTGTCTTACACTTCCTCCCACAGTTTAGTTAAACTCATGCTGGTAGCTTCGAGAACACTGTCCAACCATCTCGTCCTCTGCCATCCCCTTCTCCTTGTGCCCTCCATCTTTCCCAACATCAGGGTCTTTTCCAGGGAGTCTTCTCTTCTCATGAGGTGGCCGAAGTATTGGAGCCTCAGCTTCACGATCTGTCCTTCCAGTGAGCACTCAGGGCTGATTTCCTTAAGAATGGATAGGTTTGATCTTCTTGTAGTCCATGGGACTCTCAAGAGTCTCCTCCAGCACCATAATTCAAAAGCATCAATTCTTCGGCGATCAGCCTTCTTTATGGTCCAGCTCTCACTTCCATACATCACTACTGGGAAAACCATAGCTTTTACTATACGGACCTTTGTTGGCAAGGTGATGTCGGCTTACTAAAAGTCAAATGTTTATGAGACAGCTTGTCTCTGCACAGAGTCGCTGGTAGGGCTGAGCTGAGGTAGCAGCTGATGTTGCCATTGACCAAAGAGCAATCTGGTGTTGCCATAAACTGAGAAACTCACTAGTAAACAGAGTTGCCACACACATATACACACAAAACGCACCTAAAGGTAAATTAAGTGGGGAAGTTTTTTGTCAGATGAGAAAACAACATTTTAAAGTCTTTCCCCAACATGCTGTCTCACTACAAGCCTTATTTCCCCTTGGTAAACCAAAGTAGCATGCTTTATTGCTGTCACCATTTTTTTTTAACTGAAGGAAACTGTAGTTTGACTAGACTTTGAAAAAAATATGGGGAGTCGCTTAATGTATCATTTCAAATTGATTTCTCTGGGTTCTGAGAATATTGCATCCCTCCCCCCGCCCATTCCAAAACATCAATGTGATGCCTTCCAGATGAGATCAGTTCATTATTTATAAAAGCAAAACTCCCTGTATGTATTAAATATGAAAACATTGTATCAGTGGTGGAGGGGAGGGGGGCAAGAAAGAGATTCACAAGGATTAGGCTCAGATGTCTTGATGCTTGTCTCCTAATGCATAGCATTTGCATTCATTATAGATCCTTCTGTACCTCTAAACATGCAAACTGATCCGCTGAATGGATGATCAAAGCAGGGAAATGCAGATCATAAACCACGCTGTGTTCGCTTAGGAACTAAAAACTCTCAAATGAAAAAATAATTGTCGGATGTCCAGGAACATGAAACTTGGAAACGGAAACTTGCCAGAGAAGGCGTGAGGGTGGCGGTGGTGGGTGGGATGAAGGGGGAGTCCTGATTCTCATCTGGAGACAAACACAACCACCAAATTGGCAGTGAGCAGATCTGAAACCAGCTCAGGGAAATGGTTGTCCTAATGGGACAAGGCTTGCATCCATTTGGAACCAGAGCAATGGCAATTCGCCCAGGGGGGCGCAATGGCAATTTGCATATGGGGGCAGCGTGGCGAGCTGTCCACAGAGTCCACCTGGTGGATGCAAGCCCCATGCTGCCGTTTCAGGCAGCACGGGGCCCCGAGCCACCATGTCACTCGGGCATGCTGCAAGCCAGGCCCCACGGTAAGTGCCACCTCCCATGGTGTGCCATTCTGCCACCCCCACCCCACCCCCTTCCTACGCCCTGCCACTTTATTTCCCTCTTAAAATAATAACACAGCACAGTCTTCTTTAAAATTAAGAATAAAGTTTTACTCACATTCCGTTCACAGCAGTAATCTGAAAGCAGGCTTTATCTTGTGGCTACAGTGAAAAGAAGTCTGAGCTACATCTCAGACTTTCTGCTTGTGGGCTCCATCCTATATGAAGGTTGAGCCAAGCGCTGGCCAAGAGCCAGGAGGGCGAAAATCCAAGACCAAGAGAGAGATACTTTTGTGGCCAACCATTTTAACTGGTCAGCTAGATTCATGACCATCCACCTGGTCACACACAGGGTGGAAGTCCTCCCTGTCTGGAGCCACAAACCCCTGTGTGTCCATTCTAGGAAACAGGAAAATGTTGGAATTGACTGCTCTAGTAATAATACATCCCACAGCTGCCCCCCCAAACCAATAAAAATCAGTAAAAATCATACAGGTTTGATATTCTGCCCTTCCTAACAAAAGCCTGTCCCCCGCCCCCGCTAACAAAACCCCTGGCTACACCCATGGTGAAGGGCAAATAAACAACAACAATAATTTCAGATTATGCAATCTGGCCAACTTTGATGGGGTTTACTTTTTTTCTGAATGGGAGGGGAGAGAATGGGAACATGGTTGAAACTGGTCCTACTAGGTAAACAACGCCTTTCTGCACCATAACATATTAAACCTGGCTGTTCTATGTGGGGTCAATCCCAAATCAGACCATTTAAATTACAATTATTATTATTGCAATTGATACAATCATAATTCTTCTAAACCACCATCTCAAGGTGATTTACATGTAAAATAATTAAAGAAACAGTTTAAAGACACAAAAACAATAAATATCTTTAAAACAAGATTAAAATCCTAACAACTGGACCCTCGTGATAAAGACCCATTTATCCAGCTGAAGTCAAAGTAAATAATTATTTTCCTGCTTTGGGAATACTGTTGTGTGTTTTTTTTATCAGTTGTGCAAACATTTTAAAAATTAACATATGAGCTCCAGAAAATCCCAACAGGGACGCTACTCCTGATTCCAGCACCAAGCTACCCATCATTTCTCAACCATAATGTGTGTGTGTGTGTGTGTGCTTGACAGGGAGAGAGAGAGAGAGGGAGAAATAGGCTGGGATAAGAGGAAGTGCAAAATGATGTATGAGGAAAGGTTGAAACAAAAATAAAAATAAAAATAAATAAAATAAAAAATTCCTTCCAGTAGCACCATAGAGACCAACTAAGGAAAGGTTGTCCTTCTTCGGTGAGTCTTGTGGGATGTATTCATTTTAGCATAAACAGATCCAGCTTAGTCTGCGTCTGTGGTACATTGTGTAAGCAGACAAATGGAAATTGGCAGATTGCAGACCCCACCTGAGCTTGTTGCGCTGGAAATGCTGCTCTTTCCTTTCTGCTCGCTGCTTGCATTTTCCTGCATCCGAGTCTTTGAAATGCAACTGTAGCCTCAAGACGTTAGTATAGAAGCCACTTTCAAAGACCTTGTAAGGGGACAAACTCCGCAGAATGCTGCTGGCAACAAGAAGGGGAGATCGTTTAAAATTGAAGCAAGGCTCTCTTCCTCCCTCCCTCCTCCCCAATCTATTTATTTGCAGAGCGCCCAAGGAAATCAGTTAACTCAGGAGAGAAAAGAGAGCAGTTGTCATTAGAATGTACATTAACCAGGAGTGGGGACGTTGCAGTTTCTAGATGAAATGCATTTGGGGAAAAAATTAAAAGCAAAGACTGGCACCAAGAGCACCCCCCAGCACTCTAAAACCGAGGGTTTTTGACCTCTGCTTGGAAATGAAGAAGTTGTAGGGGAGAGAGGGAGTCGTGTAAATTATTTCTATTCTCTGCTCTGTGACAAGAGGAATCAGCGAGAAGCTGGGTGTGGAATTGGGCAGCGAGATATTTTCCTTCTGGGAAGCACCAGAAAGTTGAGTGATGCAAGATGGTGAACTACAAGCATGCCCCTTTCCTGCAAACGATTTCTTTCTTCATTTAGCCTCCTCCTCTCTGCTGCTGATTTTGCCCAGCAAACATCTCTGGCAGATGCTTAGAAGCGTCAGATACTCGGCCACCTTGACACAGGTGGCTGGCACCTGGCCAGGTAAGCTCCGCTGGGTGTCGCAAACCCCACCCACCTGTTGGGAGGGGGTGAGCGGAACTTAGAAGCGTCAGATACTCTCTGTCTTGGATGAATTGTATCTAAATTGTTGAAACTCAGAAATGCCACACCAAAATTTCTTTCGATGCCCAAATTAAACACCCATTCATTGCAAAGAGATAACAAAGAGATTTTTAATCACAAATTAATTGATGTGGGTTAGCACACACATAAATTCATTTAATCCTAACACCCTAAATAGATAAGGGTATCTATCTTAGTAGGTGAAATAGAAGTGGTGGAGTAGGACAATTTGTAATGAGATAAAGACTGCTAGGATACCTCAGTTGAGCATGAGATTCTTAACCTCAGGGGCATGGATTCAAGCCCCACATTGGGCAAGGGATTCCTTGGCCCGCATGATCCCTTCCATCTCTACAATTCTGTGATTCCGTGATTGCAAAATTTACCTCTTCTGGCTCTAGTTAAACTGGTCCTGCAGCTTTGTGAGTGTAAGTATGTGATGAAGCTGGGGCAAGAAGTTAGGATCAGGAATTATGTGCCTTAAAGTGAACCCAGCTCTTTCACACAACCAAACAATGGAACCCTTACCTAGACTTCTTGCTCTGCTAAAGATGTTCCTGGAGAACATTGTATAGATGTGAAAGGAGCATTGAAGCCTGGATTGTAGAATAACAAGATACTGCAGGATTTTGGAGTAGATGAGCCTTTGGATCCCTTGCAACTCTACAGTTCTATGAAATTCTATCCCTTAAATAAGTTTTTTCTTAATTCTCATAGGTGTGCATGGGAAAGGGAGGGAGTTTGGTGATGCAATGAAAAAGGATAAGAAGGTGGGATAATCCCCTGATCTCTTCTGGAAAATGTCAGAATTCAAAAGGCTATGCAAAGTGGGTGTCTGAGATGCCATCCTGTTTACAATCATGATCTATGTGTGGTTTCAGTTCTCTGAGAACCTGGGCTACTGTTGTGCTCTTAACTACTTGAGTTAACACCTAAGTGGCATCTGTATTTGACAGAAGAGATTTAAAAAAATATTATTGATTATTTTTTCCATTTCCAGACTGCTTGCTTTCTGAAATACTTTGAAGCTGTTTGCAGTTGATAAATACATCGGCATATATACACAGTAGGTACAATGAAGCCATGTCAAATGGTTCACATAGCAAAATACACAATACCCCTATCCATAAGCATAGTATCAAAGTGCACTTCTGCCTGCCTGTCCAAATACACCGCTTGGTATGCCAAGCTACCCATTCAGACTCCTTGTCCTCACTATGTGACCAGCGACACAAACGTGAAATGGAGAAAAGGCTTTGCAGCTCCACTGTGCACTCTGCCATAGTCGAAGAATGCTGTCCCTGGATATATTTTTTTACAAAGAGAGAGTTTGCCAGTGTGGAGGTAATGTGCCTAAAAATTTACCCCACTACTTACTGGTTTGCCCAGACTATGAGGACTTAAGAGCCTTGTGCAAAGATTTAAATCTCCCAGTTGGGAGATCATTTGGGCATTTGATTAACTTTTTATTAGGGGACAGGTCCCCCTACACCTCTGCAAAGTGTCCTGTTTTTCCTTCAGAACAGCAGTTTTAAGGAGAAAAGTGGGGTGTGTGCACAATAAGTTAAATTATTCAGGGCAGAAAACTCTTATCTGACAGAATGCCTCTTCTTAATAATTATTTTAGCTGTGTAATGTATTTTATTCTATTTTATATATATTAGCTTTTGTAATGACTTTGGCTGTACAGAATAAAAAATGTAAATAACAATAAAATAAAGAAATACAACCAGAGAACCCTGCAAGGCAGTATAATATTAAATTTCAATCAACACACCTGCCTACAATCACTCACCTAATCTCACGCACCATCCATTTCACAAAACCACTACAGCCACTCACCACCTCAGAGACTACCTCTGTCAACCACGCTACATAAACTGCTCTCACACCCAACAATATTATAAACCACATGCAAAGGGCCACTGCCAAGCTTCTCCTAATCTCTGAAACATTAATGGACTCATACCGCACATCCTCTGAACTATGTCATCTCCTTTCCCGTCTCTCAGCTGAGGAAGGCCCAGACCTATGCTAGAGCAAGCTCTCGCCCCTAGAAGGTGTAGGACTTCTTCCACCTACTCACTGTCCAAACTACATTGTCATAGTTCAGGACCTGATCAGCAGTCAGCCCTGGTAGCAAATATCCACCTCACACTCAAGGTGGTGGCTGTGAAGGTCACCATAAACTCCAACTTTTGGAGCCAACCAGATGCTGGGCTCCTTCTCCACCAGCAACTTGGCCTGCTCAGTTTTATGCTCTGTTGCTGCCTTGCTGGTGAGTGTGCCATGGCAGGGCTGCCCACCCTTGGCTGAAAGCTGCAGGATGAGAGTCTTTTTGCTGTGGCCCTGTGACTCGCACCCTTACCAGACGCGAAGTTTAAGAACGTAGAATCATACAATTGTAGAGTTGGAAGCGCCATCTAGTTCAATCCCCTGCAATGCAGGAATCAAAGCTAAAGAGTCCATGTCAGATGGACACCCAACCTCTGTCGAAAAACGTCCAATGGAGGAGAGGCCATGACCTTTTGAGAGAGTCCATTCCACTGTCATACAGCTCTTACCCTCAGAAAGTTCTTCCTAATGTTTCGTTGGAATCTCCTTTCTTGTCATTTGAATACTTTGGTTGAGGTCCTACCCTCTGGAGCAGCAGAACACAAGCTGACTCCATCTTTCATGTGGCAGCCCTTTAGATACATGGGGAAGTGAGAGAGAGAGAGAGAGAGAGAGAGAGAGAGAGAGAGAGAGAGAGAGGAAAACCACAGTCTTCCATCAGGAGCCTAGCTGAAGGGAGATTCTCCTGTGGGGACAGATAGGACTTTTAATTATCTTTTGTGTGCTGAGTGGTTTATCAATTTGTCTACTCATTGCAGCCGTTAAGACTGTTGAGATGCTGGTCATGTGGCATGCAGCAGAGAGGTTCAGAGAGGAAATAGGTAGCGTGGGGGTGGTTATCCAGCATGCCTCACTGCTGATGCCAACTGTTTAGTCCAGTTGTGAACCAAAGTGCAGGCTTTTCACATTGTCACATGGCATGGGGTTAGTTGGGGACTGAGAGGAGGGTGTGGCACAAAGATTTAGGGCAGGGGCCTTATGTGAGCACCCCCAGGCTCACACTTTCACACAAGTCCATGCAAACAGCTTCATATACAGTGGTACCTTGGGTTACAGACGCTTCAGGTTACAGACTCCGCTAACCCAGAAATAGTACCTTAGATTAAGAACTTTGCTTCAGGATGAGAACAGAAATCGTGCGGCAGCAGCAGGAGGCCCCATTAGCTAAAGTGGTGCTTCAGGTTAAGAACAGTTTCAGGTTAAGAACGGACCTCCAGAATGAATCAAGTTCTTAACCCGAGGTACCACTGTACTGTTGAGAGACTTCTCCTCGTCCTCTTCCTGCACAATTTTGTCTGATCCCCCTTAAAAGGCAACAAACCAAAGAATGTTGAGGCACCCCTGTAAGTTTTTCTGGTGATAACCCTCCAGTCCTTGAGTAAACGTTCTCTGCAAAATTTCCTATGAGGTATTTGTTGTGGTTCCTAAAATACATTTAAAGGAACAAATAGAAAACTGAACGTTGTCGGTGTAAAAGTTTTGGGTTATAACGTTCATATTTTTAGTTCAGGATGGGCTCTGGAGAGTTCAAAATGACTGAAAGCAGGGCCGGGTCCACCATGAGGCAGAGTGAGGCCCTCCTTCAGGTGGCAGATGTTGGCAGTCAGCAGCAGCCCACACCAAACATCTCTCTAAGACCCCACCCTCTGTTGAAAACCACAAGTCTTTCATGCGTCTCCTAAATTAGCCTGCTGCTTTTAGGTGCACTGAAGCATAGGTGCTAACTCCCTGGGGCCCTTGCTGCCTGAGCACCCACAAAATTCCCCATGAAGGGGCTGAGCACCCACAAATTTTGGTGTCAGGGCCATGAACACTGCATGGCACCCACGGTCCCAGGCACCCACAATGGCGGGGCCAAGTTGGCACTTCTGCACTGGAGGAACATTATCCTGTTTCTAATGTTGAAGGATGATTCAGTTGCCAAGCCATTTAGCTTCTGTCTGTGGAAGAAGGGGGCATTAATTTGTCTCAGGCAGCCAAATTTCTTGAGCTGGTCCTGACTGAAAGCGATTCGTAACAACATTAAATAATTTGTGGGAGCATCGTGGAAAAGATTCAGAACTGAAGGTGAAATGTGTAGGGGGGAAAACATGTATTCGGGTTTCACTGAAGAAAAATATGGCTTCTAGGCTCCTGCGGCTTGGTCCTCTAGTGGCATTTTATACACCAAAGTGTTCTCCATTTATCCTGCTTTCGGAATCTATGCAACCATCCGACAATGCGCTACTGGGCTAAAAATGCCCTACACCTTTCCTATAGCTAGTAAAGCTCACTGTACCTTTCTGGCAAATGTCTGCTTAAATCTAGTGTTATGATAGAGGAACAGAAACACCCCTCTCTGTTTTCTCTGCACCATGCATAATGGTATAAACCTCTATCATGCCCCATTTACCTTCTCCCTCCAAATGAAAAAGCTCCATATTTTGGTCACTGTTCAATCACACACACACACACACACACACACACACACACACACACACCAGTTCACCGAAACAGGGACCTTTCATGGGGGCAAGCTTCAAAAAAGCCCCCTCTTCCATTTCAGTCTGGCCAGCCCATCCCAGCACCCCCTCCCCTGTACCCATTGCTTTGCATGTTCTAGTCCATAAGATGGTCCTGTTCTTTTTTTTTTTTTTGTGACAAGCCACCTGATTGATGTGGAGCTATGGCCCAGCAATCTGTCAGGCCCAAGTGCAGGGGAACTGCCTTCTCCCTGGACCTGTTGGCTGATGAGGGCAATTTAGGTTGATTGAAGAGGCCATCAGCTGTATCAGGGAGGCTTTCAAATAGATTTGACTGATGGGATGCTAATGGGCATTCTTGGAAGTTGCACTGCCTGCAGATGTGGGAGGGGGCACTGGCAAAGAAAGAATTTTGAGAGCATTCTGAGGATCTTACTAAGCAAAGGGTAAGTCATAGAGCTGGGCATGACTAGTAGCACCACCCGGAAGACGCATTGCAATCCTCAGCTATGGGCTTCTTGAGCAGCATAGTGGCTCCTACAAGTCAAGGAGATAGAGGCATGGTCCCTTGACCTCTTTGGGTCTCTTGACTCCACCCCCATCCCTAAAGATAAAAGTGTTATTCACATAGTAAACTATGGAACTCGCTCCCACAGGAGGCAGTGATGGCCATCAACTTGGAAGATGTTAAAATAAGATTAGATAAATTCAGATGGGAGAGGGCTGTTCAGAGATGCTACTAACCATGATGGCTATGCTCTGTCTCCATAGCCAGAGGCAGCAATGCTTCTGAGTACCAGCTGCTGGAAACCGCAGGAGGTGCTTGTGGGTTTCCCATTGGGGCATCTGACTGAGCACTGTGAGAACAGGATGCTGGACTAGATAGGCCATTGGCCTGATCCAACAGGCTCTTCTTCTTATGTTCTTATTTTGCCTCCCAGGTAGGACCACTTCCAGGTAGGCAGGAATCTCCCTGGGTTCCCAGACTGGATGGTCCAGTACCTGACCCAGCTGCGGGCTGGTGGCATCTTCACAACATCCCTGCTCTGTGGCTATTATTGCCAGCCATTTCACAGAGACACACCATGGATCCATAGCCAGGATCCCAGGGCCAAGTTGGTGGGCGGATGTGGCCGCCAGGCAGTTGACTATGGTTTCAGCATGTTGCCTCCTGGGTATATTTCTTTGACAAAGACTCAGAGGCAAGCAAGGTGCAAGATGACTCAGAGAAGCGTTGAAATGGGCACAGAGCCGGGGCCCTACTTTTGCAGGGGCTGCAGCCTCCCAGCTCTGACTGGCATACCGGGTAAATAATCACGCCCTGACTACCCAGCAATGGAATTACTTTTGGATGCTCTGTCAAGCACAAGATATAAATTGTGTGATGCTTTTCTAAATGTGTCGGAGAGATTGCCTCTTGAGTGACACCCTCCATTTAGAGATGTCCACTAAGGTGTAGAAAATTAATTTGCATTTTTATTTTTTTTATCTGCTTCCTCTCACCAAAACGGGGTTGGGAGGGGTGAGAATTCAGTCATGTGGATGAAGTCAGAGAGCTAAATCTTCCTCCACTTCAAGATGATAAAGTTGATGTTTTCTCTCCTTTGCTTGTTCTCTTTTTCTGGGTCTGATTTTCCCTCTCCTTTTTCACTGACTACTTTCTTCGTCTCGGGACTTGCGGAAACATCCCTGAGAATTAAAAAAGAAAAAATACAGTTGGCCACCTGTAGCTCTGTGAAACCTTGATGCACATTTGACAGCTCTTACCCCATATATTCCCCTCTGTAAGCATTTACATTGCTGTTGCTATCTCCCAAAATATGAATTATAGAATGTTAAGCATTATAATTCCAATCCACTAGAAACATCTCCTGTGTAGGCGCGGTGAAATGAATCAAGCCTGGATTCCTCCTTCTGAGCCACAGCCTGTGAGTAAAAGACAATCCCAGTGGGCTGTACAGTACAGTTGTACCTTGGTTTTCGAACAGCTTAGGTATCGAACGTTTTGGCTCCCGAACACCGCAAACCTGGAAGTGAGCGTTCCGGTTTGTGAACTATTTTTGGAAGCCGAACATCTGACGGGGCTTTCATGGCTTCCAATTGGCTTCAGGAGCTTCCTGCAACCAATCAGAAGCCATGCTTTTTTTAAAAATGTTTTGGAAGTCGAATGGACTTCCGGAATGGATTCCGTTTGACTTCCAAGGTACGACCATACTTGGGATCCAAAGCCCATACTCGACAAGGCCAACCTGGCGACCTCCAGATATTTTGGACTACAACTCCATGACAGTACTGGCTGGGTCACATGAGAACTGTGGCTCAAAATTCCAGATTTGTGAGGCACCAACTTCCATGGTAAGAGACCTAGAACTCCAAGTGCCAACAGGACCCAAGATGGGAGGGAAGATGAGTGACATTTGATGGCGTCTTCTTTATTTTTTGAAGAAAGGCTGGTCTTTAAATTCTGAGATCTTCACTGTGCTTCAACCTGGCATTCTAGTTATTTGTGTATAAAAGTGATATACTGCTTGGAAAAAAAACCTCGCTCTCAAAGTGATTTACAAAAAGAATAAAATTATCAGTAAAAACTGCTATATAAAACATTCAAGTAATAACTAAAATCAGCAATAGGCTAAAAACAGATTAAAAGCCATGTCAACGTTCTACATATCTGGGTGGGCTTGTCTAAATTAAAAATTTCCTTTAGCAGGTGCCAGAAAGGGTACAGTACAGGGAAGGCAACTACCTTATGCCAATAGGCAGGGAGTTCCGAAGTGTAGGTGCTGCTTCACTAAAATATCAATTTCTTACAAATGCAGAACAGATATTATTACAGCGGCACCTGCAACTTCCAGTTCTGCAGATCTAAGTGGTTGAGTGGGCACATATGGGGTCAGGTGATCTCATACATAAACTGGTCCCAAGTTATTCAGGGCTTTATATACGAATAGTAACACCTTGAACTTGGCTGTAGCATGAACCAGGGCATTCTTAGCATAGTGAGTGGGGATCTGCTTTTACTGCTAGTCTTTGCTTCTGAGTCTACACGGTTTTTGAAAGCAAGAAGCTGACAATGTAACTAGAGTCCTGCTGGATCATCCAGCTAAGGGCCCACCCAATCCACCATCCCACTTGCATCCAAAGGCTGCCAAGCAGCAGCCTCCAAGAAGCCCATGAGTCAGATGAGGAAGCCCCCTTCTGCTTATGCCCACCGCACAGCTGCCATTTAGACAAAGCATATACTGCTTTTTGATCACAGAGGGTCTGTTTAGTTGTCATAGGTAAAACAGACAGCATTGGTCTCTACCCTATGGCTTTGCTGGCTTGTATAATTTATTAAAATTAATAATAAATATTTTTTGTTTCTGCCTTATAGCCATCTAAATTCATTTCCCCAATTTTGGCGCCAGTGAACAACAAAAAGACAGAGAGATGGTGAAATGGTGTAAGATGGGTGAGAATCCAGCAAAGAGAGGCAAATCCCAAATCAAGATTTGCTCCCGATAGAGTCTGCTTTTGCTCGCAGTTTTCTCTGATTAAAACCAGCTTGTTGTTGTTTTCACATCGCCAAGGATCTCCTGCACGCATCTAATAAATCGCAGGCACACCATACGGTTTCCCAGACTCTAGGGTCTCTCTGGGTAGTCGGTTGCTTCCCATATACTGCTGGAATATATTTGCCAGCATTTCAATTAGGTCATCAATAACCCGGTACAGCTGCTGAGGGAAGAACTCAGATGTTCATAAATGTTATAGTCCATTAAGTTCAGATACTTCAAAGGCAGTTTGGAAAGAAAGTAATTTGTTCAAGTCGGGTGTCAGGATTGCTGGATGCAAATTGCACTGATCCCCACCCCAAGCCAAAGATTGGTGGAACAGAGGGACTGAAAAGGTCAGGTGAAAGCGAGGTGACCAGTTGTGACAAACAACACAGATCAGAGGGTTCGAAACAGAGCGTGATTAGAGATCAGTTTGCACAGGCAAACACAAAAACACACACGAAGGTTGTTCAGATGTTCTTGATCAAGACCTTGCCATGGAGTGAGGCAGGGAATTCAAAGCCCATGAGCCAGAACTGGCCTCACAAGCCATTTTTGACAGCCTAGTAGCCCCTTGACAATGGTCCATGGGGTCACGAAGAGTCAGACACGACTAAACAACAACAAAAGTTAAGATGGGTGATAAAGTTATCAGCAGCTACTAGCCACGATCAGGGCTATTCAGAGGGGGCCAATTGGCCTGGGGTTCCAGCTCAGAGAGGCTCCTCAGACATGGACATTATTATTATTTTGACATTCGATGAGCTTCACAAGTTGCTACTATGTGCATGGAACCAAACATTGGACTAAACATTAGGAAGAACTCTCTGGTGGTAAGAACTGTTTGAAAATGGAACAAACTACAATGGGAAGTGGTAGACTCTTCTTCCTTGCAGATCTCTAAGCAGAGGTTGGATTGTCTTCTGCCAGGGATTTTTGAGCTGAGATTCCTTCATTGCTGGGGGCTGGAGTAGATGTCTCTTGAGACTCAACTCTACAATTCTATGAAAATGTGAAACTCTCTCAGCTCAGAGTTGCACATGTAAGCAATTAAGAGATGTGATTTGGGGGAAAGGCTTGATTTCCCCCCCTGTTTTTGCTAACCTATATAAATTTTGAGTTTAAACTGTTCAGGAATATTAATAAAATATCTTGGTTCTGATGGCACAAGATGGAAGTGTCCTCTCAGACCAGCTGATTATACAAACAACCCACACTCCCTCTCTTGCTGGTGCCTTCTTTTGTTTTCAATGTATTACCATTTTTTAATTTTATTGTGGTTAGGGGCCTCAAAAGCTGGAAGAAGTCGAGGCCTCTCTGGACTTCTGAGAGGGCCTGGCTAGGATTGCTATCTTCTTCCTCTAGTATTGGAGGCACTGTGCCTCTGTATGCCATGTGCTGGGAATCATGAGTAAGAAGAAATCTGTTGCATTCAGGTCCTGCTTGTTGACTGCTCATAATGGGTATCTGGTTAGCCACTGTGAGAACAGGATGCTGAACTACTTGGTCCTTTATCCTGATCCAGTGGGACTCTTAAACTGGTGGCCATCACCACAGCTTGCGGTAGCAAATTCAACAGTTTAGCTATAGCTGAATGAATTACTGAATGTCTGTTCTTGGACACAGCTGCTTGGAGCACCTAGAATTTTTTTACTGCTTCTTTGTGACCCGAACAGTCATCTACCAAGCCTGGGGTGGGTGGTTAACTGAAGTCACCCATGACTACAACATTTTCCCCTTTGACGGCCTCCTTGATTTTGCTTTCTGCCTGAAGATCAGCCTGAGCATTAGTGGGTGAACACTGGTGGATCTTAAAAATGATGCTTGATGCTTCTCTGTGGCATCTTCAGGCTAGTCTGGGAAGCCCCTGGAGAGGGGTTGCCAATCAGTGCAGACAACCCTGAGTCAGATAGCTCAATGGTCTGACTCTGTATAAGTCAGTTTCCTACATTCCAAGCAAGCAGCATGCATTGCCAGCCCTCAAAGATGGATTCTTGCCCACCACCTACAATCGAGGCTTCTGTCTCCTTCACTGGTCATGTTCCAGTTGTCCAGTTGTTCCCACCAGCAGTGGCGTAGCGTGGGGGGTGCAGGGGGGGCCGGCCGCACCGGGCGCAACATCTGGGGTTAGGGCAAATCCACGGGTTAGGGGGCGCAAATCCACAGGTTAGGGGGCACAAATCCATGGGTTAGGGGGCGCAAATTACTTGCCTTGCCCCGGGTGCTGACAACCCACACTATGCCGCTGCCCACCAGCCCCTACCCTAGGTAGATGGAGGTAAGTCTAGTAGGTAGTTGCCACCAGCCATCACATTTTATCAAAGGTAAAGGTTGGAAATGACCTCTCTAGGATACAGTGGGCCCAGGGCACTCCATGATTTAGTGGCCATTACCAGCAGCACTATAAACTGATTCCACACATTTAGTATATCTTTTTGCTGGGGGGGGGGCACTTACAGTTTTGGAACTTCAGTATCTCTGTGCTTACCCCCCCTTTTTTTAACAGTGCCATCCAGCCGTCAGCTTTCAAAATATTCCAAGAGATGAAATGATGGCCTACGGGGCATGTTATAACCACACACCCACCCCTTGTGTGACTGATCAGCCTTGTGAAGAAGGGGGCTGGCATTAGTTTGTGACAGAAGAGCATCATAGAAGGATGCTGGCATCTGGCGGCTGGAGTGCCTGATGAGAATCCTGGCTGACTCGCCTGAGCAGAAGGATGGCACCAGGGGCTGAAACGTCTCCAACTGTGTGAAGTTGCCAAGAAACAGCTGAGAAACTTCTGTGGCAGGAGGAATCTGGGCAGGGTGTGGATGCAATCTGAAGAAATGGCACATCTGTCCTAAAACTCAGGTAAAGGAGTCTGGGTCCTTTCTAGACATGAATGACCTCAATATTTTCATCTCTCTTTCCATCCCTGCCACTGTGACTGCAAGTCTGCCCCTAGCCTTTGGATCCTGGAATTCCCCACACTGCTCAGAAAAGAGGACAAAGCAAAGCATAACTTTTGGACAAATTTGTGGAGGAGAGGATTATCGATGGCTACTAGCCATGGTGAGCTATGTTCTTCCTACATGATCAGAGGCAGTAATGCTTCTGAAAACCAGTTGCTGGAAGCCACAGGAGAGGAGAGTCTTGTTGCCATTGGGGCATTGGGTTGGCCAATGTGAACCAGCCCGACCCAGCAGAGCTCTTCTGATGTTCTTCTGACCAACTGTGGCTTTCCAGCCAAGACATTGGTAGGATGTCTGACTTTCTAAACATTGGTGAGTTGCCTTTTTCATGCTGTGAGGGATTGCGCAAAGCTGGAGACTTAGCAGAGTTGGGTCCCAGTGATGCTGCAACGTGGGGGAGTCAAAAGGGGGTGGGGAAGAGGCAGTGAAAACTGGAAGCTGGGAGTCTGTGTTACATGGAGTTGACATGACATAGGACTTTAAACAGAGGTTGGATAGCCACCTGCCAGGGGTTCTTTAGCTGTGAGTCCTACTTTGCAGGAGGTTGGGCTAGATGACACTTCGGGTCCCCATCAAATCTCTACTTCACTGTTTCTGTGACCCAGGCAAGCTTAGCTTCCAGAGGTGTGGGGTTTGGGTTACAGAGCAAGAAGGCAGATTTATTGAGCTGGGGAATGGGACTAGGGAAAGCTTTGCTTCATCAACCCTCCCTATGCCAAGACTGAGGCTGGGAGATACTTAGCTCCCTTGAGCACTGCAGAGACTCTGTGCAGCCTTATCAAAAAGGGAGTTTTCACACACCCTGGTTGAAACGTTAGGTCAATGACCTACGCAACTTAAAGCTTATGAGGGACCCAAAGACTCTCCTTCGATAAGCTTCTGTGGAGGAGAGATCTTGACAACTGTTCTGGTCAAAGGTGGTTTGAAAGATGTCAGCTTAACCCAGAGAGATCAGTTTGTAAATTTCATGCTATCACTCTGTAAGGGGTGGGGTGTGTGGGAGGGGTGGGAGGGAGGATGGGGTGGGAGTGGGTGACTGCTTTATTACAAAGTGAAGCCAGCCAGCCCAGCTATGCCCTGGGCTCCTTTGGGTGGAAGTGAACAACAACAACAACAACAACAACAACAACAACAACAACAACAACAACAACAACAACAATGGTGCCCAAAACTTGACAGTATTCCAGGTGGGGTCTGACCAAGGCAAAATAGAGCAGTACTATCCAGTGCTTCCCCCCCCTTAAAAAATGTTTAGGGGTACTCTCATTTTCCTACTCATATTGAAATACTGTCCCTCAATGAGGCCAAACTTATTCACAAACTGTTTAGGGGTATGCGTACCCCCGTATACCCCCAGAAAAAAGCACCGGTACTGTCACTTCCCTTGATCAGGACACTATACTTCTGTTGATGCAGCCTAGAATTTCATTAGCTTTTTTTTGCTGCTGTGTCATGCTGTTGACTCATGTTAAGCATATGGTCTGATAAGACCCCAAGAACCTTTTCACATGTACTGCTGTCAAGCTAAGTGGCCACCATTCTATATTTGTGCATCTGGTTATTCCTGCCTAAGTGTAGAACCTTCAGGTTGAGGAAGACTGGTCTAACACATCTCCTTCACAGGAGCACAGCTGGCAGGCTCCTGGGGAAGAGAAAATGATGGTTAAACCAATTTGAGGTGGTGGGTTTCTGGACCCAGTTCAAGGCTCTCACATTAGCGTCTAAAGCCCTATATGACTTGGGCCCCAAATATGTGAAAGAGACTCCTTTGAGCATTAAGATTACCAGAGGGAAGGATCCCAAATGACACAGGCCTCTATGTGGCGAGGTTACCTTACTGATACATGACTCTGATTTCCAAGATGTCTCTTTGCAGAATCTATTTTATTATGATGTCTTGCAAAAGTGCAGGGAACCTGTTCATTTCCTTCCAACTGCAATAAACGTTCCACACAGTTGTTGCTCTTACTTGCTTTACTGTTTATTTTGCTTGTACATTGTTATTTCTGAAAACGCAATAAACACATCTTTTTTTATATATAAAAAAATCAACAGAGGGGCCCCTCTTTCCTGTGGCAGTAAGTTGTTTTAAACTGTTTTAATGCTGCCATTTAAATTTTGTAACCCACCCTGGAAGCTTATGGGTGGGCAAGAAATCAAATGACTAATAATAATAATGATGATGATGATGATGATGATGATGTGTGGCTGTTATTAAGGTGTTTAATTTTTAAAATGCACCATCTTTCATTTGGAAGTTAATTCTTGCTTTCTTTACAAAAGGTGTATCTGAACTGGAACTCCCCCCGCCCCCATGCTATCCTTCCAAATGCAAACAGGTTTGCCTCCTCTTCTGTTGTCTGCTCCTTTGTCTGGTGCAGCAATTTGAAGTGAAAGAGAAGGCGAGGCTGGCTCGAAATGCACTTATTTAAATGCCTGGTTCATCAGTGTCACTGGTAATATTACAGTGCATCTGTTTGTGTGTAATTAGCAGACAAAAGTAGCGAGGAGGATGCTTTGGAAATGACTCATTAGCAGACTACTAACGAAGATATGAGCCCGGCCACGCGGCTTGCAGCAGAGCGCAAACAGATGGGCTGCTCCCCCCCTGCTGGAGAGGGTAGATTCAGAGGTGAGCAACTGAAATGGGTTGTTCATTATCGGCAGCTCCAATTTGGCTCGGATTCTGCAGCGCTCATCGGAGAGGAGGGCCTTGATGTCCAGCTTCCAGTACGATGCAAGAGTTCAAGGAAGGCACGTTCCAAGTTTTGCAGATGGGGGGGGGGGACTGCATCAACCAGGAGTCTTTCAATACTGCTGTCTACAGAGACAGCCCACTGATGAGGCAGGCTGAAGAACATGCCTCAGGCAGTAGACGTGCAAGAGGTGTCACCCCTTTGCCCCACTGCTTCCGCCGCTGCCAGAATGCCCCCCTCTCGCAGGCAAGAGGGAGGGGTGGAGAAGACAAATGGCAGCACCTTGAGGAGCACCCTGGCTCTTGCCGGGTTCAGCAAAATCCAGGGCACTCCTGTGCACAGATTTGTTGCTCGTCTCCTCCCACCCAGAGTGGAGTAGACAAGTGGCAGTGCTTTGAAAGGTGCCCTGGCTCTCACCGGGTTCAGTAAAAGTTGGGGTGTTCCTGCATGCAGCTTTGTTGTTTTTCTTCCCTCAACCTTTGGGACGAGAAGACAAGTGATAAGGCTTTGAGGAATGCCCTGGCTCTTGCTGAGTTTGGCAAGAGGGAGGGGCATTCAAGTGATGGTGGAAATGGAGGTGACAGCAGGGAGGGCAGGGAGAGGCACATTCCCATTTTGCCTCAGGTGATGAAATGGGATGGGCCACCCTTGGCTGTAAACTAAGCCAGCATTCCCCGATCAGACATCCTCCAGCTATTTTGGACTACAAGTCCTGTAAACCCCAGCCAGATGATGGGAGCTGTGGTCCAGAACTTATGGAGGGCAACCGGATTGCAGAAAGCTCTGCATATCTCGAAGGGTCGTTTGCATGGCAGATGAGAGTTTCTGGACATGCTGTAGTTTTTCTTATCTAACAGAATTAAGGGACAAAATGCCAAGTCTATCATCCAGGTGTGTGTAGAAGTAAATATTCAGCAGAGAAAGCTTTTCATGTCATGAAAAGGTAGCAATGGGTTGTTTTTTTTTAAATTGCTGTCTGACCAGTGCATGTATATGTATATGTATATGTATATGTATATGTATATGTATATGTATATGTATATGTACACCCACCCACATTGAACCTAGGCTAAACATTGCCCTTTAAAAATCAAAAGCCACAGCTGCAATCCAATATGAGCAATGTCTTAGGATGCAAAGATACAGGAACAGGAACCTGTCAAGCTGGCTCTATGTTCTTTAAGAATAATAGAATTGCAGAATTGGAAGGTACCCTAGGATCATCTAGTCCCACCCCCTGCCATACAGGAACCCCAGCTAATAAATCCTAACAGATGGCCATCCAACCTCCATTTAAAACCTCCAGTGAAGGGGAGTCCACCAATTCTGAGGGAGCCCATTCCACTGTCAAATGGCTCTTCCTAAAATTGAGTTGGAATCTCCTTTCTTGTCATTCAAATCCATTGGTTCCTGCAGGGGCGAAGCTAGCTGCTCCAGCACCCGGAGCGGTGGGGGCGGGGCGATCCGCCCAGGGGGTGGGGCGGCGACCCGCCCACGGAGTCCACATGGCAGGCACAAGCCCCTTGCTGTGGTTTCGGGCAGTGTGGGGCCATATATCACTCCCAGGAGAGACGCATGGCTCAGGCGTGCTGCAGACCAGGCCCCATGGTAAGTGCCACCACCCACAGTGTGCCATTTTGTCACCTCCTCAGGGATGACACCCGGGGTGGGCTGCACCCCCTGCACGCCTCGTCCTACGCCCCTGGGTTCATGCCCTCCCATCTGGAGCAATAGAAAACAAGCTTTCTGTATCTTCCACAGGACAGCCCTTTAGATGGGGTGGTGGGGTGGAACCCCTGCCCTGGAAAAGGAGGCCACCTTGGCTGGCTGGGTGAGTCAAATGCACCAGCAGCTCCTTTCGGGCCACATGTTGGCTCTTTCTGGTTCACCACCCCAAGCTCATTTGGAATTTCTCTCCTTTTTGAACCTCCCCCTACCCACTTCTCTTTCCTCCTTTCCTCCACGTCTCCAGTCCTGCTGTGCTCCGTTTCCCTCCCTGAGTCCTACAGGTGCTTGAAAAAGCATTAAGCTTTTATGTGCTGCAAAGAAGGGGGAGAGAGAGAGAGATGGGAAAGGAGGGGAAGAGCCGGCTCCCCGTCTGCTTTTCGGGAGCTAGCTCGCAGCTGCCCAAGTTCAAGAGACAATAAAAAAGCAGAAGGTGATTCAGAAGGGCTCTGGAACCCCCCTCTACATCCCTGCTTAAAGACGCAAGGGCAGCCACTTTGCACAACGCCACGTCCTTCTGCTTGGGCCGCTTCTGCTCATTTGCCTCATCGCTTTGCCATCAGTGAAGCATCGAGCGAATTCCAATCAGGCAATTGGCTTCCTTAGAGCTGAGAGAGAGAGAGCCAAGCACAGTTTGATCATCTGCTTAAGATGGAGAGGAGAGGAGTCTCCAGTCTGACTCCCGCCTTGACCTTTCAAGCTGGAGCAAGTCACCCCAAGCTCTTCAACGCTTTAATGCTGCCCCTGATACCACAAGCACTTCTGGGGAAGCCTGGGAAGTGGAAGGATTTCTGTTTAGGCCCTTGTTGTCATTGGCTGGGCTTTTGTGTTTGCTGTCAGCTGTCGCTCACAAAGGCAGCATCAAAAAGAGGGCTTCTCACACAGTTGCCAGCAGTATTGAATTTTTCCAATTCATGCTGGACCATTTTATTACTTATTAATGTGCTCCATTTCTATCCCACTCCATTTCTATCCCACTTTTTTCTCCAAGGATTTCATGTGCACATGGCTCTCCTCCTCCTCCTTTTTAATTCCCACAACAACCTTGTGAGGTAGGTTTGGCTGATAGAAGGCAGTGACTGGCCCCCAATGTCACACCAAGTGGGGCCAAGTGGAGATTTGAACCCTAGTCTCCCAGGTCCTAGTCTGACACATTAACCATCTCTAGATGAACCAATCCAGCAAATGTTGCACTCTGTATCCAGAGTGTGACACATCACTAATGGTTTTGGGTGGGGCTTTCTTTCCCACTTTTTTTAGGGGAAAGGGAATAATGAGTAGATCACTCCCAGTATGAGGGTCCTACCACAGGTGCAGCAAAGGTTCAGGTTTACTAAGTGAGCTCTCTTAAAGAAACCCTCAAGAATTAGGCTGGCTTCCTCCCCTTTCAGACAGACCAAGAGGCTTGGGGTTGGGGTGAGGGCTCACAGCTGCTGATGTCTTTAAAGACCTCTAAATGCCCATCCCACTTGCTTGTCTCCATAGCCCCTTACTTTCTTCCTCCAGGTAATCTTTTCTACTCTGACTTACCAGTATCTGCTGAAGAACTGCAGACTGCGTTCTAGGACACATTCTGTTGATACTGAACACCAACCAGGCTTAGTGAACCCCATGGCCTTCACGAGGAATCTCTGACCAGATGTTCAAGAACCGCAGGCTTCCCTGGAAGGGAGCATGAGAACCACATTCCTGCATCCCCTCTTAGAACCCCTCCAGGCTTTTTTGGCCAATATTTTCTGCAGCACACATGCCCCAGGCACCCCCAATGTGGAACCTGGCATGTCTGACTGGGACACGGGGAAACTTAGCCTCATGCTTAGGGATGATGGCTGGGAGATGAGTGGAGATGGTGTTTTTCTGAATTTGAAGGCAGGGAGAGAGTTACACCACAGTGTAGCCCTGGGAAAAGGGGGCAGCAAAGGAGGATCAGTCCCTGAAATGCTGTATAAGGCCAGGGCCCAACTTCACCATGTCCTGCTGAGTTATCTGGGTAGATTCTTTGATAATTCCCTCCACCTGCCAGCTAGACGTATTACTGAGTTCTTCAGTCTTTAAATCCCTCTAAAAGTGCCATTAAGCTCCTCATTTTGCTGCAATTTACAATTAGTTTACATCATTAAGCATGGTAAGAGTTGCTGCCTAAGCAACCATGGCCCCTATCTGTCATTGATTATTGCTCCATGTTGCTAGATGTTTCTGCATGCAAAACAGAGAAGAGGGAGGTTCTTTGGACACACGTTGCTGATTTATGGCAGGCCGGGCTTGGAGGTACCAAAGGGAAATGCCGCAATCGCTTCCATGTGTGGAAGTTACACTGCTAAGGACATTCAAAGAAACCTGGAGCTCCAGCATCCCTTGGAGGCTATACAAGGCCTCTGCCCCAGTTCTAGAGGGAAAGCCTTCTTGGGGAGAAAGTTCCCTCTGTCTGTTTCCTAAATAGGGATCTGTAGTTTTTGACCGCTTATCTTGAACCAGTATCAGAAATCCTGCTGGTTTCTCCTCTCATGTGACCTCCCTGGTGCATCATCTCCTAGTCCCTCTGACACCTTACCTCTCTCTACGCCTCCTGAGCTTATAGAATCATAGAATTGTAGAGTTGGAAGGGAACCAAGGGTCATGTAGTCCAACCCTCTGCAATGCTTATTCCTCAACCTCCTTGACCTTCCACTTATGTCACAGCCTGGATAACTCCAAGGTTGCAGGTTTGATCCCCATATGGGACAGCTGTATATTCCTGCATTGCAGGGGGTTGAACTAGATGATCCTCAGGGTCTCTTCCAACTCTACATTTCTATGATTCTATGATTCTTTGTCTCAGAAGCAGCATGCAAAGGGCCATAGCTCAGTAGCAGGACATCTGCTTTGCATGCAGAAGGTCCCGAGTTCAAGCCAATTTATCAGATGGAGGGTTGGGCACAGTGCTGCTACATGCTGACATTAGAGAACTTGAGTGTTGTAGTGAGTAGAATGTTGGACAAGGACCTGGGAGAGACCAGGGTTCAAATACTCACTCAGCCATGAAGCTCACTGAGAGACCTTGTATGCCAGTCACTGCCTCACTGCCTAAATATTCTCACAGGGGATTGAAAACAAGGCAAAGGAGAACCATCAATGCCAACTAGAGCTCCTTGAAGGAAAAAATGAGATGTAAATGCAGTAGATAGATGATAGATAGATAGATAGATGATAGATAGATAGATAGATAGATAGATAGATAGATAGCCTCTTCCCGCAGCACTTAACCATTTATTCACAGTTTGGGGGCTTCTTTCCTTCTCTCTCCCCCCTCCCCCATATTGAGAGTACTGAGTCAGATGGTCTGACTCATACATTCCTATGGAAACAGCAGGGAATGGGCATTCGGAATCAAACTGAAAGTTGGTGATGGAGAGGTAGATCCTGTGCTCCTACCGATATAACTCTGAACTACAGAGGATAAAGTTGACGTAGCTTCTGGAACTGCCGAGAATATTCAGGACTTGCCTCGTTAGCCAACCAGGAGTGAGAAATGTCATTAGCTGCATTGCAGCTCTTAATGGAATGGAAGTGACAGGAGAACCCCCCTGAGCACCTTTCATATCCTGACAGGAGCAGCCCTCTTTCAACTCTGCTGTATGAATTTATCATGGGGCATTTGATCAGCCATAGTTTTATTCTGGGCTCTCTAAAATAGGCCGAGTAACTAATGGCCTTTAAGAGATGTGTGTGTGTGTGTGTGTGTGTGTGTGTGTGTGTGTGTGTGAGAGAGAGAGAGAGAGAGAGAGAGAATGAATGAGAACCTCTTTCCTGATCTGACTTTAAGTATGTTTCATCTCCTTTGATCTTAAAATAAGAAGAGAAATTGCACTCACCTTCACTTTGTGTCATCCTGACAAGCTGTTTAATAGGAGATGTGACATTTGCCAAACTTTGAAATGTCTTAGGCTACAGCAGAGGTGGAGAGCATCTGAGTCTGATGATACCAAGGTATTCTGGGATTCCATCAGTCCTAGCCAGCTTAGCCAATGGTCAAGGATGATAGGGGTCAATGTCCTGAGGACCACAGAGTCTTCAAACCGCATGAAGAGTCTAGACTAATCATTCCCAGACTTTTTGGGACACCACCCATGAACTCATCCCCAGTGCCCCTTACCCTATAAAATGCATTATTCAGAATGGTGGTTTGCATGACCCATTAAGGAAGATAACAGCACAGTAAAAATCAAAACAGTAACAATTAATTGCCCAGTTATGGAAAATCCAATTGAAACCATTTAGCTTAATTAATTCAACAAAACTGATGAACTTGATCCAGTGATACCAGCTTTTCAAAGTCTGATAGTCATTTATACCTCCAGTACCCCCAGGGCACCTTCTTTCCTCTAAGCACCCCTAAGCACACCTGCATCTCAGAAGGCAGTACTGCCTACTTTGGGAACCACTGGTCTAGAGTCTAGACCCTCACATACATTTTTTTAATGGCTTCACCTTCAAGTACAGTACTACAGATTTATGGGAGGGGGGCTAAATCCCCCAAAACTATTTTTGTTTGCATCTAAGATTGTGGTTCAAAAATACTAGGGTTTTTTATAGTGCAATTGTGTTGGGAAACCAGCTTAACCTTCCAAGCCTAGATTAAATTCTAACACTTACTGGATCTGGGGATTATTAGGAGACTGGCATGCATAAACTCATACATACGTGATAGCATACAACTCACACATACAGAGGTTATAGTGATGCAAGATGATAGTGATGCAGCACCTTCAACATGTCTGGTGCTTCATGAAAAATAACAGGATACATCCCTGCCTCCAGAAGCTGACATGATAAAATTATATACAGTACGATCATGATTTGCATTGGGGAAGGGGGTATGTTCTGGGGATTGTAAAGGTAAAGGGACCCCTGACCGTCAGGTCCAGTCATGGACGACTCTGGGGTTGCGGCGCTCATCTCGCTTTACTGGCCGAGGGAGCTGGCGTTTGTCCACAGACAGCTTCTGGGTCATGTGGCCAGCATGACTAAGCTGCTTCTGGCAAACCAGAGCAGCTCACGGAAACGCCGTTTACCTTCCTACCGGAGGTCCCTTCCCTTCCCTTCCCTTCCCTTCCCTTCCCTTCCCTTCCCTTCCCTTCCCTTCCCTTCCCTTCCCTTCCCTTCCCTTCCCTATTTATCTATTTGCACTTTGACATGCTTTCGAACTGCTAAGTTGGCAGGAGCAGGGACCTCAGTGATGCTCTTGCTTGGGCTGGGAGGCTCTCAAGGGATCTTGTGGGGCTGTCCTAGTTCCCATAAGATCTTGCCAAAGCATTCCAGAACTTGCTTGAGAGCATCCTAGAGCCTGGTAGGCATTTAATTTGTGTGATTTCAACCAAACAGCCTTCAACCATGTAAGGCTGAAATCTTCACAACAGCCCTGTGAGGTGGGCTAAGCTGAGAGACAGGTTACATTACGTTGCTGCTTATTTATGAGCTGCCTTTCTGCCAAAAAGGCTCCCATGGTGGCTCCCAAAAATAAGTACAGACATACAAATGCAATAAGGCAAACACAAAATAATGAGAATACAGACAATACAAAGGATGTAAACGAAAAAAACATTTCAATAGTATTGAGAAGCAAACAGATTCCTGTTCCTGAAAAAAAGACAAATAACATTTCGTACAAAAATGTTAATAGAAGACAAGAATTCATAAGCAACATTTTCGCCTTATCAGGTCTGAGTGACTGGCCCAAGGTCACCCAGTGACCTCCATGGTCAGGTGGGGATTTGAACCCTGGTCTCCCAGATCCTAGTTTGACATTCTAACTACTATGCCACTGCTGAAGCTGTGTAGCCCCTCTGGGCCTGTGTAGCACTCCTTCAGTTATAGCATTCGGGTCCCCAGGATTATAAACTCTGTTCCCAGGAGAGAAAATGTAAATTCTAGAAAAACTCTTTTTAAAGTTACTAAATTTTAATTACTAAATTGCTTTTTAAAATTACAAGAGGTAATCTCATTCCACAAAGATAATTGCACCTATACACATAAAACATAAAATGAATGTCACAATACAAATAATGCATAGCCAACTTAAAGCTCAGGAAGCATAAATTTGTGACTTACTAGGTATCCTTGGTTACTGTTATTACTCATAAGAGAAATGTCAAGTAACAGAAGTGGAAAAAATTGTATAAGATTGACCTTTATCTTGGAATTTTATAATCTAATGATTAACAAACAAGCTCCATTTTTGCAATAAATATATTTTGTGCTTGTCCTTCAGGTATCATTTGTGGAAAGTTTTGTAACAATGCTGTCCCAAACCTTCCCGCACCATTGCAATATGGTTCATCTGATATCCAATTCTTTATTAAGTTCTAGCTTAATTAAGTTTTATCCCCCATCACCCTCCTTACGATTTAGGGGATGTCCTGCCTGAGTCCTCCCACTTTTGCCTTGCATCTGTCGACCTCAACTTTGTCTCCTGCCTTTTCGCCTTCCTTGGGCAAATGGATGCCCCAGAACCATGAAGGTTTATGACGCGTTTGTCAATAAAAGGAAAGGGAATGACAAATCTCCCCCAATGAAGTATGCTCTGAGCCGTATAAGAAGGGGTGTTGCACATAATGAAAGCGGACAGTTGATCAATAAGGAGTAACACAGAGGGAACCATTCATCTGGCAAAAGAGAGGCCGGAGTGGCCTTCTCAGAGCCAAAGCCATTTTCCTCTCCTTTGTCAGGATTTGTTTTCTTGGCTTTTGCATAGGAACATAGGAAGAGCCCTGCATCTGCATCAGGACCATGACCCATCTCGTCCAGCATCCTCTTCTCGCAGTGGCCAACCAGATGTCTCAGTGGAAAGTGCCTTCTACCAACTGCAGTTGGTTTGGCAGCTCCGGCCCTTCCTGGACTGGGAAAGCCTGGCCACAATAGTTCATGCCTTGGTTACTTCAAGATTGGATTACTGCGACATGCTCTATGTAGGGTTTCTCTTGGGCTTGACCAGGAAGCTGCTCTTTGTGCAGAATGCTGCAGCACAATTGCTGACAGGAGTGAGGCCTGTGCTCAGAGATCTGCGTGGGTTGCCAATCTGCTATTGGGCCAAGTTCAAGGTGTTACTATTAGTATATAAAGCCGTTTACAACTTGGGACCAGTTTAACTGCAAGATTGCCTTAACTGCAAGAACTGGCCCTGTTACAGATACCACATAATGCCCATTCCATATTTGTAAGACATGGATCTTTTACTGTGGCAGCATCTACACTTTGGCAGCATCTACACTTTGGGATACCAGGCAGGTGCCTTCGCTGTACTCTCTTCAGTGTCTGCTGAAAACCTTTTTGTTTAGACAAGCCTACCAAGATGTTTAAGGGACACAGGTGGCGCTGTGGGTTAAAGCCTCAGCACCTAGGACTTGCCGATCGAAAGGTCGGCGGTTCGAATCCCTGCGGCGGGGTGCGCTCCTGTCGTTCGGTCCCAGCGCCTGCCAACCTAGCAGTTCGAAAGCACCTTCGGGTGCAAGTAGATAAATAGGGACCGCTTACTAGCGGGAAGGTAAACGGCGTTTCCGTGTGCTGCGTTGGTGCTGGCTCGCCAGAGCAGCTTTGTCATGCTGGCCACGTGACCCGGAAGTGTCTCCGGACAGCGCTGGCCCCCGGCCTCTAGAGTGAGATGGGCGCACAACCCTAGAGTCTGGCAAGACTGGCCCGTACGGGCAGGGGTACCTTTACCTTTACCTTTTTACCAAGATGTTTAGAAAGTTGTGTCCATTTTAATCTATTTTTAGTCTATTGCTTTTTTAAAAAACTTTCTGAAAGTCTTAAATGATCATTGTTAACTTTTATTATGTTTTATCCTTTTCGTAAACTGCTTTGGGTTTTTCTGTTTACAATCAAGTACTGGGTGAAATTTATGAAATAAATAATAATGGGAAACCTCCAACAGCGGAGGCATTGACATCATGGCTAGAAGCCAGTCATAGCCTTGTATTCCATGAATTTATCTAAACCTCTTTTAAAGCTGTCCAAGTTGGGTGGCCATCACTACATCTTATAATAGCAAATTTCATAGTTTAGCTATGCACTGTGTTAATAAGTCCTCCCCCCATCCTGATATCACGAATGCAAATATTTCTCTAAAGGCAGCTGTGGCTGGGAAGTGGCTTCGGTGGGCTCATCAGACCTCAGCTTGCAGCCGCTCAGTGGCATCATTATTGCTAAAGGAATCGGGGGAAATTTTGTCGCTAAGAAACTTTGTCACTTCAGCACAACACAAAGCACGGCCTTAACATATCTGCCTGTCAGCAGAAAAAGGAGAGGGAGGGGAGGGGAGGGGAATTGAGGCAGAGGAGAGGAGGTAGCTTTTGAGGGAAGTCTGTAATGAAAAGGTTAGGTGATCTATTGAGGATAGAAGATAGGATGAGAGGACATCATGTACCGCTCAATTTTAGCGAAAGTTGCATTTAACAAGGTAACCTGGGGAACCAGACCTGAGGAGCTATCGTTTGCTGTGGATGAGCTATTGATTGTGGCAAATGAAGGACAGAAAGGAACGAGGGACCAGTGGATGCTGGAGGTGACTTTGGGACCACAAAGAACATCCCAAACTGAGAAGATGCTAGTCTTGCAGAAGAGGGCAAGGTTGGCTTTGGGCTCTGTGAAATGAAATAATTCTGATCCCACATATAACTTCCTAGTGCCCTATCAAGCAGATTTAGGTAGATATACATCCAGTGTTTTGTTTCTGGGGGAAATATGCTTGTTATTACATGGAGTGGTTTGAGATAGGAGGGTGGAAATCAGTGAACGCCCTGTGGATGGTGATTTGAAGTCCATGGAGAATCAAAATGAACACATTATTTATTTACACTTGTCTCCCCAGCCCGATGTTTTGGGAAACAATTCCCATCAGCCCGAGCCAGCAAATGATGGCGGAATGGTGTTAAAGCCTGGGGTCTGAGGAATCCAAAAGAAAGACTAGTTTGAGACAAATCTTGCTAACATTGCCAGGAGATGGGCCCTGAGACAGCTCATCTTGTCCATTCTACCCCGGCCTGACCACTGGCTGTTCTGATCAAGGCTGGGAGAGGCTTCACCAATATGCTTTCTGTGCCATCACTGAGGGCACTTATCCCACCCTGGCTCCACAGAGGAGTGAATCCTTCCTTTGCTCCCTTGGAGTTTACCGGCAGCTGCTCAGTTCAGACCAAGAGGGATGCAAACTCTGTTAGAAACAGTTCATCTCTAATTCTAATATAAATTCAAGAGGATTCCAGCAGGGCTGTGTTTGCTAATTTGAATGACTGACAGCCAAGTGTTAGCTGGAAATGCTCTTCGTTTCAATAAACTGTCACGCTGACTCTTGAAAGGAAAACAATTGTACCTGTCACATCACCTGAGATAACCTTCAGTGGCGAGAGTGTTCCTCTTTTGTCAGGGCGATAAAGCCGGTGTTGATATGTAATATACTGAGCCCGTCAAACAGCCTTGCGGATTGTCTCTCCATTTGCTAATTAATTTTATCAGGCTCGTCATCTTTTTTGCTCAAGCCCAGGCAATCCTAAGCCTTGCAGAATTGATTTTTTTTTTTTTACTAGCTGAGGAATGGTGGAGAAACTTCTTTGTGCTAGGCAGGCAGCTGACAAGATTGCTGAGAGGCTGCTCTCTGTGTGCAAAGTTGTGGTGCAGCAGGAAACTCTCCAGAGCTCCCAGCACTCTACGCTTGTGTAGAGTGTAGCACAGCCCCATAAAGCAAAAGCAGTGGTCCTCTGAGCGGGTGCTTGAGAGGTGGTCCTTTCCTTATTGCAGGGCTACCTGGACTCCAGATGGTGGCTGGAGCAGCATTCTGAGCTCATTGCTTTGTAGCCGTCCTAGCAGAGAGCTCTCCATGGTCCTGACCATCAGCAAGTGAGCCTGCAGTGAGCTTCTGACTTGCCAGGACATCCCTGTGGGCTTCAGCTTGGAACTGGACAGTTTGGCAGCTTGACTTGTAGTCCAGGCAGGGAGGATTATCCTGGCCAGAAGCTGTCCCACAAAGCTGAGAAAGAGCCAACTATCTGTCAGCATTTGGGCCTGTGAGGCTTTCTGTAACCACATTGTCCAGGAAGGATGATGGTGTTTTGGAGGCCCTGCTAGCTAACTTCAAATTAGCTCTCAGATTCTCCAGATGTGCTTCCCGCCTGCCTTCCAAATTTATCCATAAGCTCCTTAAAAAACACCATTGCTCTGGGACTCATCTGGATGACAGCTTTTTGGACTGTTGATTTGGCAGTGCAGCACACAAGCTGGAGCATTGCTGGCCCCAGCTGGGACACCTCTGTGGGGAGGACGGTGGGAAACTGCTCCCCTCTCAGCAGTGACCCTCAGTGAGCAGCGACAGCAGTGTGCTAATTCTTGGAACTAGATTCATCAGTCATTCCCCCCTCCCCCCTTCCTTCCTTCCTTTCTGATTTCTGCTCCTAGGAAAGTTTTTGCCAGCTTTTCCTATTTGGTTTTTTTTTTTTTAAAGAAACTGTCGACTTGGAAGATTTATGGCTTCCAGGGTTTCACTCCCCCCTCCTACTTGTTCTTTCTTTGCTTTTGCATTGCACAAAACATCTGCTTCCATTCAGTCCTGTGTCAGCCTCCTGCGCATGTTGCTGTCGCAAAATGGTGCTTGCTGCCTTTTACAAAGCAGCTGGAGGCAGGATCCAGGAGGAGCACCTCGTACCGCAGCAGCAGCAGATTCCTCATCCAGCTGGTGAAGCAGGCACTTTTTCTGTGCAATTGTCTACTGCACAATGAAGAGCAGGGCTGGGCGAGGGGTAAGACCACAAAATTGCTATGGTTACAGTTGCTAAATGTATCACTGGACCTAAGAAGCAAAGATGTATTAAAAGTCGGCCGCAGGTGCATGAGACCTAGATGAGACAGAGGGACAAGTAGAATTGGTGGCTTGAGGATAGTTCAGAGGCAAAGGTGGAAGAGGTTCAGATGAGACTGGAAGATGGTCCAGGAAAGGACTTGAAGGAGCAGAGTAAATGAAAAAGAGAGAGTGAATGGAGGCTTGACAACCATATGTCAGGAGTGCTCTGATGGTGTTTCCTGCTTGGCAGGGGGTTGGACTCGATGGCCCTTGTGGTCTATTCCAACTCTATGATTCTATGATTCTAAGTTTCTCTCTCTCTCTCTCTTCTATCACTAGAACTTGTGAACAACAGCAGCAAGAATATTGATTGCAAAACATTGGAAGACACAAGATTTGCCCACACTGGAAGAATGGCAAACGCAACTGATAGACTACATGGAGCTGGCCGAGATGACTGGCAGAATTCGAGACCTGGGAAAAGAGGAGGTGGAAGAGGACTGGAAGAAGTTCAAAGACTATTTACAAAAACTATATAAATTGTATGAATGTTAAGAAGGTGCATGAAAGGAAAGATTATGGCAACAGAAGCTTAGATGAGATATGTATGAGAATAAGTTGAAATATAAAGATAAGTTTTGATGAGATCTGAAGTAAAGTTATGCTTAAATTAAGCAGTTAAATATTTGATGGATTTAGTTAAAACTAGAGGCATAACATATTAAAATTAGAATATAAGACTTGAAAGAAGGTAATAAATTGCTGAACATAATTTTTATATTGAGAACGCAGGAAAGGGAAACGTGAGGAAGTCCAGATGGTCATGGAATATACGTATGAAAAACTGTGTTTTTCTTTTTTTTCTTTTTTCTCTTTTTATATATAGTTGATAGTTATGTCTTTTATGTTTGATATATGCTTGGCTATTTCTTTTTTTCTGAAAACTTAATAAAATATTATTAAAAAAAATATCACTAGAACTTGTGTACATTGCAACAAAGCTGAATGATTGAAGATTCAGGGCACATAAAAGAAGTACCACTGGAATGCTTCTCAGTACCAGTTGCTTAAAACCACAGGAGATCCTGCTTGCTGGTTTCCAACAGGCATCTGGTTGACCATTGTTAGAAGAGGATGCTGGACTAGATGGGCCATTGGCCTGAGACATCAGGCTGTTCTTACATTCATGCATTCTTATGTTCTTATAGGACTTAACTCTCAGGGGTCCTTTACCTTTAGGTTCTTATAAAGGAGACTAATGCTGCCTATGATGGATCAGATGAAGGTGCGTCCAGATCATAGAATCGTAGAGTTGGCAGGGTCCCAAGGGTCATCTAGTCTAATTCCCTGCAATGCAGGAATCTCAACTAAAACATCCATGACAGATGACCATCCAACCTCACCTTAAAAACCTCCATTGAAGGAAAGTCCACAACCTTCTGAGGGAGTCTTTTCCACTGTTAAATAGCTCTTACTGTCAAAAAGTTATTCCTGCTTAGTTGTAATCTCCTTTCTTGCAACTCGAAGACATTGATGCCTCTGAGAAACTTGCAAATAAACCAACAAGGAGATAGCCCTTCCTTGTCACTTGCCCGTAGCACCTGGGGACCAGAAGTAGAGAAAGCTGCTGAAGATGGAGGTTACATTTCGATGACTAATAGTTTAGGTGACTAATAGTTATGCATAGACACATCACCCCAATATATGAAGGCAGGCCATTGTATCCCAGATATGAGGAGTGGAGGAGGCTTTGGAGGAAAGGGAGAGGAGGGTCCCTATGTTTGAGCAGGAAGGTAGGAGACAGAAGATGCACATGAGAAGTGGAAGAAAGGAAGCCAACACCAGTTGGGAAATCTGGAAAGCTGGGCCTGGGACCATGATATCAATGCAAAGGCATCTTGGGCACAATGTGGCTCCTGTCCAATTGGCTACTGAGAGAACAGAATGCTGTACTGGATGGGCTATTGGCCTCATCCAGCAGGGCACTTCTTATGTTCTTATCACAGTGGTGGCCCTACCATTAGGGAGGGTGAAGCAGCCGCTTCAGGTGGCAGATGCTGAGGGTGTGGAGGCAAGATGTTGGGAGGTCAGAACTGGGTGGGCCATGGGCCATTCCCTGCCCTGTTTCAGCTAACCTGTGCAGTGGAGGATGCTGACCAGGGCTCAGCATCAGAGGAAGACTCAGCTGACAGTCTGTTTGGAATGGAAGAGTGGTGCATCACTGTGTCCTTTGCCTTAGTCTGCAAAGCATATTGGATCAGCTCCAGAATGCTGAGTCATGGCTGGGAGTGAGCCAGCTGACATCCTATTCCTCTCCCTCCCTCTCCCTCCACTCCCCCAAACCATAGGGCTTGTCATGTGGCCTCTAGCACACAACCCAGGAGGGGCACATCCTGACCCTTGGTGTAATTACATTGATGGTGGCTGCTCCAGAGGACCCTGCTGGCTTGCAAAGGGGAGAGAAAACTCATTGCAATGACATGACGTTTTTGTCAGAAAGCTGAAACTTGATCAATAGCTGATTAATCTGGTGGAGAAATTAATGTATTAAAAGTTGTGATTGATGTCAAATACATTTTCTCTTGCCTATCGATCTTCCCTTACTTTTAGGCTAGACGTGCCAAAATGGTAGAGCCCAGAGACGGCAAGAGCCGCAAGTACATTCATCTCCTTAATTCTTATGGGTATAATTTACTAAGCACTGCAATGGACTGAGTTAAATGTGGTGCCATTGATCTGACTGCTGAATTGTCTGATTTGATTGGCGCTATGTCCAACTCAATAGAAAACACTACTGGGTCAATAAGTAATGCTAGTAATTGGATAGCTGTTTTCTGAAGAAAGATTGCCTGTGTTTAATGAAAGAGAGGCCACTCGCTCCCCTTATTCTCTCTCTACAGGGATTTCATGAATTTATTTTGGATTTGCTTGTGTGTCAGGAGAGATCTTAAAATGCATCAAAAGGCAGCTTGGTCTAACCCCAGTGCTGAGTGTCTACCTCCTCCTCCATCACCAGGCTGTCCTCCATACTATATTTCAACAGCCTAAATCATGGTGTGTCACAAGCAGAGAGAAGGTTTCTTTGTTTATTGCGTTTTTATCCCACCTTCTTCTCCAAGGAGATCAGGATGGTGTACATTGGTGTACATCCCTCATTTAATCCCCCAAACCGTGTGAGATAGATTTGGCTGAGGGGCCAAAGCTCACCCAGTGAGCTTCATGGGGATTTGAACCCTGGTCTCCCAGGACCTAGTCTAACACTAATCACTACACCCCACTGGTTTATGCTTAATAGCATTTGTCTTAGAACTCTTCAAAGGGTCATAGCAGGACACACTCTGGAGATGGGGTTGTCATCTATTGGCTTTTACTCACCCACTGATATTAATAGACCAACACCATTAATTTAAATGGGTCTACTCTGAGTAAAACGTAGCTGAAAACAATCCCCCCCCCTTTTTGTTCTGGCGTGATGGTAGTCATCTGAGCATGGAGGGTCAGTATGTGTATCCTGTTAGCATTTGGAGTTAGAATGCTGACAGAAGATGAACTGAATGCTGAATCCCTATTGGAGGAGCACACTTTACCCTGGATATAATCTGAGTTTATAAAAATAAGAAAGCTATGTTTATTACAGGAAATGATAGAAATGATCCTAGTTCTAGCTACAATGAGCCTTTCTTGCTCTTGAATTGCAGGTGAAGAGAGATCCAAAAACAGGGAGGGAGGCAAGGATGGGAAGTGAGGTCAGCAATCCTAAGAGTATCAGTCTAACACTGGAGGAAGTTCAATCAGTCAGCACAGGAAGTACAATCTAGGAAGCCTGGAGGTTCCTCTCTATCTACCCTTACCATGCAGTCAGCCCATCAGCCTACAGTACAAGTCGAGTTGCAACCTAACACTTCTAACCTGTCCTTTGCCAGATCACTTACTTTGGGTGATTTAGACTTGGTACTTCTTTCCAGCCGAGAATCTACCTTCCTGGAAGCTGATGCAATATCTGTTGTCAGGGGCAGGGCAGCTGGATGTGGTTTGGGGAAAACAGCCTCATTGGTCAAATGTGGGAGGGCTGGTGGGCCAAATTTGGCCTGAGGGCTGGAGGTTCCCCGCTCTTGTTCTGGATTGCTTTTTCTTTCTTTTCTAAAGCAGTCTGCATTTTTAACTAGATAAATGGTTTATAAATGAGTTTGTAAAAGGAAAATGTTTGATATGGAAATGAAAACACTAAACGAGCAGCATTTCATTCCAGATGCTCTATTGAGAGTGAAGAGGGAGAAGCACCACAATAGGAAGGCTATTGATAAGCTAGAAAATGTGCAGAGGAGGGCGACCAAGATGATCAATGGTCTGGAAACCAAGACTTAGGAGGAACAGTTGAGAGAGTTGGGTATGTTTAGCTTGGAGAAAAGAAGACTAAGAACCACCTTCAAATATCTGAAGGGCTATCACATGGAAAGATGGAGCAAGCTTGTTTTCTGATGCTCCAGAGGGTAGGACCTACACCAATGGATTCAAATTATGGATTCCAACTAAACATCAGGAAGAACTTTCTGATGGTAATAGCTGTGGAACAGTGAAACAGACTCCCTGAGAAGGTGATGGGCTCTCCTTCATGGGAGGTTTTTAGCAGAGGCTGGATGGCCATCTGCCAGGAATTCTTTAGCTCCGATTTCTGAATTGCAAGGGGTTGGGCTATATGACTCTTAGGGTCCCTTCCAATTCTACAATTCTGGCCTGTGCATGGGAGCTCTGTGGCCTAGTGCATTGCACATGGTTGATCACACAGAGCATTTGCAAAGTTCCAGAGCCTTTGCACTGAAGCCTCAGCAAGAGAGCCACCCAGGAGATCATGTCCCACAAAAATTGCTGGAAAGAGGTGCCCTTTGAGTTCCTCATATGAGGCCCCCAAAGGCCACCACCACTTTTTCTTTTTGCTGCTTTGAAGACCCTCTCCCTTCCCTGCATTTCTGAATGAAGCCCAACAAAGGCATTTGAAAAGACCTTCCATATTAGTGTAATAAAGTGTTTGTTTTTTAAATCATCATCATCATCATCATCATTCTATTTTGTCACTGGATGAAAAACTAGGAGGCTTAAATTTACCATACCAGTCATTCCGGAAGCAGCACATCTGGGAGGTCATTTTTATGCCACTGTACAGTAAAAAGGAAAAAAGGCAAGGCATAATGGACATCAAAGCCTGTTTCCATTTGCTGCTGCTGCATAGATGGCCCTATCAACACCACTTTCTAAATTATGATAAATTGGAACACTCTGGTGAGCAGCATGGGGTTGAGAAAACTGTGGGGAAATGGCATATCTGGTAGGTTTCTGCTTTTTAGTGGTGATGATTGTCACCCGCAGGTGAAGTGTGTTAATTATTTATTTCGGCTGATGGCTCTCCTTGCTCTCTAGCTTGAATGTGATGTTTTTAAGAAATCATAATGGACACTGATGGCACCAGTGACCTTTGGAGTGGGGTGGAGGGAAGTGAAGGCTCTTTTTAGCACCCCCCATACCTTCCAACGCACAGACTCAGCTCATAGGCCCTGGTAGTGTTGGTCTGAAGCTGCCTGTCTCAAACAGCCCACAGCAGCCACTTAATTGGTGTTCAGACAATTGTGACAACGTGCCTGGTTGTGACAGCAAGAAAAAGCTCTTAGAGGTGTCACTCCCCTCTCTGGGCTGCCTCTCGCCAAGAGCCGAGGCCTTCATTTACCACCAGCGAGGCAGCCTCCTTGTCCGGGCCTGTGGAAATGTCAACTCTGGTCGAGCCTCTCAAAGGAAGGATTTCCCAAGAAAACACACAGTCTTGAAATCAATTTACTTCTTGGGCTTTTTGCAGTTTCTTCTTAAGCTGTTAGCTGGGTCCAGTTGGGAATTCATCCACCAGGCTTAAAGAACTGTCAGTCTGTAGCTTGTCGGGCTGCAGCAACCTCTCATTCCTTTCCGTCCTTGGCAGTCCAAATGGTGGCGGTGTTCCTGTTAGTGTCAGACAGCGGTGCCTGGGCTGAGTGTCACTGCGACGACAACAGCGACAAATATGGGGCCTTAATTGCAAACAGGGAGGGGGATAGGGAGAAGGCTGTTACAAGCAGGCAAGGAAAAGAGCCACTCTCCCATAAAAATTACCTCCTCTGACACACTCATTCAACCAAATGACTGGATTCCTCCTCCACCTCAGTCTGTTAAAAGTTACTTCTTCCTATTAAGACTTACACAGGGTTGAAGAAGTAGAATTACAGCAACTGTTACCTATAATGTGTATTACAGAAATACCTATTTACACCTTACAGCAAGGAAAACTACCAACAACATTCATCTAGTTCTGGGTAAACATACCTAAAATGATTACATTTCCACACACCACCAGAGTGTTCCAGAGTTGGGAGGACCTGACTGTAAAATCACACTGGAACATCCCATGAAAATTAACTCTGTTCAGATAGGAGTGTGCATAATCTGTTGATTTTGTTTCCTCTGAGATTCTCAATTCCTCAAGTTTTATTTCTGATTTCCACACTAGTTTGCAAATTATTATTATTATTATTTGGGGGGAAAGTCATGGTGAAATTTCATCAGCATTTTCATTCACATTTCTCCTAAGACCACATCTGTACTATGCATTTTTATTGATTTTATACAGTAAAACTCATGGACATCCAGTGAAGGTGAAGGTTGGAAGATTCAGGAAATACTTTTTCATGCAGTGCATAGTTAAGCTACGGAACTCATTTCCACAGGCAGTGATGGCAACCAAGTCAGATGCCTTTAAAAGACTATGAACAAATTTATGGAGGAGAAGGCTATCAATGGCTACTAGCCATGATGATTATTGTTGTTGTTTAGTCGTTTAGTCGTGTCCGACTCTTTGTGACCCCATGGACCAGAGCACGCCAGGCACCTATGATAATATATTCCCTCTATTATCAGAGGTACCATTCCTCTGAACACTAGCTTCTAGGGAACACAAATGGGTGAGGGGAACTATTGTGCTCATGTCCTGTTTGTGGGCTTTGCAGGATCACCTGGCTTGCTACTGTGAGAAAAGGACTATGCAGGTTTTGGTCTGGACCAGCAGTCTCTTATGTCTTCTTTATGAGATTGCCTGTCAAGAGGAAAAGCCAGGCTCAAAAGAGTCAAAAGACTCAATTCGAGAGCAACAATGTCAGAAAACATGAATTTGTGAAATACAGATCAAGCATATTCTCCTCTCTTTTCTCCACAATGCTGCTCACTCACACATGAATGCTCATTTTCTGAAGGCTGGTTGTCTCCCATGCACACACTCACTGCTTGACCGCTGCAACATGATGGCTTGCTTGTATGAGGGGCCACAAGGGAGTACTTTCACATCACTTCAAACCCGACACTGTTCAATAAGTCACTTCCCATGCTCAGCAGCTGCTCATAATGTTAGCAAGTACACAGCAATCAAGGGAAGAGATGTCAAGGATTGGACATGCATCATTTATTTATTTATTGCATTTATCTCCCTCATTTTTCTCCAAGGAACTCAAGGTGATATACATGGTCCCCCCCCCATTTAAACCTCACAACTACCCTTGTGAGGTAGGTTAGGTTGAGAGACAGTGATTGGCCCAAGGTGAGCTTCATGGCCAAGTGGGGATTTGAACCCTGATCTCTCCCAGCTCCTAGTCCGACACTCGGACCACCACACCACAGTGGCTCTGTGTGAACCATTCTCTAACTCTTGTCCCCATCACAGCCCTGCTGCTTAAGTAACACGTGGATTGCCAGCAGTAGAAGATTTTTGTATCAGATGATGGTCAGGGGAACAGCTGGCTGGGCATCATCACCAAGGACCCTCTTCTGCCATAAGCTGCCTGTTAACAGTGGCGTAGCAAGGTCAGGTGGTACCCAGTGAGGAAAATTTATTGTCACTTATTAAAAGAAGGAAAAATAAGATACAGTTGCAAGTGTTATTTTCTGGTTTATTTACTTAACATTGTGAGCATAAGCACTTAAAACATTTTCCCCCTAACTTTGTCCTCTGTGCTTGAGAAGAGCTGTGTGGGCGAGGGTGGGACTGTGGCTGAAGCCTTGCTCGCCAAGCCTGCCTCACCTTTCCCTCACTAAGCCACCGGGGCGAGAGAGGGGTCTGCTGGCGTGCCTTTGCCCGGGCAGGAGCCACCACAGCTGTGCGTCGAATATAGGCAGGGAGGCAAGATAGTGCTCTGAGTGTTTGTCGCTTCCTTCTTGGGCTCCAAGGTAGTGAGTGGGGAAGAGGTGGAAAGGGACGGAGGATGGGAGGATGAATGAAGGCAGGCGTGAGCCGCCTTGTGCTGTGCTCCTGAGGGGACTTCCTTGGAGGAAGCCCTGTGGGTGACTGGCAGCTGAGCCCAAGGGGGACGCTGCATCCCCTCAGCTTGAAACCGGATGCACCAGAACCACTCTTGCCTCTTTGCCCTGTAGGTATGGAAGGAGGGAGGAGAATCCCAGAGAAAACAGGCTCGTGACACATATTTTTGCCATTTTGTCACCCTCTTCAGTGATGACACCCGGGGTGGCCTGCACCCACCGCAGCCCCCTTCCTATGCCACTGCCTGTCATGGGTCCCATGGCACCAACTGGGATGAGGCGGGGCAGGCGAGATATGGCAGAGAAGTAGAACCCAAAGGCTGGGGGCAAGGAAAGCCCAAGCAGAGAGATGTCCACTGCTTTGTTGCCAGATAGCAGAGAAGGAGAGAGGGGCCTCTCTGAGTCAGCCTCTGTTCTGTCCCTTGAGAGTGATGTTCCCACGGTAGCCAAGGAGGAAGCTGGCCAATCAACAGGGCTGGCTGAGTCAGAGGTTGATGGAGAGTTCGAAGGAATGACTCAGGTCCTGTCTCCAAGGATGCACCACTGATTGTCAGTGTTGAGGTAGAAATTCTGCAGACTCATTATCAGTGAGGCCAGTTTCAGCCTGACCACAAAACCCGTTTTGGAGGAACCTAGGCTGGCTGTGAAAAACAACTCCAGATAAGGTGCAAGGAGGGCTCTGCATGTATAAAAAAAAGAGTAAGTGTTTTCAAGGACTATGGTTGGATGATAAATAGTGAGATGCTAGCTAGGGTGGCAGAAGGTGGTTGACTACAGAACAAACAGTCAAGATGACATATTTTTCCCATATAGGGTGTGTGGTAATGGAAATGCTCTTGCAGGCTCTTTTGGACCCTTTCTTGGAATACATTACTGAATAAAGTCTGAGTAATTGGGGATTTGGTGTGACCCTTAAAGGAAATTTTATTCCATGCTGTGAACAGACCTGCCTGCCCACCCCAAGCAGGGCATGCTAGCAAGCACAGTCTTCTTGCTAGGGGTGAGAATTGTGTGAAGGACTGAGCCCACCCTGCTCTTCAAAAGTCAAACAGGAGGGGATTGTCAAGTGCTGGGAATGTCTTAGCTCCCACCTAGCCATGAATCTGAGAACTTATGAATCATGTACCCTGTACTTTGAACTCGTGCTCATGCTGAAGTCATGTGCTGATTTCTTGACTAAAGCTCTCTGGTTTTCTCAAGCTGAGAGCAAGAGCTCCATGCCTGACAGAGGGAGCCAGGACATCACTTCACACCCTCAGAGGTGCTGCTGCCCCCCATGGATGGCCACATTCTCTCTCCTCCCTCATCTACCACATTCCCATTCAGAAGAAACCCACAACCGGCTTTCTAGGCATTTTCGCTGGGAAGAAAGCCTTCCCTCCCAGCCCTTGTCTCCTTTGATGGCATTCAGCTCGGAGGCAGAGGTGTCATTCTCATGCAAGAGATTTTTGCTGCTCTTCATAATGTTCTGTATTGCAATTGAAAGGGGAACAAGCCACAGCTTTGGCAGCAGAAAATTGAATTAGCTTGGCAGCACCATGACACAAAATAAGACAGATATTGTACAGAAATATAATTGAAGCCGTATTATTCAGCCATCCTGCGAGGTTATTTGTCAGCATACGGGCTGCACGTTACAAATTAAAATGGCTATTGATTCTAAAGTTGTTTTAAAGTATTTTCTACCTCCAGCTCCTTTGAAACAATTATCTTGAACTGTCACCAAAGAGCTGAATCTCGGTTTTAACCAGGCCCTGGGAAGATAATGTATTTTCACTACATCTTGGCGCTTGGCGGACAACTCAGATTATACGCTTTTAATAGGTTGCTTGTTCTGCTCGGGACAATGGGGAGAAATGAAGATGAAATGCCATGATATGGAGGGTCTGGCAGAGGCTGGGAGGAAGCAGGGTGGAACGCTGCATAGTTTGCACTCAAGGCAACCCCCCACCTCCCGCCAAGCCAGAAACTATTGCTCTCTGCTCATCTCTCTTTGTTTTGCTGAACAGGAACAGCAGGAAGATGGGGAGCTGTCTTATACTGAGTCAGACCCCTTGATCCATCTATCTCAGTACTGGCAGCAGCATCTCTGCAGGGTTTCAGGCCAGGATTTCTCCCAGCCCAACTTAGAGATCCCTTGGGGGGTTGAACCCGGGACATTCTGCATGCACAACAGGTGCTCTGACACTGAGCAGAGGCCCTTGTCCAAGTTTTGCAGGACTGTGGGTTTTGTGGAAGGTGGTCTCTTGATAACCACTCAGGGGTGTCTTGGTCTAATAAATCTCCAGGAGGCAGTAAGTTTCTTCAGGGTCTGCCCTAAACATTTTGGTGCCTGAGGTGAAAAAACTAAACTCACCAGGAAGCAGAGGTGGATTATGGGGAGCGCAACCAGGTCAGTCAAACTGGACACAGAGCCTTGAGGGGTGCTACAAGTATTATGTAGAATGGAAGGTGAGAGGCGGGGTGGGGGTACTGAATTTTGGTGTCACACAGGGTGCCGCTGAAATTTGAGATCCACCACTGCAGGAAGTTCCCCGATGCAAATTCTCCTATGGCAATGAGTTTGCTCTGCACCTCAGCTGGGTTCTTCCTCTGCTTCTGCCCCTCAAAATCCCCCCACCTCTAATTCACCATCTACACTTGAGCTGCATTTCTGGGGAGTTTCTTCCCACATGGGCATCTTACTTAAATTATCATTATTTATTACGTTTATACTTCCTCCCTCCCAGAAGGGTGGTTATCCCACTCTTTTAACCTGTAATCAACCCTGTGAGGTAGGCTAGGCTGAGAGAAAATGGTGAGGCCTTGCCCAAGTCCAACCAATGTGCTTTGTGCCTTCAATCCTATCCACTAGGTGGCTACACTGCTACTTTTTCAAAAAGCAAAGGCTGAAAATCTCACGAGGTCAGCCTTTCCCAACCCAGTGCCCTCCAGATGTTGTTGACTACAACTCCCATCATCCCCTGTCGTCTGATGGAAGTTGCAGTCCAACAGCTGGAGGACACCAGATTGGCAAAGGCTGATGTGGATGAAAAGGTCTGTCCTTGTAGTGTTAAGACCATACAGAAGTCTAGTGTCCAGATCAAGGGAAATAATAGCACCACTCTATTCTGTTTTGGTCAGACTCCACCTGGAGTCCGTGTCCAGTTTTTAAACCACAGTTTAAGAAGGATATTGACAAGTTGGAATGTGTGCAGAGGATGGCAACCAAGATGATAATGGATATGGAAAAGAAGTCATGAGAAACGGTTGAGGGAACTGGGTATGTTTAGCCCGCAGAAGAGAAGACTGAGAGGTGATATGAGAACCACCTTCAAATATCTGAAGGGCTGTCACATGGAAGATGGAGCAAGCTTGTTCCCTGCTGCTCCAGAGGGTAGGACCAAATGAATGGATTCAAATTACAAGGAATAAGATTCCAATTAAACATTACAAAGAGCTTTATGATGGTAAGAGGAACAGTGGAATGGACTACTTTGAAGGTGGTGGACTCTCCTTCGCTGGAGGTCTGGAGAGTTTGAATGACCATCTGCCAGGGATTCTTTAACTGTGATTCCTGTATTGCGGGGGGTTGGACTAGATGACCCTTGGGATCCCTTCCAACTCTAAAAATCTATCATTCTATCTGTAGGGCACCAGGTTGGCAAAGGCTGATGTAGATGAAAAGGTTTGTCACTGTAGCTATAAGGGGGCTGATAGTGGACAGCTAAAAAGGGGTGGAAGGGGAGAACAAATCTTGTCCCCACTTCATGGTAACTGACTTCAATACATGGTCTTTCTGCTAGGATTTTGATTAGAGCCCCCCTCCCACTTATTACTCTATAATTTACACACTGGGTTGAAGTAAAAAAAGTGCTAACAGACATGATTAAACTTTTACCCATCTAATGGCACCTGAGGTTTACTGCTCCCCCCACCTGGTTGGATTACCTTGCCCCATAAGAGGTAGAAAAAGGGAGAGAAGAGACAGGCCTCGCAGGATGCCAAATTAGTTTTAAGAAAGTATTAGAGCCGAGGATTCTAAAGGAAGATAAAGCTTGCAGATAGCAGCTGCTGGGTAGAAAATAATGGAGTTCCAGAGGCAGTTTCAGGGTTTGAGTGAGCGCGAGAGAAGCAGGTGGAATGTGTTCGACAGGCACGGGAGGAAGGATAAAACAGGACCCTGACAGGTTCTTTGAAGAAATAAATAGCATTTCAGAAGATGGACAGCAGCAGGCTCCACACCGGAATTGTTGGCCCCTGGATCCCTTTACAATGGGAGGAAAGCTACCAAACTGCAGGCATGTGGGGTGTAGGGACCACAGCAGTAGCAAATGGTTAAAGCTGCCCCACATATGCACACTGGGTCCCCATACAACTCATTCCCCAGTGCCACCTATTCCTTTAAAAATAATTAACCAAGGAAGGGGTAAACATTGCAAATAACATCACATTTAGTTTAGGAATGAACAAATCTTGGCATTTTGGGTTTCTCTAAACATTTGCTATGATAGCCACCTTCAAATATCTAAAGGGCTGCCACATGGAAGATGGAACAAGATTGCTTTCTGCTGCTCCAGGGGTTAGAACCTGAACCATTGGATTGATTCAAATGACAAGGAAGGAGATTCCAACTCAATATTAGGAAGAACTTTGCTATGGCAAGAGCTGACAGTGGAAGAGACTCCCTCAGAAGGTGGTGGACTCTCCTTCTTTGGAGGCTTTAAGTAGATCCATAAGCAGGCAATAATGGTCCCAAACAAACATCTGTCCAGCATCCCACCTAAACTGTCACATAGGACCCTACCTTTAGCTCCGATTTCTGTCTCCCTTTCTTGCCAAACATTGCAGAGGGTGGGGCTACAACCTCTGTTGCATGTAGAAGGTCATAGGTTCAATCTCTGCCATCTCCCGGTAAGTGCTGCCAATCAGCCTAGATACTGAGCTACCAGTAGCCTGGCTTGGTATAAGGCAGCTATTTGTGTGTTCTTTTCAACACCCAAGCTGTAGGCAGATGTGGCTCCAAGTATCTTCCATGATGGTTTGTTACTAGGTAAATATTAGCCTCTTGTCTGGACCAGGCTGTACCAGAACTTGGAAACTGAGAAGACCATGCTTCGACTTGAATCAGGCATGTCCAAAGTCTGTTTCAGGGACGTAATCCGGCCCATCAGTTGGTTTAATCTGACCCCTGTGGCAGTTTATTTCCTGGGGTAAAATCCTAAAAAACCCTCAACAACTTCAACCCTAATAAAAGCTCAACAAAGCCTTAAAATAGGTCAACAACTTTTGTTGGCCCTTTGGTTGGCCCTCACGGCCCTTTACTTCATCAAATCTGGCCCTCTTTGAAAAAAATTTGGACACCACTGGACTAGGCAGAACAATCTACATGTAAGCAAACTGATAATCTTGAAGAAAACAATCCAGTCTCTTCTCCTCCAAGCTGTCGTCATAGTAGTTATAACCAAACCCTTCTCATCTGGAGCTCAGAAAGCCAGGTTGATAGTGATTAACTTTGGGTCTTGTTTCAATTGATGTCTTGCAAACTTTTAGCCAGGAATAAACTCTTGTGATTAGCCAGGACTTAATTGTGCATTAATCCAACTCTCAACGTGCAGAGAACTAATGAAGTAATTAAAGGGACTTCATCACCTCTCACCAAGCCCGATCAATACCTTATCGTGTTTTTCCAGGGCAGGAGAAGAAAAAGGAAATGCTTCGGGAGGGAAGATCACGAAATCCAGAAAGCCCTGGGTGGGTTGCCTTTGAAGTTTGCTTTTTGAAGAAGAGTCTTAAGCATTCTGTGGGAAATGAAGCACCAGGAACAATTTGTAAATAGAAATGCCATATTTCTGGGCATTCAAAAAAATAAAATTCACCTGTCTCATTACAATCATTTATTTCTGTTTTAGCAATCACCCTGGAAAATCTGTTGAAGTTTTTCTTTATTTACGAGACAGGTATCAAAGATGTTTTCCTTTAAATGATGGGTGAATGACCCATAATATTCTTAGATACACATTCCGCATCATGGCACACACCTAAAAAACCCATGACGTGTGAAAGCAGCAGACATATATCATTGCAGGTGCACTCGCTGATGGATGGGATTGGCTGCTGCTCTCTGCTGACAACATTTTACCAATTTCCAAGCCTTGTTTCAAATTCAACCCCTTGAAATGAACATCCTCACCATACTTGTGCCAGCAGTGGGTAGCCCTTCCTTCCTTCCTTCCTTCCTTCCTTCCTTCCTTCCTTCCTTCCTTCCTAGATCCAGTATAAAGCCTGTGATTCTTGTATGTGTCAAGTAAGCCCATAAGGTGTATTTGAGGGTGAGGAGGGCCCCCGTTTTGATTTACAAAATAAACTGGAGAGAGAGAGAGAGAAAGAGCCAACATCCAGACTCTGCCATGTTTCCACCATTCTTCTCGGGGTCCTCTGAGCCTCTTTTCCTTTGAGTTAAAGCTCCTTGCATAAAGTTTACGACTCCGGCTGGGGTATTTCCAGCAGATTACATTCAACCCAGCCAGCGTAGTGTGCACCAAGAGAAGCCAGTAAATCAGCGGCTGGCCTCATAATCGCCTCAATGGGTCTCTGCGCTGAAGCTGAGCCCCTTGTTAACAGCTGGCATCTGGTGAACAAAACAAAGATTTGGCTTTCCAGACACTTTGCACATCCGTAAAGAGGGAATGGTGGGCCCGCTCACTTTTGGAAAACCCTAGAGGGATTTATCTTCCTAATTTCGAAAGGCTCCTATTTTTCCAAGTCCATATTGCAGATATTTTAATATCCTCACATCCCCAAGGGCCTTGAGATTACGGCATTGGCAGAGAAGAACATTTGTGATGATTTTCAATGGAAATTTTGTTATTCACCAGCTTTTGCACTTCCTGGATGTTCCAAGGCACCACTCAAAGCTGTTATGTTTAAACCTTTTTAATATATTCATTTTTTCAATTTTATTGTTTTGCTACTTTGGTATTTGCTTCCCTGGGCACCTTTGGGAGGAAGTGTCAGGTAGGAATTTAATAGCCAAATAAGTGTGTACCAAAATGTGCTTGGAAATACATATTTTGTCAGTAAATATGTTTTGAAACATTTTAAATCTGTAGCAGGGTTTTGGGTTTTGTTTTTAGAAAACAGGCAGATTGTGCAACAGACTAATGAAAAAACACAAGTAGCATGGACTAGGGACAAACTCAACCCTCTTGTCAACTCATCTGAATTTTATTCTCCTTTAACCTAACCAAGGAGGTCTGTCCTTAGTATCCAGTGATGGTGGTTTCACTTTTTCACTGCATATTCATGATTTGTGCTTGTGATGGTACAGGGGCAGTTATGTGTGAGCCTGCTTTCAACACTGTTCTTGCAAAAGTTTTATGGCTGACACTCTGCTTTGTTTCAAATCAGTGCACATCCCATAACTTCTTGCTGAAACCCTGTGCCTTCTTATACCATAAATGTTCTGGTTTATTTTTCGTCCCACTTTTGTTGAGCTCTAGCACATCAGTTCCCTCCAGCTGGCAATAATGCAGCAACTCTGGGGAACCATCACAGAACAACTAATAAAGTAGAACAAAGTGTGAGTGGTCCAGTATAAACCCACCGCCAAGGCAACAATTGCTGCATCAGTGGTGTGTTGCAGAATATACCCACAATAGCCTCGACTGGAATGCTAATCTCTGTGCCCTTTACAGTTCTGTGTGTGACGAAGCTGCCTTCTTTCCCTTTCAGCAGAGATGTCTCCATCTTGAATTTGTCTCAGGAATTAAATACGGGTTGCAGAGATCGCTTTATGTTTAAGCACTCCGCCTCCCATTACACAAGTGCAGAAAGAGAAGGAACCTGGTTCAGCAGCTCCAATTCTATTTAGTTTGAAGACAATGAAATAATTCTCTGGGTTTGTGGTTACAGTTGGCGTATGATTTGCAAAATGTGTCCTCGGTAAATCACCTTTCCACCAACATTTTTATATAAATCAACTGAACTCTGAGTTGTTTGCTGTGCTTTAATTACTGAAGAAAGAGAGCACGGCACTCTGATATTACCCAAATCCTTTGATTTATAATTACCACCGTTTGTGTACTTTGCATTTCAGTCCTGTGCGCCAGAACTCAGCTTTCCAGCCTCTTGAGCTAAGAACTTCAGCCTTAAATTAAATGTAAATAGACTGATATCTTGCTTTCTTTCTCTTTCTCCCCCCCTCTGTCTCATTTTCCATTTCAATTCTTACTGCAAAGCCGGCTTAGAAGATGGAAAGGGGGACAATGTAGAACACCTCCTTTGAAAAGATGAAATCCTTTAATACAAAAATTCCTCCCCCCACCCTGTAAGGGTGTTTACTTGCAAACTCAATACTTTTTGAACTTCATGGAGGAGGGAATAATGCCAGATGTTGGAAGCAAATTTCTAAATTGGGACAGAGAGGGTTGCACACTGTTGAAGAGGGATCGGGGAGTTGGTCACAGTGCATCCTTGAAAACTCCAACAGTCCCTACCCCATGGTGTGAATTAATAATGTCTGCACCATATGCTGGCTGGCTACTAGAGGAGGCAATGCAAAACTGTGAAATGATGAGCCTTCTTTGCAGCCTGCACTGCCACAGAGTAGACACAATTAGGTGTACTAGTCGGTGTTAAGTCCACCCCCATCATTCAGCCTGGACACTGAGGTCCAGCACCAAGGGCCTTCTGGTGGTTCCCTCACTGCAAGAAGCGAGGTTACAGGGAACCTTCTTGGTAGTGGCACCCACCCTGTGGAACGCCCTCCCATCAGATGTCAAGGAAATCAACAACTATCTGATTTTTAGAAGACAGTCCTGTTTAGGGAAGTTTTTAATGTTTGATGTTCTATCGTGTTTTTAATATTCTGTTGTGAGCCGCATCGAGTGGCTGGGGAAACCCAGCCAGAATGGGCGGGGTATGTATAAATAAATAAATAAATAAATAAATAATATTATTATTATCATGACTTGTGCTCTAGTCTTCATCCAGCTTGCTTCATAGTTCATAGCTCCCCAGAATGCCAAGCAGCAACTCAGGCACCACAACGCAGGAGAGGACTCCTGAAATGATCATGTCAGCCACTTATTTCATCTTGCTAGATCAGGATAATGACAGGATTATCAGCTTTCTTTGCTGGAAAATCTCCCAGACTTTCAGAAACACTCTAGGTTCCATCAGACTCTGAGGGCAGGCCATCCAAACAGGCCCACCACCCTTACAGGGGAGAATTGCAGCTACACATTCCAGCATTCTTGCATTGCAGGGCATCGGACTAGATGACCCCTGGATCCCTTCCAACTCTATGATTCTATGCTTCTATAAAACCAAAACTCTACCTGATAATGGTCTGACCATGATAACTGAGGGCATTGCCTCTGGTCCATGTATCCTCATGGCAGGCAGAGCTGCAGCCTGTTCTGGCTGTCCCTCTCTGTCCCATGCAGTTGGACTAGGTGACCCTTGGTGTCTCATCCCGTTCTACAATTCCATGAAATAAATAAATGTGGGAGCTACAGGAGTGTGATATAGCAGTCACACCCACATGCTGCCCTTGAGACGGGATTGTCCGCACATCTCAATAGACTTTGAAGTTCTGTCAAATGCTCAGCTGCAATTAGGATTTTTCTCACATCTGCAAGGTATTGGAGCACTTCAGCATCCGGATTTACCAAGACTTTATGGTTCTGACTCTAATCTTTCCCTGTCGATTTTGACAGCGGGGAATTTAGGAGGAGACACAGCAGCCGTCTTGCACGTGGCTCTCCTTGATGAGGCTGGAGGCAGGTGGCTGGCTTGGCAGCCTTGGGCCGGCTAATCTGGGAGTTCATGACTCTGTGATGGCAGGTTCATTACTGAAGTCCGTGAGTATGTGTATAAGAGCAGCACAAAACCTTCAGGATAAGGAAGAATAAAACACATTAGGTTGCAGTCAACTCAGTTTTACTCAGAATAGATCCATGAAAATGAACTAAGGCTGCAATGCTAACCCCTACTTTCCTGGAAATAGGCATCACTAAACTCAGTCTGCTTCTGAGTAGACAAGGCCAGGATTGTGCTATTAGGAGGAAATGCTTCTGCAGACCAGTTGCTGGAAGCCACAGGAGTGACAAATTCTCTTGTGCTCGACTCATATTTGCAGGTTTCCCTTGGGGCATATGGTTGGCTACTGTGTGAAGAGGATGTTGGAGTACATGAGCCCACTTTGGCCTGATCCAGCAGGCTTTTATGTTCCTAGTCGTGTTCATTCATTTCAATGGGCATGTTCTGAGTAGGACTAGCATTAGATACAACCCCATTATGGTTGAATCTGGTCACTGGCTCAGCTATCTCAGCATAGTCTGATCTGATTGGTGATGGTTCTTCCGGGGTTTATCAAAACGAGAAAGAATTTTTTTTGTATCTGGGAGGGTCTACATGCAGACTGCAGAATCTGTTGCACAAATCATACAGCATGTCTTTGCTGTCAAGATCAGGACATTTGTTCCTAGACAAGGATTTAGGACATCATCAACATCCTTTCTAACCCTCTGATGTCAAAGGAATCGTTTGCTCATCCTGTGGAAGAAAGTGATGAAGAGAGACGCCACCAAACCCTTGATATTTTACGTTTACTTCAGTGAGCAGGTATTCAATTTTATTTATCTGCATGTTTTAAAAACCTGTATCCCACTTCCTTCCCAGAAAAAAAGGCTGAAAGTGGCTTACAATAAAATGTACAAACTCTTCAACGCTAAAAGGGCTTCCAGAACTCAAAACTGAAAACAGCAGCCAGCATGTTAAAGCAATAAAACAAAAATGCTCTGTGTGGCTCAACTGCCCAAAGGGGAATTTTTTTTATAGAAGTACAAGTCCCCAACAATTCTTATAGCAAAATTAGCGTGGTGCACACTTAGACTGGAATGAAAGCACAGCAAGAGCCTGGTTGCAGGATCAGGCTGGTGGCCCACCCAGCCCAGTGTTCTCACAGTGGCCAGCCAGATGGCAGAAAGGAGTGAATCAACCCTTCCCAGCTTGTGGCAATATGAAGTTAGGGAAAGTATTTGCTTTTTTAAAAACTCCCAAGTGATAAACCCTGCAATTACTTGTAGTCTAATAAATCATCTGTCTTTTTGTGCAAAAAGAAATAACAAACTAATTAAAAAAGTTTCGTCCTCCCAAAATGGGCAATCAATACCTTATCTTAGTTCTGTAGAGAGAAATTGGAAACATTTCACAGTATGGAGAGTTCCCCCCTCTCTGAGATTGTATTGTTATAAGTTAGGGGGGGAACTCCCCTAAAACATCTGGATTCAGTAAAGAGTTAGAATTTAAGCAAACCCCTGAGTTTCTGGGTCTAGTGTGGGCTGGTTTAGTTTTTATGTGTTCACGAATACACCTGGAAAGAACCATCAAGAAGTAATCAGTGGAATGGCCGAGCCATTATCCCATTAGAAAGGCCATTAACAGCGACTCTCTGGGTGGGATGGAAAATGGGGAAAGCCCCTCCCAGAGGTGAGAGATGTTGTTGTTGTTTAGTCGTTTAGTCGTGTCCGACTCTTCGTGACCCCATGGACCAGAGCATGCCAGGCACTTCTGTCTTCCACTGTCTCCCGCAGTTTGGTCAGACTCATGCAGAGACAAAAGGCCAGAGTTTCAGGAGGAAGGGGCAGAACCACAGTGGGTTATGAGGTAAGCAAACAGGAAAAAAGTGTCTCTTTTGCAAACAAGGGGGAGGGGGCAGAGCACAATGCGGACGGTCTGTTTTATACTGCAGAGAGAGTCAGATGTGATGACTGGAGCCTCTTGGAATCTGAAGCTGCAGCAATAGCAGGAGCAGGACCCTCTTGGGATGTGAATGCTCTGTACTCTCTCCACCTAGACGCAGCTTGCATATATGTGTAAATAAACCATATATCATGAAGACTCCACAGACTCCACTGTGCCTCATTGTTCCAAAAAGAAACACAGACCCTGGGTAAGATTGTCTTGTACTTTTAGAATCTCATTCTGCTTGGAAATGGGTGGTGTGTACAGTATTGTGTGGATGTAGGGGCATAGTTTATATGGGGTAGGAAAGGCAGAAAATGTAGGAGAAAGGGGGCAGAACAATCTAATGATGTCCCCTCCCACTAATTCATCTGGAGCACAATCCATCCTTCAGATCTCCTAGTGCTGCCTCATATAAATGAATGGAAATTGTACTGCTATGGTTGTTGCCGTGTAGGAGAAAGTCCTGGGATGGAGCCTGTGCCAGGGGAATGTGTTCTCTGTCTCCTGGGCTTCCGCCCTTCACAGAGCCAAATTTCCCTGCCAAATTCATACGTTGTTCTTTCCTCCTTTGACACACTGGAACTTAATGCATAAGTGCATTCCTTTCTCCAAATTGAGAAAGTTGGGTCTCTTTTCATGTATTTGAAATCCCTTTTGAACCTCGCCCAGCTCTTGGCTCCCTCCACCCTTCCCTTCCAGAACATTTTGTTCTCTCGCTCACAAAGATCTCAGGAGCGTTAATATTGTTGTTGCAGTGACTGACAGTTGCTGCGAATATGGCTGATGGAAAGTGAAATGACTGTGCTTTGGAAGCTGTACAAAGCCATGGTGCTCAGTCACATCTGCCAGGGAAAGGGCAGGATTTGAGAGGTGTCCACCAATTTCATGGAGAGCTTCTGATCTGCCCCCATACCAAGGGAGACTATTAAAAGGCAGCCTCTCCACCACCACCCCATTTCTTCTTTGGTGCTGACTGAGACATTTTCAATCCCCATTCTTTGTCCTCTGGCCTCTTCTCCCTCGTTTTCTCTCCAGTGGAGGTGAGTGTTGTAGCTTGGTTATCTTGCAGGAACAGCCATTGGGGAAATAAATGCAGGACACAGACGCCAGTGATGTACATCAGTTTGGTGTGAGGCATCCAGTCTGCAGTTCCTTATCTCATCTCTGCACCTTTTTCTGAAATGATGCTGCCGAAACTTTGTTGGGAAACTGTGATTAGCTTTGCTGGTGATTGGCTGTCACAGAAGAAGAAACAGAAAGGGAGATGGGGAGGCACCGTATTAAGTAAACTAAGGCCACCCACACAATGTACTTTTATACCGCTTTAAAAGTCATGGTTTCCCCCAAAGAAACTCTCTGGAGAGAAGGCTTCAGGCACAAGGCCCACTGGCAGACCAGCTCTGCAGTACAAACTAGCAGTGGTGTGCAGCAATTTTTTTTGTAGGGGGCCAGGGGCGCCAGCTTGCAAGGGAAATTGGGGAAAACGTCACATTTGTGACGTCCTGACGTCCTGACATCTCATTCAAAGCCAGGCAGGTTTTGGGAAGGTGGAGGGTGGGCTCTTGGACCCTTTAGGGGACTAGCCTAGCCCCCCTAGTTCACTGACCGAACACCACTGCAAACAAGTCTGCAAATGTGACACAAAGGCTGGCAACTTTTATTTTTGTTAGGAAAAATATCGGCAATTAAAATGAATGTGTTGTCAAAAATACTATTTCTTTTTCAATCAATACCAGTCATCCTGAAATATGAATGTTTTAAAAAATGGCAGAAAGAGATTTCAAAATTTATCCTGGGGGTGGGGCAAAAGGCCAAGGATGAAACATAAAATACAGACGTAAAAGACAGAGGCAGGTTTGCCCTCCCAGACCTTAAATTGTATTATGAATCTGCTTCTTTGGTATGGATCAGGGACTGGATGAGATTGGATAAGCAAGAGGCATTAGAACTAGAAGGACATGACAACAGATTTGGCTGGCACGCATACTTATGGTATGGGAAAGGGAAGGTACATAGAAGTTTTTATAACCATATAATCAGGAAATCACTAATGAGAGTATGGGAGAGATACAAAGACTTATTGGAACAAAAGACCACCACATGAAGCATTACTGCTCAAACCACTTGGAAAGAAAGGAAAATGGCTCACATATGTTGATTTATTAGAGGACCATGATGGAAAATGGAAATTAAGCGATTACGATGAGATCAAAGACCACTTTCAGAGTTGGTTGCATTATCGACAACTATATGAAACATATAAAGAAGACAGCAAGAAAGGATTCAGTTATACAAGATCTAGGTTTCAAACGGAAGTGATCGAAGGGAAAGTGAAATTACTGAAGGCCGCATACAGCATACTATTAGAATGGGAGATGAAAGATGAAGATGTAAAATCAGTTATGATTAAATGGGCACAAGATGTATGTCATAACATTATGATGGAAGATTGGGAAAAATTATGGAAAACTTATTTAAAATTTACAGATTGCTCCCTACTGAAGGAGAATTACATGAAGATGATGTACACAACACCAGTGCAGTTAGGGAAAATGTACAAAACTAGTTCAAATATATGTTGGAAGTGTAAGGAAAAGGAGGGGACATTTTATCATATGTGGTGGGATTGCAATGTAATTTTTTAAAAATGGGAAATGATATACAACAAATTGAAGAAAATGTTCCATTTAACATTTGTTAAAAAACCTGAAGCATTTTTGTTAGGGATTGTATGGAAAGATCTGCCAAAAAGCTGAAAAACATCTTCATGTATGCGACAACGGCCATGAGAGTTCTAATAGCACAAGGATGGAAGACTGAAGAAACCCCAACTAAAGACTCATGGCAAGAAAAATTGATGGACTATGCAGAATTGGCAAAACAGATATATAAGCTATGGAGCAAGGATAACTGTGACTTTAAAGATGAATGGGAAGCCTTTACAAAGTATTTGAAGACGCAACAAAGCGAACTGGACTCCTTGGCTGGCTTTGAATAAACATTCACAAATTTTTATTGAAAATAATCAGCTAAATAGTTTGAAGATCTATACAGCTGTGTAACATGCAGAAAACAGCATTTTTAGAGAAACCAAAGACTGGAACTGAGGGAAGCTGGGGTGTGGGTGTGTTTTGTGTGGGAGGGTGGGGGGAAAGGAGGGAGGAAAAATGGGGGGGGGGGAATAAGGATGATATGTTTTTGGATAATATATTTTGTTTTAATTTTGAATAAAAAACAAAAACAAAGGCTAGCAACTTTTAACTCCTCCATGTGGGAATCCCTTGCAATGCCTGGAGAAGATCATTCAGGTCGTGTATCCACAGCAGTGGCCAGAGGAGGAGGAATGACTTCTGGGAGGAGTGCAGAAGAAACCCCATAGTGTTCCTCTCTTCAGTTACAAACTTTAGAGAAAAAAGGAAAACAATTACCAAGCATAAAGTGCTGTTTTTCAGGACAAATACATGTGCAGATGTTAAGTTTCAGCTGAGAGGTGACAAATGATATTTTATTTGTTTGCTTGTTAAATTTCTATACCTCCCTTCATCTGAGGATCACAGGGTGGTTTGTAATATAAAAACACAAAAATACAGAACATAGTAACACACAAACACACCCAATTAAAAGCCCATGGATTGTTGGCCAAAGGTCTGTGAGAAGAGGAATGTTTTTGCCTGGCACCTAAAGATATATAACAAAGGCACTAGGTGAGCCTCTCTGAGGAGAGCATTGCACAACCCTTCCTTGGGAGACATATGAAATCCTGGGAAGATCCCCCCCCCCCTGTTTTTATATACATTTCTCTCCACCTGTTATGTACTGAGTTGAATAGGATCCAAACTGCAGCAGTCTGATTGGTCCTAGAACAATAGGATCCAAAAGGCAGCAGTCTGATTGGTCCTAGAACAATAGGATTCAGAATGCAGCAGTCTGATTGGTCCTAGAACAATGCAGCAGTATGATTGGTTGGCAGGAACTACCCAATCATGCTCCAGATAGAAGTGAATCCACAACCTGATTGGCTTACAGTAGAATTCCGGAATTAGCCAATCATGTGCAGCCCATTGTGTAAATAATGTATATAAAGCAGATACTTTGAGGGGACATGCATTCATTCCTCCTCACCACTATGAGCTGAATAAAGAGCATGAAATCACTTTGCGACTCTGAGTATATTTCACCACCCTACCCCTGATCCTTCAAAATGTCCACAGATTTCATATCTCTAAACAGCCCTGAGAGGGATATGTTTTGCAATATACTTCTAAATCACAATAACTGGCAAATGCCTTTTGGGAAACTGTGTAAGAAGAGGGAGTATAAACAGAGTGGGGGCTGCTGCTGCTGCTAAAAAGTCATATTTTTAATTAAATTGTGGGCATTTTTAACTGATAAGAGGCTCCTTTGGCTGGTGGTTAATGCCATTTAGCTGCATTAATTGGGATGTTTATACTTGGAGTTTTGCGGGAAGAAAAAGATACTGGAGCTGTGGAAATGGATCAGAGAGGCTTAAAAACCTGGCATCGGTCCAGCTCAGTTGTCCGCATTATGAAATAGAAACTATCTTATCAGCTTGCATAAAACAGCTTGTTTCGGGAAGATTGCAAGGACCGCATTTAATTAACTGAGCTTTGGGAACAGTAGAGTCTTATTGTTGAGAAATGTGCCTTTGCAGGGAAAATAAAGGCGTTTTCATTTAAGGGAAACAAAAGCGAGGTTTATCAGAACATTGCTTAATTGTCAGGCAAGCTAAAGAGCTTTGCTTTTGCCATAATTTATGAACTCACATTTATCAGTGCACCAACAAACAGGTGCTTCTCTTTGGGCTGAGGAAAGGCAGGGAAGCCTCGCTGCAAATCGCAATAAAACAGGCCAAAATAAATGAGCGCTATTTTCCCATAAATCGTGTCCTCCCTAAAAGAGGGCATGTGTTGCGGTGAGACCTGGAGACTGACCTCCTGGTTGTGGGTGGGTCTATTGGATAGCCACAACACCCGATTGGTAGGTCCCTTGTTGCTGGGTTTAATCTGGCCAATGGGGTGCAGTCTAAATGGATTGAGGGACCTATATAAACCTATGCACATGTCCCACATGTCTCTTTTGGCTCGTGCATCGGAACACCCACCCACCTCTCTCTATTTTTAGGGTATTTTGTGACTGACCTTGCTATGCCGTCGTGTGTAATCTGTCGTTGGGACAGGGGCACGGCAGGAATTTCCCCCACTTGGCTGATTGCCTGTAGCCATTTGGGTTTTGCCTGCCGCGTAGCAATTCGTCACAACTTGTAAGGTTGCAGATAGGCACTGGTTCATGTGATAGGGATGGGAGAACGGTCTTGCCATCCCTATGTGAAGGGTATTCTGTTAAAGGAATCCAGGGACTCAACTTGGTTTGGTCAACCCCCGAAAGGGGGTTGTGCCCATGCCTGAGTCCAGGGGAGCATCTGGGGAGTGAACAGAGTCTGTTTCAGGCTTTTCACCTGCCTCAGGTATTCACCCTTGGCTGACTTATGATAGAGCTCTGGGTCAGAGCTACCTGCAAGGGCGTAGGGAGCTAGTCGAACCAGAGCCTATGTAACCACTCACTTTTCTGTAATCAATAAAGTTGTGGCCTAAATTCTGCCAAAAACCAAAACTAAAATTTGAGTCAAATGTGTCTTTATTTAGGGGGGAGGTCTCTGGGTCTGAACATGCAAATGTTCTATGCCTGCCTTCATGCAATACATGGGAAAATGCTTTATTCCTCCAAGTGAGACTGTTGGTCCTTCAGTCTTGCCCCTTTCTCTCCTGTGACTTGGCCTGCACACATTTCTCTTTACTCTCTCCTCTGCACATCTTCCAGCTGCTCAATATCCTTTTTAAACAGTAGTGCCCAGCACTAGACACGGGACTCAAGGCAGGGTCTGACCAAGCCAGCTTCAATGTAACTTGAGCACAGTTGCTTTAATTAAGTTGCATCGAATCCCAGGTGTATACCGTACATTTGCAAAGCCGTCCTTTCTGCCTGGGTTTCTGGGGGTCGGGGACAGGGTGGGGGAAGCAACCAGGCAATTCCATCACCTCCTGGTCTCTGCCCATTGGCATGGACCCATGGCGGGTGACTTCGATGCACTTCAACCTGTGCTGATGTGTACTGCAGTGGGCAAATTTGCAGCAAGAAATTGTATGTTTGCAACAAACAGTGACAGTGTATGCAATTGTGAGATGACTAGAACATCACTATCAATGATCCTGATAAATAATTGCATGAGGTGTAAAATGTGGGTGGAAGGGTGTGTGAGAGAGCTGTCTCTTGATCTCTCATATCTATAGCCTGGGATGCATGTGCAGCTGAACCCAAGGACAGCAGCACTCTGAGGTAGCAAAACATAATACCTACATTGGCTACCAGTACATTTCCGAGCACAATTCAAAGTGGTGGTGCTGACCTTTAAAGCCCTAAACGGCCTCGGCCCTGTAGACTTGAAGGAGCGTCTCCACCTCCATCATTCAACCCAGACACTGAGGTCCACCTCTGAGGGTCTTCTGGCAGTTCCCTCCCTGTGAGAAGTGAGGTTACAGGGAACCAGGCAGAGGGCCTTCTTGATAGTGGCGCCCGCCCTGTGGAACGCCCTCCCATCAGATGTCAAGGAAATAAACAACTACTGTATCTGACTTTTAGAAGACATCTGAAGGCAGTCCTGTTTAGGGAAGCTTTTTATGTTTGAAGTTTTATTCTGTTTTTAGTCCTCTGTTGGGAGCTGTCCAGAGTAGATGGGCGGGGAATAATAATAATAATAATAATAATAATAATAATAATAATAATAATAATAATATAGAAGGGGCCCCAATTATTCATGTTTTCCTCTTGCAGGCAGATGTTTAATTGTCTTAAATGTAGGACACCATTACAAAGTTGTGATCCTTCACCAGCAGTCTGAAACAGTACAGTCCACCTCACTTCCATGATGTCACTGTACTCCACAGGGGTGTGCATGCATTTTGGAACAAGAAAAGCCAATAGGGTCAATTTTCATTTGATCCTAAATTAATGTGCATGGATAGGATTGAGGCTCCCATCTGTTCCCATTCATGTCTCTAGAGGTGGTTGTGGCAGCAGCAGCAGCAGCAGCAGGGCTAATTTCTCTCGCTGTTCCTCCTGCTTGCCATTTTATTTACCCACAATATGCTGGATGTGGTGCGTTGTTCCAGGGTCTACAAGGCAAAAAATCCCCGGCCTCTCAGATGCATACATTGAAAGGCAACCCCGTTGGTATTCATCTTTCGCTGTGTGGTAGCCACCATTTCTCAGAGCAAGGAAATATTTCAGAATAAATAAAAGGATGCTGTCTCTCCCCATGGGACACCTTTTGCTACCACTGCCAAACACAGTCCCCTGTAAACAATTGGGTTAAAAAATAATAATAGAACATGAGCATGGATGTCATAAAACAAATCTAATTTGTGAAAATGACTAATGAAATGATGTACTGCTTAATAACAAAAATGAACTAAATAAATAACCAATGCAAACACCTCTGCTGTTGTGTGAGTATCCAGCCAACAGTGGCAATCCCCTTTTCCTGAATTCACCCAGACCTGGACTTTGAGATCCTTTTCTGGTGTGACTTTTAGGGGCCAAAATTTGAGTTTCAAATGCCTAGGATTTGTACACACTTTGTGATTTTCATTTTCACCTCATTTTTTCCGGTTTCTGAAGAGCAATACCACCACCTCATTCAAGTCCCTGGAGTGAGATGGGCTGTCCTGAAATTTAACAAGCAAACCAGAGACGAAATAATTGCAAGTTTAAAATAAGCAGTAATAAGCCTTCCTCTTCTTTGCTAAAGGAGAAAGTGGCATAATGTGCGTGAAGCATTTTGAAGGTTTGAAATGCTCTACATAAATGCTCTGATTATTATTAATTTGCAGAAGCTCATTTCAAGTTGCTACGTTGAAATATATTACTTGAATGCATCCATGTGTTTCTAAAGCGAGGTAGGAGCGGAGGCTGCCTGCCTGATCCCTCGAACAAAAGGCTGTTCATGTTTTCAATGAGTTCATTTTGTTTGGATCTCAAGTGTGATTTGATCAGCAAATTGTCCTTGGCATTTGACATGCCTGTCACCACCACCAAACCCCGTGATTCCTGCCTCTGGGAAATTAATTTCCCAGCCAATCTCCTGAGCAGCCTAGGCTTTTCTCTTTACAATCGCTCCTCTTACTAGCTGCCCACTTCATTCTCCTGCAGAAAAATATGTATTCCAGGCGGTTTATTAACCAGCGGCGAAGACTGCCAAGCTTTCACAATCCTCCTGCCGTAAGAAAATACAGGGCTGTAGTGTATCAGAGATCAGCATGAGCTGTTGTGAACAATAACAGTTCGTGGAAAATTCCAGCTGGGAGGAGCATTGAGAAATGTTCAAGGGCAGTTTCCCCCTCATGCGATGATTGTCAAGGAGGAAAGAGACCTGGGATGTGAATGGGAGGTAAAATCTGTTATCAAGGGAGGCCATTATGATACGCCAGGAGAAGAGAGAGAGAGAGAGAATTGGATTTCAGAAGAAATAGAGGCAAGTCAGATGTCCCACCGAAGCAAACTTTCTGAAATAGAGGAAATTGCAAATTTTCCCAGAGGGAAAGTTGGCAGGCAAGAAGGAGGGAGCCTGGAGGCACTCTGCAGGCATGAGGAACCAGCTTGCCCCTTTGAGGCAGCTCATTTGGGGGAAATCTTCTCTGGGGCTTAATCTCATCTTAATCTCAGCATACTGAATTGCACTTGTAAAAAACGATGCCTTATTTCTTTAGACAGCTGGGAGTGACCAATAAACATGTCACCAGTGCACCAAGTTTATTTCCTATTGGAGGGAAAGGAAGGCAGGCAGGCAGGGAGGGAGGGGAATATATATTGCTCCTTTGGAACTCCCTTCCACTTGAAGTTCACCCACATCCAAGGGTGTGTACACATTACTGCCCTAGGGCACAGTGAAGTTGCGTTTCATAGCTCTTCCCCACTGGCTGCTCACAACAGCATGGCTTCAATGGTGTCGGGTTCATTTCTGTTTGTATGCATACCCAGGTGCATTGATGGAGCAGGGATGTCTTTACCCTGTGCAAAGGTGTTTGCACCTTGGCTAGAGATGAATTAGGAATGCCTTAAAGCACTCCAGCTGGTTTGAGAAACAATAGCAAGTACAATAGAAAGTATAGGATACACCTGCATTTTGGATAAAATGTGAACACAGATTGAAAACTCAGCCCTGGAAAAACACACTGTGGGTGCCCAGTCAGCAGGAATGTGGACACAGAACTTTTTTTAAAAAGTGTTCCCATTGGGGCACAGATTTTGAGTTGTAGTGTCACTGCCTAGATACTTCACTTATTGTGTGGCATATAACGGATGCTCCAAGTGTTCCTATTATCCAGGGATGTTCCTGATTTGGAGAAGCTGTCCTGGTTTCTGATTTGATCCCAGAAAGCCCCACTTTTCCTTAGCCTGTCCCTATTTTATTGGAGAAATATTGAAGGGTATGGAGTTATCGAACCCCCGAGCCGTCTGAACATATTTTTATATGTTGGAAGCTGCCCAGAGTGGCTGGCGTGACCCAGTAAGATGTGTGGCATATAAATAGTAAAATTATCATTATGGAATGTTACGTCCCTATTTTCTTCGGACTAATGTTGGAGGGTATTCACATAAGCACATGAAATAAATAAATATATAATTAAACCATCTACATCTGCTGGGCTGTTGGTCACTTTGGTCTGTTGGTCACGCTGAACTTCCAGAATGATCAATGTGACCAGGGGATAGACAAAAGGGGCCAATCACTCTCTTGGGGCTCCCATTCTGTGAGGAAGTGCGATTCCAGTGAAGCTGTCAATGGCGCTGGTGCTGCAGCCAGAAGCAGGTGAGCTACCTGCCCCCCTCCTTTGGCTCTAGCTGGAAGGAATGTAATCCATAAAGTTGTGTGATTCATGTTTAAAGATCATTTTGGCTCTAATCTCTTTAGCCACATTGCTTTCTCCCTGAGCTCCACAGTAGGATCAGAGAGCCTTTGCTGCTCCCTTTCATCCTGCCTCTAGATTCCTGTCCCTCTCCTTGTAAGCCTCCCACATCCATCTGATGCAGCCCCCTCCCCCTCCCTCACTGGTGGGGATTTAACTTCCCTCTGAAGCCTGTGGCTGAGATTGCCACTTCTGCCTCCAGGATGGAAGGTCTGGAGAAGGTTTTTGTTGTTGCTGCTGCTGTTATCGAAGAGAATCCTTGCTTTGTTCATCTGTGTTGGCCCACAAAGGGTTAATAATCTCCCCCACGAAGGAGGGGTGGGTGGGTGGGGGACGTGGAGCAGCTCCATTTATCCACTTTGGTAATTGAAATCAATTCCAGGGCCTTATCTTTAGGAAACCTATAGAGGCAGACACTAATCTGCAGTCTGTGGCATTTTTAAAGGAGAAATCTATTTGAAAGAGAGAGAAGGGGGAAGCATTATCCCCTCTCCCCACCTCCCTCCCAAAACCAATCTCCTGCTTTTCCTTTGCAGGAAAGAATACGACTCCCCTCCCTGCCCCATGCAAGAGAGTTTCTTTTCAAATGTTAACACAAAGTATTGTTCAGGGCTTGGAGCAGCGGAGACAAAAAAAAATTGCTTAGATTTGCCCTCTCTCGGCCTCCTGCGATCAATTAGCTGATATCTTTGGATTTGCTCAGGCAGGGAAGGTGTGGGGGAAGGCGGGGTGGCAAAAGTTTGGATTTGCGGGTGGAGGAGAAAGGATGCGTCTCAGTTGCTGAACAGTCTGCCCAGAAACCTGGAGTCCAGGTGAAGGAAGACAAGAACAGAGAACATAAGAAGAGCCTTGCAGATGGATCAGGGCAAAGGAGTCCTGTTCTTACAGCGGCCAAATGTCCCTAATAACCCAGGCATCCAAATGGGACTGCTTCTGGACCTAGAAGTTCCACAAGAACCTAAGAAGAGCCTGGCTGCTGGTTCAGGCCAAAGGGGGACCATCTAGGCCAGCATCCTGTTCTTACAGTGGACAACCAGATGCCCCAATGGGAAGCTTGACAGCAAAGATGTCAGATATGGAGGACAGGGCTATTGATGACTACTAGCTAGGATTGCTCTGCTCTGCCTCCACAGTTGGAGGCAGCAATGCTTCTCAATACCAGTTGTTAGAAACCGCAGGAGGGGGGAGGGCTCTTGCACTGGAATCCTTTTCTGTGACTCCTCTACACTTAGCACATGTTCCTGAAGGATGGATTTCAAAGAGTCCTAAAAAATTTCCACCAGTTTGATAGGATGAACCCGTAAATGCTAGACCATGTTCTCCCAAGAAGAGTACAACCTCAATGGTGCACTTGTACAGGCAATGACCATTTCACATGGGGTTGTGTTCCTGACCCCCGCGGGCATTGGTGGAATACATGTAAACCCACTGTACCCCATTGCACACCCGCTCCATCCCCCTTTCCAGACACTTCCGGGGTGCAGAGATGCCCACATGCAAGATCACACATTTTTTGAATCTTGAATGCTTGAATCTTGTGAAACAACACATTTTGCTTGAGAGGCAATCTGCAAAGTACTTTGCAGTAATAGTAGATTCCACACCAGATTCTTCCCATATTGAACAAGCAACATTTCTTTGGCGATACATACTTTTGAAAAAAACGCTGCATGAGAGTCAAGACAGATTTCTCAAGTTTGCAGATCGTGGCAACGAAAGCGGGGAAGAAATTGCTCATTTGATAAATGATAGATTGAAAGAACATGCTATTCTTCTCAGTGATTGTAGAGCTCAAGCCTATGATAATGAGGCAAATATGACAGGAAAATGCAATGATCCATAAGCAAAAATGCAAGAACAATACCGAACAGCAATTTTTTCACCTTGCAGTTGTCACACACTCAACTTATGTGGAAATGGTGACGCTGAATCCATTCCTGCTGCAATAACCTTTTCCAGAACAATTCAAACTGTGTACCACCTGTTCAGTTCCAGTCCTAAGCAGTGGGAATTACTACAAAACCATATTGGTTGTTCTCTTCAAGGTATGTCTGAAGCAGGATGGTCAGATTGTGTTGAATGTGTACAGCCTTTTGCAGCTCCCTTGCCTGGCATTAAATTAGCACTGGAAGACCTTCTAGAACTAAATGTGATGGTCAAAACGACAAATGAAGTCCGTGGAATTTCATTAAATGTGACATCTTTTGTCTCTGTGTTAATGTCAGCCTTGTGGTACAAAATACTAGCTGGCTTAGATATTTGCAACACAGTCATCCAAACTAAAGATGCTACACTGGATATTGAAGTGGCAAACATAGAAACTTCTCATACAGCTGACAAAACGTTGAAACAACTGGAAATGCATGTGGAATAAAGCCAAATTGGTTGCGTCAAACCTAGATATAGAAATAAAACTCTCCCATAGATGTGATGGAGTTAGGTGCAAGAGGGTAAGTCTGCAAGACACCTGATTTGGCTAACTTGGAAGAAGTGAATGATACAGATGATACTCCAGAAGAGGCCTACTTCAGAAATTGTGTGTTTTATGTTTCTGCAGACAATGTTGCAGCAGGATTAACTGTCCACTTCAATGCTACTAAGCAGTAGGCAGGAAAAAAAACTGATTTCTTGTGGAAATATCTCACCATGTACGAAAGTGATATGGAGAGAAAAGCTTTATCTTAATCAGAGCAGCATTTCTTCTGACCATAATAGTGATGATTTTGGAAAAGAAATGCAACATTTACCCTCAGTACATAAAGCAAATTTTGTAAATGCATGGTTAAAGCCATGGGATCTGTTGAATTTGTTAACACAGTACTGACTTGGTGAACTGTTTTCAAATGTTTGTGTTAGCTTAAGAATATTATTAACAATTCCAGCAACAGTAGCTTCTGGGGAGAGGTCATTTAGCAAACTTCAGCTAATTAAGAATTATTTAAGGTCTACAACGTCTCAGGAGCGTCTTGTGGATTTGGCCAGGCTAATTACTGAATCAAACATTGCCAGAACAATTAATTTTCATGCTGTGAATTGAAGTTTTTCATGAAAAACATTAGAAAAGCTCTTCTTGGAAAGCAAATAGTAAGTTTATCTACCTTATTTTTAACTAATGACTATTGTTTTACTAATACTAATGGTGATCTGATCTGTACTGCAGTAGAAAAGTATGTTTTGATATGAATTCTTTCTCATTTTCTGTATTGCAGCAAAAACAAAAATGTTCAAATCAAATGTGCTTTCTTATTACCAATCCTCTTTTATTTCTTTATATTTATTGTGGAGGGAGTATAAGAGCACATGAGGTCTTAAATGCAGAGAATGAACAGAGTGCTGCACTGCACTGCACCCCTCTCTTGTCTTCCATACCCTTTTAGACCTTACAGGCTACAGCTCATGGCATAAAACTGTTGTGGATAAAAACAGAATGATTAATGGAGAAGGGAAAGGGCCCCAAAGAAACTTCATATCCCCTGATAAAATTCCTCTCAGAGGTCCGGTTCCTGAGTTGCTTCCTTCCTATGCCCTACAACTCTGAGGAGGCAAGATGGATTAGCCCCAAAGGTGATCCAATGGCTTCCAGAGAGCAGCAGTGAAGACTGACAAACCTAAGTCTGCCCTTAGTCACCCTTTGCCCTGCTTGCCTGCTTACAACCAGACAAGGGGGGTGGACCTGCCAGTCAGCTTTCTTCTCCTTAGTCTCCATGTTGCCCTTGTAGGACTCAGCAGGGAAGGGGATGGGGACAAAAATAAATTTATTTATTTATTTAAGTGCAGAATTACTTGCCTGCCCTTCACCACAAGGTCCCAGGGCGGATTGCAGAAAGAGAAAATGCAATTATGAAAACAGATAAAAGCATTACAATAATAGCATACAGAAAACTGTTCCGACTGGAGCAGAACAAGATCTAGTCTGAGAAAGAGGTAGGTTCCACAAAACAAAAACAAAACACACCTTAGCTGCCAAAGGCCAAGGTAAAAAAAAGGTGCATCTTCAGGGTAGGAGCTGTACAATGAAAATGCTAGATGTACCTCTGTGAAGAAAGGACGCGGGTGGCTCTGTGGGTTAAACCACAGAGCCTAGGACTTGCCGATCAGAGGTCAGCGGTTCAATTCCCCATGATGGGGTGAGCTCCCATTGCTCGGTCCCTGCTCCTGCCAATCTAGCAGTTCGAAAGCACGTCAAAGTGCAAGTAGATAAATAGGTACTGCTCTGGCGGGAAGGTAAATGGTGTTTCCGTGCACTGCTCTGGTTCGCCAGAAGCAGCTTAGTCATGCTGGCCACATGACCCGGAAGCTGTACGCCGGCTCCCTCGGCCAGTAAAGTGAGATGAGTGCCACAACCCCAGAGTTGGCCACGACTGGACCTAATGGTCAGGCGTCACTTTACCTTTACCTCTGTGAAGAGGGGATTCCACAACTGAGGGGCTGCCCCCTCCTGGGCTGCCCTTTCTTGCACTTCTGAGGGTGGGGGGCAGAACTAGCCAGAGATTCCCCAGCTCTGCAAATCTTAATACCTAACCAGGTCAGCAGGGGTGGAGATGGCATTTCTCCCCACCATTGTTGTGTATAAGCTACTTGGACTTCTTGAAGGCAATGTGTTCCCCTGTATCCCTAGCATGAGGGCCACATGGATGGACTTTGTAAGGATCCACCTTCCTGTCTTTCCCAGGCTCCCCCAAAGCCATGTTCTCTTCAGAGAGCTTGTAAGGCCTGGATGACTTCAGTTGAAATGTCCATGTGACTGATGATGATGGGCAAGAGGCATGTGAGCATGTAGGATGGACATCCACATGACTCAGCAAGGGAAGTGGCAGTGCTCAGGATCCGCTCCTGACCCCCTGACACCTACATTCACTCACACTTCTATGGAACTAATTCATCTTCCCAATCATGACCTTCTCTGTCTCTGTCATTGGAAGAGAGTGGGCACCAGCCACCACTGTCAGATGGCCATCCATCAGGGCTGGATTTAGGTTTGATGAGGCCCTAAGCCACTGAAGTTAATGGGGCCCTTTATATGTCCAGCTGTCCTTTGTCAACAACAAATTGTCACTGTTTTTTGTCTTGAATATATGCTATATGGTAATTTATGGACAGCGCTGGCCCCCGGCCTCTTAAGTGAGATGGGCGCACAACCCTAGAGTCTGTCAAGACTGGCCCGTACGGGCAGGGGTACCTTTACCTTTAATTTATGGACCTAATAGGTATCTAAAGACATTTGCACATAACAAACAGGAGCCTACACAACACAAAACACTGTTGCTGTATGTAGGTTTTATTTTATTTGCTTTTTATCTTATATTTTGTGTCGGGGGGTGCCATTGGAACAGGGGAGGGAGGCATGGGAATACAGAGAGCCGCCCACGCTTCTGAGGAGCAGTTCCTCGTCCAACGGTGGGGAAAGCCATACCTCCAGTGGAGCAGAGGGGGAATGGGAAAGCCGAGCAAGGGGAGGGCTCAAAGATGTTACTGAGAGCCCAAGCGCCTCACCTAGCCCGACCGGCCAGGAATCAGGCACGCCGTTTCTGTCGCCCAGTTTACACAGAGGAGTGAAATGCAAGGAGGGAAGGTTGAGATTTGGGGTGTCTAAGTTCTTATGCTGGAGGGGGAACCGGAAGGGGCCACTCCCAGAATCTGCAAGTGATTGAGACAGACATGAACTTTCTGGTACTGCACTGTAAATAGTTTGCACAAAGAAAAACCAGCTAAAGACAGGTCGTAGTCCTGCCTGGTTACTCGTGAGCAACCACCTCACCACCTGACATTTTGGAAATGTACATCTAGGTTTTTTCCCTTTAATTTTTTTGGAGGCCCCCAAGAGAGTGGGGCCCTAAGCTATAGCTTGTTTAGCTTATACGTAAATCCGGCACTGCCATCAATGCAAGATGGTGTAACACTTGTCTGGCATGTTGAGGCACCCCTTTTCAGAGCCCTACTAAGAAAGAGGAATCCTGAAGGACCAGCTCCTCCACCTCCCCCATTAGCCAGGAAGGATGGGGCAGTCAAACTGACTTTATAAACCTTCAGTTGCTGATGCAACGACTTCCTAGCCCAGCACAGAGTTCTAGAAAGTTCCAGGATTTGGCCCTCTAAAGTTCCCATAACCTTTGGGAAAACCAATGATATATCAAACCAAACCACCACACCCAACATCTGGGTGCGTAGAAAAATGATTGCTTGGTTTACAGTTTCCTGCTTTAATATATGGTATGCACTCCTGGAACTGACAACAGCAGCAAGAAGAAGGACATGGATCTAGGCATGTGCTCTGTGGCTCACATGACATCTCACATGTGTCATGCGCAAAGCACATGTATCCAAGGTACCACATCCTATGGGCTCATGGGAGGCAAAGCCCTTGGTCTGACTGATCCTTGTAGTTTCTGAAAAAAATAATTGCACCCAAAGGAAAGTAAACAAGAAAACCAGACACAACAATGTTCCCCCATAATCGCTTGAAGTGAGAGTCCAACAAAGGGAATGGATTTCTAATTTGAAGCCAATCAGGCTTGAAATCCCGGCTGTTCTGATTGTAATTACATAGATCAGGTAATCGATAAAGAGTTATAATGCACAGGCCCTATAAATGCAAAGTGAAAAAGGGAGCAAAAGAAAGGAAAAAAATGGGAAAGAGCCTTTGCATCCTTGCAAGCAGGTGGAGGGTGGAATGGGAGCTGAGATGGGTTGAAGATGTCAGTCATTCAAGAGGAATTCAGGATGACACAGGGGAGATAAAGGCAAAGGCATGCAGCCAATTCAGCCTCCTTTGATCTGAGGCAAGGTTTGTGCCAACAATTTTCACGGTATTTGCAAGTAGCTGGTGCAGCTTGTGCCTAAGCACTGAATTATGACAGCCTACACCAACCTGGTGTCCTCAAGATGTTTTCGACTACAACTTCCACCATTCCTGATCATCGGGCTGTTTGGCCTGGGGCTTATTGGATCTGGAGTCCAACAACATTTGTAAGGTACCAGATTTACCTTTCAGGCTGAATTATTTGGGGCCAGATATAAATAACCCAGAGGGCTAGCAGAAGCCAGCTCAGGGGTTTCCACTACACACACACACTGGGTGCCCCAAAGGAAAAGGTTGTGGACAGATCCATAAGTGGGGTGAAAACCCTTTCGGGAGTGAAATAGCTCATAAGCAAAGCGTGCAATAAGGGATACGTTCTTCTTAAAGTGATGAACCTGCTTCTCCTCATTTGCACTCATTAGCAGTACAACCACAGTTCTCCACATTTCCACATCAGTTTGCAATTTTTTTAATAAAAAACCCCAACTCCCCATTATTATTTTTACAGAATTTGGGTGCAAATTTGTCTTAATATGCACTTTTTAAATGCAGTTTTTCATAATATAGACTTTTGAAAACATTTTCCTGAGCATAATGCATTTTTATACATATAATAATAATAATAATAATAATAATAATAATAATAATAATAATAATTTTTTTTTTTATTTATATCCCGCCCTCCCCAGCCGAAGCCGGGCTCAGGGCGGCTAACAACAATCAAATAATCATACAATCAAATAATCCAACATTCTAAAAATATTTCATTATAAAAATTAATTAAAATCAGGTTGATGGCAACCATTAAGCAAAATTCTGTGCTGGTTGCCAGAGGAGGGAGTCAGGCTGTGCCCTGACCAAAGGCCTGGTGGAACAACTCTGTCTTGCAGGCCCTGCGGGACTTGACATAGTCTCTTGTGACAGAGCGTTCCACCAGATTGGAGCCGCAGCCGAGAAGGCCCTGGCTCTAGTTGAGGCCAGCCTAACCTCTCTGAGGCCTGGGACCTTCAGGATGTTTTTATTTGCAGACCGTAGGTTTCTCTGTGGGGCACCCATTTATTTGGTTGAAGAAATGCATCACATAAGTCAAAGAAGTGCAAATCCTGAAGGACAAGTGCATTTCGCTTTCCAAATGGTTTGGGGAAATTTGAATTGCAAAAGAAACCAAATTTCTCCCCTATCTCTACTCTCTTCACTTTATCAATCTCCCTTATCTTTTTTTTTTTAAATTTTTTTTTGCTCTGCTTGAGCAAGTCTTCACTCCCATCCAAATCTTTGCTAATAGAGATCTCTTGACTGATGGCAGAGTAGGATTTCTCCCTCTCAAATCTCCTATTTTCCTGTAAAAAGTTAACAATTCATAGTTTCCTCCAAACTTCTTCTGCAAGACAATATAATTAAATGAGGCACATTAATAGCATGAGATAAGCCTCACTGGTCACATTTATGACAATATAAAAAAAGAAAGATGGGGGGGAGACTAGGAGCAAAGAACAGAACCCTCTTAGACGCGATAAATCAATGCATTTTGATGCATAAAATTTGGAAATACAACTCTATGAATTGTAATAGAGCGTGACGAATTCTCATCAACAGAAGTAAATATTAAAACTGCAATGACAAATCGGCGCCTTGCATCCCGATGTTGGAGTGTTTTCTTGACACGCAAACCTCCAGCGTGGCAGCTCCTCGAACTTCATTCCTTTTTAATATAGATAATTTGCTTAAGTGCTCATCACGGCTCACAACTGACAATTGCCCTTTTAATATTCTGCTAATATGAATCTGCATTTCTGGTGCTTGATGAGGCTGGTTCCCTTGTATTTGAGCCTGGCACTTCCACCGCAAGCAGGAAACGGAGACCAAAATGACAAACTGGGAGGGCAAAGAGTGAGGTGAAGGAAGGCAGGCTCGAGTCCCAGAGTTGTCTATGGCTGCATTCACACTATAGGTACCTCGGGTTACATACGCTTCAGGTTACATACGCTTCAGGTTACAAACTCCGCTAACCCAGAAATAGTGCTTCAGGTTAAGAACTTTGCTTCAGGATGAGAACAGAAATCGTGCTCTGGCAGCACAGCAGCAGCAGGAGGCCCCATTAGCTAAAGTGGTGCTTCAGGTTAAGAACAGTTTCAGGTTAAGTACGGACCTCCGGAACGAACTAAGTACTTAACCCGAGGTACCACTGTATATCTTTAAAGCACAGTTGTGAGGTGGGGGTGGGGGTCTGCATGACACCCTGAGTTCCTTGCAATTCTTGGATTCCTGTATCTGTTAGGGTAGAAAGTATGAGAGCAAGCCTGACAAACCCGTCTCAGTGTCTAGGCCAGTGGTTTTCAACCAGTGTGCTGTGGTACCCTGAGGTACCTTGAATGATAGTCAGGGGTGCCGTGGGCAACACTGGCCTCTGTCCCTCTTTCCCTCCCTCCCTTCTCTGATGCCCTCTTGTGTCTCTGCATCCCAAAGGTGTGCACAGCTGTTTGTTGCAGCAGACCTGGCTACAAGCTCACCAGACAAATAGGGCCTCTGGGTCTAGCCAGGGCATGCTTCCCAGGCCCCTGTGGGGCAGTGGGAGGAGGCACTTCTCTGTGGGGTGGGGGGGCAGCTCAGAGGCCAGGGGCAGTGGCAGCGACTGCCCAGTGGACTCCCAAGGAGAGAAGAGAGGAGGCTGTGGAAACACTCCACAAGGGAGAGTGTTTGAAAAAAGGGTGAGAGACTGCCAGCTTGGAAGGCAAGGGGTGACATAACTGGGCTCCTGAGCCCCACAGGGTGCTGCAGAAAGAATGTAGTTGGTCAAGGGAGCCATGGACTCAAAAAGGTTGCCTCTGGTCTAGGCAATGGTTTTGGCTGACCAGTTAAGAACCACAATCATCATAACCAAAGAAGCTGCTCTGTGCCATACAGTGGCATAGCGTGGGGGGTGCAGGGGGGGCCGGCCGCACCGGGCGCAACATCTGGGGTTAGGGCAAATCCACAGGTTAGGGGGCGCAAATCCATGGGTTAGGGGGCGCAAATCCACGGGTTAGGGGGCGCAAATTACTTGCCTTGCCCCGGGTGCTGACAACCCATGCTACGCCACTGGTGCCATAGAACAAATGGGTGGAGGAACAATAGCTAGAGAGTTGTGTGTGAGTAAACCGGAAAGCAGGCTGGAAGCTGGACACAGAAACATGCTTGTTCTGTGTAGATACAAAGCTGGGACTAATGGAGAAGCAAGATCTGTTGGGGTGTTACACCCTATATATCCTAAAGACGCCAACATCTTTGCTGACCTTAATTCCAAGGAAACCACTCCTGGGTAAATGCTAGGACCCCTGGAATTTTTCGCTGCTCAGAGATTGGGGTATCTATAGGATATATGGTTTCATTATACACCCCATTCTTGTTGCGAGCTAGGGGGGTATAGCAGTTAAAGTGTCAGACTAGGACCTGGGAGAGACCAGGGTTCAAATCCCCATGAAGCCATGAAGCTCACTGGATGACCTTGAGAGCCAGTTGCTGCCTCTCAGCCTAACTGACCTCACAAGGTTGTTGCGGATTAAACAAGGAAAGGGATAACTCCTTGCAGAAACTCCTTGAGCTCCTTGGAGAAAAAAGTGGGATATAAACACAGAAAGGAAGGAAGGAAGGAAGGAAGGAAGGAAGGAAGGAAGGAAGGAATTGGCTTCAGTTTTCTAGTCTTGAGAAAAAACACAATGCTTGTCAAGAACTGACAGGGTTGATATGTCATGTGTATGCAGCTTCAAAAACTAACAATAGGAGGAAATTAGACACAAGATTGGTCATGCAAAGACTAAGGTAAAGGTAAAGGTACCCCTGCCCGTACGGGCCAGTCTTGACAGACTCTAGGGTTGTGCGCCCATCTCACTCTATAGGCCGAGGGCCAGCGCTGTCCGGAGACACTTCCGGGTCACGTGGCCAGCGTGACAAAGCTGCTCTGGTGAGCCAGAGCCGCACACGGAAACGCCGTTTACCTTCCCGCTAGTAAGCGGTCCCTATTTATCTACTTGCACCCGGAGTGCTTTCGAACTGCTAGGTTGGCAGGCGCTGGGACCGAACGACGGGAGCGCACCCTGCCGCGGGGATTCGAACCACCGACCTTTCGATCGGCAAGCCCTAGGCTTTTACCCACAGCGCCACCCGCGTCCCTCATGCAAAGACTAAGTCATTCTTTATAGCTTAGAAAGTGCCTAAAGGTGCTTGGAGAAAGATGCAGAAGATTGTGGACTCCTGCCAGCAGCAGCATCTTGTGCAGGACTGGCCAGCTCCGTCATGCAAGCTCCACCTGCTGAAATCCTGCTTCTGCTCAACTCTTACAGAGCCCATCCTCTTTTGCGTTTGGCTACCCTAAGGTAGCATAAAGATCTGAGCATCTGTGAGGGAGGGTGGATCACCTGATATAACCCAAACCAGACGGGCTCATCTGCTTTCTGACCCTCCCCTCCTGCCCTCCCCAATCATTTTTGATAAAACAACCACCTCTCTTCCCATTCATGCTGGCCCATTAGCATACCGTCACGCTTCTCTTGGTCCAAGGAAGTGGAGGCTATAATTGGACCCTTTTAACAAGGTACACAAGGCATTTTCAATGCAACTGCTTTCCTCAAATCGTGTTAACCTTTTCAGCGTTGTGCAAAGGAAATTAATTACTCGTATCAGAATACGTGACCTTTTCATGGCAAATGGGATTAGTGGCTGCTGTTCCTCTCTCTCTCTCTCTCTCTCTCTCTCTCTCTCTCTCTCTCTCTCCTCCTCCCCTCCCTTCCCTGCTCTCCCCCTGCCCTTTTTTTGAGAGGTTTCAAGCTTGCATTGTGTCCAAAGCCAAGTTTGGTGTTTGCACACAGGTTTAACTAACTGCAATTATTTTTTTAATCAGCTCCATGAAGGAAACAGCCCTCATTTGTTTCTTTCTCCATCTTTTATGTTTCTGTTTCGGTGCTTCCATGACAGAGGCAGAATAGCAAATTGTTTGTTTGCTTGTTTGTTTATTTCAAGTATTTTAAAACCTGCCCTTCACCAGATGATCCCAGGGCAGGAAATGCTTAGATGTTAAAACTTCAATTAAGCAATACAGTGGTACCTCGGGTTAAGTACTTAATTCGTTCTGGAGGTCCGTTCATACCCTGAAACTGTTCTTAACCTGAAGCACCACTTTAGCTAATGGGGCCTCCCACTGCTGCCACCGCCAGAGCACGATTTCTGTTCTCATCCTGAAGCAAAGTTCTTAACCTGAAGCACTATTTCTAGGTTAGTGGAGTCTGTAACCTGAAGTGTATGTAACCTGAAGTGTATGGAACCCGAGGTACCACTGTATTTCAAAACTAAAGCAGACGATACAGAAACCACACTTAAAACATCCTGGACAGTGACTTAGAATCATAGAACTGTAAAGTTGGAAGGAACCCAAAGGGGCGTCTAGTCTAAGGTTACCAGACATCCCCGTTTCCTGGGGACAGTCCCTGGATTTACAAATCAGTCCCCATACAAAATCCATTGAAGTTGAAAAATGTCCCCGGATTCATTGAAAAAGATCTGAGAACCTTAGTCTAGTCCACTAGTCCCTGCAATGCAGGAAAAGTGACTTGAAAGTGATGTGTTAGTAATACTCACTTTTGTTGCCCCAGCCACTTTTTTACTCCAACCTTACCTGTTGTGTTGTGGTTGTTGTCGCATTCACATACCTTTTCTTCCAATGAGCTCAAGGTGGTTCTCCATCCCATTTCATCCTCATAGCAACCTTGTGAGGGAGGTTAGGCAGAGAGACACTGACTAGCCCAACACTTTATGGCTGAGTGGGGATTCGAACCCTGTCCTCCCAGGTATTAGGTCAACATTCTAACCCTTACACCACACTGGCTCTCTTTTATCCTCTGTGTGTACATACAGCATGAACGCACATTCGGTGTAACCTAAGAACAGACCTTGATTGCCTGGTCTCAAATTGAGCTAATACCCCACTGGAAGGAGTAACCCCAGGGATTCTGTTCTTCCTCCCTGCAGGTCTTTGCCTCTCTTTTGGAAGCACAAAGTCCTTCCATTCCATTCATCTGTAGAGCTGCTGAGCTACAGAAAAGGGCGATGATGAATATGCTTTTGGGATGTGGACTGTCCCATCAATCACCTGGGCAAGCTCATTAACAAGAAAGATGCAGAAAACCTCAAAGTCCTTCAGAGAAGATGGCTTAATGTGTTTTCTCTGGTTGAGAAAACTTGCTTAACAGAACACCCAAGAGAACAAATTTTGATTACTAATTTTCTGTGTCCCGGGCACACAGCTCACAGCAACCATCTTTTTTCTTTTATTTGAGGGCAGAGAGAGAAAGATGAAACTCCTATTGCTTTGTCAAACTTAGTGACTGGTGGCAGAATTAAATTTATAGTGAATCTGGAAATAAATCAGCAGTCTGAGACTGTAGATTACCTTGGACATAGATCAGCATCATTGTAATGGGGAGGGAACTATGGAGGTGCAATATGGGGCAGAATTAAGGCACCAGAGTTTGCCAATAGCCCAGTGAAACCATACCTCGAATGGCTGGATATATGTACATGAATATGGTACCTATGGAATGGCTAATCAAGACTCTTTGCAAATATAAAAGTAGTTTAATGACCTGGCTTTGTCTGTTTCCAAGAGGATGCAAGATGTAATCAGGGCAGAACAAGTATAAATACAATACCAAAGAGTTATTTCAGACATTCTACTGATGTCCTATTTATCGGGGCTGTATATTATTCTTTGGATGTATCCCCAATCCAAAAATATTAAGTTCCATTTCTTTGCCTATTAACATCACTAAACCCTTTTAGATACCTCCTAAAAACATCTATATAATTTCATGATTCTGCTGATTTTATCTGCATATTATTGGTAAATGAATTTCTATTATTTGATATTTACTTAATTTTTTAAAAATAAGATGGTTCCTAATTTTTCCTAAACAAACAGACCAAAAACCACAATGCTGCTTTTGATGCTCTTTTGTTTTTACTTTGAAGTTGGTGACTTCCTGCGAGTCAGGTTCTTGCTGAGCTAAGTTAGGGACTGAGATAGCCCAGGCATATCCTGGAAGGCTCTTTCTGTGTTGCCGGAAAGTCCAAACAGGTTTTGACATATCTATGGATTTTGGGACATGCAGGTCACCAAAGTGCATTCTTGAAGTGTGCATAATATGGTGATTTTTCCCAAATCTACACATCACAGCATCATACATTACAACACACTTTCTCCTGATTGATTGATTCCATGTGAGCTTTGCTTATTTTAGTCAAGTGACATGGAGGCAGAGGCAGCAATTTTAAAGCCTACTGGTTTTTTTTGTTTAACTAAAGGATTGAAGTGAAATCATTCCGCACTCAAGTTCATTGTAAGTGGGAAGTTTTCATTTTCTTTGGAAAGTGAAGGCTTGCAGCAATGAACACTGTTAAAACTGCAGTTTGGATAATCGGTTCTGAAGACCACACAAGTGCAGAAAATATAAATTAACTCCTAATCATTTTTGTTTTGAATAACAAAAACTGCAGTTTGGATAATCGGTCCTGAAGACCACACAAGTGCAGAAAATATAAATTAACTCCTAATCATTTTTGTTTTGAATAACAAAAAATATTAGCTTTCGGTGGAATGTAGCCAGGGTTTGTTTTATATTTGAGAATTATGAACCTTATAGAGTCAACCTAGGAGGATTGAATTTTTGGACTCACTATTGCATATTTAAATGCAGATTTTCTTGATAACTAATTAACACTTTACAATTCACAATTTAATGGGGAAATATGACATAGATGACCTATGGGTGAAAGTGAGATGTGAAAGTGATAAGGACTGGAAAGAGGGTGATGACTGGGCTATCCAGGCTTCCTGGCTAGACAAGAAACCACTCCCACTCTTCCCTGTGGGCTTACTGGGGATAAGATTCCTGAGCACTACTATGGGACATACTTTCCTTCACTGCTGTTTTGAGAACCAAGAGAGGAGGGGGCCATCACATCCTACTTCCTGTTCTCTCTGCTGTGTTTAGTCCTTTCCCCTCCTCCAAAGGATCGTTTTTATGATAGCTTACCACCCACCTTATAGCTGAGGGAACCCACAGTCTTCCTCCCAACCCATCCAAATAAATCTACTACTTTTTACTGTAGATCGTATTTTTCAACTTTTCTTTAATTTCCTTCAATTGCTCCTCGAGTTGCTGAACTCATCACAATCAAAATGCTAGAGTCAGCTCTGTGTCGGGACTACATTTCAAATGGTGCAATATCACTGTGCCTTTCACTTTCTCAAAGAGAGAGAAAGTGGGAACCCTTAAAATGGTTAATTGTCGTTCCTCCTCATCTGCGCCATTTATTTATTTTTGCCCTTGCTTCAGTGATGCAGATATCAAAAGCCTAATGTTAAAAATCCAATTTAAAAAGCATGGAAACAAACAACAGGTACCCAGGTGCTGATTAACTGTGCTTTCTGTTAAGAGAGGAAAACAGCATTAAAAAGAACAGTCTTTGAGAGAGGTCACAGTGATTTATTGCAAAGTGGTCTCATTCATTCAGAATAAAAGAATGTTTCATTCAGAATAAAAGAATGCAGAATGGAGGCAGTTAAGAGCTCTAAGCAAAAACAGGCTTGGCTTTATCCAGGGAGGTGCCCCACACTCATCCTCAGGTGTGAGTATGCAGGTAGTTTTCCTTGGTGAGCCAGCTCTACAATGCAAATGCTATGAAGAATGAAAAATCCCACATTGTAATAAACAGGGTCTCAGAACTGTTGGTGGGGCTGTAAAAAAAGAGGCACTTTTTCCATCTATGGTGGGACTGCCCAAAGATATTCATGATCTGGGCAATGGTTTGTCAATAAATGACAGAAATCCTAAAACATTCCATCCCAGTTTCAACACAGCTTTGTTTACTAAATATATGGGATGATCAGCTGAAAGTTTTCAGCTCTCAGGAGCTCTTGACATCGATGTCGGTGGCTGCCAGAACCTCAGTTGCCTCTGAATTCTGTTGGGTGGGATTTTATCTCGTAAAATACAGGCACACAGGACTGCCTCTCCGCAGTACAATGTGAAATTTGGGTTTTCTAAACACAGAATCATAGCATTGTAGAATTGGAAGGGGTGCTTTTAAGTACTCTACCAATTGAATGGTCACCCATGCCCCCCTCAAAGTCCCATTTCTCCCCTCTACCACAATTTCTGACTATGGACCAGTCTAATATATGCTGCAGAATCCCAGGGATTAAGCAGATCTCAGTGGCAGAACACTTACTCTGCATGCTGAAGATCAAGCCCTGGCATCATAACTCAGAAAGGGTTTAGATCCACCACCAGCCACAGCAGACACTCCTACAGTAGATGGAGCTCAAACCACTTCATACATTCAACCAAGATCTTTCCTCTCACTTTCATCATGGAAAAAAGCTGGTTGCAGTATCTTGCAGGGAATGTCCATTTTTATAAATTCCTTCTCCATGCATGTTTACCACAGTCATACCTTGGTTCTCGAATGCCTTGTGACTTGAACATTTTCGCTCCCGAACGCTGCAAATCCGGAAATGAGTGTTCTGGTTTGCAAACTTTTTTTGGAAGCCGAACATCCAATGCGGCTTCCGATTGAGTGCAGGAAGCTTCTGCAGCCAATCGGAAGCCGTGCCCTGGTTTTTGAATGTTTTTGTAAGTCTAACGGACGTCCGGAATGGATTCTGTTTGAGAACCAAGGTACGACTGTATTTGAAATGATGTTTCCATCCTGAGAGCAAAATCATGAAGAATCCACTCCAAAGTTAATCCATGAAATATCTCCAGTTCCAAATTGTTCTGTCCAGCTGCCAGGGTTTGTTTGGGAACAGTGGTGCCCGGCTAAACAACATGACACATTGAACAGGTGGAACAATGGAGTCAGGCCCATTACCAGCAGTGAATGTTAAATGAGCTATTTCTTGCAACGAGTAACAGACATGAAACACTGTCATTTTGTGGACAGTTTGAAATGATTGCAAAGAAGAGAAGGCAGAAAGAAGAGAACAGCCAGGGAGAGAGAATGAAACACAAGAAGAAGAATGAGGCAGGTAGAGAGTAGAAAATGTCTGGCCTATTGATTTAAAAATAGCATTTTTGTCAACCTGAAATTGTTTTAAGAATTGATCATGTTCCTTCAGTTTGCCAGCATTCTTACTCAAATGATGAAGTCCCTCTATCTTTTTCCTAAAAGCAAAATAGCTCTCCCATTTATGTGCAGATACTGTTGTCAAAATATGAGATACAAATATGGTCCTTTTAAAACTGAGAAATAAAGGGAAAATTTCAGCAGAATATTTTATTAGTGGCAAAGTATCCTCCCCTTAACAGGGACGCAGGTGGTGTTGTGAGTTAAACCACAGAGCCTAGGACTTGCCAATCAGAAGGTCAGCAGTTCGAATCCCCGCGATGGGGTGAGCTCCTGTTGCTCGGTCCCTGCTCCTGCCAACCTAGCAGTTCGAAAGCATGTCAAGTGCAAGTAGATAAATAGGTACCACTCGGGCTGGAAGGTAAACAGTGTTTCCGTGCGCTGCTCTGGTTCACCAGAAGCGACTTAGTCATGCTGGCCACATGACCCGGAAGCTGTACGCTGGCTCCCTCGGCCAATAAAGCGAGATGAGTGCCGCAACCCCAGAGTCAGCCACGACTGGACCTAATGGTCAGGGGTCCCTTTACCTTTACCTTATCCTCCCCTTGGTGATTTTTGGTGCGGGGGCACTGTGAAAGAAGGTAAAAGTGTCTACCTGTTCCGAGTGAGGGAAATGGCTCCCAAAGCAATGCTCTCACTCTGTGTTGTCTGTCCGATATTGCCAAGCCAAATCTGTGTAGTGTCATGATGACAATGCACCATCTGATCTCTAATTGGCTGGGGTTATTCTCCTGGCAGAAGAAGATCCAGTGGCACCACAGCAAACTCCAGCTGGGAATGAGCAGCCAGAAAGTGGGGTAAGAAAAGAGCAGGGGAGCTGGGGGGGGGGGATATCCCTACCATCACCATGAAAGCACTATAAGCCTGTTGCCAAAATATAAATGGATCACTGTGTTTGGCAAAAAAATATTGGGGGGGGGGAACCATGGGGTCACATGCACTAACCCTCCCCTCCATCTGTGTGTTCAGCATGTGACAAGGGATTATACCCTTTGGATAAGCAGATACAGGATAATTGTTATATAAGTCCCCAATCATTAGTACTCTGGTCAGCATCATTGGCTGTTTCCTTTCTGCTCACAGTTCCTCGGATATAACTCCATAGTTTGAATCCAAAATATTATAATGTTATAGGTGTGAAGATAGAATGCATAAGAGGGAACCTGGTTAGCCAGTCAAACCAGCTCCTTTCTGCCCCTAGCTGGCCAGCCAAGCACTGCCATATACAAGTCATAGAGTCTTTTCCTACTTACCCTGGCTGGATGCCACATCCACAGAGAGCAATAGGCAAAGGGAGTCTGTATATGGAAGAATTGTGTGGGTGAGATAAAGATTTTAGCTGTTGCTGGAAGCTAGAGACATAGAGTCATGTCTGCCAGGGCCGTCTTTACCTGGGGGTGCAAGGGGTGTGGTGCACCCGGGCGCCGACTTCTGGGGGGCGCCCGTCGCTGAACCTGCCTAAGCTCTTAACCGCGACCCCTGGGTGATTGCAGTCGATGGGTCATTTCTGTTCTCTTTTGCAGAAGAGCTGCAGAATCAACGTATCTGGTGGCACCCCCTACTGGTGTCTTTCATTTTCACATGATTGCAAAAACGGAAAGACCGAGTTATCACTGCTGCTTTAAATTTTTTTCATGTTAGCAGTTTCCACTGCTCCTCTCCTTAAAAGCTCAACAACTTTGTTGCTGGGTGGATCTTTGCACCCTGGCGCCACATAAAGACGGCCCTGATGTCTGCTCTTCACCGAGCCCAAAGCTGTAACTTGGGAATCTTATTGGGAAACCTAATTGAGAAGCAAGGGCAGCTGGAGTGTTAATGGGGTGAGCCTTTAAATCCTAAAACCACATACCCTAAACTAAAGACATCTTCCACTGACCTTCATTCCAAGGAAACTGAACCATGGAGGAGCACTGGAACCCCTAAAGTCTCTTGCCGTTTGGAGGTTGGAGTGTGTGTAGAAATACATTATATGTCTAATTAGTCATAACAAATACATTTTACTGCATTGGCTTAAACACTGCTGTTGCTTCTAGCTGACACTGACTGCCAGTTGCTGTGGCTCCAATTAACAACTGGAGGGCAAAATGTCCAAAGGCTTCACTTCATTGGCAAAAGGAGTTGCAGAGCAACTGAGACACCCCTTTTCTAGAAGGGTGCCAAGTCACAGCGGGCAAACACTGCAGGGCTGGCCTGCAAGAAGCAGGCTGGTGTTGATAGTGTTGCTATGGTTACAGTGAGCTATAAACAGTTCAACCCAAGAAATGGAGCTTAATATTACGGTTGTGAGTTTTTGGGTTGGTTGTGTGTGTGTGTAATGTTGCCTTGAGTTCCTTCCAGTTCTTGGGATCCTCTGTCTGGGTAGAGTATGTGAGAGCAAGCATGTCAAACCAGTCCCTTTGTCTAGGGCAAGGCAATGGTTGCGACTGGCTAGTTTAAGCATCCTGCTTTGGATAACCAAAGAAGTTGCTCTGTACCATAGAATGAATAGGTGGGCCTCCTGCCCTCCCCTAGCTGCTAGGTAAGAGAACAATAGCCAGAGAGGTGTGTGAGTGCTCAGCTAGAAGCACGCTGGGAGCTGGACACTCTGAGACATGCCTGCTCTGTGCTGAATCCAAAGCTGTGACTAATGGAGAAGCAAGATCGGTTAGGGTGCTAGGGCTGTGAGCTTTTCCATCATATGCTTGTGGGATGTGTTACATCAGTACAGTCAATTACAACATGCTTTACTTCCTAGAGTGGATGCAACTTCCTGCTCCTGCTGTAAGTGACTCAGCAGATGAGTGTGACTCTATAAAAGCAGAGTCACGCAGCCACTTTGGTTCTGTTCGATTCAACTCTCAGTTAAATCTCATCCATTTTGTTGTCTGCTGGCTCTCAGCCAGCAGCACTTGGGCCCATCCTCACAAAGGATGTAAGTCACATTATATCTTTGTAACCAGAAGCTTAAAGCCTGCCTTCTAGGGTGCGTACTGTGAACAACTTATGAGTAAACTTATTGTTATGCTTTTAAAGACAGACTCGTGAGTCTTTATTGTATTTTAAGAGGGAGAAAAGGGGACATCAGAGATAATCCATCTGGGCAAGCCAGACTGGATTAGACATTTTGTAGAGAGTCAAACAAATCTGTCAACTAGCTTCTGTGAATATAGAGGGGATTTGCTCTGCTGCATCATTCACTAGCGTGAGTGAAGGAAGGATAATACTTAACAAATATTTCCTTGCATACTATCCTAAACATCCCCACAATGCTCAGGTTGTAGAGATGTGTAATTAAAACCATATATCCTAAAGATACCACGGTCTCCATTGACCTTCGTTCCAGGGAAACGGATCCTGGATAAGTTTTTAATGTTTGATGTTTTATTGCTTGATGATGATGATGTTGGTGGGGTATAAATAATAATAATAATAATAATAATAATAATAATAATAATAATAAGAAGAAGAAGAAGAAGAAGAAGAAGAAGAAGAAGAAGAAGAAGAAGAAGAAGTTGTTCCTGGAACCCCTGGAGTCTCTCATCGCTCAAAGATTGGGGTGGCATCATGTAACTTCACTTTTGCTTCTGTTTGATGAAGTTTATGCCATAATAAAATCTGTTAGTTTTTCAGGCACCCTGCAAAATGCTTCATTGATTTCATTGCAGCAGACTAGAACAGGGCTGCCCACCTGGGATTCTTTTTTTGAAGTGTGATTATAGGCATATTAGGAATTACTTCTCCTTCTCTGTTTCCTCTGTTAAAACTTAAAAGCACATCCTTATTTGGATTCTCCTCCCCCCAGTAAACCGAGTGGCAATTTGCAGTAACCCTGCCCACCTCTTGCTTATTTCAATGGGGCTTGTGTAAGGGAATCTCTCAGGATACTGTGTCCTTCAGTGGTCATCTATCAAATGCAGTAGCTGAAAATGCAGATTGCCGCCAGTGTTGTGCAACCTGAGGAAGGCGAAGATCCTAGCATCTCTTTCTGCCCACCCTGAATCCTGCCAAAGGCAGCAGGGAATAATGGAAATGCTTCAGTCAGAGCCACAGAGAAGATGCATACAAAGCCGATGCGATGCCTCAGACGGGCTGGTTTTGTTTGAAGAGTTTCATCTGTCTCAATTCAGTTCTTCCAGATGTCACCCCAATACTTTATTCACTGCTACAAATCACACAAACAAATGAAAAATTAAAACTATTGTTATCCAGATAATCCATCAGGGGGTTGCTTCCCCCCTCCACATTCTTTGCATATTTATAATGCCTCTATAGGCAGAATGTCCAATTAGAACAGATGGTTGATGGGTTGCATTGACTTACCTATCCAGAGAAACTGGGCAGGTAGCCACAGAGACTTGATGAATGTATTCCAGAGTTGTATTTTTAAATGTGGATTTTAACCCATATGATGCTATGGTTGCCGACCAACCAACCAGAAATATCCACATCTATCCATCTATATCCCAGCCTGCTTTGCATGCCCTTGCCAGCAGCGTGAGTGGTGAGGCTGTTCAATTGCAAAATAAACAAATCTGTGCACCTCTGGTGAATAGACAGCTTTTGGGCTAGACTTCACCCACTCAAATCCACAAAACTTCTGGGAACCACTCCTGGCTCCAGCCCTGGAAAAGAGGACTCCACCCCAACCCAGATGGTACAAGAGTGCTTTACTGAACTATTTCCCCCAAAGAGCTGCCAACCTTGTCCTAAGCCCAGCAGCTGCAGAAGGACAACATGTAGAAATGGTGATCCATCATCTGAAGGACTTGAATATGAAACAGAATCACAGAATTGTAGAGTTAGAAGGGACTGAAAGGGTCATTTAGTGCAACCTCCTGCAATGCAGGAATCACAACTAAAGCGTTAGAAAACTTCCAATGAAGGAGAGTCCACCACTTTCCAATGATGTGTGTTCCACTTCAAAAAGCTCTTACCATCTGAAAGTTCTTCCTGATGTTCAGTTGGAATCTCCTTTCTTGTAACTTAAATCCATTGGATCAGGTTCTACCCTCTGGAGCAGAAGAAAACAAGCCTGCTCCCTCTTCCATGTGACAACCCTTTAGACAGTTGAAGATGACTCTCATATAATCTCTCACTCTTCTCTTTTCCAGGCTGAACATATCCAGCTCCCTCAAGCATTCATCATAAGGCTTTGCTTCTGGAACCCTGATTCTCTTGGTTGCCCACATCTTCACATGTTCTATGCCACCTATCTGAGAGAGGGATAGCTGATATCAGATTTCCCCTCCGTGTCCCCACAGCAGCCCTGATTTTCCCAATGGCAGAGCTCTGATGGTGGAGCAGAAAGGCGTTTATCTCAGGGAAAGGCCAGGGAAAGGTCTTGGGTGCAAAGTATCCATCAGGGTTAGTAACCACTGAGCTTCTGTATCTTCCATGAATTTGTCTACTCTTCTTTTTAGATTCATAAGATTGCTCTGTCTGTGCATTGCCATCCATACTGCGTGGTTGTTGTTGTTTTTTGCTGTTTGTGGTTTGTTTTCTTATTGATTTGTAAAACTTAATTTAAAAACAAAAAACCCAGCTTTGGGTGGGGGCAGTGGAACATGCTGCTCCCTAGTAACAGCCTTGTGTAAACCCTGGCTTTCCCCCTTGTTTTCTATGGGCAGGCATCACTCTATTCTGGGGGAGAGAAAAAATGCAAGCTGGACAGATTTTGTGAGGTAAACCTACAGCTGAAACGCAGAATATCCACTGAGATTAAATGGGAAATGGAAATGCAGAGGGAACGGAGTTATTGCTTTACCATGTTATTATAAAATTGTTTTGCAGTGTTGACTTTGAAATACATTCCTGTTTCCTTTGTTGTAAGCTACTTTGAGAATGATTTTTGTGTGTGTGGAAAAGTGGCATACAAATAATGGATGAATGAAACTGGCTAGCTGAAGCCCCTGAGTATTTAGAAGAAGAAGAAGAGTTTGGATTTGATATCCCGCCTTTCACTCCCTTTAAGGTGTCTCAAAGCGGCTAACGTTCTCCTTTCCCTTCCTCCCCCACAACAAATACTCTGTGAGGTGAGTGGGGCTGAGAGACTTCAAAGAAGTGTGACTGGCCCAAGGTCACCCAGCAGCTGCATGTGGAGGAGCGGAGACGCGAACCCGGTTCCCCAGATTATGAGACTACCGCTCTTAACCACTACACCACACTGGCTACTATAATATTTATAGTATTTCCTGCTATATTCCCCTCCTATTGAGGAAAGGCAGGATCTCTCAGTAGTACAACATCTGCACTGCATGCAGAAGGACCCAGGATCAATCTCCAGGCAGGGTTCAGGGATACCCCCTCTCTGAAATCCTAAATAGCTATTGTTAGTCAGAGTAGACAGTGCGGAACAATGGTCTGACTCAGTATAAGGCAGCTTCTTATGTTCCTGTTGCTACAGTAAAGAACTCTGATTTAGGGCTGATAGCTATGCCCTTTAGCACTAAATAATACAGAGGTTTGAGGCTTCAGGATGAGTGTCCTCTGAAAGCTCCAAACAATCTTACAGGACCCCTGTCCCAAGCTGGCTGGAACATGGAATGAGCCCTCGTGTGATGTTTGCACCAATGATATAATAACATAAATGTTTCAAAGTTATTTCAAATATGCAACAGACAAGGCCTGCCATTTTAAAAAGGTCTTGAAGATCCCCAGCTCAAAATAAACCCCTCACCTTGACTTGACATTAGACTTATTTCCAGAAATCTAATGTATTAATTGCTGAAAGTTACCTCCTGCTCTCTGTTTTGTCCCTCGTGATCTCTCAACCCTTCACAATTTTGTACCAGTTTTGAAATTAAAATGGCACCAGAATTAAATCTATTTGCCTGAAGATAATGAAGCCCTGGTATATGTGTGACTGTATGTGTCCGTTTACGTATGATTTATGGGTTTTTCCTCAAACAAAAACGTCTTTCGAACAATTGAATTTCTCTTTTGTCTTCTGTATTTAATTTTCCTGTTAAACTTAAAAATTTAAATAATAAAATGATTTACAATGTACGACAACAGAGGCCCACATTATTCCGCTCATGGTCCTGTCTAATTTAAATTCTTTCAGCACACTTTGCAAGAGCTGATTTAAAATGAAAGGGCAGAGAAAATAGACCAGCGCTACAATTGACAAAGGGGAATTTGCATTAAGGTTGGAAGTCCCCTGGGTCTGCAAACAAGAAAAGAGAGAAAAAAAGATGATGAACTAAAATGAGAACTAATTTTCTTATTGTAGCTTCGGGGACTTGGGATGGGGGATATTAGCAAACACATTTCTGCATAGAAATTGGGTATCTGGTCATCTGGCAGCTGAAACAAGCAAGGAAGCCATGGCTTAATTTGACTCAGGGCTTTCCCTGGTACCTATTTCCAGCACTAACAATTAGCTAAAAATATTAAGGAAGACAGTATAGTCGTACCTTAGATGTCGAACAGAATCCGTTCTGGAAGTCCGTTTGACTTCCAAAACATTCGGAAATGTTTCAAAAATAGTTCTCAAACTGTAACAGTCACTTCTGGGTTTGCGGCTTTCGGGAGCCAGAATGTTCTGGAACTAAGCTATTCGAAAACCAAGGTATGACTGTATATCCCAGAGTGTGTACAAAGTAACATGTACTTTGTGGAGAAAAGCCCTGATCTCTTGCCCTCCATTTCACCTGAGTGAGCCACATATGTTCTTCTGCTGAGCTCCAAGAGCCACAAGCACAGCTGCATCTGCATCTGCATCAAGAAGTCCTGGTGACAATTGATACTGAGATCAAGGCCACTGAGTGCGGGATCAGGGCCCCTAGCAAGGGCGGACCGGCTAAAAATCTTTACACAGGATATTTATTTATTTATTTCATAGAATTTATATGCCGCTTGATTGTAAAAAGCCTCAAAGTGGTTTACAAAAGATAAAAGAGTGCAGAAGCATCATAGCCAGACACTGGAGAGACGTGTCGGGATTAAGCACAGACCAATGGTATCAAATAGTATGGGAAACAGCCTTATTAGAAAAACTAACCAACAAACTGAAACCGACACGGGGACAAATAGAAGAAGATGCCTTCACCCCAATATGATTACCCTTTATCACATACACAGCCCAACAAGACAACAACAAGAACCCGCCAACACCATTCGAATCAAACTGGCTAACCTGATCCAAAATCTGGCTAACCTTATCCTGCCTCGGTAGCAGAACAGCAACCAGTGCAGATCTCTGAGCCCAGGTGTTATATGCTGACAAGGCCTCCTTCTCAGCAGTAATCATGCTGCGGCACTGTGCTTTAACTACAGCTTTAGGATCAAGTATGAGAGAAGCCTAGTTAGAGCTCATTGCAGTACAGTGGTACCTCGGGTTACAGACACTTCAGGTTACATACGCTTCAGGTTACAGACTCCGCTAACCCAGAAATAGTACCTGGGGTTAAGAACTTTGCTTCAGGATGAGAACAGAAATCATGCTCTGGCAGCACAGCAGCAACGGGAGGCCCCATTAGCTAAAGTGGTACCTCAGGTTAAGAACAGTTTCAGGTTAAGAACGGACCTCCAGAACGAATTAAGTTCTTAACCCGAGGTACCACTGTAATCCAGTCTTGAAGTAAGTAACACATGAATTACTGTTGCAAGGCTTTCCTGTTCCAGGAATGGGCAAAGCTGTCGAATCAGTCTCAGTTGGTAAAAGGCAGTTCTAGCCACGGAGGGTACCTGAGTCTCCAGTGACGGAGCTGAATCCAGAAGCATCTGCAAACTGTGAACCTGCTCCTTTGGTGCAACGCTATCCATGGTAAACAACTGACCAATTTCTCAGACATGGGAACTATTCACCCCCAGTGCCTCCATCTTGCCAGTATTCAAGCTCAGCTCCCCCCCCCCATCCTTTTCACCACTGCATCCAGGCAATGGCCCAGGACTGTGTGTCCTCTTCTGATTTAGATGCTAAGGGAAAACAGAGCTGAGTGCCATCAGCATACTGATGGCACCTTGTCCCAATACTCCTAATGACCACCCCCAATGGCTTCATGTAAGGGCAGTGCCAAAGAATGCTCCAACTACCGCACAATTGCACTCATTTCACACGCTAGCAAGGTTATGCTTAAAATTCTACAAGGAAGGCTCAAGCAGTATGTGGATCGAGAACTCCCAGAAGTACAAGCTGGATTTAGAAGAGGCAGAGGAACCAGAGACCAAATTGCAAACATGCGCTGGATTATGGAGAAAGCTAGAGAGTTCCAGAAAGACATCTACTTCTGCTTCATTGACTATGCAAAAGCCTTTGACTGTGTCGACCACAGCAAACTGTGGCAAGTTCTTAAAGAAATGGGAGTGCCTGATCACCTCATCTGTCTCCTGAGAAATCTCTATGTGGGACAAGAAGCTACAGTTAGAACTGGATATGGAACAACTGATTGGTTCAAAATTGGGAAAGGAGTACGACAAGGCTGTATTTTGTCTCCCTGCTTATTTAATTTATATGCAGAATACATCATGCGAAAGGCTGGGCTGGATGAATCCCAAGCTGGAATTAAGATTGCTGGAAGAAATATCAACAACCTCAGATATGCAGATGACACAACCTTGATGGCAGAAAGTGAGGAGGAATTAAAGAACCTTTTAATGAGGGTGAAAGAGGAGAGCGCAAAATATGGTCTGAAGCTCAACATCAAAAAAACGAAGATCATGGCCACTGGTCCCATCACCTCCTGGCAAATAGAAGGGGAAGAAATGGAGGCAGTGAGAGATTTTACTTTCTTGGGCTCCATGATCACTGCAGATGGTGACAGCAGCCACGAAATCAAAAGACGCCTGCTTCTTGAGAGAAAAGCAATGACAGGCCTAGACAACATCTTGAGAAGTAGAGACGTCACCTTGCCAACAAAGGTCCGTATAGTTAAAGCCATGGTTTTCCCAGTAGTGATGTATGGAAGTGAGAGCTGGACCATAAAGAAGGCTGATCGCCGAAGAATTGATGCTTTTGAATTATGGTGCTGGAGAAGACTCTTGAGAGTCCCATGGACTGCAAGAAGATCAAACACATCCATTCTTAAGGAAATCAGCCCTGAGTGCTCACTGGAAGGACAGATTGTGAAGCTGAGGCTCCAGTACTTTGGCCACCTCATGAGAAGAGAAGACTCACTGGAGAAGACACTGATGCTGGGAAAGATGGAGGGCACAAGGAGAAGGGGGCGACAGAGGACGAGATGGTTGGATAATGTTTTCGAGGTTACCAGCATGAGTTTGACCAAACTGCGGGAAGTAGTGGAGGACAGAGGTGCCTGGCGTGCTCTGGTCCATGGGGTCACGAAGAGTCGGACACGACTAAACGACTAAACAACAACAAGATATTAGATAGCACTGGAGATAAGCTAGTCCCCTGTGGCACCCTATAATGTAGTCTTCAGGGGAGTGAAAGGAACTCTCCCAATGCTCCTGGAGGAGACTGCTTTTAGACTGGCTGTCACATGAGAGCAGCACCCAATGAGCTAAAGCTGTGGTGGGCGAGAAGAGTGTAGCAGACTTGGAGCCTGCAGCCCATCTTGCTGGCACAAATCTCACTTGAAACATACAAGCCCCCTTCGTGGAAGAGAAAATCTAACCGCAGGCAGGAGCAAAAAAGGTCAATGGGAATATTAATTGGATATTATTTCATAGTAGGATTTATGCTTAAAATATACCTTTAGCTGGAAGATCTCACTCAATGGCCTGCTGTGTGTCCCCCCTCAAGCCCCGTCCCCCCCCCAACCAGGCACCAGCATTCTGTCGGTTTTATAGGCATAATTCTTTTCTTTTATGGAGAATCCATTTTAATCTATTTTATTTTTAATGCCACCCCACTGAATGCATAAATCCATTTAAATGTCAGATTAAACAACAGTTGCGCAAACCCTGCAGGATGTTCAGACAGCAACATTATTTTAAAAGAGGAGGCTTGGCGAGATGCGAAGAGGTTGTGCTTCCTATATGGATGGGATCAAAAGGAGATTTTCTTTCCTGATCGTTGAGCAGAGCATGTTGAGTCAGGTGTATTTGGACAGTGTTTGTTGAAGGAGCACTTGGCACTTCATGAGATACCTTATCAGAAAGATAAACACTCTGCAGGAGAAGAGATCACATACAGCCAAGAAAAAAAGAGAAAAGAGAAAGCTGGAAAAAGCAACTTAGTGAGGAAGGCTGTACAAGGTGGACACTTAGCCTTCCTCACTAAGCAAGATCAGCCCTTTCCCAACATGACGCCAAGCCCATTCATTCTCTTTCCTCACTAATACATTTCCAGTCTTGTTGAGAAGATAAGAAGAGTCCTGTTGGAAAAGGACAATGGCCCATCTAGTCCAGCATCCCGTTCTCACAGTGGCTAACCTCTATTGTATATTGTTTATATAGGACAGTGGCAAAGTGCGAGTTGCCAGTGCCCAGGGTGAGGCAAGTATTGTGCCCCCTAACCTGTGGAGAGAAGCAATCCTGCGTCACAGACAGGATAAAGTCTGGGGAGCCCACCATGCAAGAGTTGGTCCCTACTCTGCTCTTCAGGGTTTGGGGGCATCTAGGACCAACCACTGACATCACAGTTTATGGTGAGCACAGAGTAATCCTTCAGAAAGGAAAAGTGCTCTGATTATGCTTTCTTTTCATCAGCATGCGCTCTGCGCAAGCTCTGTGGCTCCTTCCAATTTGCACATGCGAGGAAAGCCCCACGCTTGGAGAAAAAGGTGGCACCAGATTTGGTTTGGGAGAGTGGTGCATGGTAGCGGAGTTCCCTCCTTGGGGGACTCAACTTTCTCCATTTCTCCATTTGGAAAACTGTCCATTTATTCCTACTCTCTGCTTCCTGCTACTTAACCAGTTCCTGATCCTAACCAACTTATTCTGTGACTGTTAAGCTTACTCAGGAGTCTTTGGAGAGGTACCCTGTGGAAAGCATTTTGAAAGCCCAAGTACACTATGTCAACCAGATCACCTCAATTTATATATTTGTTGCCACTCTCCAATAACTCCAATAGGTTTGTGAGATAGGACTTACATTTGCAGAAGCCATGCTGGTTCTCCTTTGGCAAGGCTTGTTTTTCTATATGCTTAGTTATTTTATCTTTAACAATACTTTCCACCAGATTTCCTGGGACAGACCTTAAGATAACCAGCCTGTAATTTCCATGATCCCTCCTGGATTCCTTTTTTTTTATATATATAAAAAAATGGTGATACATTGGCCACTTTCCATTCCTTGGGTGCAGTATAATGGCTGATACAGCAGTTTCACATTTGAATGCTATTAAAAATGGACTTGTTGATTTGCCAGTTTTCAATTTGTCTAAGCCACAGGGCCTAGGGCTTGCCAATAAGAAGGTCAGCGGTTCGGATCCCCGCAACAGGGTGAGCTCCCATTGCTCGGTCCCTGCTCCTGCCAACCTAGCAGTTCGAAAGCACGTCAAGTGCAAGTAGATAAATAGGTACCACGCCGGTGGGAAGGTAAATGGTATTTCCGTGTGCTGCTCTGGTTCGCCAGAAGTGGCTTTGTCATGCTGGCCACATGACCCGGAAGCTGTCTGCGGACAAATGCCGGCTCCCTCGGCCAGTAAAGCGAGATGAGTGCTGCAACCCCAGAGTCGTCCGCGACTGGACCTAACAGTTAGGGGTCCCTTTACCTTTAAGGCTTGGAACTTTGTCTCTTGCCACCACTCGTGCCTCAGTTCCTTTGTTTCTCCCTTTGCTTCCTCCCAAAGCAAGTTCTGTTCTTGTTCTGCTTGAACCTCCTTTCCTAAGGCCAACCACTTCCCCATTACTAAGTTCAGCTCATTTGTCTCCTTCCCGACTCAAGAAACCTCATCAGGAGGGCTTTAAACTGACTAATGTGGGGGAGGGAGACAGTGCACCTGAAGGTAGGAGTCTATCAATTGATGAAGATGATCATTCAAATGTCATAGACCGAATGGAGCAAACAGCATGCAGACCTAGTGGTGGGAGGAAAAAATCCTTAAATAAGAGACACGGGGGAATGATTAATGGACTTCAATGTCTGTACACTAATGCTCAAAGCATGGGAAATAAACAAGATGAGCTTGAGCTCTTGGTACAGCAAACTAAATATGACATAATTGGCATCACTGAAACCTGGTGGGATAAGTCCCACAATTGGAATGTAATAATGGAGGGATACAATCTATTTCAGAGAAACAGACCAGACAAGAAAGGAGGATGAGTGGCGTTATATGTCAGGGATGTGTATACCTGTGAAGAGATCCAAGATTTAGAACCTCAAAGCCAAAGTGAGAGCATTTGGGTCAAAATTAAGGGAGAGAAGAATAACAGAGACCTCATTGTGGGAGTTTACTATAGAGCCCCAAGCCAAACGGAGGACATAGATGATGCCTTCCTGGAACAGATGGCCAAGCATGCAAAAGGAAGGGAGATAGTAGTAATGGGGGACTTCAATTACCCGGATATTTGTTGGATGTCAAACTCAGCCAAGAGCATAAGGTCAAACAGATTCCTCACTGGCCTTGCAGACAACTTCATTGTCCAGAAAGTGGGAGAAGCAACAAGAGGAACAGCCATTTTAGATCTGGTCCTAACCAATGTTGAGGATGGTTAGTGGGGTAGAAGTGGAAGGATCATTAGGCGCGAGTGATCATGCTCTTCTGAAGTTTACTATACAGCGGAAAGGTGCAGCCAAGCATACTAGGACTCAATTTCTTGACTTTAAGAAAGCCGACTTCATAAAACTTAGGGAAGTGCTGGGTGAGATCCCATGGACAGTAATACTAAAAGGAAAGGGAGTTCATGATGGCTGGGAGTTTGTTAAGAGGGAGATAGTAAAAGCACAACTTCAGGCAATACCAATGAGACGGAAACATGGAAGGTGCCTAAAGAAGCCAGGGTGGCTATCTAAAGAACTTTTAACTGAGTTAAGATTAAAAAAGGAGGTGTGCAAAAAATGGAAAAGGGGGGAAACCACCAAAGAGGAATTCAAACAAATAGCCAGCACGTGTAGACACAAAGTCAGAAAAGCTAAAGCACAGAATGAACTCAGGCTTGCTAGAGAGGTTAAAAGCAACAAAAAAGGCTTTTATGGGTATGTTCGTAGCAAAAGGAAGAACAAAGAAACAGTGGGGTCACTCAGAGGAGAAGATGGTGAAATGCAAACAGGGGACACAGAAAGGGCTGAACTCCTCAATGCCTTCTTTGCCTCAGTCTTCTCCGATAAAGAAAACAATGCCCGACCTGAAGAATTTGGAACAAATGTTTCAGCAGAGGAAACACAGCCCAGAATAACTAAGGAGATAGTACAAGAATACTTGGCTAGTCTAGATGTATTCAAGTCTCCAGGGCCAGATGAACTGCATCCAAGAGTATTAAAAGAACTGGCAGATGTGATTTCAGAACCACTGGCAGTCATCTTTGAGAACTCCTGGAGAACAGGCAAAGTCCCGGCAGACTGGAGGAGGGCAAATGTTGTCCCTATTTTCAAAAAGGGGAAAAGAGAGGACCCAAATAATTATCGCCCAGTCAGTCTGACATCAATACCAGGGAAGATTCTGGAGCAGATCATTAAGCAAACAGTCTGTGAGCACCTAGAAAGGAATGCTGTGATCACCTATAGTCAGCATGGATTTCTGAAAAATAAGTCATGTCAGACTAACCTGATCTCGTTTTTTGACAGAATTACAAGCCTGGTAGATGAAGGGAACGCAGTGGATGTAGCCTACCTTGATTTCAGCAAGGCATTTGACAAGGTGCCCCATGATATTCTTGTAAAGAAGCTGGTAAAATGCGGTCTTGACTATGCTACCACTCAGTGGATTTGTAACTGGCTGACTGACCGAACCCAAAGGGTGCTCATCAATGGTTCCTCTTCATCCTGGAGAAGAGTGACTAGTGGGGTGCCACAGGGTTCTGTCTTGGGCCCGGTCTTATTCAACATCTTTATCAACGAATTGGATGATGGACTCAAGGGCATCCTGATCAAATTTGCAGATGACACCAAACTGGGAGGGGTGGCTAACACCCCAGAGGACAGGATCACACTTCAAAACGACCTTGACAGATTAGAGAACTGGGCCAAAACAAACAAGATGAACTTTAACAGGGAGAAATGTAAAGTATTGCACTTGGGCAAAAAAAATGAGAGGCACAAATACAAGATGGGGGACACCTGGCTTGAGAGCAGTACATGTGAAAAGGATCTAGGAGTCTTGGTTGACCACAAACTTGACATGAGCCAACAGTGTGAAGCGGCAGCTAAAAAAGCCAATGCAATTCTGGGCTGCATCAATAGGAGTATAGCATCTAGATCAAGGGAAGTAATAGTGCCACTGTATTCTGCTCTGGTCAGACCTCACCTGCAGTACTGTGTCCAGTTCTGGGCACCACAGTTCAAGAAGGACACTGACAAACTGGAACGTGTCCAGAGGAGGGCAACCAAAATGCCAAGGAGTGTGGTGGAGTCTCCGTCTTTGGAGGTCTTTAAGCAGAGGCTTGACAACCATATGTCAGGAGTGCTCTGATGGTGTTTCCTGCTTGGCAGGGGGTTGGACTCGATGGCCCTTGTGGTCTCTTCCAACTCTATGATTCTATGATTCTATGATTCTAAGAAGTTTAGTCCCCTTTTTCTTCAGTTAAGGGTGAAGCAGAAATACAGGTGATGCTACTTCAAGTGAGTGGGGAGGAGAAAAAAAGACAAAAGCTATTTCTGTTGAGGACTTCTCAGAAAGATGGGCTGAAGCCACTTCTCGTGCTACCAGAGGAGAAAGACAAGTGTGACTACCTCAAGATAAAAGGGATATTATTTTAATGGTGAGTTCATTGGAAATTTCATATTTTACATAAAAAAGCACTTGATGCAATAGGTGAGTGCAAAAAGCATTCAATTCAGCCGAACTGGACGTCTGATTGAATGCCAACAAGACTGAAACCGGAATGAATCAGTTGCTCAGCCCATCCCTAAAATACAGGGGAAGCTTCTTCTTGAGAAGGTGAAGCAGAAACACTGGCTGAAGCCAGTTGAGAACAAAAGGCTACCAGGGGAAGAGAGGATATTGTGCCCTGGTGTTCCCACCAAGTGGAGGCAGCCTGTCTGAAGTGCTGCTTTGTGACAGAGTCTGCACACAGGCACAGGCAGCCCCCACCGGAACTGGAAGCTGCAGAAGGTTGGGTCTGGAGATCAAAGCCAATCTCACATTTGCATTGGATCCCTGTAAAAAAGGGAAAGTGGTGACACCACAGCTTTAATTAAAAGGTTCCTCATGCATTCTGTTCTCTCTGCCCAAAGCCAGGTGTCTCCAGGGGAAAGCAGTACCTGGAAGCTTTGGGTAAATTTCAGACAAACATCTGAACCTGCCTCCGTTTGAAATGAACCTTTGAACTACCAGAGTTTGCCCGCCAGCAGCTGACGAACCTGCCTTTCCCTAGAAATCCGAGCTAGGGGGACCAGCCGATGACAGCGCAGGAAGAGAATAAAAATGTAAATTTGATTCTTCCGAAATTGCCTTCATGTTCCTCTAAGTGTTTTTCCTGGATAAGGCAATGTATTTAACTAATTGATCCTGAACATGGCTGTGCGCTTCGAAAGCGCTCCCCACCAGCCACAGATGATGCATTATACAAAAGCATCAACGGACTCTTTGGTCTCTCATTGAGAGACTTCATGCATTTTGTTATTTACATGCATATAAATTAACCACTTTGATCTGAGGTTGTTAATAAAACAACTAAGCCTTGAAGTCTCCCGGAAGGAAAGCGAGGCGGGCTTGCGCTAAGATGCTTTTAATTAATAAATCTGCAAGTGTTGAGGAAAATGTACACACTGAGCATTGGGGGTAGGTGGGGGGGACAGCAGAGGCAATCCTGGCCCATTACCATTTAAAAGGCATTGTAATTGCATGCCCTTTGGAATATGGGAGCTCTAAGCTGGTTGGATAACCCAGGCATTTAAGCACAAAGGAGCAGAAAAAAAGGGAATTCTAGGTGAGCCAAATCCCATCAGTGAATTAAAGGATGACTGTCTGGCTTTGGAAAACAGAGCCTGAGAGGGGCTAATGAATTGTCATACTGAGATTGCAAGCACAATGTCTGCACAAAGCAGAGCTACCAGGATCTGGTCCAATCCCTCCCCTGCAATCAGAGTCACCTCAATACATTTTGCTGCCTGAGGCAAAGAACAATATGGTTCCCTGCTTCCATATCCAGAAGGTGACTGGACTGAGAGCTGACTCAAAATTCAATGCTGGCAACAGGATAGCAGCAATTCCTGGCACACCTGGGGGCTGCTGGGTAGTTTGAGGAGTGTGCAGGGAAGGCCACCCAGCACACCTGCTTCTGCCCTCAACGGAGGGGAACAGTCAAGGAGGTAGTTTTGCTGCCACCTGAGGCAGTTGCCTCCCTCTGCCCAATGGTTGTGCCAGCCTTGCCCCAAATTAAAACCACGAACCTGAAAAAAGGATAGAAAGAACCCAGGTTGCCAGATTAAGATTCAAGCGTCACAACTGATGCACCAAAGAAGGCAGAATCAGACCCCCAGAAAGGAAGCTAGAGAATTCTGGTGACCTGCATCTGGGCAAGGTCCAAGAAAGAAGAGAACTTCAGGGCTTGGATGGTTGCACAGCTCAGGCTGTGTTGCTAGTTTAGGCTGCAGACACACCATACTCCTAAAGCACATTCCCCATCCATCAGAGAACCCTGGGAACTGTCATTTGCTAAGGGTGATATGAATTGTAACTCTCTGAGGCATAAGCTTCCTGTTTTTTGGGGAGCAGGGTGGAAAGGAATATGCTTTAAATATATGCTGTGTATGTAGCCTATATAAGGGAGGCATCGTCAGATGATGGTGTAGTTTGCACTGAATCTGCTGGAATCTGCTGACTATTAAAGGTACAGGAGCCCTATCCTCTTTTTCTTCTGCCACCCATGGGAAGGCCTGCCCCCCTCCATTTCTATCATTTCTTGCTTATGTTTGAGGGTTTGATTTAAGCATGAAACTTTAATGGCTAGTATAGCAAAGGCTGTTTCCATGCTAACCCTCCCAGCCCTGGAATTCCTAATTTTTGTTCGTTCATTCTTCAAACTCCAGCTGCTGTTGTCAAAAGAATTGATGCACCCCAGTGTTTTCTGTGTTTTTTAAATGCCCTGATATGTGTTAAAGATTTTTGAGATTTCTATGAACTTCTGTGCCTTTAATTAAACACTTCCTGTTTGCTTGTTTCGATACATCTGTGCTCCACCTTGGATAATCCCCTTCTAAAGTGGCTTGCAAATTTTTTAAAACAAGGATACATCACATAATCAACAACACACCATAAGCTCACAGTAATGTAAAATAACATAAAACAGCATGGATATCATACCAGCCGATCCAAATGATAAAAGTGTTTACTAATAAAAGCATTTTCAAAGCATATGTGAATGTATAGAGAGAGGAGGCTTGCTAAATTTCTCTAGATGTGAGGTTTGCAGGTGCAGTCCAGTTTATTGCTTCCTGATGATTTGAGGAATAAGCAATGTGTGACCTATGTCAGTTTCTGCTGCTGTGGGAGGGGAAGGCTTTAATAATTGATTTCTACTTCTTATTTTTTTTTATTTTTCACTATAAAAAATGAAGAGGAAAAATAGGCATGTAACCTGTAATTAAAGCTTCACTCAGCTGAAGCAGATGCTGACATCAGGGCAATTAAGAGAGGCTTTTTAAAATCAGTAACCATTCACCAATGCTCATCAGAAAATAAGACTACAGGGAGGAAAGCTTTGAGTAATGCTACGGGAACCTTTGCTGAATGGGAGTGATGTGTGAACAAAAAATATAATAGATTAATAATAATATTTGTTTTTATATTGTTTTAATTCTATTAGTGTTTAATTACTTTTAAACAATTATTACAATATATAATATAAAATAATATATAATATATGTAATAATATACTATAATTGTTTTTTGAATCTGTCAGTCACTTTCTCTTGCCCAGGGCAACCCAAAGCAACTTACAACCAAATAAACAGATAATAAACCTCACATTAAAACCAAGGGGAAAGAAAAATAGATTAAAAACATCCTGCCCAAAAGGTTTTTAGCTTTTTGTATTTTGTCTCTGTTGTTTTTAATTTGTGTAAGCCACCTTGAGTCCCAGTCTAGGGAAAAGGTGGGATATAAATAAATATAACAACAAGCAACCACCACCATTATGGGGGGATTTCAGTCACAGGGAAGGTATGGAAGAATAGCAAAATTATAGAGCATAACTGAATAAATCAGGAATCGTCATCAACCCAGAACCTATAGCACCTTCTTTGGTGTCCCCAGGATGAACCACAACCCCCAGATTCAAAGCCTTCATTTGTTTTAATTTAAGAAAGAGTAGGTTTCTAGCAGCCTGGGATGTAAGCAATCAACAGCCCCAATGCCAGTTTCTATTCCTGAGAAGCAGGGGTGAGAGGCATTAATTACTCGTTTCCTCTTCTGAATTTTCTTTTCTTTTAATATTTAATGGACATATTTAGATATGAAACTGAAAATACCTTTGCTAAATGGAGCTTGTTGTGGGTATACATTATTGAAGTTTCTAGGCTCTGAGAGTAGGGATGGCCACATAATGCTTTGCAATATTAAGCACTGTTTGGAACTTCCATTATAATGTCACAATTCCAAGTAATTGTGGGGAAGCAATGCCTCAGCCGTGTTAAAGAGCTCTAGTTTTGTAGGAAACCAGGTTGAGCAAAGGGGCAACGGTCCATGCAAAAAAGAAGCTCCACAGCTCAAGATAAAGTTTGGGGCATGTGTGTTGCAATTCAGTGCCACTCTCACTGCAAGCCGCCCCCGAAGAGGGTTATCTGCACGCTGCACAAATGAAGGCTGCTCTTACCACAGGCAGATTGCTGCCTTCCCAACCTGCAACGCAACCCTCTGTGGACACAGAAGATGGAGAGCAATTTCATTGTAAAATATTCATAGACAGCTGCTCTATCGCGTTTCATCTCAGTGTCGGTATAAACCGGAGCTGGTCTATAATTAAATCATTTATGTTTCAGATGCTTAACAGGGTGTTTTAAATGTTTGGGTCTTGTAAATGATGTTTATTTATGGGGAGCTAATTAAGCACTCAGCCAATGGGTCTCCAAGCCAGTCCAAAGGGCCAGTCACGGACTCTTCCTGCTGGCTGCTGCTCCTTCCTTTCAATGAGGAGCAAGGAAAACGGTCTCTTCACTGTGACAAAGTCAAAACAGGGGGAAATGACCCAGGATGAACAAAATGGGGATGAAGGGACAGATCTGGCGAGCATCACTAAGACCTTGATACAGCACCAACCCAGAGGGTCAGGGAGGAGGTGTCACCCTTGCCCATAGGCAGGGCCGTCTTAAGCATATCCAGCTCCGTGGTGCAAAGATCCCTCTGGCGCCCCCCTCCCCCATTTCCCAGAGTGGTTGACTTTTTTTTAGGGAGAGAACAGCAGCAGCAGCAGCAGCGGAGGAGGCATGTTGAGACGGGACCCAGCTTTGTGGGGCTGGAGGAGGCGGGCAGCGGCTGCTCCTCTGGCAGGTAAGAGCCAGAGGCTGGACTCGGCTCCTCCCGGCTCAGCTGGCTGCTTCGCATAGCTGTCAACTTTTCTCTTTTTTAAAAGGGAAATTCCCTTATTCCAAATAGGACTCCTCACAAGAAAAGGGAAAGGTTGACAGCTATGCCGCTTTGTGCTGCAGTGGCCACGGCAGCCGGAGGCTCTGGGCAGGCGTTGCTTCAGCGCGGCATGGCGGAGGCGGGCAAGGGCAGCGAGCTGCTGCACCTCAACTCGTTGGGCGAGTGAACACACCAAGTGAGTGGACCAGCACTGAGTGAGGGCGTGTGCGCCGCTCCCACTGAGCATCAGCTCGTTTTTTTCCATTTTAGCCTTCTGGCGCCCCACAGAATTAGGTGCCTGCAGGCTAAAAGGGGGAAAACCTGAGCTGACGCTCAGCAGGAGCTCAGTGCGCTCGTTCAGTGTTCCCCAGACACTTGCCTGGTGCCCTCCAGAACTTGGTGCTCTGGCGCCCCGCGCCACTAGCGTCTATGGGTAAGACACCCCTGCCCATAGGAGTCCCCTCTCCTCCATGGAGATGCCTCTTAACTTTGGGGCAGGCACAGAGAGCCAAAGAGACAGACTGCAGATACTGCTAGTGTACTAACCCCTCTGCTGCCCAGTGGCTTCCCTGCAGGGCTGGCCCACCTGTGAGGCAAACTGAGGCAACCACCTCGGGCAGCATGATCCATCCGGGCAGCAGATCCAGCCTGCAAGAAATGCATCACCTGCTGCTGCTGCTGCCACAGTGGCGGCAACAGCTGTGGCACACTCTTGGAGGCTGGCTCTGTTGCCTCCTCAGAAACCCTCCGCAATGACACCTTTACTGAGGTCCCTTGGAGAACAGGAGGTGCTGCTGGCCTCCTCCCACACTTCTTCCCAATGTAGATCTTTCCACAAGGGCCGACATTGATGCTGAAATCCAGCATCGCCTGAGCTCTGCAAGAGTGGCTTTCTCCCGATTGAAGTGCAGAGTGTTTGAGGACAGGAACATTCGCAGGGAAACCAAAATGCTTGTTTACAAAGCTATTGTACTACCAACCTTACTGTATGCTTGTGAAACATGGACCACTTATAAACACCATCTCCAACTCCTCGGAAGATTCCATCAATGGTGTCTCTGAAAATTTTTACACATCACTTGGGAAGACAGGTGAACTAATACCAATGTACTGGATGAAGCAAAGTTCACCAGTGTCAAAGCAATGATTCTTCAACATCAACTTCGTTGGACTGGTCATGTTGTGTGGATGCCTGATTATCGTCTTCCAAAGCAACTACTCTATTTCGAACTTAAAAATGGAAAGCATAATGCTGATGGTCAACAACAGAGGTTTAAAGACTATCTCAAGGCAAATTTTTAAAACTGTAGTAAAAACACCAACAATTGGGAAACACTTGCCTGTGAGCACTCCAGTTGGAGAACAGCCTTTACCAAAGGTATCATCAGCTTTGAAGACACTTTAATGCAGGACGCAAGGGAGAAACGTGCCAAGAAGACGACACGCTTGGCAAATCCACACCATGATCAACTTCCACCCGGAAACCAATGTCCCCACTGTGGAAGGACATGTGGATCCAGAATTGGCCTTCACAGTCACTTAGGGACTCATTGTTGAAACTGTGTTTATGGAAGACAATTTTACTTGGCTACGAGTGATCACCAAAGAGAGAGAGAGAGAGAGATAGTAGATCTAAAAACAGTGACCAGAACAGACTGGAGGGGGTTAGCTGTGGTCCACAGACACTCCATCTCATGAAATCTCTGCATCTTGGAGTGGGTCTAGACTAGGGAATGGGGAACCTCTGGTCCACAGGTCAATCTTGGCCTACCAGGGGGTCCAATTTGGCCTACAAGTCCATTATTCTCAAACCACACCCACCTGCAAAGTCCCCTCCCCCCTTCTCAAAACCCTGCAATGTGTGAACATCCAATGAAGCTACATGTTGGAAAAGTCAGGACAGATAAAATGAGGTCCTCCTTCATGCAGTGCATAGTTAAACTCTGGATCTCACTTCTATAGGAGAGAGTGATGACAACCAACCTAGGTGGCTTTAAGGAAGGATTGGGCAAATTCATGGAGGGGAAGGCTATCAATGGTTGCTGGCCACAATGACTCCGCCTCCATGGTTGGAGGCAGTAATGCTTCTGAATATCAGCTGCTAGAAGCCACAGGAGGGGGAGAGGAATCTTGTGCTCAGGTCCTGTTTGTGGGTGTCCCTTTGGGGCATCTGGTTGCCCTTTCTGAAAAGAAGATGCTGGACTAGATGACCATTAGCCTGATCCAGCAGCTTCTTCTTATCTTCTATTGTTCTGATAATCAGGTGATGATGGACTGCAAACTGAATAAAAAAGTAAATTAAGTTCCACGTGCATTTCTGCTAGTGCAAAATAAACTGAATTGCATGGTTTCTGTTCTGCACACCCCCCCCCCCGAAAGACAGAGAGTTCTGAAGTGATCTTTCTCCCACTTCCTGAGAAATTGTAAGTTAGACTAGCCTTTACCAACCTGGTGCCGTCCAGCTGTTTTGGAGGACAATTCACATCAGCCTCAGCCACCTGATGGGAGTTGTAGTCCAAAACAGCTGAAGGGCACCTAGTGGTCTAAGGCTGGGTTGGACTCACGAAGGTGCTCTACAATCACCTGCAAACTGCAGCTCCATGAGCCTCCCATCACTGGAAGAGCCAGGATCCAGGTGGCATTGTCCTTTGCCAAATGTGGCTCTTGAATCCATGACATTATCTGTGCCCCCAGGAAGCTTTTAGTCACATCAGTCTAGCGTACAGCTCGGCATTATCTGAACATTTTGCAAATAGGTGCATTTAAAAATCCAATGAATGGAAAAGAACATTTCATGGGCTGGTGCAAGCTGGTGGTCGATTCCCAGAGCTCAGCAACCTCTGATCTCCTCTAGAATGTAACTTTGTTCAGAGTGATTCTGAAAGGGAAGATGCAGCAGAAATGTGACAAATTACCGTACTTTTCTGTGTATAAGATAAGGGTTTTTTTTTACTTTAAAATAATGTTAAAAATGGGGGGGGGTAGTATTCTGGATATAATTTCTTTCTTTTTTTCACTAAGAATAAAAGAACATAAGAAGAGCCAATGGCCCATTCGAGCCATTGATAGCCCTCTCTTTTTTTTATAACATTTTTATTAGGGTTTTTACATTGCAAAATAGAAAAAGAAAAAATACAAAATACAAAATAAAAATAGTTAAAAACAATCAATCTTTTCATCACATTATTTCTCATTTACTTGTTTCCCGGACCTCCTCATACCTCCCTTTTTTGTATTCCAATTCAATTTATTAGCTCAGCAGTTTCTTTCCCTCTTTATTCTACCCTAATCTTTAATCTTAAGTTATTATAACCTTGAATTTTTACTTATAAAAAACAAAACCATTTTTTCATATTCTTTTATACCATTACAGCTAGAAACCACTTAATTTCAATCCAACATCATTCTAACATTCATTAATTTTGCAATATCTCTGTAGATAGTCTTTAAATTTCTTCCAATCTTCTTCCACCGACTCTTCTCCCTGGTCTCGGATTCTGCCAGTCATTTCAGCCAATTCCATGTAGTCCATCACCTTCATCTGCCATTCTTCCAGAGTGGGTATATCTTGTGTCTTCCAATACTTTGCAATAAGTATTCTTGCTGCTGTTGTAGCGTACATAAAGAAAGTTCTATCCTTCTTTAACACCGGAGAAAGGCCTCTGGTTTCTTCAAGAAGGTATATTTAAATACCTTTTTCAATTCATTATATATCGTCTCCCAGAAAGCCTTAATCCTTGGGCACGTCCACCAAAGGTGAAAAAATGTACCTTCAGTTTCTTTACATTTCCAACATTTATTATCGGGCAAGTGATAGATTTTTGCAAGCTTGACTGGGGTTATGTACCACCTGTATATCATTTTCATAATATTCTCTCTTAGGGCATTGCATGCCGTAAACTTCATACCTGTGGTCCATAACTGTTCCCAGTCAGCAAACATAATATTGTGTCCAACATCTTGTGCCCATTTAATCATAACAGATTTCACCGTTTCATCCTGAGTATTCCATTTCAACAGCAAGTTATATGATAGCCCTCTCCTCCATGAATTTGTCTCATCCTATCCAGGTTGGTGGCCATCACTGCTTCCTGTTGGAGTGAGTTCCATGGTTTAACTACATGCCGCATGAAGGACTTTTTTTTTAATCTTCCAACATTCATCTTCAGCGGATGGCCATGAGTTCTAGTGTTGTGGGAGAGAGAGGAAAAGCTTTTCTCTATCCACTTTCTGCATGCCATGTATACTTTTATAAACTTTGACCATGTCAAGTGTGCTAGCTGTCTCAAATAAACACACCTGACTTAAATATCGAGTGAATGCAGCTTAAAGTTTCTAGTTGGATTGAAGCTGCTTTGAGAAATGAAACACAACAGTGGTATTTCTGAAGAAACTATAGGATTGATAAATTGCATGGTTGATGTTGTATGTGGAAGTGCACAGAATGTTAAGAAAATGCTCGTGTATAATACCCTGAGAATCCTTGGTTCAAATCCCAGCGTTGCAAAGAACTTGCTTCCACAAGCCCTCCTAACCTTCCCTGCAAACTCATGGCCCAATAACTTCAGTTATGGGTACAAAATGTTACAATGAGAGAACGATTTACAGGAAGAGCCTCAGTAAACCGTAAGTGGCAGTATAATGACTTATTTGAGGTCCAAATGGTGGAGCAACAGCTATTTAGAAACTGTTGCCCTTAGAAGTGACCTTGAGGCGGCCCTTGAAAAAATCCTGAGTTATTCTTTTTAACACCCCATTTTCACTCTCCTTCTCTTGCTGTCTAGAAACTTTGCCATTGTTGCTCAAAAGGGTAAGTGTAATTCTCAGGTGGGTTTTTATTGTTTTTAGTCTTGACATTTTGATGTTGTTTTTCACTGCCTTGGGCATTATTGAGAGCAGAAAGGCAGGGTAAGCATGCCTTAATAAGCCAATGCATTAAAAATTACTACATCCAATATAATGATTTAATATTGATCTCAGGAAAAGCCTGGATTGGTTAGATAGACATATGTGGGGAGACTTGGCAATCCTGCCCATTCCCCCGCGTCAAGGGATGGGCTGGATGGCCTTCGTTTCCCTTTTGCCTGCTTTCTAACTTTTTGAGCCTCAGGAGGAAAATTGAAACTAACGCAGGCAATTCTGGAATGCTCTTTGCTCCCCTCCCAGTGCCATCGCAAAAGCAGCTTTACAGCAAAGTTAACAATGTGGAAAATATAGGACAGGCACATTCAACAATGAATGGCTTCCATTTGCTTAAAAGGGATTTAGCCCTTTATGGGCTCTAATGCTTTCTTACTGTCCTCTTTAAAAAGTTGCTGTAATCTGTTCCACACATTTCCCCCAAATCACAATTAGGTGCCATGGGTCAGTGAACGACATGGGCCACTTGGTGGTATCATGATTACCCTCTGGTTGGCCCAACCATGGCTTTTAGGGACATATCGCCTGGGGGTTATTTTCTCCTTTTTCAGAAAGATGGTGAAGAGGCAGCTCCAGGAGTCTTCTTTCTTTCCCTCCTTCCTTAATTCATATCCCACCTTTTTCTCCAAAGAGTTCAAGGTGGCATACATAGTTCTCCCCCATCTCATTTAATCCACACAACAGCCCTGTGAGGAAGGTTAGGCTGAGAGGCAGCAACTGGACCAAGATTGCCCAGTGAACGTCCTGCCCGAGTGGTGAGGATTCGAACTCTGGTCACCTTGGTCCTAGTCTAACTGCTGCTCCATGCTGGCTCTATTTCCTGAGGGCGGCAGCAGCAGCAGCAGCAACAGCAGCAGCACTTCAGCCATATATCACCCTTCACCCTCCAGATTTTTTGGATTACAACTCCCATGAGCCCCAAAGGCACCTTCTAACATTTGGCTGACTCAGCTCTTTTCTGGGCAGGAAGGAGTATTAAAGGCTTCTTGTGGCAGTTGAGTCTTGCTTGAGCAATAAGCTCTGACTTGTTCCTCCATCCTTGGTTACTCTTTGGTTCTGACTCCTGGTTGGTCCCACCAGAGCTCTGGGTTGAACCCACACTGCTGTCCATGGTCCTGACTAAGCTTGGGCAGCCTGGACACCTCTTTGCTTAGCAGATGCATACTTCCTATGGAAGGCAGCATAGGGGGAAGAGGCAAGTTACCAAAAGCCTCACATGAACATGAAGATTTCATTCTGTTCATTCCCTCAAATGGGGTAGACCTCACAGAATTTATTGGCAAGGAAGAAGGAGACTGAGGCACACAGAGGGGAGGGACAAAAAGATAAAGGCACAATGTCGGGGACTCAAAGAAGCCAAGGGGAAGCCAATAATTTGCTTTCGGGGAAGGGATAGGAATTGAAAGGGGGAACTTCCGCTGCAATTTGCTCTCGAGATTGCAGGTAGGAACTGATCTAGGCACAAATGGCTGCAGGGCTTCTAGGACTGGACCCTCTTGATGCCTCCCTGCCCCCTTGGGACATGGTTGTGGACTTCATTGAAGAGAAGAAGATGGCCTCTCTCTAAAAAAAGAAAAGAAAAAAGGGGGCCGTAAAAATGTGTTTTAATTTGGTTTTTATCTTATCGTTTATTTTAATGATTTCTGAATGTTTTAAATAGTCTGTTTTAACTTTTCCCCTCTTACAGTTTCATTGTTTTATGCGCTTTGTAAATTGCTTGTAAATATTGGCCCATCTCCAGATGTATCTCTCATAGGATTAACTGCTCCAAAGCTTTGCTCCTTAACATGAAACTGCTGATATTGATTCCTGATCTAGATGGTCATGATCTCCTGGGCCCACATCAAGGGGCTGGCAGGGAAGTGTGCTGTGGCCATCTGTCTTCTGGTCATTGCCAAGCTCACCTGTAGGAGAATGGAGAACAAGCTCTCAATTGATATTAATGCGGCAGTGCAGTGGCTCAGAACACTCTATGGGGAATTTGGAAGTGTGAGTTGTAATCCTGTTTTAGGGGATTTTCCTCTTTCTAGTTCGAACCCTCTCACAAATTGAATTATATTCAATAAAATGTAATGCATACTACTTGTATGATTTTCGGTTTTGCATTTTGAGGAGGATGCTGGGGAGCAGCGATTCAGAGTCTCTCTGAATGTAAGAACCCCTAAGAAACATAGTTCTGTTCATTAATCCTGCCTCAAAGAGGTTCGGGGGGGGGGGAGCACATTCCTATGAGGGACTAGAAGTGGGGGCATTAAAGCCATTTTTTCACCTCAGCATGGGGTTGAGAGGAGAAGGAGCTTTAAGGCTGTTGTTGCTGTTGTTATTTATTAAATTTGTATACTGGCCTTCATCCAAACTTCCCTGGATGGTTCACAACAGAAAATTACAAAAATGTCTGCTGGCCTCCTGCTTCCCTGTAGCTTAAAATTGTATGTCTCGCTGTAGGGAGGTTAAATATGTTTGCGTTTTGCCGGAACTCAGTGCTCTTTAAGTCACGCCGCAGTCGGGGCTGACTTCCTTATTTTAAACACCGCTGTCCTCCGAATCTTTCCAAAATGATTAAGTTAGGTTACAGACCTGTTCCAACTCAGATTCAGGTTATTTATTAAATTTGTATACTGCCTTTCATCCAAAGTTCCCTGGTTGGTTCATAACAGAAAAATACAAAATGTCTGCTGGCCTCCTGCTTCCCTGCTCTGTCATGATGTTCACTGGGTGACCTTGGGCCAGTCATAGTCTCCCAGCATAATCTATTTTGTTGTGAGGATAAAATGATTTAGAATATGTAGCTGTGCTGATCTTTCAAGCCACATAGGTATTTAAATTTACTAAACAATAGTAATGACAAAGCCCATGCAATGCAAGCTGAGGGGAATCTGCTCACCTCTCCAAGTAAGTGCTGAGGCAAGAGGGAATCCCCCAGCATCCCTTGCACACCCTTGCTCTTGCCAAGGCATCTGCATAGGCGGGAATGGCTGGCCTTAGGCAATTAGAGTTGGGCTGCTTCAGCAACTGATTGAGCCTAGGATCTGTGGCACCAGCCATTTGTGTTGGTGTTAGGTGCGGGAGGACAACATTTTGCAAATGAAAATGCAAGACATAAAGGGCAAGTTTGAAATGCAACTTTTCTTTCCCTGGTGGCAGGCAGAGTGAAGCAAAATAATTAGAAGGGAGGGGGCAGGAACGGAAGGGCGCCAAGGAAACTTTACAGCACTAAAACCACATGGCAATATATGGAAATGTTGTCAATTACTGTAAAGCAAAGAAATCCAGGATTGAATTTTCCATAAAGTGTTTAATACAGTCTTTCTAGTGATCCTCAGAAAGAAGTCTCCGAAATGTCAGTGAACCAGAATTGATTTTGGATGTACCATATCCATTAAAGCAGGAACATTTTCTTTAAACTGCTTATTAATCTAACCTTGCCTTATAGGTTTTCCATGTGAATCCTTCCCTTCAGCCTTTACAAATCAGGGAAGTGTCACCCCTTGATTTACTGACAAAGCCGATGAGTGACATAATTTACCTCGCTTGAGATCAGTTCATCAAACTGAGGAGTGCTTTAGTGGCCATAAAAACCCAGGCATTAGATACAATTGCGCCTGTTTAAAATGCAAAAGGGGTAACCTACATTTTGAAAATGCGGTAAAAGAGAACAAGAAGCGATGCCAGGATGAAAATTTATGAGGCACGGAAAGCCTGCATATGAATTCAGCAATTGCTGTGTGGGGTGGAATTGGCTTGAAAACTCGGCTCCCGCTATCTAGTTTCTACAGGCTCTTTGTTGAAGAGGAGCATTGTTAATGGATACTTCCAAGCAAGAGGGGCTGAGATGTTAGCATTCAGGCTGGCGGTATTATCTGGCCTCATGCTGCATGGGTCTTTTTAAAACACACACATTTTCCCCTTAGCATCACACTGGGGTGTTGCAACAGGGCTGTCTTGTTAGTGATACTGTGTAATAGCGAGGAACAAGCCTCCCGACGTATCAAGTGGCAAAGGTAGGCAGAACACAGAAAAATGTGGATCTCACTGAGAAGAGATACTGAAAGTCCTGGCCAGTTGGCTTTGACAGAAAGGGAAAGACTTCCACCATTTCCCTAAGGGTACTGCAGTGCTTCTCAGATGCTCAGAACCTCCAATATCGTATAAAGGTTCAAATTAAAATGCAAAGCTGGCTTTTCTCTAGTTAGTCAGGATTCCTCCATTTAGTCATGGAATACTTTCTGTCTGCAGTTCCATCTTTATGACCAGGACAGCAAGATATGAATGGGAGATCTGGGTGCTGCTTCCATTTCATCTGCTTCCAGTGATGTTCTGCCTTCAGAGGCATATCTATGCCCCCTTACGCTGTTGGCAAGAGGATGTATTGGTACCTCCAAAGCTGGGAAAGATCATGGACCAGAAACTCAAAACGTTTGCTATTTGTCACCTTTTGTGCTCCATCAGTGACTTCCATCAGCCATCAGGGTTGGATTGGGCCTGTTCTTCTCCTTCTCCTTCTCCTTCTCCTTCTCCTTCTCCTTCTCCTTCTCCTTCTCCTTCTCCTTCTCCTTCTCCTTCTCCTTCTCCTTCTCCTTCTCCTTCTCCTTCTCCTTCTCCTCCATCTGTTGTCTGCCTGCCTGCCTGCCTCCTTCCCTCTGCTCACTGCTTTCCCCTTCCCCTTCCTTCCTTCCTTCCTTCCTCCCTCCCTCCCTCCTTTCCTTTTTCCTCCTCTTGCAACTCTCACCTGCTCTCTCCATCTTTCTTCCCTCCAAGCCCTACTGGGCACTCCTACTCCTCTAATAGCACTGCTGGCTGACTGGGCAGCCACCCCTGCAGGGCTGCTGCAATGGGTCAGTGACTGGCCCCCAAGGTCACACCCAGTGAGCTTCATGGCAGAGTGAGGATTTGGACACCTTGCAATGTAACAATGTGTCAAAAGATGCATATACTAGGAAAAATTGCCTAAAGATGCATATATTATGGAAGATAACCTACAAAAAGAATAGGGGAAATTTGATTGCAAAAACACGTACATTGGGCAAAATTGCATACACTTAAATTGCTGGGGGCTGCAACATCTAGGCCAATCTTTATTTGAACTGTCCTCCTTGCTTGCCACAGAAAAAACTGCCTCAGATGAATCACAGAAGAAATCCTTCCTGTTTGGGTTCAGAAAGTGGTAGAAATGCCCAAGTTCAACCTCAATCAAGTTTCCAAATAATATTTATCAGATGTTCTATGGTGTGCTCAGGGCAGTTCAATTTCCTGTTATCTGTCAAAAGTGTTGCATCTTGGAAGGCAGTGCTTTGATAGCCTCTGTTGGCTGGGATGGGAGTCAGAACTATTCCTAGTGGCTTAGCAGGAAGGACTCCTCTCTAAAAGGCTTCCTTAGAAACACAATGACACCACAGTGTGACTCCTGTTTGACTACCCGCTTCCTTTTCAGTGGAAAAAGCCAATCTATTTATGTACATATAGAGCAGAGAGTTTCTTCTTCCTCTAATCACAGAAACTGAAGGCACTGGCATGTGTTTTTCTAAAACATTTTCTCTCTCTCCCTGAGATGCCCAACCTTCAGACATAGTGGCAGGCTGAGCAGTCAGTGATATGTCACCCTTCACCTGAGTAGACAGGATACATTCTTCACAATTTGCTCCAGTTCTCAACAAACCTAATATATTGTTGCCAAGGTTCACTTTCATCACCTGTTTCAGCCTCCAGAACTCCAGAACTCTGCAGTGTGAAGGCTTCCAGAGTGTGTAGGAACAAGAGTGCTTCTGAGTACATGCAGACTGCTTCCCCCTTTTCACTGGCAGCTTTTCTCCTTGAGTGGTGAGTCTCACTTCCAAGCAGGTTTGAAGAAGAAGAAGTTTGGCTTTGATATCCCACTTTATCACTACCCTAAGGAGTCTCAAAGCGGCTAACATTCTCCTTTCCCTTCCTCCCCCACAACAAACACTCTGTGAGGTGAGTGGGGCTGAGAGACTTCAAAGAAATGTGACTAGCCCAAGGTCACCCAGCAGCTGCATGTGGAGGAGTGGAGACGCGAACCTGGTTCACCAGATTACGAGACTACCGCTCTTAACCACTACACCACACTGGCTTTCAAGAGAGGCTGTATCATCAGAGCTGTGCCATTGGTAAGGAGCTGTATTGGTTCATCCCCTTGTCCCTTGTGCTCTTCTCAAGGAGATGTGTCCGCCATCCCATCTCCAGAAAAAACCCGACATAATTAAGTCATCACAAGCAACTCTTAAATTGGGCATTTAACAACACAATAATAGAATAATAGAATTTTTGAGTTGGAAGAGACCCTGAGAGTCATCTAGTCCAACTCCCTGCAATGCAGGAATCTTTTTGCCCAACTTGGGAGTTTGAACCCACAAGCCTGAGATTACTCCTAAGAAAGTGGGTACACAGCGCTGCAGCCTAAATCTTGCAAGCCAGAGGCAGGAACTTCTGGCAATACCACACTTGCCTTTTTGTTACTTTCAACAAGGCGCCAGTAGAAAGGCACTAACCTGGAGGTTATGTCACAGTGCACCCTTTACTTGGAAGTAAGCCTTGCTTAAGTCAATGGTAAACATTCTGTGGCACATAGACTGGAAATTGGTCCTGGCAGGAAAGAAAACAGGGAAAGCAACTTGGCTGCACATCCAGCAAAATAAAAATGGGTTGAGTAAGTATTTTCAAGGACTGTGATTGGATGAGCAATGGTGGGGCAAAGGAGGGGCAGAATGTGGTTGGGGAGATCAGTAGAAAGGTCTCTATGAACTGAAAGCAGAGACACTATGTACTTTTGTTACCCAAGAAAATATTCAATAAAAACATTTTTTTTTAAAAAACCAGCCTATATTACATATAACATAATGGATATGCTCTCACAGACTCTTTTGGACTCTGTCCAGTAATGCATTACTGAATAAAAGTCTGACCAGTTAGGAATCTGGTTTGTGCATCCATACTGAACCCACAAAGGGAGTTTTCTCCCACCGCTGCAACTGACAGAGGGTTACCAAGTATGTCCTTTATGGGTGCTGTGCTCTTGCAAACAACTAAGGTGCATTTACAGACCTGTGGGCTGTGACGGTACATCCACTTACCTAGGAGTAGGTCCCAATGAACTTACTGGAACTTACTCCTGAGTAGGCACGTATACTGTTATACACACCAAACATGTCCAGATCTTGTGCTTTTGAAGAAAAAAACCCCCAAAGAATCCTGTTATTTACTTAAGCCCAGAAACTGACCCAGGATGTAATAAGAATTTTTTAAAAACATTTTTTTAAAAAATGCCTGAGGCAAACAAGAGGCACCTCTGAAAGCCATCTAATATTTTAATGCATCACTGCTAATAACTTCCGTTATGCATCATCAAGATATGGGATGCATTAAGAAGAAGATTAGAAAAAGGAGCTAGGAAGCAAGATTCCATTTTAGATGCATGCATGGCGGCAGTGGGAGGCGGGAGGTGGGAGGAGAATTCCAGGAACCAAATCACTGACACATGGCAGCTGTCACTCCAACTTATATGATTAAGGCACAAAAATTACATGTTCTTGCAGTGGAAAATAGGGAGGGTTGATAAGAGGAACAGCTGGAGTTCAGCCTTCTTATCTGTATTTTACACACATCCCCTTGCATTTCACCTTCCTCCTCAGAATCCCAAGGGTTTAAAAATTCTCAGCCTCCTCCCCAAGAATGTTTCTGTTTCTTACATGCAGTTGTGTTATTGGTGTGTGTGTGTGTGTGTGTGTGTGTGTGTGTGTGTGTGTGGAGCATCCTTCACCAACTTCCTGCCCTCCAAATGCTTTTGGACTACAGCTCCCATCAGCCCCAGTCTATGTGGGTTTGCTAGGGCTGATTAATGGGATTCAGATGAGGGTCAGATGCCTTGTCAATCCCAGCAGGTATATAAGAGGACGATGCGGCCTGCCCAGGCTGTAGGTTGCACTGACTGGATGTCCCCCGCCTGTGCTCACTCTAGGGAAATAAGGAATGTTGCATTTGACTGTACCCAGCGCCAGATTTAGATGAAGAGAGTCCCTAGGCTACTGCACTTGTGAGGCCCCTCCTCATCCCTCACCCTCACAACTAGAAGAAAATGGAAGAGTGTTATAAACAAAATTGAGTGAAGCCGAGTATGATGAAGGGTTTTTAAACCTCTACAATTCACAATTTCTCCTCTAAAGGACATAAGGTATTATTGTTAAATACCATGGTGACGGGCCTGGTCGTCTTCTTATATACCTGCTGGAATTGACAAGGCATCTAACCTCACCTGAATCTCATCACTCTCCTGTAGCTGCCTCTGATTAGTTATCATTTAACTCTGGGGGGAAAGAATTAGAATCATTAGTGCCACTTTGTTTTGTACGATTCCTTGCAAATGAAGGAAAACAACTTTTCTGCTTGAATATGTTGATAATATAATTTTGGTTACTGAGGACAAACAAGATTGTACAAAAACAAGATTGGGTGCAGGCCTGGCCAGGACATAGGCATCCTGACTGTGACAAAGGTGACCTGTGTGCTTGCTTGCTTGATTAACAGCTGTTGGGAACTTCAAGGTAAGGTCCCTGCTCTCCCTTCTTATGGTCTTTGTACTGGACCAGGAGATTCCAATAGAGAGCATTCCATTTCAAGAAGGAGGGCAAGTGGGCACTCTATCAAATGACAGGGCAGGAGTTACATGGAGCAGGGCCTTTTCACTGGTGGTGCCCATTGTATGTCTTGCTCTTCCCAGACCTGCTCTCTTTTGGCCTGTATTTTGGAGCTTTATAATTTAGGAAGACTTTGGAAGAACTGGTTGACAAGTCTTATCAGTTGCTGATGTATGAGCGTATTTTATTTGCTGCTATTCTGTGCTTCTGGTGCACCAGGGTTTACACCAGCATAATAGAGTTGGCTAGGATGCCAGAAGGGATACAATTTACGAGCTTTCTCCATTATCTGCACAGCAGGGGGTGTTCAGTCAACAGTGCAAAGGCTGAGCTGAAGCATTCCCTGCTGGTTACCTGCTTTCAGCAATAGGGGTCGCTGTTTGGTAGTATCCAATTGGTTAGCTGTCAGATTCTAGAGCTCCCTATTGGTGGCTCTTAGGTAATTCTCAAAATACAGAGTCCATTCATAAAACACAGTGTTCATTCATAAAGCAGTAACATAAATCTCCATTGCTACATATTGGGTGTATATTTCAGCAGTTGAATGTACAAGTTTATGGCCATGCTGTAGTGTAGTGCTTATGTGACTGAATAAAAGGTGGCTGGGCCTATTGTCTTGGGGTTTGGGGGGGAAGAGGTGACAAAACTGATTTCCAATAAATGTCCCCCCTTTATTTCCTAAGGGGGCCCCTGCACCAGAGCAATCTAGATGGATTTTACTTATATCTATAAGATTTTGCAGACTTTGGCTGTGAATTGGGGCCCTACCCAAAAAAATAAATCAAGTTGCGCCCCACTGCTTCAAATTGGGCGCCACTGGCTAGCCCAGAGTCTAATAGTTGCTGGGCCTGAGTTGCCCTGCCCTTGCATGAAGTCTTGGGTTTGCAATTTTGGGAGAGGGGAGACTGTGGCACTGGGGAGAGGGCAGGCTGGTGAGGCCCCCTAGATTTAGAGGCCTGAGTTGCCCTGCCCTCACATGAAGTCTTGGGTTTGCAATTTTGGGAGAGGGGAGACTGCCCGCTGGGGAGTGGGAGGGCTGGCGAGGCTCCTAGATTTAGAGGCCCTAGGCCTCAGCCTACTTAGCCTATACATAAATCCAGCACTGACTGTACCAGTGGATTAAAGGTAAAGGGACCCCTGACCATAAGGTCCAGTCTTGGATTACTCTGGGGTTGCGGCACTCATCTCGCTTTATTGGCTGAGGGAGCCGGTGTACAGCTTCCTGGTCATGTGGCCAGCATGACTAAGCCACTTCTGGTGAACCAGAGCAGCGCACGGAAATGCCATTTACCTTCCCACCGGAGCGGTACCTACTTATCTACTTGTACTTTGATGTGCTTTCGAACTGCTAGATTGGAAGAAGACCAGTGGATTACATCCCACATATAGTTAGCAGCAGAGTGGGATTACATCCCACATATAGTTAGCAGCAGAGTGGAGAAATACCAGGGAAATCTGCTGGTTGAAAACTTAAGGTATACTACTGCTGGGGAGCAAAGTCATTCTGAGTACAGGCTTTACAGGCTTTACTGTGGCCATTATGGAGCTATCAGGTTAACACTAACACAAGTTCACTGGAGAAAAAAAGAGGAAGGAGGTAAAACCGTAGAAACAACCCATATGTCAACAGTTGCTTAAGAAGGAATAGGCAAGGGAGTATGGGTTGCCTTTCTGTCTATCGCCCCCACAGTTCAGGTAAGGTATTACAAGCATTGCTGCTTTACTCCCAACACCAGTTTGAGAAAGGGTTAGGGATTTCTGCTTCTGCTTCCAGATAGCTCTATCTTGGCCTGTGCATTTTACTACTCTTCTCCCACAAACCATATTCTCCAATTGCAAAGCACAGCTGGTTTCTGGGCCTGTTACTTTTCTGGAAAATTCAGATAGACTTTGCACCAAGTGAAGATATGGAAAACAATTTTCTCCAGGGAGATCCCTGTTTGGGATTAGTCCATAATTTAAACTCAATATGTATTGCTTTCACAGACATCTCTAGAAACAAAGGGAGGGGGAATCAACTCTATAAACCCATTATTTTAAAAAAGCTGCATGATCTGTCATCTCTATAATGGAATCAACAATGGGCAGAACTGTGAGCTTAGAATCCAAGCTAGGAGGACACTGTGGTCCAGCATTATCCATCTCCCTTGGCTATATAACAGAACCTTATCTGGTGGAACTCACACAAGCCCAGCCTGGAGCATCTATCAGTTTATTTCAGCCCTTTGATAAATAGTTCTTTCAAAGTTTAGGCAGAACCTTTTGCTTCTGCTTTGCCAAGTCCTTTAATTTTTAAAATCAGTTGGCCAGGGTGCATTGATTAGGCCCAGGCTCTGCCCTGGAGATAAAGAGCCAGGACACCCTTGTTTTTCCCGTTTATTCAGCCTTTGGGCTCATTTAGTTAGTCACATGCAGACAAAGATACAGATGGGAGAATTAATCCAAGCCAGTGCCCAAAGATTGAATGAACTGGGCATGGCACCCAGGAACAGGGCTCAGGAACTGTCCCTTGGGGCAAACGGCAAGCCTACTATCAAGACGGGGAGATTATGGTAACTTGCAGATCAGGAATGTATATTTGGACTACAGCTTTCATCATTCCTGACCATTGGCCATGCTGGTTGCATGGGCTGATGGGAGCTGGAGTATCACTACGTCTGAAGAACTGCCACAGGTACCAATTCTCTGTTAGAGATCATGCTTGAGGCTGACTATGCAACATTATTTTCTGTGTCCATGGCCTGGTCTGCATGTCACGCTAAGCCAAGCCATGGCTTAGCATGAACATAAGAACCTAAGGAGAGCTTGTTGGATCATGCAGTTGGCCCATCTACTCCAGCATCATGTTCTCACAGTGGCCAACCAGATGCCTGTGGGGAACCCACAAGCAGGAATCAAACACAAAAACGTCTCTCCCCTCCTGTGGTTTCCAGCAGCTGGTGTTCAGAAGCATTGCTCCTTCCAGTGTCACCATGGCTTCTAGCTATCAATACCCCTTTCCTCCATGAATCCTCTTTTAAAGCTTTTCACATTGATGGCTATCATGACCTCCTTCAGGAGCAAGTTGTCTAGTTTAACAAGAGTGAGGGCCTTTCATAAAATTGTCCCTGCTTTGTTCCTACCAGGTCACTCTGTTGCTGCACTGGCTGAGCACATCATCTGAAACCTGTGGCTCTCTCCTGACTACCCATGAGCTTGAACCAAGGTTTTAGGCTCATGGTTCATTAAGGAGGGCTAAAGCATGAGCCAAGGTTCAGCAATGGCTTAACTCAGCCTGATAGCAGAATGGCTGGGAAGAGGCAGAGTAGCCACCATTTCTTTTCACAGAGCCTGTCCACTTGTGCATCTAGCATGATGTGCAAACCAGGTCACAGAAAGGAGATTTTCTGGAGCCAGTTAGAAGCAGCATTAGGCTGGAATGAGCAACATTTCAAATGGGATACTGCTGGCCCAGGCCACCTTCTAGAATAGAGAGAGTGGGAGAGAATAACTCCTTGGTCCCTGCTGGCACTTCCTATGCACAGGCAGACAGGAAGAAGCAACAGGGTTTGGCAATTGACTGGCAGCAGGAGGGACGGACAGGATGAGTCATAATCATCAGGGCCATTGAGATGCCAAGCAGAGTGGAGCAACTGCTGCTTATAGCATTGATGGGTCCCAGAACATCTGGGAGGAAACGAGTCAGACCTCTGGTTCCCAGCATGCATAAGAGAACTGACATGATGAGATCCAAGGGACAAGGAACAGCACCAAAATGGGATTTGTCCCCTATCTGGTTATAATTCCAAATCAGACAGCTAGAAACACCAAAGGAGAAAGCAAAGGGGAATAAAACACCAATCCAGTCTTCACCTTTTCAAAACAGGCAAGGGATCATTGCGGGGGGGGGGGAGATTTACACACTGCCAAGGAAAAGCTGTTGATCCCATGAGCTTAGTTTAGATCCCAGATGTACATATGTGCAATTAAGGTTTGCTTTTGCCCTAACAAGCATCACTTTACAGTTCCTTACAATGAATTGCAATTGCTATTTTACAACCCATTCATTCAGTTTGGAGACATCCTTCTGGAGCTCATCACGATCTCTTTTTGTCTGACTTATGTCATAAAAAGAGTCACTAGGGCCACGCTGCATATACTCCAGGATTGTGGTGGGCTATTCTTAAAAGAAACTGTGCAAATATTCCCTTGGTTGATGTCATTTTTCTGTCTGGCTTGTGCTCTTTTTGCCTTTTGGAAGTACTCCCATAACAGATCCTAGCCAATCAGGGATCAAAAAGCAAACAGGGTGATGCCACATTGCTACATAGATTTGGCTCTGCTATGTAAATGAATACATAATGTACATGAATGTCACTGAGGAAAACAAAATCAGTTGAGAATGAATTCCAGAAAGGCCAATATAAATGAACTGATGAGTATTTCGGCAAGTGGCGCTGCAAAAAATCACCAACAGTACTGAAAATGTTCATGAAGTTGATTTGGAGTCGATTTGGCTCAGCCCCAGTGAGCATTTATTTCTCCACCAGTTCTGTTTTGTTGCTAGGGAAAGTTTCTTTTTAGAGGACAGAGAGAAGCTGTTCTATCAGAGTGTCCCTGCGCACGCACGCACACACAACACACCCTTTCTCCTGGGGAACACTGTGATTGAAATGGGTCACAGTGCCTTCCCAGAGCAGGTAACCAGAACCCATTTCCTCTCCCCTCCCTCCCCTCCTGGGATCTGTCCCAGCTCCTCTTCACATGCTTGGCAAACCCGGCATTAAATGTCCTGAAGCTGTGAATTAAGTGGCAAGATGCTGGTGCTGATGCATCTAACGATGCTCTTATCTGGAGACATCAGCCGAGAGCCAGCTTTGCCGGAGAGTTTCAAGCCATTAAACTCAGGCTTCCTTCCATTATCGGGTTAGCATTGTTGATTAGAAACAGCCTCTTCTTTTCCTCCTGACTAGCTGAGCTGTTTAATGATAGGCCTGCTTTCTCTGCTTCATTTAGCCGTGGGGACAGGAGCAGGGGATGTGTTCCAGTAACCCTTGCCTGACTGGCTCTGTTTGCCAGAAGAACTCCAGGACAGTTTTTCTCACAGCCTGGGGCTGAATGGGAATTTCTGGCCTTGATCGCAGACCCTGCCTGGTGGTCCCACAGGAAGCAGTGAACACCTTTTCCAATGCCCAGGAACACCCTTCCCTCTGATGAAGCTAATATCTCTTGGCTGTGATTTTGGTTTACGTTTGTTGTGTGGATAAGTGACCACCCTGTAGATTTTGTAACGTGGCAGGGGGGAAAAAATGAAGGTAGAAGATTTGGGAAGATGAAACTTTACCATTAGAATTTCTGCTCTACACACACCTCAGGCTGGTTTCATTAATAAACCAACTGTAAGGCCCATCATACGCTTGGCGCTGTGGGTTAAACCACAGACCCTAGGACTTGCTGATCAGAAGGTTGGCGGTTCGAATCCCCGCAACGGGGTGAGCTCCCATTGCTCAGTCCCTGCTCCTGCCAACCTAGCAGTTTGAAAGCATGCCAAAGTGCAAGTAGATAAATAGGTACTGCTCCGGCGGGAAGGTAAATGGCGTTTCTGTGCGCTGCTCTGGTTCGCCAGAAGCGGCTTAGTCATGCTGGCCACATGACCTGGAAGCTGTACGCCGGCTCCCTCGGCCAATAAAGCGAGATGAGCGCCGCAACCCAAGAGTCGGCAACGACTGGACCTAATGGTCAGGGGTCCCTTTAACTTTTAAGGCCCAACCTGGTGTGTATACCTGGGGAAACTTTGCAGAATCTTCTGGAAGGTGTAGGTCTTTGGCTAGAAAGTGTGAAAAACAAACACTGTTCAGACACTAACTGGAGCGGTCTGAGAAGTAGTCACCCGAACAACAGCTGGGCACTCCTAAAATGCAAGCTACCTACAAATATCCTCAGCAATGGCCCAGTTCTCTCAAAGTGGACTGACATAGTTGTGCATCCTCCCTCCCAGCAAAACCACCCACACTGTCTCTTTCCTCCTGCCCCTCTCCGAATGCTGGATTTAGCATCCAACTTCTTCAGGTCAAGTTCTGTCACTGGGAAAAAACACCCAGCATTACTTACGGCTGTGAGCAAAGTGTAGAAGCCACACCCTGGGCCCCCGCCTCCATCCCAGCTGCTGCCAGGAGGCTGCCCCTCCCTGAGGAATCAATTCCATGTTTGTGGACTAGAAGGGAAGCATCAGTGCTGCTCAGGTATTTAATGCAAGTGGTCTCCCCCCCCCCCTTCAGTGTAAGAGCCCTGGGAAGATTTTGTGTGCAGTGACCTGTAATCTTGTTACTTTCTGCCAACCTGCTAGGAGCAGGAGTTCTTGTTTTCACACACGGGAGCATAATAGAAAAGCGGCACTGGTGGGGCCGAGATTTTGCTAAACTCTTTTTCATTTTTGTAACGCTCGACTGAGCTCTTTTTATCTTGTTGAAGTGGGTGGATTGTTGAAATCCTGAGTGTCTCTCTCCCCCCCCCCCTTCACCCACAATTTTGCCTGCTCACAAAGACATCTCAGCACAGAAAGTTCCACATCCGCTAACAAAAAAACCCCTGAGATATTGTTTTGAAGTTTGCTTTCCAGCGGAACTTGATTGAACATAAGAAAAGCATGCTGGATCAGGCCTGTGACACATCTAGTACAGCATCCTCTTCTCACAGTGGTCAATCAAACGCCTGGTATTACAAACCCACAAGTAGGATTCGAGCACATGCAGAGAGCGCAGCCATCACGGCTAGTAGTAATTAGTAGTCCTCTCCTCCATGAATTTGACCAATCCTCTTTTAAATCCATCTAAGCTGGTGACCATCACTGCCTTCTGTGGGAGCGACTTCCATAGTTTAGCTAGGAGTGTGTGAAGAAGTCTTTTCTTTTACCTCTGTTGAATCTTCCAAAATTCAGCTTCGCTGGGTGCCCATAAGTTCTACTGTTACAAAAGAGGGAGGAAAACTTTTCTCTAGCCACAGTTTTCTTCTATCCCTCCTTCCCTCTAACCTCTGCTGTTCCTTAAACCACCATTTCCCTCTGTGTCCCTCCTTTCCTAAGTGGCCTTTGCCCCCCACCCTGACTTCAGGAAAGTCAAGGATTTTTATGTGGCACTACAAATACTCCAGTTGGGCTGCGTGATGATAGCCTTACCTTTTCATGTATATAGGAGGATATATTTTTACATGAATGTTATTTTGTATTTGTTTTTCACTATTTTATATTGATTTTGCACTATGCTGTCGTTTTCTTTACTTTATCATTGGTCCCTGCCTTGAATACTTCATAGAATGGTGGGACATCCATAGCAGCCTCTGACTAACCAGAAATAGCAACCAGAAATGTGTATCTGAAGAAGTGTGCATGCACACGAAAGCTCATACCAAGAACTAACTTAGTTGGTCTTTAAGGTGCTACTGGAAGGAATTTTTTGACTATGGCAGACCAACACGGCTACCTATCTGTAACAGAAATAGCAAATAAGCTCTCTTTCTTTCTGCAGTTTGAATGTTTGTTCTCATTCCAGCTCATTCCCAGTTCTCCTGGTCAGATGAGTTCCTTTGCTTATTGCAGCAGCAATGGTGGACCACAGCCCTGACTCTGCTTGCGTCCAGCTCTGATTGGCTATCTTTTTGGGTGTTTGTTTTGCAAAGCTTGGTGATGGCAGTGGGGGGGGGGAGGGTCCAGCCTGCCAGTCACTCTGCTAAATCACACGCTGTGAATTCTCGTCTTTCCAGTTGCCGTACCAGGCTAATTCAAAATCTTTTCATACAGACTACACATTTGGGATGGTAATTTCCAGTTGCTGATGAGAGCCAAAATGTACACACAAAGGGAGAAAAGGTTTTTATTTATTTTAAAAAACAGCATTTTATACAGCCTGACTATGATTTTATGAGGCTTCATTGAAGCATATCAAAGGGCCTCTTCTAGGAAAATATATCTACCTCTATTGATACATGTTTTTTAAAGTCTTGTGCAGCTTTATTTTTCTCTTCACAAAAGAGAGAGACAGGTTGCCGTTGGCATCATGCCAGCACTCAGCCAGCTGTAAAGTTGGCAAGTGAATTAATTTTTAGTGCTTCCATGTGTTTTCCACTGTGTCCACTCACTGCCCATGGCAACCTCCCAAGAATTGTAAAACATATTTACCTACCCTGCCACTGCAAAATACTTCTGACTGACCACCACAGAGTAGGATCATGCCAGGAAGGTCAAGTGGCCCTCTCCTGTCGTGAAATGTTGTTTGACCTACTAGCTATATGTGTGGGGTTAGAATGCATTGCATGAGAATAAGACAGAACCAGGTTCAAATCCCGATGGAGCCACGAAGTTCACTGGGTGACCTTGGGCCAGTCATTATCTGTCAGCTTACTTTGCAGGACTGTTGTGTAGAGAAAGCAGGTGGGGTGGTAAACTGCTGTGAGCCCCTTGGAGGTGTGGGGCGGGGCTCAAATTGAAATACATAAATAAAAGGTACATGCAGGCTTTTATTCAGCTGGAGCTCACTGGAGTTCAGCTCTGGCACCTCTTAGGTGGGCACCATTGCCATTCTAAGAGAAGAAGGGAGAAGTTCATGGTGAGCTCTGGCACCTCTTTTTCTAGAAAAATAACACTGGGCACATGTAAACGTTACATGTTATGTGTTGCCTGCATGTATTCTGATTCACATCTTCACTTCTTTAATTAGATTGGGAACTTGTCTGCTCTAGTTTTAATTTTGGAAAAGCACCTCATGGTTTGGAGTATTTTAAATAATTGCCCCCTTATTCATTTATTTTATTTAGTTCTCGCAGAGTGACCCAAAGCAATTTACATGAAAGCCAACTAGAACATCCAATAAAAAAATCTAAAAGCACAGTTAAAAGAGCTAAAACAGACCAGGATTTACTGACCCCATCTCACCAAAAGAAGCCACATGCCACCCTTCAAATTAAAGGCCAAAAGTCTGGGTAAAGAGAAAAGTCTTTGCTTTATTGAAAAATGGATAAAGGCGTGCCTCCCTGGAGAGAGCATTCCACACATTGGGAGCCATCACTGAAAAGACCTGATCTCATGTTGCCACCCTCTGAACCTCACAGGGAGGGGACACACAAGGAAGGGTCTCAGGTGATGATTGCAGGATCTGGGTTGGTTCATGTGAGGAGAGGCGGTATTGGGGTCCTGAGCTGCATAAGGAAGGCTTTATAGGTCAAAACAAGCCCTCTGGATTGAGCCTAGAAGCAAATTGGTATGGAGTGCAGTCCTGCCAGAATTGGTGTTATATGTTCAGACCCTCTTGCCATGATAAAAATCTGGCCACCAGATTCTGCACCAGCTGTAGTTTCTAAACCATCTTCAAAGGCAGCATGACATATAACTCATTGCAGTAGTCCAACCTAGAGGTTACCTAAGTTGTGGTTATTTCATTCACATAACATCTCCATGAGGTTGAGTGAGCATCCCTCACCCAGCAAGCTTCATAGCTCTGAGGACTTTTCATCTTGGGCCTCCCTGCTCCAAGATCTCGACTGCTATGCTGGATTTATTTGCAAGGCACTTGGATGGAGGTCTAAGAGTCATGGTATTGATAGTACATGCATTATCTTAAAGCACCTGGGACAGGCGGCAGCTTGGGATTCAACTGGCTCTTCCCATGCTCTTGAAGAGACCACTACAAGGTAATGGCAATGTCAGGCATGAGCCAGCTCCCAGTGAAGGTTTCCAGCCAACGGAAGAAAGCAGCCAGGAACAGAGAGAGTTAACTTTCATGCAGGATGAACAGCAGCTTGTGGGGTGTGAAACACAGAGCAGTCAGATACAACATTCCTAGAGTTGACATGTTTAGACATGAAGATTGATGTTTGTCCAGCCAGTAGATAAACTTCCTCTTTCCTCCTGGGCTGGGACAAACTTCCTCTGCATGTGACCAGAGGTGGGCATGACCTCACCTGTGCAGGTAACAAAAGCACAGGGCTGGCCACCACATATCTCTCTTCTCCATTTTGCTTTCGTTGTTATGCTGGCCCCGGGGGTAAGGTACCGTGAGTGTAGCAGAGTCCACACGAAGAGGGGCGAGGTCCGAGGCGGAGAGCCGAGCGGGGAACAGGAACGCTGGAACAAGATGCTGAGCAGGGAACAGGAACACCGGATGGTCGGGAACAGGAGGCCGAGCAGGGAACAGGAGTACCGGATAGTCAGGAACAGGAAGCCGAGCAGGGAACAGGAGTACCGGATAGTCAGGAACAGGAGGCCGAGCAGGGATCAGGAACACAGGAAGGTCCGAAGCCAACAACGACGTTGCTCCCGCAACCTGGGGCTGGGCTGACTGGGCTTTTATCCTCTTCTAAGGCCAGGGGCGGTCCCGGCCCCCAGGAGCCCCGCCTCCTCTGGCCTTAAAGCGAGCACTCCTCCTGGGGGCAACCAGTTCCCTTCGCCTCTCTGCCCTAAGCCTCTGCAGATCAGGAGAGGCCGAAGGGTTACTGGGCCCCGGAGGAGGCTCACCTGTGGCCACTGAGTCGTCAAGCCCCTCTGGGGCCAGAAGGGCTTCACCTGGGGCCAGCTCCTGATGCACTGCCACAGGTGCAGGCTCTTCAGCATCTAGGCCTTGCCCCAGTTCAGCCGGCCCTGGAGGCGGGGACTCCTGTGCAGGCTGGGATTCCTCTGTTTCATCCTCCGAATCGGAATCCCAGGCCATCACAGTTGTAGAAGCATCAGCCTGAGATGCTCTCTTGGCTTCCAGCCAAGAGAGGACAAAGGAACTATCTCCTTATGGGATAGATTCCAAGTGTATATATTTTGTAACTGAAGTCTGCCTTCTGGGATCCATCTGTGAACAGAATGTGTGAGTAAACTATTTTATACATTTTATACAAGATTGTGTCGTGTCTATTCCTTTTAGGAGGGAATAAAGGGGAATTACCAGGAAACTTATTTTAGAGGCTTAAGCAAGCCTGGCAAACCTATCTGCTGTGTAAATTTATTCCCCCCCCAAAATAATAATAATAATAATAATTATTTATTAAAGATTTTCTTGTTTTACAGAAGTATGTGTAATGTCTCTCGTATTTTTTCCATGTAACATTTTTACAAATCAGTTTCATTTGTTGAGACATTAGGAAGAAAAGGGGTGGAGGGGGGGAAGATGGGTGGGGTCGGTGGCGATGTTTCTATTTTGCTTAATGTATGTAGGGTTTGGTGTTAGCGTTACTCATGCCGGTTCTCTGCTGTTCACTTGTGTTCCTTTGGTGGTGAGAGAGGTTGGGGCTGGCCTACGGTATGGTTGATTGTTTGTGTTTGGCTGTGGTGATCTTTGTTTTTGTGTGTGAGTGGGGTGTGTGTGTGTTTTGGATCAGGTTAGCCATATTAAAAGGGGAATGTTACTCTGCTAAATTATAGAACTTGTTAATGCACGTTGGAAAGGATATAATTAAACAATATATCCTCACCAGCCTCCCTGAACATTCCCACACAGGTAGTGCCAACTCCCCCACCCCTTGGAATGCCGGGGGATAAGGGAACAGCTGAGAGCAGGCTGGAACCCAGCCAAAGCTCTTGGGAAGTTCAAACAGGAGTGAATGGAGAAATAAGTAGTTTGTCAGAAAGGGAGGAGGGGCAACCTGATCCAAACCCTCCTCAGAGTCGGCTAAGGAGAGGGCTGTTAGACCAGAAACAAAGCAAGAGATGTAAGACGCAAAAGTTCTCTATCTTCTGTAGAAACCGGAAGGCATCTTCAGAAGGGTCATCTTGATTGATGATGTCAGAGGCTGTGTTAGAGCTGTCTGGAGCTATCTGTTTGTTTTGACAATAAACCATCCTTTTTAATTAGCTACGCTTACTGTGTTGCTGGGAACCTGGACTCCTGACAGGTAATCCCATACCCCTTGCTCTAGCTGACACGCAGACAAGGGATGGCAGGAGGGAACAAGACTAGGACAGATCCCACAGGGCTACTAGGTTGGTGATGGAGCAGAGGACCACCCTACTGTTAGAAAGGCTCTGTAATTTCTGATGATATTACAAAGAATGAGAACATAATTAATTTATTAATTCATTGGTGCTGACCTTTAAAGCCCTAAACAGCCTGTATACCCTAAGGAGCATCTCCACCCCCATCGTTCAGCCCAGACACTGAGGTCCAGCACCGAGGGCCTTCTGGCAGTTCCCTTGCTGTGAGAAGTGAGGTTACAGGGAACCAGGCAGAGGGTCTTCTTGGTGGTGCCCTCACAGTGGAATGCCCTCCCATCAGATGTCAAGGAAATACCTCAGGTGGTACCTCAGGTTAAGAACTTCATTCGTTCTGGAGATCTGTTCTTAACCTGAAACTGTTCTTAACCTGAAGCACCACTTTAGCTAATGGGGCCTCCTGCTGCCACTGCGCTGCACGATTTCTGTTCTCATCCTGAAGCAAAGTTCTTAACCCGAGGTAATATTTCTGGGTTAGCAGAGTCTGTAACCTGACGCATATGTAACCCGAGGTACCACTGTATTTGACTTTTAGAAGACATCTGAAGGCAGCCCTGTTTAGGGAAGCTTTTAATGTTTGGTCTTTTATTGCATTTTTAATATTCTGTTGGAAGCCGCCCAGAGTGGCTGGGGAAACCCAACCAGATGGGTGGGGTATAAATAATAATAATAATAATAATAATTCTCCTGGAAGTATCACTAGGCTGGATAATGGTGCAATATAGAGAGATAGATATTATACCCATTATTGTCTTTATAGAGCTTCAAGCAAATAGAGGGTATGTTTTTGGGGGGTCTTTGAGCACCTTGTGGCTCAAAATGTATCAGGGTTTGTGAGAGGTGAATGAACTGCCTCCATGTTGTGGGTGGCCCGCTTTAAAACAACTATTGTGACTTCCTGCTTTTCTTCCAGCAATGGAAAAGTATATTCACATAATCTTTTTCTGTGCGTATCTTGCAGGACTGTCGATTATTCTTAAGCAACGTACAGACTAGGAAACTTGGGAGAAGGCATGGGTTGCAAATGATAGCTTGTTTTGTTCCAAGCAATTTAGACAAATATGATAGATCACTTAACAGATGGATTACAAGCATCTCTCTCAGTGGAGATGACAAAACTTCAGTATGTTTGATGAATAAATAGAGCTGGGTTCTTCTCTTTTTTTTTTGGTCTTCTCTGTTGACTTGCGAAATGAGGTGTGCTTAAGTGGAATGTTCCATCAATACATAGACATGATTTGTTTAATGGACGTCTCACCCAACATTCCTTCTGCAGGTCTTTGCTGTTCACCTACAACAGCCTTCCCCAACCTGGTGCTCTCCAGATGTTACAACTCCCTCCAGACTCAGTAGGCATGGCAGTAGGAGGCATCACTCCTCCTCCTGGCCCTCATGCATCATGCTACCAGTGTCCTAAAGAAACTGATTGGCCCAGCAAGGCAGGCAGTGGCTGTTCAGCCTGAATATGAGATTTCATGCTGTTTCCTGAGGCCTTGTGAATAAGCAAAGGTCTGCCTGCCTTCTGAGGAGGGGCCATGAAGTGGATAGAACAAAACTTCTAAATTTAGCAAATGAAACTATAAATGTCTCCAGGCCTTTATAATCTCCACATCAGCAGGACAAGATGCTTACTCAATAAAAGAGTTGAGCTAAGTGTTCGCAGCGTGTAATTCCATAAGGATTTTTTTTCCAGAGGAAAATGCTATCATTTTCCATCTCTGTTTAATGAATCATGTGAATTATAGGAACATTTACAAATGACTTTCTCTGCAGCCTATTAGTTTGTTTCTGTAGGGTTCTAATGGAAGACATGCCTCATTTAGAGCTCGCCTTGCCCCGAAGCCATAAAGAATAAATTGTATTATTATAAGCAGTTACCTTTGAAAATGATCTTGTAAAAAAAAAAAAAAAAGTACATTGCATTATTGGCAAAATGGGTTGGGTGGAGGGGGGTGGGTGAAGTACTGTCATTTTAGACCAAACGCTGCAGGCGGTGGCTTGAGTGAGGTTTTATTTTTGTGGCTGTTACCAGGCACTAAAGGAAGGCAGCTGGAAGAGGAATGGAAAATGCAATCTGAAGAAGGTCATTTGGCCCAATAATGACCCAGGGGATGGCAGGGATAGGTGCCAACTCCTGCAGGCCCAGCTCTTTTGCCTGCCCCCAATATTTTTGAGGGGGCAGTCACCCAATGTTCAAAACAATCAAGGGGCAGAGAAGGCTGAGCATGGAGCTGAGAGAAGCACAACTTCAGCGGCTGGCTCCTCCTTCTCCTGCCATGGGGCAGGGTGGGGGGGGGGAACAGTCCTTGGCTGAGAATCTTCCAGAAAAACAATCTCTCAAAGGACCTGTTGATGGCATTTTACCATTGTACTGTTGAGAGTGTATTAACTTATGGTTTGTGTGTGTGGTTTAGGAGCTGCATGGTCAGGGAAAAAACAATGCTGCCCAGGGTTGTAAAGACTGTGGAGAGAATAATTGGGTGCACTCTTCCCACCTTGGATCAAATCTATGCTTCCAGGTGCAGAGATAGCGCAGGATAGTACGCAGGATAGAACTTTTTCAGCTTCTGCCTTCTGGAAGAAGGTACAGGGTTATAAAGACTAGGACTGAGAAACAGTTTCTATTCAAATGCGATTTTGGTTTTAAACGCAGTGTAAGGAGTCTCTATGGGAGTATATTGTATTTAAAAATGGGGTATCAGAGTTTTTAGGGGGCTAACCAGGTTGGGATAGCTGGGATAGCAGACTTGTTGGTTTTTGAATGTCTTATGTAGATTTTTCAATTTTGTTGTTCTGTATGGGACAATGACAATAAAGATTATTGTATTGTATCGTATTGTATTGTGGTAGTGGTGGCAGGAGAAGGAAGAGGAGACTGATCATGGAGCCAAGCACAGTGCAGGGCGGCTTAAGTGGCCAGTGGCTCCTCCTCCTGATACTTAAGGGAAAGACGGAGGAAGCAGTCCTTGGCTGGTCATAGCGGCAGGAGGAGGAGGCCGAGCAAAATAGAAGAGAAGTCACCAACCACTGAAGCCATGCTGCTGCCATGTTTGGCTCCACCCAGGCTCCTCCTCCTCCTGATGTTGCATCCTGACGTCATGCGCACAATGTCCCGACGTCATGTGTATGTCATCGGCCCCCCAATCTTCTGCACAAGTTGGTACCTCAGCTAGCAGGGATGATTTAAGACCAGGCAGGAAAACCAAGCAGCTGCCTTGGGCGCTGGGCTTCAGAGCTGTTTCTCTACTCAATTGTTCACTCAAAGGAAAACAGTAGGAGCAGCCCAACTTCAGTTGTCAAGCTGGCAGCCCTGGCCTGGTTGGCCAGCATTATGGTAACGGCACATGCTTTTGTGCTTCAGGCATAGGGATACCAATTTCAGTGCCAGCATAAATATAGGTGTGCATGAGAATGACTGTGATTAAATCCGGGTGTGCAAATTTAGCCTCTTCTACAGCAGGGATAAATGTTCACTCAAGTTGTGCAACAAATGCAAGAAAGTGAAATACAGTGGATTTGCAACTGACGTGTGCTTAACTTGCATGATTTCAACTTTATGTGGTTGATGGCTGACTGGCTGAAATCACACCAACTAAATGCATGGAAGATGGGGAGCATAAAAGCTCTTCTTGTGCAAGGTTTTCCTGCTATGGAAATAACTTTTCAGCTCTCAGACTTGCTTACTGGGCTCTGAGAAGCTCTGGCAAGATCTCACAGGACCTTGGATGGCCCTGTGAGATCTTGTGACATCTTGTAAGGGCCTTCCAAAGGCTGGTAACCTTGGGAATTATTATTATTATTATTATTATTATTATTATTATTATTATTGACTTTTTTTATTCAAAATTAAAACAAAACATATTATCCAAAAACATATTATCCTTATTCCCCTCATTTTCCTCCCTCCCCTCCCTCAATCTCATCCAGTCCCTGATCCATACCAAACAAGCCGATTCATAATACAATTTAAGGTAACTGGGAGGGCAAACCCACCTCTATCTTTTACGTCTGTAAGTATTTTATGTTTTATCCTTGGCCTCCCTCCCCCCCCCCCGATAAATTTTGAAATCTCTTTCTGCCATTTTTTAAAACATTCATCTTTCAGGATGACTGGTATTGATTGAAAAAGAAATAGCATTTTTGGCAACACATTCATTTTAATCGCCGATATTTTTCCTAACATTGAGAGATTCATTCTGCTCCATATTTCTAAATTTCTTTTTACCTCAAGCCAAATTTTTTCATAGTTATTTTTAAATAGGTTTATATTTCTTGATGTTAACCAAATCCCTAAATATTTAACCTTTTTATGGACTTCAATCATGAATTTTTCAATTTTTTTTTGGGGGGGGGGTTAAAACCCTGCTCAGTGTGTCAGTTGCAACATGTGAAATTGCTCATGTAGGGCCAGTTCTAAGGGGGTGATTTGACTATATGAAGGTTTTACCCAGGGCAAAAGAACCCAGTTTTAGCCCCCCCCTCATTGATACAGCTCTGACCAGCCTTGACCTTAAAAAAATCTGAAAATAGAACCATGACAGATTCCTAAAGCATTATTTCCACTTCACAAACAAAGGCAATTTGGAATTAAGGAATCTGGTGAGAAATACAGATGAAGTGAATCTCAGAAGCAACTCACACTGGATAGACCAGAAGAGACGCTCTTTTATCTTATCCATAAGTTTTCTGTGAAGAACCTAAAGTTTATCATGACAAGCAAAGCTGATCCAACATCTGTGTGATAAAATCCAAATAGCTTTTCTCCCAGCTCTAAATAAACAACAGCAGTAATAGCAGAGCTAACCACTTATCACAGGTCAAAATTTCCTCCAAGCACGTCTGCACCTTCATGGTAGATCTGATGCTGATGGCAGATGGAGAAATCTCTCTCCCTTTGGAAACCCTGTGCAGAAAGAAATTCTCTCTCCTACTCTAAGAGATAGAATCACAGAATTTCAGAGTTGGAAGGTACCCAAGGGTCATCTAGTCCAAGCCACTGCAATGCGAGAACCACAGCTAAGGAATCCCTGACAGATGGCCATCCAAGTTCTGTTTAAAAACCTCCAATGAATCACAGAATTGTAGAGCTGGGAGGGATCCCAAAAGGGGCATCTAATCCAACCCTTCACGATGCAGCAATCCCAATGAAAGAATCCCTGACAGATGGTCATCTGACCTCTGTTGAAAAATCTCCAATGAAGGAGAGTCCACCGCCTTCTGAAGCAGTCTGCTCCACTGTCGAACAGCTCTTACAATCATGAAGTTCTTCCTATTCTTTAGTCAGAGTCTCCTTCCTTGTAATTTGAATCCATTGGTTTAGGTCCTACCATTTGGAGCATCAGAAAACAAGCTAGCTCCACCTTCCATGTGACAGCCCTTTAGAGTCCTTACAACCCACACTGGCAGCTTGTTCCATGAGCTGCTCTTCACAGGGCTTCTCAGGATACAAGACAGATCTACCTTAGACACTGAAAGGCTGCAGTTACAGATGGGTAGCCGTGTTGGTCTGCCATAGTCAAAACAAAAAAAATTCCTTCCAGTAGCACCTTAAAGACCAACTAAGTTAGTTCTTGGTATGAGCTTTCGTGTGCATGCACACTTCTTCAGATACAGACTTCTTCAGATACACACTTCTTCAGATTCAGTATCTGAAGAAGTGTGCATGCACACGAAAGCTCATACCAAGAACTAACTTAGTTGGTCTTTAAGGTGCTACTGGAAGGAATTTTTTTTGTTTTGAAAGGCTGCAGGAATTCAGAAAGCTATTGATTATAATAATTAGGTAGGGGAGGGACATTGACCTGTGTGTCTGAGCTGCTGGAAGTGAGAAAGGAGGCAAAATTTCATGGTGGATTATGCTATTTGACTATTTCTCCCCCATTATGCCACACAATGAGCAATTTCCCAGCTTTTGAGTGGCTGTATGTCAGGATAATTTGCACTTAATAGCTCTTCTCCCCCTCCCCCATTGAGGAGATGAAGGGGAGCAGTGTTACCTTTTCAGTGCAATTGCTTGGAATGGCCGGCCTCATTCACCACCGGGAATGAGAACGATGAACAGGCTCTCATTGACAGAGGCAGTGAGATGTAATTTGAAAGAAGGTGGAATGGTCACATTGGATGTAAGATGGGTGACGAATGTGTGCAGGTGGGATGTACCAATTGCTCTGCAATCGTCTGGAATGGCCCAATCTGTCAGAGGATCCCAGATCTGGTAGCAAGACTCATCAATCCAACTAAATCCAGTTTAAATGCAGAGTGCAAGCATCACACATTAAGCCAATTTAGTCACAGGGTTGATTCCACTGCTGTTATGTAATCATCTTCTTAAAATGTTAAGATGCAAATGTGGTCAGTGGCTCCCAAACCTGCCCCCAAATACCACAGACTGCTTGAAAATTGAAAAATTAGCCTGATATGATAGCTACCTTGCAATATCTGAAGGGCTGTCTCATGAAGGATGGAGCAAGCATGTTTTCTGCTGCTCCAGAGGACAGGATCCAAACCAATGGATTCAAATAATAAGGAAGGAGATTCCAACTAAACATCAGGAAGAACTTCCTGTTTCTAAGAGCTGTTTGAAAGCGGAATGGACTCCCTTGGAAGGTGGTAGGCTCTCCTTCACTGTTGGTTTTTTAGCAGAAGTTGGATGGCCATTTGCCAGGGATTCTTTAGCTATGAGTCCTACAATGAAGGGGATTGGACCAGATGGCTTCCCGGATCCCTTCTAATAAATTACAATTCTATGATCCTATGCTGATGGTCTTGGCGGACCATTTAATGATTTTTCAGCCTATTGTAACGACTGTAAGTACTAGATGCTATACAATTTTCAATGTTATTTTTATTGCTTACTTTCATTTCTTATATTGTATTTTATTTCAATGTGTAATCCATAAAATTCAAATTTCAATACAATAAAAGATGACATAAGAAACAGAATAAGCAATAAGAAGCGATTAAAAATCAATAGGAATATTCCATGCAGAAATGGATGACATTCGCAAACCGCTGGTGGTCCATGGACCACAGCTTGGGAGTGAGCTCAGCATTACAGGATGAGGCCTATTTTAGAAAATGTCCAAAAGGATCAGCATAAAAGAAGGCAGCAACAACCTTGTGCAGGCACAATGGCACTCCACTTTTCTATGCAAACTCCTAAGTGTAAAGGACAGTGATACACTCAGCAACATCTCCCCTTCTGAATAACAAAAGCCTCAATGAATGCAAGCCTGAAGTAGCCTTTTAACTGAAGTGGGTGGGGATAATTGCTTGCTGGGGAGAAAGGATTTTTCAACATGTTGTTGAAACCATTTCTTCATTGTTGCTATCAAGCAACTTCTTGAACATCTGGTGTGGGCCTTGCTTTTCTTCTGCAGTCCCCTCCCCGTGCCTGTCCCTGATTTTCCAAGAATTGTTTGAAAGGCAGGATGTAGGAATATACCAAGTCAGAACACTGAGTGCTGTGGGTGGTGGTGGCTCTTTGGGTTCTGGAGCTCTTTTCCATCACTTGATGCCTGATCCTTTACTTGCAGAGCAATAGTTCCCAAAGTAGGTGGTTCAACACCCCCCCCGGGGGGGCAGTGGAATTATGGTGTGTGTGTTAAGAGGCAACGGGGCAGCAGGAGGGCAATGGAGGTGTAAATGACTACCAGACTTTGAAAAGCTAATATCCCTGGGTCAAGTTCATCAATTTCTTCATTCATTGCATTTATACCCCACTCTTTCCTCTCCATGGAGCTTGAGGTGGTTCTCCCACTCGTGATTCAATCGCCACAAAAATCCTGTGAGGTTGGTTAGGCTGCAAGGCAGTGATTGGCCCGCAAGGTCAGCCAGTGAGATTTGTGGCCAAGTGGGGAATTGAACCCTAACCTCCCAGGTCCTAGTCCACTACTCTATCCACTATACGACATTGGGAGGGAACATGGGTCCTGGGGCAAACCCTAATCTTCACAGCCTCCAAAGGCTCTCGGCAGGTCACATAGCTCAGAATACAGAATACAGAGACAGCAAATGCATTACAAAGTTTAGTATGTAGTATTTAATGACGACAAGCTGTGTTAGGGGCTATGAATAATGGTTCACTAAACAGGCAAAAGAAAAAATGCCTGCCTGCCTAGAGAATCAGTGTTCATAGTTACTAATAAATGCGTCTGCTTTACTGGAACGCAAAAGCAACATCTTACAATTTCAGGAAATTAGAAACTATCATATCTATGAACATTATTTACCGTTACTAAAAGCAGAAATGATCAAACAGAAATGTGCCAAGAGCACAGTTATGTCCTGGGGTAAATTTTACATCTTTCCCATCATTTGTGTGTGTGGTGTGGGTGGGTGTGCCTGGCCTACAGGTTGGACCCAGCCCATAATGGTATAAGAGGCTGCTAAGGGGCCACCAACCTAAATGGCTTTTAAAGTGGATTAGACAAATTCAGGGAGGAAAGGGCTATTGATGGCTACTAGCCAAGGTTGGAGGCAGCCATGCTTCTGAATACCAGTTGCTGGAAACCACAGGAGAAGCAGGAGCCCTGTATCTTGGAATGCCATGAAAATTGCACCCATTTACTGTTGTGCTCCAAATTCCAGTAGTATGTTATGCATAAAGAAATTGGTCCAGTTGTGGTGGAAAAATTCTGAGATATATAATGCACACGGTCTCCAGCACTGCCTTTTGTCTTCTAGTGCAGGGCTGGGGCAACACTGGTCCTACTGTGGGATCCAGTCTCTCCTATTTTGGGGCCATCAATTATTGCAAAGAATTCAACAAAGGGAATAAATACGGCACAATCTCTTTTGCATGAGCCTGCTATAAGCCTTTATAGGGCCTTTATCTACCCAATATAACAAGGTGCTGATAACACGGCTGCTTTTAAACTTATCTTGTAGGTTTAACTGTTCGGCTATTCAGCGCTTGTAACTTGTTGCTAAGTAACTATCTGTTAAAAGCGAAACAAAGCCTTCTGAAAGTGGGAGAGGAATGATAATGCTAGTGTGCTTGTTGGCGCAATTCTGTCCAATGGAAGAGGTAAATGTGGGCAGCTCAGCACAGCCGCCTCTGATGGAAAATGGCTGACAGGTCTCCTTGGCCCCCAAGACAAGCAATTCATGCTGTTATAATGATTTTAAGCTCCACTTCATCTTGCCCATAGTATTGGGAGTCTGCTCATGCCACCCTAGTTATGTTGCTTGCAGGCAGGTATGCATGTGTTCCTTCTTGTTATTAGATAACAAAAGCATCATTGCGTGAGGGGAAAAAAAATCAATATTGTGATATCCACAATCTGGATCAGCAGAACATAGATGGCTTCCAGGAGTAAGCCTGAGGTTGTTGAGTGTGTGCTTGTGGGCTGTGAGACTCAGAATTTAACAGACATACATATAATCTGGACACATAGAAAGAAAGAATGGGGTAAGGGAGTTATATGTTAATCCAATCTGGTTCTGTACTTAATTTGTTTTCTTTGCTGCAACATAGAAATTTCTAATCTCAGGTGAAGGGGTAAAATATATTATGATGGTTAACTTTTGAAGTGTGCATTATCTGTTCACCTCTATGGGATTCAAGTTCTACATCTGATAGTGCAATTATATATGCACATCTATTCAGAAGTAAGGTCCAATGAGTTTCTCCCAGATAAGTGTATAGATGTTACCTTTACAGATGACCGAAAATAAAAGGGCAACTAGTGAAAAAAAGTTTGTGTTTTTCTTTGACAATAAGGCATTACCATATAGATCAAAATGTATTTTAATTGGTGGGTTTAAGAGGAAGGGGATGGCTTGAAGAAGAAAAGCAGAACCCATGGGCTCACTGATACATGCGGCCACAAGCGGCCCACGGGGATTGTTTAACTGGCCCACGAGCTGCCCCTGAACCAAGCCACCAGCTCAGTGAGTCCCCGTGCACTGTGCTAAACTGGCACAGCGCGGGGCAGGGACTTGCTTCTGTGGCACTGGAAATCTCATCTGCGCATGTGTAGATGCTAGAAATCATGTCTGTGCAGATGCTGGAAATCACGTGTGTGTGCAAGATCTGGCCCACGGAGGGATCTCCGCTGGAGTGAACCAGCCCAGACGAGATAAACCTTGCCAACCCCTGCCTTAAGTGAAGAAGACCCTACCACCTTCCAAGGGAGTCCATTCCACTCTTACTGCCAGAAAGTTCTTCCTATTGTTTAGATGAATCTCCTTTCTTGTTATTTGGATCCATTGGTTCAGGTCCCACCCTCTGAAGCAGCAAAAAACATAGAGAGGAACAGGACGGAAAAGACTGAAAGAAGCTCACCCAAAATGAATTAGAAGCTCCTCTTCGTCATGATCAAAGACAATGCATGGAGGTTCTAGTCTCACTTCACTAGAGGCTAAATTCAAAATGCAGACACTTGTTTATCTGAAGTTCTCCCTCCACATGCTGCTGTCCCAACCCCAAAACTCCCCCTTCTCTTCCTAAACTGAAGACCATCCTTTCCAGGCCCTCAAATCTCTTTAAAAGATCACTTAACTAGATTCAGCAATAGAGGGGCTGTGAAAAATATGCATTGGAGTGACCCCTCCCAAGAGATTCTGTGGTAAACAAAAGTTCAGTTCAGCCTGAAGAGCACTCAGGGCCCCTGAGCACTCATGTGTTCTTGAGATGTCTTTAGAAGGAAACTTTGGTGGCCTTTGACAGCCATCAAACCAACCACTGTCTGTTTGGAGAAACAGAATAATTATCTAGGAATGAATAGACCCCCTCCCGCTACTTTCACACATGCTCTATTTGCAGGTGGCAATTTTGGGGTGGTGGTGGTGGTGGTCAGTGGGTGTTTTAGAGAGCGTGGAACAGAAAGGTGTGTGTGTGTGACTCATTGGCATTCCTCCTAACAGAGGCTGACTGGCAGTCATCATGTTTACAGCTTGGAACCCCCTTGGTGCACCTTGTGGCAGCCTTTGGAGGAGCACAGGAAAATGGCAGACCTCACAAATTTTGCAATGGTGGCAAACAATGATGTGGGGGGAAGTTGCAGTCATTTTGCCTACCCCATTGCCTCTGAAACTACCCCATATTTTTGGCAAACGTTTTCGCTGGAGAACCTTTGTCTCTACACTAAAGTGGCCACTCCTGTAGCTTGAGAAAGTCCTTGTAGGGGATCCTTCTTTAGCAAAATCTTCTTCTCAAAGCAGAAGGAGTTGAAAATATCATGTAGACTTTATAAATGTTCCTCCTCCTGTTAGACATCCTTTGTGGCTTTACTTAGTCATCCTATTACACCAAAAGACCTCAAAATAATCTGGGTTCAGCACCTGGAGGCACATGACCAATGTCATGGATAACTCTTCCCCTTCCCCCTAATAATAAATCTGTCCTTTTCAGAAATCTAGGAATTTCAGACATGTCGGAGCTTGTCAGCCAAATGAAATGATGCAGATCAGACCATCATTTCCACAACCCTGCAAAATAATTCTCTGGGATTACAGTCCCTGGCGTGTCACCAGCATGGAGCTTGAGGGAAAGGCCAGAAACATGGTCAAGGTTTGTAGGTCAAGGGGAAAGCCACTGTTTTGTCTCTCCTAAGGGAAGAAAAGCATTTTAAAAAGCGGTGCTGGAGAAAAAGAGGATAGATTCACAATGACACTAAGATATAGGAGGAAGTTTAACAATAATGTCTACTGCCTGAAGCATTTGGTGGAAAACTTCTGCAGGAGCACTGAAAGGATAACATGTTTTCTTTCTTTCTGTTATTATTTATGTTACATCCCAGAATAACAGAGAAAACATGGGTATTAACACAACATAAGCAACCATCAACAGAGGCCCGGAACAATTGCTAGATTCTGGCATCATTTTACAAATTCCCTTGGAATTGCTGATCCATTTCCTTTATGTTCTTACATCTTAACATTTGAAAACAATTTGCCAGAAGTAACAGAATATGTTCAACTGAGAGAGAATAAGGAGCACACAGGCTCATTTAGAACAAAAACAGGTTGTTGTTTTTTCGTCAAATGCATGAAAGATATAATTTGGATACTGATAGATTTAGGAGTTTTGCAGTGACTTAAAGCTATATGAATAGGTTGCAATAGACAACAAGAAGTTGAGTTACGTAAGAGAATAAGCTAGAGTGATTTTGTGCTGTTTGTTATATTGTTGTGGCGTTGGGGGGGGGGCTCAGTCTGCATGAAGTCCTGAGTCCCTTCCAATTTCTGGGAAGATATGAAATCCTGTAGAAAGTATGAAAACAAACTTGCCAAACCAGCTCCATTGTCCAGGCAATGGTTGTGACTAACTAGCTAAGCACCCTGATGAGATGTCAGGGAGTGGCAGGGCACTGAGGAGTGTGTGATGGATACAGGGGGGCTGGAGGCTCACCCAGGAGAGGGGACCAGTGATTTTTTGAGTTTGGTGCCACCCATGAGGCAGGAGCCAGGGTGGGAGGAAAGGGAATGGTCTGAGAAGTCAAAGATGGAAGAGGGACAGCATGACATATCAAAAGCAGAGGAAGAGGTTGTTCAGGTGAAGGGCAGGCCAGTTGGATCCCCATCATTTCCTGCCCCACCACCTCCTAGAATGAGGAGGCTGTTTGTCTTCTTTGGCTGGGTGTGAGCAGGACAGATCAAGGCAACCTCAACCTCTTCCGGCCATCAATCATATAACATGAGGAGCCAACTCCTCATGGCTCATCTAGTCCAGGATCCTCTTCTCACATTGGCCATACAGATGTCTCTGGGAAGCCTGCAAGCAGGACCTGAGCATAAGAGCCTGATCCCTTCCTGCATTTTCTAACAACCACTATGAAGAAGCACTGCTGTCTCCAGAAGCAGCAGCTGAGCATAGCCTCCATCACAGCTGATAGTCACTGATAGCCTTCTCCTCCTTGAATTTGTCTAATCCTCTTTTTTAAGCCATCTAGGTTGGTGGCCATCACTACCTCTTGTGGGACTGACTTCCATCATATGTGCTGTCTGAAGAAGCACTTCCTTTTATCTGCCCTGAATCTTTCAACATTTGGCTTCACTGGATGTCCATGAGTTCTAGTGTTGCGAGAGAGGGAGAATAAACTTTTCTCTATCCACTTCCTACCACGTGAAGTTCACTTCTAAGGAAATGGCCTCAGACCCAACACCAGTTCCTTGGATTGTAGTATTCCCAGAGGATCAGCCTAACTGATGGCTGCAGACTTGGATCCTCACATGTCAGTGAGTTTGATTCCACCTACAGCTGGCCAGGTGTAATGAGGGCTGAGTGAGAGGAGTGTGATCAGTGTAATGCAGGGGAGAAAGTGTTAATTTCACTTGCCACAGGCCAGGATGCTATACTGGCTGGTAATCCTTCTTCACCACCTTCATTTCTTTTAAGTCTATAGCTCGCTTTCTAGCCCTCTTGGGGATTTCATGTTTTGAAATGTAAAATGATTTAGCATCACAATGGATATGGTAGCATGAGTTACAGAAGAACTGCTACTCAGACACATTCTGCAAACTTCATTTCTTGAAGAGGGGGTGGTTAGAGGGGGGTGAGGTGGAGGGGATCCTAGGACCCTTAAGAAGCATGCACACACAGAAAAAGCAAAACTTATCAGGACCAGAAAGAAGGGACAATTGACATGTCTGGCTTAGAGGGAGGAATGGAGCCAAAAGTCCAGCCATATGTAGGATGACAGGAATTGGAAAAACTGCCACAGAGTCAACCCTCTGAAGAGCAGCTGATGAATGTTGCAAGCCCCGCCATTAGAGGCGAGATTTGTGAGGGTTGCCTTGGTCCAGGGCAGAGCGCAGTAAGTGACTTGAAACAAATTATTTAAAGCTTGAGAGAGACAGAGCAAAGCCTTTCTGGGGTTTCTGACGGCATGTCAAAGTTCTGAGGCTTGCATTTAGAATCCCCTCCTGAGTGCCCGCATGTGTGAAAGAGAGGGGGGCAGTCACTCTTCCCTGCAATTTTGTTCGTCAGCTGATGCTTCTAAGTATTCTGGCCCATCTCCTCTGGTCCCGGCACGCTCTTCTCTCCCCAAAGTTTTTCCGACACTCCTTGTCATGTCAAATCCCATCTTAAAACCACTGTATTTCCATAATCCTCCTTCCAGGGCCTTCAAAGGCCCTCTTAGCCTCCCTCCCTCCCTCCCTCTCTCTGTTCCACCTCCCCCATGTGTCCTCCGTGTAGGTGAAACCAACATTAAATGCAGGAATTACGTTGTCACTCTGTGATAACTTTTCTACCATTCTGTAGCATCTTGAAGATGAAAGGCTTTATGTTGGCAAGAGGAGTTTTCACACACAGTGAGTCAGAACCCTGATTCAAATCTGTCATCCTGCTCATTTTTCCACTGAGACACCTGTTTCACCCTGGTTCACTTTAGAGCTGGCCCTGGTGCAGTGTCCCTATCTCCCAACTGCCTTGCAGGGGTTGGACTAGATGACCCTTTGGGTCCCTTCCAACTCTACAGTTCTATGTTTCTATGTAATAAGGCAAAGGCCCTTTATCTAGTTAGCCATATCTTCCAGAGAAGTGGATCTCACCCTACTCCATGACTGGCCTGCCTACTACATAAGACTTTAGTTGGCTATACAGTAGCTACCTCCAGAGACTACCGCTTTTATGGCTAGCTTAGATGGGCTTGTTGGAGCTGTCCAAGGTCCTGAATGCTCTTGCTCTTGTGAGCCTCAAACACCCACTGCACTGTTATGTTCTTGGGCAAGATACAGTCCCCTGGTGAGTCCACCACTTCTTCGTCATTATCACCAGCTGCTCTTGCTCCTCCTCCTCCTCCTCCTCCTCCACCACCACCATTTGCTTGTTTGCTAAGCAGAGAACCGGTGAGCAAGCATGTCTACGGTTCCTCCTTTGCCTCCTGCTCCGCCATTGTCTGGGCTAGCGTGAGAGATGGGAGAAGACTTTTTGAGAGCCACCTCTAATCAGAGTATGCCAGACTTCCCCAGCCTACTGTCCTCCAAACTTTGGTGGATGACATCTCTCACCATCCTCGATGGCCATGCTGGTTGGGACTGATGGGAGTTGGAATCCAACAAACAACAAAAGCTATAAGCCGTAGGAAAGGAAAAAAGAGTTGAGCCACAAATTTGGCTCTTAACTTCCTGGCAGCCAAATACAGAAACAAGCAAGGAAATGTACTTCTCCCCACATAAAGCAACACACAGACCCATTTGATGTAACACCCCCCACCCCCCGGAAGCTTAACTCAGACAGAATCCAATGTAAGAAAAGAAGAAAAGCCTGCTGGTTCAGAACAATGGTCCATCTAGTTCAGTATCCTGTTCACATATTGGCCAGCCAGATGCCCCAGTGGGAAACCCACAAGCAGGACGTGAGCACAAGAGTACCACCCCCCTCTGGTGGTTTCATTGAGAGGGCACCAGATTCGGAAAGGCTGACATATGCAATTTTGGGATGGATGGGCAAGTGCTCTGGTTCATTTTTGTTGTACATTTCCACTGCAACCTATACTGCCCCTGAGCAGCTCTGGGATTTGCATACTTTTGAGACCACTCCTTTGTTCCAGACAGATCCCTACAATAACCTATAAGTAGCCTCTAGGCAGCAAAGGCATTTTAAAACCCAACCTCGACACCACCGAGGTTATTTTGCTCGTTGAAATCACCCCATGCTCGATTATGCTTGCAACTGCTGACTCTAAGGCATCTTTGCGGTTCAGAACATCTGTCTGCAAAGCCACGCAATAAGAAGCGACGTCGCTAAGCCGTTTGATGGAAAACGGCCATTTTTCATCCTTGGCATTAGCGTTCTTAATGTGACACCTCTTCTGTCGAGAAGCCCCCCTTGAGCTCCCACAAACAGCTCCCTGGCTGAGCAATCTTGCTCTCTAATTTAGAGTTTAAGTGTATTTACTAGGAGATCACCCCTAAAGAATACCATTTACCAAGCTGACAACCCCCAAATTGAATTTCAGCTTCCGCTACTGTACGTCAGTGACAGAAGTAGCAATCAGAATAAAGACTGCTGAGGCTGCATTTAACGAACACACACACACACACACACACACACACACACGTCAGCCATGGCTGGGTTCAAATTTATTTTCTCTTTAGTTCAAAAAGTTTAAATTTGAAACTGATTTTGCCCTACCCTCCGGCCCTGGGACTCCTCATAAGGAAGCTGTGCCTGGAGGGAGAACTGTGAGGGGAGAGACGCCATCAGGCAAGGCCTCCTTCCACCTGCCTTCTCCCACCCTCTTGTCTCTGCTTCTCAATTTGTCTTGTATTATTTTATGTACTTTGGCTTGCCATTGTTTTATTGATTATAGTTTAGAAATTATTTATTGTAACTGTTGAGTGGATTTCTGCTTAACTTTTATATGTTATTATTATTATTTAATACTATTCTAATGATTGTTGAATGTTACTTTTTGATGTAGGTTGCCTATTTTAAAGTTATGTTTTATTATCACATTTTTTATTGCATTAGATTGTTATAAGATGTACATTTTTTGTTTCTTCAGCTTGTAAACCGCCTTGAGTATTGTAAGATAGAAAGACGGTATACAAATTAAAAATGATGATGATGAAAAAATTGTTTTTCAATTTTTGCTGCTAACATGGCATATTTTTAGGACATATGACATACATGTTGTGATTGTCATTTGTTTTAAACTGCTTTTAATATTGTGTTTTAATGTTGTAACGTGCCCTGGGACCTTAGGGTAAAGGGCTGGCTATTGATTGATTGATTGATTGATTGATTGATTGCATTTATAACCCACCTTTTTCTCCAAGAAGCTCAAGCTGGCTGTCAGGAGTCCAGGTTCCCAGCTTGATAACACAGTAAAGGTAAAGGGTAAAGGGACCCCTGACCATTAGGTCCAGTCGTGGCTGACTCTGGGGTTGCGGTGCTCATCTCGCTTTATTGGCTGAGGGAGCCGGCGTACAGCTTCCGGGTCATGTGGCCAGCGTGACTAAGCTGCTTCTGGTGAACCAGAGCAGCGCACGAAAATGCCGTTTATCTTCCCGCCGGAGCAGTACCTATTTATCTACTTACCCTTTGACGTGCTTTCGAACTGCTAGGTTGGCAGGAGCTGGGACCGAGCAACGGGAGCTCACCCCGTCGCGGGGATTCGAACCGCCGACCTTCTGATCGGCAAGCCCTAGGCTCTGTGGTTTAACCCACAGCGCCACCCGCATCCCTTGATGACACAGTAAGTGTGGCTAATTAAAAGAGGAGATTTTATTGCAAAAACAAACAGATAGCTCTGGACGGCTCTGACAAAGCCACCATCATCCTTACTCAAGATGACCCTTCTGAAGATCCCTTCCAGGTTTTGTGGAATATATTGAACTTGCGTAGCTTACATGTCTTGTTTTGCTTCCTGTCTAACAGCCATCCCCTTAGCTGACTCTTAGGAGGGATTGGATCAGCTCCAATCTCTTCCCGTTTGGACAGACTACTTCCTTCTCTGTCCCCGCCTGTTGGAACTTCCTGAGAGCTTTGACTGCGTTCCCGCCCGCTCTCAGTCATTCCCTTATCAATCAGCATTCCAATGGGCAGGGGAGTTGGCAATAGCCAATGTTCATCCTGCATGACAGTTAACTCTCTCTGTTTCTGGCTGCTTTCTTCAGTTGGCTGCAAACCTTCACTGGGAGCTGTCTCATTCATGACACTGGCTCACATGGTTCTTCTCTGCCTCCTCATTTACAATCCCCACAACAATCCTGCGAGGCAGGTTAGACTGAGAGGCAGTGACTGGCCCAAAGTCACACCCAGTAAGCTTCATATGGTGGAGTGGAGATTTCAACCCTGGTCTCCCGGGTCTTAGTCTGACACCCTCACCACTGTGCCACACTGGCTCTCTCTATAGAATATAAATGAATAATTCAATTTAGGTACATAATGCTGCAAATATTCTTCCTCGGTGTTTCAAGCGACCTTCTCCTCTTGAGCTTTTGGTTTAGTTTGGCTCTTAATGGGCAGCAATAAATGGTTCTCATTTATGGCCATGGATTGATCTTGCCACAATGCTTCATTAAAACTAAAAATGTAAAAATTATCTACCTGCCCCTCAGCCACCTCATCTAATCCTGTCCTCAGACACTTAGATAGGCCACCACCAGGGAAAAAACCTTCAGAAAAATGTCACCACCTCCCTCCATTTGTCTGCCTTTACCTCCACTATTGTCCCAACACAAGGTCCTCTAGACCTAATGTGCCCTTGCAGGTGTGTCAGGGCAGGTGTGTGGGTTTGTTGTTGTTGTTGTTGTTGTTGTTATTTTGCAATCTTGAATTTGGCTAGAGAAGGGGAAATCATTTGAGTAGCTCTGGTTGGAGAAGGCGCTTTAACTGGTTTCTGGCTAACTGACTAAACTTGCTGTACTCTTCAGGCACTGAAAGGCAAATGAGGAAGAGAAATCAATCATATCAAAGGTAGAAGATGGATTGAAAAGAAGAAGAATGGGCAAGAGGCTGTATGTGATTTAGCCAGGAGATCATTAGTGGGGACAGGCACAGTCAGGAGAATGGAAAGAACAGAAGCCAGGATGAAAAGGAGCAAGACAAGAAAATTAATAGACTGGAATAAGCAATATGCAATCAAGGAGCTTCGAAAAGGAAAGTGATGGGGTGGTAATTACTCAGAGCCTCGCATCTGGGGAAGTTGCATTTTACATAAAGGGGAGAGAATTGCCTGCTTTGAAATGAGAAGGAACAAGAGGAGAGAAAAGGGAGGCGGGCAGGGGAATCCTATTGCCGTGTATACAGAAGCAAGACCCATTGGGGTCAATAGGACTTACAAGCATAACATTGCAGCTGGAGAATACAAGCTAAAAGGAACAACAGAAAGGAGGGTGGAATAAAGGGATAAACTAGGAGGTCGAATGGGTGGTTAGATTTTGAATTCATATTATTACACACCACCCAATCTCCAAACTCTGAGAGATTCTAGCAGTTCCAGAATCGGTTTCTTTGGAGTGAAGGTCAGCAGAGACTGTGGTGACTTTAGGATATGTGGTTTATTTACACATATATAAAGCCTGAACCTAAGATAGAGGGGGTCTCAGCATTAGCACCACAGCAGAATTTGCTTCTCCCTTCATCACGGCCTTAGATTCCAGCACAAATCAAGCCTGCATCTGTATCCAGTTTCCCAGTTTGCTTTCTTGCTGCTTAGCTCACGCACAACAACCCTGGCTATCACTGTTCTAACTACCAGCCAGGTGAGGGTACCCACCCACCCACTTCCCCTTTGGCATAGGGCAACTAGTTTTTATACAGCAGATCTTGCAAACAAAGCATTTTAGAGCTAGTTATCTGACCAAACTCTCACCAGCTTCCTTAAGAAATGCATTTATTAAGCCACATTTCCAAGTGAAGCCTACAGCAGTCTTAGATGGACACTACAATAAGGTCCTGTATGCAGACAGACTTTGTATTTGTGGTCAGCCTCAGGTGGAAGACGTTGCTCATTTTCTGTTAGCCTGCCCCTTATATAGAGATCCAAGAGATCGCTTTCTGAAACCCATGTTCACACAAGCAAACAGGTCCCCCTGGCAGACATGGTCCAGTTTCTTTTGAGTGACAGTTAATAGCTTTGTAACACACAGAGTGGCCCACTATGCACTGACTGCAAATAAATAAACAAATAAAAAAATCAAGAAAAAACAAGTTAGAGTAAATTGCTAATCAATTGTTGTGGTGATTCAGAGGTTTAATTTGAAATCAAGATGGATTTGAGTTTGTTGGTGTCTCTGGTAGCCTCTCTCCAACATCATGGAATTTGGTTTATATTCTGGATGCATGATCTGTATTATTTTATTGGTACAGTGGTACCTTGGTTCTCAAACTTCATCCATTTCAGAAGTCCATTCCAAAACCAAAACATTCCAAAACCAAGGCGCACTTTCCCACAGAAAGTAATGCAAAATGGATTAATCCGTTCCAGACTTTTAAAAAAAACCCCTAAAACAGTAATTTAACATGATTTTTACTCTCTAACGAGACCATTGATTCATAAGATGAAAGCAATAATCAATGTACTGTAGTATAAAATAAATAAGACAGTATTGTAGATGATGAAAATTAAAAAATAAATAAATTCTTACTTGCTCTGATGATAGTCATTTTTGAAAGGGGGACTTTTATCCATTTCTGCAGTCACACAATCAATCAGTCAGCTGAACTGGGTTCCACATAGTCATAAAAACAAATTAACCGAAAAAGCCTCAAAAACAAAAACGCAAAATAAATAGCAAAACCAAAAGCGCCAAATACAGTGGTACCTTGGTTCTTGAACTTAATCTGTTCCGGAAGTCCATTTGACTTCTGAAATGCTTGAAAACCAAGGAGCGGCTTCTGATTGGTGCAGGCACCCCGGAAAGAATAGCCAACAGCTGCATCAGACGTTCAGCTTCCGAAAATGTTTGAAAACTGGAACACTTACTTCTGGGTTTTCAGTGTTTGGGAACCAAGGCGTTTGAGAACCAAGGTACCACTGTACTGTAGTTGTGGTTTTGTCATGGCTTTGGCTAGAACAATAAATATATATTGAAACTTAGTGAGGCTGTGGGAGTCAGAACTAATTTCCCCATTAACTGCCCTTTATTTAGTCAGCCTTTGTCCTCCCCAGGGCCAAAAATATTGCTAGAATGGGTAGGAAGAAGGAAAAAACAAACAAAATAAGTGAGTAATTTTGTACCTCTTCCCTGCAGGGGACAAAAACAGACTAAGTGAGGGGCAATTCTGCACTAATCCCACAGCCCAAATTACCAAGAGTGAAAGTGCCTGAAGCTTTATGCAGTAAGCTCTCTGCTTAAAAGGAAGCATTTCCTCTTGAAAGCCCTAATGGTACACCGTGAACAAGCTGTTGCTACAACTGAGTTTCATTGCAGGTATGGTAATCATGATAACACCAGAAAATTGTGGAAGGATGGCATTGAAAACACTGGAGTGCTGCACCTTAACAATGCTGCCATGTGGGCTGACTTCCTGTTAAAAGGTGCAAGGACAAAGGAAGTTGTCTTCTGCCGAGTCAGTCTTAAATAATGTCTACACACTGACTGGCAACAGCCCTCCAGGAGATGAACTTGGGAGCTTTGACATGCAAAGCAAGTGCTCTATACCTTGAGAAGAGGGGCTGTACGGAAGCAACCCCAGTTTAAGCCAACAGTTGTGGCTCATGTCTTTATTCTGGGTGAAGGCAACCAAAATGTCAGAAGCAAAAAGAAAGAGAGACGAGAAGCCAGGTGTACCACCTTGCCCTCATGACAGTAGGTGCCAAGGGCATGCAGACGTCACAGCAGCCTGTGCGTGTGCTTGTCATGTTGGTACACCCCGCGGCATGCTGACATCACTCGCACATGCCACGGGGACCTAAGCCAATGGATTCAAATGACAAGAAAGGGATTCTGACTATACATTAGGAAGAATTTTCTGGTGAAGAGCGTTGTTCGACAGTGGAATGGATTGCATCAGAAGGTGGTGGGCTTTCCTTCATTGGAGGTTTTTAAACAGAGGTTAAAAACACCTGTCAGGGGTGGAATCCACACACATATAAAAAAACGCTGTGAAAATGCTTTTTAAAAAAAGTTTTGAAAAATACATTGAATTTGGCATAGCTCACTCTCGCCATCTAGTGTCACATTTGTATATTGCACTTAACAACACATTTAAAACGTTTTATTTGCAGCTGTGTAGCTGAGTCCGGGGTTTCCTTAGCTGTGATTCCTGCATTGCAGGGGTTTGGACTAATTTACCCTTGGTTGTCCCTTCCAACTCTACCATTCTATGAATTATACACCCACACTCCTAACTGTTCATTTCCCCCCAGAGGAGTATTTCCTTTGACCAGAGGGGAAGGAATGCAGCCCAGTGGTGGAGCATCTGCCTTGGATGCAGAAGGTCCCACATTAAATCCTTGGCATCTCCAGAGAGGACTAGAAGACACTCTTGCCTGAAATGCTGGAGAGCCGCTCTCAGTGTAGACAATACTGAGCTAGATGGACCAATGTATAAAGCATCTTCCTATGCTGCTTTGCCGAGAGCCCCTGAACACTGCCCCCGCCCCAGTCTCCAATGCATCATGTGCTGCCTTGCATGGACCAGCTTCTCATCTCCTCCCCACCAGACAGTTGACCCTTCTGGAGAGCTGCCTGTCCTTGCCATGTTCTTCCTTGTGGCTTCTGCTGTCTCTGGCTGCCCTTTACCTGCTCCAACCTAACTGTGATGAATTTCAAGCCCAGCCGTTCAGACTGTTTCTTAAACAGCACCAGATGGTTTCGCAGCCACCTAGGCGTACTCCAGAAGGCAGCCAGATCAGTTTGGAAGCCTGACATAAGAAGCATGACCGACTAGGTGAGGGAAAGGAGCAGAATCAGGACCCCGGAGAAGCAGGAGGCATTTGACACAGATCAAGAGGTCTGGTGGGACTGATCTCCCTGGTGGGGATTTACTGGAGTCTGGGGCAAAGATGCCTGCCTGAAACACACAGCTACCCCATGTTCTGTTTCTTGCAAACCAACCCTTCAGGGTTAAATATGTGCATGCAAAACAGTGTTCCAATAGCTAAGAAATTGCAGCATTGGATTTTATGTTTGTTTATTCATTAGGTGTGTCTCTTTCTTACCTGTTCTGCACGTGTGGGTCTCAGAGCAGGGTATAATAGTTCTATTATCATTTCAGGATGTTCTTAGAGGAAGCAATTAATAACTGAAATTAATAAATAAAACAGTAAAATAACAATTATAATTTCAATTAGACAATAAACGAGATAGATGACGATGGGTTGTAGTCAGTGCTAGTCTTAATTGAGAGTAGACTCGCTGAAATTAACGAACCTAAGTTAGCCATGTTTGTTAGCCTTAATGGGTCTACTCTGAGTAAGACCAGTGTTGGATGCCAACAAATGACATCATAAATCGAAATAACTATACCATCATACATTAAGTGAAGATGTCTGTAAAAGTTCACCTCCCTCTTGGCTCCATACTTATTGGGCCATCTGTAATTCACCTAAATAAATACTATCCTTGAACCTGGTCTGAATAGAGACATTGGGTTCTTATCTCATTATACGTGATAAAGCTATTTTTAGCCATCTCACCCCTTGCTTTTTCCTGTAAGACCAATTGCAGTCGTTAACAGTTGTCAACAGGTTTACCACACCTATCAGCCAATCACCCATTCCCACCACCCTTCTGAGTAATACCCCTCCCCACCCTCTCACTATATATAAGGGTCTGGTGACTTCTGCTTCAGTGTATCTGAAGAAGTGTGCATACACACAAAAGCTCATACCAATAACAAACTTAGTTGGTCTCTAAGGTGCTACTGGAAGGATTTTTTTTATTTTGTTTCGACTATGGCAGACCAACATGACTACCTATCTGTAACTATCCTTGAACTATTAGGGCTATAAGTTGTCTCCCCCCCGCCCCCCTTTTTTACATTGTGGTTTTTTTTTCTTCACCATTCCCATGTTTTTTAAAAAGTGTAATTTTTAAATATCAGATTACGTTTACTGTCTTTAAGGCACTTTGTTGGAAGGTAAAGTTTATATTGGCATCAATCTGATATACATCCTGTGGTCTTACTGATGAGTGCATATATAATACTGTTAATTGCCTTTTGGCAAATTCTGCTAAGCTTCATGAATGGAAATTAATGCTCCTCTCTGCAGCTCAGAACAACCAACGCTACAACATGGCTTAATTATATATTTTTAAATGTAATCTTTGTCATAAATTGATTTCTTGTTTTCTCGTGTAGGACCAAAGGCTTTAAACAACTTCTCCCCTGCATGAGATTCTGGGTCACATTTGAGATTCAAAGAGGTCTTTAGATTCAAAGAGGTCCTTAAAGAAATCAATGGCTGCTAGTTCCATGCCAAAAATATCTCCTTCACATTATTATTTTTGTTTATTTTACCATCCTCTATCCATTAGTGAGAAAAGAAAAGTCACTGAAAAAAGTCGGTCAAATTATTGGAGTCTCTCTGTGGTGCAGCTGTTGTTGCTGGGCTCACTTTACTTTTGAAGGGGCCAAGGGGTGTTCCTGAAATTCTGCAAATCATCTCTTAAGCAGTCTATGCTCTGCAGCTTTCCATTGTGCCCCAATGTTTCCTAAAAAACACACAATATTCATGGGAAACTGGAGAGGCTACCTACCATACACATGACAACTATCTATTGTTAGTGGTTTTTAAAGTTATGATGGTGGTGGTGGTGGTGATTGTTTTACATAGGGGTAAAAGGGGGGGGGGGAAATCGGCAAACAGGCTGGTTTTGGGTGCTCACTATTAAGCCTTCCTAACTTTTTATTTTTTAAAATTTTTTATACCACCCTTCATCCATAGACCTCTGGGCAGTTCAGAGCATAAAAAACATCAATCAGGGGCAGATGTAATGAGATTTATTTATTTGGTTAATAAAAGTAATATACTGCTTGTTTGCAGGTAAAAAAGCAAACACCTCGGAGCAGTTTACAAGATAAAACAATAACATTATCGCAAAATAATAATAATAATGCAGCTGTAATTTAAACATGCAGGAGATTTAAACTGCAATAAAACAGACTAAAACAAATGAAAACTCCTACAAACTTTCTAAACATTGGAGTAGGCTTATCTAAACAAGAATTGTGGTATGTAATCCACTGGGAGCAGTCAAACACAACATTCCTTGTTTTGCTAGAGTGGACATGCAAGGGAATGTTTGGTCCAGCCAGTCGAAACTTCCTGTTCCTCCTGGCCTGGAGCATCCTTCCTTGAATGTGACTAGTGGGTGGGTGTGACCTTTCCAGACCTGGTAAAAGTCCAAGCCATGCTGCCACTCTCCCTCTTTTCCATCTTCCTTTCGTCCTGCGAACTTCCTGGAATGAACTGCTGGTTGCCAGCCAAGCAGTCCCCCAGGTCATCTCCCTTATGGGGTAAACCTGTCTGTACATGTTTGTAACTTTAAGCCTAAAGCCTGTTTTCAGGGATCACACTGTGCTCTGCATTGGTCATGAGTAAACTTTCTTTTTATTGCTTATGAATAAGACTGTGGTGTCTTTATTCTTTTAGGAGGGATTCAAGGGGCCTTACCAGGAAAATGTTAGAACACATTTCCATCTGGACAAGCCAGATTGACTTGTGTATTGTCTTAAGAAACCCACAAGAGTTTGCAACTAGTTTTCTGCTGTGTAAAGGGGAATGCACTCTGCTAAGTAAAGGAACTTCCTAGCGCAGGTTAGGAAAGATATTAATAAACAATATATCCTCTTCTGCCACCCTGAACATTCCCACAAGAATGTCTTCAGGAGGCACAAAAACAACAACTACAAAAAACAACCAGTGGAGGTGCCTGCCTCGTATCATTATGCAGGGAGTTCCAAATTGTTTGTGCTGACACATTAAATGATTGAGTCCTCTGCTAGGGCTTGTTCAGCTCAGGAAGCCCAGGCAGCTGGGGAGAGTGCAGGAGACTGAAGAAAAGTTTAATAGGAAGAAAGCAGCACACTTTAAAGGCCTCCAGCCCCCTTACAAGATAAGCTCAACCCCCACAGCTACTGAAATTATGAAGTGCCCTATGGATTTCAACAAAGCAATCATTTCTACTAATCGTGAACAAATTCCTTTATTTTATTTTTTATATATATAATTTTTATTAAATTTTCTGTTTTACAATTCAGAATACTCATTTAAACACCCTTAAAATATCAATGACTTCCTTTTTTAAAAAAAGATTTTTTTTTAAGTTTCAAAAATTATATAAAAACAAAACAATAGAACACACAAACAAAAACAAAAACAAGTATAGTTTCAATCCCTTATTTTCTTGTAACTTACTTCCCCGACTTCCTCATACCTCCCCTTTCTGTATTCCAATTTCCAATTATTAATTCAGCAAATCCTCACCCTTATTTTTCATTTAAGTTTTTAACCTTTCTTTTCTTTACTTAACCATTACCGCTAGAAACCACATAATTTCTAAACCAACGTCATTCTAACATTCATTAATTTTGCAATGTTTCTTAAGATAATCCTTAAATTTCTTCCAATCTTCTTCTGCTGTTTCTCTTCCCTGGTCTCGGATTCTGCCGGTCATTTCTGCCAGTCCCATATAATCTATCACCTTCATCTGCCATTCTTCCAAGTAAATATCAATGACTTCCTTTCTTCACTTTCCATGGTTCATTTTCCATATCATAAATCCTTGCATATTTTACATAAGCTAAACCATTCAATGTTCCATTATTACAGCCATCAAAACTTATTTACACTGTTGAATTTATCTTAATGCTGACAACATTTTCAAGTGTACACAATTCTCTCCATGTATTCAATAAACATTTCCCAATCTTCTCTAAATGTATGTTCTTCTTGTTCCTTTAAAATGGCACTCCAAAACAATCCACCAGCTATTATTTCATTGATAATACCAGTTTTTCAAAGCTCTTGTGCTCAAATCCTGCTTGCAGGTTTCCCACAGGAACCTGGTTGGGCACTGAGAGAATAGGATGCTGAACTCGTTGGCCCACTGGCTTGACCCACCAGCAGGCTCTTCTGATGTTCTTATGGCTGTCGCATGATGAAAGGCATCTTAGTCAATCACATCAGTTTTAGTACATCAATCAATTAATCAAGCAATGAAACCTCTAGGATAATTTTTCATTTCTGGATGACACATAAATGTTGCGTATCCTGCTATTGAACTTGCAATTGGGTGTATTACAACTAAATACAATATTCACCGTGTGCAATCTGATTTAGTTAATCCGAATGTTTTTAAAAGTAATACAGTGGTGCCTCGCAAGACGAAAAGAATCCGTTCCGCGATTCTCTTCGTCTTGCAGTTTTTTCGTCTTGCGATGCAAGCCCATTAGCGGCTTAGCGGATTAGCGCTATTAGCGGCTTAGCGGGCTTAGCGGATCAGCTGATAAGCGGCTTAGCGGCTTAGCGGATCAGCTGTTAAGCGGCTTAGCGATCAGCTGTTAAGCGGCTTAGCGGATCAGCTGATAAGTGGCTTAGCGATCAGCTGTTAAGCGGCTTAGCGGCTTAGCGGATCAGCTGTTAAGCGGCTTAGCGGCTTAGCGGATCAGCTGATAAGCGGCTTAGCGATCAGCTGTTAAGCGGCTTAGCGGCTTAACGGATCAGCTGTTAAGCGGCTTAGCGGCTTAACGGATCAGCTGTTAAGCGGCTTAGCGGCTTAGCGGATCAGCTGATAAGCCGCTTAGTGGCTTGGGAAAAAAGGGGGGGGGGGAAGGAAAAAACCCCTGCAGGAACTCGCAAGACATTTTTGTCTTGCGAAGCAAGCCCATAGGAAATTCGTTTTGCGAAGCACCTCCATAACGGAAAACCCTTTCGTCTAGCGGGTTTACATCTTGCGAGGCATTCATCTTGCGGGGCACCACTGTACTGTGATTGATGAAGGAAACGCTGCAGATCTACTGGGGTGGCTTAGGCACACAAGTGGCTCTGGTTATTGGGCATTTGTCACCAAGAAGGTGCCAAGGAGAACATCATTGGCATTAGTGTCCCTGCTCATCACAAAGGCATCCTGGTGGTGGGCTACCTGGGCAGCTGGATTGAGCACAATTGATACCTCTCCATGGCTAAACTGTGCTGAAATAGAATCTGAAATGGGTTTTCTGCTTCAGGTAGCTTCCTTGGTTATGTGTATGCTCTCTGGGTTCCATTCATGGAGGATAAAGCCCAGGACTGCCAAAAATCAGGGAAAGTATTCATCTTATACCCAAATCATTACTTTTCTCAATGAAGTTCCAACAAAAGATGATGATGTTGGGAATTACGAAGGGTTGCAGAACAAATCCAGATCCTTAGTTATATGGGTATGCAAACAAATCTCCACTGAACTATAGAGATAGGCTGTCAAAAGTGGTACTGGTTTTTTGTTTTAAATTCAACCTGGGACTTTCTTGATGGTTTGTGTCTTTATTAGCATTTAAAGGAAAAGAAAATTAAAGGGTTGTAGAGGTTTGAAAGCATCTCTTTATTTGAAAATGGCAGAGGAGTTGGGTTTAGGCCAAGTAATTAGGCACCAAACTTGAAATGAAATGTCTCTCTTGAAATGAGAATTTAAATGAATTAGCTGTATCTATCGCTGGGCTTTGAAAGAGCTGCTTAATTTGAGGGAGGGGGAGAGGAGCTAGGTATAATCCCAGTTTGGCATTGTACAACTTAATTATAGGCAGGCTTGACAACAAACAAAAACGCCGAGCCATGCATGTGGGTTCTGGCTTGCTCGACTTGGGGGCTCCGTTAATTATTTTACAAGTATTGGAATTGCTTCCTAATTAATTTTCTGTGTTCGACCCGATTGTAGGTCTGAGGAAATGAGGTTAGTTGGCTTGATCCTTTTCATCGAATTATGCAATTTCAAGTTTAAACTGCTTAGCCATTAAGGTTACGTTAGGATTTATCGCTGTTGACAAGTTCCTGCCGCCTCGGCTGGATATGAACAAGCTCTGAGCCAGATGGAAAACTTTTGGCCTTCTCAGCCATAAGGGGGAGCAAAAGCATTTGCACAGAAGAAATGGTGCCAATGACTTTAGAAAGGAGAGTAAACTTTTTTATTTTATTTGAATATTTAGCCCTTTTCTTCAAAGGCAATAAATACATTTAGAAACAGAAGCACGGTATTTTTTTTTTTAAAAAAAACATTTAACATTTTTTAAAAGCTCTCTTTGGCCAAGCTTGAACACCATACCAAACCATAGCTAAAAACAAGACTATGGTTTCATTTGAACAAGCAGCATGCTTAAAAGTTTCTTTAATGCTACTCACTGGCACCAGCTGCCCTGCTCAGGAACAAGAGCAATGTAGTTGCAAATAAAGCTAATGCAATTCTATGCTGCATTAATGGAAGTATAGTGTTCAGAAAGGGAAGTAAAAGTACACTCTATTCTGCCTTGATCAGACCTCAACTGCAGTCCAGTATCCAGTTCTGGGCACCACAGTTTAAGAAGGATATAGACAAGCGAGAAGGTGTGCAGAGTAGGGTGACCAAGATGATCAAGGGCCTGGAAACCAAGCCATATGAGGAATGGTTGAGGGAGATGGGTATGTTTAGCATAGAGAAGAGAAGATGTGATGTGATAACTAAGGTTATCAGACATCCCCATTTCCCGGGGTCAGTCCCCGGATTTACAAATCAGTCCCCTGGCAAAATCCATCTATTTAGTAGGAAGTTGAAAAGTGTCCCTGGATTCATTGAAAAAAATCTGGTAACCTTAGTGATAACCGTCTTCAGTATCTAAAGGGCTGTCACGTGGGAAATGGAGTAAGCTTGTTTTCTGCTGCTCCAGAGGGGAGGACCTGATCTAATGGATTCAATGACAGGAAATGAGATTCCAGCTAAACACTGGGAAGAACTTCCTGATGGTAAGAGCTGTTCAACTGTAGAACAAACTTCCTCAGAAGATGGTGGACTCTCCTCCACTGGAGGTCTTTAAACAGGGCTTCTGTCAGGGCTTCTTTAGCTGTGATTTCTGCATTGCAGGAAGTTGCACTAAATGACCTTTGGGGATCTCTTCCAGCTCTGCAGTTCTGTGCTTCTATGAAAGCAGGGTACAACAGCAGCAGCAGCAGCAGCAGCAGCAACAACAACAACAATGCTGCACCTGGTGTGTCCTGACATCCAAATTTGGGGTCCTGGATGTTTTTCTTCCAAACAAGCCATGAATGTAAAAGGAGAGAGGAAGGAGTGTGAATATCAGCTGATGGGAAAGGGCTGCCCAAATCTCTGAGCAAATGGCTCCTTTGAACAAAGGATATGCGACATGCATAATTATGATATTTATCAGGATTGGCCATAGGCTCAACTGGATGTCCTTGACAAGCCTTTCTCTTGGTCTCATTTTGCCACTTGTAAAATGGGAGGACAACAATTCATTTGCTGCAAGTTTAGTATTTCCCAAACTTAAAATGACTATGTACACCATGGTTCCCTCATCTCAACATCAAGTTATCTGAAGAAGCAGAAATGAACAAGATACATTCTGGCCTAGCAAAACAAAGCTCCCATAAAAACGCCCTGGCAAAAGTGTTCAAATGTGTAAAATATTATTAGAAAGGGTATGCAGATTGGCTTTTCCGCATGAGGAAAAGGACAAGAGGGAACTGGCCTGTACTTCAAAAAGGTAAATTTAAATGTCAGTAGGAAGCCATATGCTTAATTGGGTTGGAGAACTGATTCCCACAAGGGATGTGCAGGCGTCCCCAGCCTGGATGTAAATCTATTTTTTAGTATAATTAATCCTGGCTTCTGTGTCAGGAGATGTAAATGGCATTTAAGATCTCTTTTAGAACTTTTCATCTATGTTACTAAATTGATGCCAAGGTTGGGGTGTGTGTGTGTGGGAGCATGTATGCCTCCAATTTTAATGTGTGCATTATCCCAACTGGTTTTTCCCCAAAATTATTTTTATTAAATATTTTCTTGGTTTACAAAAGTACATGTGCTGTCTCTTATTTTCAGGTTGTAAAGGCTTTCTTACAAATCAGTTACATTTGTTGTGAGACATTAGTGTTGAGTACAGTATAAGGTTGGGGAAGAAGAGGGGTGGGGTGGTGAGGTTTATATTCTCTTGTATAGTGTACGTGTGGGGTTTTATGTACCTGTCAGCTGGGTAGGTTCTCTTTCTATTCATTTATTATATTTTCTTAGTAGTGAGAGGTATTGGGGGGCAGGGTGTTGGTTGTCTGTGGTTGGCTTCATTGGGGTTTGTTTGCATTTGTGAGGGAGGGACGGCTTGTTGGGTTAGGTAAGCCAGATTGATTTGTATGCTGTTGGTAGATTCTTATTGTCTTATTGGGCTGTGTATGTGATAAAGGAGAGCCATACTGGGGTAGGAAGGCGTTCTCTTCTATTTGTCCCTGGGTAAGTTCCAGTTTATTGGTTAGCTTTTCTAGTAAGGTCGTTTCCCATACAATTTGATACCATTAGTCCATGTTTACTCCTGACAGGTCTCTCCAGTGTCTGGCCATGAGGCTTCTGGCTGCTGAGAGTAGGTGGGTTATAAGCTCTGTATAATGTGAATGGTCATTATGATCTTGAAAGATGTTCAGTAGGGCCAGTTTTGGGGTGAGTTCTAATATCTGATTAGTTATTTTGCATATCTCTAGTAGGACTGCTGTCCAGAAGGGTTGGATTTTAGGACATTCCCACCACACGTGGAGATATGTGCCTGTGGAGGTGAAGAATCTCCAACATCTTGGTGAGGTTCTTGGGCGTATCAGTGCCAATTTCTGTGGTGTTAAGTACCACCTGTAGGTGAGTTTCAGAGTGAGTTCCCTTCTTTGGGCTGATATGGACTTAATGTGAGGTTTAGACCACCTTCTAGTCCATTGGGTGGGGTTAATTTCATAGTCTACATCATGCTCCCATTGTTCTTTGATTGTGTCAAGGGGGTTTGTGGGATTTTGGAGCAGTATTTTGTATATTGTGGATACCATCTGTTTGCCATGTCCCTCTGCTGTCAGGAGAAGGTTTTTGAAGTTGTCCAAGGGCCTAGCGGCTGCTGATTTTACTGCTAGATTGTTTAAGAAGGCATGTAGTTGATGGTGTGTTAGTGAAGGTATTTGGGTGTCCTTTAGTTTGCCATGTATTTCTTGTGTTGGTATGGGTTTGTTGTTGTTGTTGTAGAAGTCTTTTAGAGAGTGTAGGCCTTTGGCTTGCCAGGTTTTTATCTGGAGGTTTCGTTCTGCATGTTGGAATAGTGGGTGATAGGCCAGGGGCTTAGTGGGGATGGGGATAGTTTGCCTACTTTCTCCTTTCATGTTTTAAGCATGGACTGTGTGAACCTGTTCAGTGTTGTGGGAATTTTCTTTTGCAAAATAATGAAGAGTAGGCTTTGTATCTGTATCTGAGATGCCATTCAGCCTCTATGAAAGCAGCAGCAAAGGTTAGTGTAAAGAGTAGGCTTTGTATGGAGTAGGCTCCAATACCTTTCCCAACTGCTGAGGTGTTCAGAAGGAGAATTTCTGTGATGCGATGCTAAGCCAGAAAGCAAAAGTCGCATCTTGTTAGCCTTGTAATTTTGCATGCAATATTTACTTAACAATCAAAAGTGTTATTGTCACATTTTGAAAAACACATCATTAACTCCCTTATTTGTGCCATTACTACAGCCCATCATGCATACAAGCCCACCAGAACTCAGCTTGCAGACCAAACTGGTTTCCCGGAGCAAGACTCAATGCTCTCAGCCCTGATTATAAACCAGAGCTGGCAAAACAGAGAGTGATTTAATGAAGTTTTGATACAGCTCATCAAATACTGAAATGGGAAGTTGCAATATTAATTTAGAAACTCATTATCATTTCAATTCCACTCATTCTAAACTGCATTAATAACGGGGCAGATCGTGGCATTTCTGAAGGATGATGTATCATTCAAAGGGCAAAAATATCATTCAAAATTACATTTCATTTGACACCCAAACATCAAGCATATTCTTCTTATAACCATGTAATCATTATTTTTCTTTTGCCATGTGCTTCTTCCCACCTAAGAGTGGGGGAGAGCATGGAGATGTCTTTCAGGAGGCTGTGACGATCTTTCGGATGAGGCCACACAGAAAGCTTCTGTGGTTGGAGAGAAAGAAGTGGAGAGGAAGTGACCAGCTGTGGCTTGCCATGGTTCTCCAGCCTTTCAGGAAGCAAGAAGAGCTTTTTTTTAAAATAGAATAATAGAATTGTAGAGTTGAAAGGGATCCCAAAAGTGACCTAGTTCAAGCTCTCTGTTCTTGTTCTGCTTCCTGGAGATACACTGGAGTAGACCCAGAACCTTCCCTGTACAAAGCATTTGCTCTGCCACTTGGTGGGAGACTTAGAGCTCTTATGAAACAATTTCTAAACTAGAATCATGGCTAGCTTGGTAGGCAGGTTCAGAATTATTGGAGCAGGAGGCGTTGTGCAAAAGAGGCCAGAGAAACCAACCAACTGATGAAAATGAACAAGAAACAAATTGTTATTACAGAGACCACAATGGTTAAAAACAGCAATGGAATGAACGCTGCTACTTTGATCAGTAATGAGGCACAGGAATTAAAATTATGAATTGCAATCTGGATGTAATGGGCACCCTCTCCAGTGTCGAACAACTGTAAGACTTGCTGCCATCATCAGGTAAGTTATGAAGTCCTTCAAAGAATCATAGAATTGTAGCATTGGGTAGGATCCCCAAAAGGTAATTGAGTTTAACCCCCTGAAATGCAGGAATCACAGCTAAAGTATCCCTGACAGGTGGCTATCCAACCTTTGCTTAAAATTCTCCAGTGAAGAGATCTCCTGGTCCATCACCTTCTGAGGTAGTCAGTTCTATAGCTGAGCAGCTCTTACCACCAGTAAGTTTTTCCAAATGTTTAGTCAGAATTTCTTTTCTTGTCAGTTGAATCCATTGGTTCAGGTCGTATCTTCTGGAGCAGCAGAGAAATATGCTTGCTGCTTCTTTCATGCGACAGTCCTTTAGATATTTGAAGATTAGTGAGGTCCTGGCAGGGCCGGCCCACCCATGAGGCAAGGTTAGGTGACTGCCTCAGGTGGCAGAATCCACAGGGGCAGCAGATCCCAATGTAGATCTTTATCCTGCCCCCTTGTTTCTGATGTAGATCTTCACTTACCCCTTCTTCCATGGTGAGGAGGGAGACACCATTCTGTGGTTTGCCTCAGGAGCCAAAATATCTTGGACATTTATAGAGTAGATGGAAAAAGGCCAATCTCATGGTTTATATCAATTGTCTGAGCCATGGTCAGTTCAAACATTAACCCTAAAGGGGTGTACTCATGGGCAGGACCACCACATATGAACAAAAGACCCCAAGTTGCCACAATTTGTCCAGCATTGTGACAAGACACTTTTGATAACTTTACTAAGCAAAGAGGGCTATAAATACAATCTATGTCTTATTTTGAGTGCATTTCATCTTTCACCAAGGATGATCAGAAAGGATGCTTATCCCAAATCTGACTCCAACAGATATAACCAATGAGCTCACCCAGGTCTCTCTCCTAAAGGTGCTTTAATGTTATCAAGGTCTCTGAGGATTTGCTCACCTATGTATTCTGCTGGATGTAACTATTCATTCAGGGAGACCCTTCTAATGTTGCTTGAAGGCAACACCCAGGAAGCAGAAAGGCTTCAAAGTACAGTCACAAGCAGCAGGATTCAACCCTGGGCTGATGTTGTGCATCCCAACATTTCTTCCAAGTCTTACACTTTGTCTTTTTATTCAGATGCCAAGGGGCATTTCACAGGCAACATTCTGACCATGTTTTAAGTGTATTTGTCAATCAAGTAATTCCCAGGCAAGTCTACTCAGAGTCCAAAGCAGGTGGTGTTTGCTTCTAGCATCATCAAGAACACACACACACAAAAACAGTTAACACCCTGGGAAGCTTTTGCACATGCTCCATTCGTCATCTTTGACTTGTTGCATTTTAATCTAATTATTCTCTCATGGCTTTTTAATAAACCTACCGCTGGCACCTGGCTTGATGCTGACAGGTTCCCTGGGACTGCAGCTGTTTGGCTCTGAAGCCGTTTCTGTCAAGCAATGGGGCAGGCAGCAGAGCATCCACCCAAAGGCTCTGCCTCGCTCTGTCTTTCTGTCACTCCTCAAGAAGGTTCCCAGAACCCATTTCCTTCTCCTTCAGAAAGGGGGACTGAGTGATTGATGGCCATTCACAGCCTCCAAGGAAAGGGAATTGGTTCCAGCAATGCGTTGATGTGGACTTTGTAATGCCAGATTCAACTTTCTCTCTCTTTAGAGAGACTCCACTTACTTTACACCATGGAAATAAAAAAAGGCAGCCACACAATCTATGTGTTTATGTGAGTTTTGTTGTTTTCAGGGTATGAAGGAGCGTCTCCACCCCATTGTTCAGCCCGGACACTGAGATCCAGTGCTGAGAGGCTTCTGGTGGTTCCCTCGCTACGAGAAGCCAAGTTACAGGGAACCAGGCAGAGGGCCTTCTCGGTAGTGGCACCTGCCCTGTGGAACATCCTCCCACCAGGTGTCAAAGTGAACAACAACTACCAGACTTTTAGAAGACATCTGAAGGCAGACCTGTTTAGGGAAGCTTTTCATGTTTAACAGACTATTGCATTTAAATATTTTGTTGGAAGCCACCCAGAGTAGCTGGGGAAACCCAGCCAGATGGCCGGGGTATAAATAATAAATTATTATTATTATTATTAATGCTAGGGCTGTGTCTCAGATTTGGCCCATTCCCAGACCAAATGGGGCCAATTCACCTGGGCTGAATTAGATTAGCCCTGGATTGCCCTGGGTCAGCTCGGCCCCCCTGGATTAACCCAGAGCTGTCAAAAGGTGTGATTGTTAGGTGGAAGTGGTAGGATAGAAGGAGAGAAGGTAGACATTCTTCCTAGAAAGTAAGCCCCCTTTATCTCACTGGGACTTCCTTTCAAGTAAGTGGCTGGTGGGGTGGCATGGGAAGGGTGTTGTTGCTTAGCTGGCTTCCCAATACCACGAATTTCTGCCCATTACTGAGAGGGGGAGGCAGTAGGCAGTGGAAATCTCTGATGCTCCTGTCACTGTGCCCATGCCATATGGATCTCCCCACCACTTCACTGATGTGCAGTGCTGGAAGGCCAGGTGAGCAACACCACACTCCCTGCACTGCCCTACCAGCCACTACTGCTCCCTATACCCCAACCACATGAGCTAATACAATTCTAGGTTACATCCTCAGAAGTATTGTGTCCAGATCAAGGGAAGTAATAGTGCCACTCTATTCTGCCTTGGTCAGACTCCACCTGGAATCCCATGTCCAGTTCTGGGCACCACAGTTTAATAAGAATATTAACAGGCTGGAATGTGTGCAGTAAAGATTGACTAAGATGATCAAGGGTCTGGAAACCAAGCCTTATGAGGAGCAGTTGAGGGAGTTGGGTATGGTTAGTCATCTTCAAGCATCTGAAGGGCTGTCCCATCGAAGATGAAGCTTGTTCTCTGCTGCATTACAGGGAATTGGAATAAATGACCGTTTGGGTCCCTTCCAACTCTACAATCCTATGATTCTGTAATGAAGAAGGAAATGGAATTGAAAGGTAAAGTTATAGCGGGAGATGGATGAATGTGCCAGTCTGAGTTTCTCTGAGTTTCTCATTTTTACCATCTTAAATCCAGTTCTTCACATTTCCACATCAATTATCTATTTTTTTTATAAAAAAACCTTACGAAAATTCATCAGCATTTTGATGCAAATTTCCCCTGATATACATGTTGTTGTATGCAGTTTTGACTAATATACACATTTTTGCATGCACTTTCCCCAAACAGAATGCATTTTTGTATGTTCTTTTAACCAATTGATACATTCCAATGCACACTTTCCCCAAATATATGCAATTTTAAAAACATGTTGGTTGGCTGAAGAACTGAATTGCAAAATTCAGAGAATTGCACATTTCTTAGAAGAATCATATTTTGGTTTCTGTATTGGGTGGAAAAGTATGACTTGGGTCGTTTCTCATTAAAAAGCAAACAAAACTGAATTTCTCCTCCACCCCTCACTGCAGCACTAAGACCTGTCAAAGATACCAGGTTTGTGTCTTGTGGTGGAGGGAACAGGGTCTTTAGGTATTTTTTGAGATGCCGAGGGGGAAACAAGGGTGCAAAACCAGCAGGACCGAGTTCCTGCCAAAGCAAAGGCAGGGTGACAGCTGCCTTCTTGGACAGAAAGATCCCCATGGCAGTCCTCCAATCCAAGCGGGTCTAATTATGGGCCACCAGCTCATGCATTCCTCTTTGAAGGAGATCTGCCTCGAAATCCCCTCCTGTTTGCAAGGTGAGCACAGCAATTTGCAGGCTGAGCAGCGCCAGCAGGTTTGAGAAAAGGTCGAGGGCCTGGGAATCCACACCCCTTGCCTTCTGGGATTCATGACATGAAACAGTGGAAGACGCTGCTGACGCAGGAACTGCCCTTTCGCAAAGGTCATGCCTCCTCCTCCTGATTTTACTACAGAGCCCCCAGAGAAAACGGAGAGGAGGCAGGCTAGTGTGGAAGTCAGAGAGCTCATGCTCTGCTCTTACCCAAATAGCATCAGAGAAAGACAAAGGCAAGAGAGGAATCTGCATGCTTCAGGAGGTGATTTCTTCCCCCTTCCCCCCTCTCTCCTTCTTAGAAAGGTCTGTGAACAGCTTTGCTTAGAAACATGTGTAAGCAGTGCTTTCCCCCCAGAGAAATAGGTGCCGGTACTCACCATGAAGTTGTTACAATAATTGCCACACTTTTTAACCACAAAAAAAGCCTGTACTGCATACCCTGAGTACCCCCTGGGGAAAAAAAGCACTGGTGTTAAGAGTGTCACACTGGGATCTGAGAGACCAGGGTTTAAATCCCCATGAAACTCACTCAGGTGAGCCTGCACCAGTCACAGTCTCTACTACTAACTTACCTCACAGTGCCGGATTTACGTATAAGCTAAACAAGCTATAGCTTAGGGCCCCACTCTCTTGGAGGCCCCCAAAAAATTTAATGGAAAAAACCCTGGGTGTACATTTCAAAAATATAAGATAAAAAAACAAATAAATACATGCAGCAACTGTGTTTTGTGTTGTGTAGGCTCCTATGATGTAAGTAATGGGCCCTGTCTGCTAGGCTTTTGTTATGTGCAGATGGCTTTAGATACCTATTAGGTCCATAAATTACCATATAGCATACATTCAACACAAAAAACAGTGGCAATTTATTGTTGACAAAGGACAGCTGGACATATAAAGGGCCCCATTACCTTCAGTAGCTTAGGGCCTCATCAGACCTAAATCTTGCCCCGCTCACAGGTTTTTGTGAGGATAAAATGCATACCACCCTGAGCTCCTTGGAGGTAGAGGGTGGGGTATAAATGCAATTTTTAAAATTTGGCTTTCCCTGAGCTCATTATTATCAATTTGATTTGCACAGGACACTTAGGAAACTATTTGCATCTAGCAAGGAAACAGAAGAGGTGTGAGAGCTGTCACTGCTCAGTGGCAGAGCCTAAGCTCAGCCTGCAGAAGGAGTCCAGGTTCGTTGCTTGACTTCTCCAGTTCAAAGCTCTCAAATGGCAAGTGCTCCACCTTAGAGAGCCAACACCTATCCAAGCGGATAATGCAAGCCTAGATCGACCACTTCATGTGTTTCAATCGGCTAGAGATGGAGAAACTCACACCACTAGAGGGTAGCAGAGCACATGTGTGGGATTGCTAACTTCAGAAGACAAGGCCTCAGGGTCCACCATGTTTTTCTACAGCAATGGACATGCACCAGTCTCTGCTAGGGGGACAATATACTGTGCCAAAACTGTTTGCATGCAGATCTCATTTCATTATATTTCATTTCCAGTTCCATTAATTTCATTTTATTGTATTTTATTTTTATACCCAACTCCATTAAACAGCACAGCTGCTCAAGCAGCTAAGTGAATATAGCTAATGAACAGGCATGGCAAAAGCTAGATGGTTCAAGAACTAAATTGCTTTTGGAGTGAGCAAAGCAGAATGAGGAAAGGAACTTGTTTTGCAAATGATTTAAAAACTTGCATAAATCGTGGGAGTCTCTTTTTTTAAGTGTACAATACGTAGTGTTAAGTGGGTACACTTGTTGCAATTAAGTTAGCAAGGGAGGGTGGAAGTCCATGGTCAATAATGTACTTTAAGCACATTTTCTATATGGATATTGATACAGACCACTCGTGACAAGAAACTGATATACTATAGCACAAACAGGAACAGAGCAGAGGAGCTTAACTAAGGGGACTAGCAAGGAGGGGGCCAAGTAAGCAATGGATTCTGGCTATGCTCATGAAGTGATTGCGAAATATAAGTATGGATGTATGAAAGCCTCAGGCAGAATCATACAGAAAATTCTGTGCACCTTCTTTTAAAAAAATCATGCACACTCCAGTCTTGATTCTGCCTCGACTCAACATAAGAAGAGCCAGTTGGATCAGGCCAGTGACGCATCTAGTCCAACATTGTGTTCACACAGTGGCCAGTCTGATGCTTGTAGGAAACCTGCAAGCAGGATTTGAGAACAAGAGCCCTCTCCCCTCCTGTGATTTCCAGCAACTGATATTCAAAAGCATTGCTGCCTCCAGCTGTGGAGGCAGAGTCAAGCCATCATGACTAAGAGCCATCAATAGCCCTCTCCTCTATGAATTTGTCTAATCCTCGTTCAAAGTCATCTAGGTTGGTGGCCAACCTGGAGAGATCGGCTAGAGAGAGAAGATCCTTGGTGTGGCCCAGTATGGCAGGTCTGAGGTCACTCTGTGCTGTCAGCCTTAAGCTGACAGGATGGATCCACCAAAAAGAACCAGCTCTCTTGAGTGGAAATGTGCATGACTTGACTCTCTGACCCCATTTTCTTCCATATGGTGCCCTACAAGAGAGAAATGTCCCGTCCAGATCTTTTGGATCTTTTTTTTTTTTTGCTGTCAATTTAATCTGACTGCCTTGCCTGGGACTGTCTATTTCAGCTCAGTGCAGCTCTGAAGGAACAGCAAATTCATGAAGGAAAAAATAAACCCACACAAGTTACAATAATTTAAATAATTGGGTGTTTTGTGTGTGTATGTGACAGCATCAGGAATACACAATGCTCATCCACTGTAAAATCCTGAGGGACTGCAGAAAACAGGAGCAGATGAATCCTTGTGAAAGAAAAATGCTATTTTCATGCAAATATCCCTCCGTAATAAAATACCCAGGGAATATAAAATGGCAAGGAAATGCATGAGATACATACTGCCTGGTTTTCAAAACACAAGTGTGCCTCTCCTTAAAAAAATAGGACTGATTGTATTAACAGTAATGAATGAAGGAGCATTTTAACAGCAGAGCAACAAGGAGGGCAAAGAAGGCAGGGGTGTGTGGAGGACAATGATGACACACTGTTTGGTTTTTATTGTGAAAGGCAAAGAGAGGCCAGGTCTTTGGGAATAAGAGAAGCCAGGGAGATTTGTAGAACCAGAGGAAGCATTCTTTAAGAACATGCCACACCAGGCAGTCTCCTGCCCCCATTATATACTACACAGTTCCACAAAAGCACTGGGGAAGGGGGCAGCCAGAATTCAGCTGCAGAGGAGACTAGTTCATCTGTCTGTGCTTCTCATGAGTCCTCTCCAATTCCCAAACATCTGGGCCCACCACAGTCTTCCCGTCAGATATTCTGCAGCAGACTACCCAGTGCAATATCTTGCAAGCTATTAACAAGCTCTTAACCTGTTTGGGGGGGGGCAGAATCCAGTGCACTGCTTTTTGGAGCTTTCCAAATTAGGTTTATTAATGTCAGATTATAGGAACGGTTTGAAAACAAACGTGGGCTGGGAGATTTCTCAGCACTAAAACCAAGCAAAACAAAAGCACCCCAGGCCCTATTAATCTTGCCGCTAATAAAAATGAAATAGACCCATGGCCCTTTTCTGGAGATGAAGTTCACTGTGATTATTTCTCTGCACCAGCCGTGAAGTGCTCGACTCCAACCCTCCAGAATACATCGGCTGTTTGGAGAGAGATCATTAGCTCGGACAGCGGGGGAGGTGTCACAGTACGGTAATTTATCAGTTGCCTATGGAGAAGTGAACAGCTTTCTCTGGATCATCTGAAAACGCCAAGAACATTTTCTCTCTCGAGACCAGCAGCGAGGGGAGATCTTAAAGCTGGGATTTTTATCTGCTAAAATAGAGTTTCGTCTTCTACAACTGGGCGTATTATGCAGTGCATTTAAAACAGCAACAGCAACCATTTTTTAAAAACCTCCACGCTCTGAAACAGCAGTTGAAGCCGTGCATTTTAGAAACACCATTAGTCAGTTTTATAACTGATGCTGGAGAAGGGGAGGCATTTCAAACCTGGATAAGAAAATGTCAAATTTACCTGTTGCTTTTCAGAGATGCAAATATATTGGTGCATCATCCTTAAGCTGGATCGTGCAACCATTATAGTAACCACAGAATCCTTTTAAGCCCCAGCACTCAGCTGAGCAGAAGCAGGTGATGAAATCCATGCCGCCGTGCTGGCACTCTTTCCGGGTGGTGGTGCAGCCCACCCACTTGAATACTTTCCACCTATCCCATAACCCCCTTCTTCTAAGCTAGTGCCCCTTCTGCCCTCAGATCCCTGAGTGCTTTTGAAGTGTTGTTTTCCCTCAGTCAGCTGGGAGAAGAATAAAAATAGCATTTCCTATAGAGTTATGTTTAATGGCAATTCCCTTCTCCATGGATAAGATTCTTCTATAAAGCTTAAAGGTAAAGGTAAAGGGACTCCTGACCGTTAGGTCCAGTCATGGGTGACTCTGGGGTTGCGGCGCTCATCTCACTTTATTGGCCGAGGGAGCCGGCGTACAGCTTCCGGGTCATGTGGCCAGCAGCGCCCGGAAACGCCGTTTACCTTCCTACCGGAGCAGTACCTATTTATCTACTTGCACTTTGACGTGCTTTCGAACTGCTAGGTCTATAAAGCTTACTTGGAGGCAAGTCTCTGTCAGCAGAGGTGTCCTGAAGCTTTAATTAGATGCTTCCTTCTTGCAGTTTTTGCCCCTGCCATTGCTTCCAGTTCAGCATAGCCTTTATGGATGCATAGACTCTTAATTGGCCCTTAATTAAACCATTCTTGTTCCTGGGGCACTGAGGCAGGGGACCAGTGCTTTCCTCTCTTTGTTGTAATTATGAAACAGCACTATTTAATTACAAAGGGGGACATGCTATTTGTCTATGCAGTGCTTCTCCTGATTGGCTCAGGTGTGTTTGGCAGGGACTCCTTCCTATCACAGTGTGGCATTTTGCCCCCCTTTCATACCATGGACCCTTAGCTGGTAAACATATGAGCTGTTGCACCACACAAGAGCCCCTGGAATCCTGAGATGGGATGTCCCATGGCGTATATGACTGATGCATGTAGTTCTCACTGAGAGTTCAGGGGCTATTCTGAAATATTTGCAGTGTGGATTTGCATCTCAGAAGCTCCTCCTCTCCCCCCCCCCCACGACATTCCTTTTCTGGTCTGGGCATGCAAAAGGGGACTGGAGTTTCCCCCTCTTGCAGGGGTGGCTCCAACTGCTGTCTTCAGCTTCCTAGCACCATGCCCTGTGGAGGGCATCACTGTGACTGTTGGAGTGAGGAGGTTGCGGTGGTGTGATGTCCTGGCAAAGTTACATGTAGGGGAGCACAACCAGTTCAGTCACACCAGATGCAAAGCTTCTGGGGGGCCACAGTAGGCACCTCAACTGACATCCAACAGAAGGTGAGAGGCTGGGTGGGGGCAGATTTTGGTGTTGCACGGGGCGCCACTGAAATTTGAGACTGGTCCTGGATCATCACAACAGAGGGGAGGACCTGAACCAAAGGATTCAAATGACAAGAAAGGAGATTGCAACCAAACAGTAGGAAGAACTTTCAGGAGGTAAGAGTCGTGGAGTGGACTACTTCAGAACGTGGTGGACTCTTCTTCCTTGAAGGTTTCTCAGCTGAGGTTGGAGGTCCACCTGTAAGGAGTCTTTAGCTGTGATTCCTGTGTTGCAGGGGGCCATACTTGATGACCTTTGGATTCCCTTCCATCTCTGCACTTCTATGAGTCTAACATCACTGGCTGCCTCCATTTCCAGGTGACATGTCAGTATCATTGCCAGCTCTGTTCCTGACTGCTTGCTCTGGTGCACCAGGTAAGGGGAGGTCAGTTGCATCTAGTCAGTTGCACCTGGTAGATGGGTGTCTGTCAATTACCCCCTCCCTCTGTGCGTATGTATATATCTCCTTTTCTGGGCTGAGCAGGCATAGCATACAACATACCTTCTGGTGATGTGGTGGCAGCATAACTTTAATGTAGTGTAAATTTGAACCTAGGATCTCTCTATCCTGCTCCATACTATTGCATTTTATTGTGAAGTTTTGCTCAGTGGTAGAGCATTAACTTTGAAAGCAGAAGGCCCCAGGTTAAATTTCCAGCATTTCCTGGTAGGGTTGGGAAGGATTTATGCTTAAAACCCTGGAGAGCTGCTGCCAGTCAGTGCCAGCAATACTAGACTCGATGGAATCAATGACTTGGGTTCCTGAGTTGTTGATGATGATTCCATTGTTATTTTATTCTTAACCTTTGTAAGCCTTTTAGGATATTCTGTAAATATCCACAAATTTTATATTGATTCTATGCCTGCTTAACTATGATGGCTCCTAGGAGTTGTAATTTTGAGGAGGCTGCCAAATATTCTTCACTAAAGGTCCCAACGCCTGCCTTCTTCCTTCACATAACTGCAGTTCTCAAAGTGAGAAGAATAAGACGGATTTTATTGAGCCTGTTTAAGAGGAGTCCAGTTCATCACCACCCCTGAATTCTACGAGACTTCTTCTTGCAACTAAAACTTGACAAATGTCATGTCCCCTTCTTTAGGAAATTTGAGGCTGGCAGCTTTCTCCCTTTTCAGAATGTTCCAAAACAGTTGCAAAACTGTCAGGTGGAAATTGCCACAACAGAAATCATATCAAGCAACATTTTGACAAAACCTCTTTTTTATTTTGCTCTAAATTTTCTCTGCTGATAGGATTTCAACCCAGCTCACGTGAATCAAGGTTTACTCGGAGCATCGTCCGGGAGCCTCAACACTCACTCTTGTTTTGTGTGTCGGCATAAAGATAGATATAATTTTGAAAATTGCAGCGGAAAAAGAAAGACACAGAAAATTACCTCTTTCAACAACGTTAAGCCATTCTGTTCCATTAATATATTTCTGAACCTGAATATTGCAAAGGGAAAAGTACATTATCTCAGAGGACGAAGCAACCTGGTAATGTATTCTGGCCATAATGCGGTCTCATTCAGGATGCAAAATGCAGGGTGTTGGAAAATGTAAAAAAACCACAGAGACTTGCTTAATGTGGGGTTTGAAAAACAACTAAATCAGATGGATGCATTATCCGTAAACTTCCCAACCTGCCACTGGCTTATGTTAATTTCTTTTTTTCTTTCTTTTATTTTGAGGAAGGGTTTGCAATGTTTATTCTTCCTGTAATTGAAAGCCCTTTCGGTCACAAGTCATATCACAGCCATTAGTCACTGCATTTCCTCATTGGAGGAATATGTAAGCAATGAGAATGGCGGGTGGAGGGACCCCAGTGAGCAAGATCCTGCACCACATTGTCTTGCCCAATATATGCCCACTCAAATGTTCCGATCTGCAGAATACACACTGCTACAGATGCCACATAATACCCTTTTTGCATTTGTAAGGACTAGATGTTTTAGTGTGCCAGCCTACACTTTGGAACTTCCTGCCTATCGATACCAGGCAAAAAGCACCCTCAATGTACTCTTGTTCAGTGCCTGCTAAAAACATTTTTGTTTAGAGAAGCCTCCTCAAATGTTTAGAAAGCCGATGATGTGAGTTTTAATCTGTTTTTAAGTCTATTGCTATTTTAGCTTTTTGAAAGTATTGATAATTTTTATTATTGATAATAGTATTATTTAACCTTTTTAGTAAACTGCATCGAGTGTTGGCTTGTCTTTCATTTCATTTTTACGATCAAGTAGCGTATAAATTTTAAGGGGTAAACAAACAAAACATCCTGCCCTCTGCCCTGAACCATCTCTGAGGAAGGGAAGAAAGCAAATGGCACTGGAGGGAGAGGCTGGGATCAATTCACTTTGTCATTCTTCTGAGTCACAGCAGAATGGGGGGAGGGAGCAACAGTATCTAGAGTCCCCACCCTCCAAGGAGAGTTGCTTCCTTCTCCCTAACAAGCCCCTTCCTCCAATTTATCCCAAACATGGGAGAGGGTTGAAGGGAAGCCGAAAGAGTTTCCCCAAGGTTGGGTATATTTCTTAAGGGGCTACACACCCCTGGGCAGCTCCAAATCATGTCAGTAGGGCTTTCAGTGGGGATGGATAAGAACCTAAGAAGAGCTTGCTGGGTCAGGCCAATGGGGCATCAAGTCCAGTATCCTGTTCTCACAGTGGCTCTGGGAAACCAGCAAGCAGCATCTGAGGGCAAAAGCCCTCTCCTCTCCCGTGGTTTCCAACAAGTGGTATTCAGAAGCATTGCATTCTCCAACTGTGGATGCACAGCTACTAGCCACCGACTGCCCTTTCCTCCATGAATGTGTCTAATCTTATTTTAAAGCCATCTAGGTTGGTAGGATTGTGCCCCATGGCTATCCCTCTCTCTGCTGCAGCAGTCAACACCTGCCACCTCTCAGGGGCCACCTAATGGTCAGTTTGCCTGTACTTGAAAGGGTGTGGTATTTAATGAGAGAGGGCACGGGGGCAACGCAAAGCATCTCAACCTGTTGAGGGTCACAGGATCTGCGTGTCCTTGAGTCCTGCTTGCATTTCTGCATACATATAATTCTCGCCGCCTAGGAGAGGTTTGTTGCAGTGGCTGGAGGCAGCAACTGCAAGCTGCCTCGCTGTTAATCAATGCTTTCTCTGCTGTTATCTTGAGCATTGCGAGCCCAGATCTTAAGTTTCGATGAAATTAAATTAAATTAATGTATACATTAATTACCCTCAAACATCCTCCTCTCCGTCTTACACTTTGCCTCAGAGGCCACATTGGCAAGGGAGAAATGAGCGGCGCCCCCCGCCCCAAATGAAAAACCTCAATTATATTTTGCAAATAATAGGATGATTACAGTTTTTATGTTTGCATTAAATTGAGGGGAATTATGAGATATTTAACTGACATTTTATCCCGATAGCCCACAGCAAGCTAGGTAGCAGTTACATGCTGTAATAAATGTCACCATTTAAAAATTAATTGCTACACTATCTAACTTGCTGTGGGCTGTCTTGTTAAATATTAATGGGATGTCTTGGGAAAAAAAGTGTTGTGACTTGAAAGAATTATTTAGATGCAGACGGAGTGGCTGAGGAAAAGCCACCAGCTTGTTGAGTTGAAAGCGTGGTGCTAATGACATGGGGACTTTCCTTTCTTAATGCTGCCTCATCCCCACACCCATCAGCCAGGATTATCTTTGGCAAGGCCTTGCAGGTAGCGTAAGGCACCTCCTGAACTCCTGAGGAAAGGGGTTTCTGGCTCATTGCCACAGAAATCCCTCATGCCCAAAATGAACATTTCAAGTCAAAACAGAAGCTGGCCAGCGAGTGCGAGTCTACACCTTTTTTTTTTAGATCTATGACTCCACCTATCTCCTAGCTGCTCCTAGCCGCATTTGGTCAAGCTACGGGGTGGGAACAATCCATATTTCCTTTTCTTCAATCTGTCCCGTGTAGCAGCGGTGGACTTTAAGCTTTCCAGCCAGGCCTCTACTGTTGTGCGCACATGCACGTATGTGCAAGGGCCCTTCTGAGCAGCCCTAGCCATCCGCCTCAATCTATGAGAATGAGGGAGTTGGGGCACATTTACTTGACCTGCTCCAGAACCAGGGGTGACCCCCAAACCAGGTAGGGAGACAGCTTGCCATAATTTTTAACAGCTCTGCGGGGGATGAACATTTGTTATTGTTATTTAGTCATTTAGTCGTATCTGACTCTTTGTGACCCCATGGACCAGAGCACACCAGGCACTCCTGTCTTCTACTGCCTCCCGCAGTTTGGTCAAATTCATGCTGGTGCATTTCGAGAACACTATCCAACCATCTCGTCCTCTGTCGTCCCCTTCTCCTTGTGCCCTCAATCTTTCCCAACATCAGGGTCTTTTCCAGGGAGTCTTCTCTTCTCATGAAGTGGCCAAAGTATTGGAGTCTCAGCTTCAGGATCTGTCCTTCCAGTGAGCACTCAGGGCTGTCAAACCAGCATCTGTTCAGGGCTGTCCCGAGTTGACCAACAACTTACTGTTAACAACTTCATGGTGAGTTCCTGCACCTATTTTTCTTGGGAAAAGGCATTGCAGATGCTGCTTATGGGAAACCCTCAAACAGGATTCTAGCCCAAGAGTCCTCTTCCCTCCTGTGGTTTCCAGTAACTGGTATTCAAGAGCATTGCTGCCTCCAACTATGGGGGCAGAGTATAGCCATCATGGCTAGTAGCCATTGCTAGCCCTCTCCTCTATGAATATCTTCATTTAAAGTCTTTGCTGCCTCCTGTGGGAGCGAGTTTCCTAGTTTAGCGATGTGCTGCATTCAGGAGGGCTTTATTTTCTCTGTCCTGTGTCTTCCCACATTGGATGTTCACAAGTCCTAGTGTTTTGGGAGAAGGAGAAAAAAACTTTTCTCTGTCCACTTTCTCTATGCCTCACATAATTTCATAAACTTCTGTCTACATCATCATTGTGCAAGACAGATGTGCCAGGAACCTGCGGCCAATTGTGGATGCCCAGTGTGGGTCCTTCTCCTCCTTGTCCCCGAACTGTTCAAACACCAGAGGCCTCTGTGTGTCTGGATGTCATTACCACAGCAAATACCAATGTTTCTGCAGCAAGTACAGTTGTTACGTAACGTGTAAGGCTCAGGTGTGATTTCTTCAAAAGCTTTTCACAAGTTGCAAAAAAGCATCTGCTTTGGGGCAATTTGTCTTTTTGTGGGAGCACAGTGAAGAAGGGTAAAAACATTCAGAATGAGGACAATAAGTTCTTACCTCATAGAATCCTAGAATTGTAGGGTTTGAAGGGACTCTCCCTTCCCCCACAAGGCTCACCGAGTCCAGGCAGGAATCATAGCTAAAGGATCCCTGACAGATGGTCATTAGACCTCTGTGAAGGAGAGTCAACCACCTTCTAAGGTAGTCTGTTATGCTGTCAAGCAGCTCTTATAATTCTTTCTAATGCAGCTGTTTTAACAGTGGTCTCCAGTGGCATAGCGACAGTTGCCAGCACCCGGGGGAAGGAAAGTATTGTGCCTCCTAATTGGCACTATGTGCTGCTGCTATGTGGAGCTTGGGAGCAGCGACAGGACATGCATGTGCGCCTCCTTGGACTGGGGTGCTGCCACCACTGAGATCTCGCTTTCCGCCCGCCTCCCTCACTGGCAGGGGACGCCACAAGGGCTGCAAGGACCTATCCTCTCCCAGGTCCTGCTTGATGTGCTGTTAAGGTGAGGCCGGTGGGTGGAATGGGGTGCAGCTCCAATCAGGGCAGCAGCTGCAGAGATGCGCCCCTAAAAATATTTGTGCCTGGAGCAATCGCCCTGGTAGCTCCCCCTCCCACTATGCCTCTGATGGTGTCCTATGTTATTGACCAGATACCCTCACCAGCAATCTGGCTGCCCTATTCTGCACCAGCTGGAGCTTCTAAACCAGACCAAAGGTCAGCCCCACATAGAGCGCATTGCAGTAATCCAGACTCAAGGATACCAACACATAAGAGGTGAGTAGCTAGCTCTGCCTTCAGTGACAGGAGGACCCTCCTTGCTTCAGGAAACAGCCTACTTTAAACGTCAATCACCTCCAACTGAATAGGGGAGGCTCTACTCCCTTGGGGGCTTCTGAGCTGGGGTCCTTGGGGGAGGGAAGTGCAAGGTCCAATGCAACTGGAGAGGTGCTGGACAAACAGGGTTCGCTCACGGTAGTGTACCTGGGTTGTTAGAAACCTCTGGGGCTGGCTCTAAGGTTAACTCCTGTTCTCAGTTCCCGGTCTCATATCTTGAAGATGGGGAATCCAACCCCAGGGTCATGATAAGATGATTCCGTTGTGGCATTGTGAAAACATAATGTTATCCATATTACATTATCTATAACTGTTATGGATTAAGAGACCCTGATTCCCCCCCTCAAATAATGTAGTGAAAGTACTACCAAGTAGGAAAAGAACAGCTTTCAAGCAGGGTGAAATAAGTAAATGGGGGTTTGTGAGAGTAAAGGTCTCCAAAAGCACATTTTTTTTTGTCGGAAATGTTTCCCTGTGTGAAGCATTGCTGCTGCCAACGCGCAAAATTACTTGGTTCATAAATTGAATCGAGTAGGTTTGCAATTCCCGAATGTATTAGCAAACTCCAGCTTTGTTGCAATGAAATTTAATATTTTTGTAATTCAAACTGAGATTGATGTGCATTAATTCATGTTTTCTCTACTTGTGCGGTCTGTATACCTGATTGTCGAACCCCACATCATGTTTGTCTATGCTCATATCCTGGTTGTTGTAATATTTCCACAGAGCCAGTGTTGTGTAGTGGTTAGAGTTCCAGACTAAGGATTGGGAGGCCTGGGTTCAAATCTCCACCAAGCCATGAAGCTCACTGGATGTGACCCTGAGCCAGTCACTATCTCTCAGCCTAACCAACCTCACAGGTGAGGATAAAACAGGGAGGAGGGGAATTATGAACACCACCTTGGGCTCCTTGAAGGAAAGGTGGGATATAAATATAAACATGTGAAACAGGTAACACATGTAATACATGTTATAGATACATACCTAATTCTGAAAGGCATGAAAACTTTCTCACCTCATATTTGAGAGGAACAGCAATCATTCTTCTTGCACCATTGACTCTGCCTCCAAGCTGCTCAACTAAACAAAGCATCCTGAAAGCAGTCAGTCAGAGAAGCCTGTCATTCTGATGCATTATTATTATTATTTATTGAATTTATATACCGCCCTATACCCGGGGGTCTCAGGGTGGTTCATAGAATAAAATCAAGATATAAAACCACAAAATACCTAATAAAAATAAAAACAGCAACCCAGTACCGCTTCCCCCACAAAAAACACCTTTTAAAAGAGCATAGGATGTCAATCAGATCAACCAAAGGCCTGGTTAAAAAGGAACGTTTTTGCCTGGTGCCTAAAGGTGTATAATGAAGGTGCCAGGCGAATTTCCTTGGGGAGAGCATTCCACAGACGGGAGCCACTGTAGAGAAGGACCGTTCTCATGTTGCCACCCTCCGAACCTCTCAAGGAGGGGGCACACAAAGGAGGGCCTCAGAAGATGATCTCAGGGTCCGGGGAGGTTCATATGGAAAGAGGAGGTCCTTGAGGTATTGCAGTCTGAGCCGTTAAAGGCTTTATAGGTCAAAACCAGCACTTTGAAGTGGGCCTGGAAACTAATTGGTAGCCAGTGCAGTTGGACGAAGATCAGTGTAATATGCTCAAACCGTCTTGCTCCAGGGAGCATCCTGGTCGCTGAATTCTGCACCAGCTAAAGTTTCCGAACCATCTTCAGAGGCAGCCTTACTTATAACACATTGCAGTAATCTAAACTTGAGGCATAGCTAACTACATTGGCAACAGTAGTTAGGCTATCCCTGTCCAGATAGGAGTGTAGCTGGGCCACCAGCCAAAGCTGGCACGGCTCTTAGGGAAAGCTAGATGCAGTGGCGTAGCGTGGGTTGTCAGCACCCGGGGCAAGGCAAGTAATTTGCGCCCCCTAACCCGTGGATTTGCGCCCCCTAACCTGTGGATTTGCCCTAACCCCAGATGTTGCGCCCGGTGCGGCCGGCCCCCCCTGCACCCCCCACGCTATGCCACTGGCTAGATGTGATGGTGGAAGCACTTTGTGGGCTTCGAGCATGGCATTCTTCTATGGAATTTGGAGCAAGCTTGCTTTCTGCTGCTCCAAAGGTTAAAGCCTGAACTGATGGATTCAAACTACCAGAAAGGAGGTTCCTAGTAAACATGAGGAAGAACCTTCTGATGGTAAGAGCCATTCGACAGTGGAACAGACTCCCTCGGCGGATTCTCGTTTGTTGGCGATTTTTTTAAACAGAGGTCAGATGGCCATCTGATTTAGCTGCTATTTCTGCATCGCAGCGGGTTGGACTAGATGATCCTTGGAGTTCCCTTTGAACTATTCAGTTCTATGATTCTATGAAATTGTGTTGAGAGCTTGGGCGCCCTGCCAAGAGATGGAATTGTGTTCCTCACAAAATATGCTGCACTTAATTTTCTACTCCACCACCAATGTGTGTGTGTGTGTGTGTGTGTTTTGGGGGGTGAACAGGCTTGTGGTACAGGAAGCCCCAGATGGTCTTGGAAGGGGGAGCAAACCAGACTTATTTCAAGCCAGCTAAAGAATTGCCCAGTAAAAGAAAGAGGCATTGAACCCCTGCCTTCGAGCTCCCAAGCCGGTAATTGACGACAGGATCATCTTTCCTCTTTCTCCAACAAAGAGCCTCCAGAGGCCTCTAAAACACAGCAAAAACTCAAGTTGTTGGCTCTGAGACGCCCCACAGCCCTATGGCACTTGCTCCTTCCTGCATGCAAATTACTTCATTCATCTCTCTCCTCCCCCCCTCCGCCTAAAAGCTTTATTAGCGTTAGGGGAATAGCAAGCCTCATGTGTAAAGTATTGAGCCGGCTGAGAAAACGCATAGCTCTAAATAGCGGCAACAGCGGCAGCAACATCATCAGTGTGCAAGGTCTTTAGCCTCCATTATGGGCAGTGTAACACATTTTCTGCTCTGTCTCGGAGGCAGAGAATTTCTGCTTACCCCGTGCACTCCCAGAGGAAGCTGGTGCATTATTCATGCCAGTTTATTGAATCACACGTGTGCCAACAGAAAGCCTTAACCCCATTATTCCCCCTTGCTCCTTCTCCACCCACTTCTTAGTGACACCCTGGAGAGAATCACGTAAGAACATGACATAAGAAAGCCGGAAGAGCCTGCTGGATCTCGTCCAGCAACTGTTCTCACACCGACCAACCAGATGCACTTGCGGGTGCTTGTGCACGAGTAGTTTTGCACTGGCAGCCTTGTACCTGGTGTTCTTAGAAACCCCCACCAAAAAACCCCCACCCAAATCAGTGCAGTTTTGAAAGGTTCAGTCCACCCATCCTGGTTCAAAATGGCATACATGGGTGCAGAAAAGTCTATTTATGTATGCGACCACAGCTGTGCGATTGCTACTAGCCCAGAGATGGAAAGAAGAAAAAGTCCCTACCAGAGAAGAATGGCAGATCAAATTGATGGACTATGCCAAAATGGCAAAAATGACCGGAAGACTCGGAAATCAGGAAGACCAAAATTTAAATAAGGAATGGGGAAAATTTATAAGATTTGGATTATTATAAAAGATGCTGGAGGAAAAGACTAACGATTGGACCCACAAAGGGGAGGAGGGAAGTCCAAGAGATTATGTGGAATCTTGTTTCTATATTGTAAGTTGATACGTTATTGTGAAATTTTAATTTGAAAAACCCAAATAAATAAATTTACCCCCCCCCCAAAAAAAAACCAATATGGCATGCAGACATAGATGAAGACCTGCTCCTTGATATCAGGAGCCATCATGCAAAAGTTAGTTGTGACATTATCTTAAGAAGTGTCTAGATGCTCAGAGAGCAAACAAACAACTTTCCAAAACATTTAATCAATTAGTTGGTATGTTTTGCTTTATATTAAAAATAGAATCATAGAGTTGGAAGGGACTCAAAAGATAATTTGGTCTAAACCTCTGAAATGCAGATGTGGAATACAAATTATGTCTATATGTAAGGAGCAGTATGGCACAAGAGGTTGATCCATGTGGCATCCCTGGAGGTGAGAACTCTGTCCAGGGTGGAAGGAAGGACTTCTGGCACGACCTAACGCTTCCACCTCCGACATCTCCATCAGGGCACACCCAACATGACTCTTGAAGGTGAACACGCACCATTTGCCTAGCTGCAAACCTCCTGCCACAGACCCTTTCTGGAGAAAGAGAAAGTATAATCCTGGCTGAAATTTGCCCCATCCAAATATATGCTTTCCCAAGGTGGGGGGAGAAAGATTGCTCAGTTGTTCAGAGCCGGATATCAAAATTGGTCTATTAGAGCTGATTCTTTCAAGTCAAATATATGCTTACCTGCTCCTTGCCGAGAGATTCAGATCTTCGCCATGGGAAGGGAAGAGGGAGGCTTTTAGCAATTACACCTGACTGAGCCTGTCTTGTTCCAAAGCCTCAATATTGGAACGCTGGCTTCTTAAGGGATGTGGTTTTAAAAGAGCAAAGTCTTAAGGCAAATTAACTCCCGTTAGGAACTAATGAAAACTACAGCCGGTGAAGTATCAATTGGCTCTCCACAGTGTGCACAAAACCATTCAGTGGTGCCAAAAGTCCTCTTGAGAATTGCCTTAGACTCATCACAATGGGAGTTGTAGATTGATGTACTGACTGAGCCAGTTGCGTCTTCTAAAACTTATTTGGGACAGAGGGGATGGTTGGCGACGGTGCTGCAAATTTAATTTTATGTATAAATCTGAATTCTGGCTGGGGCAATTTGAACACCTCTCTTGCACTCTAGCAGTGAGAGGGGGTGGTGAGAGAAATGTGTTATGCTGACATTTTAATCCTTCAATATTTGCACATCCTTAAATGTTGTGATGTATTCCTCCAAGCAAAAGATACATGCAAAAAAATGGCATTTTGGGGAAAAGTGTGCATTAACAGTCATATATTTGTGAAAATAACACACACAATGTATTAAATTAGGAGAAAGGTCTTGTAAAATAGGTATATTGGGCAGAATTACATGCCAGCTGCTGACGTAATTTTCACAATGACTTCTTCAAAGAATTGCAAACTGGTGAAGAAAGATGTATAAGAATGGGAAAATGTGCAACAGAAATTGACAGCTCTGTCCGTCCCTACCTGCTCTGATCAAAAAGAAAGGTACCCTTGGTTACAACCCTTTGTCAACTGCTTTGGAAAGCACAGAACTGTAACATTGGAAGTGAACCCAAGGTTCATCTATTCCAACCCCCTGGAATGTAGGATTCACAAGTAAAGAATCTCTGACAGATGGCCATCCAATCTCTGCTTAAAAACATCCAAGGAAGAAGTCATTGTTGCTGTTGTTTCTTGCTGTTGTGAGTGGAAAATAATCATTTTTTAAAAAACCGGTAGCCTCTTTTCACTGCCTGTGTGTGCAGGGATAAGTGAGGGGGCACAGGAAGGCGTCTCTACCAAGCAACAAAAAGAGAGTGGGGAGCTGTACAGCTGTGGCAGATTCAGCTGGGGAGAAAGGTGGCAAGCAGGTTGTTGATCACCTGCCAATTACTGCAGCTCCCAAAGTACTTCCACTTTGACGTAACACAATGCTAACACATTAACTACTGGGAGAAAATGGGTCTCTTCCGATTTAGGACTCCAGTGTTTCTTTTGAGGAGTATTCCAATGTGCATTTGTTCACTTGGTGGCTTGGCAGAGGTGAGACTGCCACCTGCTCCTTTTGGAGCAGCAATGACTGGCATGGTGACATGCAGTCGGTGGGCTTGCTTGCTAATTCCTCTTGCTGAGGGGAGCAGTAGGAGACTGATTTGTAGGCAGAAGTTCCTGGGTTCAATTTACCTATTTATTTATTTGTTTGTTTGTTTGTTTGTTTGTTTGTTTGTTTGTTTGTTAAATTCCTGTGCTGCTCTTCATCTGAGGATCCCAGGGTGGTTTACAATATAAAAACACAAAAATATGTAACATAATAATAAGCAAAATGGAAACCCCACCCCCAGTTTAAAGGGCCAAAGGTCTGAGAGAAGAGAAATGTTTTCGCCTGGTGCCTAAATATATTAACAAAGGCACCAGGCAAGCCTCTCTGGGGAGAGAGCATTCCACAAATGGGGAGCCATCACAGGAAAGGCCCGTTCTTGTGTGGCCACCGTATCTTATTATATCCCAGTAAAGCTGGGACTGACTCTAGTCTGAAACCTGAGAGCACTGGTACCAGTCATTTTAGGTGATACCAAGCTAGATAGCACCAGGATCTGGAGTTCTGGATATGGTATTAAAACAGACTGCATTCCTGGAGCCTTTGCTGTTTGGCTTGTCTCTGAGGAGACACACAGAACAGGCCACTGTCTCCATTGGCAGTTTGTTGAGTGAAGCATCCCCACCACTGCATGGTGGAGACAGATGACGAAGCATTCAGAACTACAAAGCCTTCAGCAAATGCATAAAAAAAGAGACCATTTGGTTTGACTCATTGCTCTGTGACCATTAATGGAAATGCTTTGCAGCCATTGTTAGCATAGAACTTCAAATTTCCGAAGGATTGTCACATGGGAGACGGAGCAAGCCTGTTTCCTGCTGCCCCAGAGAGAAGGACCCAAACCAATGGATTCAAACTGCAAGAATGGAGATTCCGACTAACGTTTAGGAAGAACTTTACAGTGGTAAGAACTGCTTGACAGTGGAATGGATGACCTCAGAAGGTTGGAGGTATTTAAACAGAGGTTGGATGGCCATGTGTTAGGGATTATTTAGTTGTGATTTCTACACTGCAAGGGGTTGGACTAAAGGATTCTTTGTGTCCCATCCTGCTCTACAATTCTATGATGAAGGTGGAAATAGAACTGAAAGGCACAGTTACAGCTGGAGACGGATGAATGTGCCAGTTTGGATTTATTTCTCATTTTTGCAATCTTAAATCCAATTGTGGTTCGAGGACCCGACCCCCGCGAAGTGAAATGAAGACACAAGGACACGTGATATAAGGTTGATGGGCAAGAAAAGGCCACAACTTTATTGATTACAGCAATGAAAAGGTATTGGCTTAGGCATTGGATCGAAACAAGTGGGTTTATTCACCAGTAGGTGGAGCCTGTTGATGCTAATCCAACTATAGGCTCACCCCTGCTGTCACCGAGGGTCGTGCCATGGCCTCCCGCCAAGCAGGCATCGGACAGAATACACGACCGCCAGATTCCTTTAACGGAATACCCCTAAAATTGAAGGCATAGGCGATGGCCACACCTAGCATTTCAACACACCACAACACATTATTCCAATGCCTAACCTACCCACCAAGACCACGAAAAGTTGTGACGATTGCTACGAGGTAGGCGAAAAAACCAAAAAGCCTAATGCCAAATGGAAAAACTCCTACCAGGCCCCCCGGGCAACCAACCTAAGGTCCATAGCAAGGCCAATGACCTAAGCCCTAACTAAAAGGGAGTGGAGGGTGGGTGACTCGCGATGGGACGAGGAGGAGGAATGAGGCCAGGAAGAGGCTGGCGCTGCAGCAAAAGGCTGCTGAACACGCCCCCTCCGCGGCACCTGGTTGGGTGGCCACCGGGGGGGCGTGAGCACCAGCCAGGTGAGCTGGAGGCAGGGGGCAACGCCCCCTGCTGGGTGGTGCTCGGGCTCCCGCCCACAACCACTCCCCTCTCTTTCAGGGAGGAGAGTCTTTCTCCACATTTTGACACAGTTCAACATTGGAACAGATTGGTGGACTCTTCTTCATTGGAGCTTTTTAAACAGATGCTGGTCTGCCAGTGATTTTTTTGGCTGTGATTGCTGCATTGCAGGGAGTTGGACTAGATTTATCCTTGGGGTCCCTTGCAGCTCTATAATTTTTTGTTTCTATGATACCTTGTATGTTCTTGCAGTATGACTTCTACAGCCCCTGAAGCCAAGCCATGGTTTGCAATGGCCAGATGTGACCCCTGTGAGATGGATGGGGCTTCAGAACCATCTCTTCCTCAGAGCCGCAGTTTCTGGAGGACTCTGTCTCCCAGATCCAGGCCCATTACAGTCTTCACATATGCTGGACCTGCTTTTTTCCGCACTACAGTGGTACCTCAGGTTACATATGCTTCAGGTTACATACACTTCAGGTTACAGACTTCACTAACCCAGAAATATTAGCTCGGGTTAAGAACTTTGCTTCAGGATGAGAACAGAAATCGTGTGGTGGCGGCGCGGCAGCAGTGGGAGGCCCCATTAGCTACAGTTGTGCTTCAGGTTAAGAACAGTTTCAGGTCAAGAACAGACCTCCGGAACGAATTAAGTACTTAACCTGAGGTACCACTGTATTGTTATCAACATACTAAGGAAAAAAGAGAGCAGCAGAACAGTGAAAGTTAAAATGATGTTCTAGAGAAATCTATTAAATAGGACATTGCCGTATATTTCTTATGTAGAATAAACCTATTAATATGTAATTATTCAATAAATATTAATAAGAGCTCATTTCTGGTGAAATAGGAGTTTACATGTCCTTAGAGTTTAATTAACACAAAGACTATATTAGTTCTGCGTTTGCTCTTAGCCTAAAACAACACCTCAGGAAATGCTGTTGAATTTTGGTGAATTTTGTAAATATATTCTCTCTTTCCTCCTGAACCCCTCAAGCCTCCCTCATACCAGAACAGTTTTCTGTTTTGTTTTTTTAAAAAAAAGATATTCCACCGCAACCCTCCTCCCCAGAAAATATAAATTCCTTTTATCTGGATTTTGTTTTTCTAATTTCCTGGCATTTTTTATTTCTAAAGAGAGAACTTCAAACCTTATCTCAACAATCTTGATAAAACTTTGAAATGTTGTGATATTTCCAGGATTTTTGACAAGCTGGAATGTCAGTGAAATGTCATGATCAATTTGTGTTCTTTCTACGGCAGAATTCAAAGCTTCGGCTTTCCCTGCTTTTATTCATTTAATTTTTAAACGACTGGATGTTATTCTCCCACTCTGAAGGAGAAAACACATCTACTCCTCTGAGCGTACAAATATTATTTTCTTTAATATGCCACCTAACTACTCTGTGTTGTTTTGGTTGTACCTCCGAGGTCTAAGAATAATGGCTTTTCACGTCTGCACAGTTCCTACAGATGGAGACTGTTTTGCAAGGGAGGGGGCTCTTGCAAGGGGGGGGGATGTCAGATGTTGGGGTTTGATAAGAATCTGGAACATTCTGTGCCTTCTAAGAGCTGTGTGTAAGACGTCAGAAGGCAGTTGGTTTAAGATTGCCAGGCTTGTTTTGGTGGAAAAGTCTCCCCAGGAAGACCTGAAAGAACAAACTAGCAAATTCAAATAACACTTAAAAGAATAGGGATGGGAGTGAAATTTCCTCAGTTCACCTACTTCATTTCCCCTTTCCCAAAAATAATGCACTGACACCTCAGAATTTGCAGTTTTCCGAAACATTTGTGTTGCACTTCTGTGATGTCATGCAATAATTGTGCACAAAACAATGAATCTGTTATTAAAAACAAATGCAATATATTCTGGGAAATAGCTTGTAGAATAAAGCAGAATTATGTGCAAAAATATAAATCAGGAGAAATGTGGATAACAGTGCATTCAATTTTTGTAAGAAATGTCGTGGAAAAGGTGAGGGGAACTGAACTTAAGACTGAGAAAAGTGAGGAACTGAATGAAACCAAAACCAGAAAATTCATCAAACCCTAGGTTTATTATTATTATTATTATTATAATTAATTAATTAAATTTGTATACCATCAACAACTGATTGAGGTGACGATTCATGCCTTATCTGAGGCAAATGCACATGCCTTATAGCTAAACCTTAGCTTTTAGGCTGTGCTTCTCATGTTCTCAAATATTCTCCAATAATGGTACTTTCAGATGGGTGTTTATTGTGGGGTTGGCATTCTCCATGCATGCTTTAAAAAAACCACAACGCCTTCCATATGATGTCATCAGCTCAAAATGTTAGGCTGTATCTTCACCATCCTATTTAATTCAGATTTACCCTTACTGGGGGAAGCCCACCAAGTAAAAAACCTGTTGCCAATTACCTCCTTTGTGCTATCTCAGTGAGTATTAAACTCCTCTCTGGAGGCACCGTGAGCAGTCCTTCCCTTTCCACAGCCCTCTAAAGCAGGTCAGTTGTGTTATGGACTAGGAGTGGAGCTGGAGGGCTGTGGCTTGGCTGCAGTAGATCCCACTGTGGAGAGAAGAATTGAACTGTCGCCATCCTGCCTCAAAGACTTCATTTGCCCAATCACTGCAGCAACATCCTGAAAAAACCTGATGTTGGGATCCCCCTCCAGGACCCAGGAGTCATCACTTGTGCAAAATATTAAAAACAGTGCTTCCCAAAAGTTCATATCCCATGCTCAAAATTGAATATGGAACATTCTCCCTAAATTGAAAAAAAAAGTTTGAGAAACTTTGGTATTGCTCTTTTAAAATTAAACTTTCACCTTGTTTCCATGGACAACTTTACCTTGTTAGCTACCAGTGACCTACTTTAACTATTCCTTCTCTCTTGGGGAGCCATTGATCAGAATCTCAGAGGCCTTCCGCCTGGGTTCACATTTTCAAACCCTTCAGATTTCCAGCAGGTTATTCTAAGAAGCACTATTCTCTGCTGGCGCAGGAACTTTTAGAGACCGATTGCAAGAGCATTGATGGATTCTCACTTCCCTTAGACTTTCTGCCTATTATCCCTAATAGACGTCCAAGCCTTTTAAAGAGCACTTCCCATTGCAAGCTTATTATTTTGTTAACTTTTTTAAAAAACAAAACCTCTGACATGCATTGCTGGCGCACAAATTACCTTCTGCTTTCTTTACTCATTTCTAGGAAAAGGTGGGAAATAATGTTACATGCTCTGAGCAGTGAGAGATTTCAGGGATTCCAGGCACTTAGCCAGGGTTCGGTTTCCTTGGAATGAAGGTCAGCAGAGACTGTGGTGTCTACAGGCTATATAGAATCATAGAAGTATAGAATTGGATGGGACCCCAAGAGTCATCTAGTCCAACCCCCTCAATGCAGGAATCCCAGCGAAAGCATCCCTGACAGATGGTTCTACTTTCTAATGTATATGAGCATTAAGGTGGAGGTGCTCACAGCACTCACACCCCAACGGATCTCGCTTCTCCTTTAGTCACAGCATTGGACTCCAGCACAGATCAAGCATGTATTTCTGTCTCCAGCTTCTAGCCTGCTTTCTGCCCAGCTCACCCACAGCTACATTCCTAGAATTCTCTCCGCCTAGTAGCTAGGTGAGGGATGGGGATACCCACCAATTTGCCCAGAGGACACCATCACTTGGTTGTAGCTCTCATAGCCTAGCCCATTCTTTTGGGATGCTGACGGAGATACCCAAGTGGCCAGCTAAGGCCATTTTCTTACGATCGCCTCATTATTATTTGTTTATTTAATAAAACCTGCACACAGCCTGATTGCAAAACAACAACAACAACCTCAAAGTGGTTTATGAAGATAATTAAACAATGAAATTACCAGTAAAAAACAACATTCAAAAGATAAAATCAGTAATCAACTAAAAACAATAATCAACTAAAAAAAACAACAACGGACGCAGGTGGCGCTGTGGGTTAAACCACAGAGCCTAGGGCTTGCAGATCAGAAGGTCGGCGATTCAAATACCCGTGACGGGGTGAGCACCTGTTGCTCGGTCCCTGCTCCTGCCAACCTAGCAGTTCGAAAGCATGTCAAAGTGCAAGTAGATAAATAGGTACCACTCCTGCGGGAAGGTAAATGGCGTTTCCGTGCACTGCTCTGGTTCGCCAGAAGTGGCTTAGTCATGCTGGCCACATGACCCAGAAGCTGTATGCCGGCTCCCTTGGCCAATAAAGCGAGATGAGCGCCGCAACCCCAGAGTCGGCCAGGACTGGACCTAATGGTCAGGGGTCTCTTTACCTTTACAACTAAAAACAGATTAAAACATACATCAACATTCTACATGTCGGGACAGGCTTGTCTAAACTGGAATGGTTTTTTTCAGGTTCCAAAAAGAGTACAGTGAAGGCACCTGCCTGGTGTCAATAGGCAGGGAGTTCCAGAGTGTAGGTGCTGCAACACTGAATTATCAGTTCCTTGCAAATGTGGAATGGGCTTTTTTTGGCACTCGTAACAGTGCCAGTTCCACAAATCAAAGTGGTTGAGTGGGCATCCATGGGGCAAAGCAGGTAAACTTGTTCCAATTTGTTAAGGGCTTTATATACTAAGAGTATATGCAAGAACCTGATTCAATCGCACGAGGATCGCAGTCACAGCTTGTGCTCCTGAGCTTTGAAACGCCTTCAAATCTAAAAACAAAATCCGAGCCTGTGATGAAAAACTATTGTACTAGCTCCTCTATAGCTACCACAGAATTCAGTAGAGATTGTTTTGGTTTTGGCTGATAAAAGGCCTCCTGAGGAATGAGGCAGAACACACTCTGTCACTAAGGAGCAGCATGGGCTTGCTTACCAAGGTCTATGCCCACGTAGTTGGCACATGTACAGAGCCCTTTCTCACATGCATTGATGTGCGGACAGCAGGTAGGGGCAGATTCCGAGCAGAATAGCAGATCTGCTTCCAAAAGAAGTAGCAGGAGTTAAGGTTTCCTCTCAGTTTCTCAGTTGCCAATCTTCAGCTCAGTTCTCCACATTTCCATATCAGTTTGGAATACATTTCCTTTCTTTTCTTTTCTCGTCTTTTCGTAAGTCCTCATGGAAATTCACAAGCATTTCAGCACAATTTTCTCCATATGCACACTTTTGCATGCATGTAAACATATGCAATTTTGCCTAACAGACACATTTTCACCCAGCAATATTCTCTTTAATATTTTTGTTTGATATTTTCACCAACATAATCATTTTCATGTGCACTTTCCCCTGGTATATGGGTTGTTTTCCTTTTTTTAACATGGTGCTTTGCTGGAGAACTGCATTGCAAAATTCAAAGACGTACACATTTTGAAGGACGGGTGTGTTTTGGTCCATGTATTATTTCAGGAAGTGCAAATTAGGTAGTTTTGCTTTTAAGTGCAAACTCAATCAAATACGCCCCCACTCCCAAAACCCCTATTAGGACCTTCTGCATCTGTAATGTAAGTTGGGAGAGAGGAAGGATGTGGTGCTCTCTTCATCTCTTTAGACGGGACAGATTGATGCATTGCTGCTAGTCCATCTTAATTTGTAGCACCACAAGGCAGAAAGTGTAAGCAACAGTTCCCAGGAGTGATCCATGAGGTGACTCTATTGTTTTACACCCTTGCTTCCAGGAGAGCCACACTGAAATGTCCTAAACAGCCATGATTTGTGCCGCTAGGAATCTACAGCCAGTGGCTGCCATTTTTGTCTGAGGTTATAAACACATTATGTAGGCAGTTTTGCATCAGACAGATCTAAGTTGATGACTTGCTATTATCTCAGATCAGTCTAGAAATGCACATTCTTTCCCCAGACTTCAGCTGAATGGCTGTGATGTCATAGAACATTCATGAACATTACTTCTGGGGGCAGAGAGCAGAATGTCAACTTAGCTGAAGCCAAGAAATAAACAAACAAATCTTCTCATGGAGACTAGGGAAGAAAGAGGCTGAGGAAAAGGGGTGGGGAGACGCTGGGGTGGAGCAAGAAGTCAGGAGGACTGGGCAGTGTGTGTGTGTGGGGGGGGGGAGAGTTGGCATAGGCCATACACATAGGTCATAAAGTGTGCAGAAGAAGGCAACCAAGATGATCAAGGCTCTGGAAACCAAGCCTTATGATGTGATGGTCTTAGTAAGAGGCTATGTTAATTATATTTAATCCTTTACAGACCCACATGTGTGGGTTAATGGAGAAAGGAGAAAACAGCTGCTGCCTGTTTTTAAAACTGTGGGGTGAGCACATAAGGAGCCCCAGTAGCGAAGTATTAAATCCCATTATTAGGCAGATGAATGAAGCATAGGAATAGGTTACTAAACATTCTTTTACTCTGCTCAACTGACTCCCATTTTGCCCCCTTTTCAATGAAACATACCACAGACTGCGAAGTAAGTTTAAAACACTTTACTTACAGTTTCTAGTTCTCAGACATGCATCTTTCCTTTCACAAGAGCAATAAAATAATGCAGATAAAAATATTCTTAGAAATACAGCAAAGCAGCCTTGAACATGTGTCTGAGGCTGGGAACTAAGTTGAGGCATGCCTGCCTTTGTTGTTTGCAGCATGAAGAGAGGGGGAGACAGGAAACAGGCATTACTTCCTCTCAGGAGAAGAGAGTGTGTCACCTCACTGAGTCTAGTCATTAGAACTCTGTGGTCTTTAACCCCTTGTTTTCTGCTGCTCTAGAGGGGAGGACTCTAGCCAATGGATTCAAATTACAAGAAAGGAGATTGGAAGTCACTTTGGAATGCCATGGGCAAGATAAAGTGACTAACAAGTTCAATAAATAATCAGAACAGGCTAAACATTAGGAAGAACTTTCTGACAGAGCTCTTCAACAGTGGAAAGAACTCCCTCAGAAGGTGGTCTCTCTTCTTCTTTGAAGGTTTTAAGCACAGCTTGTATGGCCACCTGTCAGGGATTCTTTAGCTGTGATTCTTGCATTCCTGCAATTCTATAATTTTACATCCTGAAATTATTCCCACCAAGCACTTTCGTTGTAAGCTTGTGGACACCAGAAGTCCAGTCTGCTCTCTGTGCCTGCACCAGGTACCTTAAATAAGCCAAATGGAGATACAGAGGGATGCTTGCAATTTGTCTTCCTTAAAAAAAATGTTCTCCAAATTTGCTGCCATAGGAAATGTAATCTGTCTTGCTTTCCCTCTTCTGCTGACACAGTGTTGGACTAAGGCGGGCTCCTTCAAAATTAGGCCAGCAGATGCCACTTTCCTTGGTTTCTATGGAACATTTTTTTAAGGCAGTCTGTAAATGCTTTGCCATCTTGGTAAAAAGCTCAATATGAGGGCCTGAGATCCACAATGGCTTGCCTTGCTTTCCATTTGTTAAAAGCCCCTTTGACTGACCTTTTCCTTCCTCTTCTCCTCCCCCCTCCCCGATAATTTGAGAGGAGCCCCAGAGTCCCCTGGGAGAAGAACAAATTGAATACTTCCACTGTGGCACTTGAGAAACGTGGATTCAGAAAGCCAAACCCTTTCCACCTTCAGAGATATAACTAAATGTCGCCGAGGAATTTCTCATCTCTTGAGGCAAATTAAAGAGATATTGGTCTCCTTTGCACGTCTGACAGCTGCAATTCAAGCTCCCGAGGTACCCTCTCCACACCACCGCCACTCCAGTTTCCTTCTAGAAATTCATGTCAAACTGTCTGCACATTGGAGCCACTTTTTAATAGCTGTGCTGAACTTAAAATGAAATAGAGATATGCTTGCCCACAATTAAATTTTCATGCCAATCATATTCAGAAAAAGAGGGCGCTGGTATGAACTCCGGAGGACCTTAGCCCCATTACGATTGACGTTTGAATGTACCCTTTGCACACAGACTGTGGTATTTTAAAGGTTAACCTCATTCATACTTGAAAGTAAGATGGAGAATTCTTTCATTATTGCTGCCGCAGAGGTTTGCACGGCAGCAAAACACCGCAGGATTAGGAGACTAGCACAGATCCCCCAGAAAGATTCTAGGGCAGCAGGTATGCCCTCTGCCCCAATTTTCTTGGTTATTTGCAGTATCTTTAGAGGCAACTCAGGAAGCAACTGGGCAGGGTAGCTTCCAATGGCCTGGTGTCAATTTTATTTATTAAGAACATAACAAGAGCCTGCATGATTTGGCCAATGGCCCATCTAGTTTATCATAGACATTAGGATAAAGACCTGCCTGCACTTCACAGATTGAGCAGGCCTTCCTTTAGCTGGGCTGTATTTAATTCACAAAGGAATTCACAACATGAAGGGAGTTCCAAAGTCTGGGAGCAGCCACCCAGGCTGAATCTAGACGTACTGTATATAAAAAACCCCCTGTGAAAATGTTTTTTAAAAAACAAAAACAAACACATTTTAAAATATATTGAATTTGCCATAAGTTCACCATCACCATCTAGTGTCACATTTGTATAATGCATTTAAAACACACTTAAAACATTATATTTGCAACTGTATAGCTAAATCTCAGTAATGCCTATGACGGTGGCGGGACTGCTAAAAGATGGAACAGAATGTCTCAGAGGAAAAACCAGACTGCAGACTTTGATGTAATGTGTGCCTTGCTGGATATCAACAAAGAAGTAAGGGAAACATAAGGGATAGGGTAAACAAAGAGTTACCAAATGTTATTTTGTCAGGATAGAGAAAACACTTGCTGTGAAATGTATTGCCCTCTGACATTAACTGCAGCTGTGGTTACAAATGCAAACTGAGATGCTATCAGGGCAGGTGTCAGAAGCAGGGCAGCGATAACTCTCAGGGTGTCAGTGAAGTTAACTCTTTATTCAAAGAATCAAAACAGCTCAGGAAGCCAGGCCTAGTTAGTAAAGCAACTTTCCCCCGTAGAGCTTGCCCCAATGAGGCAGTTGTGAGGACTTCTCACAGCTCCCTGTCTCCTCCTCCCCTGGGTCCTTCACAAGCAATCTGAGACACCGAGGCCTTGTCATTCTTTGCTCCACCCTCTTCATACCTCTTTGGGTTTGGAGAGACCAGGGGGAGGGGAGCTGGGCATCACAGGAGGGGGAGACAGCCTGACTTCCTCACCACCCTGAGTCATTGCTGCCTTTTGCCCTCCTCTTCTCCAGCCTCCTCTTCTGCCTCTGGTTCTGGACTACTTTCTGCCACAGACTCTTCCAGATCACTAATCCTTGTCAGCCCTTCAGCTTCTGACACCTCCTCCCTGTCTGCTTCCTCTTCATCATCATTCCACCACCAGGCCCTGGCTCTGAGCCTTCATCCCTTGGGGGTTCCTCAGCTGGTGCCTTCCATCACTCCTCTGCATCCAGTCAGTGCATGACAGATGCTATCACCGGAAAAATTAAATTTTGCTGAGATTTCTGCATGCTGCTGATTCGGCTATTTGTTTTTCCTGCTATGCAGTGAACCTGGAGTTTCCGGAAACAAAATATCAGCTAAGAAATATAGCCAACTTTTATGCAACAGAACAGAGAACTAATTACAGTGGTACCTCAGGTTATATACGCTTCAGGTTACATACGCTTCAGGTTACAGACTCTGCTAACCCAGAAATAGTACCTCGGGTTAAGAACTTTGCTTCAGGATGAGAACAGAAATCGTGCTCCGGCGGTGCGGTGGCAGCAGGAAGCCCCACTAGCTAAAGTGGTGCTTCAGGTTAAGAACAGTTTCAGGTTAAGAATGGACCTCCGGAACGAATTAAGTACTTAACCCGAGGTACCACTGTATATCGTAAACCACCCCATGATCGTTGGATGAAGGGCAGTATAAAAATTTAATAATGAATAAAAAAAATTAAGAAGACCAGGTTCACATGAGAGAATATGGTCTTTCAGATAGCCTAGGCCTAAGCTCTATAGGGCTTTATAGGTCAAGACCAGCACTACTAGTACCACTCACAAACTTTACTTCATCTCCCAGACAAGTTGAGAGTGTATGATGCCTGTGGACAGACTCTCACAAAAATGGACCAGGGGCAACCAAGACAAAACTGCTGTGGTGCCACATGGAAGGTGGCCCAGGAATAGGAAAATTAAAATGCAGTCTTAGAAACAGTCTCGTGTTTTCCAGATGGCTGCATATTTGAAACTGCTTTGCCAGGGCCAGGAAAAGGTTCTCTCCATCATTTTTCTTTTTTATGGTGAGAATCAAATCTCTCCCCTCTCCCCTACCCCCTCAAAAACAGTTTCTGGGCATGTTAGAAAATAGCCTCTGCTGGGCTCTGAAAGAGAGCCTGGGTTCCGCACAAAAGGGCTTGCCTCCGAGCCTCCGTTTGAAATGCAGACTGTTCCTCTGCCTTTAAACGGCGGGCAGGCTTTTCAATAAAATATATAACCCACAGACTGCAAAATGATTAATGCGATAGCATTTCAGAATTTTCCAACCTGCAGGGTATCCCCAGCGCTCGCTCCACATCTCGGAGCAAAGCTGATTAGAAATTCTAATGGGCCATCTCATCTCACCTGGTAATGAGATGCCTGCCTACCTCGCTGCCTCTTTGCACAAGGCTGGCGTGCCAGTGATGGAGCCGCACGTTTGCCTGGTCACGGGTTACTCTACAAGGTTGATGGGGAGAGAGACTTCCATTAACCCGAGGAAGGGAGGAGAGAATTAACTCCATGGGTGTGGTGTGGCCGTCCATCTTTCCCTGAAGGCTAATGGCACAAGGAGGGGATGGGTTGAGGCCTCAATCACAATTTAGACTTCACGTCTCGCGGAGAGACTTTGACACATACAAGGTCTCCTACTTCCTTTGTGAAGGGCACAAGGGGGTGGGTGGGATGGCAATAATTGACTTGGTGCCCTAATACAGAGGTCGGTCTAGTTGGCGCCAGTAACTGGCAATACCACCAGCAGCAAAATGAATCTTGTCTTCCACTTCCCTTCCCTTACAGAATTGACTGCTGAATCACAGAATTGTAGATTTGAAAGGGATCCCCAAGGATCATATAGTCAGACCCCTTTCAATGCAGGAAGCACTGCTAAAGAACCCCTGGCAGATGGCCATCCAACCGCTGTTGTTTATTTTTTTAATACATACAGTTTTTATTGTTCTTAACAATAAATATAACAAGGAAAGAGAAATAAAGACCAGATGAGTCCACCACCTTCTGAGGGAGTCCATTCCACTGTCAAACAGCTCTTACTGTCAGGAAGTTCTTCCCAAGTTTTAGCTGGAATCTCTGTTCTTGCCATTTGAATCCACCTGTTCTGGTCCTCCCCTCTGGAGCAGCAGAAAACAAACTTGTTCCACTTTCCATGTGACAGCTCTTCAACTATTGGAAGATGGATATCTGGAGTCTGCTCTTCTCCAGACTAAACTTACCCAATTCTCTCAACATTGGGCATAGCCGGGGGAGGGGCAGCTGCCCCCCATCAAATAGATAAATAAATAAAAATACTCAGTGCTTTTTTTCTATAAAAAATGTTTAGGGTACTCCTGCGTTCCCCCAGAAAAAAGCACTGAAAATACTTAACTAACTGACCAATTGTGTCACAGATAACTCTGTTCTCCCCCCCCCCAACATAAAACCTGCCTCCCCTAAAATAAATCCTGGCTACACCCATGTTCTCAACCATTCCTAATGAGGCTTGGTTTCTAGGCCCTTTATCATCTTGGTCACCCTCTTCTGCACATGTTCCAGCTTGTCAATATTCTTATAATGTACCTCACAGGGTTGTTGTGAGGATAAAATGGAAAGAGGAAGACCTCCAGCTTTTTAATACTAATACTAAAACGAACACTAATACTAAAACTAATACTATTGCCAGCAGCATCCCCCACACCCAAGATCCGCATGGGACAATATTAGAATATTATAGAATATTATACAACCGATACAAATAAAATAGCATTTTATACAGCTGATACAAATTTGAAACACCACATCTCAGCAGATGCATTTAAAAGGCAAAGGTTTACTAAAAATCAGACCTCTTGGTTCCCTCCTGACCTGACCTTGGCATGCCACGTTTCAGAAACTCTGAATATGCCGTGGGCCTCAAGCTGAGGGCGCTAAATTGTTTACCTGTTGAAGGATGAATGAACAAGAGAAGGTGGAAACAGCACAATTCAATGAATAGGAAAAAAAATCTGGCATTGTTGACATAGCCCAATATCCAGCTCAACAAGAATTGTCTGCATCCCTTCAATAAGAGGATTGAGCTGGCTCTGTCCATTAAAAGTGAATGAAATAGATTCATACACCACAGAGGTTTAAAATTTAGGCTGCATGTTATGAGCGTTCACGTTTACTATGCTCTTTCAGTTTGATATCTCTGTTTTCATCATCTGTAATGGAAATATAATAATCCTGTCAATATTACCCTTGCATTCTTGAAAAGTATTTCTGTGGGAGTCAACCTGTCATGTTATCTTAAATTACAAAATCGTGTATCCAGCTGATTAGATAACCATAAAATTGTAGAATTGGAATGGAATCCAAGGGTCATATAGACCAACTCCCTGCAATGTGGGAATCACAGCTCAAGAATCCCAGACAGATGACCATCCAACCTCTGCTTAAAGGCCTCCAAGGAAGGAGAGTCCACCACCACCTTCTGAGGGTGTCTGCTCCACTGTCAAACAGCTCTTACCACCAGAAAGTTCTTCCTAACTTTTAGTTGGAACCTCCTTTCTTGTCATTTGTATCCGTTGGTGTGGGTCCAACCCTCTGGAGCTGTAGACAAGCTTGCTCCATCTTCCATGTGACAGCTCTTTAGATATTTGAAGATGGGTGTAATATCGCCTGTTCGTCTTCTCTTCTCCAGGCTAAATATACGCCCCAAACCCCACAGTCTTTAAAGGCTGCACCTCAGAATAGCACTTTTGAGAAGAATTCTAAAGCAATTCTAAAGAGGGGTGGGATTTCTGGTGAAAAGCAGATGGGATATTGGTTACTTTTAGTTTGACAAATAGGTCCTCTATTCTCATCATGTTTTGCTTTTTCCATAACTTTGGGGTAAGTACTGGCATACTAAACTCTTCTGCTTTTCCTTATTTATAAAAAGCAGAGACTGGTTAAAATGTCATAGAAGTTTCGTTCCTGAAAAATTTGAGTTTAGTGTCTGCATTTACCATCTTGTGTTTTGAAATGTAATCTTACTGTGGCTCCCCTTTTCACTGTCCTTGTGGTCATAACCTCTATGGGATAAGAATATTCTCTAGCATTTGGAACTTCTTTGCATTCTCATGGCACAGTGTTGGTATAATCCACCCATGTAAGGTAATTATAGAGGCTGCAAATCTTATTTAAGAATCCAGCAGGGCACATTTGCGGCTTTTAAAGCCACTGTTTTCCCTATGCCACTCAGCGAATGACAGCGTTGTCTTCTTCCCCCACCCTCCTGCAAATCTGTATGAAAGTGTTTGCTCTTTCCATTATGTATTTCTTCTTATAATTGTAACGGATGCGCACAAGGTGCTCCAGGGATACAGCAAGTCATAATGTGGCGTTGAAATGGGGTTCCGTGCCACCAGCTGGGTTTGAAATTAAGGGGAATAATACACAAACAATATACCTTGATGGGTAATTTTAGAAAACTACTGGACCAAATAAAATTAGATTTTTAAAACCTAAAACATACAGCAGGAAGTTGGCTTTCTAGCAGGATGTTTGGTTAGTTCACAGCTTTAATCAGCCATCAGTGCTCACATCAGCCTCTCAGAGTTGCTGTTAAGCATCGATTTCCACACCCCTGCAGCACCCAAGGAAGTGTTTTAAACTAGGACCAAATTGAATTCTAACCAACTTGAGCTTTCCGCAGCCTGATCGGTCCAAAATGCTCTCTTTCATGTTGGGAGGTTAGATGCCACAGTTAAATTGTGTGATGTACTTTCATTTTGGTCCATGCTCACAACAACCTCATCACTTGTTCCATGGAAGTCAGTCTTCAATCAGATCGCATGATGACCTCTTGCCACTCATGTGTAGATGCTCCCTTTTCTTCCTTTCTCTGCACTTCTTCCCACCCCTTTACCAAACGTAATAGAATCATAGATTTTTAGAGTTGGAAGAAGAAGAGTTTGGATTTGATATCCCGCTTTATCACTACCCTAAGGAATTTCAAAGCGGCCAACAATCTCCTTTCCCTTCCTCCCCACAACAAACACTCTGTGAGGTGAGTGGGGCTGAGAGACTTCAGAGAAGTGTGACTAGCCCAAGGTCACCCAGCAGCTGCATGTGGAGGAGCGGAGACGCGAACCCGGTTCACCAGATTACGAGTCTACCACTCTTAACCACTACACCACACTGGCTCCTCTGCAATGAAGCAAAAATAAATAAATAAAAAAATAAAAAAATTCCTGACAGATGACCGTCCAGCCTCTGTTTAAAAAGTTCCAGGGAAGGAGAGGCCACCACCTTCCAAGGCAGGCTGTTCCAACATTAAACAGCTCAAATGCCAATGGAAGACCTGGTCATTTGCTTCCTTATTAACATTGATTTCATGTCTCAGTTTCTAATTAGGTGTTCATTTTAATTAAAAATATATATATTGAAAAAAAGAAAAGAGTCCATAAAAATTAAAACGTACAGCCATTTCTTAAAGAACAATTCCCTATAATAGTGAATGTGGAGGCATGGAATCTAAACTGAATCAGTTCCAAACTGGGGTCTGAACTGAATCTTGTGGTTGATGCACACTCCTAATTAAGACTGCTGTAACATCAGCCTATGAAGAGGAATCACAACAGATTAAAGTTGAGAGGTTCATGCTGATAAGAATATAGAAATCTGTTAGCTGTTAACAGACTCCCCAGCGCTCAGTTCACTATATGCTGTCTGGCACCTGGTGAAGGCCTGGATCTTTAAGGGGGCCTTTGAGGGAAGCCGAACTGACAAGCCCTTCTGTGTGCTGATTCTATAACGGCAATAATATTGATATTGGTTATTGTTTACTTATTTGTGTAGCCAAAGCCATTACAAAGCCAGATACATAAAAATAACACACATTCTGACAAATAAAAATTTGCTCCACTGATCACCCCCACAAACTTTCTGTCCTGAAAACTTGTCACTCTAAAGGCAAAACATGCTGCCTTTTCAGAAATGTAAAGGAACCTGTCCCCTAATAAAAGGCTATTCAAGTACAGTCATACCTTGGTTTTCGAACAGCTTAGTTCTTGAATGTTTTGGCTCTCGAACACCACAAACCCAGAAGTAACTGATCCAGTTTGCAAACTATTTTTGGAAGTCGAACATCCGACTTGGGTTCCGATTGACTGCAGGAGCTTCCTGCAGCCAATCAGAAGCCGTGCTTTGGTTTCTGAATGTTTTGGAAGTCAAACGGACTTCTGGAATGGATTCCGTTCGACTTCCAAGGTACAACTGTACTCAATCGATCTGTTAGCTGAGAGATTTAAATCTTTGCACAAGGCCTCTTAAATTGTGCAAACAAGTAGGTAGCGGGGATATTGATATTTATGCCTGATTGGCTATTTATCAGGTTGTAGAGAATTACGGTTCACTTATCCCTCCCTGTTTGTTCTGTGGTCAGTTTGTATGAAAATATAATGAAAATCTATCTCTATCACAGAGCTGCCTGAAAGATATGAAACCTGCCCAGTGCCAGAAGGGTTAGAGAGGAATGCTGAGTGTTTGGGTGCCTATTCAGTGCAGAGAGGATTTGATCAGAGTGGCTGGACCAGGGAAGAAGGGGTGAATGAAGATCTACATCAGGAAAAGGGGGAATAAGAATCTACAAGGGGATCTGCTGTCCCAGTGGACCATGGCACCTGAGGTTGTCACCTCACCTTGCCTCATGGGAGGGCAGAAGAACCTGATGGAATGGCCCAGCATTTTCCAAGCAAGCACGGCTAGCAAAGTGGACACAACAGGCAAGCACAAGATGATGAATGACTCCCATGTCTCTTTGCTAAAGCGCTCTGATAAAATCACAGCTAAAAATAATTCCCTCTGATTAGGAGCTAGGCCTGCTTATCACAAAAGAGCTCTCCCGTGTCCCTCTCCCCAGCCTAGTTTTTAAACTTCTTTGATAGTCTTGGAGAGAAATGTTTTCACTTTTGCGGACAAACTCTCCGTTTGCAGTTGTCTTTTTTTTAAGAGCGCCTAGTCAAATGATGGAACTTGCTTCCATGGGAGGCAGTGGCCACCAGCATAAATGGCTTTAAAAGAAGATTGGACAGATTCGTGAAGGAGAAGGCTGTCAATGGCTGCTGAACACAATAGCGGTGCTTTGCCTCCACTGTCATCAATGCTTCTGAATGCCAATTGCTAGAAACCACAGGAGGGGAGAGGGCTCTTGTGCTTGGCTCCTGCTTGTGGGATCTGGTTGGCTACAGTGAATACGCTGGACTTGATGGGCCATTGCATACCCTCCAATATTTGTCCGATGAAAATAGGGACATTTCTCACTCCCTTACAACTGTCCCTCCTCGACCCCCCACCCCCCATTTTTTGGTCATGCCCTCCCTGCAGAGCATTTCCTATTGGAAGAAGAGTGAGTATGGTGTAGTGGTTAAGAGAGGTGGACTCGTAATCTGGTGAACTGAGTTCGATTCCCTGCTCCTCCACATGCAGCTGCTGGGTGACCTTGGGCTACTCGCACTTCTCTGAAGTCTCTCAGCCTCACTCACGTCACAGAGTGTTTGTTGTGGGGGAGGAAGGGAAAGGAGATTGTTAGCCACTTTGAGACTCCTTAGGGTAGTGATAAAGCGGGATATCAAGTCCAAACTTCTTCTGAGTGCCACCCCCACTACACCAACACGACACAGCACACACACCCTCCACAGTCCTGAGGAAGCCCTTTAACCCCAATATTTTATTTTATTTTATTTTTTCTTTGGTAGATTTACAAAAAGAAAAATGCACTGCAACAAATAAATTTTAGAAAGGAACAAAATTAGACTTGGACACAGAAAACTCTGCTCGCTCCCTCTTTCTTCTCACCCAGGGTGGCCCAGAGGCGAAGCAAGGGGGTGCGGTGGGGGCGATTCTCCCCTGGTGCCATCCTGAGGGGGGTGTTGACATTGCCACGCTGCCCCCTGGGCCGGTCGCCATGTGCGGTACCCCCTGAGTCTGTTGCCACATGTGGCACCCCCTGGGATGCTTGCCCTGCTTCCTGGGTACATGCCACTCCGGGTGCTGGAGCACCTAGCTCTGCCTCTAGGGTGGCCCTGCCCTCTGCCTACCCCTCAGAGCCAGAGGGCTGGGCCTCGGCACCCTCTCCTCCTCTGCACCCGCTCTCCAGCATCTGCCACAAGCTGCCCAAGAGGAGGCCAGCAGTGGTGGCCATGGAGAGGCAACAGCATGCTGCCTCACAGCCATCACTGAGGCCATCCATCAAGACAAGCGCCAGCTCATCCTCCACCCTGAGCTCATGGCAGGCAGCACTGGCAGGGAAAATAGGGACATTCCAGGATCAAATAAGAAACCAGGATGCTTTTTGTGATTCCAGGACTGTTCCTGGAAAATCAGGATGCTTGGAGGGTGTGCCATTGGCCTGATCTAGCCGACTGTTCTTTTGCTGTTATGCTCATCTGGTTGATCCTGTGAAAACAGGATGCTGTAGACTTGTCATTGGTCTGACCCAGCAGGCTCTTTCCTAAAATCTCTAAGCAGTATGGAACATGCAACAATAAACCAATAAATATTAAACCGTAAATATAAACAACAATTTCTGGATCTAGAACACTGTATGTGGATTGGTTCCTCAGCATCCTTCCCCACTTCAATCTATTGACAATAACTGCTGCTTATGTACATATATTAACTTAGCCTAGCCTACCTCACAGGGCTGTTGTGAAGATCAAATGGGAAGGGGAAGACAAAGTACACAGCCTTGAACTTCTGGGAGAAAAATCAAGATACAAAAATACAAGTAACAAATATGCAACTCTCAGCAACACACACACACACGCATACAATATTTTGTCAACCTTGACAAGCAAGCAAATATATGTTGTGTTAAACAACAGTCTATAGGAATTTAAACTTGCTGTAGCTGTAAAGTGTTCCATTATTTTGTGGTTGTACTTGCTTATTCATTTTCTATTTTTGGTTTACGGATAGTTTATACTGATATACTTAATGTTAAGAAATAACAGTCCAGTGATGATGAGCAGACCAACAGCAGTGATTAAAGGTAAAAAGGTAAAGGACCAGTCAAAGTCCAGTCAAAGGCGACTATGGGGTTGCAGCGCTCATCTTGCTTTCAGGCCAAGGGAGCTGGCGTTTGTTCACAGACAGCTTTCCAGATCATGTGTCCAGCATGACTAAACCACTTCTGGTGCAACAGAACACCGTGACGGAAACATGAGCACATGGAAACGCCATTTACCTTCCTGCTGGAGCGATACCTATTTATCTACTTGCATTCATTGGTGTGCTTTCAAACTGCTAGGTTGACAGGAGCTGGGACAGAGCAACGGGAGCTCATCCCGTCGCTGGGATTCGAACCACCAACCTTCTGATCGGCAAGCCCAAGAGGCTCAGTGGTTTAGACCACAGCGCCACCAGCATCCAACACCAGTGATTAAGCGTTCTTAGCAATGGTGCTGCCTGCTGATCACCAAAGCTTTCAAATTGTCTCCACATTTTCTTTTATAATTTTCTGTAGAAATGTCATGGATTTAATTTTATTAAAGTAAAGCCTAAGATTCTTTAAAAAAATAATTCTTGAGTCTTTTTTTTAAAAAATGAAAGCAAAGAGCCTGGGATCCCTGTACACCCCTGTTGGTGGCCCTGCTGCCATCTTTCATTTCATTTCCCTGTTTTCTATGTTCTATCCTAGCTGCATGAGGAAAAAACTATGATTGTGAGAGAAAACGCAGCAGACAGGAGAAATTCTGATAATGTGCTTTGGCTAATGGCAAATAATGGGGTGTGGAAGAAGAACCAAGAGCAACTGACGTATGACACAGTGACAATGGCTTGTCTGCACGGACACACGCCAACTCCCATTCTCTGCTTCCACCAGCCAGCTAAGCAAACAGAATTCTCCATGGCTTTAAGAAATATATGATAGGTGATAACTGTGAGGGCATCAATCTTCATGAATTGGTGGGTGGGGAGAGAAAGGAGCAATAAAATGAGAGTTGCTTTGTCTCTTCTGACAAATGAAGATAAATGCAGGGTAATGCTGTTGACAGGCTATTTAGTTAGTTAGATCTGCAGAACATACATTTGGGGACTGGAGACACAGGTGTCAGGCACAGCTATAACGCGATTGCCTTCACATATGGAATGCATAGTGGTGTGTCAAAGAGATCCATATAGATATGTTCTCCATCAGATAATTTAAATGTGCTGATCAAAAGCTCAAGCCCGTATGAAATGCCACCTTTAGTTGTGAAAAATGATTGCCAGCCAGGAGAAAGTGCCTTAAATAAAAATGATGTGGTGAATATTGATACCTTGAAGCCTTGCATCCAATTGTGATTCAGCCCAACAGCCCAAGTGCATCACCCCAATTTCTCTAAAATTAGGGATGGGTGAACTTTTCTCAGTAGAAATAATTTTTCTCACTATTGACTGAATCCTGTGGTATAATCTCCGACAAAACTTTGCCATTGTTACATGCCACCCCCAAACTTCACAGCAGTGCAAGATTCCAGTGGTTCCAGTTGCACTTACCCAGGGTCTGGGCTTCCTTTTGGAGATGAGGCACGACACAAGACTGTGGTGTCTTCATGATATATGGGAGTTCAAAGCATTCCAAGGGGGTCTCTTGCTTCTCCCAAGGAGCCTGGATAGCCCAGTTGGTAAGAGCACGGTGATGATAATGCCAAGGTTGCAGGTTCGATCCCCATAGGGACAGCTGCACAGGGGGTTGGAATAGATGATCTTCAGGATCCCTTCCAACTCTATGATTCTATGATTCTGTGATAGACACAGCAGGCTTGGGTCTCAGAACAGGGAAATCAGCCATGCTCTCTATCTCTTTGTTACAGCCTGTCACAGCCAGTCCACATGGTGCCCCTGGCCCCACTTCTTCCTTGTTGCTGCTAACAGATGGGCAAGGATTTTCCTCCAGCCTACATCATCCAAACTGAAATGCTAAACCCTTCTTGCCTCTGTCCAGCTAACACACACTAGGAGGAACTCCATCCTTTTGCTTTCTGGCACGGAATGTCCTGACGGCTCATCTTTTGATGGCTCATCACCAGGCTTTGCCTCCCTAACGACCCACACTGGCCTGGCTTATTAACATAAATTTAATCCAAGGGTTCAGTGTTTGACACCGTTTAACTCCCCAAACCTTGATTAATTCTAACTTTTATTGGACCCAGGAATTTAGGGTGTATTGCACCCTACAAACTCATAACACTATTTCCCAAGATCCTGGAAGCATATTCAGTGTTTGAACCTGCTCATTATAAAGTGTGCCTTCCAAATGTGTGGTTTGACGTCATGGCACATGGCTTAATGTCCTATGTCAATACACTCCGTTCTCAGATTTAGCAAGGTTTTTTCTGCCACTGTGACGAAACTGAAGGGAGGAGGTACAGCTGGAGCTGCTGCTGGTGGCAATGATGGATGGGCAGAAATGTGGTGGATATAGCAGCAAAGAGCAGCTATTGGTTACAGCAATCAGCATCTGAGCATGTGCAAATATTGTGACAGTTTATGCACTGTCATGCTGATTGTGCACTCACAGAAACTAGCTTCTAATCAATCTCAGCTTGAGTTGTGTAAATATTTCAGTTTGCATGACAGAGGACCAGGTATTTCCAAATCTATCAGATTTGACCTTGAAGCTGAGCAAATTCAACTTTCAGTAGCATCACTACCCATAATCAGTTCCTAAGGCACTTCTAATCCCAGAGTCAGGTATTTCTGCCTATAACATGCCATTCTACAGTCCTAACTTTAAGCATTTTGCTCCATCAGAACGGAATAAGGCATCAGTTTCTCAGAGCGAAATGACCCTTCTCCATGCAGCAGAGGCTGGTAATGTTGGTGCATCAATCACATTTTTAGGGTTGGGGGGGGGGAATGTTATGGATGTTGGATGTAGTCCTGCTTTTCACTGGCTACTACCATCTCGCTGAAAGGAAGGCAGTATTTTCCCCATGATGAATGCAGAATGTTTATTCCCCAGCATTTGATATGAGGAGATTCTTCCTGCAGAGAAAAAGCCCTGTGCCAAGCTGACCAGAGACAGGGGAGAACTAGAGGGCTGAGGGTGGGACGGGTCATCCTCCTCCTTATTTGTACACTACAAAACCAGGTCCTCACCCCCACAGACCTCTCTCCACAAAAGGGTGGCCAGTGGAGCGTGGCTGGAGACAGAGCCAAGAGACAGAGACAGATGCAGGCAGAATAAAAAGGCTGGAATAGATATGCAGCTTCTGTCTGCAGAGAAGCAAGCCCTTCCTTCTCCCTTACATGCCACCCTTACTGTTGTTGCTGGAGCCAATCATCCCATTGCTGTCCATGAAGGCGCAGGTCAATTCTGTGTCCAGGGCAGCTGTCTACCAGCTCCATCTGGTACGCAGGCTGAGACCCCACCTGCCTGTGGACTGAGCTTTTAATATTTGATGAATTATTGTATTTTAATATTTTGTTGGAAGCCGCCCAACATGGCTGGGGAAACCCATCCAGTTGGGCGGGGTATGAATGAATGAATGAATGAATGAATGAATGAATGAATACTGCTTCTAGAGACAGGCAGAAGCTGCGGGTCAATTCCAGCCTTTTTATTCTGCCTGTGTCTCTTTCTGTTTGCTTCCCTTGAGTCACATTTTTTTGAAGCATTAGGGGGTCCCTGGACACACTCCCTGCACATGCCTATGTTCTTGATGCTCCAACTCTGGAATTTTTTCGTGACACTTCAGCTGCCTTGATAATTACCGTAACTAGCCAAGCACATTTGAAATCCTTACCTAATTGATCTAGGATCTCAAGTGGTGGCAGAGAATTAAGACTGCCTTTCCATCACTCAAGATAAAATAACATTTTGGAATATCTGGGAACCATACTTGACTTGAAGATATTTTTCTGTGTTAGGACCCTCCAGTCTGACTCAGCATGATCCAGTGTATGAGGCATGTAACCATACTTAGTGCTGTATTCTCTCTGCTGCATAGTGGTCTCAGTCTCTCAAAGAAACCAGATACCACTCTCTGGGAAAGAGCAGGTTCAGCTGTTGTAAAGATGATACACAATCCTTTTGTGGTAGTCATTTGGAGTCCTGGGAAGACAGATAAAAATGTATATATGTCAAAGCAAGCAGAAATATCTCACCCTTAACATCTATTCAGAAAACCCCGACTCAGAACTATTCAGGAACTTGGAATTGTGAGACCAACACTCCTGTTTAAGAATGAGAATCTGCTTTCTTTTCAGAAATTGTCTGGGAATAAACATTTCTTGAAAATGTCTGGTAGGAGACATGCTTTTTCAATATTTACAATGTTCACAAATGTGACATTTGTTATATATTATAACTAGACATTAGAGAGGGGTAAGGGAAGATCATAATATGAAAATCTGTTAGTCCAGGAAATGGAAATGGGGAAGAGATCTGAACATCACTTATGTGGGAATGCATTTAGTTCAATGCATGTTCAGAGTTAATTTGGGTAAATCTGAAACATTCGACATAAAGCATATACCCCGCCTCTGCACTGTAAAACTGTCTTGGCTAGCATGATGGTCCATCATGTGATTTGCTTCCTAATTAGTGGTAATGTCAAGACATAAAAAATGTTTGTGCAAACTGCATTTCAGATTACTGAAGACCATTGCAGACTATCAGTGAATCTGTTAACTATTCTCCTTGTAAAAGTTCGAGTCTTTTTTGTCTTCTCCTCTTCCTCCTCCTCCTTCAGTGTATTTAAATCCTGCTTTTCTTTCAAGTTGGGATTCAAGGCGGCTGACAATATTTAAAATTAGTTAAAAACAATAGTTAAAGTACACCAGAACATATTTAGAACCAGTAATTAAATTACAAGTTTGCTCTTACAGCAGCCCAGTAATCAGAATCATCTGCATAAGTTTATTAATAACCTGTTATGTGCTTCTAAAATTGTTAGCAATAGAAGAATTACCCAAAGCTTAAAGGCTGTCTGGAAAGGATGTAGCAGAAAGCTGACATGGGGGTAGGAGGAGTCATGCACAAAATGGCAAAATTATATTAGAATGCAATTAAATTAGGGTTGCCATATTTCAAAAAGCGAAAATCCAGACAGAAAAGTTTAAGTTGATGAGCCTTTTTTTGTTTTGGCTGTTTTTAGAAATTGGATGTTTCTGAGCTATTTCTGAGGCAAATCAGCAAAAATGACACTGCCAACATGGACTGCCATAAGTCCAGATTTTCCTGGACATCTAACTGATTTCCGCCCAGACACTTCTTGCGGCTGCAGTATTCCGTATATGTCTAGGGAATTCCGGATGTATGGCAACCCTAAAATAGGCTGGGTCCTGCTCAGTCATTATGGACGACAATAAACAATGACAGGTTTCAACTGCTGCATTTAAAAAATACTTCTTTTTGTTCATCATTGCTATCACTACATATAATTCATATTGTGTGTGTTTATGTATGGGTGTATATAGATAGACATAATGTCCAATTGTGGATATAATATCCAATTTCTATAGTACCATATGCATTTTTTAAAATACTAAAAATAGCAATTTTTAAAAATGACCATCTTTGATTATTTAAGAAAGCAGCTGAACTTATTTCTAGCCAACCTCATTGTCTTGGGGTCGATGCAATCACTTTATTTGGTAGGCAACTGTCACCAATTTATTTACCATCTAAGCATTATGAAATGGAGACGTCATGTTATTTACGCTAATAAAAAGTAATAGGTAATGAATTTCCAATTAGCAAAACAGATGGCAGCCAGTGGTATTTTAATGACACTTGTCAGGGGGGTGGGGTACTCTGCCTTCTGCTCCAGCTCTTGGAGAAGAAATGCTTTGATTATATGGAACGTTTTAGAAATAGTTTTTGGCAATGTGAGGTCTACTCCCCGTTGTACAGATCAGGTCATGCATCATTTCTAAGGGAAACTGGGACTGTTAATTTATTTCTCAGGCTGCTGTGCAGCCAGGAGGTTTAGATATCTCAAAGCTTGGTAGTGCCTGCATCCTGTGTAGCCATCTTCTAAAGGAAGCAGAAGTTTTTTGGATTCACGGGAAAGGGGAGGCAGCAGAGATAGGTGCTTTGCTGCAACACTTTTGCAAGAATTCCAGCTGAACACTTGCAAAAGCCTCAAGCTTTTGCAAGTGCAGTGGTACATCTGGCTACGAACTTAATTCATTCCGGAGGTCCGTTCTTAACCTGAAACCGTTCTTAATCTGAGGTACCACTTTGGCTAATGGGGCCGCCCGCTGCCGCTGCACCACTGCCACGAGATTTCTGTTCTCATCCTGAGGTAAAGTTCTTAACCCGAGGTACTACTTCCAGGTTAGCGGAGTTTGTAACCCGAAGTGTTTTTAACCCGAGGTGTTTGTAACCCGAGGTACCACTGTATTCAGACTGCGGTCTTGTACTTGCAGTCCTCATGGAATTCAGTGGGGCCTATTTCAGAGTAAAGTACAGTTTCTTTGGCATGACCCTACACCAGAAATTGGGACAGCAGGGATCACTTCTGACGGTAAGGTAACTGCTGAGTACTAACAGAACTGCAGTGTCTTAAATGTCCACTATTTCTGTGCAAAGGAGGAGGAGGGGGAGAGAACCAGAACAGGTGGAGACCACACAACCTTTTTCCCAGCAGAAAGGTAACTGTGACAGCAGAGAGCCCTTCTGAATCAAGGTAAGAAACTTTAGGTTCTAAGCATTTACACAACTGGTGCTGTGGTCTAAACCACAGAGCCTAGGGCTTGCCGATCAGGAGGTCAGCGGTTCGAATCCCCGCAACGGGGTGAGCTCCCGGTGCTTGGTCCCAGCTCCTGCCAACCTAGCAGTTCAAAAGCACGTCAAAGTGCAAGTAGATAAATAGGTACCGCTCCGGTGGGAAGGTAAACGATGTTTCCGTGTGCTGCTCTGGTTTGCCATGTGGCTTAGTCATGCTGGCCACATGACCCAGAAGCTGTACGCCAGCTCCCTCGGCCAATAAAGTGAGATGAGCGCCGCAACCCCAGAGTCAGTCACGACTGGACCTAATGGTCAGGGGTCCCTTTACATTTACTGTTACTGCTTAAATGTTTACTGTTTCATTTTCAAGGGAGGAAGACAAGGACCTCTTTGATTGGGTCAAATCAGCATATTATCTTACTTTTGTCCTGGGAAGGAGGGCTGGATGGCCTTGCTAGTCCCTTCTGCCCCATGTTCCCTGATTTCTAGGGTGGTGAGTGTGCTTCCAGCTCCTCCGTGATTGAGAAAGTTAGGCGGGGTGATCTGGATTCAAAGGCACTATCCTGGAGTGACCCCATCAGACCCACACAGCATTTCTTGGCACACGTAGATAATTGACTCCACCAAGAGGTTGGCAGGACTAGCAGACCATGGGGAATATCAGACACACTAAAACATATTCTGCATCTCCAAATTAAAATTAAGCCCCTGCTCAGTCAGATCTCCTTCTGCTAATCCTTTCACAAAGGCCCAGCTTTCCAATCACATCCCAGACATGAACTAACTGCTGTTAGAATAGCTACCTAGATTAGTTCCATATTTACAAATAAAATCCCTTCTCCAAAGGCAATTTGACTTCTGGCCATCATTGAGAGGCAGCCACTTCAACCAGGATTGTGCTGAAGAGGGAAATCTGTTTGCCAGGCAGAAGGGGATATCCATGTCCAAAAGGGGAATGGAACACCAGGGGATTTTGAAAATTTAATCCCAGGGGTATCCTCACTCCCAGTGGTGGCTGGTGCCCCTTAGGAATGGTGGGGCAGAAGTCAGTGAGCCCAACAGTGGGTGGAGCCAAAGCCGGTGTCAGGCAGGGCCAGAGAAATCCAATTCTGCCCCATCATTCTCCTCCTTGCTGTGTTCTATGGAGGCAACCCTGAGCCTGGAGAAGAGAAGGAAGTGGCTTGTCTTTTAGTCTTGTTGTAAGGAAGGAGATAGGAACATGGAGGCTAGCTGAGGGTAGATTGCATTGGTATGTCAGGGAGTTCTTTGCCCTAATGGAGCAGTCTCCTGGTCCTTACTCCAATCTCTGACTTTGATCAGGGCTGCACAATGTTTGGTGAAGAAGTTCAACTTTGTCCCAGCCTTGATTCTGATGAAAATGGCCCCTCCCCTGTAATGCACTTAGTGGTTATTTGCGCCATTAGCGTCCCCCTGCCAACAAGGCTAATTGCAGCACAGCAGGCCATTTTTCCACCTCTATGTGCTGCATAGGGTGGAACAGAGGGCAGGACTTCTCCCATCTGCACCTTTGATAGTTGCACAGAGCACGAATGGAGAGACCAGTTCATTTCTTTGGTCCCTTTCAGTTTTTGCATGCCATTGTAACTTTTTGCTCATTCATAAGTCAGCTCTGTCCTGCTTATGCCTCAGTTGCTAATAAAGATAATAATCAGGGCTTTTTTTCATCCAGAACTCAGTTCCGGCACCTCTCAGGTGAGCACCATTGTCATTATAAGAGAACAAGGGTGAGTTCTGGTACCTCTTTCTTTAGAAAAAAAGCACTAATCACCACCACCATCATCTACAGAAGATCATGAAATATACATTTAAATATAATTTTTAATCTCAACATATGCATTTCTAAATATATTTTGGTATGTTTTTTTTTTTTTTTTAGCTGAGAGCTGTATTGTAAACTTTGGTGAAATCCAAAGACTAGTTCCCTTCCATTCCCTGTATTTCTAGCCTGGGAAGTGCCAGTTAGGCAGGATGCATTTTTAAGGAAACAATCTTCTCTCCCAACCCCAAATTTCATATTGGGAAGAGCACCTGCTTTGCATGCAGAAGGCTCCAGGTTCAATCCCTGGCATCTCCAGGTAGGGCTGGGAGAGATGGTCTGATTTGGTATAAGGCATCTTCCTACTAGTGTTTCCTTAATTATATCCTCACCAGGTAGTTTTGCTGACCCACTGAATAAGTGTTTTAAGAAACAAAATTGTGACTATTGAGCGTACACATGTATGTGGGCACACATGGAGATGAATGGACAGACCCCCTTCCTTTCCTCTCCAGAATGCTAAATGGGTTTGAGCTACCACTGTTCTCTACCAAGTAGAATGTGATCCATTGTGAGATTAGATGCTCCTGTGCTTTTTGAAGATGCCTTACACAGTCAGATCTTTGGTCCACCTGGCTCAGTACTGTCAGCACAGACCAGTAGTGAGCCTCCAGGGATTTAGAGAGGGGGCATTCCCAGGCCTTCCTGGAGATGCCATGGGGATTGAACCTAGGACCTTCTGCATGCAGGGCGGATGCTGTACTACTGAGCTACAGCCTTGGGAAGTTAAGCAGAGTGGACAGTTCAATGTATGGCAAGTAAGCTAGGAAAGCCTTCAGCAGCATGTTGGGGTCTGTGTCGGACAGCGCTCCTTGCCACGCTCACGGCTGTTTGGAGGGATTTTCAGCTTTGCTTCCAATTTTGTCGAGCTGCTTTCATATACCTGTGATATTTGCAAGGCAAACAAGGACGTAGTTCTACACCTCTGCCAGGCTTCATTTCCAATGCTAATTGGCTGAACTAAGCCAAGCTTTCAGTTTCACAGAGCACACTATAATTTGTGATTTGAATATATATAAAGCAATAAAAACTGGTGCGCACATTCAGAACATATTTCTCTGCTTCACGTTGAGGAGTCACCAGTTTTTGAGCAGTGGTGGCTCATGCCTACTGTGACTGGCAGGGCAGAAGGCATGGAGCTCAAACAAGAAATTGTGCTACTTGACACAAAGGTGAATAGGGCATCCCCACCCCCCACCCCAATTCCATCTACTGAAACGAATTGGACTGGTAGTTGAGTCTTGCTTCACTTGTGGCCACTCTGCATCTTCCATTACACCGGGGGTAGTATAGGAGGTGCAGAATATGTTCTGTTTCCCCCCTGCTCTGTTCTCCGCCCCCTTGCCACTGCTGCCTGCCTCCCTAGAATCTGCCACCTGAGGCAGCTGCTTCACACTGCCTGACAGTAAGACTGGCTCTTTCTCAAGTTCATTCCCTGGCATCTACAGGTAGGGCTGGGGAAATCCCTTTTCTGAAACCCTGGAGAGTAGCTAGATGAACTACTGTTCTATCTCAGTATAAGGCAACTTCTGATATTTGAACAATGCTCTGCTTCAGGAGTGCTGAAACATCAGGAGATCCTGTTTTAGCATGTTAGACTAGAGCATTCATTGCATTTAGTTAACAAATGGCGCTTGGGGGAATGCAGTATCACATGTGGCGGTGATTACCTGCTATCTTGCATCAACAGGCTGATAAACTGTTATCATTAAATTATGCTCTCTTGGATTCAAGGCCATACATCAAGCTGGTATAAAATCCATTGCAAGCCTATCAGAGTGCTCGGCTAATGGGGGGGAAAGCCTTGTTATCTTTTGCTTGAACTTGGCCAGGGCATCTATCTGTCAATTATCTCCAATTCCCTTGCAATGGAACTGGCCTAATATGAAATGGCAAAGATTCACAGAAGGTAATGGCAAAGTTCCTGATCTTCTTTTACACCCCATGTGTTCCAGGGGTGGGAGTAGAATTTAAGAAATGGGTACATGACACTGTTATGTGTGAGGGTAAACAAAATTTTAGATATGTTTGTGCTTCTAAAAATCTGTTTCAACAAGTTCAGCTGAAATAATAAAATCATAGAATTGTAGAGTTGAAAGAAATCTCCAAGGCAAAGGTCATCTACCATAATCCAACCACCTGCAATGCAGAAATCTCAGCTAAAGAGACCCTGATGGATGGCCATATAGCCTTTGTGGAAAAACCTCTAGTGAGTCCACTAGTTTCTGAGGTAGTCTGTTAGACTGTTGAACAACTCTTACCATCAGAAAGTTTTTCCTACTGTTAGATCAGAATTTCCCTTCTTGTCATTTGAGCCCCTTGCTTTAGGTCCTACCCTCTGGAGCAGCAGAAAAGAAGCCTGCTCCATCTTCCATGTGACGGTCTTCCAGATATTTGATAATGGCTCTCATATCACCTCTCCATCTTCTCTTCTCCAGTTTAAGATTCACCAAGATTCAGTAGCTAAACGCTGCTCACTCTGCATACTAGAGGGTTTTAATAGTTAATTGGACTCTGCTATCCCAACATGCCAACTAGAAGGATGTTTCTTCCATAGCAGAGGAAACTGGACCCCAGGTAAGGAGAGGACCATCATACTCTCTCTGTCCTTTGTGTTCCCCCGATTTCCCTCACTGCCATTGATAATCCTCCTTTCTCAAAGGTAAGGAGGGGTGTGTGTGTGTGTGTGTGTGTGTGTGTGTGTGTGTGTGTGTAACACCCTCTTTTTATAGCTCCAAAAGACTCCAGGTTTTCTCTGAGCATTAGGATAAAATGTTTGCTGGAATCAAGTGAAGGCAAGTCAAGGAGAGTTTGCACATCACTAACCAAATCATTTGCTGGAATTTTGGAGGCAAAACTAGAGGTGTGAGTGGGTACCTAGCTAAACACCAGTGCTGCTGCCCCTTTGAGCCATTCCAAGTTTGACAGGATGGGGACAGGAGCGATTGCTCATCTGCCCATGATCTAGGCTCTTTGTTAAATCTTTAGACAAACTTTGCATCTTGGATTATGCTTAAAAGACAGAACAGAAAGCCCCTTGATGTTTTTTTATCTTATCATGCTATTCAGTAAGAAGCATTTACACTGGTTTCATCACACCCGCCCTGTCCTCCTGCAAACTATCATCTATAGCAAATCTTTAACTCTGACAATGCTACTTAGCAGATAACCTTTCTTTTCCTGCATTTTGTTTCCAAAAAAAATCAATGAACAAAAATATCAAATGTTGTGCCGTTTCCATCCTCTTAAATGCCTTATTTTCAGATGCCTTGTTTGTGCTATGATAGACCCCTAATGTGCAAGTGTTGTTTTTTGAAAATCCATCTTATGCAGGTCCTACAATATTGTCGCGTCTGTAACTAGTTCTCTGCTCACCTCTCCTTTTGCAGATATTAATTTTTTGTTTATAGGAAAATCTATAGAGTTTGAATTATCAAAAGCCCGCTTCCCTGGTGGGGAAAGGCACAAAATCAATACTGAGATATTGCCTTATTTAATGGTTGTTGTGAATAGCTCTGTTGTGATGCTTTCGGAGAAGTGAATTAGGAAAGCTTTACGGAGTTTAGTTAACAGCGCCGGTCAGTACCTGCCTTGTGTTCTAGCTGCAGACATCTCTGGCCTGTCTTGTCGGAGATTAGATGAGAACATGTTACAGGTGTCCCAATTTACCAATATGTCAGGTAGCTCTCCTGGATTTTGGAGGTGGCAGGGTGAGCAGATCATGTTTGCACACAAGTTTTGCGCGATGTGCAAAACTATAGTTCTGATGAGGAAATAAACAATTTCCCCTGCAGCCTTGTGGCCAAGATTGACTGACGTGCAAGACCTGAGCTGAATGTAGACCTCACTTTTCACTGACAAAGAAGATATGCATCCAGAAGAATCATGTGGTGGCTAATTTTTTCCTGACTGGCTTCACTTCAGGCTTTAGTTTGGGCCGAGGAGCTTGAATGCTCCCCACCACCAACCCTCCACTTCCCTGCACAGAGAAAATGAATATGACAGAAGATGGGTTCAGTGTCTTGGCCCTTTTCATGAGAGGCTACATCTCTATGTTCAGGAAATAGTAGTGGTGGTAGTAGTAGGTCCCAGAGTGGGTGACAACAATTTAAAATTCAGTATTAAAAGCAATTAAGACAAGCTAAAGGGCTGTCACACGGAAGAGGGGGCAAGCTCGTTTTCAGCTGCTCCCAAGGGGAGGTCTCAAATCAATGGGTTCAAATTGCAAGAAAAGAGAGCCTGATTAACATTAGGAAGAACTTTCTGATGGTAAGAGCTGTTTGACAGTGGAATGGACTACCTGGGAAGATGGTGGGCTGCCCTTCGTAGGAGGGTTGGAGGGAAGGAGGCGGTCTCTTAAATATTTGAACAAGCCATAGGTGGAAGTAGACACTCCTAGTTACAGGAGCCACTTCGGCCTCAACTGACAATGTTGGATCCAGGTGTAATCCTGGGGCCTTAGCTATGATCCTGCTCCTGGCAGGGGAGGCAATCTTCCCACCATCTGGACTTCTCATGATTGTGATGGCCTGGGATTCAGACTCAGAGGCTGAACCTGAGGAATCCCAGCCTACACAGATTCAGAACCAGCTGAGCCGGGGCTGGGGCTTGAGCCTGAAGGGTCCTAACCTGTGCTGGATCCTCAGGTACAGGCACCAGCCGAGTCTGCTCTGGCCCCTGAAGTGATGGAGGACCCATTGCCTGCAGGTGCTCCACTCTCAGCCCCGTCAGGGGAAGCTGAGGTTGCCTCTGGGTCCGGTAACCCTCCAGCCTCTCCCAAGCTGCAGAGGCTCAGTGCAGAGAGGCAGAGGGAACTAAGTTTCCGCAGGAGGAGTGCTCACCTCCAGGCCAGGAGAGGTGAGTCACCTGTGGACCGGGGCTGCCCTATGCCTCGGGGCAGATAAAAGCCAGCCAGCCCCAGTCCCAGGTTGCGGGAGCAACATTGTTGGTAGCATGTTCCTACTTGCATCCTGTCCTGCCTCTCTGCCGGAGCTCATGACCTCACCCGACTCCCTGCCTTGGACCCAGCTACAGCTTTGATGGACTGCCTCCCTACAGCACCCTCGACCTCGGACTTGACTCGGACCTCGCCTCACCGTTTACCTTCAGGACCAGCACAATGATTCTGTTTGCATTTGTTTAGACCAGGCTTCCTCAACCTCGGCCCTCCAGATGTTTTGAGACTACAATTCCCAGCATCCCTGACCACTGGTCCTGCTAGCTAGGGATCATGGGAGTTGTAGACCAAAAACATCTGGAGGGCCGAGGCTGAGGAAGCCTGGTTTAGACATCTGTATTCAGGGATATTGTAGTGAGTGACACACATATATATAATGAGAGAGGACCATGCAATATAAAAGCAAGAGAAGAAAGAAAACACTTGCTGAGCACTAGTCCACACTATTCCATAGTCCACATGGAGAGTCAGTTTCGTGTAGTGGTTGGAGTGTTGGACTAGGACCTGAAAGACCAGGGTTTAAATCCTCACTTGGCCATGAAGTTCACTGGGTGACCTTGGGTCAGTTACTGCCACTTAGTCTAGCTTACCTCACAGGGTGGTTGCGAGGATAAAATTAAGAGGAAGAAGGATCAAATACACAGCCTTGAATTTTTCAAAGGCAGTGTGGTATAGTGATTAGAGTGGCAGACTAGGACCTGGATGCCCAAGGTAAATATTCCTACTTGGCCATGAAAGTCACCAAATGATCATGGCCAGTTCTCAGCCTAACCTACAGGGGTGTTGTGGGGATGAGATGAACAGTGGGAGAAACTTGCATGCTGCCTTGAGCTCCATGGAGAAAAATGTGGGCTATAAATGCAAAAAATAGTAGTAGTAATAATGATGACTACATCAATAACCAATTAGAGTTACTGGTTTAGTGAAGATGACATTCTGACTCCCCACTCCCATCATCAGAATTTGAGTATCCTTTCTAATTCCTATCCTAGCACATATGATTGATATACGGAGGAGTACCGTCCAAGGCATTTGTTGTTGTTTAGTCATGTCCGACTCTTCGTGACCCCATGGACCAGAGCACACCAGGAACTCCTGTCTTCCACTGCCTCCCGCAGTTTGGTCAAACGTATGTTGGTAGCTTCGAGAACACTGTCCAACCATCTCGTCCTCTGTCGTCCCCTTCTCCTTGTGCCCTCAATCTTTCCCAACATCAGGGTCTTTTCCAGGGATTCTTCTCTTCTCATGAGGTGGCCAAAGTCTTGGAGCCTCAGCTTCAGGATCTGTCCTTCCAGTGAGCACTCAGGGCTGATTTCCTTCAGAATGGATGCGTTTGATCTTCTTGCAGTCCATGGGACTCTCAAGAGTCTCCTCCAGTACCATAATTCAAAAGCATCAATTCTTCGGCGATCAGCCTTCTTTATGGTCCAGCTCTCACTTCCGTACATCACTACTGGGAAAACCATAGCTTTAATTATATGGACCTTTGTCGGCAAGGTGAGGTCTCTGCTTTTTAAGATGCTGTCCAAGGCATAAAAATCCCCAAACAATGAAATGCTCCATTTGTTGTCATGGCAGGAGTTTAGATGGGAGTCACCCGGGGAACAAAAGCCTCCAACTCCCAGCCAATTAGGCACCAATTGTTTGGGAAAGTTTTGAAACGCTGCTCCCTGCCAATTTGTCAGGTGGGCAAAACATCTTTGCCAACGAAGAGCTGCCTAGCTGCCGGGACACAGCAAGGGCTGCTTGATTGCTGCAGCCCATTGTGGTGCTTGCCAGAGATGGCTTCAGTCCTGGCTGCGAAAGAGCCGTCCTCCACAACAGCTGCTCTCTTCACCAAAATGGCCCTTTTCAGGAGCCAAGATCATCAAGTTAGTTGCCCTGACAAAAATCCTTGCCTCTCTCACACCACACACCGTGTCCCAAATGACATCCAGAATAACCCAGACACACCAAGAAGTATTGTACTGCATCCTGCCATTATCATATTGTTGTTTTATTTCTGTGCTTTGAAAATAAATAAGAAGAGAGAGGCAAAAGAGAAACCCAACTACAACCTGCCCAGCGTGGAGGCTACATTGACATTGGGTGGCTAACTTTTGTGGGCCTGAGGGTTAGGGTATCATTGGTCAACCCTCCAGGGGCCACCTGACTCTCTCTCTCTCTCTCTCTCTCTCTCTCTCTCTCTCTCTCTCTCACACACACACACACACACACACACACACACACACACACTGCCTGTACACAAACAGGGCACACAGTCCTCCTTCTGAGCTCAGGACAAGGATGATCGCTTTCTTCTCACTCATCAAATGATGGGTTAGATGTCCAGGGATGGGGCAATTTGCATTTTCTCATGGCCAGGGTTAACCAGCCAAGCCTGTTCTGTGATCGGTTGTGATTCCTGCATTACAAGGGATTGTACACTTTGGTTTCTGGTTCTGCAACCCAGTATTCAAATTAGAAGAAAAGAGATTCTGACTAAACAATAGGAAGAACTTTCTGACAGTAAGAGCTGTTTGACAATGGAATTGACTACATTGGAAGGTAGTGGACTCTCCTTCCTTAGTGGTTTTTAAACAGAATTTGGAAGGCCATCTGTCAGGGATTCTTGAGCTGTGATTTCTGCATTGCAGGAAGTTGGATGAGATGACCCTTTGAATCCCTTCCAATGCTACAGTTCCATGATTCTCCATTTTCAGTTCTTGAATTTTTTTGGGGGGAAACCCTATCATGATCGTGCAAATATTCATCATTTTCCAAAGCTCTAGATTAGGTCAAGGGTGATGGGCACAATTCAGCAGCCTGCCACAGACCCATCTCAGCCTTTCCACCACAAAGCCAGTGCTTTGCTCTCTTGCCTTGTTCCCTTATCACATGATGAATTTTCCAACCCAAGCACTAGCAATTAGGAATTCCACTCTCGTCAAGGAAAGTGATTAGCAAGAATGTACGTTGCTAACAAAAGCCAGCTCAATTAAAGAGAATAACAAGCTTTTTACAGCAACAAAGGACGTTCTAAGTAGGCCTGGGTGAGTAAATAAAGCAGTAATCAGGGTGATTAATTTAAAAATTCTCAGAAAGGTCTGCAATGGATTGATATTCTAAAAGTCTAATGGATCCCCCGAGAAAAGCGAAGGAATCATTTGGCTAAAGAGTGAAGGAAGCCTCATTAATTGCCAGCAACAAGGGGGAAGCAGCCACATGCTGTCAAATATCCTTTCCTCAAGCGGAGGAGAGCAGCTTGCTTAGGGAGACTCCATGCTGTGGTGTTGGGAGACAGGCACCTTGAGTCTTCCTACGAACCTGGAGTCTTCCTCTTTGACCCCAGTTGACTTCCTGACTCTGGGCTAGCAGGAAGCATACCCGCCAACTCCCTTAAACCGGGGCACACGTCTCCCCAGCCATGCTCCTGTGGGATTCACGTGACCCACATGAGATCACGGAGCCCAAAAGACACACTTTTGCCGGGGGCATGTTCTCACACAAGAGCACAGTGCCTTAAAAATGTACATTTTGGGGCACTGCGATAGATCGCGACCCCCAAGAAAACACATTTTTGGGGTGAAATCTCAGTGGGAAATTATGTGAGATTACAGTGCCCAAAATGGCCGCCGTGCTCTAATGAGAGAGAGAGAGCAAGAGAGAGAGAGAGAGAGAGAGAGAGAGAGAGAGAGAGAGAGAGAGAGAGAGATCCCTTTTTCTGGGACCCTTGTGGCAGGCAGACCTCTAGTTGACTTCCCACCTCCTGGGTAACAGGCAGACCCCCAATTTATGTCCCACCTCTGAGCTAACAAGCAAAGCTCTGGTCAACTTCCTGTCTGTATCCTTCCCCTAGTATCTAGGGGGTCCCCAAAGAGTTGCTTGTCTTCAAAAAGGACACCCTTCGAATAGGCCTTGAATGTCACATAACCACTACCCCAGATTACGTAGCCAAGTGCTGCTTCTGGTGGCTACACACTAATGTAGATCCCATGGCTCTGGCTTCCAGTGAGGCACCTGCACCCTTCCACTCGTCCTCTGGCATGTGGCTGCTGGTTGTGGCTCATGCTCAAAAAATCATTCTGTCTTCAAGGGAGGAGGGAGGATGCCAGCTGTATCTCTTACCACCATGAAGTGGCACCATGCCACACATGAAGGCTTTCATTGGTGCCCCTGGGCAGGAGCCTTAGATTCTGAGCTGCTTTTTAAAAATGCAAGTCTCAGTGGAGGAGAGGGCTATTGATGGCTACTAGCCATGATCGCTGTGCTCTGCCTCCACAGCTGGAGCCAGCAGTGCTTCTGAATACCAGTTGCTGAAAGCCACAGGAGGAGAAAGGGCTCTTGTGCTCAAGTCCCAATTGCATGTTTGCCACAGGTATCTGGTTAGCCACTGTGAGAAGAGGATGCTGGACTAGATGGGCCATTGGCCTGATCCAGCAGGCTCTACTGATGTTTGTATTTTCTTTCTAAAAAGAATGTTATGGAGCAAAATGTGCCGCTAAGTCATTTCTGTGAAATGAGAGTGAGAGTGGTGTAGACCCCATGCACATTTTTCCTGCACTGAGGAATTTCCCCATTTTTATTAGACAGCAATAGCATCGATATGTGTCTCTGTGTGCACCCACATGATCAATACTGTGTGATCTCAATAACCAGAACCAGCAGGACATCACTGGCTTCCCATGGTAAGCATAAAGCTCGCGCGAGCAATTGACCCTCTGATTTTGTGTTATTCCACACTCGCCATGGCAGTCCTTTCTGAGTGGTGGCAAGAGAACACATCAAACTTTGTAATGTGCCAACTGGTCAGAAAAGCTTGGCAACCCCTGCCATAAATGAAGTCCTAAATCTCAGCAGGAGTTTTGAATGGAAGATGCTGGAGGGAGCATGTGAGAAAACCAGACCTTGGGATACAATGCTGCCAGTGGCTTCACAGCTGGAGAGTTTCGTCCTGGGGCCCCACAAATCCCCTCCCCCCCCCCAAGTGTGAGAACTATCCTCTGGTAAGGGTGGTGGCAGGGAATATTGAAAGACAGGGATTTCAATTGCAGCTCCAGTTTGGAAGAACATGCACCCAACCCTACACACTTCCTCTGTATCAGCAGGAAATTCAAAATAAAAGGTATTTTTGTCGTAAGGAGGAAGGCAAAATAAAGGCCCCTCTTTGCTGAACGCTAAATGAAGGGGATAATTTTAGATGCCTTCTGGTGTTGCGTAGGAGATATCTCATCCCCTGGCAGTAAACAAAGGGGGAGGCAGCCACTGAAGTGAAAAGGAATTCGGAGTGAAGTGAATGCCACCCAAACAGCAGGGAGCTGCAGCTCTGAATGGACGGACCGCCTTGCTACTTAGCTTTCATCACAACAGCATCTTAGTGTGCCGAGTACGTCTTTTGCACCTGGTACTTGGAATTCAATTGCCTGATGTTTGGAATAACAACAGAAGACCAAATGGAGAAGAAAAAGAAAGGATGCTGAGTTCAGAAAAGAACCAATTCTTGGTCCCCATAGAGACAGGGAGGGGGAGGGAACAAGTCTCAGATTCTCATTTAGATTCTTCATCATGGCTACCTCAGCTGCCATAGAAGCCAGGTGGATGAAGTCCTCAGTGCCCTTCCCAGAGCAAAAAGCATCCTCTCTTTATGGGTGCAACATACTCCATCTATGTGCCAATTAAGGAATGCCAGGGAGTGCAAAGAGGCACCCTTGGTGCCCTGCTCCCCACAAGACTCACCCAGACCTGAGCCTGAGCATTTTTCAGAAATGGCATAAGATTTTCTTCTGCTTCCGGGGTGGTGGTGGCTGGTATTTAGTGACTTGGATAGGACAGAGTAATGGCATATTGTTATCTTGCTGTCAGTGCTTGGGATGGGCTTCAATTAAACAAACAAGGGTTTGCATACCACAGGTTAGGAAAGGTACCAACAAGTCCAAGAAAATACCAGTGTGGCTAATGAGCAGAGTCCCCTAAAAGGGACACAAAGCTGGGGAGTCTTTCCCAAAGGAGAAAAAACCAAAAGGGAGCACAATTTCCAGTAAAACAAATGTCCATTGATGACAAGTCCAGTGAACAGGAAGTCATAGGAGGCTTCCATCTTCTGCAAAAGCAAACAGGACAAAGCAATGCAAACACCCACACCCCACTCCCCCATTTTTAGGGAGATCATTTGAAGGAGTAGGTATCCCATGTCATTTTTAGTGAACCAACGGCCAAAAGCTTGATTTGTGTTTTGCAGTTGGTTGACCTTTGAAGACTGTTCAGAAGCATCTGTTTAGAAGATTGTTCTCAGCTGTTGCTCACAGTAGGTCCCACCTCCTGAGGGGACAAGATCCTTGCTTTGAACAAGATACCATCTATTAGCCCTGCAGGTTCACTCCTCCTTCACTCTGGGTTGAGCTCAGAGGTCTCCTTGTGGCTCATGAAGACCAGCAAATGGCTGTCCCTTCTCATACAAAATGCCCTGCTCAATGAGATCTTTGAAGAAGGTTCTGCAAAGAAGGTTCTGTTCTTCTGGATTTATTATTGTGACAAATTACCTGTGTCACTTAGTCATGTAGCATTTTTCTTTCTTTTCTAAAGAATATGTATCCAGCGATGGTGCAGTGTACAGAAGACTGATGAAAAATTGGAGACAGCTTCTGAGCCCTTTCCTCCTGCTGGTTTTTCCTCCAAACACCATCTTCCACTGGAGGTGTCTGTGGATTTTGAGAAGAAAACAGCTGGAGGGTTAAGAAGACAGTAAGAACTGTTCAACAAGGAACTAATGGACTCTCCTTCACTGGAGGTTTTAACAGCTTGGGTGGCCATCTGTCAGGGATTCTTTAGCTGTGATTCCTGCATTGCTGGGGGTGGGACTAGATGACCCTTGTTGGTCCCTTTCAACTCAACAATTCTATGATTCTAAGTCCTTCCCTTCTTGCCAGTCTTTTACTGGTCTCTGTGTTATATAGTACAGCGTTGTTTGACATAGGAACTTTTTTTTTTATTTGATAAATATTGATGTGCTGTGAACCATATCACTTTAATGTATTTGATTCTTTTTTTCAGTTTGATGCCCTAGCCTTTCTGCATACATGGCACTAGCCTGTTCTCTCCTCACAATCACCTTGTGAGGTAGTTTAAACTGAGAGATGTAGATTAGATGCCACCCTGGTAATCTTCCTGGGTGAGGACTGGCTTGAATTTGGATTCTCTGCAGGGAGTGCCTTCCTTCCATCTTCTTCTAGCCCATGTACCACATTGGTTGTCTAAAGTCCATTAGAATTGAGAAATAAAATAGCAAATACAGTAGTCTTCATGGAGGTTTTGCACATCTGTTTTTGACAACAATGTGTACAAGACCAGGAAGAACATTCACCATTAAATTATGCCTGTGTGTTGCCAAGTGTGTGTATCTGTCTGTGTGTGTGTGTGTGTACAGCACCTGGTGGATTGCTCCCAATATCTCTGTCCCTGATCTTTTATCTCCAGCAAAACAATCTGTCCCTTTGGGATTGCAAAGAGCCAAGCAAATGAGAGCGGCAGCGTGAAGGCTTGGAAGGCTTCCAGAGGATTAGTTAAGGAAGACCTCCCTCTTGCAAATACAAGTTGGCCGCCACTAATCAAATTATGCTCCTCAAGGTCTTTCCCTTGCTAAGCGCTGCAAAATTGTTTCTTGACTAAGCAAAACAAACAGCCTGACACTTTGCTTTTCACGGGGGGTGCCCCCCACAGGTGCCCCAGAGAGCTGTGCGGTATCAAAACATGAGTGTAAACAGGTAAGAAAGTAAACAAACCATGATTAAAAATGCAGCTGGATAAATGGAATGCTAATGAGTTTCTGTAATGCACAGCGCAGGTCTTGTGGCAGGGAGATTCCTATGTCAAGAGCCCACATGGCACAGGTGGCACTAGGTGGCACTCTTTCCACAAGAGCCTTTGCATGCAACTCCCAGGCTGTTTGGGCATGTCTGTGAGATGCTGCATTTGCAGGCAGCTTTTCCTGCTTGTATCCAAACGGAGGTCATCTTATGGAGCAACCTCAGGAAGAGAAAACAAGCAACTTATCCCCAATGTTTAGTCAGATTCTCCCTTCTTGTAATGGAATCAAATGACAATAAAATTCCAACTAAACATTAAGAATACTGTTTCTAACACTAGGAGCTGTTTGACAGTGGAATGGACACTAGGAGCTGTTTGACAGTGGAATGGACTCCCTCAAAAGGTAGTGAATTCCCCTTCATCAGAGATTTTTAAAGCAGAGATTGGATGGATATCTGTCATGGATGAAATTGAAGAAGGGAATCTATTTTAAATAAAATCCAGTCATCACCAGCAAGCATTGGGGGCGGGGGGCAAGGAACATGAACTCTATTTCTAATGTGCACTGATAATAACATACAGAGAAACTGAGGCATCATTTACATCCAAGAAAAAAATATTTTCCATCACGCTTGCCGAACATCTGCCTCCACCACCTACCACTCCACACACAGCAAGCTAACCCTCCAGTGTCGTCTTCTTCTGTTGCAGATTCCATTTGCTGGAGATCAATGCTTTATGGTGACATTAGTGTTTTTCAAATTGCATTCCCCCCAGTTTTAGCCTAATAAGAATTTGCAGCACCCCTCATGCAAGAAAATGGGGGCCTTTCAATACAAATGAAAATTCCTTTTCATCAATTATTTCTGAAAGGAACCTTTAGTTCCCTTATTAATCTGGCTGATAAGTTATAAAAAGTGATTACTGAAAATGCACAAATAATTACTGATGTGCTGAAGCAGCTAGCCAGTAGCTCCTGTGCTCTCGGCTGGTTCTGACTCTTTCATAAATGGAGCATCTGGGTGTTTTGGAGGGGTGCTGTACTTCACAGAGGAGACAGTCTTTTATTTGAAGGAGTCCTTAACTTCAAGGACTATCCAAGTATGGTTTACAGCAGGGGTCAAAAATCTTTTTCAGCAGGGAGTTGGTCCACTGTCCCTCAGACCTTGTGGGGGGCCAGACTATATTTTGAAAAAAATAATAATGAATGAATTCCTGTGCCCCACAAATAACCCAGAGATGCATTTTAAATACGTAAAAGGACACATTCTACTCATGTAAAAACATGCTGATTTCCGGACCATCTGCGGGCCGGATTTAGAAAGCAATTGGGCCGGATCCGGCCCCCGGGCCTTAGTTTGCCTACCTATGGTTTACAGATAAAAAGGAGAACGGGGCAGGTGTGTGTGTTTGGCAGTAGGAGTAAGAGTGGCAGTGAAATTGCTCATCCACAGCTGCCACCTAAGAACACCTGAACATCAGAAGAGGCTGCTGGATCAAGCCAATGACCCAGCATCCTGTTCCCACAGTGGCCAGCCAGTTGCCCCAGTGGGAAACCTCAAGCAGAATTCAAGTACAGTGGTGCCCCGCAAGACGAATGCCTCGCAAGACGGAAAACCCGCTAGACGAAAGGGTTTTCTGTTTGCGATGCGCTTCGCAAGACGAATTTCCCTATGGGCTTGCTTCGCAAGACGAAAATGTCTTGCGAGTCTCACCATTTCCCATCCGCTTTCCCCCCCTTTTTCTAAGTCGCTAAGCCGTTAATAGCCTTTTAGCAGCTAAGCCGCTAAGCCTTTAATAGCCGCTAAGCCGCTAATAGCGCTAATCCGCTTAGCGCTAATGGGGTTGCTTCGCAAGACGAAAAAACCGCTAGACGAAGAGAATCGCGGAACGGATTCTTTTCGTCTTGCGAGGCACCACTGTACTAAAGTACTTGAAACTGGTATTCAGAAGCATTTCTGCCTCCAGCTGTGGAGGCAAAGCACAGCCAGCATGGCAAGTAGCCATTGATAGCCCTCTTCTCCATGAGCCTTCAGTTTGTCCTCAGTCAGCCGCCACCTGCCAGCTGCCTTACTAACAACCAGATAAGAAGTGTCTGCTTCTCATTGGTCTCAGCTCCACTCAAGATCTAGGAGATCTAGGATCTTAGTCCACCATCCTCCACTGCCTTCCACCCCTTCAGTCCCAGCAGGCTCCAGCCACCACTGCTTCTCCACCATGGAGAGATTATTGTATCTGTTGGTAGTTTGGATGCAGCTCAGTTTGCCAAAGACAGGTTAGGGGCCTCCAGGCTTCAGGCTCTCACCTGTACCTTTTCCCTCTAAGCCAGTGGTGTCCAAACTTTTTTCCAAGATGGCCAGATTTGATGAAGTGAAGGGCCGTGAGGGCCAACCAAAGGGCTGACCAAAGTTGTTAACCTTCTTTTAGGGTTGAAGTTGTTGAGGTTTTTTTTAGGATTTTACCCCAGGAAATAAACTGCCACAGGGGCTAGATTAAACTGACCGACAGGCCGGATTAGGCCCTCAAGACAGACTTTGGACATGCCTGCTTTAAGCTAACTTCTCTCTTTGTTGTTTAGACTGACCAGGAAAACACGCCCTTCTGGGAAGGCAGAGCTATTCCCAGTATCTGACGTCACCAGAGTGGGCATGTCAGAGAGATGTTCTGGCAAGCTTGGAGGTGGGGATGGAGATGACACTCACGGTTCCCACCTTGGAAGGGAGGAGATGAGGGAGCAGGTTGAGGAAGCCCTCTTTCAGGTTCCTTGCCAGCAGATTCTCCTACTCCTGGTAGGATCCCCCAAATTCCACTGGAGCCCTCCCCCAGATCTTCAGCTAATCCTCCATCTGCAGCACCTGGACCTGACCAGCCCATGGCATTGCACAAGAGGAGCTCTGGTACAATACATTCGATTCAAAGCTCTGTGGCTTGCTTTCCCAAAGTCCTCCATCATCAGGACTCATCATTTGCATGGACAGAATTCTTGTGCTTTGCATTGTTTTGCAGTTTCTTCATGGACTTGTCATTTGGGGAGGGGGGAACCAAAGTTTGTCCCTGGAGCTGGGATGGGGGGGGGGCGGGCTCAATACATGCCAGAATCAAGTACTGCCTTTGGTGTAAAATTCACAGCCAGCTGATAAGCTAGCATTGCTCAATTTCCTTTCTTTTACCCAAATTTCCAGAGGCAGGCCAGGTTTAAGTAACTGCCTTTGTTCAGTTTAATGATCCCATTGATTTTAATAGCCGACCTGCATTTCCATTGACTTTAATGGGAGTTTTGTACAGCTAATAAAACACACACAGAGAGAACAGCAACACGTTTGCAACTCTGCGAGGAACTACGTTTAAAAGCATTTTAAGTGGGCCTATATTTTACCTATTATAGTATTGACCCGTTTGCCTCCCTGCGAAAGTGCAGCCCTTGTGAATTCATTGCCTAGTAAAATCTTGCAAGGCGAAAGCATAAAATAAACACTGGACATTTATTTCTTTGGAGTTACATTAGCATTGTGCTTATGAGACAGGCACCCCCACTTCCCCAACTTATCACATAACCCAGTTCAATAGGAAATCTTCAATCTAGCCAAGCAATGCTCATGAACCTAAACCCTAGCATCACAAGAAATCCACTGCAAGATTAACTAGGGGGTCACCAAAATTAAGGAAAAGCTGAAAGGATTGAATCTGGGACATTAAAGATGATTTCAAGACCCTTCCCCATTTTTAAAAGAGAGAGAAATGACTCCTCCAGCCTCCTTTCCCCCATCCTTTCTCAAAGCAAACACCATTCGGCAAAGGAGAAGCCCCCTCCCCAGAATGGCAGCCCTCCCCTCCTGAGTAGGGATGGAGAAAGAACCTGCCCATTTCAGTTATCCCAGTTTCTTAAAGTCAGTTTTCCACATTTCTTCAACAATTTGCAGATTCCTTTTTCTTAAAAGCAAACACACCCTATTGAACATTTTTCAGCATTTGAGTGCAAATTTCGCCTAATGAATGTGTGTGCGTGTGTGCGCGCACATGCAGTTTTGACAAATGTACACATTTGTGCAAGCAAATTCGCTGAATATAATTGTATTTTGGTATGTTGCTTTCACCATTCGATCGGCTTTGACGCAGACTTCCCCCTAACATATGCATTTTTGTAAGTGATCTGTGATTGCAGAACTACATTGCAAAATTCAGATTGGTGTGTATTTCGAAGGATGGCTGCCTTTCAGTTCTCGCATTATTTTGGCAAGCATGAATCTGAAAGATTTGGTTTGAAATGTGAACTGCAACAATTTTCCCCCACATCCCTCTTTCTGAGTGTCAGTAGGAACCCCCCACTCTAGAGCTGGGCTTATGCAAGGCTGTACATGGAAGAGTTATGCTCTCCTTAGTTTGCTGATAAATGCCTATGGCAATAATAATAATAATAATAATAATTATTATTATTATTATTATTATTATTATTATTCCTGAGTTTTGAGAGCAAGCTATGTAAGGTTGGTGAGGATTATTGCCCCAAATTGAAGAGAATGGGTCTGAGGCTGCATGAGAGAAAGGGACTTGCTTGCTTGAGGCACCTCTTGATGGAGTTGCACTGATTTGGGATGAGGTTTTTCCTGACTCACTTTTCTCAATAAGATGTGTGGATCTTGTCTGAAAATCATACTTGGACCAAAAGTTTTCTAACCCAGCAAGAAATAGAAAAACCAGAGATGTGTTGTGGATCCACAAAACAGGTAAAAACTCCATTTCAAGGAGAAATTGTTAAACTGCTTTATATCAGCCATTCTTATCTTTTTGACCAAATATAGCTCTCAAACAGGAGACTCTGTAAGCAGAATGTCAAGAATGTGGGACAAATAGCCTTGATTTCATTATCTTTGTTTTTAAAAAAATCTTTAAAAACTTCACAATAGCCACTCATCATTTAATACTCAGTATCTGACACAGAGCCTGGTTTGCACTGAACCACAGTATGAAACAAACTGTAGTTTACTGTGACTGAGCAAGATGCTGGGGAATCCTACTCCAGAATCCCCACAGTGCTGCGCTTTTTATCCAGGCTGCTACAGATGAATTAGGCCTGACTCTAACCTGCTGTGCTGTCCCAACTAGGGCTTGCGAATTGTTTCCCCTACAGCAGCCTTTCAGCCGCATGTACCCATACTCTGCTGCTTCACACGAAACCATGGCTTGCTTTAAATAATAGTTTGGTGTGATGGATGAACTGTGCACAGTTGGTTTCAAAATCCATCTTGAAGTCATCCATAGTATCTGAAGGACCATATTCTCCATACGAACTTGCCTGGGCTCTGAGATCTTCAGGGGAGGCCCTCCTTTCAGTGCTGCCACCCTCACAGGCACGCTTGGTGGGGGCTCAGGAAAGAGCCTTCTTGGTGGCTGCTCTCGGCCTTTGAAACACCCTTCCTAGAACAAGATAGACTGATTCCCTCCTTGCTGTCCTTCTCCTGGCTGGTGAAGACTATTTTATCTGACAGGCCTTTGGGAACACTATTTTAATAGTGTTTTTATTGTTTTTATTATCTGTATTTTAATACATTTGTTTTTTATAGTATTTTAGTTTTATGAAAGTTGAATTACTTGTTAATGATTATCTTTTGTGTTTTTAGCTTTTTGTACTTTATCTGTGAGCTTTTTGTACTTTATCTATGTTGTTTTTAAGCTGTGTAAGTTGTCCTGAGTCTGGGGAAAAGGCAGTATTATTATTATTATTATTATTATTATTATTATTATTATTATTATTATTATTATTATTGCTTTACCTTATTACATGATGATCTACAAAATCTCTATCAGCCAAAATCAAGATGCAGCAGCCAACGGAACCCTTTCTTCAGAGCCCCCCGATTATCTTTCCTTCCAACCAGCCTCTCTCTAATTTTGGAGACACTGCTTTGAACCCAGAGGAGCTCCAGCCGCCGGGGAGCATGAACTCCGTCGTCCAAGCCTGCCTGTGTAACGAATCTGCCCATATAACGAGTCATTTAAAAGGCTGCCAAAACGACAAGGATTCTGAGCGGTAGAATTTCTAAGTCGGAACGGGAGAGGCCTCCGTTTGGGAAATGTGTGATCATTGCCGTGCCAGCTCAAGCGTGACTCTCTGACATCAAGCGCTGTGCAGCAGCCTGCAATTAAAAGGCTGTTATTAAGTGTCATTTATTAGGAGGGGCTCTTGCGTACAACTCTTCAGCAAGCCATGTGCCAGCTTCGCTCAGCTACAGGTTTTATGGGGGATATCCCCCCCCCCGTCACACACACTCTTTTTGCTCTGTTGCTTCTTGGCTGCTCTGGAGAGCGCTTTCTCTTCCTCCTCTTCTTTCACGTGTCCTCACTGAGAGTGGAATTTGCCTTTTGCTCAGGTTTTCTCTTCTTCTTCTTCTTCTTCTTCTTCTTCTTCGATCACGCATAGTTGAGTAAGATTGTCTTCCAACTTCGTTGAACAAAAAGAAAGGCTAAGATGCAAGGTCTCTGTACAAAGGCCATAGAACTCTGTCACCTTCCTTGTCTTGGCCAGAGGATTCATGAGTTCCCAGAGCCAGACACCCCATAATGGTGAGATGCTGCAAAGGACATCCTGAGCTGGTTATGCAACAATCCCACAAGACCCTTTTCCAGCCTGACTGGAACTCATTTAGCTTTCCTCAGAATCTCTCAGATGTTTCGCCTGAGGAAGGACTACTAAATTGATTGTTAATTTTGTTCTTTTTAAAAATTGGATATTCTAAGTTGAACTATGAGGTTCTTCCCTCAGACTGTCTTGGAAGTAGTTCCAGAGATGATGAATAATTATCATCATCATTACTATTAATATTATATTATATTATATTATATTATATTATATTTATATCTCTCCTTTTTCCTAGACAAGGGCTCAAGGTGGCTTACACAAATTAAAACAACACAGAGAACATACAAAAAGCTAAAAACATATAGAAGAGAATCATTAAAAAGCAATTAACTCTAGTAGAATTAAAACAATATAAAAAAAAACCAAATCCATTAAAATACAGATAATAAAAACAGCACAACACTATTTAAAAGTGCTTTCCTTAAATAAATTAAAAAGTTTCCAAAGGCCTGTTGGAATAAAACAGTGTTCACCTGCCACTAGAAGGACAATGAGAAAGGAGCCAGCCTAGCTTCTCTTGGGAGGGAGTTTGAAAGTCTGGCACCAACCACTGAAAAGGCCCTTTGCTACATCCCTACCAAGTGTCTCTGTGAGGGAAGGCCCTACCCCAAAGATCTCAGAGCCTAGGCAGGTTCAGATGGGAGAATATGGTCCTACATGGGGTTAGTATCACAAACAAATATTTCTCTGGACCTCCACCAAGTTCCTTCACTAGGAGCTATGGCCTTAAATTCGGAGGGTGGGGCTCCATTTGTTAAGAATTCCTACCAGCTGAGATTTCTCTTCATTTTATACTGTCTGAGGACCTTTCAGAATTTTTGTTTTGTTTTGCTTCTTAGCTGTAGAACAGAAGCATCTGTGTTGACTGCCCGAAACTACTCAGAGATGCCCCATCTGCTGCAAGGTTTCCTGGCAAAAAAGAACATGAAAATCTAATGTCCGTATTGACTAACCTCTCTCTTTCACTTTATTTCCCACAATGGTTAAATAGCACAAATGACCCCTTTTCATAATTAGGAGAATTAAACTATGGTTAGCCAGGAACATTTTCCTCCTTAAACAGAAGAGCACTTAAAGGCACCAGATGTCTGCTGGGTCTGAGATGAAGCTAACAATAGGGCAATGCACAAATTCAACAACAACCTGAAATATTTAGGAAAAGCAGGATCCCTCCACCTCCTCCCCTGTCCCCCACAAGTAGAGAAGGAACCTGCTGTGCTTCTCAGATCCACTCTCTGGAAACAGTAGTACAGAGTTGGGCCTCTCTTCAACATCATCCACAGTGAAGCTGGTCTGCAATGAGCAAGGGGCAGAAGATGACCAGGGCTCAGCAGAGTGAGCAGGAGGACCCCAGAATGGGCTGGCACACTCCATTTTGAAGGAAGTGAAGCCGTGCACATCCCCATCTGAAGAAAGGGCCCCTGTAAGACAGTGAATGCCATGAATCAGCCAGCTCCCAGGGCAGGTTTACAGCCAGCTCCCAGGGAAGGGTTACTGCCAACTGAAGAAAGCAGCCAGGAACAGAGAGGGTTAACTGCCATGCAGGATGAGCATCGGCTAGTGCCAATCCCCCCGCCCCTTGGAATGCCAGCTGATAAGGGAATGTCTGAGAGCAAGCTAGAACGCAGTCAAAGCTCACCGGAAGCACAAAAAGGCAGGAAAGAGTTAAGAGACAGCCTCTCAGAGAATGGGGAAGGGGTGGGAGCTGATGAGGTCTCGACGAATGGGAGGGCTGCAAGATAGGAAGCAAAACAAAAGGTGTATGAAGCAAAAGTTCAGTTGCTTCTGGTCCCGCCGGAAGCAGTCTTCAGAAGGGTCATCTTGATTGATGATGGCGGAAGCTGCTTTAAAGCTGTCTGGAGTTATCTGTTTGTTTTGACAATAAAGCATCCTTTTTAATTAACCACACTCACTATGTTATCAAGCCGGGCACTGGACTCCTGACAATGAAGTCCAGAGGCTAATGGTTCATCGTGCCGCTGTCTGCAATGTCTCTCAATGCTCTTTTTTTACATTGCAATATTCTAAAACTCCTACCATCTCCCTTGCTGCTTTCCTGCTCCTGATGTATTAAGATAAATGTTTGTTGGTTGACTTTCTGCCTTTAGCAATTTTCTCCTCAAATTCCTTCTCTGCTCGCCTTATCATCAAAACGACGTGTGTTTCGGCAACTATAGCACAACTATACCAAACACACAGGCAAAGTGTACCTCAGGGGCCCAAGCCAGTGAACTGAAAGGCTGCAGCCTATGATCATGCCATAATTGCACAGGCCGATGTTGCTTCCAGATTAGATTACCGCAATGTTGCACTGTATGTGGGGCTGCCCCTGAAAAGCGTCCGGAAACTTCTGTTGTCACAAAGCGCAACAATTAAGGCTGGTAACAAGAGCTTGGTCTTTCAACCACATCACCACAATGTGCATGGGCTCATGATCTGTTGCTGGATCCAATTAAAGGGATTGGCTCCTACCTTTAACAACCTTGGTGGTTCATGAGCTGGATCCCAGAAGGACTCTGTCCTGCCCATGGACCTGTTTGCAGCGTGCTGCAGTTGTTGGGAGAGGAGCAGCTGCCCATGTCCCACAGCTCAGAGGATGTGTGGAGGCTGGTGGGACGGGGTGGCCTCAAGGCCTTGTGATAAGTGGTCCTCGCCAGTGGTACTGTCTGCTCTGGAAGATGCAGCTGATCACCTCCTTGGACTCAGGTTATCACAGGGCTTCTGAGAAAATGCTCCAGCTGATTTCAGTTCTCCCTTGATCTGTCTGCCTGCTTCTGTTTTCTGGGATGTTGATTTGGGTTCTTTCCCCCCACCCCTTGCTAATAACTGCCTGCTGCCTTGGCTCTTGTAATGTTCTAGTGTTTCATATCTGGATTGTTTGCTGCCATAAGAATCCCACCGGAAATGGAAGCTGCAGGGGATAAGCATTTTTATAAACACAATAAATTAACACATAAAGCACCATTTAATCACCCCAGTGAAGTGTGAGGGAATGCCCTTTCAATTGTTTCATATCTGTATTAATAATCATGGAGAGACTCAGGTTGGGAGGAGAATCTTAATCCCCCTCTGTTTGTTCTTGTGATGAATTCCTGGAGGGGGGAAAACCAATCTAATTTTGCCTCTCTCTTTTTTTTGGAAAAATATATACGATTTTTTTACTTTTTGATAAATTATTCATGCCTGGCACTCTGACCCAGGCTGGGAGGCAAAGGGGGATTCTTTGATGGAGGAGAATGATGGGACCACTTTTGCAGGGGGCTTCCCCACCCCGACACTAACAAGCTCTGTTGATGACCCTCCATGTTGCGATTCCATGACAAACGAATTCTCCCTGACCTGAGTTGATCCGCTGCTAGCAAAGGAGTCACCACCATTTCAGAAACAGACGCTTCATGCAGAGGCCTAATTACCGCGCATGGGGGTAAGCATGTTGGGGGAAGCAGCATCAAGACATCAGTGGGTTCCTGCTGCCTTTGACAGCTTGGCTGCATATTGATTGGGGCTCAGAACTTGAAAGCCTCTCCTCTGGGTGGGGATTTCAGGCTCATCATTAGAAGAGGAATGAGGGAGATTTGAGGGTGACACCATCAAGGACCAGAGAAGGGCACCACATTGAATATCTCTGTAGAACAAGCGCAGGCTGTTTTGCCTCCTAAACATGCACAATGTCAGATTCTGCCAGAGGATTTCAAAGTGGCTGAAGTCATTCAGCGTTCACAGAACTGGATTTTGGCAATCAGGTTTCTCTTTTTCTACTGCCTTCCCTCAACGACTTGGGTGGCCTCCGAACAGTATTGTTCCATATCACCCCACTCTCTGGGCGGTGAGAGTTTCCAGTGGTTCCAAGTGTATACTCAGGACTTGGTTTCCTTGGAAGGAAGGTCAGCAGAGACTGTAGTGTCTTTAGGACATATGCTATGACTTTACACATTTATACAACCTGAGCATAAGGTAGAGGGGCTCACAGCACCAATGTCCCTCACAGGTCTTGCTTTTCCATTAGTCACAGCTTTGAATCCAGCACAGAGCAATCATATCTCCATATTTCCAGCCTGTTTACAGCTCAGCTAACAAACACACAGGGACACGGGTGGCGCTGTGGGTTAAACCACAGAGCCTAGGACTTGCTGATCAGAAGGTCGGTGGTTCAAATCCCCATGACGGAGTGAGCTCCTGTTGCTCGGTCCCTGCTCCTGCCCACCTAGCAGTTTGAAAGCACATCAAAGTGCAAGTAGATAAATAGGTACCCCTTCGGTGGGAAGGTAAACGGCGTTTCCGTGAGCTGCTCTGGTTCACCAGAAGCGGCTTAGTCATGCTGGCCACATGACCAGGAAGGTGTATGCCGGCTCCCTCGGCCAATAAAGCAAGATGAGCACTGCAACCCCAGAGTCGGCCACAACTGGACCTAATGGTCAGGGGTCCCTTTACCTTTAACACACACACACACACACACACTCGCTGGCTTTTGTTCTCCTATCTAGCAGTTAGAGCAACTTCTTTGGTTATGCTAATTGAGGGTCTTAACTGGTCAGCTAAATCCATTGAGTAGACAAAGGGACTGGTCTGACAAGCTTGCTCTCGTACCTTCTACCCCTAAAGATACAGGACCCCAGGAACTGGAAGGGGCTCAGAGCATCATCTGGACTGAACCCTACAACATTGTAAATACAAATGTCACATGGGTTAGCTCCATTTTTGTAAAGTAGCAGGAGCCCAAGAGAGGATGCGGTTGTAGTGGCCACACTCGCTCCAGGAACTCTGAGTGCATGAAAGAAGGAGAAAAACATACACAAGAGCTACTATATTATGCAATCAGAACTGATAAATTTGAAAGGAGAGAGGAGTCTACCCTGAGGTGATTCAGTCTCTGCCCTTCTCAACAGTTGCAGGAGAAGCCAGTGTTTTTAATTGGCTCCCATGCGATCATTTTTCATAGGAACATTGATACCTGCCTTACAGTGAGTCAGACCATTTCAGTCTTGGCTACATGGGCTGGCAGGAGTTCTCCAGGGTTTCAGACAGGGATCTCTCCCATCCTTACCTGGAGATCTCAAATATTCTACCTGGGACCTTCTGCATGCAAGACAGATGCTCTAGCCTTCCCCATCCATCCTTTCAGTGGACGATCACTTTGTAACTCTAGAATTCTATGTGGTGAGCATAACAACTCATGGTTTTGCTAGGCCTGGGGCCACATTTCCATGCAAAAACTGAAGGAGGAATATTACTTTGTGGTGACTTTTCTGCCACCCCAGGTAGCGTCTTTATTTCCTTGTGATGATATTTCTGGCCCCTTCCATTCCCTTCAGAAGGTTAGAATTAAGATCTCTTCACCACCTCAAATTGCATTAAGCTCTGGCACTAATTAAAAAATGGCATTTTGGAGTTCGCTTGGCTTTCATCACACTGATGAGAGATTTTAATTGCATTTATACACATCAAATAGATGGAGGGATATAAACAGGTTTTTCCAGGTCTTTGAGCTAGCAGGGAGGCTGGAATGAGGTGCATTTGATATCAAAAACACCTCCGCTTAATAAAAGGCAAAGTCTTCGATAAGAAGATGGTGAGGGAAGAGCAGCAGGGAGGAGAGGCCTCTCCAACTCCAGCTTCAACCAGAAAAGTGCTCAAGCTTTTATCTCACGACACTGAGGAATTACAGACAAATTACAATATTTTTAAAAATAAAATTCTCTTCTCCTTGCCTGAACACAAAGGGCTGATCCACACACGCATGTATGCCACTAGCTAATCCCTGGATGACTTGCAGCTGAACACAGAATCATAAAATAATCTATTCCAATTCCCCGCAATGCAAGAATCACAGCTAAAGAATCCCTAACAGATGGCCCTCCAAACTCTCCTTAAAAACCTCTGACGAAGGAGAGTCCACCACCTTTCAATGTAGTCCATTTTGCTGTTGGTCAGCTCTTACAATCAGAAAGTTTTTCAAAATGCTGAGGTGGAATCTCCCTTCTTGTCATTTGAATCCATTGGTTTGGGTCCCACCATCTGGAGCAGCAAAAAACAGGAGACCTGTTTATCCAGCATTCCCTCTGAATTGCTTGCATGAAGCTTATGTGGCAGTTCAACCTGTCATGGCTGGGGCTGATTGTGGCTGGCGGGCTGGAAGGCAGGGAGCCCAAGCGGTAGGTGGAGTCAGAACCAATGACAGTCAGAGTTAGCAAATTCTAGTTTTGTCCCCATCTTCTTCCTTGCTTGATTCTACTAAGGTAACTGTGAGGTGGACGAGGAGGAAAGTGACAGGTGGGGCTGCCCCCTGGACTGCCTCTAAACCAGAAGGCAGGCACATAAGGGCTGGCTGAGACTTGACAGAGGTTGGTTGGGCAGTGCCCCATTTGCCTTAATGGAGAAGCCACCATTGGGTTTAGACTATGCCTTGTATTTAATGAGTACTGTATTCATTCTGATTTGCTTAAGGAGTGATTATGTGACAATGAGAATTCACCCTGATTTGCTTCCAGGGTATTTAAACATCTTCCCACTAGTCCTTCATTTTCATACTTTTCAATGCATTTCCCTGTTAATTTCCAAACCTCAGAAAGGATCTGTGTAGAGCGACAGAGAGCTTTCATCCATTTCATTTGCAGAAATCTAAAGCTGTAGCATGCCGTTACCTCCCTCCTGCAAAATACTGATAGTCTACAGGCCCCTCAATCAATCTGAATCCTCGTTGCATATTCTGTCATGGAAAGTGGCAAGATAGGCTGACAAGTTTATTGACCCTGAATTTGGATCTGATATGCAGGCATTTGATTTATTCTGTCTTGAAGAATCTCAGCTGGACATTAATGCTGCTCATCGGCAAGGTTTCAAAATGCTGGCTTTCCCAGATTTTCAAGAAGGTTAATTGGGTTATGGGAGTGGAGCCTTGGAAGTTCCCATTTCAAGAGACACACAAGAATCATAGAAGGGACCACGAGGGTCATCTAGTCCAACCCCCTGGAATTCAGGCCCATCGTGTAGGCTGGAATCCATAACCCTGAGTTTAAGAGTCTCATGCTCTACTGACGGAGCAACCCTTCATGGTTGGATATAATAATATTAATAAATTTGTATTTATATCCCGCCCTCACCAGCCAAAGCCGGGCTCAGAGCAGCTAAGAACAAGTAAAAATAGCACATAAAATCACACAGTCAATTAATTAAAATACATTCTAAAATCAATTCAGAATCAAATTAATGGCAACCATTGGGCTAGAGTTCTATGAGGATTACAGAAGGAGAGAGGGGGTCAGACTGTGCCTTGGCCAAAGGCCTGGTGGAACAGCTCCATCTTGCAGCCCCTGCGGAAAGATGTCAAGTCCCGCAGGGCCTAGTCTCTTGTGACAGAGCGTTCCACCAGATTGGGGCCATGGCCGAAAAACCCCTGGCTCCGGTCGAGGCCAGCCTAACCTCCCTGTGGCCCAGGATCTCCAAGATGTATTTATTTGAAGACCGTAAGGTCCTCCGTGGGACATACCAGGAAGAGGTGGTCCTGTAGGTATGAGGGTCCTAGGCCGTAAAGGGCTTTAAAGGATGTTAAAGACTTGAAATTAATAAGCAATGGGTTGTTCAAACTTGGATACTGAAACACTTCTAGAATTACCTCTGTTTTCTGTTGACAGCTATGGGATTCCTGGACTGGCCTGGCCTCAGTTGTCTACACTCCAGTGACCTCCCACTTGATTACTTTAATGTGCTTTATGTGGGGCTGCCCTTGAATACAGTCTGGAGACTGAAGAAGAAGAAGAAGAGTTTGGATTTGATATCCCGCCTTTCACTCCCTTTAAGGAGTCTCAAAGCGGCTAACATTCTCCTTTCCCTTCCTCCACCACAACAAACACTCTGTGAGGTGAGTGGGGCTGAGAGACTTCAATGAAGTGTGACTGGCCCAAGGTCACCCAGCAGCTGCATGTGGAGGAGCAGAGACACGAACCCGGTTCCCCAGATTAGGAGTCTACCGCTCTTAACCACTACACCACACTGGCTCTCAGCTTCTGCAGCTTGTGCAGAATGCAGCTGCTAGGTTCGCAACTGGGCAGCCCAATGGAACCATGCACTACTGGTTCTGAAGGCACTGCACTGGCTGCCAGTGATCTATCAGGCCAAATTCAAGGTGTTAGTATGCGCATAAGACATCCTAAATAATAATAATAATAATAATAATAATAATAATAATAATAATAATAATAATAAATTTTATTTATATCCCGCCCTCCCCAGCCAAAGCCGGGCTCAGGGCGGCTAACAACACTAAAACAATGCAACATTATAAAAACATTATAAAAATTAATTAAAATACAAATTGATGGCAACCATAAACTAAAGTTGGATTGGGAACCAAGTACCTAAAAAGAGCGCCTTCCCCAGTATCAGCTATATTGAATCCTATGATTGGTAAGTGAGGCCTTGTTGCTGGTGTCACTACTGGGGGTTGCCTAGTTGGTGCTGACCCATAGTAGGGCCTTGTTAGTGGTGGCTCCCTGGTTGTGGAATGACCTCCCTGGGAGGCATTCATTAACTTTCAGGAGGAATTTGAAAACATTCCTGCTTATTAAGGCATTTGATGGCTGAAGAATATTACTACCCTGAAATTACTGGATGGAAAAACCCTAAATCTAACTGCCTTTAAATCTGTTTAACTGTAATTGTTGTTAGAATGTTTTTACTGTTTTAGGATGCTTTAAACAAATTATGTATCTTTTTGTTACCCTGGGCTCCTTCAGGAGGAAGGACAGGACATTAATAATAATAATAATAATAATAATAATAATAATAATAATAATAATAATAAACAGATATGACTTGCATTAATTGCATGTTTGCTTTTTGGGAACACAAATGCGGGAGGAAAGAATTTTTGGGTGTTTCTTTTGTATAAATTCTTTTTTATTATTATTTAAAATTTAAAACAATGTTACCTCATACAGCAAACTGTGCACTTTGATATATCACAGTGTCTTAAAAAGGAAAATAATCAGATTTTTCTTTTTCTTTTAAAACGTTAAACTCAATTTTTTGTTTTGTTTTTTTGGAAATTTTATTTACATCTGCCTAGAATGATCTGCAAGTAACACAGTTACTATGAAACCAAAATTATTACAAAATGTTTACAAAAAACTATATTCATAGAAATTTCTGCATGTCCACAAAGGAGTATTTCCCCTGAATGTCACAGAGACCAGTCCTGTCAGTTGTTGTTGTCAAGAGGGAAGTTTGGAATAGACAGCAAAAGGGCAGTTTTGACAATGATGGTCCACAGTCCTTATTCTGGTACAGCTGCTGGCTGGGCCACCTTCCTAGAGCCAAACAGGTATTCGTGATCAAGCAATGTGAGTTTGTGTGGTTGTGAGAACGTGTGCGTGGTTGGGCTGGCACTGCAGCTCCACATCTTGGTGACAGTTCAAGATCAGAAGGTACCTCCAGAAGTCACCTAGGCTGTCCTGTTGCAGAGCCACATGGATAGAGGTGCTGGGCACACCACAACCAGGCTGAGTATCGGTCAGTATTTGCTGGCCATCAGGGGAGTGGAGAAGACATCTTTGCTGGAGCTTCCAGGGCACTGCCCTGGCCAAAGGTTCAAGGGCTGCATTTTCTCCTTTGCAAGGCCTTTGGCAGAGTAGTGACAACCTTGACCATTTCCCTTCCCTGTGTTACCACTTATAACTTGAGCAAAAGCAAACTATACCCCCACCCCCACCCCAAATCACTCCCGACATTCTCTCCAAGTCATCATAAAATCATGGTTGGTTGGCTAGCCAAGACACTCCCGCTATTGAGTTCAGTATCTTGTCTCTGTCAGTGGCTGGTCATCAGCAGCCAGGGCAAAAAGTGGCGAGCTGTTCCACACATACACTCATGATACAGGTGAACTTCCGATTCAGTCTGGGTAGCAGGAAAGCTCTCAATCGTTTTTATGCACACACTGAAAACATTTGCCTAAAGAGGCCTGGCGTAGAAGACAAACATATGAAAAAGAACAGGAATAAAGACTTACAGCAACATTAAAAGTGCACAGCCCTCCCCACTGTTTTACATGAAATTCAGAGACTGGCTTTAGTAGGTTTTGGACAAATTCACCTGTGATGACAAACTGATGTTGCAAAGAATTCCGAGATAGCTGAATGGTTGCTGATCTAATCTGCTGAAATAAATTGATGATTTATTCAACTGGAGATGAATAAACAAAACCAGCAGCAAGTTCAAGTGCCACTATGAATTTAAAAAGTTTTGAAGCCTGTCTGAGCTAATGGATTTGAGAATGATTGAACTCTTTTGTCTTCTTGGCAAAATGGCCTCCTACTTCCCAGTAGGGATGGAACAGTGACCCCAGCCTCCTTTTCCTAGGTGGCAGGGAGGAGTTGTGTGAAATTGATTAGAGGTCACTGGCAGATGTTTCAGTGGGTTACAGTGGCCTTGTTCGCAGAACACAGTAAGCCAAACGAATGTGCACAAATCTTGGCTATGGCTTGTAGTTAGTGCGGAGAGAGCTGGGTTCAGAAAACAGGCAAAGCCAAACTTTGCCTTTGCTTAGTGGGTTGTGGAAATCCAAAAAGACCCAGCTCCTCTCTGGGAGCCCACCCCAGTAAGCCATATTTTGGGCGGATACCCTTAAGAATGCAAGAGCTTTCTGGATCAGGCCAATGGCCCATCTAGTCCAGCATCCTGTTCTCTCAGTGGCTGACCAGATGCCTATGGAAAACCAGCAAGCAGGAATCAAGCACAAGAGCACCCTCCCCTCCTGCTGTTTCCAGCAACTGGTATTCAAAAGCAACCCTACCTCCAATTGTGGAGGCAGAGAACAGCTATCATGGCTAGTAGCAACTGCTAGCCCTCTCCTTCCAGCTAAACTCGCCTCTCATTAACTAGTGCAGTGTTTCCCAACCTTGGGCCTCCAGCTGCTTTTGAACTACAATTCCCATCATCCCTGACCACTGGTCTTGCTAGCTAGGGATGATGGGAGTTGTAGTCCAAAAACAGCTGGAGGCCCAAGGTTGGGAAACACTGAACTAGTGTGAGGGCTTTCCTTGAATGCTTTGTGCTAATTGTTTCGACAAATTTTGCTTAAAAGGTCAATTTCTGTCCTATTTGGTGGGGCAGCTCAATGGCAGAAAGTAGCAGGTTGGGCAACAAGGGTAACAAATGGGGGGAATGGGGGGGTAGAGAAAAACCTTTGCTTATGGTCAGAGCCCAGAACTACTGGAGGAAAGCAAGGGGGCCACTGGGCGGGAGGCAAAGGAGCGTCAATGATGGGTATGAATGGCCAAGCCCAAGACTCTGGCCTCCTATGTGTTATATGCCAGGGACACCCATTGTTTTTGCCAGTGAGATGCCTCTTGCCTCTTAATGTTTTGGTGCTCTTCTCCCTGCTGGGTTTCCTACACCTGTGAAGTCAGGCAGCTCTGAATGGCTTTGGAGCTGTGCCAGGATCTGTATCACTTTGAGGGCCCCTTGGCCAGCAGAACCTCTCCCTTCTCTCCTTTGGAAAGTCTCAGCTGTTTTTGAAGGCGGCAGGAACTCTGGTCCAACCTGCCATGGGTCTTTAAGAAATTGCAATTTGCATGTACTTGGCCTTATATGAATGCTGGCAGAAAGAGGCTTCATGAAAGGAGGGTTAGAAGGTGGACTAGGGAATCCGCTCCCATCTTATCAACCGTTACCAGGATTCAGAATCACCCAATTAGACCAGGGCCTGATTCTGAGTCTCTCTCTGGCCTAGAACTGGTAGCAACAGTGTTGTGGGATGCCTTTCCTGCTGCGATATGAGAGGCCTTCCACCGCTACTGGCATTCTGCCAGCTCTGGAAAACACGGCCGTCTAGGCCAGCATTCTCCTGAACTTGCACTTCTTGATCCAACTGTTTAATTGTTCTGCTTTTCTATTGGCTTGTTTTAGTATATGGGAGTTCTAAATGTTTTGATGAAATTCTTTTATTGTGCATTTCAATTATGTATGGGTTTTATAATTGATTTTATGCTTGTAAGCCACTTAGAAGCCATTGTGGTATGCAAGCAATATATAAACTGATCAATGAATGATAATAACTTTCCCCAGCTGTGGACTGAGATGAATTAGACTTGGCAGGTAATTGACTACTGAAATTTTGAAATTAGGAGACTGTTTGGAAACTTGTCTTGTAAATGTGCCTTAAGTCAAGTCAAAACAAACCATTGCATCAGTCTTAAAGCTGACTGAATGTGGAAAGAGGCAGCTTTGCATGCAGTTGCACAACCTGTCAGTCTCCTGCTAGGTTTTCAGGGAAAAGACAGTCAGTATTTGGCAATGCCACAGAGTCATTCACTGTGTTCTTTTGAATGGCAGGCAAAGGGCAGTCTTTGGTCATTTGGAGAGAGAAAAAATCTGTCTGGAAGGAAAAAGACAATTCATGGTACCCAGGGGAGAAGCTCTTCTGCCTGAAGTACACTTTAATGACTTCTAATTGTAGTGATTTGCGCAATGAGCCTATGCACACAAAATTGGCAATAAGCCCCATTGAATGCAGTGGGACTTATTTTTGAGTAATGCACCCAGAAATGTACAGACTTCAACTCACCCAGAATCCAGATTGACCACCAACAAAATGCCTAGAGTGTTGCCAAATCTTCCCCAATCACAATTAAATGCTGAATTATAATCCACTTTTCTCATGCCCCTTCTCTATCAGTGAAGTCATCATGGTCATCATTACCCATTTGCGGATTATATTAGCCTTCCTGAGGGCAACCTCTTTCGCCCCAAGGGCGGTGACTTTGCTTGGTCTCACATAACTGACTTGGAGCAGACAGCACCAAAGTGTTGCAGGAGCCACTGTCTGAAGGATACAATTACTCCTCCTCCTCCAAGTGCCAGGAATCCACACCTCCAAGTAGAGGCAATGCTTGCTTGTGTCACTGTGGACATACCCCCTCTCCCCTTAACGGTTCCTGTCAGACAAATGGAAACCCAACCTCCCTCCCCCCCTGAATAAAAGAGGCTTCCCCTGCTGTCTCCTCTCCCCAGGTAGGAGCCCACAACACACCCATGCAAGACAGGTGTGCTGGTGGCCCACTGGGGGCTTCCTGGTGCACCAGAGTCCAGCACAGCGCTGAGGCCACCATTGGGTTCCTTCAAGGGAAAGGCTTGTGACTTTGACCAGGAGTTTCCTCCCCTGCTCTCCACCCCACAACTCTCTCCCACGCTGTCTCTGGCACATGCTGCACAAGCCAATCCAAATTCCACCCCCCACCCCCAATGTGGTTGCTTTGTTTATTGCCATACTGAAATGGAAGCGTCAGATTCGCAGGCTTTGCGGCGGCTCTCCTCTGCCCCAGATCAGTCCATGCCCTGGCTTTATTTATGTCTTCCATCCATTTGCTATGTAAACATGAAGACTCCTCCAGGGTGTGTCTTGGGGAAGGGCAGGGCTTGGGTGCCGAGGAGTCCACGGTGCTGCTTAAACCTTGATCTGGAAAAATAATAATAACCAAACAACGACCCCCAACTGAAGGCGTCGCGATCCATGCTTCGGGTTCTTGTATCCAAGTTGGATGATGGCTGAAGTTACATTGAAGGCCTTGTTCTCAAAAACTGGGGGTTTGTTCTCCCTCCTTTTCTCTGCTTTTGCAGTCCTGGTGCGCCTTTCTCCCCACACATCTCCAGCAAGCCCCTCCCTGGTGTTTGACCCTCCACACCCCATCACGGGAACACGGGGGTCAGTCCCGTGTTGCAGGCCATGTTGTCCTTGCCTGGAAGCCGCCTGTCATTGAACGTGTGCATGTTGATGACGGCGTCTGTCTTCACCATGACGGGGGGCTGGGGCTTGTGTTTCACCCGGCGGTGGCAGGTGAGAGAGAGCCTGATCTCGTCGGCCATGGCGCTGCAGAAGGAACGCTGGAAGAAAGGAGGAGGCACAGGAAGGAGGCGTGCATTAGACTTGGGGTGAAATAACCTTGAGGCAGAAATCAGCACGTGACTTGGGAATGTCGCAAGCACAATGAGCCTGCAGTGGCTCTTGCTTGCTGAAATGGGAAGCATGCAGGAAACAGACTTGTCAAGGACCAGGGGACCATTACAGGCCGGTGTGCTGTGTGTGCATATGAGCATGCTGCCTGCGGCAGAATTGGAGCCAAGAGGACAAGTTTCTAGATCTCATGGTTGTTGTACTGTTACTGGTGCATTCTCATGAGGAAAGGATTTATAAAACACTTTTGTATGTTCATTGTTGGCAGCTCTGGGGGCGAAGTCAAAGGTTATTTTATTCATTCATTTATTTAGACTAGAGTATTATTCACAGTATTAAGGTATTATTATTACTAAAGTCCCAGGGCGGGTTGCTGTGTTAAAACACAATACAAAAACAAATTAGAGCTATAAAAATAAGGGGGGGGTTTCCTGAAAATATGCACCTCAAGTGTCAAAAGCCAGAGTAAGGACATATGTCTTCAACGTTCTCTGGAAGCTATTCAATGTGTATGTGCCAAATACTACCTCTGTGGGGAGGGAGCTTCACAGCTTAAGGGCTACCACATATTGTTTTTTATATTGTGTTTTAATGCTGTAATCTAACATAGAACATTATTGCGAAGGGCAGGTAAAAATTATTAAAACATAATAATTGTGACAATAATTAATAATAATAATACAACCCCATTTCAAACATCACACTGAATGTGCACAAGCACATTCCCGAAAAGGGGAGGGGCTGCTTTTGGACAGAAAGTTCCTTTAAGGAGCTCATAGGGGTTCAGGTATATCCTTCCTTGTTCAGATTGTGGGTTTTTTGTGGGGGTCAGATTGGTGGTCCCTGTGTGGTCCTGCCACAGCCCATACCTGCTCCCGTTCTGCCGTTTTGCGCAGCTTGTAGATGAACTCCAGGGTGGCCACGAAGACAGAGAGGACCAGGCCAGCCGCCAGGACAATGAAGAGCCCCCCGATGTTCTGGATCCCGAGGGCACTGGCTTCTTTGTTCTCCTCCTCAGGGCAGCCATTGCTTCTCCACCACTTGTCCTTCAAGGCATGCAGCTTGGCCTCTTCCTGGAGCTGGAGGATCGCAATGGTGATCTTGTCCCTGTAGGGTGAACCTGAAAGTGGGAGGCACAGAGAAGGTGGACATGCCATTATATGCAAAGCAAAGAAAGCCAAAGGCTCTGCACCCCAACAAGCTGGATCCTTCTCCCGCAACCCAACCTGGAAACTCTGCAGGAGCCAGTGAGTCCCCAGCCCAGCATTTGGAGCAGCTACTACGAACATGCCCTTCGCAAACCCAGTTCTTTCATTCCCCTGGCCAGGCACTGCTTTTCCTCACCCATAGGAGTGCCGATCCCATAGCCCTTGGAGTCTATAAGACCCCCAATCTGAGTCAGGTTGCAGTTTCTTTGGGTGATGTACTCAATGGTGGTGGATTCCATCAGCAAGGCATAGTCGGAGGTGAGGGCACGCTGGATCCCTTCTTCGTTGTTCTTAACGAGAGCTGAGGGCTTGCTGCTCATGAAGGCCCACATCTTTTCAAAAGTGGAGATCCTGGATTTCTAAAATGGCAGACCCATGGAAAACAGAAAACAATGTATTTAATAATGGCAGGAAGCCCAAGGCTGCAAAAAAGCATCTCTCCCACACAGACACTCTTCCCCTCTCTGTCCAGCCTGAAAGCATCACAGTGCTTCCTCCTTCCACTGATCTGTCAAAGGTGTTTCATGTCCCAGGAGTTGCTTATGGAATAAGGCATGCCAACCCTGGAACTCAATTTCAGCACTGCAAGAAAGCAGCTGGTCTGCAAAATGCTGGTGATGGACTATGGTTGCATAGGAAAGGCTTACTCAACTGTACTTTGCAGTTGCCCAGATTGTCTGTCTGCCTGTCTGCCTGTCTGCCTGTCTCTCAATCTCAATCTCACTCACAATCATTCTGGGAGCAACCAACTGTTCTCCTATTGCTTCTCATGATGGATGGTGTCTCAATTCTGGTTTCTAAGTTGCTTGATAGTACTTTGTGTCAGTACACAGAACAGCCTTTGCCAACCTGACAGCCTGGCTATACAAAGGAGCTAAAGGACTGATGAGAGTTGTAGTCCAAAATATCTAGAGAACTGGCTTGTTTTGTGTATAGGATGTACACGCATTCTTGGCTCATCTTTTTTCTGAATGTAACACCCCTAGATTACCAGTGGAAAGGGAACAAATGGATGATATTCTTCTCCCTCCCTCTTGATGCTGGAATTCTGGGTCGCCCAATGCAGTTGTTGGGCACAAGATTCAGGCATGGGCATAGCCAAGATTTTTGTTAGAGGGGGAGACTTTTGATAAGGGAGGGGGACAGAACCTCAGTTAGTTAAGTATTTTTATTGATTTGGGGGGCAGTTGCCCTCCTGCCCCACCCCATAGGTTTGGGACAGGCCAAAGGAGGTATAGAATGAATGAATGAGTATAATTCATTGCCCAAGCTGCAATGATAGCCACTGCTTTCAGTGGCTTAAAAATAAATAAATGAATACATGGAGAGGTATGAGTCTATCAACATCTGTTACCTAACCAGAACTTTCAGATACGAAAACAGTGTGCCTACGAATATCAGAAATGGGGGACAAACAGGCAGCTGACATAACCTCCATGTTGGGAGGCCTGAGCTAGAAGCAGAATGAAGGACTTTGTTGCCTTCCGGCAGGGAGTATTCTTTTGTTCCTCTAAAACATGGGTTGTTAACCTGGTCCCTACCACCCACTAGTGGGTGTTTCAGGATTCTAGGTGGGCGGTAGGGGGCTCTACGGCACAAGCTGAATCCTCCTTCCATTGAGCACTGGTGGGCGGTAAGGAAATTTTACCATCAAGAAAGATGCATTAGTGGGCGGTAGGTATAAAAAGGTTGACTACCCCTGCTCTAAAACAATCTAAGTTACAATTGGGTAGTCCCTACTCAAATGTTACTTAGTCTTTCCTACACCGGAAAGCTATTGTGAAGTTAAATTAGGGAAGAGCTGCAAAGTATTTCACACACTGAAGATAACTACAGAAATACATTCTCAGCTGGCAGCAGCCAAGTTGGCAGGATGGGGGGGAGGGGCAGCAGTGCTGTTATTGACTTTCACCTAAATCATGCAATGAAGACGATATGGCTCAGAAGTGCTTCAGGGTATGATATACTACTTCTTATTACCATCAAGTTCTCTCAACCCAGTTGTGGGAGTTTTCCGCCTTGGAGGAGGGAGGCCTGCCTCACATCACTGAAGCCATTCGGTGAGCTACGGGGCCCCTCCTGTAGGAGCCATTATCTTGTCTTTAAATGCACTCTGGACTGTTTGTTGTTATTGCTTTTGTATGGGAGGGAGGTGCAGCTCATTTCATTTGCTGTTTTAAAAGTGAGAGTCATAAACGGTAGCTAAGGAGTCATATACCAACCATTAGGCGAAGAACATTTGAATTCCAGCACTTTCCACAACAGATTACACACGGAACAGAACAGAATCCGGCCACTTTGGGGCATAACCCTGAACCATAACACATTTATCTCTTTATTTCACTTACCATATATCCCACCTTTTTCTCCACAGAGTGGCTTACAGAGTTCTTCCCCGCATTAATCCCCACAACAACCCTGTGAGGTAGGTTGGGATGAGAGGCAGTGGCTGAGCTCACGGTCACCCAATGAGCTTCATGGCCAAGTGAGGATTTGAACCCTGGTCTCCCAGGTCCTAGTCCAACACCCAAACCACTACACCACACTAGCTCCACACCACACATGCTTTTATAAGGAGGGGCCACCCACTTTGGATCTAGCACGACTACCTGTTCCCCTGACCCAGTGCAATAGCCAGATGTCCACTAAAGATCTCTTTTGGGTGCATCCCTCAAATGGCCTTGGGGAATTACATTTTCTGCCTGCTCCATACTGTTCTGGCATTGGGGTTTAGAAGGCTTTTCTGTTTAGTGTACAACGGGACACAAAATGTGCCATTGGGAACAAAGGTCCTTGCACCAGTGGGAGTGTCACTGATTTGGGATTTGCAATGATGCAGGGGCCATTGGACTGTCCTGTATGGTAAATAAGAACTATTGACTCCTACAGAGAAACTGCTCCTGTCACAGGGTGTAAGCAAATCGGTGGTGGGGAGAGCACATTCATGTTCATTCGGCCTTTTTCTCTTTTAGTGTGGGGTGCCTGGTAGGGAATTTGTGCCATTGAAAATCTGCTTTTAAAAAACCTTGAGAGTGTCATGTTTAGATTTGATTTATTGGTGACTTTGTATATTTGGTCATACCTGGAAGGTCATGAGGGCTGGGTAAGGAGGTCAGGTGGGCTGCCCTGTGTCCATTTCTGTGGGAGTTATGAGGCTTGCAGGAAAACCAGGCCATGGCCAGCCAGAAAACTTAACCAAGCAGAGGGCCTTCTGGACCTTGGACAGGTCCGCTCCACTTTACCATGGGGAGGAGTTGCTGTGGACCATGTGGCCACCCACTCTCCTCAGGGGGTGGGGGACAAAGTCCCGTGTTGCCCCGGGGGATCCCGGCCACCTCAGCGACCGGCCAGCCAATCCGATGGCTGGAGGGGGCGTGGCTGGGACCATTTAAGCGGAGGGGTGAGCCGGAGGGCTTCCTCTTGGCTCGCTTCCTCAATCTCCCACCCTCCCTCCCTATTTTTTGCAGGTTTTCTTCATTGGCCTTGCTATGGACCTTGGTTGGTCACCGTTGAGGGGCCTGGTAGGAATTTTTCCACTTGGCAAATTGGCACGGGCCATTTGGCTTTCGCCTACCTCGTAGCAATCGTCACAACTTTGTTAGGTTTGCGGTTAGGCATTGTTTGACCTTATGAGGGGGGAGGAGAGCTGTGGCCACCACCTGCCCCTCCAAGCTTAAGGGTATTCCGTTAAAGGAATCCGGGGGTGTGGATCTTGTCCAAAGCCCGGGGCGGGGCTAGGGCCATGACCCAACCCCGACGGGAACACCAGGGGGAGCTTGAGTTGGTATGCATCGACGGGGCTCCCCCTTCTGGTGGTTTACCCTTACCGGACTCCCTGCACAACGGGCAGCAGTCAGATATAGTAGAGTCCATTCAATGCCTAAGCCAATACCGCTCACATTCTGTAATCAATAAAGTTGTGGCCAAAATTTGCCCAATAGCATTAACCTAATATTTGTGTCCTTGTGTGTGTTATTCTTCAACAAGGGGGTGGTTTCGGGGTTTCGACACACAACTACCTGAGAGCTTGTCCCTGCAGAGAGCTACAGCCAGGTTCCACCTCCGAGAGGTCATGAGAGGCCTAGCCACTTCCGGATTCTGAGCCATAATAATAATATTAAAAGGAAACACATGAAAACAAAATATGGTACCAAAAAGAATGAGACATAATTGGACTGAAAAACAAACAAAGCATATCACATATTGGTCTGATGCTCCCAAAAACAAGTTGTTAATTTTTTTGGCATTTGATAAATCGAATAAGTGTCTAAATCTGAGGTCCCCTTTTGAGCTTGAGCTTTGGGAACAGCCAAAGATGGTCCCTTCAAACAGGATCATTATCAATACTAAGCAGCTAGTAAAGCCCTGAAGATCAAGAAAACAGAAATATTATTTGGATAGAAATATTCCAAAGTAGCTAGCCCTCCCAGCCCTCCCTCTTATTGTCACTGGCTATAGCCAACAAAGCAGCTGGGGTCGGACCCAAGCAGAATAGTGATATTATTGCTTTCCTAGATCTGGACACTATACATTGTTGATGCAGCCTGTAATTTTGAGAAACAGCCCCCAAACCCCTAAACCTATTTGCCTGCAAATTGACATGCCTAGAGGCACCTATCTTGTTTTTAAAAATCACATAAACAATCATTCTGAAATTTTGTAGAATTCATGCCTTCAGGAGTGAACTAGCCTGCAAATTTCATCCAATTCTGCCCCATAATAAAAAGTCATAGATGTTCTGCTTTTAAAAATAATCAAACTTAAAAGTAACTGAGCATATTATCCCTCCAACTACCTTTTGAAATGGGATGGGGTGGAAGGAACAGACTTGGATAGGACCCTCCCCCCCCCAAAAAAAACCCCACACCAAACTGACCAGCTGATGAAGGGCTTTGGACTGGGGCTATTTTCCATACTGCCAAAACTAGGTCTGACCTGAATCATGTGGTCTGTGCACCCCATTACAACAAAACATATAGGAAACTGTTTTCATTTTATCACCTTCAACTCTTTTAAAAAACTATAGCTTATCTCTAGTCTACGGTCTCTAGCAGGCTTGATTTCCACTAAAAAATATTGGGGAGCATCTATAAAAATATAAAGCTATACCTCCACTGACCTCCCCCCCCCCGTTTAAAGGCCTAAAAGCTATGGTGGGGAGTGGGGGTATGCACGCCATGTTCTTTTTTATTGCTGTAAATGTCAGTCATGCTCCAATGGAAAGCATCTTCAATTAGGGCTAGGCTTTGATTACATGCAAATTAACTCCCACTTTCTATTGCTGCATCACCTCGGAGAGAGTATATTCTTTTTTTAATAACCATATTAGTTGTCAAATGTCCACTGTAATTGCTTGCCATTAAAAGCTAACAGTCAATACAGCAGGCAATTAACAACATCAGCTTTTGAAGTTAATCAGGTATCTGTCATCTATTGATTTAAGCGCCATGCAGAGATTAAAAAAAAAAAACCACACACACCCAACAACAACGGAAGATTTATTGAGATGCTACACCCTTTGTTACATCATGATTGGATGTTATAAACATACTCTAGTCTCTAGCAAGTGAATTTCGGTTTAAATGGGTTGTTTTGTTCAAATTAATAGAAGCGCTTTGCAATAGCAGCTGTTTGATGGGCAGCCCATCTGCTAATTTTGGCATCCATTCTTCTTTCATGGCAAGCACACCCTCTGTGCAGGTTGCCAGGAAACCCTGTTGCAAATCTCTCACACACACACTCACACACACACCCTGCCAGAATCATCCCTGGACTGAGGAAGCCAAAAGAATCTGAGTTCTGCATACACCAGCCTTTGGGGGGCTAATTTTAATGTTTAACGTTTTACTGTGTTTTTATATGCACTGTAAGATGCCCAGGGTGGCTGGGGAAACCCAGGGTATAAATAAAATTATTATTATTATTATTATTATTATTATTATTATTATTATTATTATTATTGGAACAAGAAATGCAGAGGTCAGATGGGGGCACCAGTCGTGTGAGAGACTTTGAGGTCAATCCCTCCTCTTTGCCTGAGCTAGTCCTGAATGAAAGATGCTGCTATTCATGGAATGACCGCAGCATTTAAAGAGACAGGACACCAAGGCAATGCAAGTAAGCTCCACGGTTAGGACCCATGTGAGCAGCAGGAAGCCACTGTCTGAAGGAAACTTATAGAATTGTAGGGTTGAAAGTCCAACCCCTTGCAGTGCATGAATCACAGCTAACAACCTGAGGCTTTTGCTTTGAGTGTTTGAAGGGGTCTCTCTCCCTCTCCTTCTTTCTCCTGCCACCCACCTCCTCCCTATCCCCTTTGCCCACTGGGACTGCTACCAGGTTTCTGCCTGTGCTCAGAAGAGTCCACCACCCATCAGGACTCGAAGAAGGCAGCCCACCTCTTAGGCAAAGCAATTCCTGAACCATAACATTTATATACTCCTTGAATGTAAAAAAAACCTTCCAAGCAGAATCATCCCACACACATTTCAAATGCTTTTCATTTCTAAGAGGAACATCTGCTTTGTCCAGACACATGTCAAAGCACTGTTCACACATGCATGCTCCTCACTCACTGATGCCTTACCTGTGTGAAGCTGCATGAACAGAATTTTGCTATTAACCTCAGTTTAGATCAAAAAGAAAAAGCCTTTCAGTAACTGGTTCACAGTGCAGTCGTAATCGCTGGCCAATTATGTATATGCACGTGTGAACGCCCTGATCCACAAACTAATAAACTGCCCCTCACTTGCAGTAGAAGGCAAAAGCTTTGTGTTTCCATCTGTCAAGAGGCTGGAACAAGAGGATGCAAGGTGGCTGTCAAACAGAGGACATCCTGCTCCCTCCTTCTCTCTCACCCCTACAACATCATCATGCTTCAGGGTTTCCTCACCCTTACTTGTGAAGGAAGCTGTATTTTTAAGGTTTGGTCAGCTGCAAACACATATTAAACACCAGTGTGAACAAGCACCAACTCTTCAACATATGTTTTTCAGTTCCAACTGGGATCAGCAGTTAAGTGAAGCTTAACTGTTTTCTCTCAACAACAGGCCCTGAGTGGGAGCAAATGCAGCTCTCGAAACATCTCTGTTTAGGACTCTTCCCAGGACACTCCTTTACATTTTCCCAATTTGTACACCAAATTTAATTCCCACTTTAATTCATATATTATGTTGTTTTTGGAACAAGAGAGTTACGTACATGCCCATGCTAAAAGGAGTCCCAAATCCAGGGACCAGCTCAAATTTCATGCAGCTAATTATGAAAAAAAATTGGCTTAACCATTGGTCACTTTCCCAAGAGCCAGTGTGGTGTAGTGATTAAGAGCGGTGGACTCGTAATCTGGTGAACCAGGTTTGCATCTCCGCTCCTCCACATGCAGCTGTTGGGTGACCTTGGGCTAGTCACACTTCTCTGAAGTCTCTGATCCCCACTCACCCCACAGAGTGTTTCTTGTGGGGGAGGAAGGGAAAGGAGAATGTTAGCTGCTTTGAGACTCCTTCGGGTAGTGATAAAGCGGGATATCAAATCCAAACTCTTCCTCTTCTTCTTTATCCATGCCATACATTGAAAACACATGGCTTCCCCTGAAAGAAACCCAGGAACTATAGTTTGTTAACTGTGCTGGGGTTGTAGCTCTGTGAGGGGAAACAGCAGTTCCCAGGTTCTTTGGGGGGAGCCATGTGCTCTAAATGGATAGTGGGTGGATGTGACCTGTCCAGATTCCACCCCACAGCAAACAGAATTTCACAGTGTGGGGGGCGCAATGAGCAAAGGGTTCTGGCGTCTGACAGGAGTTCAAATCCCAGTTTCTCCTTGAAGCACACCTGTCTTAGCAACCGTGTTGTCATGAGCCTAAAACTGAGAGGCCTCTTTTTGAAGAAAGGATGGGATAAGAATGCAACATTTGCAATGGTCTGCTTTGAAAACAATGCCTGCCTTTCCAGGGACAGCATTCATCACAGGAACATAAGACGAGTCTGATGGATCAGACCAATGGCCATCTAGGGCAGCATCTTATTCTCACAGTGGCCAACCAGTTGCTTCAGTGGGAAACCCACAAGCGGGACCTGAGCGCAAGAGCCCTCTCCCTTCCTGTGGTTTCCAGCAGCTGGTATTCAGAAACAGCGCTGCCTCAAACTATGGTCATCAATAGCCCTCTCCTCCTCCATGAATTTGTCTCATCCTCTTTTTAAGCCATCAGCTTGGTGGACATCACCATCTCCTGTGAGGGTCATTTCCATAGGAGGCGATGACTGCGGCAGAGTGTGTCTTCATGGCGCCTGGGGTGGGGTGCAGAGGGTGACGTGAGGAGGATGCCGCAGGACAAGCACACACCCTTCCAATTAGTCTGATCGGACTGATTTGAAGGGTGCATGCCTGTTGCATCCTTCTCATGCTGCCCTGCCAGTGCTCCCCAGAAATACAGTGGTACCTCGGGTTACAGACGCTTCAGGTTACAGATGCTTCAGGTTACAGACTCCACTAACCCAGAAATAGTACCTCAGGTTAAGAACTTTGCTTCAGGATGAGAACAGAAATCATGAGGTGGCGACAGCGGGAAGCCCCATTAGCTAAAGTGGTACCTCAGGTTAAGAACAGTTTCAGGTTAAGAACAGACCTCCAGAATGAATTAAGTTATTGACCCGAGGTACCACTGTATGTGCCTGAGGCCATCGCTCTGGCAGCCCCCCCCAACACTACGCCCCTTTGCCGAGGGGTGCCAAAACTTTTTTCAAAGAGGTTCAGATTTGATCAAGTGAACATGTGTGATGGCTGACCACAGTTGTTGAGCTTTTTCTTTTTCTTTACAAATTTACCTCAAAGTTGTTGGGCTTTTTTTACGATTTTACCCCAGGACATATACTGCCACCGGGGTGGATTAGATTGACCAGCCCCCAAAACGGACTTTGGACATGTCTGCCTTTGCCTGACTCTTATCGCAAGCCCACAACTTCCCTTCCCACCCACACTGGCTGTCATTTGCCTTTGCACCTATCCCCTCTCCTCTAAAAGCCACACTTTAGGTTAAATTGGCAAAGAGGGAAATTAACTTTGCAACAGGGATAATCCGCCTGCAAGGCACTTCCCCCTAGCTCAGGCTTCCCCTCTTCACACGCACATTACAACTGAAAGACACTTTCAAAGCCCCCTTTAAATCTCTTAATTAATTTCCGTCTTAAGCAGCATTGTGTTAAAAAAAAGAAAGAAAAGAAAGTGTGATATCGTAGTCTGCTGGCTGTCTCAATTAATTTCTTTTCAAATTGTGGAAATAAATGCAAGTCTTTTTTCATGCCTTGATGTGCTGAGTTGCTGAGAGGGACGACAGCAAAAAAACTGTCCCACTGATGGCAAAGAAACTGTAGAGACCCCAACCAGACCAGATAGGTAGACTCCTCTTCTTCCTTCACACTCCATTCATGGCCGTGGGAGTGTTTTCTGAACTTCCTTTCACTTCAGGGCCTTTTTGCTTGAACAGGACCAGAACCTGATGAAAGGTTTACAAGGGTTGAGCCCAAACTCTCATCCTAGTGAATGACTGAAACCAGAAGAGCCCTCCTGCTGGGTGGGAGCAATGAGGGCCTGTCCCGCCCAGTTTCCTGTTTGTGCCTTTGGAAAGAGGCCTTGCAGGCAGATCAGGAATCTGGGAAAGCAGAAAGTTTCACAGCAAACTATGAAGAAAGAGCTGTTTGACAGTGGAACTGCCTCCCTTGGGAGGCTGGGGTCTCTCCTTCCTTGGAGGATTTCGAGCAGAGGTTGCATGGCCATCTGTCATGGATGCTTTAGTTGCGATTCCTGCATTACAGAGGGTTGGACTAGATGACCCCTGGAGTCCCTTCCAACTCTACGATTCTATGAAATCTGGTTTAAGCCAGTTGTGCTTCACCCTGTTGTGGGTCCTGCCTCTTCAGAAGTGAGCTGGATATCGTCTTGATGGAAGAGGCGGCAGTGGAGGGATGGAAGTTTATAAAATTATGCATAGCATGGAGAAAGCAGCTAGAGAAAATGTTTTCTCCCTCCCTCATAACACTTGTGGACATCCAATGAAGATGCTTGTTGGAAGATTCAAGAAGTTCTCCTTCACACAACACATATCTGAACTTTGGAACCGCCTCCCTCAGGAGGCAGTGAGATCATTCCTGCCTGAGATCGTTACACCAGCTTGGATTGATTTACAAGAGGATTGGACAAATTCATGGAGATGAGGGATATTGATGGCTACCAACCATAAAGGCTATGCTCTGCTTTCACAGTTGTAGGCAGCATTGCTTCTGAATACCAGTTGCCAGAAACCACAAGAAGGGAGAGTGTTGCTCTTTTGTGCTTGGGTCCTGCTTACAGGTTTTCCCCAACTGTTCAGCCCCTGCAAGGAGGCTGGGCTAGATGGGCCATTAGCCTTATCCAGCAGGCTCTCCTGAAGTTCTCATAGTCTCATGATGGGCGAGGGTCAGGTAAAGCAGTTCTGGTCAGCGACAGCACTGTCATGTGAGACACCAGGAAAGAGTAACTGGAGAACAGGCCACATGATCACAAAGGCAATCCTGGGTCTGAGAAATGACAGCACCAAGTCTCATGCAGAGAACCAACAGATGTTGGTGCAGAATCTGAGCACACGTCTTCAAGCTGCTGCCTTTGCTGTGGCCTCACAAAACCTCCTGTGTGGCCTATTTATACCCTTTTGCTATCAGCCTGGCAGAGCAGGCCAATTGGTTGAAACTAAACACCTGCAGGGCACGAGAAACTCCTGCCCTCCCACATCCTAGCTCCGGAGACATTTCCCATGGCAAGAGGAGATGCAGAGAGATGCTCATTCGGCTGTGCGAGGACCACCAAGGCATGTGCACGATTGTGCATTAGCACATCCAGGCAGCAGCAGCAGCAGCTGACATCTATTCAGCTTTTATCCCTGGATCCCTTACTGGATTTGGGTGAATTTCCAGTGCTGCTGTGTTGCTACTGCTGTGGTGGTTTTTCCACACCAGTTCATCATTAGAAAACCAGGCCTTGCATGGGGGACACATCTAGCTATGAAAAAGGCAAATTCCATGCTAGGGATCATAAAGAAAATTTTAAAAATGCCAGTATTATAATGCTGTTAATACAAATCTATGGCGCAACGACTTTTGCATTACTTTGCACATTTCTGGTCACCTCACCTCAAAAAGGATACTGTAGAGTTGCAAAAGGGCAAGCAACATGATCAAGTGGACCTATGAAGAAAGGCTGCAGAGTTTGGGACTTCTTAATTTAGAGAAAAGAAGAGGAAGATACGACATGGTAGATGCTTATAAATTTATGCATGGAGAAAGTGGGTAGAAGAGAGTATTTCTCTGTCGCTCATAGCACTAGAACTTGTAGTCATCCCATGAAGCTGCATGTTGGAAGATTCAGGACAGATAAAGGAAATGACTTCTTCATGCCACACATAGTTAAACTATGGAACTCACTGCCAGAGGAGGCAGTGATGGCCACTAACTATGAAACTTAGGAACTCTGTTTTCTTGAGAGAACAGGATACCTTGTGGGCCTAAAAATATCCAAACTTTTCTTTTTGGATGGGGGTAAAGTCTGCTCCCTCCCTCCTGCCCACCACCCAGAGGAGGGCTTGGGCAGGGAGCACCCCTTCCAGAATGTTCCTTGTTCTGTTCAAACCTAGTTTCTCACTGGCAGCATGAAACCTCATCACAAGGCTACCTAGACTGGAGATAATTTGAGCAAACTTCCTCAAGCATCATCTACAATTAAGCTTCACAGGTCAGTTCCCACCTCCACATTGGCCTCTGGGCCTGGTATATTGCCTTCCCACTCATTGCAGCAGGTCTGGGTTTAGACACAGAGTCCTGCTGCTGTCATGCCTCATTTCAGCCGAGTTCTCTGTTGCTTTACAAGACATGGACACACTTTTTGTTGCCATTGACAACTCTGAATATATCCAGGAAGGATGCCTCCTAAACAGAACAACTTTACAAACACATTAATAGAAAGAATAACTGTGCAATCCTTGTCCTCACCTGTCGGTCACAGCCAAAGAAAAATGCATCCCATCATTTATTTACACCCCACAGTTAAGCTGCCTCTCAGTGTACCCCTAGAGAGGTCATTATCCAATATTATAGCCTAGGAGCTTGAAAACGGCCCTGGGCTGTGCCAGGGGTTTTCTGCAACACTCACTTTCCCACTCGCCATCCTGCTATTCTCTTGGTACAATGTGCTGGCAAGACCTGCTCCTGTGCTGGATCTAAGTTGATAAGCATTTCCTGCATTGATAGGTAGGAATGATTTCCTGCTGCTTTCTGTACTTTCCGCACAGGTCAAAATCACACACACACACACACACCTGGCAAGACCAATCTGCCATAACCAGTAACCAGCGGTGCAAGACTCATTGCATTAATTGAAATCAATGTGTGAACTCCAGGCCTCTGGCCTCAATTCCCCCTTGGATCCTGATCTTCCAGATGTGAAAGCTCCCTTCCTTGTTTGCTCCTTTTTTGCTAATTATTAGCAGCTATACAGCATGTAGCCATTGTGTGTGTCTAGTGCTGCATGGTGAGTTCTCTCTCTCTCTCTCTCTCTCTCTCTCTCTCTCTCTCTCTCTCATGCATGCACACACACACACACACACACACACACACACACTGCAAGCTCCCTCCCTCCCTCATTCCCAAGTTTCTGCTTCTTGGCCTGGCTTGACAGTTACTCTCTGGGCACACAACTTGCTAGTCAACCCAATGCTTTTTTCCTGGGAGCACTCAAGGGTATGCAATACCAGCACCTATTTTTCTAGAAGCAAAGCCCCAAGTCAACCCACATTGGAAAGCCAAAAGAGTGTTAGTGGGTATTGTTCAAGTAAGATGGGTGGTGCTACCAGCCGTCACGTAACCCCCTCTAGCACAAGCACATTACTCTGAACCAACCCACCTCCCAGTGCATTTTTGGGTAGAGGAGAAGTGAGGAAAGGCCAGCCCTGACATTCCCAGGGAGAAGCAGGGGAGAGAAGGGGCCTGCATTCCTCTTCAGATGCTCCTCGCTGCCTTTGTCATGATTGATGCTCCAATCCCACAGCCTGGCTGTGCATTTCCACGTCTGCCTCAAAGTGAGGATCGAACACACTCAAATCTCACCTTGAAGAAAGTCATGGTGGCGCCATCCTTCACCGCCCCATATTCGATTTTGGTTTGCTTGGCCAGGTCGTCCGCCGAGTCGATGGGTGACTCCATCCTTTCCACGGTCAGGAAGGCAGCCAGGTTGGCCGTGTAGGAGGAGATGATGATGAGGGTGAAGAACCACCAGATGCCCCCAATGATGCGGGTGGAAAGGGCTTTGGGCATCAGCTCAGAGCCTGGGAGGAAGGAGAATAGGGTGAGAGTGGAACAGACTGGAAGGAAGTGCAGGAAACACACCACCTTTTACACACACACACACACACACACACACACACACACACACCTCAAACCTTATTCATTGACACATAGAACTGTAGAATTTAAAATGGTCCCAAGCAACCCCCTGCAAAGCAGGAAGCACGCTAAAGAATCCAACCTCTCTTTAAAGACCTCCAATGAAGGGGATTCTGCCACCTTCCAGGGGAGTCTGTTCCACTGTCAAACAGCTCTTAATGCCAGAAAGTTATTCCTAAGATTTAGTCAGAATCTCCCTTCTTGTCATTTGAATCCACTGGTTCAGGTCCTCCCCTCTGGGGCAGCAGAAAGCAAGCTTGCTCCATCTTCCATGGGGTGGCCCTTCAGGTATTTGAAGATGGCTATCCTATCGCCTATTTGTTGCTGAATTGTAACTGTTGCACAAATTAATCCATTTTAAAAATGGAAATGAGCCAGACTGCTGTGCTCAAAGAAATAGTCGTTTACCTTGTAATGCTTCCAGACCCTGCCACTGCCGCCGCCTCCCCCCCCCCTCCACCAGCTCCTGCTCCTGACCTTGGGCACAGCCAGCAGTTGATGAGGAATTTTCAAACCAAAGTAATTAACGGAACAGCTTTCATGTGATTTAAATAGAAAGCCGCTTGTGAACTTTTATGGGTGTTTTGTTCTACCGTTTAAAATAATAATAAAAAGAGGCGCTTCTTTTATACAGAGTGGTTTTTCAGAAGGGCTCACTCTAGGGAGAGGCTTCAAATGCACAGGCATTTTTTAAAAAGTATCCAATTTGGGGGTGGTGGGGAGAGAAAGGATCAAGGGTCTAAATAGCAGTTGGAGGTAGGAAAATATGTTTTTTTTAAAAAGGGTATAACAGCCCTGTAATGACTTTGAGTGCGGAGGGATGAAGGACATTAAGGGCTCCTCTATTTTGGTACTGGCCTCTCCTGGTGCCTATTAAAAGCAGAGAAGCTTTTGGGAGGGGGGGGGGGAGCTGCTGCTGCTACTGCCCTCCAAGGACATCTCTGGTCTGGAATTGGGGGATCAAAAAGTCAGCTGAATCGGGGCAGGATTAATTTTTTTTTGGGGGGGGACAGTACCACCCAGGCTATGCAGACAGTCCAGAGACCCCAGACTTATACTAATACTAAAATTTATTAGTCAGTTTTTTTGCCATGGCAACTCAAAGTGGCTCGCAAAACAACCTACAACCTTCCCCATACATACGTTAAACCCGGGAGAGGGCATTAAAACATCCCACCCACTCTAAAAGGCCATAGATAGCTAAAGTCAAAGTCTTGGTTTGAAACGAATGTTTCTGCATGACACCTGAAGATATATCATGATGATACCAGGTGAATCTCCCTGGGGAGAGCATTCCATGAATGGGGAGCCACCACTGAAAAGGTCCGTTCTTATGTTGCCACCCTCCAGACCTCCTGTGGGCGGGACACATGGAGAAGGACCTCAGGTGATGATTGCAGGGTATGAGGCTGCTCATATGGCACGAGGGCGTCCTGAGCCATATAAACTAGAGCCAGGGCTTTTTCGGCTGTGGCTCCAATCTGGTGGAACGCCCTGTCACAAGAGACTAGGGCCCTACAGGACTTGACATCTTTCCGCAGGGCCTGCAAGACAGAGCTGTTCCACCAGGCCTTTGGTCAGGGCACAGCCTGACTCCCTCCTTTGACAATCTTCACAGAACTTTAGCCTAATGGTTGCCATCAATTTGAGTTGAATTAATTTTATAATGAAATGATTTTAGAATGTTGTACTATTTTATTGTTGTTAGCCGCCCTGAGCCCGGCTTTGGCTGGGGAGGGCGGATATAAATAAAAATTATTATTATTATTATTATTATTATTATTATTATTATTATTATTATTATTATTATTTCAAAACCAGCACTTTGAATTGGGCCCCAGAAACTATTGCAGCCAGACCAGGATTGGTGTTATGTGCTCAGACCATCTTGCTCCACAGGAAGCAACCTGGCCACAGAATTCTGTACCAGTTTCCAAACCGTCTTCAAAGCTGGAGAACACAGAGCACTGAAGGGCCAGGACATCGGAGACTCGGGTACGAAGCTTCAGGAAGCGACTTCAGCTTGTTTTTATTTTATTTTAAGGTTTTTATTTCACAATATATAATAAACAAGGCTGGCTTGTTGAGCCCACAGAAGCATCCTGTAGATACTGGGCTAGTCAGAGCCACATTCTGCCACACCCTTGCTGGGTTGGTGCGGGTGGGAAAACAGATGGGCTTGACCTCGTGGCATTTGATGCCAGTGTGCATCTAGTCACTTGATAATCTAATTGCTAATCTCTATCCTCTGGCCAAATTCTGATATGAGACCCTCAGGTTGTTAAAATCTCCTGATTTCACCATCATTGGCAATTGGCAAAAATGGGAGAGATTTCAAGGTTTTCAGGAGGGAAAGAGAAGTGACTGGAGACCACCATTATTATTATTATTATTATTATTATTATTATTATTATTAATGCTTAGCCTTTGTCCCAAGGTCCAAGGTAGGCCAAAGATCTGGCCCACTAGCAGGCAGCTCCTCCCTCTCTCCCCATGTGGACATCCACCTCCTTGGGAGAAGGGAGGCCTGCAGGCATAGGGAATCATTGTAGGGTAGCCAAAAGATAGAGAAGAACTGCCTCCTAGGTTTAGCGTGGTTCAGATACCAATAAAATAAAAGGTCATGTTATAAACCTTTCAAAATGAGTGCCTAGTGCTTCTCCTTTTTCCTGAGGCTTTTGTACTCAGGGGACTTGCAAGTATGAGAGAGCGAGGCAGACCCACAAGGCTACAATCCTAGCATTGAAGAAGCGATTCTGAATCCAAGGGCTGCATGCAACCCCAGAACCCCATTTGGTGAACCAAAACAAAAACCAGTGTGGAGATGCAGCTTGTTTTACAAAGCAAGTTCTGCAAGACACCTGGATTTTTGCCTCTGGAGAGATACAGCAAGAACCATTCCCCACCCTTTCTTGGAGTTTGCTGACTAGCCCACAGTGCTGATTTGCTTCTGGGAACTGCCTTAGACTGAGTCAGACCCATTTGCCCATACAGCTCAGCATTGCCTACACTGGCTGGCAGCAGCTCACTCATCAGAGTTTCAGGAGGGGACTCTCCCAGTCCTACTTGGAGATGCCGTCAGGGATTGAACCTGAGCAACCTCACAATCATAGGAAGGTGTCTTATACTCAGCCAGACCACTGGTCCATATAGGTTAGTATTGCCTACTCTGACTGGCAGCAGATCTCCAAGAAGGGTTCTTTCCCAGTCATACCTGATGCTGATGGGGATTGAACTTGGGAGCTTCTGTACAGAACAGATGCTCTACCCCTGAGCTATGAAGTGAGCAGCCCAGGCAGCAGAGGCAGATCCCAAGGGCAGTAAACCTGCCCTGGGCTGGTACAGCTCAATTAATGGGCAGAGCCACCAGTGAGGTGATGGATTTCGGCCCCTGGCTTCCACAAGGCTGTGTTGTCAAGCACTCAGGGGAGAAGGAGGAAGAGCGAGTTGGCTCCGTCATGGCAGCACCCGAGAGCCTCCTCAGCAGAGGCGAGACAGAAGCTGGTCTTGACAAGCACTCCTGTAATTGTTAAGAAACAGACTCCACCATTTCAAAACCAATGTCTTTGCTTGTCATCGTCTGATGACAGAAACTCCCCGGCTGCCTCGCGACAAAAAGGGAGAGGAGGCGCAACATTATTTCTCTTGCTCCAGAGGCAATTTTTTCTCTCTTTTGACAAGCGCAACTACGTTTATCTTGCACCTGTCAACACACAAACACACACACAGGTACACACCAAACAAGAGTGGTTTGCGGGAGGGGGGTGTTTGCTCAGGGGAGGGGGGCCTACCTTGCTGCATCAGCGCTCCCATGCCGAACCAGAAGCTGTTGAGGAGGGTGAAGTTGTTCTCCACGATGTCCGAGCCTGGATTGCAGGGGTGGGCGTCATACCATTCGTAAGGGCTAAACCTACAGGGAGAGAGAAGTCGGGCATCGAGGGAGGACTCCTAACAGACAGGGCAGAAGAGGCTGGTGCAAAGAACAAACCAGCTTCAGAGGCAGCTGGCACAAGTCTGGCACTAATCCAGCCAGTCAAGGGCTATCTGGGGCTCATACATTTGTCTCTGTTACAGGGGAGTGCAGGGGGGGTCAGGGACCTTTGTGTGAGAGAAAGGGGGAGGAGAGAAGTGCCTCTTTCAGCAGCATGTGTTTTTACCCTCCATGCCCTTTCTTGTTCAGTTGATGTCTGCCATGCAGGACTGACTTTCTCAGGATACCATTGCTATGCATGGCACTTGATAGAGTTGCCGGAGCAAAGAAAGGCAAATCCCTGTCCGGAGAGGGTTGCATATGCCTTTACATTTTAGAAATCCCTTTCTTTTTGAGTAGCCATATCATCCCTATTTAATGATGATGATGATGATGTTTGTGTCATTGGTGTACTGGTGCTTTCCTGAGGACTGGTCTCTGTCTGCCCTGACCAGCTGACAGTCTAAGATTTGACACTGAGAAGGCAGTGGGGAAGCCTGTGAGTGGGGTGGAGTCAGGGATAAAGAGGAGGTGATGACAATAACCTCTCCTAGCCGTGGATCAGGTCCTATACCAGCTGCCCCAAGATTGCCACTTTTGTTTTACTGATAGTTTCCAACAGACGGGCAGAACAGGTGACCTGCTTCCCCTATCTCCCAAATTTGGGTTACAGAGCTACATACAGTCGTACTTTGGAAGCTGAACAAAAGCCACTCCAGAAGTCCGTTCGGCTTCCAAAATGTTTGGAAACCAAAGCTCCTGCAGCCAATCGGAAGCCCCGTCAGACGTTCGGCTTTCAAAAATAGTTTGCCAAAACGTTCGACTTGCAAGGCGTTCAGGATCCAAGGTATGACTGTAATTGACTCCCCCTTCGAGCATCTCAATGATCAGGCCAAGATGACAGTGGTAGGACTTTTCCAGGAAGCTTTGGCTGGTGTTGTCATGTAACATTCTCATCTCTGCTCCTTCCTCTTGCTGCAAAGATCCAATCAAAGCCAGACCAGTTAAAGGTGGATTTGAGGAAGAATGCAGGACCTTTGGAGCTCCTTACTCACATTTTCCAAAGGTCCTGCATTTTGCAAGATAATTAAATTAAATTCTGCATAATTGGCATAATTGCTTCGGAACCAAACAAATTAATTAGCATCGTAATTTCTCCCTCTGTGATTCCCCCTGGCTTTACAACAGCCTCATCTCCTCCAAACGCTCAGCTGAAATGGAAATGGAGAGATCTGCAAAGAGGAGGAGGAGGAGGAGGAGGAGGAAGGAAGGAAGGAAGGAAGGAAGGAAGGAAGGAAGGAAGGAGGAGGAGGAGGTGGAGCTTTGGCACATTTTATTATTTTGCCTCATTCATTTCCTGGTGTGTAAGCAGATACCACATTCTTGAATGACAGAGGGGGGGGGGGGCTTTGGCATTCCCAGACAATAAGGAGCCTCTGTATTTGCAAAAACAAAGTCATGGCCCAATCCAACACCCCGCCCCCCAGCTCCTCCAAATACAGAACTTCACGCCTACTGGCGGCAGCAGCAGCAGCAGTAGCAGCGGGGCTGTCCTGAAACCCCAGGCGTCAACGCACAGCCAGCCACAATTAAACATTGTCATTCATGTTGCTGCCTTGACTACACTACAAAGCAACACCAGGCAAAAGTGGCCACCTAGAAGGTATCATTCTACATCTCTAACCTCAGCGACATTTGGTGGATTCAGGCTGCAGCTCCATCAATAAGCTTCAAAGCCTTATTAAAAGCTCTGATGGATCAAAACACTGCCATTTTGGGTCTCCAAGCAGCCACAGAGCTGGTTTTAAGCAGCAGTGACCTATGGTGGAACTGATGGAGGCCTTTATATGGTGGGGAGGCAGGGGGAGACCGGTTTATTTCAAGAGAGGCTCATGCCTTTGAATTAAGGTGTGCCAATTTTGGCAACATTTTCCCCCTGCAGGCTAGAATTCTGGAGCTGGGCAAGGGTCAAGAGTGAAAATGTTCCCTATTATTGCTGGGGGTGAAAGATCCAATTTCCTCCTTGCCATGTCCTGGGACCCTCTCTCTGCACCCTCTTCTGCCCAGAAGCATCTGTGCACAGCCTTAATTATGCAGAAGACCAGGTGCTGCTCAAAGAGATAGATAAAAGCCAGGAAGGTTTAGAGGGGAAAGTTACAGTCACAGGAACTTTAATTGAAACCAAGCCAAGGGGAGAAATTGCGCTTTGCTCTGAAATACACTCACACACACTCATGTGACTTGGGGTTTATTTTGCCTGGAAATCTGTGCAGATGAAATCATCAAAGAGCAAATGTGGATGGAAAGACAGAGAGGCAAAACTAAGCGGAAGAATGAAAAGCAGAAAGCAATTCTCTCCCATTGTGGCCTGGCACAATGCAAAAATGGAGTGGAATTAATTCATTCTTTATAAGAATTTTAACTGTTGCCCCAAGGCCAGACAGGGAGTGTGTAGCTAAATCAGGTTTTGAATCTATTTCTCCCAGATTATAGTCTATCCCCCAGAAAACTTATTCTCTTCATCTGCTCTTTCCCCCTTTCGAGCTGCTCTCTTGCACCGGGACACTCCCTTGAGGACTAGCCACTCCACAAATATCAGGTTCTTTGGAGAAGACTCTCCTCAAAATTGGTGTCTAAGCCTCCTGCATTTTCCCCAACCCCTTTTTAAAAGCAGACCTCTTTGCCAATCCAGATGTGCCAGAGCAAACAAAGAGTCAGCCTTCCTCCCTGTGGAGCTGATTTTGACAAGTGCATTACATGAAATTAGAGTATTAGGCACTAAGCTCAGGTAATCGCCTCCAAATGCTGTAATGGCCCCAGGGAGCCAGCAAAGCATCATAAAAGCCGGAACACCGGGGCTAATGGAGATAATGATGCTGCCACCGCTGTGGTTCCATTCTGCCTCCCTCTCTCCTCTCAGATCCCAGCCTGGACAGGCTATTTCTCTGAAGGCAGGAACAGAGCTGACCCAGAGGGGATGGCCAGGGCCCCCAGCACCCACCATGCCCCCCTTCCCACTTCTCCCAATTATATCCTATTAACCCAACACGGGGAAGGAGGCCAGCAACCTCCCTACCTGCTACCAGCAAGAGACAGACAATTGCCATTAACTGTGGGATGTGCTTTTCCCCGCTAAAGGTGGCTCTCTCCTGCACAGGGCTTGCAGCACAGAGTTTCCCATTGCACCAAATGCCTGCCATTAGCAACCGGGTCAGTGTCACCCTCCACTTATTTTTCAGGATGTGCTGGACTTTTGCCATTGTCCACTGCATGTGCGTTTTTCTCATTGGGAATGGGGGCAGGAGGTGATGGGGACTGGAACCAGGACTGGCTCCCACGGACAGAGGAGGGGAGACCCTTTGTAGGGCTGCTCTTTCCTCAAGTGCCATAAAAAAGGTAAAGGACCCCTGACAGTTAAGTCCAGTCACAGACAACTCTGGGGTTGCACCGCTCATCTATATTTACTGGCCGAGGGAGACGGCGTTTGTCCGCAGACAGTTTTTCCGGGTCATGTGGCCAGCATGAATAAGCCGCTTCTGGCAAAACCAGAGCAGTGCATTGAAACACCATTTACCTTCCCACCAGATTGCTACCTATTTATCTACTTGCACTTTTTGCCGTGCTTTAGAACTGTGTGGTTGGCAGGAGCAGGGACTGAGCAACGGGAGGTCACCCCGTCGCGGGGATTCGAACCGCCAACGTTCTGATCGGCAAGCCCAAGAGGCTCAGTGGTTTAGACCACAGTGCTAAGTGCCATAGTGGGAGTCAAAGTAGCACTGCTACACACAGACACCCTATCCCTCAAAAATGAAGGGACTTGGCATACAGGGGAGAAGAAGGGATTTCCCCAAAGTTCTCTTAAGGGGTTGGCTTGTTCTTTAAGACAAGATGACTGGCACATGTGTATGCAGGCTACCTGAAAGGCCGTCTTCTCCCATACCAACTTGCCTGGGCTCTGAGATCTTTAAGGGAGACATTTCTCTCAGTCCTGCCACCCTCTCAGGAGTGCTTGGTGGAGACACAGGAGAGGGCCTTCTCAGTGGCTGCTCCAAGGCTTTGGATCTCGCTCCCTAGCATAGAGCCAAATCCTAGGGACAGAGTTCCTTTTGGCGCCCCTTGTAGCTGGTGAGCTCCTTACCTGGCTATCACAAACAGCACGCAGCTCACTCCCAGGTAAGCAAGGAGGATGTACATCCAAATGTCAGGAGACAGAGGGTTCAGGAAAGAGAAGACACTGGGGTTGGTCCCATTGGCCTTCCGGTAGAGAATGCTGATCCCCAGAGTCATGAAGGGCTTGGAGAAATCAATCGCTTTCTCCCGGACATGGGTGATGGTGAGCGGAGCGACAGCCAGGTCAGCTTTCTGTGGAGCAGGAGAGAGAGAGGGAGCAGTTGTTAGAAATGGAGGAGGAAAAGGGTGGTGGGCAAGGCTCTTGGGTCTCTCGAGTCACAATCTTGTTTCCCCAAGGGCTGCTATGAAGATCGATGTCTTGGGAACTTCTGGCCCACAGGTCAAATCAAATATCTTTAATACGGTCAATGACCAGCAAGGCACACAGGTCAAATCAGGCCTTACAGTTGGGCCTGCAATGCCATTTCCTCCCGGCCACACCCATCTGATGCCATGTGATGTCCAATATGAGTCAGGTAAACCTGCAGCTGCAAAGGAGCCATTGGCAGCTTCAGAGGGCTGCCCTGGGGTTCCTTTGCAAACTCTGCATGCATTCTGGGTTGCTTAAAATTTAGCCCTGAATGGAAGCAGTGCTATTGGGATTGGATCCACTTGGGAGCTTCTGAATCAGAGCTCCCAAATGTCCTAGCACACCCTTCCCCAAGCCAGTGCCCTCTGGGTGTTCTGGATCACAATGGCAAGCTAGCTGGGGCTGATAGGAGTTATAGTCCAGAACATCAGGAGGGTAGCAGAGTAGCCCTAGGAACTCAAGGGTTGAAATCACATCCCTGTTCTTATCCCTTTTGGTTTTTTGGGGGGTCTATAAAGTGTCTCAAAGGAAAGTTAAGAGAAAATTATACTTTGGTCTGATTGGCACAAATGTTTTTGATAAGGAAGACAGACACAGCAGGACCATCCCTGTTCTTTTCATAGCAGACCCAAACTACTGGTTCTCCATTCATGCCAGGGACTGTGGCCACTCGACCCTTTTAGTGGCCATTAGCGTTCATTGATGCCAAGGTGGATGGATGAGAATAAGGTTATCTATGGCTACTAGCCAAGATGGCGATATTCTGTTTCCACTGTTGGAGGTAGTAATGTTTCTGAGTACCAGTTGCTGGAGACCACAGGAGAGGAGAGGGCTGTTGTGCTGGGATCCAGCATCTAGTTGGCCACTGTGATAACAGGATGATGAACTAGATTGGTTATTGGCCTGATCCAGCTGGCTCTTCTTGTGTTCTTAAGAATGCATTGCATTTGGGGAAATTGCTGCAAAAATGCATATACGAGGAGAAATGTGCACAAAGAAGCAGTTGTTTCATGGATACTTTTTAAAAGTTTGCAAATGGGGTGAAAAGAACTTAAGATAGGAAAACAATGATAAACTGAGAGAAATAGGAACTGACCAGTTCACTCCTTCCTAGGCTGCTACAGGAACAGCAAAAGTATACCAAGGTGGAAAAGGAGGGAACAACACATGTATAGTTTAGATATTAGATAAACTAATTGTCTGCACCACTGGGAGACAAGGTAAATAATGCATATTTTATTGATTTTACTGGAGAACACAAGAGACCGTGGACAAGATACTTGGTTGTTAGTTCCAGCAGATTTCAGCAGATGACTGGCAAAAGATTCATAATGGCTGATTCCAACATTATGTTCCTTCCTGGTGGGAGAGCGGCACAGTCTTCCCACCACACAGGGAACTGGAAGGTCACCCAAGAAGTAACGTGGACAATCTGATCACAGCATGTCTCAAAATGGTCAGCTGGGCAACTGCTTTCCATTCCAGCTTTTTATTCTGCCCCACGTACATCACCATTGACAACAAAATTTGATCATGCACATGTCTGTCTAGTTACCAGCCTTCACAATGGCTTGTTTGAACTTCATTCTCTCCTGCCCTCGTGGTTTGCAGCGGCAAGTGTCTGTTAAAGGATCCCATTCCCCAAATTCAGAATTGAATAAAAGGGATAGACGGCAGTGCAAAAATTGGCATGCAAGTCAAGACTGCTAAAGCCACATCTCCAAAGTCATTTTTTCTAAAGGCTATCAAGAGATGCACAAACATAGCAAGATAAAAAAAAAGCCTAGATCAGACCACATTTAAAGACATCTAGGTTGGAGGCACAAAGCCAGCCTGAGAATTTTCACCAATCCTACTAGAACTCTTTTCGCTCTGAGAAATTCATTCCAAGTGTAACACAGCAATGTCTGACAACACGTCTTCCCTGAGAGAGTTTGTGAAGATCTATACATATGTTTTGCCTTCAAATTTACCTTCCTTTTGAGTCAGCTTAATCAAAATATTTAGTGGACTCAGGCAAACATAAAGAGGCAAAGATAAACTGTGTGTTTCAGGTGTTCCTTCCCATCCTCTGGCCCTTGTTTTCTCCATGCCAAATTCCTGCAGCTCAGAACATACAGGGCATAGAATCAGGGCATGTCTTGAAAGCTTGCCCCTTTCCATCTGAGGGCAGTGATTTTGCCCGCATCTGCACTAAACAATCTCTCAGCATCAGGTGCAAAAACATTCCCAAGCCAGGTAGCTGTAAGGACATAAATTGCTGGAATTTACTGTCAATAAATGCTCTGTTTATGGTGAAAGCATTAAATCAACTGTCAAATCATCCCCCAGGGACAGAGATTAGGACTGAGCTGCAGTTATCAGTGGGGAGGCATTTCTGTTCGAGAAAAACCCTCCGTTTTTTCTGTGTTCTTCATGCCAAGTAGAAATCACAGAGAACAGCTTATATTGGTGCAAAATGTCCAATAAGGACAAAAAGATGTAGCCGCTTTTCATACAAGCCTCTTCTGCGGTAGGAGTGTCAGAACAAGGCTACCTTGGAGCTATAAGGAACAGAAGGCAGAAGGAATTACGTGTCATAAAGAGTTTCTTTTGAATAAGTTTTACTGATGCAGTTCACTGTCCTGGGGTGTTACGATGGGCAGGAGTTGAGGTGGCTTTTAAAAACGGCAAAAGATGAATTCATGGATAGAAGATTAACCAAGCTACCATCCCTGATAGGTACATGAAGAACCACGCCCAGGATAGCAAATTTCTGAGTACAGTCGTACCTTGGACATCAAACGGAATCCATTCCAGAAGTCTGTTTGACTTCCAAAACGTTTGGAAACCAAAGTGCAGTTTCTGATTGGCTGCAGGAAGCTCCTTCAGCCAATTGGAAGCCACGGAAGCCCTGTCAGATGTTCGGGTTCCAAAGAATGTTCACAAACTGGAACACTCACTTCTGGGTTTGTGGCGTTCGGGAGCCAAAATGTCCAAGTACCAAGGCGTTTGGGATCCAAGGTATGACTGTACTGGGGGGAGGGGCAAAGAAGAAAGGGCACTGGTTACCTTTATGCCTTTCTTGTGAAAATCCCAGGCGGCATCTAGCTGGAATCAAAATGCTGGTCTAAGTGGATCTTTAAGACCAAAGACCACAATTTTATAACCTTCTGCTATTTGATATGATCATCTATAGAGATACCGTTCATTAACCACAAGCAAAAGTGAGTTTTGCACAACACCAAAGAATCCTATATACCCAAACCTATAATGAATATGAAGAAAGCCAATTCCCACATGACCACATAATTTAAGAATGTAAGAAGAGCCTGCTGCATCCAGCCAATGGCTCGTTAAGTTCAGCATCCGGTTCCTCCAGAGATTTCCAACAGCATTCCAAGGTGTCAATGCTCAGGCATGAAGGTCTGTGGAGAGGGTCCCCTTCAACTGCAAGTTTTTTGGGGATACAACAGAGGAGGGGGTAGAGCTGTGTTCCTGATCTCCTCCTCCTCCTCCTCCTCCTCCTCCTCCTCCTCCTCCCTGCATTTGCAGGATCTCGCTGTCTTCAAAGGTTAGCATCTACATTTTTCAAAATTGTGTGTGAAATGAATGGCCATGGTGTGGGGTGGTCCTCTGAGCCAGCTGGGGATTTTCCCAGCTGCAGGAGGAAATGGTCATTTTGCAGGGTGGGGGGAATTGAACACATAAACCTTCCAAGGCATGAGATGTTCTTGCTTTTATTGCTTCAGGCCAGCCTCAAAACAAAGGACTTTCTAAAAAGCTGTTTTTTCCCTTAAGGCTGCACTGCCTGTGGCCAGACCTGCCAGGATCACACAGCGGGGGGCAAAGTAGAGTCCCTGCAATCCCAAAATGCAAGTGCTGACAAATAAAGGGCAGCACCACTGGTTGTCCTCATCTTCACATCACAGGCCACCTGTGGTGGGAAACAGTGTGCCTTGGGCGAGTCACGAGTTACGTGACTCATTGACTTTCTGCACAGGGGGGAAGTTGTGCGTCAAACGATGTGCTGACCAAGTCAGGTCTCTTGACAGAGAACAAGCATCACAGCTTTCTGCAAGGTTCCACAGATCTCAGGCATTTGGCCTGAAGTTACAGTGTACCCCCCTCAACACACACTGCAAAAGGATATCTATAGGATGCATCTATAGTTTGCTCAGACGTGCACCTAAACACACTGACATTCATACTGTGGATGGCAGTGTGCACACAACAGCAGTCCTCATACCAAGCTCCAACTATTGGAGGAAGGCTTTGCTTTATTGTTACATTTATATGACAACTTTTCCTCCAAGGAGCTCAGGGCGGTGTATGTGGTTCTCCTCCTCTTCCGTTAATCCCTGCAACAATCCTGCAAGGCAGGCTACACTGAGAGGCAGTGACTGGCCCGAGATTACCCAGTGAACTTCATGGCTGAATGGGGATTTGAACCTTGGTCTCCCAGCGCTGGCTTTTTAGAGTAGTCTGACTTGGAAGAAATAAATGCTGCTTCCTGGCTGGGCTGATGCAGTGCTGTGTATGTACATGTTTCTCCCACTCTTAAACCCAACAAATCAATTGCTAAGGGAGACATTCCGTGGGGTCGGTGGATGTAAAAGAGAGAGCCTCCCCCCACTTTGATGCCTCCAAACTGCATTCAGAGGGTAATTATGCCATTAATTATTTTGTTCTGTTTTACAGGTTCAGTCTGAGGAGGCCTCTGAATTGAAATTTGCATGGAAGACACTTCAGTGGGCTGGGAAATTAGAAGTCCCTCAGATTGCATTATTTTCTTCATGGTATTATTAGAGCATCAAGAAATTGATGCCGTTCTGGAGCCTCATGTGACTTCCTGCACACAGCGGCCCAGATTAATCACCAAATGGTTAAAATAAATGGTGAAAGGGAATAATGGTTAAAATAAATGGTGAAATCCTATTAATAAAAGGATTATTAAAAAGACATCCTTCCCATAGGGAAGCAAGGCCCCTTTGCTCTCGTGTTAGTGTACTACACCAACTGATTATCTGCATAAAACGGTGCAAGCTGTCAGAACCATGGTTCCTGTAAAACGACAGTAGCCAGGCCAGCCGCAGCCATGACAGCCCGGTTTTAGGATCTGTGGCTCCTGCCTCCCTTCTGCCCCGATACGGTGCACAGCTCTGAGCAAAGTCATTTACAGTTTCAATTAAAACGGAACCCACTTAGCATTGCAGGGGGGTAATTAATGTTTGTGGAGTGCTTTGAGGGACTCCGATAAAAAGATGCTCTCAACAGGCAGGTGGTAATTACTGTTTGAAAGTGCTCTTACGAGCGTGGTTGCTTTTTTAAAATTGCTGTTTCAAAGCGCTTCTTCTTTTGCAAAGTGACTTTGTACCTGTTGCTTGTGCGAAAGCACGTTGGGGTGTGCTCGTCCACAAGTGCCAGTGTGGTGTAGTGGTTAAGGTGTCAGACTAGGACCTGGGAGATCAGGGTTCAAATCCCCCATTCAAGCTGGGCCAGTCATTCACTCTCAGCTTAACCTACTTCACAGGGTTATTGTGAGGATAACATGGGGCGGGGCAGAACTAGTCCAACCCTCTGCTTGCACCCTGGCATGCTGTAATATCAGAGCTTATTCACACCTCCTCTTGTCCCACTGGTTTCCCCTGGGGGAAACTGCTCTTTAGTGCTCAGTTGGAGCAAAGAGTAATTCAGGTTTCCCCCAGATGGACGTTTGCTCCGATTTAGCACTAAAGAGTGGTTTTCACTAGGAAAGGAGTGGGGGGCAAGAAGGAAAGGGCTCAGGCCCAAGCCTAGAAAGCTCGGGTCAAGCAGAAAGTTGATTGGAACCATGCTTTCAAGGCAGGGGTGCCACCTTTCCCTCATGATTGTGGGTGCCCACCACCACAACATGGACATGCGACATCGCCTGCATGTAGTGCATGCGATCTCACTCACACTACGTGCAGGTGTGGACGAGTGATGTTGCAAGTCCACATTGCGGCACCTGGCAGCAATGACTCTTCTTCCTCCTCCTCCTATCTGCAGCCAGCGAGGCACCCTTCTCCATGGGGAGGGGCTTGGAGGGAGAGAAACTACCTCCATGTCTGAGCCCCACCCCCCAGAAAAGGGTGCCTCACTCGTTGGCCGAGGAGGGCAGAGCTGAACTGCTTCTCTCTTGGTGGCAGTGCCGCTGCCACCTGCCAGCCTTCTTCATTGACTTTGTGGGTGCCCAGCCCCCACAATTATATTATTGTGGGTGCCCAAGCACCCAAGGGCCCCTGCAGTTGGCTCCTATGTTTCTAGGCATGGGGCAAGCAGAAGCGTGGACAAGCCCTCAGACCCAAGAGAACAGAAATGAAAGGCTTCTCTCTGCTTGCCACTTGAGTTCCAGAGAACCAGGAATGGCTCAGAAATGAGCCAGGCTATTTTCCTGCTTTTTTATTTTATTAAAGATTCCAGTCCAACCGAACCTGAGTGAGGAGAAGCTTGCCCAATAATGCTATCCACGGAGGCTATCCAGCTTAGCGTTTTCAGAGAAGGGTGTATTACTGCTAGGCGGAGGAGAACTGCCTCTGTCGCCTGCAAAAGATTTCCGCATCTACTCAGCTGGAAGGAAGAATCTGTTTACGTTCTGCTTTTGAAAATAAAACTGCATTTCCAAATAAATGAAATTGTTCCTCACACACCTGGTCCTGCTTTTTTTTTTTTTTAAACAGCTTGTCCTCTGCTTTGCAGCAGGGTCAGGCTATAAAAGTGCAAGCATGGATCATCAAGCGGAGATATTGCCTCTGGGATTCTGGACCGCAGGCCACAGCTTAACTCCTTGAGAGACAGATTGCTTAGGGCTGGATGTGACTCCAGCCCATGCCTCTCAGAAGCACTCTGCTTTTGAGTCTGCCTCTGATTCTCTGCCTCTTCCTAAGCAAGTCCTTCTAGTTGTTTGGGAGCTAAAAGGTATGTTTCACCAGACACCTTTTCTAGGGACTACAACAACTACCTCAGAGCATATACACAGAGCAATCTCTCCATAGAAGCACAATATTTGGTTCTGTTTCTTGGTCATGCTCAAGAGGAACATGTGGAAATGGATGCTGGATGGATGGACAGATGATGCACAGAATAGTCTTAAGAGGATTGTAGATCTAAGTAACTACTAATAAACAAATGTATGAAAATTCAGATTCTCTCTCTCCACCAATACTCCAGTTTCAGTCCAAGCTGTTAGTTTCTGTGTGTTGCCACTGTGCAGTGTTCTTGGAGTCACAAGACTCTGTTTTGCATTCCAGAGCTTCCAGGCTATTGGAAGTCTCACGGAAGACAGGAGACGGATGTGATGTTACTGGTTTCCTGTTCCTTTGTTTTTCAGTTGCTCTCTGCTCTCACAGAGAGAGGATGTATTTTCTTTTCTGTTTGTGTAGTTAGGAATAAAACTCTTTTTGCCATGTAGCTCATACTATCTCGTCCTTCCCTGTGCTGGATACTCTGTGTAATGGGGGAACGTGCTTGGAACCTCATCATGGCTCAGGTTGTTAATCACATCGGAGGAGCTCGGAGGAGCTCGGTCGAACACAAGTCTGACACAAGCTACAGTTTCAAGTGGATAGTATCCATGTCTCTTTCTCCTTCCTTCAATTTTCCTTCAATTTTCCCTTCAGTTTTTAATTTGATCATGGATGGGCTGGGGACAAACAAGCTGAGGCTTAATCCAGACAAGACAGACAAGGCAGAATGCCTCCCTTAGAAACTCAAGTGCACAGTTTAGGGGATGTTCCTGGACTCAGCCTTGAGCACAGATGCTCAGCTATTGACTGTGGTCAGGACTGCATTTACCCAGCTTAGGTTGGTGCACCAGCTGTGCCCATTCCATGAGCCACCAGCGATGGGCATGGTGACACATACCTTAGCGACATCTCAGATAGACTACTGCAATGTGTTCTCTGTGGGGCTGCCTTTGAGAAGTCTTCAGAAATTCCAGCTGCTCCAGAACGTTGTGGCCAGTCTGCTGAACAGACCTGGGTACTGGGAGTATGTTACTTCTTTATGACAGCTCATTCGTGGGCTTCTGGTTAATTTTTTGAGCCCAATTCAAAGTTCTAATCATGACCCTAAATAAATGGCTTGGGATTTCTGAAGTCTGTCTTCTGTCCTCCACACCTGTCCAGTTATTAAGATCTTCTGGAGAGGCTCTCCTCCCTATCAGAGTTGTGTTTGGCTGAGTTGCAGGCGAAGGCCTTCTCTGTGGCTGCACACAGGTTTTTGAACTCCTTATCCAGAGGGGGTAAGGCATGCCCTCTCCTTAAGGGCCTTCTCCTGCCATATGAAAACTTTTCCTTTTTTGATGAGCATCTGACCTGTGAAGCGGTTAAGTTTTAACTGTCCTGTTTTTATCTGCTTTTCAAACCAATATCCTTACATGTTTTCTGGTTGCATTTATTGATGTTATTTTTTGCTGCTAGCCAGGTTGAGCCTCGTGGGTCCCTTCTGGAAAGCCAGGATAGAAGTATTTTAAGCAAACAGACAGACAAATGAAGGTGGGAGTGGGGGGTGATGCGGCACATAGAATCATAGAACTGTAGAGTTGGAAGGGATCCTGAGGAACATCTATAGATAACAGCAAGGTACTTACATGATCAATCAGCTCCCTGATCATGCCGTTCCACTGCCCCTTCTCATCCTGGGCTCCGTACTTCCCATCTTCCACCACACGGATCTCATAGCTGAAGCCAAGGATTCGGGAGACTTCCCTTAGGAGATCAACGCAGTAGCCTTCAAAGCGGTCATTCCCAGAGAGCACGGTGTCTGACTTGATGAACATGACAAAGGGTTCCTCCTACACAGGAAGGAAGGAAAGAGACAGAGAGTAGCTAAACAACCACATGCAAGCTAAACCCACCAGCCACAGAAGCCACTTTGAGCAGCCACAGGACAGATCTGGGTGTCTCTCTTTGCTTTCTGGCACTGCAGCCAGTTTGGTCGTTATCCTGCCTGCTACCATTATAGCATTATAACACTAATGAGAGCCAGTGTGCTGTAGTGGTTAGATGGTCTGACTAGGACCTGGGAACTCCTTGGAGAAAACAGGAGAATATAAATGCAGCAAATAATTGAATATCATATTCCATCCTTAGAACTTGTTTCATTTTCAATGTGCTTCAAAAACTTCAGTGGCCACAATTCAAGACAGAAGTAAACACCCTGAAAGAAGTCATTGAACTCTATTGATTTTAATGGTTGCTCATCTCTGCTTTGGATTGTGGCCCCTTGTGCTCAGCTGTTTGGAATGTTCCCATTTTACAGATCAGGAACCGAGGCCATCAAGCATTATTTTCCTAAGGACGTGGTAGAAGGCCAGAGTGGGTTCATGGCTACCTGTCTTACCGCTGGATCTTACCACTCTTTGGAACTCAGCCTGACTGCCCCACATAAAGATTGTCTTCCATGAAAGACCCATAAAAAGAGGCTTTCTCCATGTTTGGAAACTGCTAGGCAGGGTGAAGGAGCTACTTCAGTGGTACTGATATTTTTTTTGGGCCAGCACCCCTTTGGTTCTATAAACTCTTCCCCAGTTCCCCCTCCCCTCCCCTTTAAAAAGCACTCTTCAGAATAGCAGTTTGCACGACCCCCCAAGGACTGCAAGAACACAATAAAATTTGAAACAGTGACAATTAATTGCCCACTTAATCAAAATCCAATTAAAATTATTTATTTAATTGATTCAACAAAACCAATGAACTTGCTCCAGGGATTCTAGCATTTCAAAGTCTCATAGTCATTTGCACCTCTGGTATCCGCCCCTCCCCCCCCCAATGGCGTCACCATCTTGCCTCTTAATGCCCACCCTTGGTAATCCCGATGCCCCGCAAGGAGGTGATACCACCCACTTTGGAAACCACTGGATTACCCAGTCTTTAAAATAGGACAAACAACTTGCAGCACCCAAAACTGGTACAGCTGGTGGACAAGGAACAGCTGAAAGCAAGGCAGCAGGCAGGATGCCCATCCAGGAAGCTGGTCCTTGTGCCTTTTGCATTCGTACTCAAGTCTAGAGGCCGGCAGGAGCAGCCATAAAGCCCCATTAATCTCAGGAGGCACAAAACAGAGTGGAGGGGGGCATGTTCCTCCATATTTAACAGTTGAAGAAGCAGCATCGTGTAGGAGCTCTGCTCGCCTCTGCGCCGCTCCTGGAGGTCTCAGACATTTCCTAGGGGGTAATTCTTGAACTCTGCAAGGCACTTATTCACGGGCTGTTTCACAATTTATTACTGGAAATGGTCAGACATTCAATTCGCAGGCTTTCAGGGCTCGCTAATCGATTTCTCAGCGAAGGTGCCCTCAATTTCAGGATCTTCACAGCTCTCCCGTGGCTTGAGGAGGAGAGAGCGGAACGGTCTGTTGGAGAAACATCATCGGCCAGCTGCCACCGACAAGGCGCTGCAGGATGAGCAGGAGGGTGTGAAAGGGGGAGGCAGGGAGGAATCCCAGCACCACGTCTTGGTGGCGGCAGCATCAGCAACAGTAAATGGGCCATCAAGTGGCAGAGCGGGAGGGAGCTGTGGGTGATTCCCTGCTTGAAAAGGGAACTGTTGCAGAACTCAGGTAAAGCAGAAGCACTCGTCTCCACCTGCGTCATCAGCACAGAATCATAGAACACTTGGAAGGGACCCCAAGAGACATCTAATCCAATCCCCTACAACCCAGGAATCACAGCTAACGAATCTGAACTCTACAATTCTATGATTCTATGACTTTATAAGGCAGTCTAGGGCCCCATCTGCACTATACACTGAAAGCAGCATCGCGTCACTTTAAACTTGGGAAGGGTATCATGGATTCATAGAATTCTAGAGTTGGAAGGAACCCCAAGGGTCATGAAGTCCAACCCTCTGCAATGTGGGAATCACAGCAAAAGGATCACTGACAGATGACCATGCATCTGTAGTTTGTTACAGATGCTGAGAGTAGTTAAAGGTAAAGGGACCCCAGACCATCAGGTCCAGTTGCGGACGATTCTGGGGTTGCAGCGCTCATCTCGCTTTATTGGCCGAGGGAGCCGGCATTCAGCTTCTGGGTCATGTGGCCAGCATGACTAAGCCACTTCTGGCGAACCAGAGCAGCTCACAGAAACGCCGTTTACCTTCCCGCTGGAGCGGTACCTATTTATCTACTTGCACTTTGTGCTTTTGAATTGCTAGGTTGGTAGGAGCTGGGACCGAGCAATGGGAGCTCACCCTGTTGCAGGGATTTGAACCGCCAACCTTCTGATCGGCAAGCCCTAGGCTCTGTGGTTTAACCCACAGCACCACCTGCATCCCTTCTGAGAGTAGTTAGGACACCCCAATTCTCCTCACAGAGCTACAGCTCCCTGAGGTCCCTGGGAAGAGGTATTTGTAGCTCTGTGAGGGAAATAGGGGTCTTCTAAGAACTCTCAGCACCCTTAACAAACTACAGTTTCCGGATGACTGTTTCAAATGGTATGATTCTGCTTTAAATCTATAATAGTGATGGGGCCAAGGTTTAGTATGAGGTACTGGCTAAACTGTTCAAGGTGACCAAGGCCTCCCCCTGCAGGCCAAAATGATGCTGTGATTCCTGCATTGTGAGTGGTTGGACTATCAGGCATGTCCAACTCCCAAGAGACTGCGATCTACTCCCAGTATAAAAAAACTGGCAGTGATCTACCCATTGTCATTGGAGGGAGGAGAAACATGGGGTGGGGGGAGTGGATGAGTTGTTGGGGTTTTTTTTTGGGGGGGGGAGGATTGCACAGAGTTTTTAAGCTTTTCTCCCATAACTTTTTATACACGATAATAATAAATTTTATTTATATCCCGCCCTCCCCAGCCGAAGCCGGGCTCAGAGCGGCTAACAACAGTAAACAGATAATAATCCCGCGACCTAGCAGGATCAGCTGGGGATCTACCAGTAGATTGTGATCTACTGGTTGGACATCCCTGGGCTAGATGATCCTTTGAGTCCCTTCCTACTCTACAATTCCATGATACTATGGCAGCTGATCTAGTCCCACAAGGAACAGCTGCTGATGCTGTAGCAAAGGCTTAGAGAAACTATCAAAATGGGGGGATGATTTGGAATTGGGAGAGAGGAGCCTGTGTGTGTGTGGTTTCAAAGAGAGAAACTCTTCAATCTCGCTGCAGCATCCTCTCCAAGGGATTCGCCTGCCCCCGCCCTCCCCCTATCTACCTCCTGAAGTAACAAAGCTCGGCACTCTGTCTAACACATCTGAATCTAAACCAGTGGGCCTCATCATAATTCATTAGAGACTGGATGGAAATTCACCCTGAACTGATGCCTGCCTTCAAATCCAATAGAAGGCCCGTGTGCTAAATGTGCTGTGACAGTTAGTGGCCAAGGAGACCGGCTGAGTATCCAAGCATCGCTGGCTAAGTGAATTACTTTGGGGTAGTTTGTCACTTGGGTGCCTAAGTGTGTGGGGGGGAGGAGGAGCCCCAAGGGACACTGAGAAATGTCAATAAGAGCTCCTGAGAGATGACAAGGACTTGATTGCAGTTTCAGAGTGGGTGGTTTGTGGGCTGTGGGAAGTTGCTCCCTAGCACAGGGCTGAGCAGAAGACAGATTGGAATCCACTGGTGAGAGGAAGTGTGAACATGTATTTGTTAGAGTGTCAAATCTCCCACTCAACCTTGCAGTCCACTGGGTGACCTCAGACCACTCAGTGCTTCTCAGTTTAACCTACCTTACAGGGTTGTTGTGGGGATTATTTAAGGAGGAGGAGAACCATATACACCACATTGAGCTCCAATGGCTTCACTGAACCCCAGTCTGGATGCCAAGGAGAACATTGTTTTGGACAGTTCCCTGCCATGCCCAAATAGTTCAGCCCTTTTGCTATCAGGATAATCTGTCCATACACAATGTAATGTATGAAAACACAGCTCAAGCTCCATGTTGGTTTCTCCTTAGAAGGTGGTGGTGGGGTTACGATTAGAAATGGAAACAGCCAAATCTAGGAGGGGTTAGATAGAACCCTGCAACCACTTACCAGGACTGTGGTGACAATCAAGGATCTGTTGGTGAGGGAATCTGTCACATTGGGGCCTTGCCTTCGGGAGATTTCAGTGATATTCAGTCCATCAGATGGGCTCCACACACCAACCTGTGATGGAGGCAAAGACAAGAAATGAGCAAAAATTCAACCAAACCATCAGGCCAGACCAGTCAGGCCACTGAAGGGAGAGAGAACGGTCAAGGGAGTGGAGTGGAGGTCAGATATTGTGAAATCAGTCTCTAGATCAGGGGTGGGGAACCTGATGCCCTCCAGATGTGGCTGGACTACAACTCCCATCATCCATGACCACTGGGTCATGTTGGCTTTTGGGGTTGATGGGAGTTGGAAGTCCAACAGCATCTGGAGGGGAACTGCAAATGATCCCCATCCCTGCTCAAGTGAAAACAGGCAAATAAATGAGAGAGAGGGCTGGGCAGTGCTTCTACAAACTGTTACTTTGATGTAACACAACCTTAACATGATTTAAGAACATAAGAAGAGCTTGCTGGATCAGGCCAGAGTGACCCATCTAGTGTAGGCTGCTGTTCTCACAATGGCCAACCGGATGCCCCAACAGGAAACTTGCAAGCAGGATTTGAGCACAAGAGCACTCTTTCCACCTCTGGTTTCCAGCAACTGGCATTCAATATCATTGCTGTCTCTGACAATGGAGGCAGAGCATGGCCACCATGGTGAAGTTATCCAGTCCTCTTTTAACACCATCCAAGTGTCAGCAAGTTCCATAGTTAAAGAAAGTATGTGCCAAATGTATTGCTTTATTTCAGTGCGGCCGAAAGGGGAGGGGTCTCATCATCTGGGCAGTCCAGGATCTCCATACACACTACCCAAGCTTGTGCCCTGGGGAGGTCAGTGCTGCTAATACAGCGGTTTATCTTTGCACTCCAAGCATAGTTCATTGTCTCTTGAGACAGACAGATGGCGGCAACAACAATAACAAAATAAACAAGATGTTTATGTGTCTGCATGTGCATATAATGACTAAGTGATGTTTCAAGCTATCTTAGGAGAGGATTCAAAAGACTTTGTAAAAACTAACACAGGAGGAAGCTGGCACATTTCACGGTTTCACCTGTGGATTATCTGAGAACCCCTGAGTCTTAAATGACACAGTCTGCAAGGCAAGAAGCTCTGTATTACATTTTAAAAGACCCCCCCCCCCAAATCTGCACAACCACACAAAGTAACCACACAACGTTTTACTGATATGAAGTAAAACTTCATTGCATTGCAGGGGGTTGGACCAAGCAACCCTTTGAGTCCCTTCCAGCTCCATAATTCCATGATTCTATTAAAACACCAACAAGACCCCTTTCAAAAGAGTTGATTGTTTATATACAAAAGACAGTTCCCTCCCTTGGTCCTCATCTTCATCCTGCAATAACCCATGTGTGGAAAGATTATTAGTGGGTATGATGATGTGGGTGGCGCTGTGGGTTAAACCACCGAGCCTCTTGGGCTTGCCGATCAGAAGGTCAGCAGTTCGAACCCCCGTGACGGGGTGAGCTCCTGTTGCTCGGTCCCTGCTCCTGTCAACCTAGCAGTTCAAAAGCACATCAAAGTGCAAGTAGATAAATAGGTACGGCTCGGGCGAAGAGGTAAACAGTGTTTCTGTGCGCTGCTCTGGTTCGCCAGAAGCGGCTTAGTCATGCTGGCCACATGACCCGGAAGCTGTACGCCGGCTCCCTCGGCCAATAAAGCGAGATGAGCACTGCAACCCCAGAGTCGGCCACGACTGGATCTAATGGTCAGGGGTCCCTTTACCTTTACCTTTATGATGACATGCAAATGGCAAGCAAGAACCCTCATTGCAGTTGTGACGATGACTTGGCAAAAGAAAGAAAAATACCCTACATGGGAGACCCAAGCCTGCTTAAATAAAAATAAAAATAAAAATCCCTCAACAACACTGTCCCACTATCCCACCACTGCCAGCACTGCCACCACGCTAGCTGGATACAGGATTTGTAATTACACATGTTTAATGCCTCCATAATCCGTTAACTTGCAGGAGGCAAGGAAGATCAGAAGCTCACCGCTAAACCTCAGGCAAATGTAAACTATTAAACATAATGCAAAAGTACATATCAGGATTTGCTCCCGGTTTGGGCACACAATTAATTCAGATTAGCTATTGACTGGAATTTAATGTCCTGACTCCACAGAGATTTGACACAGACACTCTAAAGCCTTTCTTGAGCTAAGAGAGAACTTAAGCACACACACTCGAGAGAAAGAGAGCGTGAAAATGTGATAAGAACTCGCTGGAAATGACGGAAATTAACTGAGTCCCAGCATCCTTGCAGAGCATACAAGAAGCTGTTAGGGAATTTTAATGCCACATGCTGGCCTTAAGTAACAGTCCAGAAATTATCTTGAATAAGCACCAGTGCTGGAAGAAATACTAACACCAACACCTTGAGAAAGTCTTGCAGAAGGTAAAAAAGTCTGGAGATATTTTTATATTTTAGACTGGGATATATTTTTTCTCCCTTGGATGACCCAATTAAATGGATGTGAATATGGCAAGAGCCAGTGTGGTGCAGTGGTTAGAGTAGTGTACTAGGACCCAGGAGAGTAGGGTTCAAATCCCCACTTGGCCATGAAGCTGACTGGGTGACCTTGAGCCAGTCACTGCTTCTCAGCCTAACCTACCTCACTGGGTTGTTATGGGGCTTAAATGAGAAGGGGGACAGACCATGTATGACACATCAAGCTCCTTGGAGAAAAAGGTGGGATATAAATGCAATAAATAAAATAAGACATCTTCACAAGAACACCTCCCGTTTCCCAGAAAGAAACGTTTACTTGTAGAATTCACAGAATTAGACACATTCCTGGAGGACAGCTATTGGCTAGGAGAGCTAAAATAAAACCTCCATGTACAAAAGAAGTCCGCTTGTGATGATCAGATGCTGATCTCACAGCAACCATGTAAAGGCAGTAAGGCTGAAAGACGGTGAGCTGGCCAATGAGATTCAGGAATGAGCAAGGGATGAGCAGGACTCACTAGTGCAATGCCAACCCTTCAGCTCCTATATGGTTCTCAGGGTCAATGGATAGTCTGGGGGAGCCCAGGAGAACTGCTCTGATCTTTGAAAAGAGGAAAGGAGGCTGTGAGGCAACCCAACTGACCTTTTCAAGCCCGTCTTCCTTGAGGCTGATGATGTCCAAGTCGAAATCCGTCCTCAAGCCGCTGGTTTTGTTGAAGACGATGCGTCCAGTGAGACCTTCCCACTGGGCCTGGGGAAAGAAAGGGGGGACATTGGAGGTTGGGGGATGTTGATGAATAGTGGGGTGGGAGTGGGGAGAGACAAAGGAGGCATTTGTCAAGCTCATAAATCACAATCTGCTCCAGAGAAGCACAGTGCTTTATTTTAATTACTCCTTCCACCATGACTCTGCCCCTGAAGAGCTTGATTAATTAATAATCACCCCCGATTGCTCATGGGACTGCAGAGGCTGGGGAACCCCATAAATCCCACTGTAGTCTCAGCCCTGATTTACGCTCACCCCTTCCAGGTTGCTCACCATGGAGGGGAAATAACTCACTGGTCTGTTGAGATTTTGGCCAGTCACAGTCCTGGGGAGAAAGACACACACACACACACACACACACACACACACACACACACACACCACTTGCCTGGAAGAAACCACAAAGAGGTTTACACAAAAACAGTAAAATAAAGAAAAAATCCAAACCATACTTTAAACCATACAAAAGTTAAAACACAAAAACAGATTAAAATAGCCTTAACTTCCTAAGCACTTTGTCTAACCAATAATGTTTAGGGCAGGCACCAAAAAGACTACAGTGAAGGAGCCTGCTTGATCTCAATAAGCAGGGAGTTCCAAAGTGTAGGTGCTGGCCCACTAAATGATCGAGTTCTTTTAAATGCAGAATAGATATTATGTGGCACCTGTAGTACTGAAATTTTGCCAATTGAAGTGGTCATGTGGGTATGTATGGAACAGGGGTCAGCAAAGTTTTTGTGGCTTGGGCCAGTTCATGATTCCGCCATAGTGCACGAGCGCGTGCACGCACGCATGTGCAAACACTATTTTTGGTGCTCCTTCCAGCGTGGATGAGGCATGCACAGCTTCCCAATGGCTGCAGAAGCTTCATGCAGCCAATGGGAATCTGGACAGCGTCGCGGAAGGCGGTCCCTGCTCTGCTCCGCATTGGTTTAGCATGGTGAGAGCTGACCAAGTGGGCGTTGTGGGTCCCCGAGTGGCCAGCAGGGGTCCATGGGCCGCTTAAACAACCCCCATGGGTTGCTTCTGGCCCATGGGCCTTAGGCTGCCAACCCCTGGCGTGGGATGAGGAGATTTCATCAATAAACTGGTTCCAAATCATTAAGGGCTTTATATACTAACAGTTTGTGACAGCAGTCACAAAATTAAAAGACACCTGCTTCTTGGGAGAAAAGCAATGACAAACCTAGACAGCATCTTAAAAAGCAGAGACATCAACTTGCCAACAAAGGTCCATATAGTTAAAGCCATGGTTTTCCCAATGGTGATGTACAGAAGTGAGAGCTAGACCATAAAGAAGGCTGATCGCCAAAGAATTGATGCTTTTGAATTATGGTGCTGGAGGAGACTCTTGAGAGTCCCATGGACTGCAAGAAGATCAAACCTATCTATTCTTAAAGAAATCAGCCCTGAGTGCTCACTGGAAGGACAGATCCTGAAGCTGAGGCTCCAATACTTTGGCCACCTCATGAGAAGAGAAGACTCCCTGGAAAAGACCCTGATGTGCCACTCAGAGGCGTTTTGTGCACACTTGGGGACCAGCACCCTTCAACACAGCACCTATCAATCAGCAATGGTTTAACTGTGATTCCTTGATTGTAGAGAGGTTGGACTAGATGGCCCTTGGGGTCCCTTTCAACTCTACAATTCTATGATTCCATGAATCATTCTCCACTTTCAGCACCTCAGCAAACCTGAAATCACTGTTATTCTCAGTTTCCAGTGCCACCAGAACAATTAAACTCGATGTCCTAAGGGAGTCTCTCCCCCATCTCTCTATCTCACACACAGAGTGCCAATGGAGCAGGAGGCCAATGGGGCTGGGGAGGGAGGAGGTCCACCCTATCAACTTCTGTGCCAGCTTGTGACATTTGAGCTTTCACGTGGCCAGTCCTTGCCTGCACTTAATGAAAGCCGTTTTACATGCCATGAACTTTAGGCCTGGTATTTCCCTGCTCTCGTCCATGAAATGCCAAGCCGTTAACAGGGTTTAGTGTTTTCCTGTCATATCGCAGTGAAGGAGCCACAATCTTTCATGAGGCTCCTTACGCCATAGTCGTTCGCACCACATGTCCTGGGGAAACCAAGCTTGAAATAACCCCAGTGAGCATGCTGCCCCACATCCCTTGTTATGATTTCTTACATAATGAAAATAAAGGTACTGTTAAGAAAAAGGAGACATATGTCAATATTTGCATTCCCCTCGCAAGCCTATCCCTAAGTATTTGAAGATGATGATCCTATAATATTTGAAGCTGGCTATCATATATAACCTTTTAGCCTGGTGAATTGGAGACTGAGAGATTATATGGCAGCCATCTTCAAATATCTGGTGGGCTGTCACATTAGGGCGGTTCATAAAAATATTTTTTTAAAAAATGCCTGCTCCAAAGGTCTTATCTTACTACACTAGGGATTATAAACCTATATTTTTGAAATTTCATGCATATCAGTTAATATCTTGACCCTCCTCCACGAAAATGGCTGTTTACTTGGCCATTTTCCTATGTTGTGAAGGCTGAAATTTCAATTCATTGGAGCAGGGTCAAGATATTAACTACAGTTTTATGATTCTAATTATTACCATAACCAAGACTAAATAATACTATTTGGTGTTTATAACTGAGCAGAATGGAGTTACAATTCTACATATTGCAAACACAACCCTAGGTTCCCCCAGCTTACTGTAGCTTGCTAGTAAGGGAACTATAAACTTTGCTAAACCTTAGACCCTAAGAGACTTCCAGGCTAAGGTCTCCCAAGATCTCCTGATTAAGTTGCAAACCCAGCAAATGATCAATCCATATGCCAATAAAGGCTTGAGAATCTGAGCATATGATCGAGCTATTCTTCAAAGGGCTTGTTTTGATCCAGCAGACAAAAAGCTCAATGGAGGTTTAGTGGATCAGAATAAATTCTGAAGAACAGTTTGAAAAGCAGGGGTAGATTTGGAGGCAGGGACAGAATGGCTATAAAAAGTCTAGGCACTTTCCTGTTTGTGACAGAAGCTTTGGAAGGTCTGGCGCACACTGGCAAAAGCAGAGCAAGTTGCTACCTCTGCAGTGGGAATTGTCAGCTTCTTTAGCAGAGAAATGCCTTCTGTTTGGGGCCTCCCAAAGGACAAATGTTGCCTCTTTATGGTCTCTGCTTCTGGCAGCAGATTTTGCAAATGTGCAACTGGTTGAAAACACAGGGAAGCAACAGCCCTGGGCATAAAATAGAGCTCAGAGGAAAGAGGAAGGTGAATCTAAGGAACTGAAGACAGAAGCACATTGTCAGCATTGTTACCTCCCCACTTGCTAATAACATAAAAACAGCCTGTTGGGTGAGGCCAATGGCCCATCTAGTCCAGCCTCCTGTTCTCACAGTGGCTGAAGGGGCGAGGCAAGCCTCCCTGGAAAGAGCATTTCACAAATGGGGAGCCACCACAGAAAAGGCCATTCTAATGGTGCCTGCCCAACCTCTCATGGAGGAGGCACACAAAGAAGGGCCTCATATGATGATCTCAGGGTCTATATTGGTTCATATGGAGAGAGGCGGTCCTTGAGATATTGTGGTCCCGAGTTTTATGGGTCAAACCCAGCATTTTGAATTGGGCCCAGAAGCCGTGAAATTGGACCAGAATCACTGTCATATGCTCAAATTGTCTTGCCCTGGGGAGCAATCTGGCTGCTGAATTCTGCACTAGCTGAAGTATCCAAACCATATTCAGAGGCAGTCCTACATATAACATGTTGCAGTAAACTAAACTAGAGGTTACCAGAGCATAGTCAACAAAAGTTAGGTTATTCCTCTCCTGTTAGGGGTGCAGCTGGGCCACCAGCCAAAGCTGATGGAAGGCACTCCATGTCACTGAGGCCACCTGAGCCTCAAGTGACAGCAAATGATGCAGAAATACCCCCCAGCTAAGTACCTGCTCCTTCAGAGAGAGTTTAATCCCATCAAGAGCATTAAAAGTTTACTGAACAGTGAAGTAGTTAACTAAATGTGGTATATAAAACTCTTGCTAAATTACTACCAGACTTTGAAAAGCTGGCATCACTGGATCAAGTTCACCAGTTTTGTTGAATTAATTAAGCTAAATAGTTTTAATTAGGCTTTGAATAAATGTGCAATTACTTGTTACTGTTTTGAATTTTACTGTGTTACTATATTCCTTAGAGAGCCATGCAAACTGCTATTCTGAATAATGCTTTTTATAGGGTAGGGGGCTCTGGGGATGAGTTTATGGAAGCAAGGGGGCTGTGGCCTGAAAAAGTTTGGGATCCACTGGTGTAGATATTCCATAAAACTTGAGTGAAGTGAGAGAAAAGGGCAAGCACAGCAGCAGTCTGCCGTGGTCGGTTGCACTATTAGGAAGGAAGGAGACTTTTAATTCGAGGCCAACATGTTTACACAGATTAACTCCTGGGCTTCTGTTCTTCTTGTGTCTTTGTCTGCAAGGCTCAAAAGAAACACTGCCATGGAGTGCCTCTAATTTCCACATGCATAATAGCAAGGTCAACCCTCAACCTCTTCCTTGGCAACCTGAATAGCACTCCAGAGCTTCTCTGTGTCTCTGTTGTTCTCATGGTAATTGCTCACACTTGAGCTGTGAATCTCTCATTTCTAGTCACAGGAGATCACTCAGAGCGATGCACCTTGAGAGAGAGGGTGACAGGTGAAGTGGAACTGAGAGCTGGGACCAGAGGTCAGCTGGCCTCCCCTCATTCAGTGGTGCTTGGCTGCTCTCCAAAAGGTCTTTGCTGAGCATCACTTGAATGAGGCACCAGCCTCTTCCTCAGTGAGATGGAAGCTTCTCAGCTTCCTTGGTGATTTAGGAGGTTGATGACCTGCCCAGTCTCACCCACTCTTACCTAAAGCTTCAGGCTAGTATCAGTCACTCTAGTTGCCCCCTCTTGAGATGCGGCCACCAGATTTTCATAGCACATCTAGGAGCATTCCCACTCAGCCCCATGCCATTTATGCCACCTAGGGGAATGTTTGTACAAGACAAACTTGCAAAAGTGCACCTGCGCATATACACGCAACCTGTAAATCAACTCTCTGCCCTGGAAACTGGAGGCATGACCCAAGCAAGATGTTCAGTGGATTGGGCACTTTCAGACCCCCTTGCCAATCAAAAAGTCAAGTTGAGATGGTGATGTTGGAGGGTAATGGAGAGGCCATCCAACAGCACAGGATCTCCATTGCAACAGCATAATTTGCTTCCACAGTTTGACAGGCTCCAAGTAAGTCAACAAGGCTTCCCATTGTTCCCGTCTCTGTTGACAACCAGTTATGGGGGGCCTGTCTGCTTGAATCATGCCAGAATCCTTAGCCAGGTAGCCAGGTTGCCAACTCTGAGAACTCTGCACAAAACCACTCAAAATTGGTGATTGGAGTCTTTCAGAGGTCCTATGGCTGTGATGCCTTTTGATGATTTCTTCCAGGAGTACACATTTTTAAGGGGGTGGCAGTCTACCATTAAAAAATAAATAAACATTCTTTGCAAGGTTTATTTTCCAAGAGAACATCTCCCCGAAGTGTGTACTGGGAAGTTCAAACATCCCTGCTTTGGCCTCTTGCAATGGGGGGACTCAGTTGGCTTCTCTGCCTCTTGGATCCAAGTGACGCTCCCTGCATGCCAAATGCAGTCAGGAAAGCTGTTTAGGCTGCAGGCGAGGGAGATGGTAATTACCCAAAACACAGAGAAAAATGAAGTCCCCACTTCATTCCCCTGACATTCAGCTCACTCAAGTCTGTGGCTCTGCCAAAACAGAGGCGTGCCTGCTGCCAATTTCCCCACGAGAGTTTTTGAGCTGTTCACTAAGTGGTTGACAGATGCACCAAGTAAACACTCCTCAACAAGAGAGAAAGGTGGGAAGGAAAGGCAGCAGATGGTGTTCCTATTTGACAGAGAAAAATACCAGGGGTGGAGGGGAGGCTGATAGTTTGGCGGAAGCACCTCTGTGCTGTGTGCCAAAGGTCCTGAGTTCAATCCCCAGCAACTCCCTTGGAAAACATCTCAGGTGGAAGGAGTGGGAAAGGAGTCTCCCGGAGACTCTGGAGACCTGCTGCTGCCAGTCGGAGTAAAGCATTATGGGTAAGATAAACCAAGTGTCTGTTTCAGTACAGATAAGTTTTGTAAGTTCATGTGACAATAGGCCACCATTCTTTGTGACAGAGCTCAGTAGCAGAGCATTTGCCTTATATGCAGAAGGTCCCAGGTGTCTCCAGGTAGGACTAGGAGAGGCTATTGTCTTATGCTCTGGAGAGCAGCTGCCAGTCAGTGTAGACAATACTGAGCTAGTTGGATCAAGGCTCTGACTCAGGATAAGGCAGCTTCCTACATTTCTATTAAAAGGATTTGGCAGAGAGATCTTCAGTGAAGCCATCTATGGCATTGTCAAAGTTTTGAAAGGGAAGAACATGGTGTGTCTAGCGGCTGGAATGGGAAGCAAACAGCCCTAATCTGTACATTTATATAGGTAGGTAGAGAGATAGAGAAGTTGGGGGCTCAGCACCAGCCATGGCTGGGCGTTGCAGAGACTGAAGCTTGTTCTACTCTTGTTTCACCTCTGTCCCTAAGATAAATCATGTTCCTTTGGTTGTGATCCAGCCTAGAGGACTGGTATTTTACATATGAATGCTTAGTCCTGGGTTCTCCTGAAGAATATGGGCAGCTGTCTCTCAAAATAAAGGTGCCAGATGGGATTAGAAGTGACACTGGCACAAATGCATTCAGAGTCAGACCCATTGAGCACAGTATTGTCTAGACTAATTACACTGTCTATTCAAACTGGCAGTGGTATTCCAGAATGTCAGGGTGTGTGTCCGTACCCCCAACCCACTCTATCTGGGGATGGCTGAGATTGAATTTAGGCTGTTCTGCAAGCTAAGTACGTGCACCTGGAGCTAATTACGACTTGTTACTGGGCTTAGGCTCATCTCCACCACCTGCCTAATTCAAAGCAATCTTTGCCTCCAGAAAGAGGCAATGGCCCAAGCAAAGATGCAGGCTCAGAATCACCAGAGCTGGCTTTCTGCTAGAGTGAGATCAGGACCATGGACAGCAACAATGAAGACTGCCCAGGATGCAAATACAAGAGTTTCAGGACCATAGACAGCAATCTTGCAGCACTGAGCACACATCCCTTCACTCAAGATGCAAAAGCAGGTTCCATCCGGATGCATTGTACTTCTTACCTCTTTGATGAAATTCATGAAGCGTCCACCAAACCGCCAGGCTTTATGCCGATGGCACTGGAGGGAGTTGACAGTCATCTGTGGAGCCCGTTGGTAGCACACGGAGACAATGTGGACAGCATCGTACAACAGGGCAGCATCTGTCTAAAATGAAGGGGAACAGGATTTGCTTTGATAACAGCTCTAGGAGCAAGGAAGCCTTTCACCTCCCAAGTGATGATGATGATCATGCCACCCTCACTATAGGAAATCCATTTTGGCCAAGATAGTCTTTGGCTCCAGCCTCCTTAGGTCAACTGAGCCATCTGCATCATGCTGCTACTTCCATCTTGGTAGTCTCTGGTCCAGTTTACATGGACATCATTGAATGGCCTTCTGTCAAGATCATGCATCTGGAATCCTACAGAGGCAGGAGTAGCAGCAGCAAAGGGAAGGCAGTGAGCAGGGGAAGGATGAAACACTGTATCCCATTGCAGTTTCTTTACTCTACATTGCCTCCTCCCAAAACACCTATTCCATAGAAGCTGCTGTCAAGATTTTGTGACATGCATTCATGTGTAAGGTGTAGGTGATGATTCACAGCTGATGATTCACAGCTGATTGCGTTAACTGCCCCCCACAGAGAAGCAACTGCTTTGTCTTCCCAATACGTTGTCCAAAACAGAACCAGACAAAGACAGAGTTTGCAACAGTTTGACATGCAAACTCCCTTGCCTCTTGCCCTCATCAACACAGGTTTGCACCACACACTAAAAGGCAGGAGTAGTTTAAATGGGCCATCGTACCATCATCACCCCTGTGATCAACCCTGGCTCAGGCTTGGGGGCTGCCTGCAACCTCTCCATAGACCATTTATCAATGATGGCAGAGACATGGGGATTCTCCACGTTCAAGATGCGGAAGCCAGTCAGGTTCACTCCAGAGTAGCGATATTGCTCTAGATCCAATGCATAAAGATCCTTTAAAAAGAAAGAGGGAGACTTCATTTCAGTGCTTTATCTACTTCCCCCTTGAACCATTTAGTTCTTTTTTGGGAGGGAGGGAGGGAGGGAGGGGCAGTCTTCAAAGGTGGGCCAAGTCCTCTGAGACACTTCACCACTCTTACTGAAACTTGGCTCCCCTTGAAATTCAACAGCTGCTCTGCCTGAGCAAATTCCCACTGAAGTTGGTCCTCCAATGTTGCTTTAGGAAAAGATTCAATGGTGTTTCCAGCTGGGAGGCATTTCCCTGTCTTGCATCAGTTAATTATGGTGCTGATTAATTATGCATTAATTCCAATAAGAGAATATTGAAAATGTTTGAAAGGGGGGGAAAGAAATAATTTGGAAAGTATGGCATTAAATCTTGTTATAGTTGCCACTTCCAAGCATCAAAACCCATCATTCTGGAATACTGGTATTGCTAATATTTTCACCATCTTGTAATTTTTCAAGTGGGGGGAGAGGTAGAGTAAGCATACAATTAAATTTTCTCAAAACCACAAGCAGCCAAAATAAACCTTGGCAATGATGATGCTTCAGTCTAATATGGCAGTCTATTCTATTCATGAGAGAAACACAAAGCCCACGGGAAAATGACTGTTTCAGATTTGTGCCATCTCTGGTCTTTTAGACTGCCCACCCCTCTAAGAGTAGGTAGGATCTGCATGTGCAGTGGGACACAGGAGTAATTTGCCCACTGCAAATTTACCATTCATTGCATGTAGAACATCACACAGAACACCACATCTCCACCAGATATTATCATTTTGGAATATCATTAACCATTGCACAATAACAGACTGAGTGATTTGTTCCAGTTCTCAGGCTGTGGGTTTTACTGGTTAATCCTTACTGTATGTCCCACTGGACAGCTGATGAGCAACTTTGAACCTTGTTTGGGGGAACCCAGTTAGCATCACTGCATTGGCCAGGATCTGGCAGGAGAAGTGCGAGCATTGACTGGATCACCAAATTTTCACCCACTTCCCACATGTACAACCCAGAGTTTCTCATCTTACATTCATTAAACTGGATGGAGAGAGAAAAATGTGGCATTTTTTCTCTTGACCATCTCAGACTTCTACAAACAGGCCTGGTCCCCTGACCCAGAATCCTCCATTTCTGCCTCTTGTAGTCGGAAGATGTGCTCTTGGCCATCTTCCAGTTTGAGACCAATACACATTACAATCTTAGGAAGAATTTCCTTCAAGTCCTCAAAAGACTTTTCTTTATTTTTATTTAAATGCAGAGCCAGCCCAAATACATTTCGACACCAGAGGGCCCCAAAATGGCACTCTCTCCCTACTGGGGAAGAAGGGGTGAGAGAAGAGATATATCAGGAACAAGGAGCGAAGAAAGATCAAAATTGGGATCTGCTGCCCCTGTGGATTCTGCTGCCTGAGGTGGTCACCACACCTTGCCTCATGGGTGGGCTGGCCATGTTTAATTGGTAGCTGTTGGCTGTCAATGTCAACAGCTAGAGTGCTCAGTATTTGAAGACCACCATCAAAGAGGAGCTAAGATGTTTCTTGACTTTATGATCCACCTCCACTGTCTGCAAGTGAGAGAGCAATAAGTGGAGGAGAGGTGGAATGGGAACCATTCAGGCAAAGTGCTGGCAGGGAGCCCAGGCCTGCCTCTTGGCAGTCAGTGTGCACAGGGGGCATTTACAAGTCCCACTCCAGTGCACTTCCTTAATACTTCCCAGGGCTTTGCAGAGCAGAGCTGGAATATTAATTCCTGCAGTCAAAGTGAGGTCTGCACTTCAGGAGGTCTGCAGTTTAAGCCTACCACAAACTCATCTAAATGGGGCTTGAAAGAGAGGTGAGTGAGGCGGTTGCTCTGCTTCGCAGGAAGGAGCAGAAACAGCTGACCCCAATGGAAGGGAAAGGAAATGGCACTCAGCAGCATCCCAGTTAACATTTGGCTGGGAGGACACAACAGCACCAGAAACATCTGTAAAGAGAAGTTCTTTTAAACCTGTATCTCATGCTAGTGAATGGTTGGCCTGTGAGCCAATCTAAGGCAGAGCCCAGGGAATTAGGAAGGAATCACACACACACAATTTCCTACCTTCAACAAAAGCCATAGCTACTGATGGTGCCAAGGTTAGAATTAACCTGGTTTGGCTTGCTGGCTGGCTGGCTTGCTTGTTTGATTAATGTAACACCTTTTCCTCTAAGGAGCTCAAGGTGGCATACATGGTTCTTTCCCTCCTCATTTAATCATTCCACCAGACATTTCCCAAATGCAGTGATCAGGAATCACAGGTGGGGGCTATAGTCTTCACTTGTTGGTGGCTAACTCAGACCCTGCCCCCACCCCCGGGCTCAGACCAGAACTTTTGCCACTTGGTCAAAGAAACAACTTGGAAACTCTTGGATTAAAATCAGCTCCCTGACTGGTTTCACTCCTCATTTCAACCATCCTCATTTAATTTCCACAACTACCACATTTAGACCAGGCTTCCTCAACCTCAGCCCTCCAGATGTTTTTGGCCTACAACTCCCATGATCCTTAGCTAGCAGGACCAGTGGTCAGGGATGCTGGGAACTGTAGTCTCAAAACATCTGGAGGGCCGAAATTAAGGAAGCCTGGTTTAGACTGAGAAGCAGTGCCTAGCACAGCTTTGCGGCAATGTGGGGATCCAAACACTGGTCTCCTGGGCCTAGTCTGACATTCTAACCACTACCCCACATCGGCTTTCAAATACGAATTTGTCTGGAACTTGTCACAATCAGCTGTATTGCAACTTGAGTGCCATTCCCCTCAAAAGTTCTCATCTGGCTTGGAATGTTAAATGAGATTCTGCATATGCTCAGCCAGCAGTCAATGGACCAGGCACTTAAAGCTAGCTTGTATTGATTGCTGTGGAACTACATGAGCTAGTTAAATGGCATGTGATTTATAAAACAAGGCTCTGCTGCATGAATAAGCAAACTGGGTATGCGTGTCTAGGGCAGGGTGCTGAACCATCCATATTCACTGCATGATCAACCATACATGTGGCCCCAAACCACAATTCCCTGGAAGCAACTTGATGGTACACGTGGACCCAGCACCATCACCACACATGATCAGTTAGGAAAGAGCTCCAGGAAAGCTGGTGAGCTTTTTCTGAATGTAAATGGAGAATGATTGAAAACGCTGAGCCATCTCTAATCACAGCCAATGCTGATACCAGCTGCAACATTTCTTTAAGGCACACATACAGATGTGCACTATCAGAAGGAAAATACAGAGGCTGAAACATTGGGGCTTCCAGGCAGGTCTATATCCAAAGCTGTTTGCATTTTGTGGCTAATCATTGGCTGTTGCTTACATTTTTGTATTGCCTTCTGTTGGATCACAATCCATTTTCTCATTCCACAAAGCATGAATCAAAAATCTTAACAGGGTCACATAAATATTTTGATTAAAAAATGCACATTTCAAAAGTTCACAAACAACATATTCTAGTTCTTTTATTTCCTAATTTTTTATTTCCTTCTGTTCTCACGATTTCACCTGATGCTTCTTCCATCCTAACAGCTATTAATAAATTAATTACCATTTCATGATACTCTGCTGTCAAGAGTACCTCTTGCACATCCCCAAAGGACTGAATTTTTGTGTGTGTCTGTGACTATGGGACATAAATAGTCACAACAATGAGCAGTTGCTTGAGGCAGGTCCCATCTGCTCTGTACATTTAAAGCAGTACAATACCACTTCAAACAGTCAGACTCAGGATGATCCTCTGCAAGGCTACACACCAGCATCCCCCAAACTGGTGCCCTCTAGACGTTTTGGACTACAGCTCCCATTAGCCCCAGTATCCTATGGCTGTACTGGCTGAGGCTGATGGCTTACAGTCCAAAACAGCTAAAGGGCCCCAGCTTAGTGAAGGTTGCTCTACACTTTCAACGTTTCTGTTTGGTAGGAACAGTTGCTCCCTTACCTTTGTCTAATGCCGACCTGTATTGCTTGCAGGGTCCGCTGGGGACCTTTTAGAGAAACACAACAGACTAATTCCATCCCCCCTCCCAGGGGCCTCTTATGGCAGAAATGGCAGCTCCAAAGAGAACAGAGCCTGGAGCAGCAGCTGCTTAAAATATCTGTCCCACGATACAGCTGTTATTTCAGGGAAGTGGCACTAATTGTAATTGCTTATCTATTAATTTATTATAATTCTTTCTTGCTCTCTCCCCCTCCCACACACTCCTTCTTCATCTTCACCTCCAGGCTTGTACTTGTGTGCAAAAAAAAAGTTCACAAGACTCAGCTGGGCCTGATTAATAGGAGGTTATCAGGGAGTTGCGAGAAGCTGTTGCAAATAGATAACGGTGGCAGCAGTAATTAAAATGTCTTTTCATTTTGGTGGAAGGATGGAATGTTAAAAAAATTAAATGTGGATGTTTCCAGGGATGTGTTTGGGGAGCGGGTTGCTATCTGGTTCTGTGACGTGGTCTGAGGTTGTGTGGAGCATCATCCTTGCTAATACTAAGCAGGTCTGGGGGTCTGTCCAGAACCTGGATGGGAGGCAATCCAGGAAGGAATTCCAGGTGTGTGGCCTTGAGTTCCATGACATCAGGGCAGGAGTTTATTAAAGAAATGAAGAGGGGAGAGAGCAAGATGGCAAGCAGAGGCCAGGATTTCCCACCTGCTCTACAGTGGGCTTGCTCTGCACACTTCAAAACACACACACACCCTCATCTGTGCTATCAGAAGGGACACTAGCTTGGAGGTCTCCAAGGTCTTACCCAAGTTGGTGAGGCTCGTTTGACAGCAGCACAAAACTGAGCCTTCTGTGTTATTTGCCCACTCCTATGGAAGGGAGCTGGGTATGTTTAGCTTGGAGAAGAGACAAGTGAGAGGTGATATCTGAAGGTCTGCCTATGAAGGATTAAGCAAGCTTGTTTTCTGTTGCTCCAGGGGGTAGTACCAATGGATGCAAGTTATGGTAAAGAAGATTCCAACCCAACATTAGGAATAATTTTCTGATGGTAAGAGCTAGTCACCCTCCTGCATTCCTCATAAGGCTTTGTTTCCTGACCTTTGGTCATCTTGGTAGCCTGCCTCTACGCACCTTCCAGTTTGTCAATATCCTTCTTAAATTGTGGTGCTCAGAACTGCACACAGGACTCCAGGTGGGGTCTGACCAAGGCAGAAAAGAGCAGTGCTATTAATTCCTTTGATCTGGACACTACTGTTATTTTCTCTCTTTTTTAAAAATGGTTCTTCCTAACTCTAACTTAGCTGATGCAGTTTGAGCCAGAGATCAGGTGACCCCCCTCCTCCTTTGTGGATACCAATAAAGGGCAGTAAGGCAGGTGTGTGGTTGAGATACTTTACCAGTGTGGTGAAGATAAAGTGGTAGTATTCCGTCATCATTCCCATTGCCATGGCCTGAGAAGAAAGCAAATGAAAGGTGAATTAAAAATACAGCATGTGAATTTGTAACAGAAAGAATGAGCCCACAGAGCCTTGCGGGAAATAGGTTTAGCAGCTTCAGTGGCTGACTTGGGTACTTTGGCACCCTGTGCAAGGCCAAAATTTGACACTCACACACTCAGGCTACCTTCCCAAAGGCAGGTAAGAAGGTGCCAAGCTTTCGGTAGGAGGTGCTGCCTTACCAAAGGAGGGTAAGGAGGCACTGGGCTTTGTGAAGGAGGCTGGGAAAGCACTGACTAGGATTTGGGAAGAAAGCAGGAGGACTCTAGGACCCTGTCAGAGTTTCATGCCTCCATCCCAAAGCCCAGTGCCTCACTTACTGAGCTTTGAGGTAGTGCCCCCTGGCGCATTGCCCAGTGCATGCGCACTGCTCGCACAGCCCAAAGTCTGCCTCTGGAAGCTTTAACATTTTGGTGTCTGAGAATGCAATGTCTCAAGGCCCAAGGCAACCAATGAGTCCCCCTTTGTCACAGGGCATTCAATGCTGGGACTCACAGCAACAGAACCCTAAAAACCTTGACCCCCACTTGTTGGCAATCCAGCCTCCCAGGTTTGACTACTGACTCACTCACAAGAACATAAGAAGAGCCTGATGGATCAGGCCAATGGCCCATCCAGCCCAGCATCGTATTCTCACAGTGGCCATCCAGGTGTCCCAAAGGGAAACCCACAAGCAGGATTCAAGCACAAGAGCACTTTCCCAGCAACTGGTATTCAGAAGCACTGCTGCCTCCAGCTGTGGAGGCAAAGCACAGCCATTGTGGCTAGTAGCTGTTGATAGCCCTCTCCTCTATGAATTTGTCTAATTCTCTTTTAAAGCCACCCAAGCTGGTGGCCATCACGACCTCCTGTGGGAGCGAATTCTATACTTTATGCACTGTGCGAAAATGACCTGAATCTTCCAGCCTTCAGCTTCATTCAATGTCCACGAGTTCAGACTGAACTTAGTTGTCAGCTCCTCTGTCAGGCCTGCCTATATCCTAGAATTGTGAACAAGTGTGGTCCTCCTGGGTGCTAGATTCCACTTTCCTGAGAATTTCAACTTCCTTTTAAAATGCTTCTAGCAGAAAGTGTTTCACCTCTGGGCATGAGTCAGTGCCTTGATGAGTCATTTGCCCCAGCAGTGCACTCTGTGGATTCACTGTTCAGAATTCAGTGTTCAATTAAAATAGACGCTTTGCTAGGTTTATTTAAAGATTCCCAGGAACAGTTTTATATATTATGTTTCAATAGCAGCTGCCAGAATGGAGACAGCTAAACAATGGAAAACCCTAAATCACCTTTGCCAACCTGGCACCCTCCAGATGTCTTGGACATCAACTCCCATCAACTCCAGCCAGCACTGCCATACGATGCCAGGGCTTATGGGAGTTGTAGTTCAACACATCTTGAGGGGGGTGGGGACCAAATTGGCAAAGTCTGCCCTAGATGAATGTTGCAATTCAATTTGCAAAGATCTGGAAAATAGCTTGGGCGGGAAGCAATGAGCAGATCAGAGTCAGCTCACAGGAAAATTATTAAGTGCTTTCTGGAAACGTGGTTACCGTTTGTCACATAGGTCAATAAAGGAGGGTCCCAAACCCAGCCCCCATTCCCACACATGTCTGTTGGGAGTGATGTCCTCACCTGATTTATAACACAACTATTCTGTTAAATGCTTCCTGGACAAGCTATTATCTTTGAGGCAGACATGAAGAATGAAAATTGAACTCTTCACTATTTGTTTAACATTTGTTGTTGATGCTGTAATGTACCTTTACAGACATATCATCTATCTATCATCTATCTATCTATCTATCTATCTATCTATCTATCTATCTATCTATCTAATCTATCCATCCATCCATCCATCCATCTATCTATCTATCATATTACTGGATCCTCTGGTTTGTCCTGCCAGCTGTGGTCTTGCTCAAGGGCTACAGTTCTGGCACAAGGTCAGTTTGAAATAAATATCCCCCAAGAGGTGCTGCCTGATAGACCCACCTGAATTAGCCTAGCTGCTTAAAGATGTGCTATGGAGACCAGCTCATGGATTTTGTTTTATACTCTCTCCCTTTCCAACACATTTTTTCTGATCTAAGATGACTGCAAAGGTACAAAGTCTATATATATATACATATATACACCCCCCCAATAAATCCCAAGCTTCATAGAAAGTGTGATGAAAGGAAAGGAGCTTTCAACTTGTTAGATCTGAATTAGCTTTGATTCTCTCTGTTTTGTGTGGGCCTTTAACATGCACCCTCACACACACAGCTGATTAAGTAATAAACAACCAGGAGTGGACCCCTCAGTCGTCAGAAGGAGGATTGCATTCAGTGCCTGGAAACTCTAATTAGAAATATTTCAATGGTCAAATTAAATTGCAGAGGTAAGTGTGTGGTTGGGAGTTGGAGAGGGTGACCGGGGATGGGAACAAAAGCTGTTCTCCTGTATTTGTCAATGACATCAAATCAATTAGTACAAATTGAAAGTGCTTGGCAGGTTGCAGAAAATGCTGCCTATATAAGCCTGGGAAGGAACATTGCTGCTGGCGCCCACAAGAAGATTCAGCGTTTCCAAGGAGGAGAGGGATGGAGCTTAATGGGTGGATTGGAATCAAGAGCCATCACTGCAGTGGCTAGCCAGAAAAGGTTGCTGCAGAAAAGGTCCCACATGCAGCACATCTACGGCACTGCTGATGATTTGTACAGCAGAGGATGGACAACCCACCATCTGACAATGGTGCTGCTGACAGACTCATTTTAAAGAAACCTCAGTGACTGCTTGTGAAATCATGCAGTTTTATTCTAAAAGAAGCAGCAACAGAATTTAGATGGATCAGCACACCCTGGATCTGGTCAGAACTAGGGGGAGGGGGAGGCGTGTGCAGGAAGGGGGCCAGGATAGAAGAGGGTGGCTGAGGGTTGCCAAGAGGCTTGGGAGGAGTTCCCATAAGAATGTAACATGATAATAGCCTACTGGGTCAGGCCAAAGGCCCATTTAGTCCAGTATCCTCTTCTCATAGTGGCCAACCAAATACCTCTGATAAACCTGCAAATCGGACCTGAGCACAAAAGCACTCAGGTCTTTCCTGTGGTTTCCAGCAACTGGTATTCAGATGCATTGCTGCCTTCGACCATGAAGGCAGTGCATAGCGTCTATCATGGCTAGTAGTCACTGATAGCCTTTTCCTCTACGAATTTACCAAATCCTCTTTTAAAGCAACCCAGGTTGGCAGCCATCACGACCTCCTGTGGGAGTGAGTTCCATAGTTTAACTCAGTGCTGTGTGAAGAAGTCCTTTCTTTTATCTGTCCTGAATCTTCCAACATTCAGCTTCGTTGAAATGTCCATGAGTTCTAGTATTATGAGAGAGGGAGGAAAACTTTTCTCTATCCACTTTCTCCATGCCATGCATAATTTTATAAACTTATTTTATGAGAAGCTGGTAAAATGTGGGCTGGATGAGGTAACTGTTAGGTGGATTTGCAGCTGGTTGACTGACCAAACCCAAAGAGTACACATTAATGGTTCCTTGCCATCCTGGGGGGAAAGTGACAAGTGGGGTGCCACAGGGTTCTGTCTGTCCTGAGCCCGTTGTTGTTTAACGTCCTTCTAAATGACTTGGATGAAGGAATTGAGGGGATGCTCATGAAATTTGCAGATGGCACCAAACTGGGAGGGATAGCTAATGCCACAGAAGACAGGATTGGAATTCAAGATGACCTTAACAGATTGGAAGACTTTTGCCCAAACCAGGAAAATGAATGTCAAAAGGGACAAATGCAGGGTTCTACATTTATGCAGGAAGAACCAGCTGCACAAATATAAAATGTGGGGCATCTAGATTGCCAGTAGTATGTGTGAAAAGGATCTAGGCTTAACAGGAATCAGTTATGATGAGTCAACAGTGTGATGCAGCAGCAAAAGAAGCTAATGCCATTCCTGGCTGCATCAACAGAGGTATAGTGTCTCAGTCAAGGGAACTAATAGTACCGCTCTATTCTATCTTGGTCAGACCACACCTGGAATACTATGTTCAGTTCTGGGCACCAACATTTTAGAAGAATATTGACAGGCTAGGACATGTGCAGATGTTGGCCAAGATGGTCAAGGGTCTGGAAACCAAGCCTTATGATGAATGGTTGAGGGAGTTGGGTATGTTTAGCTTGTAGAAGAGGAGACTAAGAAGTGATAGGATAGCCACCTTCAAATATCTAAAGGGCTGTCACATGAAAGATGGAGGAAGCTTGCTTTCTGCTGCTTCAGAGGGCAGGAGCTGAGCCAATGGATTCAAGTTATAAGAAGGAAGTCTCTAACTAAGCATGAGAAAGACCTTTCTGGTGGTAAGAGCTGTTTTAGAGTGGAGTGGACTCCCTCAGAAGATGGTCGAAGGATGTTTTTAAACAGGGGTTGGATGGCCATCTGTCAGGGATGCTTTAGTTGTGATTCCTGCATTGCAAAGAGTTGGACTAGATGACCCTTGATACCCTTTTCAGCTCTACAATTTTATGATTCTATGAGTGCTAAAGGACAAGGCTGTTGGCTGGAACCTGACAGTTGATATGGGCAGAGGAGGAGACGGACTGAAGGGGGAAAGTCTGGAGATGGCAATAATTGGTGGAGGGGGATAAAGGGAGGCATGAAGATTGTTAGAAGAGGAGAAACACTCTTGCTTAGCCTTGCTGGGCTGAGAGTTTCAGCTGAGAGGCTGAAAATGGTGCACAGAGGCCCAAGAGGCAGCAGCAGCATTGATGTCGGCACTCCAGGCATTGATTCAGCCAACCCCCACCCTCTCCTGATGCAGGTTTATTGTAAGCCAAGTTCCCAGATTGCTTCTACTAAGTGTAAAGGCAGGAGCCAGGGTGTTAGCCTGATGAAGACTCCCTCCACAACCACACACAGTCCTCTCTCCTTTTGCCATACCTCTGAACTGCTGTCACTGAAAGCAGGTGTTCGAGGATGCTATGATTTCCAGCCTGACTGACAGCACCCTCCCCCTCCCATCCCGCCACTCTCTAGCCAGAGGGCCTCCTGGTTTTGTGCTGCTTCTGCTGAAATTACTAGGGCAGAATTTTGCTTGGAGGGACAATGGAGCAGTTTGCAGAGAAGTAGGAAACTGGGGACACTGGGAGGGAGGGAGGGAGGGAGGGAGGGAGGGAGGGAGGGAGGGAGGGAGGGAAACCACAAAGCACAGCAGAGAGTCTGCTATACCTCTGTTTTCCTTTCCATCCTTTATCTGACCAGGATGTCACTGCTGGTGGGGGCAAGACCCAAGAGGTCTGATTTCTGAATCAGTGATGCAGAGGGAAGGGACCAGCCATATGACTCTAACATGCGCTGAAGTGTCAGCTGACTACACTGAGGCTAATCTGGGCATGGGGTGAGCTGGTCATGCACGGTTAGACTTGTTCAGCATGCATCTCTCTTTAAAGAGGCCACTCACGGCCAGCTCCAGAGAGCCTTTATGAAGGTGCAGTCCTGTAACATCTGCGCACATCACTGAATTGGGACTCAGGAGTAAGAGATGGGGTTTGATGCCTCTGATGTTACTCCTCAGTATATCAATAAGGTGAGCTAGGACAGGAACAGAAAGACCAAAACTCTGGTGGTGGGGATTCCAAATGTCACCTTGGCTGAATTATTACTATTACTATTATTTTTTTATTGCATTTATATCCCACCTTTTTCTCCAAGAAGCTCAAGGTATCCTATATGGTTCTCCCCCTGCTCATCTAATCCACACAACAACCCTGTGAGGTAGGTGAGGCTGAGAGTCAGTGACTGGCCCAAGGTCACCCAAGGAGCTTCAGGGCGAAGTGGGAATTTGAACCCTGGTCTCGAGCTCCCTGGAGAAAAAAGGTGGGATATAAATGCAATAAATTAATAAAATAAAATGTCAAACTGAGGAAGTAGCTCCCTCCCTCCTGTAAAATAGCTCATAGTTCCAAATGAATGCTACATTTGGGGGATTTCCCCAAGCCGTCTGCACATGCTCAAGAGCACCCTAGCTATCCTATGAGTGAAAAATAATAATAATCCATGCACTATCAGCCTGTTCTGCGAAGAAGAGGCAGAAGGAACCACTGCCTTGAAAAGACATAAACTAACAGCCGCTGCAGGATATATCAATGCAAACACATTAAAGTGCCACTTTGCAGTATCTTCCAATTTGTGTGGAGCCACAGGCAAGCTCTGCACATTCCCCAACTGCCTGTGTCCTGGAAGGACCACACAGGATTTTCCCAGGCTGTGCTGCGCCTCCCCCTGCTCCCTCTCCCCACCCCTCAGATTCCTCCCATCATGAATGGAGCAGACGGGCACAATGAACGATAATAGAACTGCCTAATAAAGGAAGAGTGCCCAGCACAGACGGCACATGAATATCAGAGGAGGCAGGAGATGTCAGTTCTGCTCACCCATTTGCAGAATGATCCCTCCCGGGCCCAAATCTCACAGTAATTTTGGAGCAGCAGCACAGAGTTGCAGAAGAAGGGATGTCACCAAAGGCCCAGCCAGGCCATTCGGGAGACAGCCGACCTCAAGCATTATGCTCTCTTTTGCGTGGCAAGACCCTGAAAAATTCTGCCCTGTACATTAATAGTTTTAATAGAGTAACAGCAAGCAAACAATTTCCCTCCCCGGGGTCTTTGCCCACCCTCCAGACAGAATTCAGATGTTTGAATTAAAGTATATCTTAGCTGAGCCTTGCATCCAAAGATTTGGCTGGTTGTTTTGAACCCAGCTCCCTGCATGACTGAGGCCTTATCCACACTTACCTTTTGCCTCTCTCTTTCCAGGCACAGGTCCACATTTTAAAGCTGTGTGCCAAGCACTCTTTAAAGCTGAATTGGTGCAAACAGCAATTTGGGTTTTCTGCAGGTTACCATTTCTCTGATTGAGCTTTAAAGAGCGAGTTTTCTCAGGGAAAACTCTGGTGCAAAAAAGAGAGACCATCTCATTTTCATTGTATGTAAAGTTAAAGGTGTTTGTCTGCAGACAGCTTTCCGAGTCATGTGGCCAGCATGACTAAACTGCTTCTGGTGCAACAGAACACCATAATGGAAACCAGCACCCATGGAAATGCCGTTTACCTTCCTGCCGCAGCGGTACCTATTTATCTATGTGTACTGGCATGCTTTCAAACTGCTAGGTTGGCAGGAGCTGGGACAGAGCAACAGGAGCTCACCCTGTTGCGGGGATTTGAACTGTTGACCTTCTGATCAGCAAGTCCAAGAGGCTCAGTGGTTTAGACCACAGCGCCACCTGCATCCCTTAATTGTATGTAAGCCACTTTGGGAGCCATTCTGGTTGAAAAGTGGGGTACTAAGGCTTGAAAGAAAGAAAGTAATCTGTTTGGCCACTGCAAGAACAGGATACTGGTCCAGCTGGTCTGACCCAGCATGGCTCTTCTTAGGGTTGTTGTGTGTTTTTTTTGCTGTTTCTCACTTATGTTCACCCCTGTTCTTTTATACCGCCCTCCTCCTTTGTATCGGCCCATGTAGTGAACTGGCTTGTCCTAGCCCCACCCACCCAGCCTCTGGACACCACATAATACTGGCAATCTCTAAGGCAGCGGATCTCAAACTCTGCCCCCACTCAACAAAAAACACTTGAAATTTTCTGAGGGTCTTAGCAGACCACTGAATAGTGTCACAATTGCAATGCACAGTGCAAGATGCTTCATGGTTTTTAATTGCAGGTGGTCTGCCTGGATGGAGCTCTTAGATCACAGCCTGGGAGCACCTGCCCAGAAGCATCCCCACCCACCCGATGGACCCACCTGCTTGAGGATGTGGACAGCCATGGTGTGGGTGCAATCAAAGATGATCCGGAACTCCCGGCCCCGCTTCATTTCCTTGAGCAAGGGGCGCGTGTCATCTGTGTCGAGGGGCAGCTGGCGGATTTTCAAGCGGATGTTGTATCTCGACGGGGCCATGATCAGTTCTTGCAGCCGGATGAGGCCTTGGAGAGAGCATGGACAACCACAAAACACCAGACACAGCTGAAGACAGGTTTCAAGCCCAGGCAGCGACCCATCTCCAGAAAGCAAAGCTAATGGTTGCACCATCTTGGGTGATGGTAAAGGACCTGTAGAAGCTCCAAAGGAGAGGAACTTCTCCCCATTATGGTGCTACTTTTAACAGAAACCCACTTGTGAGGGGATCCTTTCCCTTGTCCACCCACACCTTAACAGTATTTTACAGATCAATAGAAGGCCCCAAATCTTCTCCTGCCCACTCCACCCCCTTGCCAAGACCACAGAGGTAAGACCACTTTGTGGTAGTGGTGGCTGAATCAGTAGCTCCCTCTGCTAGTCCACTTGTAGGGAAAATTGGATGGGGTTCAACCTCATGTGGGAATCAGCTGAAAAGGGGGTGCCACAAATACACAAGTGCTCAGAGCACCCCCCCCCCCAAAATGGTCATAAGCTGAGGCCACTTCCCCCTGGAATGTGAGGTGTTTACACAGAAGTATCCAAGGGGTCCAGGTGGTAAGCAAACTTGTATGCCACCCCACCTGTGGAGTCTCCCCTGACATGAAGGCCTGCTTTTTGGTGTTTTCACATTGCTGGCACACAGAGTATACTCTTCCTAGTGGCTTCAACAACTCAACCATTTGAATTATCTCTTTGGAGTTTAAAATCCCTTTAGGTAACCTTGAAACATCTCAAGCTCATAGCAGCATCCTCTGGATTCGGCACCAGCACCACACATCTCATGGTGGAAAACCTCCCTGTGCACAGAGCCACAGTCAGCCACCTTCTCAAGGTCAAGTGGAATTGAAACTTTTGACAAATTGACTTCTTAGGGGTAATTAATTCCATTATGGAAAAGCATTGGCCTGCTGCTCGCAATTATGATATTGCAGGAGCCAGAAACTCTCTGCCTTAAAAAACAACAAGACAAACCAACAAAATACTTTCCAACTGACGCAACACGTCACTCTGGATGGGGAGACTGAATTGAAACACATACATATTCAGAGCTGTGTGCTTGTGTCTCTAACACAAGGAAGGGAGGATGTCCTTGTGAGTGTGAATGAGCAGCATATACGGTAACTTAGGAGGCAGCCATTCTGAGTTGTAAGGGTGCCCTGATTATACTCTTCCCAGAGATATCTGTGTTGTGTTCATTGAGCAGGTATTCACTGTGGGTAACACTAGATGCTTTGCACACTTAATTTATGAATTTATTTTAGTATATTTCTGGGCCGCCTTTCCAGATAATACCCACAAAAGGTGGACTGCAACAATAAAGACTATAAAAAGAGGAAATTGACAAGGCAAAAGCTGAAGCCATTAGATGCCACCAAAAAATAAGAGCCAAGAAAGTATACTTAGACAGGCAATAAAGCAAGCTGCAGTAACCACAGGTTCCAGCCTAGTTGAGATATCTAGTTCAATCCAAGCACAACCATCTAAAAGATTTCAGCTCCTGGGAATAGAAAACTATGTTACCTGGGACTTTGGAAAGTGACTGTCAGGCAGCCCAGACAAAAGGGGGCCTAGAAAGATTAGCAGCCTGGCTTCGATTAGGACTTCTTCATATCCACATTTGGGAAGATGGCGTATGATAAGCCATTTTCCCAAGAGAGACAGGCTGCAGGAAGAGTGTGGGGTGTGGGACTTTTTTTTTTACCAGAGAATGACAGAGTGCATGCAAAAAACAACAACAAAAATGGACAGTCCTATCAAGAGCCAAACAACTCATTTGTGATTGTCAAGACTTCACAGGCTAGACTGTACATCCTTTGGTGAGATTCTGTATCAGCCTCTTCCCAAACATGGTGTCCTCTCAAGATGCTTTGGACTGTAGCATGGCCGTGCTGGATGGAGCCGATGGGGGCTTTAGTTCAACAGATCTGGAGGGCATCAGGTTGGGGAAGGCTGGTCTATATTCTACAGCAAACAGCAGATTGTGAAGACTTGGATTTGTGAAGGAAATTTTTGGTGGAAGATTTTTCTTTCTTTGCTGACTTGGCTTCAAATTTTTGATGCCTGCTTTGGAATTTTATTTTTATGCTTTGGTTGTTGTGACTGGGTTCAATTAGGTGGTTCTTTGTTTTTATATGATTTGCTATCTGATTGGTTAGCTGTGGTGAGCAAGCTGAGAGAAATAAAATAACATTCTGGCCACTATGAAATGACTTAGGAAATGTCTGAAGATGAATAACTGGGTCAATTTTCCATTTTCCTGTCAATGCCTCCCAACGTATGATGACTCCCATGTTTCTTGAAGGCCACTGTGTGGTCCAGAAGCTTCTGCAACATAACAAGGGCCCTTTGTCCCCATCAGAGCCAATCCAATGGGCTCCCACTAACCCTGCTTACCTGTACTGTCATCATACACCACAGTGGCTGACCTCCATTTCAGGTACTGTACAAGGTCCAAGATAGCATGGCTGAGAGAGGCATAGTCCGGGTAAAGGTTGACATAGAAAGTGTCTTTGTTATCCAAAGGGTGATGCTTCCACCGCAGCTGGATGTGGGGGACCTCCAGTGCGTTGCAAATGGACTGGACGGCATTGGTGCAGGAACCCTGGGAAGGCCCGAATATTGCTACAACACCAAGCGCCAGCTGGTCACAGGCTGGAATGGAAAGGGATCGAGTCCATCAGTCACACCAAGGCAGAAAGGAAGAAACAACCAGAGGAGATCAAGAAAGACGCTGGCCCGAGTCAAAGGTCAATTTGCACGATTAGGCAGCTTGCAAGATTAAGAATCTGGGCTTTCAGCATGAAAGGCAGTGTCAGAAGATTGCCTCCCTAATTCACTGAACCAGTAACTCAGCCCACCTGAGGATCTTATTATTCATACCACCACAGACCATGATGCTTATGTCAAAGGCCATGCTTCTCTCCCACATGCTAATGGGGTGAGCTACAGAAAGGCACACATCTCACTTGTAATGTATTGTATTGTAATGTTTGAAGCAGCCCTGACCAGTCATATTTAATCAGTCACACCAAAATGTGTGCTCTAGGATAATTTTTGGGGAAACAGCATGCACAACCCTCCCACTTAGCCTGTTTTTATGGAGGGCTCATCCTCAAGGCCAGACGAAGCCCTTCATTTAGCAGATTAGGAGAATATTTTGTTTAATCATCCTTTCGCCAGGGAAAAGATGCTTGCTTATGGCTGGTGGGGGAAGGAAGCCAACAGAATATATTTCATCTCTTGTTAGACAAAGAATTTTACTGACAAGACAAAACAAAACTGAGTCATTCAACTGGTGATGGATTTAGCAGCCCATGTAGTGTGTGGGATTTCCATCCTACATGAGCCGTTTCAGGTTTTTGCCTGAAAACACAAGGGTTAAATACATGTAGAGGAGCAGGAGAGTTTATGCAAGCCCCATGACCTGTATGTGGGAGGTTTATGAGAGTTACTGATTGCATGAAGGCTTCTATGCACTTTCAGTCAAGCATGCTTTGAAGTCCCCTTTGGACTTTCAGGCAAACACCTGACAGTGGCTATTAAGAAAGGCAGAACTGAAGACCTGAACCTCTCCATTGGGGTAATGCATTTTGCATTTGCATTGCCTTTGTTGCATTTATATCTTACTTTTTTCTCCTAGGAGCTCACAGTGCTGCACATGGTTCTCCCCCTCTTCATTTAATCCTCGCCACAACCCTGTGAGGCAGGCTGAGCTGAGAGTGCGTGACTGGCCCAAGGCCACACCCAGTGAGTTTCATGACTGAGCCAAGGTTTGAAGGCTGGTCTGACACTCTAACCACTTCCCCACACAGACTCTCTGATGCACAGACCACCAGTTCAAACCTTGAACATACAAATCCCCCCTCATCTTTCCAGTGATTTGACATACTGTGCATGAATCTTCAGAAAAGCTGCACATGATGCTCACATGTCAGTCCCAAGATAACATGAAGAAGGGAGAGTCTAAGGAAACTTCAGTGGCAAAAAGTATAGAAGACACCTGCCTCTTGTTGAGCAATGTTGTTCTCTTGTCCCAGAATGGCTTGTATTACCTTCAGCAGAGATCCAAACAGAGAGCCATGATCATAGGGTCACAAATTCTCTTTGGTATCCCACCCTCAGAGCCTAGATCTACATGGGGCTGTGCATGAAGACAATGCAGAAACTTCAGTTGGTTAAAAATGTAGCAGTCAGATTTGTGGCTGGTGTTCCATTTAGATCTCCTATAACCTCTGTTTTAAAATTGGTTACAAGTTTGTTTCCAGGCCCAATTCAAGTTGCCCCAAATAACTCAGGCCCCAAATATCTGAAAGACCACCTCCTTCCCTTCAGATCCTCTCAGGTGCTGAGATCAACAGAGGGTAGTTTCTCTACCTTCAGGGGCTCGGGGTGGGGTGGCCCAGGAGGGGGCCTTCTCTGTGGTGGCCCCTAAGCTGTGGAACTCCCTCCGCACAGAGGTGTCTGCCACCCTCATTGTACAGCTTTTGGAGAATCCACCTTTTTAGCCTGGCTTTAACCAGGTACATCTTGTAGGACCCACCTTATTTTTATGGTTGTAAGTTGTTTCAATTTGTTTTTAATAGTGTGTTTTAATGTTGTGACCCACCCTGGGACCTTAGGGTGAAGAGCAGGCAATAAATAAATAAAAGTAGTAGTAGTAACAACAACAACAACAACAACAGATCCCCGCTTCCTCATTAGAAAACCACAGTTGTTACTAGATAATCAGTTGCCCCACTGGATCTCCTAGGACATGCAGCTGGGAGCCCCTGAATAAAGGAGGAGCAGAATGATGCACTTCTGCTCTTGTATGAACACAGCAGATGCATCCTAAGGGTCTCCCCACTCCATTCACAGTTCTCACTGGCATAGTAAACTATGGTATTTACAACGAGCTCTACTGGAAGAGCAACACATATTTTCAGCTAGGTCCATAAATTTTCAGGCTGCCATGTGCAAAATTAATTTTAAGGCACTGAAACACAAAGGAGCAGCTAGAAGAAGCTCTTTTTCTCATGAGAGAATTTAGGGTGAGTGCTTTTGTTCAGGGAGGTCCAGTTTGTAACTGGGGGAAGAAAACAAGCCAGGTTGAAATGTTGACTCAGCCCTGGTCTAACTGGAGAGACTTGGCAAAGCCCCTATTCTCCAGCCTCAGTTTCTCAAGCCTGGAAAACAGGAAAAAAAGTTGACAAGAAAGACACATTTGAAAATGTGGTGACCCTTTAAAGTAAACTCCAGTATAACCTTTTTTTTCTTTTTTTTAACATGGACGTGTCAACACAAGATTACAAATCCCCATCATTCCTCAAGGTCACTTGTTCTTAGCCACATCACATTGTGGGGGGGGGGGGGGAATTAGGAACAAGCTAACAAAAAAAAAAAAGTGTAACCATGGAAATGTTACAGGGATTTCTAAGCTGGAAATTAAATTTCCCCATTTGAAATGTGAGTAATGTAGCCTGGCAAATAAGCCAATTAATGTGTGGGAGATACAGGCAGACCCGTGGGCTCAAGAATTGCTTTCTTTTTCTTACTTTCCATGAAAGGCATTTGTTTGTCTATTATTTCATGATATTTATATACCGCTCAATTATTTTTTTTTAAAAAAACTATTCAAAGAGGTTTACAAAAAAAGATCAAGCAATAAAATTATTGTCAAAAAAAATTAACAATAATTTAAGACTTTTGAAAAGTTAACAGCAGATTTAGAACAAATTAAAACATGTATCAACTTTCTAACCATCTGGGTAGGTTTGCTGAAACAAAACTGTTTTTGTCAGGTGCCAAAAAGAGTACAAACAGTGAAGGCACCTGCTTGATATCAATAGATAGGGATTTCCGAAGTGTAGCTGCTGCCATGCTAAAAGTTCATGTTCTTACAAATGTGGGGCAGGTATTATGTGGCAGCAGTAACAGTGCCATGGGCAAATTCAATTATATTTGGAATCCATTCTTACAAATACTGTAATGGGTTAAGATCTGGTGAAGTACAATAACAACCTTGTAAAATATATAGTTTTGGGGGTTTTCCTCTCCCCTCCTTTGTTTTCTCTTCTGCACAGGTTCTGTTTCTCTCTCTCTCTCTCTCTTTTTTCATTTGTGTCTCACCACGTTTGGTGCACGTATGGTTATGTACTTTTTGAACTTTCAATAAAGATGTTGCCCCAAAAAAGAAAAACAGTACCGTTCTACCAATCGAAGCCATATTCAATCGAAGCTATGTGTGCATGGTTTTTGTTTGTTTGTTTGTTTTAAAAAACCTAATCCTTATTTACTTGTCACATTCCATTAGCTTCAGCTCTAGATGGAATCACATAAGATTTTATTTTTATTTTTTTAAAAAGCTTTAATTAGGTTTGGGTTATTGGATGTTTAGTCGCCTGGACAGAGGATAGCAAGCAAGGCTTTCTGTGGCACCAGGACTTCTTGGCACCAGGCTCAATTCCTGTGGAGATCTGATTCAGCAATAATGCAGAACTAATGCAAAGAAGTGTGACACTTTGGTGACCACTTTTGCTGGAAATTGATGATGGCAGCGATCATTGGCAGAGTTTCTCTCTTTCTGTACAACCCTTCAACGGTGCCTGGCGCTCTTACAAAGGCAGAGCCCAGCCCCTCTACCCACAAAAGGCTCAGTTTTCTAGTTTTCTCTGGCCTGCCCACTTCCCTCCTGTCAACAGGCCAAATCATAGAGTTGTACAGTTAGAAGGGACATCTAGTCAATCCCGCCTCCCATCTTTAGACCTGCATTCAACTTCCTCTTTGGTTTTCTCCATTCTTCAACACCATGTTCTCATCATCTATTCTTCTGCCTGTGGTGTAGTTGTTAGAGTGTTAGACTAGGACATGGGAGAACAGGGTTCAAATCCCCACTCGACCCATGAAGATCACTGGGTGTGATATTGAGCCAGTCACTGCCGACCTCACTCTCTGCTAAGATGACTTCAAGAAATGATTGCCCCAAGGGTGGCATCCATGTATCTCCCACAGAAAGCTAAACCCTGTATGTTCTTCATGGGTTTCATAACACACCAGGCCCACTGAGGAAGGGCAGCAGAAATGGGGTTAGATCATGAGCCCAATAACTCCCAAGTTCAGCCACAACAACCAAGCACATTAACCTGTAAAGTTCTTGTCCGTGAAGTCCTTCACTGGACAGGACCCAAAAACTATGGAGGAAGAGGGACTTGTTCCATACTCACCTTTCTTCGTGGCTTCAAAGCTATCATGGAAGCTTATCCTCTGGATATCATAGGTTAAGGTTGTGTTGGGTAGCAGTGTTCTATTCCTATTGATAATGTTTGCTGAGAATCGGAAGGCTTGCTCCTCCGCATTCATTATCTGGGCATTTGGGCCGTCTGTATATTCAAAGATTCCTCCTGCAAGGAAAGAAGAGAATGTCATCACTGTCCAGGTCAAGGCTGCTCAATATCAAGACTCCATTTGCACCTCTCAGCACTGCTTCACCTGTTTGGGGTCCCCAGAGGCACACTAGGGTTTGAGGCATTAAACACACCTGTGTGCCAGGGAGGCACAACCAGCCATGTGCAGTATCTGCCCCAGATAAATGCCTATTACATATCTGGCGTTGTGCATCTTTGCTTTGCTTGTTCCATGTTGACCATGGAAAACATCAATGTGCCTTCAGTGTAGCCATATTGTCACAGGGAGTGTGAAATGACTCTGTGAAGGTACAACTTTCTGTCTTGCCTTGCCTTCCTAGAGTCAGATGGCACATCTTTGCAAGAGCATAGTAGCTTCTTCCCTCAATCTGAATGTAGTAAATGTTTGTGAATTGTGGGTGTCAGTGTCGGGTGGAAGGGAGATAGGTGAGACACATGACTGGGTACAGATTGGGAATTCTGATTGGTCAATCAAGCCAAGGCTCACCCTAAAATATAGCTCTCTTTGGGCATTGACTGGATGAAAACAAGGCACTATTTGATGTGGCATTTAAGCTGCATATAGGCTGCCAACAGCGAAGTATGGGATAATTGGTTGGCTATTTTAATTGTGTGAAATTCAGTTTTGCATCCCTCCCACCAAGTCCTGCAAGGTTTTCTATTTGGGGGCAACTGAGGTTCTGGCCAGCATCCATGTCAAGAATTCCTGAGATGAAACTTTTCAATTGATTGTTCCATAGATTTAGTAAACCAAGTTGTGCCAAAGTTAGAATGGGATGTTTGAAGTGTGCAGCATCATCTATGTAGGATTCTACTTCATTAGCACTCCTCCCCCTCCACACATTAAAGGCAAGTCTCTACTCTCCCCGTTTAGCATACAAATCCCTTATGTGTTTGGTTCATCATAAGGTTTAAACACCAACGTTCCTCATCTCTCACACCAGTTTAAGAGTATAAGATCAGAGTACAAGTTCCCAGTTCCACTGGATCAGACAAAAGGCTGCTCATGGAAATGACTAGAAGGGATGGGAATTTTGGACTTTATCCTGAGTGGTGTCCACAACCAGCTGCAAGATACTAGTCCAACTGGGACAATAGCTGCAGTGTTTTCAAATTAAGTAATCTGTATCCATTGTTCCTGACTGCACTAATACCTTGCAGCAGATTGTGGACATCACTCAGGGTTAACTTTAGGTTAGTGCCCCTTCTACTCAGTTCCATGCACAACTGCTCCATCTAGAAATTTAAGATTTTACAACTATCCAACTTTAAAAAAAACACACACATATTTCTTCTGAAATAGAATGTTCATGAAGATTCTGTAGCACCCAAGAGTTCAGCAAATGGCTTGGGCTGTTGATGAGTAAGTTAGCCAATATAAATCAATTTTTCTTTCCTCCCAGAGTCCTCAAGTTCTTCCCTAGTTTTAGACATCAGGTTCTCTTTGCCCCCCTCTTTTCTGCCTGCTCTCCTCAGATTTGCCTCTGAGTTCAGACAGGCAGAAACTTCATTCTGAGCCAACTTAGAGGAACAGTCTGGGTTGCTGCAATGCACACACCATAGAAGGCCTGCTTTTTGCTGTTCAGAAGTTGTTAATGCCATTATCTCTCCCCAAAGGCAGAGCAGTTCATGTCACAGCATTGCAAAGCTTTTTCTTTCTTTCTTGGCTCTGCATTTTCAAGGCTTGTCCTCTATTCCCCACTGACAACCTCTCCAACTGAAGCACCAGAACCCAGGCGGAAATCATGTAATTGTATCTCCTTGTTTCAGAGACGTGGAGAGGGGGAATCTCATGCCTTCCTTCCTTTCCTCCTTTCCCCCTCCTTGCTCTCCTGTGAAACAGTGTTGAGGGACCTCAACCAGGCACTCTCTGATTAACAAGCAACTCAAAATAATTAATGGATGAATGAAATACGCAGATGCAGCCAGTAACAGATGGATCTCCCGATTCATTAGCGGAAAGCCAGCTTCCCTTTCCAGTGTCAGGAGAGCTTGTCTGTTGCTGTTTCTTAACACGGCTGGATCCTTTGCAGTTCTCCAGGCACTTAATTATATTTTATTGATTTGAATGCTAGCCTGCCTTCTGCCAAGATAATCCACGGGAGCGTTATCTCCTTTTTTATCTTCACAACAGCCCTGCGAGGAAAAGGAGGGTGAGGAAGCAGGGCTGGCCCAAGTTCATCCTGGGTACTTGATGGCTGAGTGGGGATTGGGATGAGAGTCCTCCCAGTGGGAGTCCAAAGGAAGTTGCACCCAGCAATTGAATCTCAATTCTTGCCATCAAGGTGCCCGAATTCTACACTAAGGAGAGTCTCTGAAATCTGCAATTTCAGAGCAATTTTGTATCTGTTTATTTTGCTTTTGCCTACGGCCAGGTGGGAGGGACACACACAAGAAAATCCACAGGGAATACCGAAGCACCATTATGCATTTATCATAATTGAAGGTCCCCCCACCCCCACCCCCAAGAGCTTCCCAAATGTCACCTGGTGCTAGTTATGCATTTTTCAAGCTGATCGCTGCAGCTATAAAAGCTGGGAAATGTACTTTTAAGAATGCAGGCAGAGGATTTGTTTATTTATCTCAGTCCTGTACTTTAAAAAGTCAGAGAACAGTCAATCAGAAGACTCACAAAGATGTGTCCATAATAAAACTATCAATAAAAGCACAGGTAAAATCAGAAAAACCTTTAAGACAAATATAGGTAACTAAACTATATCTTTGGGTAGGAGTGCTAAAATAAATAGGTTTTCAGCAGTTGTCCCATGAGAACCTAAGAACAGCCTGCTGGATCTGGCCAATGGCCCATCAAGTCAAGCATCCCATTCTCACAGTGGCCACCCAGATGCCCCAAAGGGAAGCCAGCAAAAAGGATGCGAGCACAAGAGCCCTTTCCTCTCCTTTTACAATTTCCAGCAAGTGGAATTGAGAGACATTGCTGCCTCCAAACATGGAAGCAGAGCATAGCCTCCACCATAGCCAGTGGCCACCAAAGCCTTCTCCTCCATGAATCTGTCTGATCCTCTTTTAGAGCCATCTAGCTTGAGGGCCATCACTACCTCCTGTGGAAGCAAGTGCCATAGTTCAACTCTGCATTAGGAAAGGACATTCTTTTATCCATCCTGGATCTTCCAACATTCAGCTTCATTGGATGTCTGCAAGTTCTAGCATTTTGAGAGCCAGAGAAAAACTTTTATCCACCCACTCTCTCCATGTGATGCATAATTTTATAAACGTCTATTATGTTGCCTCTTACTCGCTCTTTCTCTAAACTAACCCCTCCCCAAAGCAATATTTCAAGGGAGGGGCCTGCCAGAACCTGACCAGCAATTCTAAGTGTCAGCAGAGGCGCCCTGCCCCCACCCTGTGAGTCCCATGTCAACCTGCTTCAAACATGTGACTGGCTGGCTCTTATCAGCCAAAGGGGAAGTCTTGCCCATACCCTGACCACTCCCCATCGCCAGCTCCCATCACTCGAGCCTGTCGTGAAACAGTCAAACAAACTGCAAAGAGTCTGATAAAAACACTCTTACCAGCTAGAACACTCAAAGGGAGCATTCTCCTCCTCCTCCTCAATTAATTGCACTTCAATGAGAGCAGATCAAGCAAAATGGCACAGGATGATGTCAATAGCCTCTACCAGCTCAGTCGTTCTTGATGTTCTCAAGAACGGAGGATAAAAGAGTACTACAACCCTGTGAGATAGCTGAGAGTTGCAGTTGCCTAAGTTCACTCAGCTTGCTTTATGGTCCAGCACTCTAACTACTGCATCACACTGGCCCATTTGTTTTCAAACAAGGAGGGAAGTGGCTCCGGTGTCCCTCAACATCCAGAAAGCCCTCAAGTTCCTTAGGAGTTCTTGCTTGCATGTTTTGCTGCAACTCTGAGATAGTTTGTTATATTCTTTTAATATGTGGATGGCTGCCAGCTGCTGTTGGTTGTCCTTGGGCAAGAATGGTGGCATAGATTTAAAACAAATAAATAGATACTGCAATGCTCTGAATCCCACATCTGAGGGGAGGATCCTTCTGGGGCCAATCTAAGGTGGCACTCAGCTCTGCTAGCAATGAGCTCTGCTAGCTTTTCCCCACCCCCAGTACCATCCGAGATGACTCCCATCATCTTCCCCATGAAGTATTTATGAGATGACAACCCTTTTCCATCACAGCAGCACTCTGACTCCAACTTGAAGGGATCAATTATTCAAAATAATACAGTCAAAGAGGACCTTCTCGTTTGAGCGCTACATTAGGAAGAGTCCCGAGCCCTTGCCAAGCATCCTCCAGCAACGGAAACACTTAATGTGGAGAGACAGGGGAGCATCTGCTCCTTCTGCCCAGCATGAGCTGAGACGGGGAAGGTGGCAGCTCCAACTGGCAGACAGAGCAGGAACCTGCTCCCCCGCAGTTAAATGGGGTTGTGGGGCGGATATCTGGGCTGCCCCACTCCCTCGCCATCCTTCATGGAGCACCTGGGACCAGCTGAAGCAGCCTAGCTATAAACGCCACCCTTTCCCCACCAAATGCCACGCAGAGATTTGCTCTGCCTTTCGTATCACGTTGAAGTGACAGCCGGCTTTATGTCGCTTTGGTTAATAAACGGAGGATATTGTGTCCCTCTCAGGCTGCTCCCTTTCAAGAGAAGATTTTCTGTTTCCTGCCCTGCCTTCTTATACGATACAATACAGCAGCTTTGGGATTGGGATTACATTTGCACTTGATCCGAAATAAATTAGCACTCCAGGCATCCATTTGGACATAATAAGCTTTTCTTCCAAGGAAGGCAATACAACTGGGATTGGGGGGCTGGACAAGACAGCAGCTGGGAGCCCCAGATTAGGCAGAAAGGGCTTTGCTGCAAACACAAGGCGACAAAGCAAATCTCCACTGCTGCATCCAGGGGGGCTGCAGAAAACCTGGAAAGCGAGACCATTGCATTCAAGCAGCCCATTCTGAGGGTGGCTTGGAAAGGGATTTAGACAAATCCATAGAGAGGGCTAGTCACTGGCTACTCGCCATGATGGCTATGTGCTGCCTCCACTGTCAGAGGCAGTGGGCCCTTCTGAATACCAGCTGGTGTAAGCCATAAATGGGAAGAGTGCTCTTGCGCTCATGTCCTGCTTGCAGGCCTCCCATCTGGTTGGCCACTGTGAGAACAGGATGCTGGCCTAGATGGGCCTCTGATCTGATCCAGCAGGGCTTTTCTCAACTCTGAGCATCTCCTGAGCTCAGTGGCAGAGGTTCTGCCTTGCAAGTCCCAGATTCCATCTGCAGCAGCTCCAAGTAGGCTTGGGAGAGTATACCCTCCAATATTTCTCTGATGGAAATAGGGACATCCTATTCAATGATGATGAAGATGATGATTGCTATGTATACCCTGCCCATCAGACCAGGTTGCCCCAGCCACTCTGGGCAGCTTCCAACACATATAAAAACATAATAAAACATTAAACACCAAAACACTTCCCTATACAGGGATGCCTTCAGATGGCTCAGGGGTCAGATAACTCCATACCCTCCAACATTTCTCCAATGAAAGTAGGAACGTCCTACCAAACCTTCCAACATCGCCTTGAAGAAAATAGGGACATCCGAAGGAAAAGTGGAACATTCCAGGATCAAATCAGAAACTGGGATAGCTTCTGTAAATCCAGGACTGTCCCTGGAAGATAGGGACCCTTAGAGGGTCTGAAAGAGACTCCTTTCTGAAATCCTGGAGACCTGCCACCAGTCATTATACGCAATATTGAGCGAGGTGGGCCAATGGTCTGACTCGGTATAAGACTCGCCATAGCTCAGCAGACAATCTGAATGCCTGATCTACTCGTGAAATTTATCAATAAGGGAGTCACCTCTGTTCCATGACTTGGCATGGGTCAGCTACGGTTCTGTACGGCATGCTATAGAAGGGCAGACTGCAAGAACTCTAGAATGATGAATTGAAAAACCCATCCTTGCCTCTATGCTATATTAGGAGACCTTTCATGTCCCATTTCGTTCAGCTCTGTTGCTACAGTTCCTTTGTGCTGGAATCCAGATGCGCATTGCCTGCCGTGGTCCATGTGCTCATCCTCTGCTCACAGGATGGAGCAACTCAGTGGCACCTGCGTGCAAATTCCAGGGTTGCTGCCACTGCAGCTCCCGACTCCTTCTGGGTGACAGCTGCGCACACCCACCCACACCTCCATGCAAGTTCTTTGCAGTCATTAAAGAGCCTAATCACTAACTTGGAGCAGTTGATTAATGCATAATCTTAATCATGATTACACAGTGTAATTGGCGTTAATTTGGAGAGTCAGTTAATTATGAAAATAATTGTCGCAGCTTCTCTGTTTTAATAAAATGGAAGAACTTCGCCTGAGTTATAAATTAAACAAGGGATGTAGCCACTCCAAGGTTTTGGGAAATCTCCTTCCAGATTCTTGTTGTTTCTAAGGAAGGCACATTTTCAAAAGAGCACCAGCACCTAAGAAACTTAGCAGGAGCAGGAGACAAGCCCTTGATATCACACACACACACATTTGTGTGGCCATTTGCAGTTTCTGGAGCTGACATCACGATGGGCCAGAAAGTGAGAGACTACAGGCCTGACCTCTGTGGCATATACCACATAGTGCTGTTCTGCAATTCCCATCCATTCCAATCAGGTTTTATTTTTTAGGGTTGTGTTCCGTGGGTAACACATCCCTGAGATCATATGTAGGAACATTGTTGGTCATTCCATGAGCTGGCAAGGCTCATTTGACAGTAACAAGAAACTGAGCCTTTAGTGTCATTGCCCAATCCTGTGGAACTCTCTGCCAATGGATTCAGTGGGTGCCTTCTGTACCAACTTTTAAATGCCTGCTGAAAGCTTTTCAATTCAGCCAGGCCTATGCAGGCATTTAAGGGTGCAGGCATTAAGGATACATCTTTCCACAGTGGTCAAGTGATGTCAGTTTTTAACTTTTTTGTATTGTTTTACTGTATGGTTTTATGTATTTATTGCTGTACACCAACAGAGATTGGGCAGGTGGGATGGTAGGAGGGGTGTCCCACTTTGCCCTCCTGAAATGTTGGCAGGTATGTAAAATGTGATGACTGTTTCAAATGTGGTGTTAATTATCAATAAGGATCAGGGCAGAGTATTATAAAACAAAGAACTTTCTTTAAACAAGCTTCCTTTAACTCCTCACTCTCTCTGACCCTCCTGCTCTCGCTCTCTCTACTTTGTGTGCTGAATCCCTTCCTGGTAGCTTTCCTCTTAACATGTGCCTTCTTTCTGTGTCACTAAGATTTTCTCTCCTTACTGCTGTTCTAACCTTCCTACTTAGTTCCACATCCATTGCTACAATGGCCAGCACTTTGAACTGCACTTGGAAGCAGACTGAAATAGAAGAGAAGTAATACACTCCAGTGTCACCACCCTCAGCTCTAGATATATGTCTGACAGCTCCATGTTGAACAACTAAAGTTTCCCAATGTTCTTTGAAGGCAACCAGAGATCAGAGGAACCCAGTCTTCCTTTGTTACAGGAAGACTTGCTTGACAAAGGCCACATCTATGTCCTACTGCAGGGGTGGTGAGCCACTGGTCCTGGTCCCATTCCAGTGTATAACCCCCTTCTGGCCCATCAGTGCCTCAGCCAAGGGCCTTGCCACTGGGACTGGAAAGGTGACAAACTGAAGGAGAGTGGCTCCCTCAGGCCTATGTTCTTTTTGCTGCTTAGTCTTCTGAGCTCCCTGCTGAATTTTTCCAGCCAGGGAGCTGCTAAGAGTTTCCTCCCAGTGAGGAAGGTGACTCCATCAGAGTACCTGGAAACAGAGGTCCCTGAAGGCTTTCCACATGCCTCATCTTGGAAAAGTGAATGTTCCAGAACAGCCAAGATCTGCCAGAATAAGGCTCTGAGTAGCTAGCTCCCTGTTGAAAAGACCCAAAAACTTCACCAAGGAGCTCCTGGAAAATTGGAGAGAGTTAGCTCTATGGGTGATGGCATCTGCCCAGATAAACTGTGGGGGTCTACAAAAGGAGTGGAGGCTCCTCCTCTTGCTGCTGTCAAAACCTCCCCACCCACAAAAGCCGTAAAAAACAAAACAGATGTTGGGAAAGGTCCCAAGAACAAACTACATTCCTGACAGTAACAACCACATTACGATCAGCAGCAGCAGCAGCTTGCAAAGTAGCGAAAGCTGGCAGACAACCCAAAGTGCATTGTGTTAATATTTTAAAGTCAAGATTCCCTTTGGTTCATGTTGTGTGAAAAGATTCTTCACACATACAAGGAGAGGGAGGGAGAGAGAGAGGGAGGAGGCATCGGAAGGAACTCTGTTCTTGCAAGTTCACAGCAAAGGCAAACATCACAGCATTCACCTTGATTTACTGCTAAAGGCCACCAAAGTGCCCTTAATTTTTTATATATATAAAAGGGAGAAATATTGCTGGGAAGATGCTTTGAGTGTCATGCAGAGCCACAGGGAACGCCTGCACTGCCATCTTCTAACCCCCTCGCTGCTATCTCTCTCCCTCCCTCTTCCCCAGCTTCATTCACCAAGTGTTCAGTCACACCAACCTTCCTACAGAGCTGCCCCACACAACAAACAGAGGCTGGGCGTTTGCACGCCATGTGAACCATGCACATCCTTCAAAGCTTCAGTGACAAATTGGCCATGGAAACAATGGGGGAAGTTGCTTTGAAAGAGAAATCTAATATGACCGAGCAGATCTGCCGTCTCTTTCAGCATCCCCACAGAGGAAACACAATGGCCTTCATCAACTGGAACATTCATACTGGATGTCCCTCCAAAGGGCACTTTTGTCCCTCTCAGTGGCAGTGTGGGTCAAACTGACCTAAGCCAGAGCCCCAACAAAAGCTGTCATTCCTGCCTTACAGCTTCCCTGACTCAGAATCAGCGGTCAGAGCAGAGCAGAGCAGAAAAGACAGCCGATACTGAGCTCTTCCTTCCCTCTGCAGGCACTTTTGCCTCAGGGTTTTCATTGTGGGTCATATTGCCCCATGTTTCTGTGAGGGAATATGTGGCAGTGCCCCAAGGTAAGAAGAGCCGGGTTAAGGTGACAGGACCAGATCCACAGTAGAGACACATTAAAAACCACTGGGTGTGGGAAGGACCCAATGGGTCCTAGTATTGCCTCAAGGCACCAATTCATGAGTTCAGCAACGGGACTTGAGTGAATAGACAGGGAAGTGAAGGAGAGGAGGGTATCATGGAAACATAGAATTGTTGAGATGGAAAGAATCCCAAGGGTCATCTAGTCCAAACCCCTGCAATACAGGAATCACAATTAAAGAATATATGAAAAATTGCCATCCAATCTCTGCTTTAAAACCTCCATTGAAGGAGAGTCCACCACCTTCTGAGGGTGCCTATTCCATTGTCGAACAGCTCTCACCCCCAGCAAGTTCTTCCTAATATTTTGTCAGAATTTCCCTTCTTGGAATTTGAATCCATTGGTTCAGGTCATCCCCTCTGGAGCAGCAGAAAACAAGCAAGCTTGCTCCATCTTCCATGTGACAGCCCTTCAGATATTTGAAGTTGACTATCATATCACCATCCAGTCTTCTCTTCTCCAGGCTAAACATACCCAACTCCCTCAACTGTTCCTCATAAGGCTTGGTTTCCAGGCCCTTGGTCATCTTGGTCCCTCTCCTCTGCACATGTTCAAGTGTGCCTGTATCCTTCTGAAACTGTAGTCCCCAGAGCTGGACACAGGACTCCAGGTGGGGTCTGACCAATGCAGGTTGGAGCAGTACTATTACTTCCTTTGATCTAGACACTATATTTCTATCTTCCACACATTGATGACACTTCAGCCTGAATTCCCATGAGACTTCTCCAAGCAATTTCATAGATGTTAAACAGTCAATGAGTGGTCCCTCTGTGACCAATCACCCAGTAAGAACCAAAGCCACTGTAACACCATGCCTACTAAGCTCAGCCAGGATATCTGGTCCAGAAGGATGTCTGTGCTGGTCCCGGGGGGAAGGTTACTGTTGGCGTGGTCAAAGTCCGGTCCTGGGTCATGAGTCTGAAAACAGTTCACAAAGAGCGAGGCGGGGTCTGAAGCAGGAAGCCGGGCGGGGACGGGAACTCTGGAAGGACAGGTCTGGGTCCGGGCAGAAGCAGGTAATCAACGACGTTGCTCCCGCAACCTGGGACCGGGCTGACTGGCCTTTATCTTCTCTGAGGCCAGGGGCGGTCCCAGCCCCCAGGAGACCCGCCTCTCCTGGCCTTAAGGCGAGCACTCCTCCTGGGAGAAACCAGTTCCCTCCGCCTCTCTGCCCTGAGCCTCTGCAGCTCAGGAGAGGCTGGAGGGTTACTGGACCCAGGGGGAGACTCACCTTCCCCTAACAGGGCTGTGAGAGGCGCACCTGTAGGCACTGTGTCCTCAATCACCTCCGGAGCCAGAGTGGAATCACCTGGTGCCTGCTCCTGAGGATCCGGCACAGGTGCAGGCGCTTCAGATCCAAGGCCCTGCCCCAGCTCAGCCGGCCCTGGAGGCGGAGACTCCTGTGCAGGCTGGGGTTCCTCCAATTCAGCCTCTGAATCAGATTCCCAGGCCATCACACTGTCATGGTCAATGGCATCAAAAGTCCCTGAGGGGTCCAAGGAAACTAAATGGTTGCACTCTCCTCCTCACACCCATTCCCTGGTGCAACTGATCCTCCAGGGTATAATTTGGGCTTGATACCAGGCTGGAACAGATCCTAATCATGTATTATCCAGTACTGCATGGAGATCTTCTGGTCATCACTTGCTCTAACACATTGTCCCAAAATTGAGTATTGGAGAATGGGCAGTTTTCTCACACCAGAGGATCTAAATTTGGATTTTTAACACGAGACTGATAACTGACTATTTAGGACAGTAGGAACTACTTTTCAAAGAAGCATTAAACACTTCTAATGTGCAACACAGCCAACCCCGCTCTGGCAGATTTCAACAGCCAGGAAGAAAGACCAAGGAGAGAAGTAGGTGGTAGAGTCTTGGCCCTCCAAGATAGGTCAATGTGGGGAAGTTCCCTGAAGGTATGAGGGTTTAAAACTATGACTTCACAACAATAGAGCACATTTGCCACACAGCAAAATGTACTCCTGGAAATGTCCAGTCACAAGGTCCTTAGATCCCGGACATTCTTTTCAAAAGGCAGCATTTCCTAGGTTAAAGTCCACATTGCCTACTCATGGGACATGATCCTGTTGGCATGCTCCAAAACGAGAAAAACTTGTAAAATGGGGAGTTGATCCAAATTCTGCCCTCAACATACACAATTCCCAAATTAAGCTTTCTCAGCTGTGATTATGCAGAAGACATCAAAAGAAGGATCAAACATAGCAATCAGCCCTTTCATTTCTGTCCTGAAGATTGCATTAAACCCCTGGCATCTCTGTTTCTCAGAGCATTTAATATTGTGGTTGTTGTTGTTGTTGATGATGATCTTCTTTCTGGCCACTGGATGAAAACTCATGGCAACACTGCCCAAGTATAGCAATATAATCACATACGAACACACCATCAACTGGCTGTATGGAAGAAACATTTCTTTTGAAAATCGCCCCTTGTACAGATTGATTGTAAACAAGGAGGCTAAATTTAGCACACTCTGCCAAAGACCAAGCTACAAAAAGCAGCTCAACAGCAGAAATGCTACCCTGGCCAGCTCCTTTCATACAAACCTTGGCTCAGCAGATGCCAAAAGCAGAGAAGAAACTGGTTTTCGCAAAACTCAGCTGTCCCAGGCATGAGTCACCCTGCACAGGATCAGATGAATGGGAACCAGCTCTTCCTGCTGTTCATTGGTTACTTGGCACAGAGCTGGCATGGCATTAATGGCTGAGCAGGAACCAGAATTCAAATCCCCACCTCTGCTATGGAATCTCAATGTGGCCCTCACACCTGCCATTCTTCTCCCCCACCCCACCTGTATCATCCCTTCTTCTGCAATGTGTGTCCTACCTCACAAGGCTGCTCTAAGAAAACCAGGTATTACTATTCAGTTGGAAAATGCTTTATGACTTTAGTTTATTTCCATTGCTCCCATTTTGCAGATGTGGAATGGCAAGGAAGATCAACAAGGCCTTGCTCAGGGCCACATGAATAGACCTAGGAGAAAGACCACAAAGACGAGGTTGCCCTGCTCTTAAACAGAATAATCAGTGCTGCAATGCAAACATCATAACTGACTTGGGGAAGGGCCAATCGCTTGATTTATTGTGGCCTGAGGTTCTGAAGGCTACAGCTTTCATCTTTGTCAAAAAAGGCACAGGAGGCAGCAGGGATATAACACATCTGGCTGGAGATGGAAAGGAGAAATAAGTCAAGTTAATGAGGCGAAGACTAAAGAAAACAAGGAGGCTTCTGAGCTGGATGAATGAGCACAATCTATGTCCAAAACGTTCACTGGAGAATGTTGTGTAGATCCTAACAAATGGCTGGGATACTGAATATTAATATATAATCAAGTAAACTGATCATTTAGAACAGTGATGTTGTTGATCTTTGTTTTGCTTTGTGACATGTCCAACCTGTTCTTCCTCCAAAGAGCTTGGAGAAGTTTATGTTGACCCAGTTCTCAGCTTCCAGGACCATAACCATTTAGCATCATGGATGGATGGCCATCTGTCAAGGGTCATTTACACGGGGTGGACTAGATGAGCCTTGCAGTCCCTTCCAACTCTACAATTCTATGATCATCAGTATAATCTCAGGTCATTTTCTGGGTCAAGTGACCCTGAGATTGGTAACCAATAAATGCTCTCAGACTGTCGGGGGGGGGGTCCTACCACCATGAGGGGCTGACTTTTGCCTTCTGCTTTCTAAATGCACGTGGCATCATAATATGCCCACTGGTGTGACAGTCTACTTTCCACCAGACAGGAGAGAGGGAAGAAGTCAATTTACAGCCTCCAAAGCAGGACCCATAATCGCAGCTGAATCAGAGGCAGCTGGAAGAGCAAGTAGCCAGCAGATCAAATACCATCCTCAATGAAGACGTCAAGTGGTGAGAGGCAGGCATGGCCCTGGAGAGATTCCAGGGAATCTGCATTTGCTGCTGCGCTGAACAAGGTCCAGGGAGCATTTATTTCCTCACCAAGTAAGTTCATTTTAGTGAGAGGCACCATGAGGGGTGGGGGTGGGGAGTTTGACAAATTCACACGATGTACCTCCTGGCGAGGCACCCAGAGGGTAAGTCACAAGGCTGTTATCTAGGGTGGGAAAACCCGGGACAGAATGCCTGCTCATTAGCAAACATAAAATTAATAAGCTTATTTGATGAATAATTAAGTCAAGAGCAGCTCTACCTCTCCATCCCAGCCAGAGGGTTGAATCCTCCCCAATCTTTTGTCTTCCTCCTCCAAGGAATTGTCATATCATGAAAGAGACTGGTTATTTGTCAAAATATGTAAAGCGCTATGGAGGGGCGGAGTAGAGGAGCCCACTCATCAAATATTAACTGTACGCTCCATTTTATTATGCCTGCCTCCTTGTATTTTAAATATCAATTGGCAGGCAGGTTAAGCACTTATTCACATCCTCTGTTGGATTTCAAAAGCGGGCTAATTGCTCCCTGGAGTGCCTCAATCAGCAAATGAGAGAAGGCACTGATTAGAACCAGCTCCCCTCTGGAAGGGATTGACCCCCAAAACTGTGGCAAGCACTTCGGAAGGTTGTATGGGGGGAGGGGTTGTGGGTAGATGGTCCCTACACCCATTGCTCCACCCCTATCTATAGCTTCACATCTCAAGCTGATTCCCAGTGTTAGGAAGGGATCATAATTATCCTCCCCAACACACAAACACGAGATAACTGCTCTGCATTAATTAACCTGAATGAATCTTCTGGCTCCACATTTACAAACATTCACTTGCTATCAATAACCTTAGCCATAAACAGGACCTGAAAGTGTGTCCGTGTGGTGTTGGAAGTGGGATCCACACCTGCTATCTCACAGTGAGCAGATCAGGCTTGGATTTGACACTGATCTGTGTTACATACTTAAATGTCCCAAGACATATTTCACTACAACCCAAACTCACCCACTTTGGGGGGGGGGAGACAAACCATGGATGGGGAGTTCCATCAAGATCACAAAACCACCACCACCACCGAATTTAGCCATTCTTGGCCTGAATGAGGCCTGCAGGCCAGTGGATGAGGATTTATGGCAAACAGTAGCTAGCTAGCACACATACGTATAACTGCACATCCTAAAGTTTAGTTGGGATAATGCAGATGTCCAAGCAGCGGAGAGACCCTTCCTCATCCTAGTACCCTCTTGATGTTTCAGACTCCAACTCTCATCAACCCAAGCCAGCAACCAAGTTGGGGAAGGCTGGTGTAGGTTGTGGCAAAACACCCTGGAGGTCACAGAGATGCAATTCTGTAAGCAGGGGAAGCTATATTCCAGAGCCAGATGACATAGTGAAGAGATGTAAGATAAAAGCATGTGGTACAGACCTCTGTGGCAAGGGATGCCAAGGTGGAATATTTGAATTTTCTGCCACCATTTTTGCCACCATTTCTGCCACCATTCCCTGTGCCCAGAAACGTAGTATGTCAAGGAGAAGAGCTTCAGCCTAGTCCAGGTGTGGGGAACCTTTGACCCTCCAGATGTTGGTAAATGTTAACTCCCATCACCCCTGGCCATTGATCATGCTTGTGGGAACTGATGGGAGTTGTAGTTCAACAACATCTGGAAGGCCAAAGCTTCCATACACTCCTGGCCTAGCCAAACCTTTTATCTCTGAAACTAAACATTATTTTAAAAAACAATTCCAGACAGAGGAAAAGTTTTGCTGGTCAGTTGTGGCAGAGCATGTAAATATCTGCTGTTGTGTAGCTGCATAGTTTGGTGGGAATGACCATCACATGCAATGTTAGCTGTGAAACGTGTAGGAGCTAGACAAAGCCTGAAGCAGCCAGGACCTCATGCCTTGCCTGAAGGAGGTTTTCCCAGGAAAAGGCACTATACTGAGCAGTGGCAGACCCTAGAACAAGACTCAATTCTCTTTGGAAATGTGGCAAATGCCTACAGACATTTGCAAGTCCCTGTGTCAGGCTTCCAGAATAGCCTTGCCAACTGGGCTGTAAATCAGCAACAGGCACATGACTGGAAGGCAAAGAACTTTATTGCTTCACAACCAGAGACACCTGACACCGACGCTCTCAGGGTTCCCTTATTTAAGTGTTTCTCTCTGTACATTCTTCCAGCATGGTTCAACTTTTCTTATCTGCTCTTTCCATTTTTTAGCTCCCCTTTCTCACGCTGAGAAAGGTAAGGGGGAGGTAGAAGTGCCGGCAAGAGGACTGTCCTGCAATGCAGAAGATGCAGCCTCTGCTCTCTCCCTATCAGGCCCACATTGTGCCTCTCCCCTTTGCCCCCACTCTCTGGCTCCATGACTTCCCCGATGGCTCCCTCTGTGGATTGCTCTTCCCTGTCCCACCAGTCTGAGTCAGGCTCAAAATCTCCCTCCTCCCCAGTGTTACTCCCTGGTGCTTTCTGGGCAACTGGCAGCCACACCACTCCTCCTCGTCTAGCCAGTCCCTGACACCCTGGCAGCATGAGAGGCATGTTGGGTCTGAAAGTTTCTCCTGATCCTAAACAGTGCCCAGCCCTTTTCAGCACTGACTCCCTCTACTTCTCTTCTTGCCAGTTTCGCAGACAAATTGTCAGCCCAAATGCCACTTATGCAAATTGCTCATTATTGTTGCATTTGCAGCAGCAAATTTGCAAGAAAGAAGATCCTCTGAGGCTCTTGCTTAGAATAAAAAAAAAGTTAGCAAACCCAAACCCAAACTAGCTTCTGCTAAAGAGGAGGCATTCAGAAGCTTTTAACTGCAGCACCTACTTCCTTCCAATATAAATCACCAAGTTGTTTCACTTTGGCAAACAGTCCCTTTTGACAACACCACTTGCTTCCCTGCTAACACATCCAGGCAGCCTCTGAACAGTCAACTTCTCTGCTTCCCATCAAAATAATACTAAAAGGAACACATGAAAAGGTGGGTGCAGGATCCTGCCTCCCCTCCCCTAAATGTCACAGGAAGCAAGAGAAATTGGGGGGGAGAGAGTGATTTATACAATGCACAAAAGGAACCCTAGGCATTAAACTGCTCAGGGCATCAGACCTCCTGCCTTGGAAATGTGCCACTTTAGACTGTTAATGGTGAAAGAGCAGGAAAAAATGACCAGAACTGAAATGTTTAACCACTACCCTACAAAGAGCCCTCAAATTGATCTATGCTCCCCAGTTTTCAGAGAAGTTCAAAGGAGCCAAAGGGGAGAGGGATTTCTACAGAAAAAAATAAAATAGGCACAGCAAACAGCAGCAAGTTAGAGGTCAAAGCTAAAGCAAACGTGGGACCCCTGGAAATGCCTGCATTCCCATCTTTCCCCTGTTATTCATTTATTGCATTATTTGTCTCCTCTTAAGTGTGCCTTATAAAAACATAGACAAAGATCACAGAAAGCTTTCAATGAGGTTTCTCCCCTTTCACCCCAAACCTACCATATTTTTCGCTCTATAGGATGCACTTTCCCCCTCCAAAAATTAAGGGGAAATGTGGGTGCATCCTACGGAGCGAATGCAGGCTCCTTGGCTTCAGCGATAGCAATGTGAAGCCTCCGAAGCACAGAGGGAGCGCAGAGGAGAGTCTTGCTCTCCCGGCTTCAGCAAAAAGAACCTGAAGCCTCCGGAGCACAGCGGGAACTCGCGCTGCACTCCGAAGGCTTCAGGAAAAGGAACCTGAAGCCTCCGGAGCGCAGCAGGAGGTCCCGCTGCGCTCCGGAGGCTTCGGGTTCCTTTTCCTGAAGCCGGGAGAGCAAGACTCTCCCGGCTTCAGCAGAGAGGGAGAGATGCGCAGCGCCCCTTCAGCCAAGCGGGAGGAGAAATGGAAGGGGCTCCGTTTCTCTTGCGGCTTCGCTGAAGGGGCACTGAGCAGAGAGGGGGATATTTTTCTTTTCTTGTTCTCCCCCTCTAAAACAAGGTGCGTCCTATGGTCAGGTACGTCCTATAGAGCGAAAAATACAGTATTCCTTTTTTATTCAAGGACCAGACAAGAATGATAAATTTCCTTCACAATTACTATGAAATGTGAAAAACAAGAGTGTTGCCATCATAATGTCAGATGTGCTGATACTTCCATAACAGAAAGCTACCATTTGATACACACCTCTTCCAAGGTTCCCAAAGTACAAGATTACATCAAGGTTCCTTATAAGAGAATAGCCAGAAGGGAGCCGGGCAAGGCGCATGCATAACAATAAAGGCATACAGGTCAGCTTGCCCCTTCATTCATAGAATCATAGAATTGGAGAGTTGGAAGGGAGCCCAAGGGTCATATAGTCCAACCTCCTGCAATCCTCACTAGATCTGTCCTCAAGGCAAGAGGAAGCAAGGAGGACAATTTATAATGGTAGCCAGGAACAGCCATACCTGCTGCTGAATATAGCAGAGCTGTTGTAAGTTATGGGGGCAAACTGAGCACATTGTGCTGGAGCTGAGTGTAGTGCCCTCTTCCAGCTTTAAGAGGGGCCAGAGAGCCTGTGAGCTTCAGGGGCTAAAAAGAGATTGGTTTGCCAGGCAAGTTCATTAAGTGTGACAAGGGGAGAGCAATCTGCTCGACCCCACATGCCAGTTGTGCTCAGCTGCCTTAAACATGCCAGACTAAGTCTCTTACTCTGGTAAGAAAGGAGTCACACTGCTATCCCTTTAAATATATAGTGAAAGCTCCCCAACCTTGCCACTTCAGTTTGACCTGGCTTAATATGATGGGACACAGTAGCACATCAAAAGCGTTGGGCAAGGACTGAAGGGAGGAAACAGCAGGAAAGTCTCTAAGGCGGCAGAGGGGGAGGGGGCAGAGGTTACTTTGTGCTGGAAGTGCTGTCCAGGGTCCTGAAAAGAACCTGGCCAGGATGGGTTTGAAATGCAGGGAGTCTATAGTGGAATCAAGAGTCTTTTTGCCAGATTCTGTGGAAATTCTACACACCAAGCTTCAGTACTGTTAAATGGCAAATGGCAATTCAGTGTACACAAGTATAACTTGATGCACGTCGGGATGTGTGTGTGAGAATCTTAGGCATGTGGGGTGGTGACTGAGGAGGAGCAAGACCTTGGGGTCCTAGTACATAGCTTGATGTAGATTTTGACCCAGTGTCAAGCAGCCATGAAAAAGGCAAACTCCACGCTAGGGATTATTAGGAAAGCAATTGGGGAAATTGCCAATACCATAATGTCATTATAAAAATCTACAGTGTGAGCCCATTTGGAATACTGTGCATTGTTTGGGTCAGTTCACCTCAAAAAGGATATTCTAGAGTTGGAAAAGGTTCAGAAAAGAAAAACCAACATTATCAAGGGACTGGTGCAACTGCTGTATGAGGAAAAGTTGTGTCATTTGGGGCTTTTCAGTTTAGAGAAAAGACCAGAAAGAGGTGGCATGGAAAAAGTGGACAAAGAAAAGCGCTCTCTCTCTCTCTCTCTCTCTCTCTCTCTCTCTCTCTCTCTCTCTCTCCTAACTCTAGAACTTGTGAACATCCAAAGAAACTGATTGTTGATTCTGGACAGATAAAAGAAAGGGGTAGATGGAGACACGTGGCTCCCCTCCTTAATACACAGGGTTAAGTCTATCACTCACAGCAGAACAGGAGACATCCGGAGTCATAAGAATATAAGAAGAGCCTGACTTCTGTATCAGGAAAATGAACCCCCTAGTCCAGCATCCTGTTCTCACAGTGGCCAAACAGATGCCTGTAGGATTCGAGCCCAAGAGCCCTCTCCCCTCTTGTGGTTTCCAGCAACTGGTATTGAGAAGCTGCCTCCAACTATAGGGGCAGAGCAGAACCATCATGGCTAGTTGCCATTGAAAGCCCTCTCCTCCATGAATGTGTCTAATCCTCTTTTAAAGCCATCTAGGTGGATGGCAATCACCGCCTCCTGTAGCAGCTGCTTCCACTGACATGTAGGAGGCAGGGACCTGCCACTGCACCCTGGAAGCACAGGTAGGGACAGCTCTCCACCCAACCCAGCAAATCTGCAATGTATTTGGATTTCCAACTGCCACCAGGAAATAAAACATACAAACCTTTCCACTGGAGAGGCAGCCTGTGTTCAGTGAGTGATGAACTCACTGTGCCTCTTGTGCCTCTTCTGGAGACCCAGACTCTGCTGTGATTGGCTGCAGGAGGCAGAGCAACACAGGAGTTGAGGGATTCTATGAGGACATAGAAAGCTGAGCAGAAATCAAAATGTGTGTCGTCCTCTTCGTCTAGAGGAGGATTCGCTTGGTTAGAGAACAAGAAACCGGGGGAGAACAGTAAGGTTTCCCCCCACCACCAACCTGTAATACATGCTCCCAAGAGACACTCTCTTTTTTTGTTCGTTTTGGCATTAAACATTCTGTTTGCATTATATTAGATATTTCCTGTCACTTAGGGTGACAGTATTCTCCTGTGCATAAGCCATTTAACAGATGAGCAGTCAAGTGGCAAAGGAACTACATTATTAATGTTTCTGGTTAAATTAACTGATTAAAAAAACACACACACCCTAGGTAAAATGTACATATCAGCACTTTATGCAGACTAAATGAGAAATTAATGGAATATGGCGGGTGATTTTTATAACGAACAGCAGATAGAAACCGCCTGGAAAGGTAATGGAATTTACATGTTAGGGATATATTAGCTGGGATAGAGGGGCAGAGTGAAGGGCACCAAAAGTGATACTCAAAAGTTTTGAATTCTCCACCAGCATTTGGTAGCTGAGGAGGAAACTTGAGTCAGACTTGTCTTCTTTCTGCAGTATAAATCTGGAAGGTGCAGATCTTCTTGCCTCAACTCTGGTCCCGAACAGCCTCCTGGAATGAAGTTTAATGCTTCATTCAACAGTGGAATGGACAACCTTGGAAGGTGGTGAACTTTCCTTCTCTGGAAGTTTTAAGCAGAGCTGGACGGCCATCTTTCAGGGATTCTTGAGATGTGATTCCTGTGTTGCAGGAGGTTAGACTAGATGACCATTGTTGTCCCTTCCAACTCTATATTTATATGAAAACAGAACCTGGAAAGATGCAAGATAAACTCCTCCATGTAAAATGCTCACGCTCCCTTGCTTCAGGAGGCTGTGTGTGTCTGTTCACTTTTATGTGTTTACTGTAGCTCCACTGGCTCAAATGCTTTCCTTTAGAGATGAGGTGGATCAGAAAAAGCCACCCAGCCAAAAATAAACTCTTGCAGCTTTGCTGGCTGTCAGTGGCTCCCAAATGAGGCTGGTAGCTCCAGATAAATGCTGCGCTGGGGATTATAACCAGGTGGTGCTGTAAATCCCAGATGTTTGAGCTGTAACAAATGCCATGGCACGAAAAACCCTGGGTCCCTGCCATCCTGCCATGTAAGCAACCACTGCGAAGGAGGGGAGAGGAGGGAAATGGAGGTGTGATGCTGGCAGCCCACAGTCCCTTCCCACACCTGCTCTTTCATCTCAGCAGCCCCCACATGGGCAAGCTGGCACGGCAGATCTTCTATTTTTAGCAAGACTGACATGTGTTTGGCTTGGCCTAGGCAGGCCGCCCCTCTGCCATTATACTGCAACTGCTTGTCAATCATGGCAAAACTCACTCTGTCACAAAATGCTTCCATTTCCTATGGATGTGAAAAAATGGAACCTGTGGGGTGGGCAGGCACCAACATGGCAGGAAGAATAGCGGAGGCAGAGAAAGAAAAGGGCAAACCAAATGAGCAGGAAGGAGTCGCTAGGTTTTCAAAGATAGAGTGGCAGGGAAAAGATGCTCTGGGTCCAAGAGGGATCATAGAATTGGAAGGGACTCAAACCTCCTCCAACCTCCTGTAATGCCTGAAAACCTGGTCCAACCTCCTGCAATGCAGAAGACAACATGGTGCATGGCAAGGGGCAGCCAATGGTAGCAAGGAGACCTAATAGAAGAAAAGAGGCTCTTTTGAAAGCTCCACTGAGGCTGGGGCTTTGCATACACACATCCTTCTCAATTGCCACTCACCTCCCCCCTGGTGTGTGTGTCAAGGACCTCTGGGGAACCAGGCAAGGACATTCAGCAGAGCACGGTCCCCATTCTTTCTTGGACTAGGTGAGCCAGTTACATATGAGGACTTCTTTGCAAGGTGAGGCATAATTCATTTGTTTATTGAATGTTTATCCTACCCTTCCCACCAGAGGCTCAGAGCAACAGATATCATCCCACCCACCCCCCAGCCATATGCATGTTATCCCAGAGCAACCCTGTGAGCCAGTGTGATGTAATGCCTGAATCGGACCTGGCAGACAAGGGTTCAAATCCCCACTCAGCCTTGGGTCAGTCCCTGCCTCTCAGCCTAACCTACCTCACAGGATTGTTGTGGGGAATTAAATGAGAGGGAAGACGATGTATGACACCTTGAGCTCCTTGGCTGGGTATAAATGCAATACAGTGGTACCTCGGGTTAATAACTTAATTAGTTCTGGAGGTCCGTTCTTAACCTGAAACTGTTCTTAACCTGAGGTATCACTTTAGCTAATGGGGCTCCCGTGCCACCGTGCTGCCGCCGTGCAATTTCTGTTCTCATCCTGAAGCAAAGTTCTTAACCCGAGGTACTATTTCTGGGTTAGTGGAGTCTGTAACCTGAAGTGTCTGTAACCTGAAGCATCTGTAACCCAAGGTACCACTGTAGATAGATGATAGCTAGCTAGTTAGATATAGGCCTGAGAGATAGTACCAGGTCACCCCACAACTTGGGTATTCCCAGGCCTAATACAAGAACCAACCACTACTAGTTCTTGTACAAGCCACAAACTAATCTCCCACGATTCAATACTCTTCATTCACTGACGAATGTGGACATTTGAGAGGAAAGGAAAGATGACTGCAGGCTTAGCTGCAGATGTCTTGAGGGGCCCTCTTATCTAAAACATTATTCACACTCACACACCTCCACTCCTTACATCTGGAAGTCCCAGCTCCCTTTGTAGCATGGTGTTTGCTTGTGTGCTCGACTAGAAGCTGCTGTTTTGACATTTCTTTCAATGACCCACTTTGACTCTCAAAAAAATGTGCCAAAGAGCAACCCCTGGTGGTGCACCATGCAAGGTTCCTGATCAAGGAAGCAGATCAAAGCGCTAATCTGAGATCAAAGGCCTTCAGCACTGCTACGGCAGAAACAAATTAAGTTAGCAACAGATTTCTTGAGGATGTTTACATTGCTGATTAGCATGAAACAAGATTAAGCTAAAATAACCCATCCCCAGCTTTTCTGGCATGCTTTATTAATTGGAGAAAACAAAACAAAACCCATACAGCCTTACAAGAATAACTCCAGATCAAGATAAGAACCAGCCAAAATGCCAAATCAGGTTTTAACTTTGGAAAGGGACATTTCAGAAGGGAGTGACATTTCCATGGAGGCTGGGCCGGCTCAGAGTAAAAGGTCAGTTCACATGGCCATTTTTAACTCTTGAGCTCCATACAGCTTGGCTGTTCCTGTATATCTTTGACGAGTTAACAGCACAGCCTTACACCGAGACAGATAATTTGTCCAACTAGTTCAGTATTGTCAACACTGATTGGCCATTGCTCTCTAGAGGATCTTCCCCAGCATTCTCTAGAGATGTCAGGGATGTCAGGGTCTTCTGTATTCAAAGCATGGACTCTACCATGGGCGTAGCCAAGGGGGGACAGGGCAGCTGCCCCCCTCAAATCAATAAAAATACATAGCTAACTGAGGTTCTGCCACCCCCCAAAAAGGCCTGCCCTGCTAAAAAAAAGGCCTGGCTACACCCATGGACCCTACCACTGAGCTAAATCCCTAAACAAGCCTTGTGATTAAATTATTCACTACGCATGCTAACTAACAGGTTCATACAGCAATGGAAGGGACGCGGGTGGCGCTGTGGGTAAAAGCCTCAGCGCCTAGGGCTTGCCGATCGAAAGATCGGCGGTTCGAATCCCCGCAGCGGGGTGCGCTCCCGTTGCTCGGTCCCAGCGCCTGCCAACCTAGCAGTTCGAAAGCACCCCCGGGTGCAAGTAGATAAATAGGGACCGCTTACTGGCGGGAAGGTAAACGGCGTTTCCGTGTGTGGCTCTGGCTCACCAGAGCAGCGATGTCACGCTGGCCACGTGACCCGGAAGTGTCTCCAGACAGCGCTGGCCCCCGGCCTCTTGAGTGAGATGGGCGCACAACCCTAGAGTCTGTCAAGACTGGCCCGTATGGGCAGGGGTACCTTTACCTTTTTTTACAGCAATGGAACAAGCTGCTGCAGGCAGTCATGAGGGAATACTCCTCGGATGCCATACAACCATCTTAGGGACTCCATTCTGGATTTGTGTAGGGTTTACTCCTTAGCTTTTCTTGTCCCAAAGTTGTCCCACAAGGCAGTGGTTATGGATTTTTCGTCAGGGTTTTCTCCTGAAGCCTTTCTCATGAATGAGTGCAGCAGCAAGACAGAGGACGTTTGTGGTCAGGGTTTTCCTCCTCCATTAGCATGTCTAGGTGTCCTGTCTCTTGCAAGGCAACAGTCCCTTGTATAGTAATTCCTAGAATTCTGTAGAAAAGCGTGTACCTCGGGTTAAGTATTTAATTCGTTCCGGAGGTCCGTTCTTAACCTGAAACTGTTCTTAACCTGAAGCACCACTTTAGCTAATGGGGCCTCCTGCTGCTGCCGCACCGCCGGAGCACAATTTCTGTTCTCATCCTGAAACAAAGTTCTTAACCCGAGGTACTATTTCTGGGTTAGCAGAGTCTGTAACCTGTAGCGTATGTAATCTGAAGGGTATGTAACCTGAGGTACCACTGTATATCTTCACAGTCTCAAAGAATCATAGAATTGTTGAGTTGGAAGGGATCCTAAGGGTCATCTAGCCCAACTCCTTGTAATGCAGGAATCACAACCAAAGAATCTGATTATCACCCAACCTCTGTTTAAAAACCTCCAATGAAGGATTATTCACCAGCTTCTGAGGGAGTCTCTACCACCGTCGAACGGCTCCTACTGTCAGAAAGTTCTTCCTAATATTTAGTTGCAATCTCCTTTCTTGCCAATTGGATTCATTGGTTCAGCTTCTACCATCTGGAGCAGCAGAAAACAAGGTTGCTTCATCTTCCATGTGACAGCCCTTTAGATATTTGAAGACTGCTCTCAATCTGTTCTTCTCCAGGCTAAACATACCCAACTCCCTCAACCGTTCCTCATAAGGCTTGGTTTCCAGACCCTTTATCATCTTGGTTGCCCTGCTCTGCAAACCTTCCAGCTTAATTTTCTTTATTTAATTTCATAAAAATTATAGACGTGCGAGTGTAAAAAAAAAAACCCACCTCAACGTGGTTTACAAAAAAAAAATGTAAAACAGAAATATTCCCAATAAGAAAAATTAGCAATAAAGCTTTAGAAAAGTGAAAATAACAATAGACCAAGAACAGATTAAAACTCACACCAACTTTTTAAACATCTGGGTAGGCTTGCCTAAACAAAAATCTTTTTAGCAGGTGCCAATAAGAGTATAGTTAAGGTGCCTGCCTGATTCAATAGGCAGGGAGTTCCAAAGTGTAGGTGTTGCCACACTAAAAGATTACACACAGCATAATGGATCTGCTCCAGTAGAATAGCTCAAGGACATGGTGTAGGTTGGAGATCTCTCTCTTGCCGAACCGGTCAGCATTATTATTTATGTAATGAATATATATCATTAGCCAACAGTTTGCTCGTTTTGTAACAGAAGGAGATCTGAGCACCCTCACTCCTTCCAAAATCTCCTGGCGTTAGCCTGAAATGCAGAAACCAGAAAATGATTTTTTTAAAAAATAAATAAATTAAAAATCAAGCAATGCTCTATGATTCTATCTATACTGAGCTGCTGAGCATCAGCTGGATAGCTCAGTTGGCTAGAGCACGGTGCTGATAATGTATCCTTTTAACGAAATAGATATAAATAAATAAAATAAACAGAGCTGCCCCCAAAGCACTTGAGGCAGAGTCCACATGGCTCTCCATCCACCTGCCTGGGCCAGCGTTTTTAGAATTCTTGCTGCTGCAACATTCAGACACCAGATCCTGCCTGTATCTTTCAGCTCCTCATCACCTAGTAGCTTCATCCTACTGCTAGCCCCCGGGAGTAAATCAGGAGCCCAGAGCTTTGGCATTTACAGTCGACTTTCATCCTACAAGCACCCTTTAAACCTCAACACATGGTGGGAAAACTGGAATGGTCTGAAAGCTAACTGTTATTGGGCATCTGTAAAAGGCAGCAGGGTTTATTCAAGGCAACCAGGCCATAAATAAACTCTCAGCTGTAGTTTTATTATTCTGCCATGTGGCCGTGTTTACACAGGAGCCTTACGTCCTCCTAAAACTGGAGTCCAAACAGACAAAGAGAAGGGGAGGGAGCAAGCTAGTAAAATAAAGATGGGCCAAAATGGTCAAACGGGCAGCTTGTCAGTGAAAAAAATGTTTTAGGCTGGTTAGAATAAATTCCCATAAACTGAAATTCTCTAGGGGGTCGAGTAAAAAAGACAGAATTTTCCCAGTATGTTGTGATTTCATATCAATTATAAGGGGGAATATGCATGGTCCCTCCAGCTTATACTGAAGTATGAGTTACGTGAAAATATGGTACAATAAATAAGTTACAACCCACCCATGCGCCTCTCTATTTTATTTTATTTTATTTTGTCATATGTTGTGCTTATCAAACCTCTATTCATATGGTGTACACATGATAAGAAAGCAAAAAAATTAAGATCAACATTTTTGTTTCATCCACCTCATGGTTAACATATTGGTAATCACTACAATATTTTATTTTCTAAATATGTAGAAGTATTTGTTAAGCCCAGTGCTTTTTTTCCTGGGGGGATGCAGGAGTACGCATACCTCTAAACATTTTGTGAATCTTTGAACTTTTGTCCATTTTCTGTATTTATTTCCCCCAATTTGAACTATAAAATGGTGATTTTCTTGAGTCAAAATGAGAGTACCCTTAAACATTTTTTTAAGAAAAAAAAGCACTGGTTAAGCCTCAAAAATGTTCTGCTGCTCTTGTGTTCCATGTTTGCACTGAGGATGCATAATGGTTTTCTTTTGGTATCTTCTCTCTCTCTTCTCTTTTTATTTTCTTTCTGTAAATTTTCCCTTTTCTTATAATTGTAAAACTTCAATAAAAAATGTATGAAAAAAGAAAAAAAGTGTGTTGTGTGTGTCCTTACCAAGATTTAATGGAAGCGGCTGAGTTAGTTTGTGGCCCAATATGTGAATTATGCAAGTGCAGAATCTGCCACCATCTGGAAAGGAATTTCATATTCTGAGAATCTCCATATTCCAATTCCTGGCCCTTATGGCTGTGCAAAAAAAAGCCTTGAGGCATCTTCACATTCTTCCTCCCCCTGTGTTACCCCACCACCTTCTGATCCCACTTTACGCCAAGCAATTCTGGATTACTGGAGCACCTGCATCTTTGATACAGAATTACGTGCGCACAGAGAGCAAATGGCTGAGAAGCCATTTTCTGATCAGTGCAGGAGCCCATCATCAGTTTTTTTAACAAGTAGTGGGTAGAAGTATAAAAATAAAATACCCTCTTTACATAAGTTGTTACAAATTCTGATCCTATATAATATACTGTATAGGACTTTGAAGGATCACACGGGGCTCTTTGAAAAGGAATCATTCTGTGAATGATTCTATGAATGATAGAATCATAGACCTGGAAAGGGTCCTCCTGCATTGCAGGAAACATAGCTAAAGAAACACTGAGAAACCTCTGTTTAGAACCTTAAGTGAAGAGAGTCCACTGCCTGCCAAAATGGTCCATTCCACTGCTGAACAGCTCTTATCATCAGATAGTGCTTCCAAACATTTAGTCAGAGTCTCCTTTCTTGTAATTTGACTCCATTAGTTCATGTCCTACCCTATGGAGCTGTAGAAAACAAGCTTGCTCCATCAGCATGTGAAGGCCTTCAGATATATGAAGATGACTATCACCTCTCAGTCTTCTTTTCTCCAGGCTAAATATCCCCATTGTATGCTGATGACACGCAGCTCTACTTATCCTTTACACCTGGAAATGTGGCAGAGTAATGGACTGGATCATAGAAGCATAGATGACAGCCAATAAACTGAAGCTCAATCCTCATAAGAGGTCCTGATGAGGTACTGTGAGTGGGTGATTCCCTAGACTGGGTGGAGGGGAGGCTGCCTGTTTTTAATGGGGTTGTACTCTTTCTGAGTGAGCAGGATGAAGCTTGGGGGTACTGCTGGACCCACTGCTGTCACTTGAGGTTCAGCTGGCCTCAGTGACACAGAGTACCGTCCATCAGCTTTGACTGTAGACCCAGCTGTGCCTCTGTCTGGACAGGACTAACCTAACTTCTGTTGTCTATGCTCTGGAAACCTCTGGGCTAGATTAGTGGAACACATTATATGTGGGGCTGCCTCTGAAGATGGTTCAGAAACTTCAGCTGGTGCAGAATTTGGCAGCCAGGTTGGTCACCAGGGCAAGACAGTTTGAGCATATAACACAAGTCCTGGCTTGACTACAGTGGCTGCCAATTATTTGCTGGGTCCAATTCTGTTTTTGACCTATAAAGCCTTAAATGGCTCAGGACTGCAATACCTCAGGGCCACCTCTCCCCATATGAAAGGACCCAGACCCTGAAATCAACTTCTGACATTCTTCTTCATGTGTCCCCTCCACGAGAGGCTCAGAGAATGGCCACACAAAAAGGTGGTGGCTCCCCATTTGTGGAATGCTCTCCTCAGGGAGGCTCACCTGGCACCTTCAATATATATATATTTAGCCATTAGGTGAAAGCTTTGTCTTCTCCCAGGCCTTTGGTTAATTAAACAATCTATGGCCTTTTAAATTGTTGTGGGGGGATGGAGTTATTGTTTTGTTTTTATGTTATGTATTTTTGTGCACTCTTTCATTGTCTCCCAAGACAGGCAGGTGTCAATCAGCTACAAACTGCCCTGTGATCCTTGGATGAAGGGTGTTACAGAAATCAAATAAATAAACAAACAAAAAACAAACCCCAAACCTTCCTCATAAGGCTTGGTTTCCCCGATTCCTGAACTCTTGTCTGCACACCTTCCAGTTGTCAATAACCTTGTGAAGAGCCCTGCACTGTGCTTTGAAGTCCTGACAACCAGCTAATTGGTGACACTTCAGAAGCCAGCATACAGCACTTCTGAAGGGCTGCCAACCAGCTGATTGCCTTCAGAAACACTGCACATGGGGCCTCTGAAGTGTCAACAATCAATTGATTACCAATCCACACCTGATGTCATATATGATGCCAGTGACTAGCAGGTGGACATGGTGGCCAACTGGGGAGACCCCTAACTAGCTCCATAGGTGAGATCCTCCCTACCCCTCCTCTATATAGGAATAGCAAACTCATTTTTTGCATGTGAATTTTGATGTATCCAAAACCACACAAACCACACACAAGAGGGAAATGTGAGCAGGCCTGATGGAAAGTTTATGGTTTGCAAAACTACCCCCCCCCAAAAAAAACTACCCAAAAAACCTATTTGGCCATGGGAGGCATGAAAAACAGTCCAATGAAGACTGTGTATGCTCAGTATATGCAGAGCATTGACTGACTGTTGTGGGAGTGGTGCAGAAATTGGGAGGAGGTAGAAAGAAAGCAAAATCCTGGAAGAGAATATGGTTGGTTGGCTGCCAGGCTCCCTGAACAGGAGCACACAACACAGCCACATTTTGTTTCTTTACAACATTCAAATACATTTTAGTACAGAATGCACATTGTCCCGCCTTATCCCCACCCTCACCCCCACCCCGCAAATGTTAGAGCAGCAGTCTTCAAGTGAAAGAGGGCTTAGCTGTGTCCAGTTCTGGGCACCACATTTTAAGAAGGATATTGACAAGTTGAAATATGTGCATAGGAAGGTGACCAATATGATCAAGGGTTGGGAAATTAACACTTATCAGGAACAGTTCAGGGAGTTGGGTATGTTAGCCTGGAGAAGAGAAGTTCAAGAAGGACTGAAGGGCTGTCCCATGGAAGATGGAGCAAGTTTGTTTGCTGTTGCTCCAGGGGGTGGACCCAAGCCAATGGATCCAAATTACAAGGAAGGAGATTCCAACTAAAAGTCAGGAAGAACTTTCTGGTGGTAAGAGCTGTTCAACAATAGAATGGACTACTGTGGAAGGTGGTGGACTCTCCTACATTGGAGGTTTCTAATCAGAGGTTGGATGGTCATCTGCCAGGGACTCTTTAGCTGTGATTCCTGCATTGCATGGGGTTGTACTATCTTTCAACTCTACAGTTCTATGATTCCCTTGTAACAGCAATCATACCTGACTGATTTATCTCAAGTCTCCTGAAAGACATGAGAACAGAAGAAACCCTAGCCATGTTTGAGCAGGCAACAGGACACATTTTATGAACCTATTCCCTTTTGTTATGCCAAACTAGTTGGTTGGTCCATGTGTTTCTTCCTCATTCCCCCATTGCTAGTAACACAATTACTCTTTATTTCATAATGACCTTATTCCCAGGTCATGGTAAGCCTTGCAAGACAACCAATGACAAAGCAGCTTCCATGCCAGGATCACCAGCTCTCGAGCACAAGTTGAATGGCGCCTGCAACATGTCCTTCAAATCACTAAGAAAGAAAAGGAGGGAGGGGAGAAAGAATGTTGGCAGGGGAAGCTGTTTCTGTTTAATCCCATTCATTCTCCACAGCCAGCCCTTTATGAAGGGGAAGATCAAAGGTCCATAATAGATTTCAACAAGTTTCAAAGGACGCGCACGCTGAGCAGACTTGAAGGTGCAGTGCCAAATGGGTGATTAAATTGCTCTGTCCGGCTCCTGTGCTGAAGATATAATTGTTGAGGGAGAGGGCTGAGATTTAGAGGCCTTATCTTCTGCATCCAGGTAGGAAATGTGTGAGCAGGCAGAGCCTGGGTTCTGGCAAGGTGCCCCAAAGGAGCAGGAGCCCAGAGCTCAAATGAAATGTTGCAAGTCATGCTGATGCAGGAGGGATGGAGATCAGGGACTCTAGGATTAGTCAGAGCTGCTTTCCATCAGGGTTGGAACAGCACCAACCTAACCCCCAGGCCTTTTCAGTTCACGGTTCCTGCATTTCCTCGTTTTCTTTCTATGTATATATTTTTTTTAATGCAAGTATCGTAGGAGATGCGGGTGGCACTGTGGGTTAAACCACAGAGCCTAGGGCTTGCTGATCCGAAGGTCGTGGTTCAAATCCCCGTGACGGGGTGAGCTCCTGTTGCTCGGTCCCTGCTCCTGCCAACCTAGCAGTTTGAAAGCACGCCAAAGTGCAAGTAGATAAATAGGTACCGCTCCAGTGGGAAGGTAAACAGCATTTCCGTGTAATGCTCTATTTTGCCAGAAGTGGCTTAGTCATGCTGGCCACATGACCTGGAAACTGCACGCCGGCTCCCTCGGCCAGTAAAGTGAGATGAGCGCCACAACCCCAGAGTCGTCCATGACTGGACCTAACGGTCACGGGTCCCTTTTTATCGTAGAAGAACATAATTGTAGAGTTGGAAGGGATCCAAAGTATCATCTAGCCCAACCCCTTGAGAAGCAGGAATCACTGATGGGTGATCATTCAAGCTCTGCTTAAAATCCTCCAGTGAAGGAGGGTCCACCATCTTCCAAGGGAGTCCATTCCGTTGTCAAACAGCTCTTACTGTGAGAAAGTTAATCCTAAGGTTTAGTCAGAATCTCCTTACTTTTCATTTAAACCCATTGGTTTGGGTCCTCCCCTCTGGAGCAGCCATAAACAAGCTTGCTCCATCTTCCATGTGACAGCCCTTCAGACGGTTGAAGGTGGATATCATATCACCTCTTAGTCTACTTTCAACACATGGAAAAGTTAAAATACACTTCATAAAAAAAAACCCCTTTCTGTAAGATAAAATATATTTAGAGCAGTCATGGGAGGTGTTGGTAGGGTGGGAGCACTTACCCAGTTTCCCAGCAGGTAAGTCTCTGCTGTTTACTGGAGAGGGAGGGGAAACGCATCAGGAGATCCAATTCAGTGGTCCTGCTAGTGTGGTGCAAAGGAGCGTGAGAAACATTTGCATCTGTAATTGTTATAACAACTAAGATCACTCCTGGATCGGGAAAGCTTGGCCACAATAGTTCATGCATTGGTTGCTAAAAGACTAGATTGCTGTAATGTGCCCTATGTAGGACTTCTCTTGCCCCTGATCTGGAATCTGCAGTTAGTGTAGAATTCTTCAGCCTTGCTTGCACATAGCAGCTGTGCTCCAAGATCAGCACTGGTTGCCAATTTGCTACCAGGCCAAGATGAAGGTGTTACTATTAGTATATACAGGGTGTGTTTTTCAGTCAGAACCAACCAGTACTGAGTTCCGGCACCTCTTTTGCTTGGAGCTGTATGGCGAGGTGATCGTGTTTGTGTGACAATTGTGTTTGCACGACGAGCGGGTTTTTGTGTCGATCGTTGCGACAGAGGTGGAGGTTGGTGTCAGCAGTGAAGAACAGAAGGTAGGTGCTCCCATTGAAAAAGCTCAGCAAGTTCCACCACCTCTTTTTTTCTAGAAAAAAAGCCCTGAGTATATAAAACAATTTGCAACAGGTTTGCCTGCATGATCATCTTACCCCGTATATATGCCCACTCAACAGCTTTGATCTGTGGAACTGGCACTGTTACAGGCACCACCTAATTCCCATTCTGCATTTGTAAGAAATCAGTTGTTAGCATGGCAGGTCCTACATTCTGAAACTCCCTGCCTACAGACATCAGGCAGGTTCCTTCACTGTACTCATTTTGGCACCTGCTGAAAACATTTTTGTCTGGGCAGGCCTACCCAGACATGTAGAATGTTTTAATCTATTTGTACTTTATTGCTGATTTTATCTTTTGAATGTTTTAAAGAACTTTCTGACAGTAAGAGCTGTTTGACAGTGGAACAGACTCCCTTGGGAGCTGGGGAGCTCTCCTTCCTTTGAGGTTTTGAAGAAGAGGTTGGATGGCCATCTGTAATGGATGCTTGTTGAGATTCCTGCATTCCTGGACCCTCGGGGTCCCTTCAAACTACAATTCTGTGATTCAATAAGTAGATAATTCACCACTGTTCCCCATACAGATTGCTTGGAAGAGCTAAAGGCGCAGAAGGGAGAAAATATTAGACCATCAGATGAGAATGGCAGACATAAGATTTCAACTGGAGCATTTCTGATCCACAGGTCAATCTCTCAGAGCCAAGCCACGTGTGGCACTAATGGAAAAAGCTAGAGCAATTCTAGATGCATAAACAGGAATCTAGTACCCAGATTAAGTAATAGTGCCACTCTATTCTGCCTTGGTCAAACCCCTCCTGGAGTCCTGTGTCCAGTTCTGGACACCACAATTTAAAAAGGTTATTGACAAGCTGGGACGTGTGCAGAGGAGGGTGACCAAGATGATAAAGAGCCTGGAAACCAAACCTTATGAGGAACGGTTGAGGGAGTTGGGTATGTTCAGCCTGGTAAATAGGAGGCTGAGTGGTGACATAAGAGTCACATATCTTAAGGGCTGTCCCGTGGAAGACAGAGCAAACTTATTTTCTCCTGCTGTGGCTGCTGGACCCAAACCAATGAGTTGAAATTATTAGAAAGGAGATTCCAACTAAACATTTGGAAGAACTTTCTGAGGGTAAGGGCTGATTGGAAGTGGAATGGATTACATAAGTTAGTCAACTGTCCTTCATTTGAGGTTTTCAAGCAGAGGTTGTCTGGGAACCTTTAGCTGCAATTCCTGCATTCTATTATATTATTGTATTATTCTATTTTCATTTGGTCCAAATAGAAGTTACACTTCTGTGACTTTTAGAAGCACTACCATTGTTCTAAAGCCCCAAATAGATGATACAGAGTCAGACGGTGTAAGTCTTTCAGCTGAAACAACCAGCATCAAGCAACTGGGGTGGATTACTGATTCAAGCAGAAAGTGGGTGTTATGCTCTCCTGGTGGAGCCATGCACACTCCCTCTCCCCACAACTCATGCAAACCAGCTATGAGTCCAGAAATTAAGAGAGTCAATTACGAAGTCTCATAATTGGAACTCTTGTGATTTAACACCAATTACAGGAGAGGCAGAGCAGGGGGAAGCTTATTAATGGACACAAATCCAATTAACGGCAAACTTAAGTCACTCGGCAGAATGAAGAATTATTAAGGGGTGAAATGCAGGAGAGCTGAACAGAAATACAGGCTGATCCTTAAATGGCTAACAAGGGGTTATTGCTGCCACCACCCCACCCCAAGTGCCAGGTGTGCCACAAACTTCCACAGGTGTTGAATTTGGAAGGGACAGACCACAACAACCTGGAAAAGCAGCTTTGCAAACAAGGACCCCAGAAACCTTGACTGGATTCAATAACTCCTTATTTATATTAGTATTGCCTTTCTATGCCACCTTTCCTTCCAAGGAGATTGAGGTGACATGCATGGTTCTCCCTTTCCTCATTCAACCCCCACAACAACTCTGTGTGGTAGGTGAGGCTGAGAGACAGTGATTGGCCCAAGGTCACCCAATGAGCTTCGTGCCAAGTTGGGATTTGAATCCTGGTCTCCCAGGTTCCAAGCTGACACTCCATCCACTACACCAGCCTGGCTTTCCTGGCAGGCTTCCTGTGGGCTGCCTTTCCTTTAGGATTCCTTCCAAGCTAGCATGAATGTGGACTCTCTTAAGGGCTGGGTGGGAGATCCAAGAGGAAGGCTCTGAGGCTCCAGAATGAGCCAGATAGTGGAGCAGGCAAAAGGACTTGGAGGACATGGGAAAATAAGGAAAGGGGTGGCTTTCAAGGCACCTGTATGTAAGGTGCCTTGGGGGGTTGAGGCAGAACAGGGCAGGGTGCCTAGGCAGAGAGGGGGCATGGCCATTGAGGGCAACCTGGGAGAGTGCTAGCCTGGAGCTCTCAATCTCCCAGCAGGAGAGATTGAGCTTCTAGTTTGCATTGAAGATTTATAGGTTATAGTCCATTCTCTTTTTCTCTATCAAACTGGGGAAGAAGATGGGGTTTTTTCTATGTTTTCCCCTTTCCAGCTCGACTCCGATTCTGCAGTCAGCCCACAGAGCTGGGTGTAGCTGCCTCAGTGACATAACCATACTCTACAGAACCAGCAACAGCAACATTGATTTCCCCCCCAAACAATCAGATCATATATTTTAATTATTATGGCTCTGAAATCCATTTGTATGAGTTACTACTTGTTTTTAATTAAGGAAAGTCATTGCAGCAGTACAACATTGCTGGGCAACTTGAAGTGAATTTTGGTGTGTATGTGAGAGAGAGGACTTTGTTTCTGAAGCCAAAGGATATTGCAGAGTTAGAAAATGTTCTGGAAAGGACAACCAGAAGGATCACACGGATGGAATTATTTCTCTACAAGGAAAGGTTGCAGCGTCTGGGACTTTTTAGTTTAGAGAAAAGGTGAGTAAGGGGGAAATGACTATGTTCTGCCTCCACAATTGGAGGCAACAATACTTCTGAATACCAGGAGGGGAGAGGGCTCTTGTGCTCAAATCCTACTTGCAGGTTTCCCACAGGTATCTGGTTTCCCACTGTGAGAAGAGGGTGCTGGACCAGATGGACCGTTGGCAAGCTGATCCAGCAAGCTCTTCTTATGTTCTTATGCCTCTTTAATGTCCAGGGAATTCCTGGGCATTATGTCCTTAACAATTCCATTTATCTTCCAAAGGAACTGTTTCCCACAGAAAAATGCCTTTGCTCCTTTGCCAACCTGCTTTGGCTTCCAGTGCCCTTTATTAGGACAATGGCATCAAGGCATGCCTTCAATGGTTGATGGCTCCACCTTCCCCCACTTAAGCACAGCATGGGTGGTCCAATTAGTACTTGGCCTGTCCCTCCCCCGTGCTGGAGAGACATGAAAGCTCCCTGTTAGGGAAAGCTGCAATTGTTCTACTCTCCATCTGGAGGATGAAAAGGACAAAGGCCACTCCCATCCTTTCATGATGAGTTGCTGCTGGTTCCCTGCCCGCCCAGGAACCACCACTCCTCTTTCCTCCTCCTCGTCCTCCTGCTGCTGCTGCTCACATCTCTTGCAGTGGCCATTTAGCTTCTTCCTGCCCTCCACCCAAATGCATAGCACAGTTCTCTACATAGCGCACATAGCTCTGGGAGCTGCAGCAGGTCTATTTGCAGAGACAAATGTGTACGCAGCCTTATATCTGTCTGGGCACCACAGTTGAAGAAGTGTATCAACAAGCTGGCAGGTATGTAAAGGTGGATGACAAACATGATTAAGAGTTTGGAAGCCAAGCCTTACAAAGAACAGGAACAGTTGAGTGAGTTGTGCATGTTTAGCCTAGAGAAGAATGAAAGGTGACAGGACAGCCATCTTCAAAGATCTGAAGGAAGACGGATCAAGCTTGGTTTCTGCTGCTCCAGAAGGGAGGACCTGGACCAATGGATGCAAATTACAAGGAAGGCAATCCCAAGGAACCATTAGGAAGAATTTTGTGACAAGAAGAGCTGTTTGATGGTGGAAAGGTTTCATGCAGAAGGTTATGAACTCTCCTTCATTGCAGGTTTTTAAACAAAGATTGGATGGCCATTTGTCAGGAATTCTTTAGCTGTGATTCCTGCAATGCAGGCGGTTGGACTATATGACTCTTAGGTTCCCTTCCAGCTCTGCAGTTCTATGATTCTATTGCCGTGATCCCTTTGGGGTTCTCTCATCATGGCAGGCTCTGATCTTGCCCAAACCTCAGGGGGAGGGGGGAGGGAGAGTCCCAAGAGCCAAGTTTCCTTCTGAGGAGACAGCTGGCTGGATGCTCCCATTAGCAAAGAGCTTGCCATGCTTGTTGAATCAGAGGCAGGACACAGCAGTTAAGGCAACACACATATGCCCTCCCACTGCTTCCTTGAAGAAGTGGCTGTAATTGCTTTTCTTAGATAAAAAGAGCAGCTGAGGCCCAAATTGGAGCCACTTTCACACATTCAGCAGGAGTGGGAGAGAAATCCCTCCATGGTTATAAACTGTCAGAGATTAGAAGGCTGTTCCTCTGGGCCCTGCAAAAAAACATCTTCTGGGGCTATCACCTATGCCCCCTACTTCCACTAAAATATCTGTGTGTGTGTGTGTGTGTGTGTGTGTGTGTGAGAGAGAGAGAGAGAGAGAGAGAGAGATCCTATTCAAAGAGGGACTTCCTTGACTCAAAACACATTTATTTTTAGATGCTGTGTGCAGCCTCCCCCTCCCCATCCACTGAGCCTGCAGATATTCCTCACACTTGAGGAGCGCATGGGAGGGGTGGGGGCTGCCCCAAATATGCGTCGCCCCAAGGAGATGCCATCCGTCATCTTAGAGAACGGCGTTCGGGAGCACTCAAGTGGAAGAAGGCAGAGCAGAGAAATGGCGTGTGGCTGTTCAAACAGCACCTACGGCCTGGACGGAAAAACAACACGGCTCGCAGCCCAAGGTAGCACGTTAAGTTTCCAAAGCTCTTCATCTCTTTATTGTACCACTTGCCGTTGCATGATTTGAAGAGGCAACGTTATTGCCATCTTGCAGATGGAGGGCGGAGAACGTACATACACACCACACCCCGATGGAGAACCAGCCTGAAAATAAGAATACGAGAACAGCCCTTCCTGTTTACTCCTCTCCTGCATTGCTTATGTAAAAGGGTGTCACATAGGGGGAGCAAGGGCAGGGATCATTGCCCTGCCTCCAGTGTTGGTCGCACCACCTGAGTTTGCTGTCTCTAGAAGTCCACCGGTTCAGAACTGCCACCTGCCAAGGAAAAACCCAGGAACAAGCAGCAGCTTATGCACAGCATTCTGTCCAATCAGGGGGATCCTTTACCTTGTAGTCAACCAGCCTAAGGTAAGAACATAAGAAGAGCCTGCTTCATTTTTCCCAAGACAAAGGAAATGCTTTTTTTATCCAACAATCCTCTGGTGTCTGTTTTCTCATTCCTTCCACCACAAATGTATTCAGCAATAGGCAAGGAGTTCCAAAGTATAGGTGCCGCCACACTAAAATATCAAATTCTTAACAGTGTGGATTGGGTATTACGTGGCACCTGTAACAGGGCCCATTTCAGCAATCCAAGTGGCCAAGTGGGCATACATGGCATAAGGCATAAGGCAATCTCATTTTTAATTGACCACTGCAGGAAAGAGTGAAATAAAAATGGCAGGAAAAGATTAAAGGCCTGTTTGGTCCTTGCAAGCTGGCAGGGTCTTGGAAAGGGATAGGTGATGAGGAATGGGATGCTGTGCTGATTCCACAAAGGTCCCCATCTCCCTTCTGTCTCCTGCCCCCAGCATCTTATTTGCCTTAAGGGTTGTCCCGGGTAAGGGGATGTGGGTGGTGCTGTGGTCTAAACCACTGAGCCTCCTGGGCTTGCCAATCGAAAGGTCGATGGCTCAAATCCCCATGATGGAGTGAGCTCCTGTTGCTCTGTCCCAGCTCCTGCTAACCTAGCAGTTCGAAAGCACACCAGCGCAAGTAGATAAATAGGTACTGCTGCAGCAGGAAGGAAAACGGCATTTCCATGCGCTCTGGTTTGGTTTTCGTAACTGTGTTCCATTGTGCCAGAAGCGGTTTAGTCATACTTACCACATGAAAGCTGTATGTGGGAAAATGCCAGCTCCCTCGGCCTGAAAGCAAGATGAGCACCGCAACTCCATAGTCAACTTTGACTGGACTTAACCGTCCAGGGGTCCTTTACCTTTTTACCTGTCCCTGGTTGTTCCTGGGGTAGCTTTGAGGGACTTTGGAATCAGATCCCCTCCTCTGAGCAGTAATAACTATCCCCCACAACTCCCCATTAAATGATCCTTATTTGCATTGGGAAGACGATTTTCCAGAGCAAGCGTCTGTGCCTCTGAGATTTGAATTCCTTCCCAAGAAGGCTAATGTGCGTTCAAGCTTGTTCGTTCACCTCCCTTTGTTGCTGTCCTTTCTTGTGATGGTTACTGAAAAGGGATAAAGGCATTTAAAAGGCTTCAGAAGGGAGCAGCAACCTGTGGTTGCAGACGGATGATGCTGCCTAGCCGGGGAGGCTGGTGAATTATTTATCAGGACCTAGTCTGCAGTGAGCGAGCGAGAGGAGCAGAGCAGCATCTTCAGTGGAAGGACTCCAGCTGTGCAAAGCAGAGGTATGCCTGGACCCAGGCAGGCATGACCGAGAAGGACGAGCGGGGAGCGAGTGAGCAAGCGAACACGGGGAGGGTGTCCATGAACTCTGGGCAAGGGGCCAAGGAAAGAGAAAGTCGTGCTATGAGTTGGGAGGGGTGTCAGTCTGGATGATATGGTGTGCCCTAATGTTTAGCAGGAATCTCCTTTCATAAAATCATATGTAGAGTTGGAAGAGACCCCATGGGTCATCTAGTCCAATGCCCTGCAATGAAGAAATCTCAACGAAAGCATCCGTGACAGATGGCCATCCAAGCTCTGCTTAATAATTTTGTTCCGCCCACAAGACAATATCCGCCATCTTCCAAGGCGCCCCTAGCGGCCCCCCCCTCAAGAGGGAAATGTTGGCCCCTTCCCTAAACATTCATATTGCTAGGTACATTTGCCTAACCCTTTTTTAAAAAAAAAAACACTGAACTAATATTCATAATGACATTAGAAGAGACTGCTGGATCAAGCCATTGACTCATCGAATCCCGCACCCTGTTCTCATGTTGGCCAACCAGATGAGAAGCCCACAAGCAGGAGCTGAACACAAGAGCACTCCCCCCTCACCCCTGTGGTTTCCAGCTACTGTTATTCAGAAGCACTGCTACCTCCAAATGTGGAAGCAGAGCACAGTTTCACCATAGTGAGAAACTATCAACAGCCTTCTCCTCCATGAATTTGCCTAATCCTACATTAAAGCCATGTAGGTTGGTGGGCAATCTTCCGACATTCAGCTTCACTGGATGTCAGCGAATTCTAGTGTTATGAGAGAGGGAGAAAACCTTCTTTTCCTCCACTTTCTCTAGACCATGCATGATTTTATAGGCTTCTATCACATCACCTCTTACTCTCCTTTTCTCTAAACAATAAAGGCATAAACACTGCAACCTTTCTCCACAGGGAGTTGCTCTTCCACCCCCTTGAACATTTTGCTCACCCTTTTCTGAGCATTTTTCCAACTCTACAATATCCCTTTTGAGGAGAGGCAACCAGACTGTACATAATATTCCAAATGTGGTTTCACCAGTTGATCTTTAAAAAATGTAGTATAAACACCGGAAACTGGGAAACATTGGCCTGCGAGTGCTCCAACTGGAGAACAGCCTTTACCAAAGGTGTCATGTGCTTTGAAGATGCTCGAACTCAGGACGAAGAAACATGCTAAGAGGAAGGCACGCTTGGCAAACCCTCCCCATGATCAACTCCCGCCCAGAAACCTATGTCCCTACTGTGGAAGGACGTGTGGATCCAGAATTGGCCTCCGCAGTCACTTACAGACTTTTAAAACCGTGTTTATGGAAGGCAATTTTACTCGGCTACGAGTGATGATGATGAAGAAGAAGAAGAAGAAGATTCAGCTGCAAAGGAGGCATTAGAAGGCATCATCTATGGACATAACTGTTGAGTGATGGAAGGGAGAGCCTCACCTTCCTTCCTTTCCTTCCTTCCTTCCTTCCTCATCCCAAACCGCCAGGCTTCCTTCAGCAGCTAAGACGATTCTAGTTTTTCTATCAGGTGCAGCCCAATCCCTGCCATGCCCTGTGATTCCCAGTAACTGCAAGGAGGATCACAGCATAACAATCCTATCCTAACTATGCCCACTTAGAGGTAAGTCCTTCTGAACATGGTGGGGTTTACGCCCAGGTATATGGGGTTAGGAGGACTGATGCTTTAATCAGCAACACGTACTCCCCGCAACCCACCCACCCCCCAAAAAAACCCAATTCTGTCACCACTCTTTCTCCAACTGTCATCCTAATGCAGCAGTTAATTTTGCAATGTAGGTTTGACAGGGGAAAAACTGAATGCACACTTTGATGGATCTACTGCTGTGCTTTTAACTGCTCAATTAATTTAACAATTAAAAAAGATTATCTCACAACAGGAGTGATATTTTGATTATGTTTCATGGAAAATGCCATTTTCTCCTAAAAACAACGCTAAAAATCATTTAGGCATTCTGCATTCAGAAGGTGGGGAAGTGGGAATAAACTCCAGTTGTTTGCCTGGATACAAGGTAATCCAGTCTTTTGCACCAGCTGCATTCTTAAACTACCTCATGGTGAAAATGCTGCTGTGGGGACACATATCAGCCACTGAAAATGTCACATTTTGAAGAGAAAAAAAACAAAACAAAAAAACCAACAAAAAATTTCAATACATCACATACATCAATTTGAAATGCAAAAAAGGGGTGAATGTATAATAAGTACAATGCACTTCTGTCACATGAGAATTGTAAATTGCAGTTCACTCTCAACTTACACTGGGGTTAGGTTCCAGGGATAGTGCATAAAACACATCGCGAGCAGTTAAAAATATATTGGGTTCAATAGTGGGTAGAATTGCCAAAGTCGTTTCTCCCAGATGCCTGCCCCATTTTCACCTCCTTTTTAATTATTATTATTTAATTGCCAAGCTGAATGTGCACAAGTTAAATGCACATAAGTTGTGAGTTAGCTGTATATTCGTATTGATAGTTATTCATTTTCATAACTTTACCACTCTTCCTAGCTCCTATTACAGTGGTACCTCAGGTTACATACGCTTCAGGTTACATATGCTTCAGGTTACAGACTCCGCTAACCCAGAAATAGTGCTTCAGGTTAAGAGCTTTGCTTCAGGATGAGAACAGAAATCATGCTCTGGCGGCGCGGCGGCAGCAGGAGGCCCCATTAGCTAAAGTGGTGCTTCAGGTTAAGAACAGTTTCAGGTTAAGTACGGACCTCCGGAACGAATTAAGTACTTAACCTGAGGTACCACTGTACATTGTGTTTTATTACAACCAAAATGCAAATATCATTTTGTTTGCAGCTTAAGGGTTAAGGCTGTCCTCAGTGTTAGTCAACCACCCAATAGTGTGGGAGGTGAGTGATGTTGCATAGCAACCAGGAAAGCTGGCATAATCTTTACTTAGGTAGCCCTTTCTCTGATAGGCTTTCTAGCTTTGAGCGAGTTTTCTTCCAGCTGTTTAGCTGAATGTCTTCCTGCCCTGAACAAGGTGCAACAAAAAGGCAAAACTTCTGTTTCTTTCTGCTCCAGTTAAATACTAATTGGTTAAGTAAACTCTTACCAGGATTTTCTCTTTGAATTCTGCATTTTTAAGTGCCTCTGCTAACATCTAATATAATTCTGATTATTGGAAACATCACTTAATTATTGGTACTTCAGAACATGTAAAAACTATGCGGAACATTAGGGAGTTAAGGATTTCTCTGCCAACAGATTACAAAAAGAGGCCTTATTTTCACAGATTTATTCTGTTCACAACTTGTTTCTCTTGACCTTATATAGTACACTAGTTTTGACGTTAAAGCTAATTACCAAAGCCAGGGGTCATAGGGGGAGGGAGAATTTCATTTTGAAGCACATCACATTGTTGCTGCCACGATCATATAGGAAGGTAATTCTGTAGGCTCCTTATTTTTTGAGCAAGGGGTAATTTTGCAGCAAAATTAATGAATCCAGTGCTTTAGCATATTGTAACATTTCATATATTAATTTTTCAATCTTTCCCCAGAATTTCTGTCCTGAGGGGCATGACCACCGTGTATGAAAACAGTTGTCCACCTCTCTTCTGCACTGCCAGCACATTTCTGAATATTTTTTATTTATAGCATTGACAACAAGCATCATCTACTGCCTTGACATAACTTTGTACCATAACTTGACTTCACAAGACTTTAATGATCACTTTCCTAGATTTCCAACATTATTACCAGTGTCTTTTGCACAAATTTTATCATGTCATCTTGATTTGCAATCATATTTTAATAACAGATGGTAAATTCTAGATAATCTGTGTTTCCTTACTTAAACTGGCTCCTTCAAATGCTGCTAATTTTCTTAACCTATTTTTATTTAGATGTTTCAGAACAGTGTCTTGGTAGAAAATACTCAAACCATACTAAATTAAAAAGGTATTATTTGTTTCCTAATGTTGCATAATCGATCATTCTTCTATTTTTAAAGAAATATTTTTACCTAAATAGATAACTTCTTCTTTGATACTGATATTTGTTTGGAGCTCAGCTAAGAGTGATTGCAAGGGAGGTTTAGGTCTTGGCAACCTTTTGTTGTGGCCCCATTTTTTTAACCAGCTATATACTAAAAATTCCTTTTAACTGCCATTGTTCTGTACATTCCCATAATATTTTATGCAATGGCAATTATTTATTTTCAAATTTATTTTGGGGTCTTGATTCACATTTTTTTTTTAAAAAAACAGGGAACATACATACAAGTTTTGGTTAATAATTGCACAAAGGTGCTTGCAAAGCAGTTTGAAGGCTTTAGAGTTGATGCAGGGCTGTGGACAGAGACCCTTTGTCTGGAATGCCCTAAAACCAACACTTGAGCAATTGCATGCCATTTACAATTTGCCAGCCCCACTCTGCCAAAGAAAAGAACAAAATAACATACAATGAGTCAATTAGGCTAATGACTCATCTAGTTCAGCATCCTGTTCTCACCATAGCCAACCAGGTGCCTGTGGGAAATCGGAGAGCAGAATCCATTCACAAGAGCACGATCTCCTCCTGTGATTTCCAGCAACTGGTGTCCAGAAGCATTACTGCCTCTGAACATGGAGGCAGAGCACAGCCAGCATGACTAGTGGCCACCCATAGCCCTCTACTCCATGAATTTGTCCAATCTTCCTTTAATTGCATCCAAGTTGGTGGTAATCTCTGTCCACTTTCTTTGGCCTGAATCGTCCAACACTCAGCTTCACTGGCTGTCCACAACTTCTAATGTTACGTTTCTCTATCCCCTTTCTATATGTCATGCATAATTTTATAAGCTTCTTTCTTGTTGCCTCTTGTCATTTCTCTAAACCAAGAGGTCTCAAACACTTCCCCAACCCTGCCCTAGCTAATGGTTGAGTGGGTGAGATGCCAGGTACACAAATTACTCCTTCAGACCAGCAGAGTCCAAATAAAAGCCGCCTCCTCCCTTTGATCTCTCAGCAACATGCGGTTGATGCTGGAGATGCACACACGCAAAAATATCTTTACAACTATTTTTGATAAGCAGAGCAAAGCAGGAGTAGGTTGTGGGGGGAGATAACCCTCAGACTCTGAAACAAACTGCAGGAAGCAGGTTGATGCACTGTGATTATCCTGCTTCTAAGAGGGGAGGCTGCCAAAGCAGAGAGAGGGGAAAGCACTGAGGGAAAACACATCAAGGGCAAGAGAGCCCCTTGACACATCTTCAGACAAACTTTGGATGTTCCCCCTCAGGTAGCAGAAATGTAGAGAGACGACTACTCATTTCTACAAAAGAAAGACATCCAGAGTCATAAAACTCTTCAAGGGCTCTGAAGTTCTGCCAATGCAAGGGAGATTCCACTTCTTCTACCTGGGTTGTGGAGAGAGTGTCACTGTAGAATTTAGTCACTAGGACTGAGACGTATCTTGGTGGAAATATGACTGAGGCGACCAAGATGATACAGGGTCTGGAAACCAAGCCTGATAAGGAATAGTTGAGGGTGTTGGCAATGTTTAGGCTGGAGAAGAGACGACTGAGAGGTAATATGATAGCCATCTTCAAATATCTCAAGCGCTGCCATGTAGAAGATGAAGGAAGCTGCCATGTAGAAGTGGAGGACCCCAACCGATGGATTCAAATGGATTGCGACTAAACATTAGGAAGCACCTTATGATGGTAAAAGCTGTCCGACTCTGCAATGGACAACCTCAGAGAGTGGTAGACTCTCCTTCCTTGGAGGTTTTTAAGCAGAGGTTGAATGGCCATCTGCTGAGGATTCTTTGGTTGCAACTACTGCACCACAGGGGGTTGATCTGGATAACCCTTGGAGTCCTTTCCAACTCTACAATTCTATGATTCTATAAGTGGATAGAGCTTAGGGAAGGAAGTCTGAGGCACTCGCTGCATTTCCAGTGCTGGGTTTTTAATCTGTGTTTGTAGGATATTTTCCAAAAAGCAAAGGCATCCTGTACTAGTTGTAAGAGATGTTGTTTCTCCACCCACCATCACACCAATTGGGATCCTTAAACTGTTCCTAATTTGCTCGCTCAGAGAGCTTCATGGTTCTGCGTTCCTGCACTGCCCTACTGCCATGCCCTGTGGGCTCCTTTAGCAAGACAGGACAGAACACTAGTCCTCGCTACCCTCAAGAAAACAATGACGCAGAAAGGGCAGGACAGGCTGTAAAGGAAATCTTGAGACAAAAATACCCATTTATTGTTCTCTTAAGCTACATTTCAGCACCACGGATAGCTGCTGGCTATAGCCTTGCAGAATTGCTAAAGGGAAGATAAACCAGAATGCCCATTTCAACTTTAGAGAAGCATCGCATGCCAAACTGGCCTGACCCAGAAAAAAATGCTGCTTCAGATGACCAAGCTAAGAGAAATTGTGGACATTTCTACAAACAGTGCAATTTAGTGTGAGAATTGTCACATTTGGAACCAGGAGACAGAGTTAATATCAAGCTTGAGGGAACAAAGACATGGCAGCCTCCATCAAGAGAAAAATAAACAAGCATCTCTTTGAAATAAAACACTGAATCATAAACAAAAAACTGGTGACACCCTCTTTCGACTCCTGAGTAGGTTCAATTGCCAAAAGTACAAGTTGCATGTACTTGAGATTCTGCCTTCTAAGATTGACAGCAATATTACTACTCAGCTCATTACACACTCTGGTCAAGTTATTCAGAAGCCACTGAGATGCAAGACCACTTCAGAAGCTACAAATTTAGGGTGATATAAATCAGATGGGGGGCAGCAGGTTCTAACACACTCAGGGAGCCTCCATAGATACTAAATGCTCCTTATAGGAGGACCATGAGTGGAAAGGTGAAAAGAATAGTGAGGAGGATGCATTTAGACAAATTCATGAAGGAGAGGGCTATTGAGGGGTACTAGCCATGATGGCCATGCCCTGCCTCCACAATTGGAAGCAGCCATGCTTCTAAATATCACTTGCTGGAAACCCCAGGAGGCTAGGGGACTCTTGTGCTCAAATCCTGCTTGCAGGTTTCTCAAAGGCATCTGGTTGGCCACTGTAAGAACAGGATGCTGGACTAGATGGGCCATTGGCCTGATGCAACATAATTCTTATGTTCTAATGTACATCAGTCTAATTTGTACTGCTTTAAGAGGAGTTTAGAGATGAATGGCTGAAGACTTAGATCAACAGTGCTGGCTTACTTTTTGTCTCTTTAAACCAAAGGGGGGGGGGGGAGTGTGGAAAGTGTCCTTGGACAGCTGCATCACTAGATGGTGCTGGATTTAGTTATTTCTAGGTGGGTCAGTCCTTTCCTCTTCTGCTCTTGTTTGAGAGACAAACAAAGATTCTCCTCCTGCTTCCTGATTGGTGTGTCCTCAAAACATCCAATGACATGGGCCTTCCCAAGAGATACAAATGGAAAGGGAAGCCAGAAAGTCACAAGGTTGGAAATGCTGAGAGTGGCGGTGCAGAGGTTTGAGAGAGATGGATTCTGAAATAAGGTTTCTGAAAGCAACGTACCCCACTTCATCCTGATTTCCGCTGAGCTCTGTTCCATCCTCCCCCCATTTCCCCCCTGCTCTTTGAATACTTAATAGAGCTCCTTTACAGTGAAAGAGCATACACTGATTTCAAGCCTGTTTTACATGTATTATTTATTGCAGACAGTGAAATGTTATATTTTAGGAGAGATCTCTCCAAATCTTATAAATATGCATGGGGTAGGAAAGAAATAGCCAATAGGGGTTATGATTTTTTCCCCTTTTTCTTCCCACTTAAAAAAGACTGAAATATGCTCAGATGCTAATAAGCAGAGACTCTTTTTGGAGTTAATGATGGTTCAGCTTGGGTCACCTCCTGCCTGTGTCAAAAGATGCATTAAGATCCACTTAATGTAGCAAATAACTCTCCAGTACTTGGGTGGTGACCTTTGTTGTCCACATGGAGACACATTGTGTATAAATAGGCAGGGAATGTACAGCTGAAGGACACCGTTCCCTTCAGCTCAATAGCAAAGAGGGCTTTTGGAAAAACAAACATCCAATGTGGGGGCAGGCTGGGGATTTTGAAAGTCAAGTGCCTGACTCTTGGGATTTTGATGTCATTGAAAATCCAACATGCTTTGGGGGTAAAATGACATTGAGAAGAAAAAGCAGAACCGGACACTAACAAACATTGCAATCCTGAGTTGCCTCTTGCTCCACTAAAATGAAGGCAGTGGTGGAGGTACTGTGTGTGGGTGGGTGTGTTATTCACACCTTCAGATTAGTCTCTCTCTCTCTCTCTCTCTCTCTCTCACACACACACACACACACACACACACACACACACACACGTCCCTTTGGATTAGTTATGAGATCAGCAGTCAGCCAGTCCTCAAAAGTCATGACACTTGAGGAAAAAGGGACAGAGAGGGAGAAGGAAAAAATGTTACCATTCTTAATAAATCCAGCTGGGATGGAAACGGTTCATGTAGCCTAATAGGTTTTAACTCTTTTCTATTCTGAATTGTTACTATTCTGAGTTGTTGTTACTAGTTTTCATTTCATCTCTATATCACTTTATATTTTTAGAAAAAAATATCAAAGTAGTTTACAACCTACATTAAAACATCAAATAAAACAATCCAAAATAAAAGAAGAAAACCAAATATAAACTATATATTCAAAGCAAAGTAATGAACAGGAAACTAAAATATTATCTTAACAATTTCAAAATGAGACATAAAGGAGGTCAAGTATAGAATGCACATTTAATACATATAGAAAACATATTTAATTTTATTGTAAATATTTCAAAATAAGACCCACTCTGGTACCTGCTGGTGAGGGGCAGGTAATACAATTTTATTATTATTATTATTATTGAAAATAATGCACCATATTGGCCAACTCTCCCTACATTATGGGTCTTCTGTTCTGAAATCTGCCTCCAGTAAAACACACAAATGTGTATCTAGTTTGCCTTCTGGGGAAATGTTGGTGTGCTTTTTATAAATTTGTATTACTGTGTACACACATGCAGAAAGATTCCAGTCTCCTCACATTATTCTTATTTGTTATCACCATTATCATCTTTCCTCCAAAAAGCTTTTAAGAAGCTGCACATAGTTCTCCAGCATTCCATTTTATTCTTGCAACAACCCTGTGAGGTAGGCTAGGTTGACTGGTGGGGCCTGGTCCCTGGTCACCCAGTGAGCTTCATGGCAGAGTGGAAATTTGAACATGTGTTTCCCCAGGCCTAGTCCAACATGCCAACACCTGGACCACATGGGCCCTCATGATTCCCATGAGTCTCTAGAAGTCAAATCTCACAATTTGGAGAGAAAATATGTATTTTAAAAGGTTTATTTAAACATTCACAATTAGTATGGAAGCAGCCCAAAATCAAGGTGGCACAGACCAGAGATTCATCCATGCTTATCATGTTGCCAGCAAAGTGTTGTGGTTTACTCTGCTTCAGAAAAACAAAGCAACAACACCCTTTCCTGTTGTTCTCTGCAACCCCCTCGCAAATCTGCCTCCCATTATCATGCAAACATAAAAGCAAGCAGTAATTATAATGAAGTGGTTGGTTTGGGTACTTGTGGAACATGTGTGGATGCTGAGATCTTCCCCACTGGCACGGTGCATGGATGCAAACTGATATATTCTAATCCCTAAAGTATTTTTCTTTTCACAGTCTACTGTGCCTCACTCTAATTAGGCCTAAGCTTGTGTAACAGACTTCCACTGCTTACCACAGTCTCCATTCCCTTACAGTTGTCTCCCTTGTGTCCAGTTTAAGATTGTAAACCCCTTTGGGGCAGGGAACCGTCCTCTTGTACTCTGTAAAACACACTGCATATTGATGGTGTGGCATCAGTAACAGCAACAAGAATAAAACTTAAGGCGAGCTAGTTGAGAACCGCATCATTACTGAATCTGCCTACTGAAAACAGAAGATGCACACAGACAAGAAGTCCTCATCTTCCCTCCTCCCCCACCAGCTGCCTACCATCACAACCGGTGTATTTCCCCCCCCCCCCACGTAGCACCATTCCTGTCCTACTTCTGTCATGGACACAGATGGGCTCCTCTCACAGACGAATGAGAAAGCATTCCAGGGCACAGCCTTTGGGAGTCTGGTTAATTTCCAGGTCAGAAGAGGTGTTTGGTCCAAAACGAAATCAATTTCTACACTTTCTTCAGTTGGGCAAGCATAGAAGCCTGTTGTGGTGCTCAGGAGAGCATCATTTGGCCAGCTCCCATTAGCTGCAAATGCTCGAGCCAGCCATCCAAGGAGATAGAGAAATGGGTCAACATGCCTCAGTCCTAACCGTGTGCGGGTTTGGTGTGTTACAAAAGCAAGCAAGTGCATGGTGTTGTGCACACAGCTCTCTAACCAAGGTGTCATCAGGACAACCCTAGTGTGGCCATTGAGAAGAGTGACCTGAAGGTGTGGGAGCTTCAGAGATACCTGAAAGAATCAGCTTAGTTGTGGGAAGGGGGGCAAGAAGAGGGGGAGGAGGAAGCCCCCCTTGGCTTGTTGTAAGGTAAGGTAAAGGTACCCCTGCCCGTACGGGCCAGTCTTGACAGACTCTAGGGTTGTGCGCCCATCTCACTCAAGAGGCCGGGGGCCAGCGCTGTCCGGAGACACTTCCGGGTCACGTGGCCAGCGTGACAAGCTGCATCTGGTGAGCCAGCGCAGCACACGGAAACGCCGTTTACCTTCCCGCCAGTAAGCGGTCCCTATTTATCTACTTGCACCCGGGGGTGCTTTCGAACTGCTAGGTTGGCAGGCGCTGGGACTGAACAACGGGAGCGCACCCCGCCGCGGGGATTCGAACCGCCAACCTTTCGATCAGCAAGCCCTAGGCGCTGAGGCTTTTACCCACAGCGCCACCCGCGTCCCTTGGCTTGTTGTAGAAGAGTATAAAATGTACAGACTCAAACTAAACATAAAATGAAAAGCGGGAAATATAAACCCCTAAAGCCTTAGATTTTTTCAAAAAAGGATTACCGTATTTTTTGCTCTATAAGACGCACCAGACCACAAGATGCACCTAGTTTTTGGAGGAGGAAAACAAGGAAAAAAATATTCTGAATCTCAGAAGCCAGAACAGCAAGAGGGATAGCTGCGCAGTGAAAGCAGCAATCCCTCTTGCTGTTTTGGCTTCTGGGATAGCTGCGCAGCCTGCATTCGCTCCATAAGACGCACACACATTTCCCCTTACTTTTTAGGAGGGAAAAAGTGAGTCTTATAGAGCAAAAAATACGGTAGACAGATTCATGGAGGAGAGGGCTGTCAAAGGCTACTTGCCATGATGCCTATTCTTTGCCTTCACAGCTTGATGCAGCAATGCTTCTGAAGGCCGGAAGGCTGGAAACTATAAGAGGTGAATATGTTATTGAGCTCAACCCCTGTTTGTGGGTTTGCTGTTGAGGCACCTGGTTGGCCACTGTGAGAACATGATGTTGGACTAGATGGGCAGCTGGCGCCCCATATGTTCCTAAAGAAAAAGGCAAATCTTGAACACAGTGCATCAAGATCTGTAAGAGAATAAAAACCAAAAGCCTCCTTTAAGAAGCCAATATAGTTATACAGTGGTACCTCGGGTTAAGTACTTAATTCGTTCCGGAGGTCCGTTCTTAACTTGAAACTGTCCTTAACCTGAAGCACAACTTTAGCTAATGGGGCCTTCCGCTGCTGCCGTGCCGCGAGAGCACAATTTCTGTTCTCATCCTGAAGCAAAGTTCTTAACCCGAGGTACTATTTCTGGGTTAGCGGAGTCTGCAACCTGAAGCATATGTAACCAGAAGCATATGTAACCCGAGGTACCACTGTATAATGGTTGGAGATAAGATGCGCTGGTCAAGTGCAGGCCAGAGAGAAGCTGGCAATCGGGAATACTCCTAAGAAACATAGAGCAAATATTTTTAGACAGTCAACAGTTACAAATTAGGCAGAGGGCAAGCAGGAGTCTGCTCACCCCAAAGAAAGGTTTGTTGCCCCTCAGGGAATGTTGAAGGAGGATTCTGTGTTTGCAAGAGGACCAGATTCCATCCTCATGGTGCCCAAGAATGAAAAACTCAATTGCTGGTGACACTGGCATCAGCCTCCTATTCTTCTCCTGCACTTATTCCAAAACAAAATTTGGCATAGTTAGCATGAATGCAGTAGACAGCATCTTTGCCCCCCCCCCCCGGCTTTATGGCATTGGAACTTCCATTATTGGCACAAGGCGGGGATGACACTGGCCTTTCCCATCCAAGAAGAGGTGTTACCAGATCTGTCATCCTCACTAGAGCCACCTGCTACCCCATCTTTGGGTTTTTAAATCCTAAATTCCTATTATTCATTGGTGGGGGTTTCCGGGAGGAAGCCTAACAAGGAGAACGGAGACTTTACAAAAGACTGTCCTTGAGATCTGTGGATGCCTCCTTCGAGTAGAGATCCCGAGGCTGTTGCACACAGATGACAAACATCCATCATCTAGCAGAAGCTCCCAAGTGGAAGCAGAGCAGAACTCTTCAAATTGCAGGCGACATCTCTTGTCCTTTACAAGCAGAGTGCAGCAGGAGAAAAATGGCTTCCTAGTCATTTGCATTTGGATCATTTACTGCTCTGTGCTCATCGGCACCCTCTCCACTCAAAATCTCAAAGCATCTTTTTACATAGCTGTTGTGAGCAGAAATTAGATGGGATCCTTAGCACCTAGGGATTAAACAGTGGCCTCAGTCTGATGTGGTACCCAGCAGATACTGGACCACTGCCAAATGCGAGACTTTTAATAAAATATGCTGAGCACGCTTCCTAGAGGCAGCTATATTTTCTTACTAAATTTCTTCAGTTGCATGAGTTCCTGTGGCATTGAGCCACTTCGTTCACTTCTCTGCAGGCAACACATGTCTATTAGAAACATTTGAGTTGTTCCCTTGGCAATTATCCATTACATGCTGGGTCAGACATCAGAATGACGACCTATCTCAGTACTTTGCCACATCACTTACTGACCAAGTGTCCCTTGGAAGTTCAAAGATGGGAAAAGATGGAGGCAGTCACCCAGTGTTCTCCAGCTGGTGGGAGTGGGAGTGGGGAAAATGGGGGGGGGGGAGAGAATCCCTCCATTTTCCCCCAGTTGCATTTTTCCAAGTCCACTACAGTGGTACCTCGGGTTACATATACTTCAGGTTACATACGCTTCAGGTTACAGACTCCGCTAACCCAGAAATATTGCTTCAGGTTAAGAACTTTGCTTCAGGATGAGAACAGAAATTGTGCTCCGGCGGTGCGGCAGCAGCAGGAGGCCCCATTAGCTAAAGTGGTGCTTCAGGTTAAGAAAAGTTTCAGGTTAAGTACGGACCTCTGGAATGAATTAAGTACTTAACCTGAGGTACCACTGTACTAGGGAAGTGATGCTATTTATTTATTTAGAGATCACAAAGCTCTCTTGTGGTGTACATAATAAAACTGCAGATAAAACACAGCTAAAATCCAAAAAACTAATACATACATGTACACATTACATAAAATAATTATCAATTAAACACAGATCAAATCAGTGAATTTTACAAAGCAGATGTAAGTCACTAAGTTATATGTCTGAGTAGGCTTGCTGAAATAAAGAAGTTTTCAGCAGGCATCTAAAACAATAGAGGAAGGATACCGGTACATGCCAGCAATCATGCTGCAGCATTCTGCAATAACAGTAGTTTCCGGATCAATGGCAAGGGAAGCGCTACATTGCAGCAATCCATTACTGAAGTTATCAATGGCTGGACTATTGTGGCCAAGATATTTTTAGTCCAAGGATGACTGCAGCTTTCATATCAGCCAAAGCTGATGTAGTGAGGGCGCCTGCCTAAAGCGAGAAGGAAGGGAGTCCCAAAGCATAGGCTGCTACCACACTAACGGATGGACTCTGCAAAAGCAGGACATTATTTTGCACTTGTAAAAGTGAAAGTTCCACAGATCAAAGCAGCCAAAGAGGCACAAGGTGATCTGTTAAGGAAACTGAACCGAAATAGCTAATATGCCAACTGTGACCTGGTAACAAACTAGCAGCCACTGCAGATCTTTGAGCACAGGTGAAATATGCTGACAGGGTCTCACTCCTCCCAGGAGCCATGCTGCAGCATTCTGTACTAACTGCAGTTTTCAGTTCAGCCACAAGGAAAGCCCCACATTAGAATGTGGGCTCATCCACACTTCCACCTGCCCCACAGCTTCCCCTTGGGAAAACCCACTGTTTACCACTGAATCAGGGCAAATGTCAACTGGGTTTTCTCCAGATGGCTGTTTGCTCTGATTTAGCACTAAAGAGTAGGTTTTCCAGGGGAGAGTGGCAAGGCAAAGGCAAAACTGCTCAAATCCATCTCTAGAAAGCATGGGACAAGCAGAAAATCACTCAGACCCATGCTTTCTATACACAAGGCAAGTGGAGATGTGGACAAGCCCTGTGTTGCAGTAATCCAATCTTGAGCTTCCCAGTGCCCAAAAGGCTATGGTCAAGCAATCCTGTGGTAGAAATCTGTTGCCTGTGATGTGGGTTCTCAAAAAATTAGTTGAATTGGGGGGGGGGGGGAATCTCAAGCAAATTGTAGTAATTTGCACTGGGGGGAAAATCTGTTTGCTTTGGAAATTCGACTGCTGCCCCTAGATTTAACTTGGCATCCTTAGTTTACTTGTATTTAGTAAATAAAGCTAAAAGCTTGGAAACTAACAACCCTGCATAATACTGGAATTGAAAGTGGCACCCACTCATTGTTCCTAATGGACTTATGAAACAGAAAATACTCCACTGAATAACTTTTTTTCTAGTTTTTATTGGTTATAAATAAGCAAGCTCCTTATTTCCATCCCAGGTCACTGCCTGTGATGATGTTTTGAGGCAACTGTCCTGGGCAAAGTGTGTTTCATGGGTCTGGCACGGATATATTATATGCCTTTACATATAATTTATACCATTTGATGTTTCTTTTTCTTTTAATTGTTTTGGTATGCACAACACACCTAAAGGACATGATAGAAGTATTTAGAACATGTGCATAAAAAGAGGATTCTGATCTGCAGTCATTTAGGTATGGGTTTCTGTAGGTCATTCCAAGTGCAGTACTGTGACTGGTTCCTCCATTCCATCTCTCATCACTCCATGAATCCACACCAGGACCTGGACATTCCCTACCAGTAAGACTTTCACACTGCTTGGTATCAGCTTTAATTCATTCACCATCATCCACTCAACCGCAAGCTCCAAGCACTCATTCAGAACAGAGATGGCAATTCCTAGTTCCTTGGGTTAACACTTAACATCATCATCACTGCAAGAAGTGAGAGAGGCTGTCATATAAAGTGTTTTGGAACTTCAATGGCATTTCTTGGGACCTGTTAGGAGGTGTGAGCTATTAACTGCATTTTTTCATAGGTTGGTAAAGGGGGGGAAAGTTACATCTCATCTGCAAGACAGAGTTGCCCTTCTAAACCCTAATGCAAAAATAAAGACATCCGCCCCACAAATCATGATGATGCCAAATGATCCGACAGCTCATAGAGCTGGAAGGACAGGCAGCCTACATTTGGAATGAGATCCCTCAAGGGAGGAAGCAGGCAGCAGGGACAACAGAGGCGTGAGCTCAGAAAAGAGGGCTGCGTGACTATGATTAGGAGGCCGCTCATGTTTCCAATGGGAGTATCTCAGATCTGGATTAGCCTGAAGACCTCAGCCTTCTTTCCCACTTCAAACATTGACACAGTTGTCTCTAATGCTCCTTGTCATACTCTATAACTATCAAACTAGGTTCATGAAAGCCTTTGCTAGCACTAACAGCAACCACAGAGACCAGAGTTTGCTCTACAGATGGGATGGGGAACCATGAGTCTGACAGCATCTACAGAAGTGGATCCAAAAATGGGTGGTACCACCTTCTAAGGGGCAGTGGGAGGAGGGAGTTAAAAGCAAGGGGGAGGCAGGGGAGGTGGTAGAGATATAAGTGGCTATCAGACTTTGAAAAGCTGGTACCACTGGATCAAGTTCGTTGATTTTGTTGAATTAATTAAATGAAATAGTTTTCATTGGAGTTTGAATAAATGCACAATTAATTGTTATTTTGAATTTTTACCTTCCTTAGTGGGTTGTGCACACCGCTATTCTGAATGATGCATTTTATAGGATAAGGGGCACTGGGGAGTTTTTGGAAACAAGGGGCCAGTGGTCCGCAAAATTTGGGAACCACTAATCTAGAAGAACACAGCTCCCATAATTCTTGACCACTGGCTAGGCTGAGTAAGGCTGATAAGGAATCTGATAACATCAGGAGGACCACAGATTTTCCCTCCACATTCTACAGGAGTTCAAAGATTTATCTCATTATTTGCCAGAATATTCAGATGTCTGAGACTGTCCAGACTCCTGGTCATTGATTACAACATTTCTGCTGAAATTATCATGTCACAAAGATGGTAGTGAGACAGCAGCTGAAGGACATGATAACTGCAGCTATGTAGGAGAAACAGCTAGTTGTCCATTAGGTAATGAGGTTACCCTCTACAACTAGTTCCCAACTAGTTAAACAAACTATTTATTTAGTAAATCTATATGCCAGTCCACAGTGCAAGTCTCACAGGTTGGGGTGGATTTTGTGGATGTTGGCTGCCATAAGATTCAGGCAGGCTCACATGGTTAGAGACACACACCCCCGATAGCCAGGGCTAGGGGGTACATCCCATGATGCTTAGAAGAGCTAGAAGGCTTTGCAACCACAGGTTGATTCATCTTGGGTCAGGACATGGATGTGGAAGAAGAGAAGAAGACAGTAATGGAGGTCAAGAGTAGAAAAATAAACTGTTTCCACACTGGGAAGGTGACACTCTTGTCAACAACAGTCTGTACCAAAGAGGAGTTTGCTGGCTTTTCCACCCTGTAATAAATTAGCAATTAGCCCCAAGGTCCACATCAATGTAAACCTGATTGAACCGAACGTCCAGGGAGTCACATATTAGATTTACATCGTGGAAAAGCACATCAAGGAAAGCAACCCTCATTATTAAATGTCCCTGCAGCACAAGCCACCTCCGAGGACAGGCTTCTTCCCGCTGAACGGATTGGGAAAAAATGCTTTCAGAAGCTGTACACATCTTTCTTCATCTGCCCTAAATGAAATTATTTAGCACTTGACAATTACACAGTCAAGGGAGCCAGGATTTACTGAAACATAAAGATGCCACCAATAATTTATCTGCGAGGGAGGGGGGCACACAAGGGGAACAGCAGAGCGGTTATCTCAAGCAGCTTGTAAACTGTATCTGAACCGCAGCTTATAAGCAGAGAACAAGAGCCATTTGCAGCCACAGCGAGTTCCCAATTGCTGGCTGCACACTCGCCATAGGCATGGATTGCAAGACAATCGCAAAAGCTGGAGATATCACACTAGACATGTGGTCACACCAGGGGAGTAAACAACTTGCCTGGTTGCCTGGTTCTGGTTTAGGGTAATTTTCTGAAGTGTTGGTTCATGGGGCTTTGCATCCATCCATTCATCCCCTTCATGGATCTGTATCCAGAGTTCACCTGTACAGAGACGAGTGGGCTAGCCATTGTCATCACTCCTGTTGCCCTCCACGGCTGCCCTGTACTCATGGTGGTTCTAAAATATGTGAGGTGCAAGTTAATGACTCCTAAGTGATCCCTTGCCCTGCAGAAGTAACTAGCATAGGTTTGGTTTGGTTTGCTTTGCTTTGCGAAGATACAGCCTAGGTGCCCTATTCTCTCTCTCTCTCTCAGGTGTCCTGTGTTAACCTAAGAACTGATTTTCTGGATCACAGTTATCATCTATACTATTTGCCACCTTGTCTCCAGGTGCAATTGAAGTTTGTCAAATTTAAATTCCTAAATAGGTTCAGCATCATCTGTACTCCCCTGGACAGAGGCCCTTCTGTGTCTCCATCATTGGCTGGAGTGGGGTCAGTGGGAACAAGGGAGGGGATGACTTTCTGTGTGGCAGCATCCACCTTGTGGAACCCCTCTGGCCCACCACACAGACTCTTCCCTGACAGGTGAATACTTTAGCTTGGCCATGTCTCCCTCTTATATATTTGGGTGCCCCTGCTCCACTGCTCTCTCATCATTTTAATGTATAAAATCATAGAAGTTGGAAGAGACCCCAAGGTTCATCTAACCCAACACCCTGCAATGCAGGAACCACAGCTAAAGAACCCCTGACAGATGGGCCATCATCTTCTGTTTAAAAACCTCCAATGAAGGAGAGTCCAGCACTGTCCAAGGTAGCCCATTGCATTGTTGAACCACACTTACTGTCTTACTTAGCCAGTTTGTATTATTGAAATAATGTTCTGGGCTGCCTTGAGTGTTCCTGTTGCAATGAAAAGGAAGAGCAGAAGCCTATAATAAATAAATCAACACATTATAGTCACTGGCTCCTTCTAGCCTCATCAATGCAGCTGCTTTGACATCCACCACAGTGCATTAGAAATCCAGATCAGCCCAGAATGACTTCTCCTTCTTGGGCATCATCAGACAGCCGGAACACTAAAGGGCCCCGGCAGTGGGTTGACCTCATCTGTATTCTTCCCAAAGGGACCAATAAGCATCCCAGACCAAAGCGCACCCCAAGCCAGGTGCCAGAGTCAGCACCAAAGTGGGCTGGCTGCTTTGTTCTTGGACACCAAAGACAGCTTGAATGCTGAGCCAGCAGGTGCTCCGGAGGTGGAAAGGTACTTAGGGAGATTAAAGTGCTCAACAAGCAGCATCTTGGCCACAGATCCTTAAATCACTCTGATGCCTCCAGGTTGCGGAAATGGCTATAGTTTAAAATGGATGGAATAATTCCCAAAGAGGCATTGCAGAGAAGCTGGCCTGCGAAGGAATGGGGAGAGAAATTGGCTGTCGTTTCTCCCCAGCAAGGGAAGGCTATTTCAGACCACTGACCCAAGCAAAGCTATCTCTCCGGCAGTATCTATCAGAAAGGGAAATATTCACAATGCTAGACCTGCAGCAGGCAATGATCTGGCTGGCTGTCCCATCAATGCAAATGCATTGGCTCTTAAGTTCTGAGCACCCTTCCTTCCTCCACACCATCTCCCTCCAGACATGCATTTTTATAAATGCAGTAAATAAATTCAGCATGCAATAGAATGATTGCATTAACAGGATACTTTTATTTTAATCGGTGTTCAGCCTCTCAAACTGTTGATTGCTTTTATACTTCAAGGAATTTCGCATTTTTAAATACACATACACACATCAGATTCCCCTTCCCCTTTTAACCGCAGAGATGTTCTAAGGATGCTTTGTCTGGCTGTTTTAATTTTTGATTATGTGAACTACTTTGTGTGAGCGTTTAAATGGAAATGCATGGTATTCATTTTTAAACAGATACAGAAGTAATCTCATGTGGTTCTCCCAAGTGAGATCAAATAAAGCCCAGTTTCAAAATACCAGGGGTTCCCTGGTCATTAAAGAGGCATAGGAATGTGAGAAGAGCTTGCTGGATCAGGCCAATGGCCTATCTAGTCCAGCACCCTCTTCTCACAGTGGGAAACCAGATGCCTGTGGGAAAGTAGGATTCGAGCACAAGAGCCCTCTCCCCTCCTGTGGTTTCCAGCAACTGGTATTCAGAAGCATTGTTGCCTCCAATTGTGGAGGCAGAACATAGTCATTTTGGCTGATAGCCCTCTCCTCCATGTATTTGTCTAATCCTCATTTAAAGCCAACTAGGTTAGTGGCCATCACTGCCTCCCATGGGAGGGAGTTCCATAATTTAACTATGTGCTGCATGAAGGGATTATTTCCTTTATCTACCCTGAATCTTCCAACATTCAGCTTCATTGGATGGTCACAAGTTCTAGTGTTATGAGAAAGGGAGTTGTAGAGCTTTCTCAATACAAAATATGGTTTCTAGCCTCAGACATATAAGCCAAACATGGCATTAGGAACATAAGAAGCTGCCCTAGGCTACAGTTCAGTATCGTCTACTCTGGACTATATATGGCTGCAGCTGGATTTCTTTCAGTCCAAAGGGTCTCCTCCTGCCCATCACCAGCTGTTCGGGGCGAAAGGCTTCCATATTGCAAATCTTCCCTCTCCACAGTGATTTGCTAACAGAAAATCAAAGAAGAGGAGAAATGTACCAGAAGAGAAGTAGATTTGGGTTCCTTGGAAATATGCAAAAATTGTCCATGCATTTTGCAAATGCATGCATATAATTTTTGGGAAGCCACTGCATTTTGAATATTCAGGGTTTGAATAAGCTGCAAGGCAGGGTTTGCAGTTCAGATGTGCATTACCATTGTTTGAATTATTCTGCTGGAATTAGCAAATTCTCTCCCCCCCACCCCCCACTTTTGCACAATCAAAAGAAAGAAACTGATTCTGCCCCATTTTGAATCCCAGTCCACCCACTATGTGAATACAGCCTTCGGTGGCTTTTTAATGGAGTAACATAGCTGTTAGGCTGAAAGGGGTTCCCCACCCACTTTTGAAGACTGTGGAACACTTTCTGCTTCATACTGGAAGAACCTACATTACTCAAATTTCCATTCTGGGAAGCACAGCCTTTGCATAAACATCCAGTTCTTCCCCATTTCCCTGCTGGATACTGCCATGGCAGCTCTGAGTCCAAAAGCTCTGCAGAGACATCCTGCTGAGATGTATCTGGAGAGCAGAGACACAACATGGCCCAGGATGAAGGGTAAGGGAAAACATGCCATTGCCCACCCAACCAAACCTTGTCACCAGCAAACAGATTTCCTGTGTGAAGAAGCATTTCAACTACTCTCGTCTAGTAGGAGCCTGTCCATTATTTGCAGGAACTTCATCTCATGGGACTCTGTTCCTCTTAAAACATACTTGATCTGTGTGGGTTTCCCCCATTTCTATTCAAATGAAAGGCATGTCTCATAGAATCATAGAATTGTAGAGTTGGAAAGGACGCCAACTCCCTACAATGAAGGAATAACAGCTAAAGAATCCCTGGCAGATGCCCATCCAACCTCTGCTTAAAAGCCTCCAACCAAGGAGAGTCCACCACCTTCCAAGCAGAGGCATAGCAAGGTCAACCCACCCCCTCCCTTGGACGGCTCGGGGCAATGCTGGATTGGCATTCACCCTGGTGTTCCTGCCAAGCATAAAGGGCACCCCAAAGGACACATGTCAAGGCAACATATATGATATAAATATGATAAAGGGTCTTATTATTACAGTGGTACCTCGGGTTACAGACACTTCAGGTTACAGACACTTCAGGTTACAGATTCCGCTAACCCAGAAATAGTACCTCAGGTTAAGAACTTTGCTTCAGGATGAGAACAGAAATCGTGTGGTGGCGGCACGGTGGCAGCCGGAGGCCCCATTAGCTAAAGTGGTACCTCAGGTTAAGAACGGACCTCCAGAATGAATTAAGTTCTTAACCTGGGTTTCCACTGTATTTTCTCTCTCTTTGTCTTTGTCTTTCTCTCTTCTCTTTTTTCTCTTGTTTTTTGTTTTTTTATTATTCTTGTTCTGCAGACTAGTTTGATTCTTATTGTATTTTACATTGAAAATTTTCAATATTTTTTTCTAAAGAAGTGCAAAGTAGTCTCACATTAGAATGGGAACTAAGGGTGGTATCCAGCTAAGTGTTACTCACAATAGGCTCATCGAAATTAATGAACATGACTAAGTTGTGTCCATTAATTTCAAGAGGTCTACTCTGAGTAAAGCATAATTGAAACCACCCTAAATCTCGCCGCCCCGCCCCCATCCCTATCTGCTGTAAGATCTCTTTGCCCATCAGGAAACTGTGAATTCCTTTTAAAATACTCATAACCTACCTGGAGAGATCGTGTATGCAGTGTTGGGGTTAACTGCATGGGTGCCCGGAGCGACAGCCATGCCGTGCACCGGGGGGGGGGGAGCTGTGGAGGGGCACGATTCACCACATGCTGTGGCATCAGGCACCACGGAGAACCCCCCACGGTGTGCCTTTTTGTCACCCCCCCCCCCAGGGATGACACCCAGGGATGGCTGCCTCCACCACCACCCCTTCCTATCCCTCTGCTTCCAAGGGAGTCCATCTCACTGTCAAATTGCTCTTACTGTCAAAAAGTTCTTCCTAATTCTTCCATAAGGAAAAAGTTTGCTTTTAGATAACTTTTTCCTACTGTTACCCAACTCTCTGAGGGACAAATAATAACAGCAAGTATCACCACCCCACTCTCTCTCTCAGGTATATTCCTGGCTGCACACACAGGACACAAACAGGTGAAAATTAAATATCTTTTTAAAGGTGCTTGCGCACAAACAGGAAAATACTTGCAAGCCTGCTCAGAACATTTGGTGGAAAGTACTAATTGAGAGGAGGGCACAACAACACACATTATTAATGCATTGCCCATTAGTGTGGAGAGCAAACAGGGAGATTTTGGAGGCATGAACTTGAAAGAGCTTACGTGTGGACAAAGGTGCACTAAGCCACACATGAAAACAGACACATGCATGCATGGATGCCATAGGATTGTATCCTACTAAGTTTTACTCTGAGTATTCCCACTAAAATGAAAGGATCTAACTTAGTCACATTCCTCAATTTCCAGTTTGTCCTTGCTGCTTAGGAGTACACCCCCCAGTCTGGCTCATTCTCTGTTCCTCTGGCCTGGTACATACCCTCCAACATTTCTCTGATGAAAATAGGGACATCTCATTCCATAATGATAATTTTACTATTTATACCCCACACATCTTACTGGGTTGCCCCAGTCACTCTAGGCAGTCTCCAACATATACAAAAACATAGTAAACCATTAAACTCTTTTTTAAAAAACCTTCCCTATACAGGATTGCCTGCAAATGGCTCAGGGGTCGGATAACTTCATATTCTCCAACATTTCTCCAAGGAAAATAGGGACACCCTAAGGAAACGTGGGACATTCCGGGATCAAAACAGAAACCAGGGCAGCTTCTCTAAACCAGGGACGTCCCTGGAAAATAGGGACACTTGGAGGGTCTGCTGGTACACAACCCTAATCTGCTTCTTTGTGGGCACAAAGGGCCTTTTGTGTATACACACACACATGCAGCCTTGACAGATCAGACTAAAAGTCCTTTCAAGAGTGTTTACAGAAAAGGGTTTGGGCAGGGGGAAAGAAAGAGCCTGTTAATTGCAACTACTGGTCATTGGCCTGACTGTCTGCAGTGTTGATAGGACTGAGGGCCACACCAGGACTGAGTGCTAAAGAGAGAGAGAGAAAGACACAGGGTGTCCTCAGCTAGGCCTGTACGGATGGCTCCCTGCAGCAGGTCTCATAACACATTTCAGAAATAACTCGCAACAAACAGCTTCATCCTGCCCAGTTAACAACAGTGCCATGCAGCTCCAGACAGCCATTAAGGCACACAACACAGCAAGCCTATTAAATTGCTTTCTGTTTAGAGGCAACTAAGAGGCCCCCAAAGTGTCTAGAACAAAGGTCGGCAGTAACTGGACAAAGCCGTTTATTTCCATGGGATAAAAAGGAAATCCCCAAATATATGTATGTCCAGTAGGCTGGTCAAGAGAAAATATTTCAAAACTGATTACGGTAAATATTTTTTTTCATTTGCATAGAACAAGTCTGGCTCCGATCAGCTAAAATTAGCCTTGACTAAGCCCCATTGAAAGCTATAGGGTGTACGTTAAATCACAAGTGTGGTATTCCTCAGGGTTCAATTTATCCCCTATGGCAGTGTTTCCCAACCGGTGTTCCGCGGCACACAAGTGTGCCGTGAGACCTTGCCTGGTGTGCCGTGGGAGGGAGGCGGGAGAGGCGGGGCGGCGGCGGCATCTCCTGCTGGATGCAAATCCAAACATGGCGGGCGCCTCCCTCGCTCCTTTGTAGGCGGACCATCGAGAGAGAAAGAAAAGGAGGCGAAAGAGCGAGAGAAGGCGCCTGCGCGGAAAGAGGAGCGAGCAGTGCGCCTGCGCGCCGCGGCGCCCGAGATCGCTTCTCCCCACCGCCCCTTGCTTCAAAAGAGGTCCGGGGACAGCGGGAAGTGCTTCGCGCTGCCCCCGGACCTCTTTTGAAGCAAGGGTTTGCGGGGAGAAGCGATCTCCCCGCAGCCCCTTGCTTCAAAAGAGGTCCGGGGGCAGCGGGAAGCGCAGCGCTTCTTCCCCGCTGCCCCCGGACCTCTTTTGAAGCAAGGGGCTGCGGGGAGATCGCTTCTCCCGGTGCTCCGAAGCGGGGCGGGGGGGCCGGAACACCTGCCCCAGCCGCCCCGCTTCGGAACGCTGCTCCGAAGCGGGGCGGGGGGGCGGGAACACCTGCCCCAGCCGCCCCGCTTCGGAACGCTGCTCCGAAGCGGGGCGGGGGGCGGGAACACCTGCCCCAGCCGCCCCGCTTCGGAGCGCTGCTCCGAAGCGGGGCGGGGGGGGCGGGAACCTCGCACCCCGCCGCCGGGCATCGGAACGATGCCCCGATGCTGGGCGGTGGGGCGGGAACCTCGCACCCTGCCGCCCGGCATCGGAACGATGCCCCGATGCCGGGCGGTGGGGCGGGAACCTCGCACCCCGCCGCCGGGCATCGGAACGAGGTCCTGGACCTCTTCTGAAGGCAGGCGGGGGCAAAAGTCTTTGCTCCCCCCGCCTGCCTTCCCGGGACAGCGGAGACTTCTCCGCTGCCCTGGGCGATCTTAAAATGCTGGCGGGCGGGAGCGAAGCGTTCGCTGCCGACCCCCAGCATTTTAAAATCTCCTCGGGGCAGCGGAGACTTCGCTCCCGCCCGCCAGCATTTTAAAATCGCCCCGGGACAGCAGGGGCTTTTAAAATGCTGGCGGTCGGCAGCAAAGCCCTCCTGTCCCCGGAGCTTGCGGGGCGGGAGGTGGGAAGAAGGGCTTTTCTTCCCACCGCCAGCCTTCAGAACAGCCTTCTGAAGGCTGGCAGTGGGAAGAAAAGCCCTTGCCCCCCCCCCCAGCCTTCAGAAGAGGTCGGGGGACAGACTGTCCCCGGACCTGGTCTGAAGGCGGTTTCCCTAGGAACGCATTAATTGATTTTCAATGCATTCCTATGGGAAACCGTGCATCGCAAGACGAAAAACTCGCAAGACGAAGAGACTTGCGGAACGAATTAATTTCGTCTTGCGAGGCACCACTGTACTTTTTATATAGTCAATATAGGCACAGAGTTAAATTTTTTAACATTTTCTAATGGTGGTGTGCCTCAAGATTTTTTTCATGAAACAAGTGTGCCTTTGCCCAAAAAAGGTTGGGAAACACTGCCCTATGGGGTTCACTTTATCCCAGGGGGTCCACATAACCCACCAAGTTGGGTTGTACCATTGTACCATTCACAGAACAAAAACCACCATAGATACATCAACAATTTCAAAAGTAGGGGGTCCATGGCTTGGCTTTTGAAAAACAAGGGGTCCAAAGTACTGTACTTTTCTGTGTATAACACACACACACACACACACACACACACACACACACACACACACCATATATAAGGTGCCCCCTCCAGCTTAAGAAAATGGGGAGAGTTGTTGAACTTTTTTGGGGGGGGCTGCCGTAAATCGCTCGCCCGTCTGTTTTGCGCTGCTGCACCCACATGCCATAAAAACTGCCTATCAGCTGTTTCCTTACCAGTAGAAGCCGCCAATTGCCCGCCCAATAGCCACAGCGACAGCAAATCAACACCAGCTCTTATCACACCCACCAATAACAAGCACACAGCTAGCGAAAGCAAACAATCCCACATCACCAATATACACTGACCGTGTATAAGGACCCCCCCCCCCATTTCTAAGAAAAAACTCTCATCTAGCACACGGAAACACCGTTTACCTTCTCGCCGGAGTGGTCCCTATTTATCTACTTGCACTTTGACATGCTTTCGAACTGCTGGGTTGGCAGGAGCAGGGACCGAGCAACGGGAGCTCACCCCATTGCGGGGATTCGAACCGCCGACCTTCTGATCAGCAAGTCCTAGGCTCTGTGGTTTAACCCACAGCGCATAGAGCGAGATGAGCGCGCAACCCCAGAGTCGGTCATGACTGAACCTAATGGTCAGGGGTCCCTTTACCTTTACTTTAATACAGAGAAAAGTACGGTAGTTGAAAAATTGGGAACCACTGCCCTATGCTGTTTAAATTCTACATGAAACTGCTGGGTGGGGTTCAACTTTCTAAACATCTGGCTCAGATTTTCTAAACATAAGTATGTGTAGCAGCACTGAAAAGAGAAGAGTAAATGTGCCTACCTGGAATCAATAGGCAGGGAGTTCCAAATTGTAGGTGTTGCCATACTAAAAGATTGAGTTCTTACAAATGTAGAATGGGGTATTATGTGGCACCTGTAGCAGAGCTAGTTTTGCAGATCAAATACATGGGGTAAGGTGGTCACACAGGTAAACTGGTCCCAAATGGTTAAGGGCTTTCTATACTAATAGCAACACCTTCAACTAGGCCTGGTAGCAAATCACAATCAGTGCAGATCTCTGAGCACAGGTGTTACATGCTGACAAGGCCTCACTCCTGTCAGCAATTGTGCTGCAGCATTCGGCACATTCAGCACTAATTGCAGCTTTCAGACCAAGCGCAACGGGAGCTCCACGTAGATTGCATTGCAGTAAGTTAAATTATTGTTAATGGCGCCTTCTTGTAGCACTGAGCTCTGCCACCAGGCAGCAGATGAACCTGCCTTTCCTTCAGTCTCTTAATCCATCTGTTTCCTTTGGTTGCTTTTGAAAAGCCTGATGAAGAAGGTCTTTCTCAACATCCTGCTACCAGTTCCGTCACACTGGGTGCAAAGCCTTGAGGGCGCCACAGCTGTGATGTAGAATGGAAGGCGAGAGGCGGGGCAGAGGGGCATCAAAATTAGGCATTGCTTGGGGCGCTGCTGGAATTTAAGACCCCAAGGTCTGCCACTGCTCTTCTTTAATGCCGCAAATAGTTTGTGGGACTGAGCACTTCCTCTGATGAAGCCTTCTGGTGGAAAGCGGGTTGCAATCTAGCTCCTTGCCTAACTCTCTCTCTCTCTCTCTCCACCTCTCCCATTAATACAAAGGGCCAATTGCTCTGGCAGGTGCAATGTCATTTTGCCATTTACATGATGTATTAGGGTGGTCTTCCCGCAGACATGAAGAAAAATGGATCGGGCAAAATATTTATATGTTTGTGTGACTGGAAAAAAGCCAAGAGCCCGCCTCTTATGTTTATTCAGCAGCCACAGCCAATGGGGAATCTTGATAACCTTAGAAATTTTGCTGCAGCTACGAACTATTCAACAGGAACCTCCAAAAGGCATTGGAGGGGGCAGAGGGTGGCAGGTGGGGTGCTTGCCCCCAATTAGAAAGCTACTTATCTATTTCAGTGCATGGAAATTCAGTCTCCAGCAGTTTTCACTAGTCAACAGGGGGACAGAAGATCTGAAGGTAGATCCATGATATGTAAGACACATGTGTCCCCTCCCCCCCCCAAAAAAAAAATCTAGGAAGTATAGTTTCCCCCTCACAGAACTACATTTCCCAGCAGCTTTAACAAACAACAGTTCCAGAATTTTTGGAGGGAAACCAACCTGGGTGTCTTTAAAATAGGATTATACAAATTCATAGAAGAGAGGGCTCTTGATAGCTATTAGCCATGATGGCTATGCTCTGCCTCGACAGTAGGGGGCAGCAATGCTTCCGTGCAGGAAACGACAGAAGGGGAGATCTGGTTGGCTTTTGTGACAATGGGATGTTGGACTAGATGGGTTATTGGCCTGATTCAGCAGACTCTTCCTTATACAGTGGTACCTCGGGTTACATATGCTTCAGGTTACATACGCTTCAGGTTACACACTCTGCTAACCCAGAAATAGTGCTTCAGGTTAAGAACTTTGCTTCAGGATGAGAACAGAAATCGGGTTCTAGCGACGCGGCGGCAGCAGGAGGCCCCATTAGCTAAAGTGGTGATTCAGGTTAAGAACAGTTTCAGGTTAAGAACGGACCTCCGGAACGAATTAAGTACTTAACCCGAGGTACCACTGTGTTTATGTGTGTGTGTACACACACACACACACACACACACACACACACACACACACACACTTTTATTGGTTTTTCCATATATTTTCCAAACAGAACATATCATCTCATCTCATCTTATACATCATTTGGCTATTTTAGCCTAAGACTTCCATCAACCACGTCCAATGATTTTCAAACCTCCTCTTTTAATCTTACATTTATTGCCCTAACTATTACTTTTAATAGTCATTAATTTATAATCCCCCAGCAGACTCTTCTCATGTTCTTATGTCCTTACTGATGCCCCCATTGGCACACTGCAGCTTGCAATCACCACAGCTACCTCTCTGAGTTCAACTGAGGGCCTCCTAACCTAGGTAGCTGGGCCCTAGCAGCGCTCCAGCAAAGATCTCCCTGCCTAGTCCATAAGGAGCAGGCAAGGGTAGGTTGCAGAATACATCCTTCCATCTCCCCCTCCCTTGGACTGCTCTCCCAATTATCCCACAAAGAACAGAATATAGAACACAGCATAATTCTCTTGTAGAATCGTTAAAGTTGTCACTCAATTAAATCATTCTCAGTTCACTCATTATCTTAGTTGGTTAATCAAGTTTGCATAAACCCAAGACGTAGGCAAATTGTAAAGATAGCATCATGGGGAATACCTTCATGCACATCCCCCCACTGTTGTTGTGTTGCTGGAGAGACTGTGAGGATCAGTGGTATTCTATGCATGGCCTGTGGGCCACATCCGGACCTCCAAGCTGCAGGAAGTGGCCTGCTAGCCCCTGTGGTTTCACCTCCCTATTGGCTCCGGAAAGTGGGTGCTCTGCCCACACTATGGAGACTAATCTCAGAAGAGCCCAGGTCACTTCATTTCTCAGTTAGGAGGGATGGTTTACCTGCATTCTTAGCACTAAGCACAGTGCTAAAATCTGATGTAAAGCCTAATTGCTCTTTTAGGCTAAAAAGCAGCATTTTCAAGCACCCCAGTGCTGGAGTGCGACAGGGCAAGGGAACTCTGCATTATGCTTTGTGCACAAAAAGGGCTAGCTGCCCCTGGTGGAGTGAGAGTGCAACTGCAATGAGGTAGGCTACACTGAGAGGGCAACCCAGTGGAACTGAGCTTCCGACAGGAACTGACCAGTCGACCAGCCAAATGCACCTGAAAAACCCACTGATATAATCACACACAAACACACCTTGCTGCTGTGACCCCCCCCCATCTTCTAGCATCACCACTGAGGTACAATTATGTTTTTCCTTCATTTTCCTTCATTTTTTCTGCTGCCTGCTCCCCATCATGCTTCAGGACTAAGCATGCAGGCATTACCTTTGAGATAATCCAGCACAAGGATGTGGGAGTGGGGAGCTTTTCCAGTCCAAGGGTCACATTTCCTCTTGGCAGCCTAGATTTACAGTTTAGGCTTAGGCTATTTGCAGGACAATATTCTCCCACGTGGGTGGCGCTGTGGGTAAAAGCCTCAGCGCCTAGCGCTTGCCGATCACATGGTCGGTGGTTCGAATCCCCGTGGCGGGGTGCGCTCCTGTCGTTCGGTCCCAGCGCCTGCCAACCTAGCAGTTCGAAAGCACCTCCGGGTGCAAGTAGATAAATAGGGACCGCTTACTGGCGGGAAGGTAAACGGCGTTTCCGTGTGCTGCGCTGGCTCGCCAGATGCAGCTTTGTCACGCTGGCCACATGACACGGAAGTGTCTCCAGACAGCGCTGGCCTCTTGAGTGAGATGGGCGCACAACCCCAGAGTCTGTCAAGACTGGCCCGTACAGGCAGCGGTACCTTTACTTTACCTTTTATTCTCCCATACGAACCTGCCTGGGCTCTGAGAACTTTGGGGGAGACCCTCCTCTCTCACACCCATGCTTGGTGGAGACATGGGAGAGGGCCTTCTTAGTGGTGGCTTCTCCTAGACCAGGGCTGGTTCACTGCAGCGGACCGTGGGCCAGATTGCGTGTGAGCATGAGCACCCATGATTTCCAGCATCTGCATCTCTGCAGACACGATTTCTGGCGCCGCAGAAGCAAGTACCTGTGCCATGCTGTGCTGCTTTAGAGCAGCACATGGGGACTCGCCAAGCAGGTGGCGCGGCTCAGGGGCCAATTAAACGACCCCCATGAGCCGCTTGTGGACCATGGGCCTTAGGTTGCCTACCCCTGTCCTAGACTTTGTAACTCCCTTCCTAGAGAAGCCAGACTGGCTCCCTCCTTGCTGCGCTTCTGCCAGCAGGTGAAGACTGTTTTATTCTGACAGACCTAGAAAGGGCTTTAATAGCACTGTGCTATTTTTACTATCTGTATGTTAATAAAGTTGGTTTTGATTTTCTTTTCATTCCTTACAACTATTGTCTTTTATACGTTTTTAGCATTTTGTATTTTATCTGTGTTGTTTTAATTTGTGTAAGCTGCCCTGAGCCCTGGTCTGGGGAAAAGGCAGGGTGATGATGATTTTGCAGCAAAGTCTCCTGCCCAGCCAAAACATCAGCAACAGTCCAGACGTGCCTACGTCAGAATTCCTGCATTGCAGGGGGTTGGACTAGATGACCCTTTGGGTTCCTTTCAACTCTACAATTCTATGATTCTGTGACAACAGCACCACTGTCTCCCCTTTCCAATACAGTGGTACCTCAGTTTAAGAATTTAATTCGTTCTGGAGGTTTGTTCTTAGCCTGAGGTACCACTTTAGCTAATGGGGCCTCCTGCTCCGCCACTGTGCGATTTCTGTTCTCATCCTGAAGCAAAGTTCTTAGCCCAAGGTACTATTTCTGGGTTAACGGAGTCTGTAACCTGAAGCGTCTGTAATCCGAGGTACCACTGTACTAGGCTTGTCTCTGAAATGTAGACTGGAATCCCCTCCAGGCAGGGACCCTGCGCCGTTTTTGTCCTGTGTCCTTCTACAGAGTCCGGCACCAAAACCAACAACCGAGAAATATTTAGCGAGTTGTTTAGCACCAGGAGCCAGAGAAATACCCACCAGCCCTCCCATGGCAAAGGCAGCCCAGCAGGGCCTAGAAATGGACAGCAAATCCTCCAGCCAGCCTTTGCTCGGCCAGGAGGGCCAGAGCAGTCTCTCATCATCACAATTACTCTGCTGGAGAACAGATCAAGGAAAGACCGTGGAGGAGGCACAAGCTTTGTTCCCGAGCATCTGGCAGTTTCCTTTTCTTGCAGAAGGTGAGAAATAATAGGGCGGGAAGTGGGAGGCTTTTCCAAACACATAATCAACTCCCCTGGCCTGATTGATACTTGCAGGGTCTCACACAGAACAGGGCAAGGAAAAAGGCTTGCTCTGGTGCCTCGCTGGCTGCCTCTTCTCCCTGCAGGCCTCATTCTCTGCTTTGCTCTGAGCGTGCGTCGCCATGCCAGAGAGCAAGGGGCGTCCCAAGCGCTTCTGAGTCAATCTGCAACCGAAAACAAGCATGTCCAAGCGCATGGAATGGATGTCTTGCTGAGCCATATCTCAGAGGCAGAACACTTGCTTCTTGGGCAGGTGCATCTATGCCGTTGAGAGCAGTACTGGGAGAGCCCTTTCTGTCCTCAGACTTTGGAGAGGAGAGCAACCAAAATGATCCAGAGTTGCAGTGTTTGAGACTTAGAGAAAAGCTAAGAGGTGACATTAGAAGTTTCTAAGATTATGCATTGTATGGGGGAAGTAGAGAAAAGTTTTTTCCCCCTCTCTCGTGACACTAGAATTCCTGGCTATCCAATGAAGCTGGATATTGGGAGATTCAGGACATATAAAAGGAAGAACTTCTTCACACAGCGCATAGTTAAACTATGGAACTCTCTCCCACAGGAGGCAGTGATGGCCACCGACTCAGACAACTTTAAAAATGTGACTGTTTGGTGTTCCCTCAGCCAGCCTTGTGTTGACATGAAAGCATCCACAGTCAGACAGAAGTATCAGCGTGGAAGGGCCACTGGCGCCGCCTGCTCTCTGCCCCCTGGTGCCGGAGCATGAAGCTCCACCACTGGGAAGCGCTGAAACGTTTGCAAGTGAATGACATTTGGGAGCCCACATTTCAAATCCCCCCTCAGACAGGAAGCTTACTGGGTGACCCTGGGCCAGTCATTGCCTCTCAGTGTAGCCTACCTCACAGGCTTGTTGTGGGGATTAAATGAGGAGGGGAAGAAACATGTACACCACATAGATAAATGTAAAAGTGTTGTGTCAATGAAGGTTGCAGAAGACACCCACAAAAAAGCATTTATTTGAATGAACTTTAGGTGTATCACAAGGTACTTTCAACAGTTTCCCACATTTTTGTACATATTATCTTTCACATATATCCAATTACAAATTTCCCTGAACCTTCTGACTTCCTCCCCTCCCTCCCATGGGTTCTTTCCATTTTTGGTCTAGTAGCATTCTCGCCGCCGCATTTCTAGGTATAGGTCCAATCTTTCCAGATCTGTGTCTGACAGCTTTATTTCTGCCCTGGTGCTTTCCCCACAAAAACCTGCTCTTTACTGCTGAATTGGAGCAAGCTGCAATCTGTGTCAACCCCAATTGCCATTGGCTCTGATTCAGCAGCAAAGATCAGGTGTTCCTGAGGAAAGCAGCAGGGCTTGGGAATGAACTGGTAAAGTATGGGCCTGTGCCTAGAAAATGAGGGGCAAGTGGTAACTGTGGGTGAGCCCTATGACAGCACGCTCACTTTCCTGTTTACTTTTCTTTAATGAAATCAGAGTCTCATTAAAATTCCTTGACTAAGTAACCCCAGCCTAATTCACTCTCCCTCGCTTTTCCATTAACATTTAATCATTCTTTTCTGAACAGTGTGACTGTTTGGTGTTCCCTCAGCCAGCCTTGTGTTCACATGAAAGCATCCACAATCAGACAGAAGTATCAGCGTGGAAGCGCTAAAACGTTTGTGAGTTAATGACATCTACCCCAAACTTATTAGCAATTCACTCGCCGCCTCCCCACCTCTCCCCTGACGGCTTCTCTGTGGTGTCAGCAAACACTGGCAATTACTGAATTAGGAGGAGACGTCTTCAAAAACCACTTTTGCTTTGCATTACCTTGCCCTTATATCATCCACTTCCTTGCCTGAATGCTAAAATCGCAACGGCGTGTCCATTCGGAAAGAGGCACGTTTGCGAAGAGAGCGGAAAGTTTAGCTTTCCAAATCCAAATAAGGTCTCTCTGGAGTAACAATCAACATTTGATTCTAGTTTCACAGACAACAGCTAGAGCTGAAATCTCTCTCTCGCACACACACATACAGAGAGCGAGATACTAGGCCAAATTCAAGGTGTTACTATTAGTATATACAGCCCTTAACAACTTGAGACTGGTTTACCTACAAGATTGTCTTACTCCATATACACCCACTAGACTGCTTTGATTGGCAGAACTGGCACTATTACAGCTGCCACATAAGAATGTGATATTTTAGTGTGTCAGCATCTACACTTCGGAACTCCCCGCCTATTGACATCAGGCAGGCACCTTCACTGTACTCTTTTTGGTGCCTGCTAACAAACATATTTTGTCTAGACAAACCTATACAGTCTTTTAGAAAGCTGGTGCAAGTTTTAATCTGTTTTTAGTTATTTAAATCAGTGTTGTTAATTTTTCTTATTGATAATTTTGCTCTTTTATCTCTGTAAACCACTTTGAAGTTTTCTTTACAATCAAGAGGTGTATAATTTTACAAAATAAATAAAATATGCCTGTTTCCCCTTCCTCAACTGCACCTCCCAATCCTTCATTGCCTCCTCCTACAGACCCTCCCCTGGGGTCCATCCTGGGCTCAACTCCTAATGGAAGCCATTTTTAAAGGTCTTTTTCAAAGACACATGTCAGTCACTCAAAATGTTTCTAGAAAGCCTGTCTCTTTAGGTGCAGACATGTCTCCCAGTCCCCTACGGATTGACAAAACCCTATGATCTGCTTCACGAAGCTGCCCGTTTCCCCGTGATAATTTTTATGATTAATATCAGAAATTGTAGATGCAGGCACAATTCCTTCCCTATATTCACATATATTTTCTCCCCTTGCAGACAGAAATGCATTCAGGGAAAACCTATCTCCCAGACAGCAGCAGAATTAGCATCCAAAAGGGCCAGACCAGTATCCTAGTTGAGAACCACGGCAATGCACTCTACATGGGGCTACTTTTGAAGGTGACTCGGAAACTACAACTAATCCAGAATGTGGCAGCTAGGCTGGTGACTGGGAGTGGCCACCGAGACCAAATAACACCAGTCCTGCTACATTAGCTCCCAGTACACTTCCAAGCACAATTCAGAGTGTTTGTGCTGACCTTTAAAGCCCTAAACGGCCTCAGCCAAGTATACCTGAAGGAGCGTCTCCACCCCCATCGTTCAACCCGGACACTGAGGTCCAGCTCCGAGGGCCTTCTGGTGGTTCCCTCACTGAGAGAAGTGAGGTTACAGGGAACCAGGCAGAGGGCCTTCTCGGTAGTGGCACCCACCTTGTGGAATGCCCTCTCATCTGCTCTCAAATTAAAATAACAACTATCTGACTTTTAGAAGACATCTGAAGGCAGCCCTGTTTAGAGATTTTTTAATGATGTTTTACAATTTTTTATATGTGCTGTAAGCCAGCCAGATGGGTGGGGTAATAATAATAATAATAATAATAATAATAATAATAATAATAATACACCTTGATCCAGGCAAGATGTTTAGGGAAGCTTTTAATGTTTGATGTATTACAGTATTTTAATATTTTTTTGGAAGCTGCCCAGAGTGGCTGGGGAAGCCCAGCCAGATGGGTGGGGAATAAATAATAAATTATTATTATTATTATTATTATTATTATTATTATTATTATTAACAGAGTCTGCATCCAAGAGTGGCCTAGAAAATTGGCAAGGCATAAAGCCATTCCATGTCATTTTCATAACTATACTCATAAAAAGAAATAGCCCCCGGGGGGGGAGAATTTACACAAAAACATTTGAGCATTTCCCCCTTTTGTTTAATCATGTGAGCAAATACACAATTGCACTGACATCCTTTTAATTCAAGTGTCTGTTACAACTTCTGAGCTGGGGGCTCCATTTGACTGACGTTAAAAAGGCGAGTGTCGCTCTGCATCTTAACAAATTTCAGGTAAAGGTAAAGGAGCTCAAAATTTCACCACTATGCTTTCCGCTAACTAAGCAGGGTGTTGATATGCCTAAATCACTTGTGCGTGCAGCTTAGCTGGAGCGGGGAATGGGGAAATGAATGAATGGCAGGAAGAGAGAGTTGCTTCAAGAGCACATGCAGAGCGAGTTTTACTGTCTTGACCAGCAGACTGACATGGAGGCGACGTTGTTGGCAGCCAAACAACTGGACCAGGTTTCTGGCCCCGAGGCTTGCAGGCAGGAAGGGCCACTGAACCAGACTCCCCCCTCAGCACCAGGGACTGTAGAGCAAGAGCCAGGGCCCTCACAGGCCTTCCCTCAGGCCCAAGGAACCAAGGACCTCCAACTCTACCCCACCAGCCCAAAGGAGTGAACCAGCTGCCCATCTCCATCAAGAGCACTGGCCCTTCATGTGTTTGCAGTTGGCCAAATGGAGCAGAACAGGAAAAGTGGGCTGGAAGCATACAGTCGTAGAATCATAGAATCATAGAGTGGGATGGGAAACATCTAGTCCAACCCCTGCAATGCAGGAATCTCAGCTAAAGCACCCATGCCACTTGTTGTCATAGTGACAGACATGTTTGCTAGCTTACACCATCCTGCCCTTTAATAAGGTTCTCAGGGCATCTTACAAACAAGGATAAAAAAATAACTTAAACGAAGCACACATTGCCCTTTCATTGACACTGTTCATATTATTATTATTATTATTATTATTATTATTATTATTATTATTATTATTATTAAAGAGGCCTCTCATTTGGTTTTCAGAATCTACTATTATTTTTTTATTCATCCATTCAGGAGAAGCATTTCACGTGTAGCTCTCATTCAACTGGCTGGATTCCATTTATACAGGAGATCTTACTGGTGGATTGGGCCCCCTAAAACCCCTACTAGATGCAAGTGCTGCTGTCTGATGCTTTTTCCCCACCCCATTTCCTGCTGCTACATCTCATTGTTCTAATTTCTTAATTTCTTGAAATGGGAATAAATCACCGCATTTAACAAGAAATATAACAAGGGGTGATGCATTTCAGGCATCAGTGGCAATTTGTTTTGCACAGACAGTGGACCTAATATAACCTGAGCTAAACAGATTATTTCTTCCTCGTTCTGTGGCACAGATGACCCCATGTGTTCAGAATTCTGATGGTGAGCTATTTATGGAGTGAATATAAATATACACAGAACAGTGTAACTCCAGGCCCTGAATGCAGACTGAGCTTGCTTGAGTGCAGACAGAAGAGGTGCCCAGCAGTTCTGAGGACAACAACACAGAGAAGCATTCTGACTCAGTTGCCCAGTGACAATGGATGTCTTCAGCCAGTAGGGCTCTTTGCATAGGATGACTCCATCCATTGATTTTCATGGCTGACTGAGGCTCTGTGCCCTTAAATCTCACCTGCCACCTTTCCACCTATCCCCATCATCAAAGCTCACCTTCTTGCTGACAGAGGGCAATCTCACTCCCCTACTTGCCCCTCCCATCACCTCCCCCTCCTCTTCCTCCTCCATCTGTGGCTTCATCCCTTAGTGCTTTTGCAGAGGGGGAAGAAGTGCATCTAGGTTGCTAGGCAATGACCAAGATAGTTTGTATCCCATGCATCAAATAAGCATGGAGGTTTGCAGGGAACGGGACGCAAAAGTTCATCTTCAGAAGAACCTTGGCTTTCTTTTCATTTTTGTAAAGGAGCATTTTCTAGTGTTTACAACAGTGAAGATAAACTAATGGAAACCTCAAAGCGATGGCAGGGGACATGGCAGGGGAGATCTGAACAATGATGCTCCTTCAGATCCTTCAGATTGTTGAGAGCTTTAAAGGACAATGGCAAAACCAGCACTCAGAACTGAGTCTAGAAGCTCACTGGGGTCCCAGGGGACGGTCCAAAGGCACATCAGGCTGCCAACTAATTCATGGAGGAGTGGACTATTGAGCCACGATGGCTATGCTCTGACTCCACAGTTTGAGGCAGCAATGCTTCTTAACAGTGGCGTAGAATGGGGAGCACTGGGGCAGTTGCCCTGGTAACAAAATTCTCAGGGGCACTAAATTTCATCACCTGACACAGCTGCATGCTTCCGTCACTGGGCTCTGTCGTAAACGGCTTCTCCATGTGGACCAGAAAGTGACCTCTCCAGTCAATGGAACAACTCTTCTTTTCTTATCTCTGCAGCTGCGATCTCCTAGGTGACTCAGTCTCCGTAAAGCAGTTGAATGTGCATGTGTACTCCATCTGTTTCCCTCCCTCCCACACTCTCCACCTTGCCCTGGGCCCTGGCAACCCATGCTATGCCACTGCTCCTGAATACCAGTTGCTGGAAAGCCCAGCAGCAGAGTGCTCTTGTGCTCGAGTCCTGCCTGAGGGCTTCCCATTGGAGCATTTGGTTGGTCACTGTGAGAACAGGATGCTGGACTAGATCCAGCAGGCACTTCTCATATTTGTAACTTGCTGAAGCTAAGCAGGTTTAAGTCAGGTCATTCCCAGTATGGGATACCTCCTGGGGACAACATGCACACTCCATATATTCCTTGATAGAAGAAAGGTGGGATATAAATGTGAGAAAAGAAGGAATCAAAACTGGCAATCAGCAGAGTCCTGTGAAGTGTTATGTGGCAAATATCCTGCAAGACCAGCCCTAGATGAAGCACATTACATCGGTCTAATCTTGAGACCACAGGAGACAGGTATCACGGTAGCTGGATTCTTATTTCCCAGGAAAGAGAGCAGCTGCCATACCAAATGAAATTGCAAAATGGCATCCCTGGCCACAGAGGCCACCTGAGCATCACAATGCAGAGCCAGGCCCAGCAGTAACTCACAACCCGCACACACAGTCCTGGAGTGGGGGAGGGGGGCACAATCCTGTACAAGCTTTGGATGAAGCGGCCCAGCCACCATGAATAATCCCAGGCTCCCTGGACTGAACTTAAGTCTTTTGGACCTCACCCAGCTAATTAGCAACTCATCACTGGTTCAGACTCCAACTCAAGGAAGCAGAAAGCCCGATACATCCTGCCAGTTGACAATGGACAAAAGGATTTTCCTTAATAGCCTCTGATTTATGATTTATTCATTGATATCTCACCCTTCCCTCCAAGGAGCTCAAGATTTTTTCCATCTCCCCCCACCCCACACTTTATCCTCACAGCAACCTTTGTGGTAAGATGACAACTCTGTTTCTGCCTCTCTGTGTGTCCAAGCTTCATGGCTGTGTGGGGTTTGAAACTGGCCTCACCACTCCTCATCTTCTGACACATGAACTACTATGCCACACTGGTCCAGCATGTACTGGAAAGACAATGTTCATAATTTTATTTGTATCAAGCCTTTCCACAAAAACAATCATGCTCAAAGCAGTTTCCAACAAAGAAAAATCTCAAAATCAGCCATCACCGGAACAATAGCACGTATATCAATAAACAAAGAAACCATCGTTTCAGTACTATAAATAAAATAAGATTACATCAACAAAGTCCAACAGCAAAAATAACCAGAATTTCACCTTGGCTCTAAAAACGTCTCTCCTGTAATGTTGCTCACTGTCAGGGGTGCCAACTTGAATATGACATGATGCACACACACCATTTGAATGGCAATGCCCATCAACTGAGGGGGGGCTCTCAAAAAGAAATTGGGGGGTCTTGGTTCTTAGGAGTTGGCTGCTGTGTTCACTGACCCTTTCCTGCTGCAAGTTCTTATAAGGCTTCTGATGATGGGGGTGGGGTAGCGAGAAACCCCTGCAATGGTATTGCTCCTGGTCACCTTGTAGGACCAGGCTGAAGGCAGCCCTGGGTGCCTGCCTGCTCCAATCAGAGTGAAGAGTGACTGGCTTCAGAAGAAGAAGAAGAAGAAGAAGAAGAAGAAGAAGAAGAAGAAGAAGAAGAAGAAGAGGAGGAGGAGGAGGAGGAGGAGGAGGAGGAGGAGGAGGAGGAGGAGTTTGGATTTGATATCCCGCTTTATCAGTACCCTAAGGAGTCTCAAAGTGGCTAACATTCTCCTTTCCCTTCCTCCCTCACAACAAACACTCTGTGAGGTGAGTGGGGCTGAGAGACTTCAGAGAAGTGTGACTAGCCCAAGGTCACCCAGCAGCTGCATGTGGAGGAGCAGGGAATCGAACCCGGTTCACCAGATTACGAGTCCACTGCTCTTAGCCACTACGCCACTACACCACACCGGCCCCACACTGCCTTTGCCACGAGTTCCCCCTTCTCCTGCCCCACAACTCCTCACCTGCCAAGAAAGTAGAGGCCAGCAGTAGAGATGGCTTCGGTGCAAAAGTACTCCTGCTTAGGAATCCTTTTTCCTGGAAATGGTCCAGGGCAAGTCCCAGCATCCCTGGAAGAAATGGAGGAAGCCCACTCAAAGCAGATGCAGCCCCCCTTCTGACATCTGCCTCCCCCTTCCCTTGCTCAAGAGGTTATTTTTGTAATATTTGGTATGGGAAAGGGGTGTCCTTTGAGGGATTTGTATGCAGCCATTTGAAATGCCCCTGCACCCTCTGGCCGAAGCACATCTTTAAAATATTGTGCTAGAGAGATCTGTGGTCTAATGCAATCTTTTGCCACAGACATTTTTAGACATAACTTCACACATGTGAAGGGAAAACACAGCACATTTCACAAAAGGCGTTCTTTGAAGCTAACATAAGAAAGCCTTATGTCTTGGGTGAAGTGTCTAGAGTCCCGCAGAGAGTCATAAAACGAAAATAAAAAAAACATTCAAAATGTGGGAGGATTATTTAGTAGCAACAGAAGCAGCTCAGAATAGCCAGATCATTCACAATCTTCGCAGGTCTGTATAACCAAACCTAGCTGTGTATCATAAAACTGATGCTCAAGGAAAACCACCAGAGAGTCCACAGGGTGGGGAATCACTCATTTGATAATGTGTCTGTATCTCAATCTCCCCACATGTGGGGAAATGGCACATTGGAGAGATCAGTCCATTAAACAGCAGTTCTGGCAAGGAGCACAGTGAAACGATCTCTTTTTAATACCCTCTGACCTGTGGTCTCCCTTCTGAACAGCAATAAATAAATAAAAATCTCCTGGCATTAAAGCAGATGTCTGGGGTCAACTCCCCATGGAGAAAGGGGGAGAAGGTCGGGCCAGAAAGTGAACCAGACACCGCTCCACCATCTTGACCTTAATGCATGCCACCTTCTTCTCCTTTTTTCTTCAGAAAAACAGAAACAAATCCATCCCTACGAATTGCATTTCTGATTGTCAGGCAAAGGGAGCTGAAGATGTTTACAAATCTGTGAAGGGTTTGTCAATGGAAACACTTTCCTAGTAGAAATGAAGAGCAGGAGAAAGAGTCAACCACTTCAGAAAGAACGGAGGTAGTTTACACATCACTCAACACAAATGCTTGGAAAGGCCTCTAATGCAGAGGGCAGGCAGGATCATTGCCTCCCTCCCCTTTCCCCCACCACGCTCTCTGAGCCCCAACCAGGACACAGGGACCCCTGTCCAAGGAAGAGCAGCAGGAGGAAAACCTTCCGGGAGCTTCTCTGTTATTTGCTGTGGCTTATGATGTGATGTTTTCAGATTCATAAATGTGAAAGTACACAGCAGGAAAGAACTGGAAAGTGCCAAGGGGCCTCTCCACACAATCCATTCACTGTACTATAAATGTGCCCACATTTTTATTCTTAAAACATGTCTGGAATAAAATACATCACACACGTGTGAGAATAAATCTCATTATTCCCAAAGTCATATCCATTTGAAATAAGCACAGGCTATGCTGAAAGCAGAAGGAAGCTGTTTTGGTCTGAGAGAAAGAGAAAGGAGAGAGAGAGAGAGAAATCCAAACTCCAGAATTGGACATTACCTTGACCAAGATCAACCCAAATGCTATACAGTGGTACCTCGGGTTAAGAACTTAATTTGTTCTGGAGGTCCATTCTTAACCAGAAACTGTTCTTCACCTGAGGTACCACTTTAGCTAATGGGACCTCCCACTGTCGCCGCCACCATGCGATTTCTGTTCTCATCCTGAAGCAAAGTTCTTAACCCAAAGTACTATTTCTGGGTTAGCGGAGTCTGTAACCTGAAGCATCTGTAACCTGAAGTGTCTGTAACCCGAGGTACCACTGTAATAACATCAGAAAAGCCCACAAGATCCAGCCAAAGGGGCCCATCCAGTCTGGCATCCTATTCTTAGGTCCCTGTGGGAAGCCCACTACCTAATTGTGATTCCTGGCAACTGGCAAAAAGTAGCTGGCAAGCTTTCGAGAGCATCAGGTTGAATGTTAAGCAAAGTCTGAGTAATCTAGCTTGCTGCTGAATGCATCGAAGACATAATGCAGAGTTGATGACTATTAACTTCAAACCAGCTCTGTCTCCTTCCTCTTTTTGCTTAATCTCCAACCCTCTGAAACTTGCTCCCCATTCTGTGACATTTTGGGTGGTCCAAGTAACAGTATGGCTCAATGATGGATTTGGGGATGGGCTGCACTGGACACCATTAGACCATGTAGTGCTTGAAGAGCCATTGCCAGACAGGTGGCCCACTTCTCTGGCTCATTAGAAGGCAGTTTCCTGCACTAGCAAATCTGTGTTTTGTGGAGCCACCGCACATTCTGAAGTCTGAAGAGGGTTGGTCTTCCAGGGTGTTGCAAAGATTTTCCTGGCAGCAGCCAGCAGATAAAGAAGAGGATGGTGATGATTATTATATAATTAAAGAGACATCTGCATTAATTGTAAATGCATAGGTGTGGTATTGCAATTTGCAATTTTCCAGTAGCTGGGGGGGGCATTTTTTGAGAGACTAAAGAAGTATATACACCCCAAACCCTTTCCAAGAGGGACCCTGAGTTAGCTAACAAGAGCAATTCTTCTACCTGCTTCCTCCATCCCACAGCAGCAACATCTCATCGAATACTAAACCTTTGATTTAGAGTCATTTTGTTCTCATCTTCTTAGCCCACTGAGATTTGCCTGAAAAGGAACCTGCAGGTCACACCTCTGAAAATTCCTATTCAGATGTACAAGAGCATTTGCCATTTCCACCCCAGCCTCCACTACTATCAGTGTGAATGCAGTACAATAGTATTTTACATGCATTTAACTTGCAATATTTCAACCATACGTGGTTGGAGGTGAGTTGGTTGAAATTGTTTAAGTTAAATCCAAGCAAGGAAGAGAGCTTAAAAAACTCCTTTGGTGCCCAGTCTGCTTTTGGTTACCTGGCCCAGAAAGAGCTTTTATGCTCTCTGCCTTGCTTGGAACGGAGCAAGACCTACTAAGCACACTGGTCCTAGGAGGTTCTTGAGATCTTGCAAGGTAATCTCAGCTTGCACAAAGATTCATAGCCTTCCAGAGCTGGTACAATGAGTGCACCTAGTCCACAAAGCAAGGCAGAGAGATTAAAAAGTATTTTTGCACCAGGTCTGCTTACATTACTCAACACAAGAAGAGCTTTTTAAGCTCTCCACCTTGCTTGCTCTGTGGTTGCTAGGGATTCTCTCCCTCTCTATTTCCACTTCCTCACCCACTAGCTGTGGGGCAGCTCCAAGGGTTTGGGTATGCACAATTTTTGTGTATAGCATGGGGGAGGACAGAGGTGGTTGCCCCAGATGCAAAACTGTTAGGAGACACAAAATTTCAATACCCAGTGCTGCCTCAATACAGCTGTGCGTTTCCATCACTGGGCTCTGTTGAGAAAAGAGTTTCCCCATGTGAACCACGAAGTGGCTTCTCCAGACAACAGAATGATTCTTCTTTTCTTATCTCTGCAGGTGCAATCTCCTGGGTGATGCAGATGCTGTTAGGCAGTTGAATGTGCATGCATACTCCATTTGTTTCCTTCCCTCCCATTACCCCCCTTTGTGTGGCCCTGGGCACTGGCAACCCACGCTACGCCACTGTACATGGACCCCTTGGAACCAAATCCCCATGTAAGATGTGATTGTACCATACATAACACTCCCAACTGTCAGTTCATAGTAGCCAAGCATTGCATCCTGTACCTTCCACTGCTCTGTATCTAGAATAAAATAATGAAATTTTAGGGCTGCATATTGCATGGGATTTGTCCCACCACCAGATGCACATGGCAGAATTATGCCCAGAGTTATTCTCTCTGAAGCAGAAGGCCACACAACCTCTATAGGCAACTGCAAGCAAGACAGAAAACCTAAATTCTGGAGAACTTGGTGCCAAGGAGAGACCGCCGGCTCCCGGTGAACGCCAGCTGGAGATTAATAGCCCAATATTTCAACCGCCGAGGCCATCATACTTTCTGGGTCACCTGATTAAGCAACTGTGGGGCAGTGTTCCCTATTATAGCACACCACCAAAAGCATTATGTCTTTGTTATGCTAATGCCACAGCGCCGTACAATTTAAATAGCACTTCCAGAAAAATTAAGTATGTTCATTGACACAGCGAAATGTTTTCACCCTCCATGTAACCTTCACAGTTTCTGTACAAAATCTATCAGTCAGTAAACTATTCATCTGTGAATGCTTACCAATTATTATGCTAATGCTTTACAATACGTTACTGCCGATTCTCTCTAAACGCCACGAAATGCCGCCGTCTGGCAATACCTCACCCATATTATAGCCCTATCAATAAACAACACAACAATATTTGCAACTGGAATTTCAGCTGCAGAAACGGAACAATGTATATTCTCTCCCCCCCCCCTCCTTATTAGCACTACAATTTAATGTTGTGAAGAAGAAAAAGAAGAAGCAAAATTATACGCAGAAAGAAATGAATTCCAGACCCGAGCTGAAACCATCTGCTTAGTTTCGTTTTGCTTTAGTTACTTTAGAAAATGACTTGATGCCCCCACCCCATGATGATGGATTCCCTGATTTTTTTTCCTTCCAAGTCCTTGGTGATAGAAGGAAGCTTGCTAAAGCCCACAAGACCAGTTGCCAAAGCCCGCCTCCCCGAGCCACTCAGAAGGGAGAGTGCAGGGAAGCCCTCATAGCCCAGAAGCAAAGGAGCCAAGAATCCCTTGGTTTATAGAGGATGATCCCGAGCTGAGCTGAATTCTAAGAGGATGTGGGAAAGGCCTCTCCAGAATCTTTAAATCAGGTGGCTGAGCTTGGACAGCTGCTTTTTGCAACAGAACAGACTTGAGGTGTGCAGAGCTGCGAGAGGGAGTACCCAGTTCCTGGAGTCTTAAAGGCCAGCTATGTGGTGTGTGTGCTGTTCCATAGCTATGTCTACTCTGGGATGAGAGTCCAAGACTTGGAAAAACAAAATGCAAAGAAAGAGTCTTGATTCCTGTACAATTTGCTTCATGCCACTTCCTTGGCACTGACCCAGTGCCAGCAGGCTGCAGCTCCACTCCTGGGTCAGGCACATGAAGAAGGTCCTCACTTAATGATTGCAGGGTCTGAGAAGGTTCACATGGAGAAGGTTCACCTTGAGGTGAGTCCTGAGCCATTTAAGGCTTTATAGGTCAGAACATGTCTGTATGTAGTAGTAGACAAACAGGGTGTGAGAGGAGTTGACCAACCTTTCCTCTTTCACTTGGAAGTCAAGAGCAAACCAGCTGCTCAGGTGCTGCGGCAACTGAAAAACATCTTCCACTTCCTTCGGGAGTGGGGTTGGGGGAAGTTGGCACTTAATCTCCCAATGCATCATAGACATCTCCATTTGTAAAGGCCCTAGACCAGTGATGGCCAAACTTGGACCTCCAGCTGTTTTGGGACTACAACTCCCATCATCCCTGACCACTGGTCCTGTTAGCTAGGGTTGATGGGAGTTGTAGCCCAAAAACAGCTGTTGGGCCAAGTATGGCCATCAGTGCCCTAGACTGACCAATCCAGTAGACTGGCAGCCTGCCAAAGTCACAGGCACTGTTGATGACTAGTGGCAAAGTGCTGGGGTGCCATGTCGCCTGCTCTGCATCCCCTCAGCTTCCATGCTTCCCTCAGGTGGAGGACACTGTCCTAGTGCCAGTGTTGAAGTCCAACATTTTTTCCTTCTATCCACTTTGCTCCTGCTCAATTTCTCTCTCTCTCTCTCTCTCTCTCTCTCTCTCTCTCTCTCTCACACACACACACACACACACACACTTTATTTTCAATTCTTCCCCAGAAGAACGCAAGTGACAGAGGAGCCTCTTTTGGATTCCATTTTTTACTACTATTACTTCGAGGTTAATGTCCGTGAACTCACTTATTAGACTTCTAATGTTATAATGACTTCATTTAATAACGCTAATTATAGCTTGTGATTAATCCTGGCCAGGTTGAGGCTTAGAGGTACGTTCCAATAGGCTGCAGAAAACATAAACACATAAGGACACCCTTTTATTTACTGTATAGTCCAGAGAAACTGGATCCCAACAGCACACAACACCCACCCAGCACACCAACTCCACACCCATTTCCACAGAGGCAGACACAGGGAAGGGAGGCAGCCTCTTGACTGCAGCATGAGCCTCCCACCCTTACAGTTATGACACATTGCTCCCTTCATCTCAGCAGGTGGGGATGCAAAGACTTTGGGGGGAAATGCTAGGGCCTCCCCCAGCCCCACACACACACTGCTTCAGAGTCTAGTTCAGTGTTTCATGTTGCGCAGGGCTGGCCTAAGACATTCTGAGGCAAACCACAGAATCTTGTGAACCACCCTGAGATCTTGGTTGAAGGGTTTTATATACAACATCATCACTGCTGCCACCACCACCACCACCACCATCATCATAGTGCCCCTCTCCACCAGGGAAGAAGGGGTAAGAGAAGGTCTACATCAGGAACAAGGCAGGAATAAAGATCTACACTGGGATCAAGCAAGGAATGAAGATCTACACCAGGAACAAAGAGGGAATAAAGACCGACATCAAGAACAAGGGCAGGGGGGACAAATCTACTTTACCCAACAGTTGTCATGGGGGAGGGGCCTGCTCTGAATCACACCACGCAGGTGGAGACCCCAGAAGACCCCACTAGAGAGTGAGAACAAGGAAGATCCTTGGAGAATGGTTTATAACTTTAACACCCCACCTCCACTGCCCCATAGCCCTGTGATTGGAGAGGGTTGGGTGAGATTCTTGCCCAAGATTACAAACTGGATCTGTCAATGAGCAAACTCCAGCTCCCCTCTTCTCCCCATGCTCCACACCCTGGTGTTTCCTTTACAGAGTGTTGCTGACATTTGCTTTGCTTTTATTATTTTGGAAGCAAGCTGTCTGTCTTATATTGCAGTTGTTATTTTGACTCAAAAGCTGGTGAGGAGAGGTTGAACTTCTGCTCTGAATTCCTTGGTGGAGACCTTCGATTTGTATGGAATTGCATTTGTTGTGCAATGAAGTTGTCTCAGTTTTGCCTTATTTATTCACCATTGCGCTTTCAATATGATTGTTACCGGAATGTTTGTTAATTTTGAATGGTACAATTATTGCTGTGAACTGCTTTGAGCTTAACATTGTTGTTGGATAAGTGGATTACAAATACTAAATCAAATTATACAGTGAACACCATGTTTCAAAATACCTTTATCAGCTGAGGATTGTGGCTGTTTTCATTATTATGCTGCTATTTATTTCTTTTGTAGGATTGGTTTCCTTTTATCTAGTAAGTCATCATGAATGCTGCAAATGCACTGGAAGAGCAATGTACAAGTTTTCTAAATAAATAAAACAAATGGGTAACAGGTACTGCAAGGGTCAACAAGGGCTGGCCCGAGACATTTTGTTGCCTGAGGCAGCAAACAAGATGGCCCCCTCCCAGTCCACTTAGAGATCCCACTGCAATGAGGTAGCATCCTCTACCAGATCTGGAGGCAGCAGACTGACTCCCACCATCACTACCAGCACGGCATCTGCCAGCTGAGGCATCAGCCCCCCTCTGCCTAGTGGTTGGGCTGTCCCTGAGGTCAAGACAATCGAAACTGCAAATCCCTCTTCCAGTTAAAAATGCAGTTTGTGAATAATAAGTGCTGCCAGGAGGGGATAAATATGGAGCATGGTTCCTTCCACACAGCCCTATGAAAGAGTTGATTGTAGTCTGTCTACAAAGAAGGATTTCTCCTCTCCGCCCCCAACAAGACAAGCCTTTATAAAAAGGTATTTAATGTACGTAAGTGTCAAACATTCACAGGCCCCCGATAACAGTTGTAAACAGATCTCTATAAAACACAATTCGATGACAGCATCAAGAGAACATTCACGTTATCAGCATTATCCCTGGGAAGAAAGTCTGGGGGAGGCTTCCCTTAATACGGCGTTCCGCACTCTAACTGTTCCATTAATCATCCTTCGGAGGCGCCCAGCGCCTGCCTGCGCAGGGTCAAACCCAGACACTTCATAACATTTTTTACAGCTAATTCCTATAATTTATGAGGCAGCAGAAATGACAGTTTTGAGTTCAAGAGGCACACGCGTTGACTTTGGGTTCCTTCAGCTATCCGTCAAGGAATACGCCAGTCATTTTGCTAGATGAGGAACTAAGGGCAACAGCCCTGACCAAGGTTGGGATTCCACACCTGCGCACGCTAAAGAACATGTTGATGGCAAGAACATCCCCAGCCTCGTGCTAGGCACAGCATCACATCTGGAGACATCGGGAAGACTGAAGTTATACTTTCAGGGAAACTACTTTGAGCTCTGCTTGACATAAGATCTACCACACTCCCTGCCCTTGGAAGCCTTATAAGAACCTGCTGCAGGAGAGGGACTGTGAGCAACATCACATGAGAGGTGCTTCTAGGACCAAGGTGAAACTGACAAGCTTCTATCTTAAGGTTACCAGAGGTCGCCGGATTTACAAATCAGTCCCCATGCAAAATCCATTGAAGTTGAATCTGGTAACCTTATTCTCTCTTATTTTTGTTTGTGGGTGTTGTAATCTTGTTATATTTATAGTACTGAAATTTTGTTTACTATGTTGTTATAGTTGCTATTGCACTGTTGTTTGATTATGTTCCAGGCATCTTGTATACAGTATGTGAAATCTTATATAGTATGGAACACCATCTAAAAAGCGAAATACTTCCCAAAAGCCACCAAACTCCACCACAATCGCACCCTCCAAACCTCCTTTCTCAACCTTTAACTCTCCTCAGAGGTTGGCGCAAAGGCTCCTGGGACTGCTAGCCATTTTCCCACTTTTTCACGCCATTTTTGCAGCTTTCCCACTCTTTAGGGGCCATTTTTGCCCTTCCCGTGCTTCTTTGCAATTTAAATCAATTTATTTATTTCCTGGCGCAGTGTGTATGCGCAGTTGCACATGAGTTGAACATGCCTAAGTAGGGAGACGCCTGTATTATCAAACTGTTTTGCAGTGTTTGATTTTCAAGTGCCTTCCTGTCCTCCTTTGTTGTGAGTTGCTTTGAGCAGTGTGTGTGTGTGTGTGTGTGTGTGTGTGTGTGTGTGTGTGTGGAAAAGTGGCGTACAAATAAAATGGCAAACTAATGAAGTGGAAGATATGACTTTTAAACACATTCATTAATTTACCATAATCGCAAACCATTCCTTTCAGCGCTCACTGAGCCAAGCAGGGTGTGACCCAACTCCCAATGGCTTCGTGAGGCATCAAGTCAAGGCAGGTCATCTATCAGGCTCTACTGCAAAAGGCTACACAAAGCCGCCAAGAAACAATGGATGCCTTGTGCATGTCAAAAGAGCCACAGTCATCTCATTCCAAAGAAGCAATGGGGAGGAAGAGATCTGTGTGGCGCAATGCTGGGTGGTCCTAGCCTCTTGGGCACAGCAGCCTCTCAAGAATCTACCCATCCTTAATCGATTAAGAAACTTTCCCCCAAAACAGACCAAAAAAGCCATTCAGTGGGTCCTGAGGGAGGGAGGAGGGAAGCAAAGTCAGACAGAGAAAGGGGCTGGATGGTAATAGAGGGCAGGGCTGATCGATCTCCCAAGGGCTTTTGAAGGGTTTCTTTTCACTGTGATGTACTTCTGCTGCAGCTGGAAAAGTGAAACTCCAAAGTGCCAGCACACAGGATCTGCTGCCACATGTGGAGTGATGAAGCCATAAAACTCAACTATAAAGTTAAATAATTTACCATAAATATCTGAGGCTCCGGGATTATTCTCTGCATTGAGCAGCCGAGACTCCGACGATCTCTGCATTCAGCGTACCGCAGATGGCAGCGGAGCCAGACAAGAGAGCCCTTGACAAGGCTCCATGGTTGTAATTACTCTTGACACAGCTGCAGTTTATTCCGACGCCTCCTTTGGTTTGGGCAGAGACAGGGGGAGAGGAGTACATACATTTGGAGAAGAAATGATTTTCACCCATTGGACAATAAAGCGTTTGAAATGTAAAGCGAGGCGGGGAGGGACACAACTTCTTGTGACACTTTCTGAAACTTGGACAGAAGGACGCGCGCTTGGCTTCCAAGGCAAAACTAAAAATAAATTCAGCCCCGTGGCAATGTTAATAGAATACTGAGCAGCTACAACAATCTAGCAATTGCTCCTGTTCTCACTGACAGTTAGTGGGAAACATCTGCACCTTTTGCATCCTCCAAAGATCTGCATTCTTGAAAGGAAAACTGAAGTTCCTTACAAGAGGGTTAGTGCGGAACTCTTCCCGGCAGGCAGCTGCTAAGGCAGAGTCCATTGGGGGCTGCTCCTATCATGGACCTAGATTCTCTTGGTTTTCTTCATAGCCTAAGACCAACAGAATTGTGAAAGTCCTCCAATCTATTTGCTTTAAGGAGTCTCCTTTTGTTCAAGGGTGCAATATGAGAGCCAATGTGGTACAGGAGTTAAGACTGGTGTTGGACTGGGAGTGAGACCAGAGTTCAAATCCCTGCTCTGCCATAAATGGAGCTCACTGGGTGACCTCGGGCAAGTCACTGCTTCTGAGCCTTACCTACCCCACAGGGTTGTTGTGAGGAGGGTAATAACAGTGTACATCACCTTTAGTACCCCGAAGAAAAAGGTGAGATAGAAAGGCATAAAGTAATAAATGAAAACAATATTTTCTAAAATGTATTTATTTCAGATATAGGTCTGGTTTGTATGTAATGCAAGGCCAAACTATGGCTTAGCATGAACTAGCCAGCATGTGGGTACAGATGTTTTGCTCCTTCCTTAGTCCTGTGGCCAGGGGCAAAGGAAGGGGGTGCAGTGGGTGTGGGCCGCCCCAGGTGTCACCACTGAGGGGGTGGGTGACAAAATGGCAGGCGGCACTCACCACAGGGCCTGCAGTGCACCTGAGCCATGGTCTCTCCCCAAACAGCCCGCTGCCTCCCCCTCAGTTGTAGGGCAGCTGAGTAGGAGGAGGCAGGCGGACTCCTTTGGAGGCCCCACGGAGTGTCCTGCCCCGGCTTGCCCCACCCCCGCAGGTGGGCGGCCCCGCCCCCAGGCACAGGGCATGCGTGCTGTCCCAGGTGCCCAATCGGCTTGCTCCGCCACTGCCTGTGGCTGCACTACCCAGAGCTATGCCATGGTTTGGTTTGGCTTACTGTTACATCTGAGCCTGAGCTGGGGGGTTTGTCTCCCTCTGAACATGTAATGAAATGCAGGAAAGCAAACTGGGCCACAGAATACATAATCATGTTCTCTGTGAAGCTCAGATGTTGAAATTTACTATTTTGAATAATTAGGCAGCAACTGAATTATGACAGTGAGAGCTGTTTGACAGTGGAATGGGCTCCCTCAGAAGGTGGTGGATTCACTTTCATTGGAGGTTTTTCAAGAGAGGTTGGCCGGCCATCTGCCAGGGATTCTTCAGCTGTGATTCCTGCATTGCAGGGTTGTTGGACCAGATGACCCTTGGGGTCCCTTCCAACTCTACAGTTTTATGATTCCATGATCCTATGAACTACAGGCCTGGCTACCTTTTTTTTTAGTAGTGGCTGGTGGGCCACGGAGACAGAGCCAAGTGGGTTTGGAAAGGGCTGACCCAGACGGAAGACTATCAGAGATGCTGAAGGAAGTCCAAACAAGGATATATGTATAATAAATTGTGAGGTATGTCTTTAAAATTTTTGTATGCTAAAAATTAATAAAAAATATTATTTTAAAAAATTGGAAAGGGCTGACCCAAGACATTTTGGCGCCTGAGGCCAGAGCCAGACCTATTGGGGGGGGAGGCTAGCCAGATATTTTGCCCTGGGTGAAGCCTCCAGAGGGGCACCACTGAGGCTCCCAGCCTGTGTGTGTGTTGACCCGGGTGAAATAAAGCCTAGTTTCATCCCTGCCTAAGGAGAACCACAAAAGTGTGTGTCCCCCAGCCCAGGAAGAAGGGATGAGGAAAGATTTACAACCGTTACAAGGGGTGAATAAGGATCTACATCAGGATGAAGGCAGGAGTGAAGATCTATATTGGGAACATTTAACACAACGCGGGACGCGGGTGGCGCTGTGGGTAAAACCTCAGCGCCTAGGACTTGCCGATCGCATGGTCGGCGGTTCGAATCCCCGTGGCGGGGTGAGCTCCCGTCGTATGGTCCCAGCTCCTGCCCACCTAGCAGTTCGAAAGCACCCTTAAGTGCAAGTAGATAAATAGGTACCGCTTTATAGCGGGAAGGTAAACGGCGTTTCCATGTGCTGCTCTGGTGCCGGTTCGCCAGAGCAGCTTCGTCACGCTGGCCACGTGACCCAGAAGTGTCTGCGGACAGCGCTGGCTCGCGGCCTCTAGAGTGAGATGAGCGCACAACCCTAGAGTCTGTCAAGACTGGCCTGTACGGGCAGGGGTACCTTTACCTTTACCTTTAACACAACACCAAAGAGTAGTAAGAGGCCAGGCTAACCACAACCATTTTAACAAGGTTTGGTTTCCTGTTATTAGCTATGTAATTAGACGCTGTAACAGTACCAGACACCCTGATCCCCCACCCCACCCCCATCACTCGGCCTACCTAGGGTGGAACCATAGGCACCAACTTGCACAAAATATTGGGGGGCTGCCCCCCCCCCGCAAATACTTCTCCACCCTCCCTACCCTTCTGTGGAGCACAAGTTCCTTGGCTGTGCATAACTGGGCACAGACCTCCCCTGCCTCCCCACTCACTCGCCTCTCGCACCCCACCAGCATGCAAGAAATTTCTGCCCATTTGCCTGCTTGCCTGCCACCCGCCTCCATCCCCCAGCCCCACCTGCTCACCTCTCCTACTGGTCGGCCTGCCCACCTGCCTCTCCCCATCTGCCCTGGCTCAAACACTGAAAAGCCAGTGAAAAGAGAGCTGCACCCATCTTGGGTGGGGGGTGGCTGCCCAAGGGAGGGAGAGATGGAGGTAGGGAGGCACTAACATGCAGAAGATATTGGGGGACCTGTCCCCCCCATTTTTATTGGGGCGCCCAAGGGACCATGTTCTGGATCCCTGATGCCTTAGTACTGCAGCTGGGGCTTGTATGCACTGTACTGTTTTCACTCAGTTTGTTTTGTGTGGTTGCAATCTGATCGTACCACAAAGTTTTATTGTTACTGTTTTTGCATTGTTGTAAAATCTGTTGCCAGCCACCTGTTTGCAGTATCTGAACAATATTGAGCCCTCATCTGCTCGCACCCATATTCATTAAGATTGTGTGATTGTTCTGTATACTAGGCACGCCGCTAAAAGGTTTATTTTAAATATGTGCTTAATAATCCCCTGCTTTTTAAATGTGCAATAACAATCTATTACATTCTAATTAAGTTCTTATTTGAGTCATTTAATTAAGAAAGGGACTATAGCAAGTACCAAAACACTTTGCCTTTCTAGTCTCCAGGATCCACGGTTTCTCACACAGAAATTAACACTCACTGCAAACACCTCATTTGCCTGCCTGTTTAATCAGTTCGTGCATGTTTTTTGGAGGGTGTTACTGGGTGATGAATGGTAGTGCCTAGTGATACTGGTCTGGTTCACACCTCACTTTAAATCATAGATAAACTAAATCATAGTTTAAAGGCAAACATGCAGGGTGCTTCTCTGTGTTGCTGAAATAGCAGATACTGTGCTCTTTTCCCAATAGCTAAGGCATGGTCTGGCTTAGAACCACAGCCCATGCATTTTTCCTCTCCAGATAAACCATGGTTTGCTTGAAGAGAAACAAACCATGAGCACAGATTCAGATGCAAGGCTGCTTTTATATTACTTATTACTACATTTTTAATTATTTTTATTTATTTATGTATCATAGTTATATCCCACCTTTTTCTCCAAGGAGCTCAAGGTGACAAACACATTTCTCCCCCTCCTCTTTTAATCCCCACAACAACCCTGTGAGGTGGGATAGGCTAAGAGGCCATGACTGGCCCAAGGTCACCTAGTAAGCTTTATGGCTGAGCAGGTCCTGGTCCGACATGCTAACTGCCACACCACACTGGATCTCACCTTTATAACCCACCTTTCATCCAAGGTGGGATATTTGGTTTCACCCTCCTTCCCATTTCTATCCTCAATGGCAACCCTGTGAGCACTGGCAGAGGAAGAGGGGTGCGGAAGGAGTGAACCACCCCTGGCAGCGCAATCCCAGTGGGGTGCCATCGCGGCTGCCCCCCTCCTGTGCTGGGTGCCATGCCCCCATAGGCAGCATGCCACACCCCCAGGATGTGCGCCATGCCCCCGGGATGCATGCCAAACATGCCCCCACCTGCTCTCCACCCCCCGGTGCTGGAGCATGAAGCTCTGCAACTGCCTGTGAGGTAAGTTAAGCTGAGAGACAGAGAGACTGGCCCAAGGTCACACGCAAAGTTGGGATTTGAATCCTTGTCTTTGGAGAAAAACAAACCACTGGCCTAGGTTCAGGTGTGATGCTAAGGCAGACCATGCTGGCAACAAAGCAGCAGCAGGACTGGGGGAGGAGCAGCCTGCCTGTGATTTCAGCAGCAGGCACTAGCGCCTTGAAACCATACCTAGGGTTTGATCTCTTGTCATTGTTGTTGTTGAAGATTATTAAATTATTATGCTGCCCTTCATCTGTAGATCTCAGGGCAGTTCACAGGATAAAAATACAAGATAAAAACACAAAATACATAATAAAAACAAAAACAAAGCAATACTCCCCCCCCCCCAGCCTCCCATAAACAAATTTAAAAGGATACAGGATGTTGATCAGCCCAAGGCCTGGTTGAACAAGGCCAGAAACCCGGGGAGGCAAGTGGGGACTGATCTTCTGCCACACTAACTGAAGGTGTGTGGTGACATTTATACAAGGAAAAGCATTTAACTTGTGCAGTGACTGAAACAGGAAAAGATCCCAGAGCTGAAGCTGCAGGTGCAAATTCAGTCTTAAGCATCATCCAAGAATAGGGTTAAACATAAGCAAGGGTCATCCCACACATGGGCGTAGCCAAAGGGGGGGCATGGGGGCAGCTGCCCCCTCTCAGATCAAGTAAATCAATAAAAATACTTCACTAACTGAAGTTCTGCACCCCCCTAACCTAAATCCTGGCTGTGCCCATGATCCCATATCCTGATCCCTCAGCGTCTCAAAAGTGTCCCCCACCACAGACACACACAATGACACCGTTTTTTGTGTGTGTGTGTTTCAAAGATGCCTCCAAAAGTCATTGTCACCAGAAGCCGAACAGACGCCAGCAATGGGCTGTTAAATGCTGCAACACGGAGCCCACTCTGATAAATTGAAGTAATTGAAGAAAAATGCAAAACAGTCTGCAAATTGGTCAGACAGGAGACTAAAAGCTTCTCAAATCTGAGTGCTCACCTCTCAGCAGCACCTTCTCAAATGATTCTACCCATAATTTACAAGCTCTCCTCCCCCACCCCTCTTTTCCCTCTACAGGTAGTTTTTAAAGGGCATTCTATTATTACGATGTGTGACATGCACAGTTGTGTCTGGGAAACAGCTGTGGAACTGTAATGCTAACAAACAATTTCACAGAAAACTCAGTTTGCAGAACAGGGAAATGTGACATGCAGCGGGGTCCAGGGCACTGTCCTCCGGTTCTCTCACTTGCCAATCAAGGCAAAAAAATAAAAATGGAAAGAGGCAGAACATAAGAAGAGCCTGCTGCATCAGGCCAGTGGCCCATCTAGTCCGGCATCCTCTTCTCACAGTGGCCAACTGGATGCCTGTGCAAAGCTTGCAAGCAGGACACAAGCACAAGAGCCACCTCCCCTGCTGTGGTTTCCATCAACTGGTATTCAAAAGCACTGCTGCCTCCAACTGTGGAAGATCATAATGGCTAGTAGTCATTGATGGCATTGTTCTACTCCATGAATTTGTCCAATCTTATTTAAAGCCATCCAAGTTGGTGGCCATCACTGCCTCCTGTGGCAGCGAGTTCCATAGTTTATCTGTGCACCTGCGGGAAGAAGGACTTTCTCTTATCTGCACTAAATCTTTCAACATTCAGCTTCATTGGACAATTAAGTACTTAATTCATTCCGGAGGTCCGTACTTAACCTGAAACTGTTCTTAACCTGAAACACCACTTTAGCTAATGGGGCCTCCTGCTGCTGCCGCACCGCCAGAGCACGATTTCTGTTCTCATCCTGAAGCAAAGTTCTTAACCTGAAGCACTATTTCTGGTTTAGCGGAGTCTGTAACCTGAAGTGTATGTAACCTGAAGCGTATGTAACCCGAGGTACCACTGTATTAGAGCATGTGCAGAAAAGTTTCTTGAGCACTCCTTGGCCTAGTGCCCATCTAGAACCACCTTGTGTGGCAAATCAGCTGGCCAGTTTTAGGGGACATGGTGCAGGCAAGAGGCAAACCAATGTGACCTTACACCCCCTCCTTCTGGTGTGGGCTAGAGCAGGCTTCTGACACTTCCTCCCAGGCTGTCTTCCGGGTCACGGTTACTCAGGCAGGAGTAGGCTCTCCTGAATACAACAGGTGTTTTGCACCTGAGAGTTGGTGGCGGTATAGAGGTTACAGTGCTCTAAAAGGACCTGGGAGACCAGGGTTCAAATCCCCACTCAGCTCACCGGGTGACCTTGGGCCAGTCACTGCCTCTCAGCCAAACCTATCTCACAGGGTTGTGAGGATAAAATGGGGGTGAAATCTGTAGGCCACCCAGAGGCCCTTGGAGGAAAGGTGGAATGTAAATATATACTTTTTTAAAATGCTTACAATTGCACTCTGACAGTCTAGAATGGCTGTGTGGAAAACCAGCAGTAAATGGAAGATGTCAGAGAACAAGAATGAATTCTTGTCTCTCCAGGCAAACCAGGAATCGTATCTAAAGGCTATTTTATTAAGATGCAGTTACTACACAAACACTTTCAAACGGAAATAAGAGAGAGAGAGAGATACTTACTCACTCCACATTGCCTCTAAGCTAAGATTGTAAGTTTGTTTAAATATTTATATGCCACATTCTCTGACATTCAAAGGTACTTGAAGCAACTTAACAAGAAGAAAAGCACAGAAGTAGCGAGGAAAAGCAAAGTCCAGATTTGTGGCCTCAGGTTCAGCTAGCATTTTCAGCAGGAGAGCAATTGCACAGTCAGAACTCAAGGCACTTATCCCAAGGACCAGATGAGGCATCTTAAAAGTAAAGTCCCATTCAAAATAACCGAATGCACAGAAATAGCATGGGGGACACCTGGCTTCACTATGGCTCTTAGTAAGCCACAAGCTTAACATGAGTCAACTGTGTGATGCAGCAGCAAAAATCACTAATGCAATTCTAAGCTACAGCAACAGAAGTGTATTGTCCAGATCAAACAAAGTAATAGTACTTCTCTATTCTGCCTTGGTTGAATTGATGCTTTTGAATTATGGTGCTGGAGGAGACTCTTGAGAGTTCCATGGACTGCAAGAAGATCAAACCTATCCTTTCTGAAGGAAATCAGCCCTGAGTGCTCACTGGAAGGACAGATCCTGATGCTGAGGCTCCAGTAGTTTGGCCACCTCATGAGAAGAGAAGACTCCCTGGAAAAGACCCTGATGTTGAGGAAGATTGAGGGCACAAGGAGAAGGGGACAACAGAGGACAAGATGGTTGGACAGTGTTCTCGAAGCTTCTAAAATGAGTTTGACCAAACTGCAGGAGGCAGTGGAAGACAGGAGTGCTTGGCGTGTTCTGGTCCATGGAGTCATGAAGAGTCGGAAACAACTAAACGACTAAACAATAACATTCTGCCTTGGTCAGACCTCATTTGGAGTACTGGGCACCACAGTTTTTAAACAACATTGACAAACTGGAACATATACAGATGAGGGTGGCCAAGATGATCAAGGGTCTGGAAACCTAGCCTGACGAGGAACAGTTGAGGGAGTTGGGTATGTTTAGACTGAGAGGTGATTCAGATATCTGAAGGTCTGTCACATGGAAGATAGAAGATGGAGAAAGCTTGTTTTCTGATGCGCCAGAGGGCCGGGTCTGAACCAATGGATTCAAATGACAACGATGAAGATTCCAGCTAAACATTAGGAAGAACTTTCTGATGGTAAGAGCTGTTCAACACCTCAGAATGTGATGGACTCTCCTTCATTGGTGGTGTCTAAGCAGAAGTTGGATGGCCATCTGTCAGGGATGCTTGAGTTTTGATTCCTGCCTTTCAGGGGGTTGGACTAGATGACCCTTTGTTTCCCTTCCAATTCTACAACTCTATTGCTCTAAAACCCCACACTGCAGCAGGGAAGGGCCCTGTGTCAGCCAATCCAAGTTCCTCCTCAACACTTGGGACTTCTCTGAGTCAATTTCCTTAGGCTTCAAGGGCTCAACAATATAGGCAACCATAAATCAGCTGGGTGCAAAACCTGATGGGAGTTTGAGTTCCAAAACACCTGTAGAGCTACTACCATAGGTCCCTACCCTGGAGGTTGAAGGCAGCTCAGCTGCTTTCTCCTTTCCAGATTCTGTCAGCTGACATCTCAAGGTGGCTGCCTCTTGAATGTGCCAATTATTACCCAGAATGGCTGATTTCAAGAGTAATTATCCCCATTATAAATTGAATCAGATGGTTTATAACAGTCATAAAACATACAACATGGCTTTAAAAGAAAAACTTCATTGGCTCCCCTGTGGTTTACAAGTAGTTTTCTTCCAATAAAAATGCAAACACGCACTTTTGTTGGGAAATGGTCATCAATAATCCCTTCCACAGACTTGTCTTTCTTTCCCAAACAGGCAGGTCCATTTCCTTTGAGGATCACACACGTGCAAACACCAGCTCCTTGGTTTCTCCAGATCTTCTTCCAAATATGCAGATCATCACAACAATATGCAATTCCAGCTTATTCCTGGTGCAAACTGTCATCATTTATATGGAAATACGTTCCCCACAAACTCACAGAAAGGGACAGTCAGCCACACAAAAGTGACCTTAATATCACAGCAAAGGTGCGTGTCATCTCTCTCTCTCTCTCTCTCTCTCTCTCTCTCTCTCTCTGTGTGTGTGTGGTGTGGTGTATCAAACTGACAAGCAAATGTTAAATCTAGTCAAACTGTCCTCAGAAACGGCCTATCCAGAAGGCACCAGGAATGCTTTCCAGCTGCATTTGCAACAAGGCACCAATGCTTTGCGATGATTAGTGCCCCGTCTTAAATGGAAGCGACCTTTTGTGTTCTTTATAATATGAAAGAAATGCTAAGTACCTGATGCCAGCTGCAGAGGAAAGGCAAGATCACAGCACTGCAAGCCAGAGGCAAGATGGCCTTTAAGGTCAGACACTTTAAGGAGAGAATTAATGTGTTTGCAACAGACGAGAAATCTCTGTAGCCATTTCAAACAAAGCAACTTCTTGAAGGAGAACAGGCTCTCTCAAAGGCATCTGCAGCTCCAGGTTCAAGAAGAAGTTGACTGAGATTCATATCCTCATTACCAGAGGCCTGTTAGGCACCCAGCCCCATCACACAAGTTTTGAAGAACAGCCGAGAGTAAGGAAAAATCCATCCTCAACAACAGCAGCAGCAAAAGGAGAAAATTACAAGGCACCTGGTGTTGTCCTAGTTATCCATTCACAACCATGAATTGAGGGAGTGGTGTTAATTTGAGGGGTTAGTAGTATGGAATTAGGATTACAGTGGTACCTTGGTTTATGAACGCTGCAAACCCAGAAGTAGGTGTTTTGGTTTGTGAACATGTTTCGCTTCCTGTCAAGTGTGTTCCATTTGTAAATTGAGTCCCCTGCTGCTATGGGAAAGCACGCCTTGGTTTAAGAATGCTATGATTTAAGAACAGACTTCCGGAACAGATTAAGTTCGTAAACCAAGGGACCACTGTATTGGTGGGTGCTATACCACAAGAGACAAGAGCAAGGATCTTCCTCTGGAAAACTCGGGTTATGTACTCGCTAGCAACTAAAAATGCAGTATCTGTCCCCGTCCCCCCCGCATTTCAAGTAGCATTGCTGTACATGCCAAAGTCGGGGTGGGGGTGTCCTCACCCAATGAGCATTACCTGCTTGGTTTCTCAGTGTCTGTAACCCTGTCAATTCATGAAATTGTCATCTGAGCATGTGAAATAGCTATTGGTGGTGGTGGGAATTTTACATGTTAATCAATGGTTTATCATTGCCAACTGATTCCAAATGGTTTCCCTGAACTGGCAAGTGAGAGTGTCTTATTAGTGGTGTTGTTATGCCGATGCCCCTATTCCACACATGCACAAAGTTGGGCAAAGCACAGGAAGTGGCCTTGATTGCAGATTTAAGCTTGAAAGCTTGTGGGCAAGTGTGTCCAAGACAAGAGTTTCTGAAAAGGTTGCTCTGTGGGCTGGGAAGGAACTTAACACAAGTGCAGGCTTTCCCCCATGGCTCGCAGAAGCAAATGAGACACAATATCAAACATTGAGAATGGTGCGACAGAGAAAGAATGTTGCAAATTTGCACCACCAACAATGACATTTTCTTACCACATATTCTCTGATACAACAGAGCAGATTGTGAAAACACTCCATGCTTCTGAAGCCAAGCAGCTTCTTTTCTTATCATGGGTGCAGTTATGTTCAGTTTTGTCCAATGGTTATGCCCAAACCAGACTAGTAATCAAAATGGAAATTCTTGATACTCACCCTCTTTGCCAAATCCAGAGCTGGCTAACTTGTGCCCCTTCAGGTGTGGCTTGACTCCAACTTCCTTCACCCAGGCCAGTGGCCATGCTGGTTTGGGCTGCTGGCAGTTGGAGTCCAACCACATTTGGAGGGCTGCTGGTTCTCCATCCCTGGCCTAATCCCCTGAAAGGAGAACAACAGCTGAACATTTTAAGAAAGGTCTTCAGTTTGCCCTGCACCTGAACACAATGGCAGTGTGACTGGGGCACATAGCTGCTTCCTGAGTTACGCCATTGGGGTCCATCTAGCTCAGTATTGTCCAAACTGACTGGCGCTGACTCTCCAGGGTCTCAGATGGGAACATGGGGCCTTTTACATGGAAAGCAGTGGCTCTGCTCCTGAGCTACCATTGAGTAAGAGGAGAACCTGGGCCTCTTCCCTGCAGAAGGTGAGAAAAGCCACTTAAGTTCCCAAAGCAGGATTTGGATTTGGTTGGGAAACCAGAACATTGCAGGAATGTTGTTTAAAGGCGTGATGAAATGGTGGCAGAACACATCAGCCAAAACCATCATTCCCATAAGTGTTGTGTTTTTTCTCCAGCCATGTCTTAGCTGTTGTTGTTGGCAGAGAGATGGAAAGAGAGAGAGGGGACATTTGGGATGAGGAAAAGAGCAGCAGCAACAACAACAACAACATATTCCTGGAGTAAAAGGAAGATTTAATTAGGTTGTGAGTCGCCTCCAAAAAAAGAGTACTAAAATTAAATGTGAATTCATAATGGACAGTATTATGGGTAATGAGATGCAAATTGGGCTGGGTTACAGCTTTTAGTGTGCAATTTGCTTTCCCTCTAATTGGGAGAAATGGATCTGGCCCCAGAAGCCAGGTACTCAAAATGTAAAACAGCCTCATAGCAAGGAAAGGAGATGCTGCCACTCCAAAACCAAATAGCCAGAGCGACATGAATATTTCAATATGACAAAACAGAGCAAACACTAACTTTCTTTTAGCTGAACCTTCAGCCAAGTAAAGCAGGCAACACACTCCAGTGCTGTGTGAACAGTGGACGAGGGTCCATCTAACATGGGGATCTGTTGGGAACAAAGCTGTCCAAGACTGTTTCCATTTGGGAATGTTTAACTTAGATCCTTCCTTCGTAGGACAAGTCTGCAGCTACAATCAGAAGGCTCAGGAACACAATGAACTCCCCAAACCACACCTAGCATCTGTTTCGGGGTCAGATAAGTCACTGCAAGCGGTCATTGCCCCGCATATTGTGCAGTTTAAAGTGAGCACTAGTCTTGCTGCGAGGCTCAGATATTCTTGGATCCTTCAACATTTATTGAGCCACTGAAGTGGCAATTCTGGGAGCAGGCCCATGCAGCCTGGGGGGAGGAGACAGCAGCGTATGCTTGCCCCAGGCCTTGGAGGGCTAAGCTGACCAGGGGTCCTGCCAGGAGCCTGCTGGACTTACACTGTTGTGCCAAGTACAAGACTCCCACCCCGGGCCTCAGACAAGCTCTGCATGGGTCTTTCTGGGGGTAAAACCTACTGAGCTCAATGAGATTGACTCTTAAGTAAGCATGCACAGGGATTACACTATGAATTTTGTTTATTTCTATGAGTTGATTTATGGCCAGTAACTCTATTTTCAGTAAGTGTACACTTGTTTCTTTAATGCCACCTTGCAAAACTTTTCTAGAAAATATCTCTTTCCTCCCGTTAGCAATCAATGGGGGATTTAAGAGAGTTGCACTGTCCATGCAGGAACAAACTGTCAAAATCCAGTTCATGCACCACATAGTTAAAGTATGGAACTCACTTCCACAGGAGGCAGTGATGGCAACAAATGTGAATGGCTTTAAAAGAAGACTAGACAAATTCATGGGGAATAAGGCTGTCAATGACTCCTATCCATGATGGCAATATACAATCTCCAGTGTCAGATGCAGCAATGCTCCTGAATACTAGTTACTGCAGACCATAGGAGGAGAGAGTGCTCTTGTGCTCAGGTCCTGCTTGGGAGGTTCTCACTGAGGTCTCTGGCTGACCATGGCGAGAACAAGATGCTGGGCTAGATGGGGGCCCATGCCTGACCAGGCAGCCTCTTCTTACAGCCTTATGTTATGTTCTTAATGGGAAGAGTCACATTAAGAATTGTGCTGAAAATCACACAAGGTTTGGGATGTCCTCCAGAAACATGCTTGCACCCCATGCTTTTCCCCCAGTGGCCACTGAGCCTGGCACACCTAAGCGTTTTGCCTCCTCAAAAGGCAAGCTCCAAGTTTTACATAAGCCTTAACATCATCAAGCCACAAAGAGCAGGACATATTTAACAGTGGACACACTCTTTGTATTAAGGGGACTTTGGAACACAGCAGTGCCTGCGAATATCCTGGTCAGCCAGGGAAGCAGTGGCAGCCATGAAGTTCACTGTGTGACCTTGGGTCACTCCCTGTCACTCAGCCTAACCTACCTCATAAGGTTGCTGTGGGGATTAAATGGGGAGAGGGAGAGGTATGCCACCTTGAGCTCCTTGAAGGAAAGATGGAATATGAGTGTAATAAACACACAAGAAAGAGAGAGATGGAAGAACTCGGGTGCTTTCTCTTTGCTTTAAGAGAAATAATTAAAAACAAAGGTTGTCAACCATTTTAAACATTAAAAAATGGGGTAAGATCTTGCCATTTAATGTACTAAGCCAGCCCCTCTTTTTGAGGACACCAGAGTCACCTTTTATTTTTATTTCCTGGCACAGCAGGAAGAACGAAACAGCCTCCCCAAAAGAAGGAACAGCAGAAAGAAAGTCGCCTTTCGTCTCAGACCCCATCAATTAAAACTTGTTCCCACCAATCAATTCAACCTTTAATTCATCCTTTAAACAACTGCATACCAACCTCAGCCCTGCAAACAACAAGGCCTAAGGGGCATGTACACTGTGGGCTTTGTCTTTATGTGCCTTGGACAAAAGACCTTGGAAGAGGAAAAGAAAGAGTAGTGGGGAACATGGAAAACTCCAAGTCATTCTTAGCAAAATATCCTCAGGACACTGGAGAGAGAGCTGAAATCACAGCCTGGATTTATTCCTTTGGCACTGATCGATTACTTGAAAGCATTAGGTAGATAAAGAAATTGATTATTCAATAAATCACTGCATGCCCCATGAAAGCAGAGGGTATTTTTTTAAATAGGCAGGGGCCAGAGAAATACAAATCTGTTGTGGGCAGGTAAGAAACTCTCCAGCATGGAAGGTGAACAGTGGCCCATCACTTCCCACATGTGTAAAGAGGGAGCCTTAATTTCGAATCTTAACACATCTTAACAAGTAACCTTGAAGAAGCTACAATTGGAAAGGGAGAGAGAGAGAGAGAGAGAGAGAGAGAGAGAGAGAGAGAGAGAAGTGCTTTGCATGTTCACTTGAGTGCTAACCCCCAGAAAGACATGTGGGCCACACTGGGTGACCTCAGTCAGAAATTCTTAAATAAAGGGCTTTGAATAAAAGCCCAGATTTCTGCCAGAGAATTGCTGTTCCTTGATACGTGGCTAATTGTCGGGGGGGCGGGGTTGCAAGTGGTGGGAATTTGCCCCCATCTCAGAAACTTGGGAACAGGCACCTTCCACATGTACACACCTAGAACAATTTTTAAAAATCTAATTAAAGTAGATATGAGATAGCTACGGACAACTCTTGTACTACCCTTATTGCTACCCAGCTTACAGCCAGCTGAGCCCCAGATCTTTTCATCCCCCTGGCCTCTCCATCTCCTGGTTTTGCACTTTTTTAAAAATGAGGTGGATGAAGTTATGAATGCGCTACTGTAGAGATTCCACCCATGTCCTTTGCCCAGCGAGAGCCAGGACAGAAGCCTCTAGAGAGTGATGCCCTGCATGCTACTGAGTAAGAAAAAAGGCCACAGGGGAAAGCATTGGGGCACAAATCCAAGCCAAGTCAAAGCTCACAGGTAGGATACTAGCATAGGAGACAACTCCCAGGGGCCAAAAAATATTTGAAGGGGCCGGGCCACCCCAAAGTTGATAGGTATTCCCATTCAAATGGTGTGTTTGCACTGCGTCACGTGATCAATTATGTGGGGCGGGACTTACCTGGGCCCCGAAAATATTTTATTCAATTTGGCACCCCTGAATACTAGGGCGGGGGGGGGGGGAGCCCTGCAGCAGCTGTATCACCACCAAGATTTGCATCCTGTTCTCACAGTGGTCATCCAATGTGCAGGATCTGAGCACCTGGCATCACCTGAGATTCCCAGCAACCAGTATTACTGCTTCCAACAGTGAAGGTTGGACATAGCAATGGTAGCTAGCAGCCTCTGAGAATCCTATCTTCTCACTAATTTTTCTCATCCTCTTTTGAAATCATCCAAGTTGGTGGCCATCATGATAGCTTGTGGGGGGCCAACTCCATAGTTTAGCTGTGTGAACAAGTCCTTTCTTTTACCTGTCCTGAACCTCCTAACTTTCAGCTTCCTTGGATGACCCCACTGAGTTCTAGCATTATGAGCGAGGCCTATCCACTTTCGCTAGCAAATGCTAGAGGAATGAATGAATAAATGATAGGGGAGGCAATTCTACCAGGAGCATCTACAGAGGAAATCTCTTGCCAAGGGACATGACTTCCTGGGGGACTGTCTTTGATTTTACTCAGAGTAACAGCAATTCATATTATATGCTGAAGCTGCAGGCCTGGCCTTGCTTGCCTTGCTGGCTCCAGTAATGGCAGAAAGCATCTACAAAGCTGCAGCAGCGGTGACTCTGGCCTGGGACTCAGGGCCCCGGTCTCTTGTCTCTGAGCCACAGGGCTTTTTCCAACTTCCCTGTTGAGCTCAAGTTCCTCAGTTGCACTTTTCAACTTCCCAAGAGAAGCCTAAGAAACCAGGGCTGACAATATCCCCTGCAATGGGTCACCAAGACCTGGTATGCCAACGGTTTCATTTATTTATCTGAAGTGCTAAAATCTCCTAGCTTTCAACTCAAAGCAGTAATCAGAGAGGGGCAACACTACCCCCTATATTTAGAACACTCTGTTGTGTTTTCATCAGCTTCAGATGCAGAAAGTCATGACTTTTTTATGTAATGCATCTGAAATATTCTACAGACGCTGGAAGAACCTGTCTGCCTCCCTCCCTCCCAGTCTCCCCAACATCCCCTTCTCAACCCTGTGCTCACATGTTCTCTGCTGCCCCCATTTTGCTTCTCTCATCCAAATCTGCTTCTAGACCTCTTCCTACCCAGCTGTTCCCAAGGGGCAGCCACATCCTCCTTTATCCATCATAAAAAAGACAACTACTTCTGCAAAGCCCGTCCCGACACCCAGTGTCCTGCCTGTTTGCTGTGGATTGTAACCCTTCCTTTGTGGCAGCAGAGACTGAGTGGCCCCTAGAGTCCTCAGCACAAAACAAAATAGCAGCAGCATGGAATGGCATTGCTGTGGTTGCACATGTACCATCTTCCCCCTGAAGCAGTCCACTGGGCTCATCCTGGGGGCAGAATTAGGGCCAGAGTCACATCTGCAGGCCTGGAAGATTAAGGCATGTGCAGGGTGAAAAGTACAGTTAATGCACCTCTAGGCCTGCAGATACAGTGGTACCTCAGGTTAAGTACTTAATTCCGGAGGTCTGTTCTTAACCTGAAACTGTTCTTAACCTGAAGCACCACTTTAGCTAATGGGGCCTCCTGCTGCTGCCGCACCACCAGAGCACGATTTCTGTTCTCATCCTGAAGCAAAGTTCTTAACCCGAGGTACTATTTCTGGATTAGCAGAGTCTGTAACCTGAAGTGTATGTAACCTGAAGCGTATGTAACCCAAGGTACCACTGTATGCCACACTTTTGTAATCTCCCCTCATCCAAGTGGAGAAGCAAGCAGTACAGCATCTTTCAAACTGGGAGGAGGCATGTTTCCTGAGTGCAAGGGGGAATGACAGGCTTCGGGGAGGACAGATCAGCCTATTTTTGTTTCATGGCAGTTTTGCACAGACTAAGGTCTTAGATCTGTTCTGTACCACTTTTGCAAATTTTTAAAAATGCTCGTTTTATATGGATTTTATCCTCATACTTTGAGGTTTTTTCTATAATCAAGGGGCATATAAATTTTATGAAATAAAATGAATACCGGTAAATACTTCCACTGATGTATTTCATTATGCTCTTCAATGCATTTGCCCTTCCAAAAAACATTCTGTTTATACACTTCTATATAAAACATGCATTCCCCCCTCCTTTTGGAAGCAAAATTGCATTGCAAAATTCAGAGAAATGCACAATCCAGTTGATACCTATATCCTACATAAGGGTGGGGCCAGCAATTCAGCCCTCTTGCACAGAGAAGGTCTTTTCTACTCCCCCCACCCCCGCACTGCCATTCAATGATTTACAGCTGCTTCTATATTCCTGATAGGGCACAGCAAAAACAAAAACCCAGAAACCATTTGCCAACCCGAAGGCGGGGGTATGGTGGGGAGGAAATACTCTGAACATAAAATGCAGTTTTGCATTTTTTAAAAAATCACTTAAATAATAGCACCGTCGCAACTAGAGGAATAAAATGGAGCTGGTGGCTGCTGCCCTTATGCTCAACAAATTTACTTGGGAATAAGCTCTGTTTGGTTGTACAAAAGGACAATATATAAATATCTATATTTAAGTGGAAGTAATAAAAAGGGGGCCTCCTACTGCAGTGCCTGGAAACATTACATAAGCCCACTTCCTCCAAGAAGCTCCTCCGGCATGGCCAGGTGGTGGGATTTAAAATAACTCCCACGACTGCTTTCCCAAGTACTCTAAATTCACTGCAGAATAGTAGCAGGCGAGTCTGATGCCAGGTCCCAGCAGACCTCCCTAACTCAGCTAAGCTCGTGGCTTATTCCATATTTTATTTACTGTTTTATTGCAAGAGACAAAAGATGACAGCCGTCTATTTATTAAGCGGGAAAACACACAGCCTACATCGGGCATTTCTTTTTGCATCATGTTCCATTTTGGGTGCTTTCAAAACAGGCTGCTTTGGCCCTCTCTCAAACCTGTTGCTTTGAAATTCCCCCCGCCATATATTGGGTCCCCAATGTTCAGCCACAGGGGCTTTACCTGGTGCACAGAGCAGCATCCCCACCCCTCCACCTCTTTGAAAACAGCCTCAGAAGAAGCCCATAGAAGCCCAGATAACTGGTGCTGCAGCAGAGTGGCTTGGCTGCAGAGCACAGCCCATGACACTATCTCCAGTTTGCAAAGATACCCACAGACCCCCAAAGCCCATAGCTTTTTTGCAACTCTGGGATAAGGGAGGAAAGCAGCCTCTTTTATTTCCAGAGCAACAGGGAACTCAAGCGGCCCTGAGTGGCAGCTGCCCACTGCTATTCCCAAGAGGGATTTGGTCTCTGTGAAAGTTGTGTTGATGACAGCAGGATCTGGGAATGAAGAGAGCCCCACAGGCAATAAAGTCCCACCCTACAGGAAGCTCCAAAACGTGTTATTTATAAAACATATTTGTAGCAACTTTCAGCTCAAAAAAGAACCTGCGAGATGGCTTACAACAATGGGATAGATACCCAGTTAAAAAGAGCATTCAAAGCCCAGAGCCAAACAAAATAAGCCCCGTAACAAGACAAAATTTACATACACGAAAAAAACTGGAACAAAAATGTATCCATCCCCTGCCTAAAAGACAACAAAGAATGGGTCAATCTAAGCACCCTGGGGTGGGGCACAGTGGTGGTGGGAGTTGTTTAATTCTGATAAAGTTAAAGGTAAAGGGTCCAGTTGTGACCAACTCTGGGGTTGTGGCGCTCATCTCGCTTTATTGGCCGAGGGAGCCAGCGTACAGCTTCCGGGTCATGTGGCCAGCATGACTAAGCTGCTTCTAGTGAACCAGAGCAGCGCACAGAAACAATTCTGGTACTGCCACCCAAAAAGCCCTACCCCAACCACTGCCCTTGAAGGATAGCTCTGTTGGTAGAGCATGAGACTCTTAATCTCAGGGCCAATGGTTCGAACCCCACATTGAGCAAAAGATTCCTGCATTGCAGGGGGTTGGACTGGATGATCCTTGTGGTCCCTTCCAACTCTATGATTCAATGATGCACAACAAGCCTCAGATGACCACAGCTGAGAGGCAAGTTCATGTGGGAAGTGAAGAGGCAGCCCAAAACCCTCAGTTGGGTGACTGATTAACCACATTCTGATTTTCATTACTGTTAATTTTATGTTAGAAAAACAGGCTCCTGGATCTCAGGGTTTCAGATAACTCTTTGGTAACCATTCAGACCCAATCTCTAGCTGCCAACCTCTCAATAGCCTGACTGTTCAAAGTTTATCCCTGTCCAGACCTGAAGCCTGAGGTCTCCACAGAGAAGGAGCATGAGGAGCAGAACCCTCCAGCAGATCTCTAAACCCAGTGATGCTGAGGAACCATCAGACCTGGACATTCTTGACACCAGCTGCCTGGATTAAATAGTGATCCCTCCAAACCAGGATTGCAAGCATGGATCAGGTATGACTGTGGAAGGTCAGGAGAAGCATGGCCAGATTTATAATGGTGCAAATGGTACAATTGCACCAGGTACAATTATAATGGCCCATGCCTACAAGGGGGCCTAGACTCTTGAGCTTTCGGGGTGGGGGGGAACCTCTCCCCATACTAGAAGGAAAGCTATGAAGCAAAATGTGCAGGCACCCCCCTAAGCAATTTGGGTGAGATAAGCCAGTCTGGCTGTTCCTGTTGGGTTTTTATGAGTAAAGTCAGAACTATGATTAATGAATGAGATATTTGGACACCAGGCTATAGGAATTCCTGTGGTCCTAAAGAGCTACTGCTTTCCTCTCTCCTACAAAATTAAAAGAGGGAAAAAATAAAAGTAAATAAATAATCTGCAAAATGTGCAACATGTGAGCTGTACCTAGTTTCTCTCACCAGTGATATTATTATTCTTTTTTATCAGTAAGGAAAAGAGGGGAAACATTTGTTTGGGGGTGGAAACACATGAAAACAAAGGCAGTTGCCAGTGGCATGGAAGCACATTAAAACCTTTTGCCAACAGGATAATGATGATGATTACGATGATGACTGCAAAAGTATCATGGAGAAGTGTGACATTATGCAATTCCTATTTAAGCATATCCTGTGGACACTCTGCTCTTTTGGGTTTCCCTGCCTGTCTCTCCAAGGATGCACCAGAAATCCTGCTGGCTCAGTAGACTCCAGATGGTGAAAGAGGGTGGAAGTTCACCACACCCCTTAAAAGCAACAAGAAGCATCATGCAGCAACTGCAAAGGGAATCTGGCAGGTAAAAGTAGGAGGGTGGAAATCAGGACACATGTTAAGCGTCCTCAAAGCACAGCGCCCTCTGCTGACCATCCACACCTGAAGCACCAGCTGCCATTCAAACACCTGCTGTGGTGTCTGCAACAGATCGACCCCCTCTCATTTGACATTATTAACACAACGGGAGCTTAAGAGCTGTCATGTGAAAAGGGCAAGAGTCACCCTGCCAGGTGGGCAACAGAAGGATTTTGTCAAATCAAGGAGAGTTAATATAGAACCACATCCTCGGGAGCAAAACGCACACACAACAAATGCAAATGAATTCAAGGCGCAAAGTGAAAGAGCAATATGGTTTTCCTGTTGTATGAAAAACAGGATAAGTTTGCCAGAAGATTAGAAATGACGTCTGCATCTGTGCAAAGAAACAGTCCTGGGTCTTTCTGCTCTCCTTACAAATGCAACAGCCAGTTTATGGCGTTTGAGTTGGGCATGAAGCACATTTGGAAAAAGCAGCCAAAGCATTAATGTCTTTCATTTTTATCAGTCCATGCAAGTGTGTCCTCTAACACATTTTCATCACTTGGGGTGGGTTGCACTTGCAACAATTAAATTTTAGGACCACCCTAACGATATCACAGCCCACGACACAATAGAGGGTGGCCGACAGAGAAAGCCGCCTGAATCTCCCACTGCACTCCTGACTCTGAGCTTCGCAAGCCCTACGTCAACCACAGCCCTGTTTCCTGCACTGCTGCCAAACCTTAATATCCACGTAGATGGTTCTCAAGAGAGCAGGGATTAAGTAATTAGATTTGCCTGCCACAAAGAAGCAACAATGACACTCTCGCTCGAAATTCATCTTACAGTTTACACCCCAGCAGCCTCATTCTCACCTCACAGAAATCACCAAATGACTGTGTGACCTGAAATTAAAAACCTATTTTGGAATCAGGTTTGAGAAGAAGAAAAAAAGGGGGGAGGCAATTTTGGAACTATCTCCCCCCCCCCCCCCAAGAATTAGCCATTCTCGTTTCTTATGAAAATAGAGTGTTTCAAAAACATGATATGAAATCAATCCTCAAAAAAAGCCTCAACAGGAGAAGGGGAGATGGAGGGTGCAGTTTCTGCTTCTGCAAAGGGGACAGATGGCTTCCATCCTCACTCCACACCGGCAGGTAAAATTCCATTATGCGCCAAGAGCATCGTCCCAATTTTGCATTTGCACGCCATAGAGCCCAGAAATTTAACGGCGACACAGCATTTACATGCATGTCACTAAATGATCCTTGGAGCTTTTCAGGTATGACATCTATGCACAGGAGAGAGAATTGGGGGGGGGGGGTGAGGTGAAGGCAAAGGCCACTTCAGAGCCTGACCAAGCTAGGCTCTACACACACACACACACACACACACACACACACACACACACGGCCTGCTGCCACCAACAGCCTAAATCTATAGCCTGAAAAGTAGGGTGCAACTGTATTTTATTTTTATTTTATTTATTAAATTTATATACCGCCCTTCATCAAAAGACCTCAGGGTGGTTCACAGAACTGTAATAAAAAACAAGAAACAATAATAAATAAAACATTAATGCTGGTTAGAAAATGGGAGAATTTTAAAATAGGTAGATGGTTACATACACATACACATACACACTGAGCTTATGGAAGCTTAAATCCACATCACAGAATTAAGTGAAGGGGAAGGGAGAGACAAGGAAAAAACCTAAATCCATATTATGCATGGATACACTTGGGCCTGCCTTAATCTTGGTTGCTGTATTCACAAAAGCAGCCTCTCATTGTTTGTTCGCTGTTTTGCTTCTGGAAGGGCTCTTTGTAATCTGCACCAGCAAGACCTAAATATCAGCATCTACATACAGAGGGGTTTTTTTTTTGTTTGTTTGTTTTTATTGGAAAGCAGACATGGCAAAGCATTGCAGCATTTTTTTTCTTTGACATGACAAAAAAAAAATCTGCTAGAGGTGCATATGTCCTCCTAGTATTTTAAATACCATTCGGACTTTTTAAAAAAGAGCTATTTCCCTGCTCCCCCCGGGGCATCAGGGAACTTTCAGACCTGGCCTGGTGCTGCGTCTCTTCCTGTACGCTGGCCTGAATCTGAATGGACTTGCGTTTCACTCTGTTTGCTTCCCTCTCTTGTTTTAAAAGGATTTTTAAAGGCATTTGGAATTTCCGAGCTGGAAGGGACAGTTCCTCAAGCTAATGTTTTCTAACTTGGTCCTACCATTCCCAGGTGGTGAGAAGCCACTTGTCTGAAGCTATTTGCTTTGCGCGGGGAGAGTGTGCGAGGGCGGGGGGAGGAGGGGTGACATATTGATCTTCATTCAGTTTGTGTCTTCTCCAGTACGGCTAAGCTTTATTGTATCAACGGCCGTGGCTGCCGCCAGCGTGCCTCTCTCATTGTTTAACACTCGCCAAGACACAAACTTAGAGACAGGCGCTACGTCCCCAGCTGGCTGTGGTGACACATCCCATCACTGCTGCGGTTGGGCGGGAGAGGGAAGGAAGGATAGGATCCAGGCACAGATCCCAATCTTGCTTGCACACCGATGTAAAGTGATCAAGCCTCCCTGGCCCAGAGCCCTAATTCTGAGGAATTATCCTGACAAGATCACCCCTGATCTTGCAAACATCTCCGTACCGGTTTCACTTCGATAGCATCGATTTTCAATTACGCTTCCACAAATTGGGAGCCAAGTCGTCATCATTCAAGGCATCGATCCAGGTTTACAGTGGGACAAATCTGGCATCGCCTCTGAGTGCTGACTGCAGCTCCTGAGATCAGCGTGGCAAGTACAAGTGAGCAAGCAGGTGGGTCGATCCGAGGTGTGCAGAATCAGGAGAGGCTCTGCACACAACCCCCAATGAATGTGGAATGCTGCATTCACACACACACTCAAAGGGGGAAGCATTGCTCTCCAGGATCACTCATCTCCTGATACCGGGCATAGTGTGGTCACATCAACACCCCACACACCCACACACTTGTTGCACTCCTTAAAGGTTTGAGTGCACCTTCTAAATCACTTCTTCCAGCCACCCCACGAAACAAGATTTTCTCCAAGCTATTCATCACATCCAAGCCAAATAAAATAATATCTGACTCTTTCCTCCAGATTCTTTCTTTTCTCACAGAACAATACCAGACACAATTGAACACTGCAGTTTTCAATTGTGAAATTATTATTTGGAAGTGGGGGTTAGGTATCAGGGAAACGCTGTTAAATCTCCCTGGAGGGGATGACTGGAAGCGATGTTTCTAAAAAGAAAAGCCAAACAGAATAATGAGTCCCAGGAATAAAAAGGCTACCCTCTCAAGGAAATGTAATTATGAATTGAATTTGTCCACAACACATTTCTGTAAAATAATCAATGAACTATTTTATTTTCGGCAGACTACAACCGCCCACATGCCTCCCTTCTGTGTTACTTGTATTTTATCCAAACAATTGATGGCACAACCTCCTTTCTCAGTCACAAATTAGCATAACTCATCTCTTATTTCAGCCTGTTTGTTTCGAAACCAGCATTGTGGCCTTCGTCCCAGCTGCCTCACAAGCCAAGAGCAAAAGAAAAAAAGAAGAAGAAGCCCCTTTCTTGCCGGGCTTACGACGGCAGTGTACACAAAACACAAGGTGCACCCTTTCCAACCGCCAATCTGCAGAATGCTAGGGTGAGGCGAGCTGTCAGTGCTTCTGTGCAAAAGAAAAAAGAAAAAAAAGCAGAAGCTTGCTGTCTGTGGGAGAACACCAAGGCTGATGGTGGCTACGTTTTGGCAACGTGCCGGGCAGCTATTGTCTTTTGGTCCAAACCAATTTTCCCATTCAAGTCCACAGTGCATGTAGGACAATGCAAAAGGGAGATGGATGCTTCACCTAGGAGCATCATCACCCTCTGGAGAGATACCGGCCACCTGCAGAAACCCAAGGATCCATGGCAACGAGACACTCCTCTTGTGAGTCTAAGATTTCACCCAGATTTTGACTCTGTTGCCTCCCCTTTTAGCCTCTGCATATATTTGACCTCTTTCAACAAGGCAGAATATTAATTGATGCTTCAATCAGATGAGTGATTTGCCACAGCAATCAAATGTGACGTCCGAAGGCTTCTTGCAATTGGAGAGGCTTTCGTCGTCTCCTTTAGGGAAGCTTTTGCCATGTTTCTTGAGGTTTTGCGATGTCACAGGCTGCAAGGCAGCACAAGGGGGAGCAGAGACTTGCTGCTGCATCACTCAGCAAGGCTTTTAAACTTCAGATGAATGAACGGCAGGCAAGAAATGCGATTTAACCATAAATGCCAAATGAATTTGCTTCATGGGGAGTCATTCACTCCAAAGGACAATACTTTGTTCAATTGCATTTGCAAACTTACCAGCAGCCACCTCACTTACACCAGCCAATATTCATGTAAGACAATTGGGCTGTTCCAGATTTACCCCCACGTTGCCTTTGAAATCCTCAGTCCTGTGTCTGCAATTACATTTGCACCAGGCATAATAAATCGCACTCAAAGAAAGATTATGCTCAAAGTTGCATGACATTTGCACGAGAAAACATAAAGATGTTCCAGTAAAAAACATCTCCCTCTGTTTGCATGCAATGCTGATTAAACCCAATGCTTATAACTCAGAAACGATGTAGGAAAGTACTGGAATTTTCTCTTTCACTGAGAAAAACCATGATTTCAGCAAAAACAGAACCACAGATCTCCCCACTCCAAGCCGTCTCTTTTTTCAGAATCATGCCTTGTTGTCATTTAACCAGGCTGTTCTATTTGAAATTCAACAACTTTCCTGATTTTTTAGAACTCAGTTTATTGTAAAACCTGATTTAAGTTGACACAAAAGGACAAAGAAATGAAATTAAGAAAGCGGGAAGAATGAAATTGTAGCATTCCTAAAAAGGAAAAATGACAGTTCAGCACGGGAAAGCTGTGTTGACTTTGATCTAAACCTGAAATTGCCGCAGTTGCTACAAATTCTCTTGTCTCTCTGGCTGTTCAGTTCTCTTCTTTTATGTGACATTTTTAGAAAAGAGATTTTTACATAGAAAAGCATTAAATCTAAACAACATATTTCCTTTTTTTCCTTTTAAAAATTAAAACAGTTTTCTTCCACCAGCTTCCAGGGGAAAGCCTAGCCAAGGCAGATTTGAAAAGCAGAGTTTAGAAAATTATTCTCCATCCTTGAAAATCAGTTATACAGAGAGCTCTGGAAAATAAACAATGGCTCAGAGACACCTGAGTGGTCCTCTAGAAATAATCCATCCAAACAAGAAGGTAGAATCCACAGCATTTGCAAACTACAAGCTCTTCTCTGCTCTTTCTACAAATCCACCAGTGCCTTTTCACCTCAGAGAAAATCCCACACCACAGGAGGTGGAGTTCAGCTAGCTGGGCCAGCTCCCTCCCCTTTCAAATATCCAAAGGGGGCCATGTGCCCACTCTTGAATGGCACAAACACAACAGTATATCAAGCATCCAAATTCCTTGGATTTATGTTCCAGCCATGTTTACAACCAAGGTTAAACCTGTATACTCTCAAATTGTCAATGAAAGCAACACAGCATGGTGCATGTTCAGATGAACAACCTCCCCCCTCCCCCAGCCCAAATGCACATTCATTTTTTGCAGTTAGCATACATTAAGCATCAAATAGGACCCATTTGCCTGAAGCATCCATAGCATGAGTACAAGAGCTCATAAAAGGCTGTTGACCTTCCAACCATCTTAGATATAGTTTTATTTATTTATTAAATTGAGAAAAATCACTGCATTATGAAGAGGCCCCTTAGGCCCACAGGGCAGCCTTCCTCAAGTGACATAAATGCCAAGGCTCTTGGGATGTTTTCCAGCTCCCCAAGCTCACATTCAGCCATCCCAGGACAAAACGGACCCATCAGGTGAAGCCAAACAGCAGGCACAGTTGCAATGGAACATCAGGTCCTGATGCCTACCCAATCCAGCAAACACTGAGCAGCTCAGTCTATGGGAGTGGGACTGAAAGAGGGTCCATGTTCAGGCACAACAGGGGCTACCCCATCCTCAAGGGATGGTGTGGACTGTGCACAAACCCACAGGCACTGCAGAGAGCTTGGCTGGAAAGACCACCTGTACTGGACCAGAAGCCAGACCTCACATTAGTTGGAAATCAGCCTGCTGGATGGACACTTGGAAAACAAGGGGGGGAAATGGAGGGAAGGCATTCACCAGAATCCCACCTCAGATTGCCTCTCTGTCAAAGACACCAGCTCTGGTGGGGTGGCTATTCTGGCTCCCTTCCCTGATGGAGGCAATTCAGCTGTTCCTGGGCCAAAGAACAAAGGAACTCTAGAGCATGTGTGAGCCCAGAGGAAGCTGCTTCCAGGGGAGACAGGGGGTGGGGAGATACCCTTACAAATACCACCATGCTCTTAGGCAACTCAGTGGGGCAGGAGTACTTCCCTAGGGACCACGTTCTATTAGCTGGGGAGTGTGTTGACCTCAGGAAATCCTAAGGGCTGCCCTGATATCAGAGCTGCCCCTCCCCTCTCTTCACCACACCATGCCAAGCAACAAAATCTCCTGCAAAAACTTCCAAAGACAAAGGGAACCACAATTGAACTATGCTGGAAAGGAGGCAGAAGAGAAGGCAGGGGAATGTTTTCTTTTAATTAAGGCACAAAAAAGATACTTTGACTTTTGGAATTCACTTTGCCACATGGCTAAAAATTTATAGCTGTTCCTCTCTCCCACTCCTCTGAGCCCCGGGAGCAAGAAGAGAAAGCCTTGCGCCGGCTGGTGGAAAGCAAAGGCAAGAGACATCACCCTTGGCAGCAGCAACAAAATCTGGTACTATATTTGGGGGAAAGGAGTTGTCAAAATATTGGGGGAAGGGGGGAACCCATTCAGAGGCAGCAACTGCTTGCTGGGAAACAGCATCAAAATTTCAAACTCCACATTCGCACCTGGCTCCTGTACAGAGGGAAATGTAGCCTCCAGCGCCTGGCCCTCAGCATCCCCTTTAGCGCAGGATGTGCTGGACCAGAGCATCTCGGAGGCGAAGCTGCATCCTCCGTAGCATCTTCTCCAGCCAGCATCCTCTCTCTGCACAGATCAGAAAGCGCCTCGCGGGAGAAGCCAAACTTTGCTTCCTGCAAAAAGCTCCGTCTATATCGGCAACGAAAGGGGGAAAGGACGAGTGGGGGTGCGAGAGGGGCAAACTTCCCGTCGCCTGCTAGACGTCTATTGCAGAAGGGGACAAGCCAAAGAAAGGAGGAGGGAGGGTGAAGAGGCAAGCCCCCCCCCCTCGAAGCCACCTCTGACTCAGAGACAGAACCCCTGCCAGCAAAAGAACTCTGTTCTTTGCAGAAATATATATCTATATCTCGACTCCGTCTTTAAAGTCTTGGGAGGGTCGTTTTCAAGGTCTTTTATTAAATAATCAATCAAGGTCGCCCCCCGCCCCTATTGCCAGCCAAACGCCCAAGAAAGCCCCAAACCCAATAAAATCGCCCCAAAGTGGAGTGACAGCCCCCCCAAAGAAGAGATAGCATGATAGTGAGCCCTGACTCCCTCCCCCCCCGCCCCGGTTTGTCGTCTCACCCACCGATGCGGATGACATGGGGCATCCCGTGGCAGGAGTGGAGCCAGACGAGCCCCAGGAAGAGTCCGGCGGCGGCGGCGGAGGCAGTGGAGGCGGCGGAGGAGCAGCGGCGTCGGTCCAGCGGCGGGAGGAGCGGGCGCGGGCGGCGGCAGCAGGTCAGCATCCTGGGCGGGCGGGCGAGCCAGCCAGCCACCCGGGCTCCGGCTCCGGCGCCCGCTACACCTCCAGAGGCGGCGGCGGCAGCAGCGGGCGAGGCGGCGGCGGGGAGGGCGCCTCCCCCTCAGCCCGGGGCATCCTCCTGGCGGAGAGGAGCGGCAGCTGGAGCCGGACCTCCGCGGCGGCGGGGACGTGCAGGAGGAGGAGGACCCGGAGCCGCCGGAGCCGCCGCCGCCCCGCCACGCCCGGCGAGGCTCGGGCTCCCCCTACGCCCGGTGCGCGCTCGCCTGCCTGCCTGCCTGCCTCCTTCCTCCTCGCAAGTTCCCCCGACTGGCGCTGCCTCCCGCCGCCGCCGCTCGCTCTGCCTGGCGCGGAGCTGTGCAGCCGCGTCCACACGGGGAGGGCGGGGGAGCGTGGAGGGGGCCTGCTGCTCCTGCCGCCGCTGCTGCGGGAGGATCGCGGCCGAGAGGTGCCGGGGCTCAAGCCTCGGAGCAAGGCACGCCCTCTGCCCGGCAAGCCCTGCCCCCGAGGCTCAGGCGGAGGGGGAAGGCACTCTGTACATGCTCGAGGGCATGCCGGCTAGGCGAAGGGAAGGAGGCGGTAGTTCCCTGCGCTGAAGGAGCTGTCCCGGTGCTGAAACGGAGTGGTCTTTTTCGACCCAACTGTACGGCGGGGTTCTCCAGGCGCAAGCGAGGAATTCGCCCCGTCTCCGGGAGAGGGACTTCTGGGAGGCACGTGGCCCGAAAGGAGAGGAAGGGAGGGCCTCTGAACACGTGCAGAGTGCTTTTCTCCTCCTGGCTGAGGCCGCGGCCGCCCCGACGGGGCTCCCCTTTGGGTAGCTGCCGACCGCTAGGCGGGAGGAGAAGGGGGAGGAAAGGGGGAGGCAGCGGGGCTCACTGCAGCGGAACCTCCAGCTCTGGCCCTGCAGGCCTCGAAGGAGGGAGCCAGTTGGGAGCGGGGAGGGCCGAGGCGTGACTGTGGCTCCAGGCTTCCAGCTCGCGGGGGGGGGGGGGGGAGAGAGAGACTGCGCAGCCCGAAGAGTTCGCGCAACTCACGCACACAACGTCCATGTGAAATGCGCGTGTTTCTAAGAACTTGGACGCGGGCGGCGGGGAGTTTTGCAGGAAGAAGTGCTGAAAGGAAGAGCCCCCCCCCCTCGCCCGAAGAGACTCTTCCTTAGGAAAGCTGGCAAATATCCAGTCATCTGTGAGCCTCAGGGCGTGGGGTGAGGGCCCCGAAATGGATAAGCTTTTCGGTGCGCTACATCGAGAGTGGAGAAAAGGAAGTCTGGGACGCGGGAGGCTCTGGTCCCTACACTTCCCCGTGGTGGCTAAGTGAGGAGCACTGCTTGAGCCTCCGCTGAGATAAACTCCGTTCTCTCGGTCAAGAAGGGGGAGGGGAGGATCCTGGAATCAAAGGGTGCTTTGAGACCAGGAATATGTTCATTTCAGGAGGGGTGCAGGAGGTGCAACCCTTCGCAATGAATAAATGTCTGGCATTCGATAAGTTGCTTGCGTGGCTGGAGGAAGGAGTTCATTCCTAAGCAACTACCGGAGAGAAAGACCCACTGGCAGCACTGCAGGGCTGTTGTGTTGCCCTTGGACAATGAAGAGGGTGGGAGAAGCTTCTCCTGAGCGTCCCTCCTGCGGCACAGAACCCTGTGCAATGAATAAATGACTCCCGTTGGATAGGAGCATAGGAAATTGCCTCAGTATGAGGCAATTGTCAGACCATTGCTCACCTTGCTCGGTACTGTCTACACTGGCTGGCAGCAGCTCTCCAGGGTTTGCAGCAGAGTTCTCTGCCAGCCCTACCTGGTGATGCCAGGGATGAAACCCTAGGACCTTCTGCGTGCAAGGCACATTCTCTACCACTGAGCTATGCCCTTTCCGTTTATGTGGTGGTGGTATCTTCGGCTGGAGGGAGGAGTTAATCCCCATCAGACATCACCCAGCCTTGAAGGAGGTGACAGTGGAGTGCAAAAGTGCCACCAGCTAGCCAGAGGTAGTTCCAAGAACTGCCTCCTCCCATACAGGCACTGTAGTAAATAACCCTGTGCTGGAGCAGCAGAGAGTTTGGGGAATATGTGGGGTATTCTCTGCCTCCACGAAGAGGTCTTGCTGATCCTGCAGAGCTCGCCTTGGCATTCTCTCAGGGCCTCGCCTTCCAAGGCGAAGACACCAGCACATTTCATCCTCCAATTTGCTTTTGCAGAGTTCCAGCCGCAATCAAGAGCGGGAGCGACTGGAAGCATCCTGAAATTGCTCAGCAACTGCAAAGCGAATAAATTTGTTCCAGGCAGGAAGAATCATTAAGTTAATCAGATGTGATCATTCTGCATGTTAAAGGGCAAGCGAACCCACCCACCTGCTCCCGGGGGAAGTCAGAAGGGTTGATTTGTTCACCGTGCAACGCGGATCCACAAAGGGTTTGGCGAGATGCCAGAGAGAAATATGCATGCTCACCTCACCTTCTCTGCTTGCATCCTCCCGTTGCCTGGCTTCTAGGGGATGCTTGAAAGCTCATTAAAAGGGGGTGTGGGGTGGTTTGGAAAGAGGGGTCTCTGTCAGAGCTGCAAAGCTGCTTACCCTCTGTGGTCACTTGTGCATTTCGAAGTTATCCTAAAACGGCTGGCTGCCCCCTTGCCCTCCACCCTGCCTTGCCTGATCAAAGAGCTTGAAGTGCATTACAAAATAAAATTAAACAATTTATGCCCAGCCAGTCAACAAGGTGCAGGGATAAGCTAACAGTAAGCACAGTCCCCTGTGCAGAGGCACACTCCCATGTGTGCTTTGGAGGAAGCTCACCCATGAAATGTCAAGGACACGCAAGTAAAAAATAAAACTGTAGTTTGCAAAAATGAAAATAAAAAAAAGTTGAGCTCGCCTTTCAGTTAGCAAAAGGCATATGAGCAGTTCCTCCTAAGCAACAATGCAGCAGCAGCAGCAGCCAGGAGGTTGATGCCCTGGAACAAGTCCAGAACAGGACAAGCTGTGCTGCTACGAACCTTCTCAGGGAGATCATTTCAGGTTTTAGGAAAACCGTTTTTATCTTTTAAGTTTTTATTTCATTAAAGCATTTCTGAACCTCTTCATATTTTTATAAAATCTTGAAATGGTGTATACTATATACAAAATAAAACAGCATCCTTTAAAACCAAATGCAGACTAAAATAAATATTAAAACAATAAAACAAGAGGAGATAAAAGCCTGGGCAAAAATACAGGTATTGACAAGATATCTAAAGCAGCTGGTGGTTGCTGCTCATGTCTAGCAGAGGGAAGGAGGGCACCCCACACAACAGGGGCAGCAGCAGGAAATGCCCATTTCAGGCTCACAACCCTGGCTGGGACATTGTGGTATGGCATGGTTCCCCCAGTATAATTTCCTCATGTAACCTATGTGATTTTACAGGTATTTACAGGGGTAGGCAGTCTTTCAGGCAACCTGGTTCAAAGTTCAGGGCTTTATACGATAGAAAAGTCCATCCCTGATGCTTGTCAGTCTCACTTCTTTAACTGTGCCCAGTAACTTGGGCCTCTCTTACTAAAAAATATACCAGGCAGACTAATTCCTGCCTGAATCCTTGGAAAGATGCGGCCAATCAGAGCTGGCAGTACCTGGCTATCAGGTCACCAGCCCTTGAATTCAAAAAGTCTCAGACTTGTTAAGGACTGGGAGTGGAGACAGCAGGCAGAGTCCATCATTTATTATTATTATTATTATTATTATTATTATTATTATTATTGAATTCAGTAGCTGAGTCCATCACAAAAACTGTGTATTCACTGAAGCTGCACAGCATAAAATCCTCAGACAATCAGGCTGCTAGCCATTGGTTTCAAAGAAAGAAACCCTACTAACCTTGTCATTTTTTCCTAGTCACCTGGCAACCCTACAAGGTGGACAGAAGGTCCAGAACAACAGGACCTGGTTTTGTATGCTTTGCATGTGCTTTGCATGTGCTCAAGGTTTCCTGTTCCCGACACAGTTCACACTGGGACGCTGCTCTTAACGCTTTGGTTTGCTTAGGGACATAAAACCATTTCATGTTCTTCTCACACCCGTGAGCAAAAAGAGCAGATTTATGGGGAGACTCAATCCTATTAATTTTAACGCTGGGCTTTTCGAGAACAAAGGGAAACTGCTTACAAGAGAGGACAAATGTTGAAACATTTTATTAATCTCTAGAGAGAAAGGAGTGGGGGGGGGATTGCTGATGGGACAGAGTATTTTCACGTCCAAATCAAAACACGTTTGAAAGATGATCCACCCAGAAAGAGGTGTGAAATAAGCAATTTTGCTTCAGGGGCTTTTTAGTTTTCAGCAGTAATGAAGACAAAGGAAGGGCCTAGAAGGAAAAAAAGTAAAGGGGGAGTGAGTAAAATGGTTGGTGGTTGAATTAGCCACAACTGCCTGCATTTTGTTTAAATTTATATGCATCAGGTATAATACAGCCACAATCAGTGTGAGTTATGAGGCCCTGTGTACACATTACAGAGATTCATGTGCCAGAGTTTCTAAATATGCCTGGGATTTGGCAAGGATAGATTCCTCGGTCTGGAGTGCCCTCTACTGAAATGTGCCCAAGTTCTTTATGTTTGATGGTTAGAAGCTTGATTGATGGGTTTGCTAAATTGAATTTACTCTATCGGGCTTCCCTCCCCAGACACACAAACACACACACCTCCTTTATAGTGCATTCTTCCAAGATTTTGTAAAAATATTAAAAAACTATGTCAGCCTTCAGCTTAAAGCAGACAGCCTACACATATATAATGATTATTTAGAATGAAAGTTGCTTCAGTCTTCCTTGCAAATGGCATCAAACAAAGGGGAAATGGTGGTGTCTGAAGGCCAGGAAACATCTCTTGCTCTCCTTTGCCTTGGTTCAGTTGACCACAAGGCTACCCCATACGACCCCATTCTTTTAACTGCTTCTTCCCTCCATCTCTCTCTTGCTGAGTTGACATAGATTGTAAACCTCCTTGGACTATATGGAACTGGCGGAAATGACCGGCAGAATCCGAGACCAGGGAGAAGAGTCGGTGGAGGAAGATTGGAAGAAATTTAAAGACTATTTACAGAAACATTGTAAAATTAATGAATGTTAGAATGATGTTGGAATGAAGTTAAGTGGTTTTAGCAGCAATGTTACAAAGGTGTATGTAAGAATGGATTGCTAATAGATCTGAATCTAAAGTTATAATATATCAAGACAAAGGATTAAGATAAAAACAAAGAGGGAAAGGATTTGCTGAATTAACTAATTGAACTGGAACGCAAAAAAGGGAGGTGCGAGGAGGTCAGGGAAACAAGTAAATGAAAGACAAGATATGGAAAGACTGATTTGTTTTTAATTGTTTTTTATTTTTCTGCTTTTTGTATTTTCTTTTTTCTTTTTTCTTATCTCCTTTTTATTATTGTAATTTTGTTTGAAACTTTAATAAATATCTTTTTTTTAAAAAAAAAGATCGTAAGCCTCCTGACCAAAGGCACGTGTGCCAATCATGTCCCTGCAAGGAAAGGTTGCAGCATCTGGGACTTTTTTGTTTGGAGAAAATGAGAGTAAGAGGTGACATGATACAAGGCTGTAAAATCTTGCATGGCAGAGAGAGAGAGAGAGAGAGAGAGAGAGAGAGAGAGAGAGAGAGAGAGAGAGAGAGAAGTTCTTCTCCCTCTCTCATAACTAGAACTCATGGACATCTGAGGAAGCTAAATGTTGGAAAACTCAGAACAGTCAAAATAAAGCACTTCTTCACACAGTGCCAAGTTAAACTATGGCCTTTGCTCTCACATGAGGCAGTGATGGCCACCGACTTGGATGGTCTTCTTACAATTCAGCTCATCTGCAAGCAAATTAGGCAGGCACACCGGTTTCTTTAGGTGCTGACCACTTTTCTTTCTTGTGGGAATTGTCTGGATTTGTGCCTTCAGTATTTTACCTCCCACCCATCTTGAACTCTCTTCTCTTTGAGTATTTCTGACCATGGGATATCACCTTGTAGCTCCTTAAGCTACCTGAAGTCAGCCTTCTTAAATTCCAGGGTGCATGCCCAACTAAACTCAGCTTTTCCTTGCCTGTGTATATGACGAGTTATCTCTTTGGGATCCAAATGGGGTTTTAGTCTGCCTTGTTGCCACTGGATTCCTGCCTTTCCATTGTCTTCCCTCCTTCCCTGCCCCCCTTACAGAGAAAAAACATCACCCCTTGACACATATTCCAGGGGTTTCACCCTCCATCATGTGCAAAGGTTCTTTTGTATCCTAAGCCCATCCTCCCGCCACACTGCAGCCAGTCAGCACTCTCCTTGGCTAGAGCACAATCTGTAAGTCAAAAGTACAACTCCTGAGCATTAAGCGTCATCCTCGGCCACGATGCTGCCTGCCCTTGCTGAATATATTTCTATAGATTTGTCAGGGAAGCAAAAGCTACTGTACAAAGTCATTACTGTACAGCTGGAAAAAGAGAGGTAAAAGCCAAGCAGGAAAATATATGACCACTGTTGCCTGCCCAGAATGTGCCCTTGAAGGAACGACAGTCATACTGTGCTGTGTCAGTTTGAAATGAACAAAACACAATTGGAGAGAGAAAGAGATATAGAAAAAAAGCAACCCCCAAGTGAATGTGCTGAGCTACTGAAAACTTGAAATGGCTCCACCTTCTCCATCAGAAAGCCTGCCCAGACAACTCAACTAGATCTGCCGGTCAGAATAGAGCTGGGGTGACTTTGTGAATGGGTGTGTATAAGGGTATAAGGGAGACTATGTTTATTTTTTTTACAAGAGCCAGTGTGGTGCGGTGATTAGTGTTGGACTAGGACCCGGAAGAAACCTGGGTTCAAATACCCATTCGGCCATGAACAAAGCTCACTGGCTGTGACTTGGGGCCAATCATTTCACTTCATGTATTATGTTTCTATGCCACTTTTCACTCACACGAGTCACAAAGTGGTTTGCAAACAATAAATAACAATAACAAAGAAAAACACCACAACCACCACATGAATCACATAAAATAGTTAACAATAATACTAATACTAATACTACTAATAATAATAATATATTATTTGTACCCCGCACATCTGGCTGGGTTTCCCCAGCCACTCTGGGCGGCTTCCAACAAAGATGAAAAATACACAAAAATGTCACATATTAAAAACTTCCCTGAACAGGGCTGCCTTCAGATGTCTTCTGAATGTCAGGTAGTTGTTTATCGCTTTGACATCTGATGGGAGGGCGTTCCACAGGGCGGGCGCCACTACCGAGAAGGCCCTCTGCCTGGTTCCCTGTAACTTGGCCTCTCGCAGTGAGGGAACCGCCAGAAGGCCCTCGGAACTGGACCTCAGTGTCCGGGCAGAACGATGGGGGAGGAGACGCTCCTTCAGATATACTGGACCGAGGCCGGTTAGGGCTTTAAAGGTCAGCACCAACGCTTTGAATTGTGCTTGGAAACGTACTGGGAGCCAATGTAGGTCTTTCAAGACCGGTGTTATATGGTCTCGGCGGCCACTCCCAGTCACCAGTCTAGCTGCCACATTCTGGATTAGTTGTAGTTTCCGGGTCACCTTCAAAGGTAGCCCCACGTAGAGCGCATTGCAGTAGTCCAAGCGGGAGATAACCAGAGCATGCACCACTCTGGCGAGACAGTCTGCAGGCAGATAGGGTCTCAGCCTACGTACCAGATGGAGCTGGTAAACAGCTGCCCTGGATACAGATTTGACCTGTGCCTCCATGGACAGCTGTGAGTCCAAAATGACTCCCAGGCTGTGCACCCGGTCCTTCAGGGGCACAGTTACCCCATTCAGGACCAGGGAATCCTCCACACCTGCCCGCCTCCTGTCCCCCAAAAACAGTACTTCTGTCTTGTCAGGATTCAACCTCAATCTGTTGAGGCCATCCATCCTCCAACTGCCTCCAGACACTCACACAGGATCTTCACCGCCCTCACTGGTTCTGATTTAAAAGAGAGGTAGAGCTGGGTATCATCCGCATACTGATGAACACCCAGCCCAAACCTCCTGATGATCTCTCCCAGTGGCTGCATGTAAATGTTGAAAAGCATGGGTGAGAGGACAGAACCCTGAGGCACCCCACAAGTGAGAGCCCAGGGGTCTGAACACTCATCCCCCCCCACCACTTTCTGAACACGGCCCAGGAGGAAGGAGCGGAACCACTGTATGACAGTGCCCCCAGCTCCCAGCCCCTCAAGACGGTCCAGAAGGATGTTATGGTCGATGGTATCAAAGGCCGCTGAGAGATCCAGCAGAACTAGGAAACAGCTCTCACCTTTGTCCCTAGCCCGCCGGAGATCATCAACCAGTGCGACCAAGGCAGTTTCAGTCCCATGATGAGGCCTGAATCCTGACTGGAAGAGATCCAAATGGTCCGCTTCTTCCAGGCGTGCCTGGAGTTGTTCAGCAACCACTCGCTCAATCACCTTGCCCAATAATGGAAGATTTGAGACTGGGCGATAATTGGCCATCGTGGCCGCATCTAAAGATGGTTTTTTAAGAAGCGGTTTATTAACCGCCTCTTTCAGCGGGTCTGGGAAGGCTCCCTCACGGAGGGAAGCATTCACCACCCCACGAAGCCCATCGCCCAGTCCTTCCCGGCTAGCTTTTATAAGCCAGGATGGGCAAGGATCCAGGAGACAGGTGGTTGGCTTCACTCGTCCAAGCAGCCTGTCCACATCCTCGGAGGTAACAGATAGGAATTGATCCCACACAACTTGACTAGACAGGACTCTAGCACTCTCCCGCCCTGGCCCTGCTCCCACTTCTTGCTCCCACTTCTTCCCGAATCTGAGCGATTTTATCTGCAAAAAACTTTGCGAAATCATTGCAGGAGATCATGTGGCCCGTACTGGGCCCCAATGTCGCAGGTGGTTCCGCTAAATTGTGAACCACCTGAAAAAGTCTCCTGCTGCTGTTTTCTGCAGATGCAATAGAGGCGGCGAAGAATGTCTTCTTCGCCGTCGCTATCGCCACTTGGTAGGCTCGACGTTGAGCTCTAACCTGTGTCCGGTCAGATTCGGAATGAGTTATCCGCCACTGGCGCTCTAGCCGTCTCAACGATTGTTTCATTGCCCTCAGATCTGTGGAAAACCACGGGGCTCTCCGGGCTCCATGCAATCGGAGAGGGCGCTTCGGAGCCAAACAGTCAATAGCCCTGGTTAACTCCACATTCCAGCGGGCCACCAGGGAATCGGCTGAAAGGCCATCAACATGGGATAAAACATCAGTAAAAACAAATAATCAGTAAAACAATTACAAATCTTCAGCGAAACAGCCACCTACTATAAAACACTATTAACAAAACAACTAAAAAAACAAGCTAAACAGCACAAGAAAAGTCGTAACATTCACAAAGCATTACAGCACTCATTATCCACAAAACAGTACAGTGGGACCTCGACTTATGGATGCGATCCATTCTGGGGTGCCGTTCGCACCCTGAAAAGTCTGTAAGTAGAGTGCTGCTTATGCGCATGCACGTGACGCAATAGGGCACTCCTGCGCATGTGCGAAGTGTGCAGAATGCTTCTGCACATGCAGCAAAACCCAGAAGTATACACTTCTGGGTTTGCCGGGTTCACATCCCGAAAATCCGCAACATGAACCTAGCACAACTAGAGGTATGACTGTATTAACAATATTAGCAAACCAACAATCAAAACCAAACTAAGTACTGCTGAATTCACATGCACTCTTGTCACCCCATGACTCATAGTCTTCCATTCAGTTCATCAAAAGATGCATACACATAATGCCAGTGGCAGAAACTCCATTCTGAGGGCTCCTAGAGCTGGAGGCAGTGCTGGATTTACATATAAGCTAAACAAGCTATAGTTAAGGCCCCACTCTCTTGGGCCCCCGAAAAAAAATTAAAGGGAAAAAACCCTGGACGTACATTTCCAAAATATAAGATAAAACACAAATAAAATAAAACCTACATACAGCAACAGTGTTTTGTGTTGTGTAGGCTCCTATGATGTAAGTATTGGGCCTCGCCTGCTAGTCTGCTCCCTAAAATACCACTGGTTAGATACCTATAAATTACCATATAGCATATATTCAACACAAAAAACAGCAACAATTTGTTGTTGACAAAGGACAGCTGGACATATAAAGGGTCCCATTACTTTCAGCAGCTTAGGGCCTCATCAAACCTAAACCCGGTCCCGGCTGGAGGGTGGGACAAGGCAGGTGGAATAAGCCATTGCCTGATGGTCAGCACAAAGTCCCATTCCCCTCATTGCCTCACAGTCTAATCTACCTCACAGAGTTGTAGTGGGGATTAAAAATGAGGTGTGAGGAGAACCATGTAAGCCACCTTTAGCTCATTACGGGGGGGGGGGGGGATGTGGGCTATAATGTTCCACTGCTTTCCAGGCCCCTGCCTGCCTCAATAAGCCTCAGTCTAGAGCAGGGGTAGTCAACCTTTTTATACCTACCACCCACTAATGCATCTTTCTTGATGGTAAAATTTCCTTACTGCCCCCCAGTGCTCGATGGAAGGAGGATTCAGCTTGCCCCCTACCGCCCACCTAGAATCCTGAAATGCCCACTAGTGGGCAGTAGGGACCAGGTTGACAACCCCTGGTCTAGAGGGTGAACAGACGAGGGCATTCCATTCCATTTTCTCCTGGCTGGCAGGTGTCACCCCATGCCAACATCCCTGTGTGGCTGGCAGTAGGTCCAGGAGCTGCAGCAACATCACAGGCTGCTGTTGGTGACCCCTGTAGCAGAGTTGCCATACATCTGGAATGTCCCACACATATACAGAATACTGCAGTCAACAGCAGTGCCCAGGTGGAAATCAACAAAAACGTCCTCAGGAATCCAGACGTATGGCACACCATGTCGGCAGTGCAGTTTTTGCCGATCTCCCAGAAAAATAGCTCAAAAATGGCATTTTCCCCCGTGGTTTTGCAAAAAAAAAGGCGAGCGGCAAGAGCAAAGGCAAAGGAGCATCATGGGGGGGGGGGGAGTGTTCTTGATTTTGGTTAGAAAAAGTTGGATGGTACCTGCCTGCTGTCTCACAACTTGATGAGAAGACCTTCAAGCGGACTTGGGCTGTTTCCCTGCTTTTCTCCTGCTGTGCATTTCCTACAACTGCTGCTGTTTCTACCCAGGGCCTCATTTTGCTCCATCTTGGTGCAAAACTTACTAGAAGAGGAATGAAGGACAACAAGGTGACCCCAAGCTTGGAATCCTGAAATGACAACCCCAAGGAACTGGTTAAACTTTGCCAGCCTTTCCTGCCTGAGGCTAGATTTATTGTGGCCAACGGAGAATGTGAAAGGAGGAAAATAATTAGGACAGCAAGAGGGAGAGAAAGCATTGTTTAAATTAATTATGCCACAGACTGCCTCTCACATGGACTCATGTGGTGGGTTTCAGTCTCTGCCAGGTGGCAGGTGGGCTCCACAGGAGACCCAAATCCCTCTTCTCCAAGTGGGGGGGGGGGCGACGACACTAAACAAGGACGTTTGTGTTTCTTTCTCAGAGGCAAAGGGAGCTGGGAGGAGTAGGAGGAACAGGACTTTTTCCTTCGTTAGGGCTGAAAATAAAACTGAAATATTGCAATGCCCTCATACAAGTCTACTTGGAATACTGTGTGCAGTTCTGCTTGTGCATCTGAAAAGAGGATCATGAAGAGCAGAAAGGAGCTAAAAATGATTGGGTGGGGTAGGGTATATTTGTGACTTCTTATTTTGAAGAAAAAAGTATGTAATAGGGAACATGAGAGAGCTGCATTAAGCTAGGCAGGTTGTGGACAAAGTGGTTAGAGCAAAATTTAGTCATAATGGTTATATGTCACTTCGTGTGTGTGTGTATACACACACACACACACAGAGAGAGAGGCCATTTTTTCATGCATTTTTTTTAACTGCTCCTGCTCAATATCATATTTCAAAAATAATGTGTGAATTTTGGGCAGCACATGTTTATTTGTCATCATAATTACATACGTTCTCACACTCTAAAGTGTCTCTTATTTGACCATTAATTCTAAGCTAAGCACTACCTTGGCTTTTTACTATTCTAAATAAATTTAAAAATCACTTGTTGCCATTTATTTAATACCAACTTTAATATTTTTTTAATAGTCAAGTGTTGAAATAATAAAAAATGGAAGTACTGACATCTTTACTGCGGAGATCCTATTTGAAAAAGACAAATATATATTTTGCAATTCCAGCAACATGGAACAACATTCTCTATACTAAGGTTCATAGTTATTTATTTACCCAATGGCTTATTTACCCAATATCTATGTTTCTTGTAATTGTTTTTTCCATACATCTGCTATATTTATGCCTACAAATTCTGTTTTATTCCGTTTATTTAAGCTGCATTCTGTCATTCTACCATATGCTAAGATTAGTTTTTCTACTTCAATTAAAGAAATGAAGGGATAATCCAGAATTAATATTATATTATCTGCATATAGCTTGATTTTCTCCTCTTTGTCTTAAATTTTCATTCCATGTATATTATCATCGTATCTTAAATTGATTACCATGGATTCTACAGCTAACACAGACACAAAGTGGTGATAAAGGGCGCCCCATCTGGTGCCTTTAGCTAAATTAAAGATTTTTGAAACTATCCCATTTGTATGTATTTTAGTACTTGGATCTGTATAAAAAGCTGTTACTCATGAATTAAAAGAATCCCTTAAATGAAACTTTCTCAAAGAAAAGAGCCATTCAATATTATCAAAGGCTTTCTCCGCACCCAAAAGAAGCAAGTTTCCTGTTTAATATTACAAGTGTGATCTAAGATATGTATGATCTTATGAATATTATTGTTCATCCTTCAACCTCCCAAAAGCTAGATTGATCCAAGTTTATAAATGTACCAATTATAGTATTCAAACCTTTTGCTAAGATTCCAGTAAAAATCTTGTAATCGATATGCTTGTAACTGATGAAGAATCCTCAACTTCTTAGGGAATAGCAACTGTATATGCTTCTTTTCATGATTCTGGAATTCTCTTCCTTTCCATAATTAAATTCATTGTTTTAGCTAAAGGTTTTGCTAACAATGAAGAACTCTAGCCCAATGGTTGCCATCAATTTGATTTGAACTGATTTTATAATGAATTGATTTTAGAATGCTGTATTATTTTACTGTTGTTAGCCACTCTGAGCCCGGCTATGGCTGGGAAGGGCAGGATATAAATATTATTATTATTATTATTATTATTATTATTATTATTATTATTATTAAGATAGTTTTTGTATATATATGAATAGATAGAGATAGATAGATAGATAGATAGATGATAGATAGATAGATAGATAGATAGATAGATAGATAGATAGAAGATAGATAGATGATAGATAGACGATAGATATATTTCTGTAAACACATTTTGGAGCTTTACTTAAAATAAAAACAAAAATCATTGTGTCTTATATTTCAGTCCCTGAAATCAGCAGCTCTAAATTAAGTTTATCTGTTAAAGTAAAATTTGGGATTTTTATGTCTGAAAGAGAAGCTGAGCTATATCCCTTGGTTAGTTTTGTTTAGTACAGTTTTGATTAGATATCAAGGAAATAAACAAATACCTGACTTTTAGAAGACATCTGAAGGCAACCCTGAATCAGGAATTTTTTATTGTCTCATGTTTTACAATTTTCTATGTGCTGTAAGCCACCCAGAGTGGCTGGGGAAACCATGCCAGATGGGCAGGGTATAAATAATAAAATTATTATTATTATAGTGATATATATTTAAAATCCACTTTCAATTTCATCATTAGATGTCATAAATCCTGCCTCTTTCTTTACATGGGGTGTCAAATACTTTACTGTCCCTTATTTAGTTGAGGAGCAAACAGTTTTCCATCTTCATTTCCCCCTTCAAATAAAACTTACATGTATTTAGCAAAGCTTTTACACATATTTAGTTTGTTTAAGTTACTACTTAACCCGGCTTCTTTTGTTTCGTTACCAATTTGGTAATTTCCTCTATTAAATTTGTTCTATTCCTTTCCCAAATTCTTATAATCTGCTCCTAATGCTGTCAATTGATCTGTAATGAATGTTTTACTTGCATCCCAAACTGTTGTTGCAGAGAGCCTGTCAGATTCATTTAAAAGAAACAAATTCATCAATTCTTCTTGGCATTTGTTCACTACTTCTGAATTTTTTAAGGAGAAAATCATCTGACCTCCATTGAACACACACAGACACACACACCATTTCTATGTCACCCTGATATGATTTGCATAGAGATTTGTCTCTGCTTTTACACTATACAACTCTTTATATTATATTAGGGGTCATTTACAGTATATCATTGCTATTCTTAAATGTGATAAATGTGAGGTGGAATAAAATAGTCCCTTTGATCTTTATAATAGTGTCTCCAAGATTCAGTTAACATAAAGACTTTCTTGTTGGTTCCCACAATACCTGCTAATTTCCCAGATTGTTCATTTTTACTAGTAAGATCAATCTTATTTATTGATTTCTCACCCATGGTATCATATAATATCACTTCTAGTAATAATCAATATTATATTAATCAATATTCTATCTATCATTATTAGAAGCACACACTGATTTCAATATCTTTTCTCCCAATGGACCTGATAAATTTAAAAAGAATATTTCCACATGCCATTCATTATTTTTCAAATACACCGACATCCCTCTAGCCCTTTTCATACCACATGCTATGTACCATAATCCAAGAAATCAATTTTTAATAAGTTCTCACATTTTAATATGAGTTTCTTGTAAGCAAATTACATCTGCTTTTTCCTTTTTTAAACTTGAAATTCTTTTCTTTATGTCACATTATTGATATATTGAACACTAGTAGTAATTGTCTTCCTACTCCTGGCTCTGGTTGGTAGTCCTCAAGATTCTAATAAAACAAACCTGAAATTTTTACAGCCCCTGGGCTAAGGAACTGGATTACAAGAGATAAAAAGTGGAAGAAAGATAGATTGTGCAAAAGTTAGTGTGTGGGGACTCTGCTTTGAGTGACCGACAAATTCTCTTTGCATCTGTCACACGTCTGCTAATCAGGGGTGTCAGCGAGAACAACAGATTGTCACATGTCTCACACCTTGAAAAGAGCAGCAAGGGCACTAGTGAATTGTGGGTAAGGGATTCTCTTCAGCACAGCACCTGCCAAGGGGCTTCATTTGACCCAACCACCTCCCTCCAGCGTTTTCATTCTGGCTTGCTGTCAGTCCTTTGGAACTCTTTGACTGAGAAGTAACCGATGCCTTTATTACACATGCCGGTGTTGTGCAATCATTCATATTCATTTTCATTCTCTTTCTGTAGAAGCAGGAAATCACCTTTCATCCTTTCCTCCAAAGATATTTCAAAACCAGCCCTTGGGATTGTTGGCTGCCTGAAACTGACGGGCATTAATTGCGCCTGTTTTGTCAGGCGAGAAAATTAGAGCCTGCAGACCTGGGAGCAGCATGCCATTGTCCTTGTATGTAGTCTGCTGGCTTTCTGACATGTTTGCCTTTATCCTGCCTGCCAATCCTAGAGCCAAAGAAAGCACTAGCCTTTGGTGTCAAACTCAAAGCCCTTCTTCCTCCTGCTATGCAGATGTTTCCAACTTCTGAGACATCATGAAGGAGAATAGAAAAGCCATGGGGAAACTATTCAGGCAGAAATTTGAATATTTTCCACCGCTCTCCAGTGTGTCCTCCGTTGAGTATGGTCCTTAGTGTGGTTCTTCTGTTGTGGACAAACCAGTTTTGCCACTGAGTTATCCCCTTGGGGGAATCCAGCATTTGTTCCAGGTACATATGCTGCTCTCCAGGGTGCTGTCTAGATATGTCCTTGTACTCCTATCCACCTGAAACACTGAACCTTTTTGAGTCGTACGTTAATGTTATGAGTCAGCTAAATCTGCACTATCCTCTTCCATGAGTCATCCCCTGCCGGGGGCACTGATTGGCTGGGGCACAAGAACAGATGAAGAGCCCTGCAGCTGGATCAGAACAGTGGCCGATCTACTCCAGTATCCTGCTCTCACAATGGCCAATCAGCTTCCTATGGGAAATCCACAAGCAGGATTCGAGCACAAGAGCACTCGCCCATACTGTGGTCTCCAGCAACTGGTATTCAGACGCATTGCTGCCTCCAACTGTGGAAGCAGAGCAGAGCCATCATGGCTAGTAGTAACTGATAGCCCTCTCCTCCATGAATTCATCTTGATCTCTTTGAAAGTCATCTAGGTTGGTTGCCATCACTGCCTCCTGAGTTGCATGAAGAAGTGCTTTCTTCTGTCTGTCCTCCTGACTCTTCCAACATTCAGCTTCATTGGATGACCACAGCTTTTCCCACCCCAGGTTCAGCTGTATTCCTCAAATTCCCTCCAGTGGAACACATTTCCAGATACAGTCAAGCCTCAGCTCCTGAACACCACCATTTTGGAACGTTTTGGCTCCTGAACAACAAAAACCCAGAAGTAACTGCTCTGGTTTTCAAACGATTTTTGGAAACCGAACAGCTTCCAGTTTTCTTCTTTTTTCTCTATTGAGTTTGCCATCCACCCTTTGATCCTCGGTTGCTGAATGTTTCGGAAGTCGAACGGTCTTCCAGAATGGATTACGTTTGACAGCCAAGGTTTGACTGTATCCACAACCATCCACTGGAATTTTCAAAAGATGTGGACTTGATTGCATCTCCTTGGTAGCAACAAGTGCATGCAACTTCTATTTCCATGGATTGTTCAGCATGATATATTTGTGGGCTGGGAGAAGAAATGTGGGCGGCGAATCTATGCACTACGTATTAAGCAGTAGCACTGTTTCTGAAGAATAGAGTCAGTTCTTTGTTAATTATCTCAGAACAATCTGGTGTTTATCTAATATTTTAAAAGTGTCAGGGGGATAAATGCAGGAAGGGAAAATTGCAAGACAGAATATTTACTCACGCAGAAGGCCAAATCTTAGTTTCTTGACTGGTGGGAATAACTTAATTGGCTGCAGATATTAATGTGATTGCCAACATAACTGTGGTGATATAGGGGGCAGAGCTGGCAATGCTTAGGTTCTGAGAATTCTAAACTTAACTAGCAAAACAAGCATTTTCAATCAGAGACCAGAAGACTCTGCAAGTCAATGGAATGGCTGTGTCTGTGGGTTGGCATCTTTGCCATCAGACGGCCCCCATGCCCTCCTGCACTTCCTGCTGGGCTAAATTTTCATGTGCAGTATCCACACTTGCAACCCCATCACCAATGGCTATCTGAAGATGCATTGAAGTATTATGAGAAAAGGTCCGAAAAACAAGATTTATGGGATCTGGGCATGTTTAGCTTGGAAAAGAAAAGTCTGAGAGGTGATATTATAGCCATCTTCAGATGAAGATGGAGCAAGCTTGTTTTCTGCTGCTCCAGAGGAAATTCCAACTAAACATTAGGAAGACATTCTTGACAATAAGAGTTGTTCAGCAGTGGAACAGATTCCTTTGGAAGGTAATGGGTTCTCATTCATTGGAGGTTGTTTTTAGCAGAGGTTGGACGGCCATCTGTCAGGGATTCTGCAGCTTTGATTCCTGCAGAGCAGGGGGTGGGACCAGATGACTCTGGGAGTCCCTTCCAACTCTACAGTTCTCTTATTCTACATTCCAGGAAGAGTTTTGCCATCTTCACTCTTTGCGTGCTATCTGTGGTATTCCCAAGTCACACCTGGCCTCTACTTCCCTCTGTCCCATGCTCTGCTTCCAGCTTGGAACTGATCCCCTCTGAGTCCTGCCAAGGCTTACCTTCCAGGTAAGTCTTATAAATGTCATGCACAGTCCTAATGCAAACCTTTCTCCTTGGCTGGGAGATACAGCCACTGTCCTGTATTTGAAACTTCCCTCTGTCTTTTTCACTGTAATCCATAAGTAGTGAAACATGCTCCCCCATAAAAGGCAGATAAGTGAATTTCCACAATTTTGATTTCTTGTTAGAGGCACAAATACCTTAGGTACACAAGGGGGTTAATCTGCTTGAAATACCTCCCCCCCCCCCCAAATCCAGTTCCAGGGCTCCTCCTCCTCTTCCTTTGTCCCCCACAGGTTTTAAGAAAGAAAACTTCCATCTGTTTTCTTGACTACAAGCCCCAGGATGGGATTCCGCTCAACACAGCAGATGGGAAACGACATGTAAATTTGCAGGGTTGAGCTAACAAAACTCGCAACACTGTAATCTTTATAGGGGAAGGAGTTTGTGTGAATTCTCTGCTTCATTGATCTTGTTGAGGCCTGTTCATTACTGATGCCGCCCTGACTGACATGGGTTCTAGTGAATAGGGAACAACACTTTGGGCTGTAGATCTAGACATTTTCACTGTGTCTCATGACACCTTGGTGATAATACATTAGAATTCTGTGTATATAATTTTTAAATGGATGGGGTACCCTTTTTGTAGGCTTTCATCAGATCCCAGGTTCAATCCATCTAGTCTCCATTTAAAGGAATCACTGGTAGTGCAACAGCCACCATCTTGGAGAGGCAGTAACCATCAGCTAGAGACAAACCAGGGCTGGACAGACCAATGATCTGACTCAGTGTAAGGTGGCTGCATGCACATTCTCAAATCTTGGGGTGGGGGACATAGCTTAGGACTAGAAGTACCAAATCCAAATTCCATCTTCTACAGACTAAAAGATCTTGGGTGGCAAAGTGGAGAGATACCTTGGAAAACCACTGGCATTTGGAGTAGACCAGCCTTTGCCAACCTGGTGCCCTCCAGAGGTTCCAGACTACAGCTCCCAGCACCTCCAACTTGCATGGCTGATAGACAAACCAGGGCAGTGTACAAGTGAAAGTACGGATGAGCCCTAAGACTGATGTATTAACAGGCAAGTCCTGACATCAGTAATGATGTGCAATATCACAATCTGAGCTTGCTCACAACTTGCTCTCCATGGATTTCCCCCTTGCCACACATTTCCATGGTCTTTCACTCTCAAATCAAACAGGGGGATGGAGCACCTCTTTTGTTGTTGTTGTTGTTTAGTCATGTCCGACTCTTCGTGATCCCATGGACCAGAGTACGCCAGGCAGTCCTGTCCTCCACTAACTCATGTTAGTAGCTTCAAGAACACTGTCCAGCCATCTCGTCCTCTGTCATCCCCTTCTCCTTGTGCCCTCAATCTTTCCCAACATCAGGGTCTTTTCCAGGGAGTCTTCTCTTCTCATGAGGTGGCCAAAGTATTGGAGCCTCAGCTTCAGGATCTGTCCTTCCAGTGAGCACTCAGGGCTGATTTCCTTAAGAATGGATAGGTTTGATCCTCTTGCAGTCCATGGGACTCTCAAGAGTCTCCTCCAGCACCTTAATTCAAAAGCACAATTCTTTGGCCATCAGCCTTCTTTATGGTCCAGATTTCACTTCCATACATCACTACTGAGAAAACCATAGCTTTAACTATACGGACCTTTGTCAGCAAGGTGATGTCTCTGCTTTTTAAGCTGCTGTCTAGGTTTGTCATTGCTTTTCTCCCAAGAAGCAGGCATCTTTTAATTTCGTGACTGCTGTCACCATCTGCAGTGATCATGGAACCCAAGAAAGTAAAATCTCTCACTGCCTCCATTTCTTCCCCTTCTGTTTGCCAGGAGGTGATGGGACCAGATGGGACCAGATGGGCCATGATCTTAGTTTTTTTGATGTTGAGCTTCAGACCATATTTTGTGCTCTCCTCTTTCACCCTCATTAAAAGGTTCTTTAATTCCTCCTCACTTTCTGCCATCAAGGCTGTGTCATCTGCGTATCTGAGGTTGTTGATATTTCTTTCGGCAATCTTAATTCCAGCTTGGGATTCATCCAGTCCAGCCTTTTGCATGATGAATTCTGCATATAAGTTAAATAAGCAGGGAGACAATATACAGCCTTGTTGTGCTCCTTTCCCAATTTTGAACCAATCAGTTGTTCCATATCCAGTTCTAACTGTAGCTTCTTGTCCCACATAGAGATTTCTCAGGAGACAGATGAGGTGATCAGGCGCTCCCATTTCTTTAAGAACTTGCCATAGTTTGCTGTGGTTGACACAGTTAAATGCTTTTGTGTAGTTAATGAAGCAGAAGTAGATGTTTTTCTGGAACTCTCTAGCTTTCTTCATAATCCATCACATGTTTGCAATTTGGTCTCTGGTTCCTCTGCCCCTTTGAAATCCAGCTTGCACTTCTGGGAGTTCTTGGTCCAGATACTGCTTAAGCCTGCCTTGTAGAATTTTAAGCATAACCTTGCTAGCATGTGAAATGAGTGCAATTGTGCGGTAGTTGGAGCATTCTTTGGCACTGCCCTTCTTTGGGAGCAAGATGTAGACTGATCTTCTCCAATCTTCTGGCCACTGCTGAGTTCCAAACTTGCTGGCATATTGAGTGTAGCACCTTAACAGCATTATCTTTTTAAAAAAATTAATAGTTCAGCTGGAATATCATTACTTCCACTGGCCTTGTTATTTGCAGTGCTTCCTAAGGCCCATTTGACTTCACTTTCCAGGATGTCTGGCTCAAGGTCAGCAACCACACTACCTGGGGTGTACGAGACATCCATATCTTTCTGGTATAATTCCTCTGTGTATTCTTGCCACCTCTTCTTGATGTCTTCTGCTTCTGTTAGGTCCTTAGCACTTTTGTCCTTTATTATGGTAATCTTCGTACGAAAAGTTCCTTTCATATCTCCAATTTTCTTGAACAGATCTCTGGTTTTTCCCATTCTGTTGTTTTCCTCTGTTTCTTTGTATTGCTCATTTAAGAAGGCCCTCTTGTCTCTCCTTGCTATTTTTCAGAAATCTACATTCAATTTCCTGTATCTTTCACTATCTCCCTCGCATTTTGCTTGCCTTCTCTCCCCCGCTATTTGTAAGGCCTCGTTGGACAGCCACTTTGCTTTCTTGCATTTCCTTTTCATTGGGATGGTTTTTGTTGCTGTCTCCTGTATAATGTTACAAGCCTCCATCCATAGTTCTTCAGGCACTCTGTCCACCGAATCTAAAGGTGGCTGTGCTTTGAAGGAAGCAGGGGCAAATTGCTCCCCATCCTCTTTTGGCCAGGGTGCGGCGGGCGGGCGATTGAGGCTGGCAGAATGGCAGTTTTTCCTAGAGCAGGAAGGAATAGCTGAGTTCCAGCAGGGTCCCTGGGGAAAGCTTGCCTCCCTTTCCCTTGGCTCTTCCCAAAGTGGAAAATGCACTTTGTCCTCTGCATTTTAAGTTCTGGAAACCGAACCTTGAATTTCAATAATTTGACATCTGAGCTGTGTGTTTTCAGATGCTGACTTAAAACTTAAGAGTGTGAGAGTGTTCTCTCTCCCCCACCCTCCCAATTGGTTTTCAGTTCTAACATGATCCTGTTAGCTGCTCAGGTCAGCACACAAAATAGTTAGCTCATCATAAACAGCTGTGCATCCAGCACAAAAAAAGCAGTGGCTGGGTTCTGGCTGATGTTTCAGTAGCAGAGGATGCACATGCAAGGAGAGAAAGGCTATGTACACATTAGAACAGAGGTTCCCAAACTTTTTTGGGCCACTCTTGGTTCTATAAATTCATCACTAGTGCCCCCTACCCTACCTTAAAAATAATCATCAGAATAGCTATTTGCACAATCCACTAAGGAAGAAACACAATAAAATTCAAATCAGTAACAATTAATTAATAGAGCTGGAAAGAACCATGAGGGTCATCTAGTCCAACCCCCTGCAATGCAGGAATGTTTTGCCCAACATGAGATTCAAACCCACACCCTTGTGATGCTCTACCAATTGAACTATCCATGCAAAAACATGGTCTCAACAGAACTAAAAACAGTTTTCCCTAATTTTTAAAGCATTTTTTAAAGAACCCAAATCAACGGAAGCATTATTGAATTAGAGAACCTGCAGATGCAAATGGAAGCAAAGCTATTTCAGCTGGAGCCACATGACTCAAATTGTTGCATTAAAAAAGCAAAGGAAGGCTGAGAACAGATGTTTCTGTCTTGCTGGTTGGTTCTCACCAGCAAGGCAGGAATGCCACCAGATGAGGCACTACAAGAGTGCCACAGCCCCTTTGGTTGGGGCATCCTTTCTTCAGGCATGGATGCCTGAGAAAGTGTCTGAGTACTCATAAAGACACCCAATTCTCTCTAGCAAGGATGGCCAAATCATTTGCATATTCCATTTTTATTCTTCCTTCCACCAAGGGGCTCAGGGCTGCATTTATTGTTCTCTTCCATGGATCCACCCCACCTGCCTTTCACGCTCCCAACAACTCCATGAGGTAGGACAGGTTGTGGAATGGTGATAGGTCCAAGATTGCCCAGTTAGGGTCATGGCTTCATGGGGGATTGTTGTATGAGAGTCTTTCCCAAAACTTGTTAAAGTATCCCTGTACTGGGTAAGCCCAACTTTACAGAGGGAAAGCATTAAGATTGGTGCTGACTAGGCTAGTATATTAAATAAGCCCCATGAGTTTTCCCTCCCACTCACCTTGAGATCACACTGTTTGGTTTGAAGGTGGGAAACTGAGGCAATGTGGACTCGTCCAGGCTTACTTGGGCCCTTTTTTCTAGGGTCCGTTCTTAGCTCTTTATTAGCTTCTTATCTCTCTCTCTTTTTTTTCTCTCCATTAACCATGGCAAAGAAGAGAAATGGGGGTTGTTTTCCTGAAGGAGGATGCCTCATGCAGGAATGTGAGGGGAAGAAACATCTTCATCCTGTACAGACTCCCATTTGCCAAAACAAGGAGTAAACAACATATTTTTAAAATAAATGCTTTTTTCGAGTGCATGCAGCTGGTTGTTCTTCACCTAAAGCTGATGATAATCTTCTGGTCTCAAGTCATTACAATATTTTCCAGAGCAAAAGGATGATCTAAGAAGGAGATTCTCATTCAACAGGCAGCAGAATACTTTAAAACACACACATACACACGAACACACGAGCATCTTTGGGCAAATACCTATTATTCAAGGGGAAGAAAAGGAGAAAGAGGCATTCTTGCCAGTGGAATTGTCTACAAACACAGTCATTTCGAGGGGGTCAACAGCTCTTTCAGGCCTTTAACCCCAAATTACTGACACTCTCATGAAGGTGAACACTGGCCTTTTTTTCTGGCTGGGCCCAGCCTCATCTGAGCTGCACTGGCAATTAGCCTTTCCAGGAAGAGAGAGCTCTAATAGCTGTTTCTTCTAAGTGCCTCATCATGATGGCAAATTAACTGGCGTGTGAGAGAGCAGCATTAGCTCTAATAACATAGCTTTGATACATGCCCTGACCTTCCATCATGGGCGGGAGCGCAGGTCTCCAACCAGAGTTTGCTGCTGCTACAGCCCGGCCTCAAGGAGGCAATTGGGGACGCAAACAGGCCATGGATTCCCAGAGTCCTTTTCTGCATGGCTGAGAGCAACAACAACTTCACCCAGGCAGTGTCTATAGTACTCACCAACATTTTTAATCTTTTGTGTTGCGAATCAACCCGGGACCTTTTTTTGTAGATGGTATCTAGCAAAGCAGCATGACTCTATATGGTTGCTCCATGGGCAGGAAGGAAGGAGATCCTATTTCATAAATCAGCAGCACAGCACCAAGCTATGGAAGGGCTGCTAGAGGCTCTGCTCCTGTAGTTCCTTATCTGTCATGGACTCCTACACACCCAGAGCATAGTAAAAACCTGAGAGATGACTCAGGGCAGAGGAGAGGTGGCAATTTCTCAGAGACATAATGTACAGAACATTTCAAGCTTCATGGGTTAAAAAAAGGACATTGTTTTCCCCGAAAGGTGATGGAGTAATGGGTCATAATTGTGCCTACTAGCCCATCTCCAGGAGGAAGGCCACTTCACTTTATATCAGCTGCAGCTCCCATTTATCAAGGGCAGTTCATGGGAAAGCAGCTTAGACTAATTCAGCAAGGAATAAATGGAGGGGTGGAATTGGGAACTGAAATAGCAGTCCTCTCAGTCATAGAACTGTAGAGTTGGAAGGGACCCAACCCCCCTGGAATGCAGGAATCATGGGTAAAGATGGCCATCCAACCTCTGTTTAAAAAGAGTCCATCAATGTCCAAGGTATTTCTAGCTGGATTCCTAGTGCCTCTCTCACTGGCTGTTCAAACCTTGGCCTCTTTCAAGAGCACACTGAGTGGCAAGGAGGACCTGCAGAATCAGCATTCTCCGATCCAAGTTTTTCAAGGGAAAATTGAAGCCATACTTCACCAGATCCAGTGCATTGATTCCGGCTAGAAGAGCCCTTGTAAATAACCTCTTTGAGAGGAAGTATCAAGTGTTTTCTCCTCCAAGCCAGGCGCAAGCTAGGAGAAGGTCGCCCCCCCCCCCAACCCTGAGCTGTTCCAGACTGCAGGAGTAAGCATGTTACTTCTCCTTCATAGTTGCACTTAAGATGCTCATCAGATCAAGGAATGCTATGGCTGCATTTGCATCAATGCACCTTCTAAGCAACTTCAGGTTTTTTTCCTTCTTCTCGAGCTGTTGTTTCCCTGCTGTCCCCATGTAGTATAGAACATGCCTCCTGTCCTTTACCTCCTCCTCCCATAAAGATCCTGGCATTATTGACAGTTGCTGGTTGCCCTAGGAATAAAGTACAGTAAAGGCTCCCCATTCCCCATAGTCCCACATACTGTGCTTCCTTGTTCAGCCCCAATGCCATTATAATGAGGCTCCTTTTTGGAGTTGGACATCTGAATAATATCTCAACCCTGAGTGAACAGGATGGTCTTTTTAAGCACTAGGACAACTAATGACATTAGAGTAACTCTTAGCAGCTGAATTGCTGGAAACATACGTATCTAAATGCATGTCTTTTTCTTTCAGATCAAAAGTTCCTAACCCTATTCCTATTTACAGGACCTAAGAGTTTGAACTATTTTAAAATCTTTTTTGATGAGATAAAATTCTGATGAGATAATTCTGAAATTTGATACCTCTGCCACATCAGACACTTTTTTCTCTGCCCTGCATATTGTTGTGGGTTTGAAGATCAGTCTGGATGATGCCCTGAGACCCTTCCAGTACTTGGGGTCCTGCACCCAGTGAGGATTAGAATTTAGCAGATGAGGTTGCTGAACTGGTCAAAGAAGCATGTCTGTAAAACAATGACCTCAGCTGGCCAACTGAGTGCCCTCATTGGCATTGCAAAAGAATGAGCTAGGTTGCTAGAGCCACAACTAAGTGACAATGCCCTGAGGCTGATAGTGGGCCTTTCCTCTACCCCCTTCACCTGGTTACTAGATAGGAGAACAATAGAGAGAGTGTGTGAGAATTAGCTGGAAAGAGGCTAGAAGCTGGAGACACAGAGACATGCTTGCTCTGTGCTGGATCCAAGACTGTGACTAATGGAGAAGCAAAATCTGTTGAGATGCTAATGGTATGAGCCCCTCCATCTTATGATTAGGTTGTATATATGTGTAAATACACCATGTATTCTAAAAACACCACAGTCTCCACTGACCTTCATTCCAAAGAAACCAAACCTGGGAAAACACCTGGAACCCCTGGATTATCCCACTGCTCCAAGACTGGGGTGGCATGCAACAATATGCCTCTGAATAAAGATTCAAGATTTCGCTTTGCTCACCTCTCACTGTTAAAATGGTTGCATTCTCCTGCTCCTCTCTGTTTTCAAGCAAAATGCTGCAATTCCAGCTGTGGGACTAGAGACAGAATGGTGCTTCCATCCAAGAGGGAAAATGTCAAATTGGCCAGCAAACTCCCCAGAGTGATTAGCTATGCTAAGAGGACATTTTGATGCATGGAAATTACCCCATTTTTGCACCTCTTTCCCACCCCATTGCTGTAGGTGATACATAATGTTTGCTTTTAAAGGCATGTAAATTGCAACTTGGATACAGCTATGTTTGTAATTTGTAGGCTTAGATATGGTTATTTCTGAATTAGCCCACATAAATTTTGAAAAACATGCAGTTAGGTGGATGCAAATTGGACCAGGTTTCCATTCTTAGCACTGTGCTGAGCTAAACCTTAGTATTTCTCATTTACTACTATTATGAGCAATAATAATAATTTAATTTCTTGCCCACTCTTCACCCTGAAATCCCAGGGTGGGTTACAATAATTTAAAATAAAACATATAAAACATCTATTAAAAATTTACAATCACAAAAATAGGGAAGATTCTAAGGCCATGGTATCAAAGGTACAGGCAAATTTCTTCACCATTCACCAAAAACTCTACCATGGAGTTGCCTGATGCACCTCTGTGGGAAGTGGGTTTCACAGCTTAGGGGCCACCACAGAGAATGCCCTCTCCTGGGCTACCAGTACCTCCTCAAGCTTCTGAAGGTGGAGAAACTACCAAGAGGACTCTTTCTGTTGCTCTAAATACCCCTGCTGGAGATGGAAAAAGCCTCACCCTTAAAACTGGATACCAAAAGCAGAGATGGCAGTGATACCCTGAGGCCTTCCTTTCTGTAGCAGTAGTATGATGATGATTTATCATTTATGAAGGCACCTAAAAATTACTAAGCGCCATGTACAGATTAAAACCAAGACAGCATTACTCCTCAGAATAAATCACTGGCCAAAGAACTTTCAGAATCTGTGCCTTTTTATGCATCCAGAAGGATGGGGCTTCCAGGCTTCCTGTAAATGCCATCAAGCTGCTACATTGCCCATCTTCAGGTACCTGCTGGTTGGGTGGGGCCCCGTCTAAGTCACAAGGCACTTTCTTGCTTTTGCTGCAATAACAGCAGACGAATGCCGCTCAAGACTGTCGGATGCGAACCACCACAATGCATCTCTCTTTCTGGAAACTGACTTCAGAACTGCCTCCCCGCTTTGCTCTGCTGGACAGCTGCCTTGCCTTACTTGGAAGATTATGAACCTAGCCCTTGGAAACCACCAGAGAAAATAAAGCTCATATTATTCCAAGTCATCCAAAGGGAGATCAACATCTCGTAAAAGAGGACGGTTGCCATGAAATACTCCTAGGCTGGACAGCCGTGCTGAGGACACAACATTTTATGCATATATATTGTTTGTTAAAACCCCAACATAACATTTCTCGAAAAATTTCCATTGATGGTAGAAAGTAATGTCTGGGGGGGGGGGGGGAGAGAGAGTGGAAAAAAAACCCAAGGGTTTGAGAGAGGAGATGCCGCTCTATAGGCTATTGAGACACATATAGCAACAAGGGGAAGTTATTGTGTTGAAATTGCAGAATCATCTCATGCTGCTATAATAATTACATTAAAACAGGAACTTTGAAAAGCAGCTCACCTTCAGATCACTGGCTGGTTGGTAGGGGGCCATGCTTTGTTTATTTAATCAATGGGGGTGCATGGCTAATGGTTCAGAAAAGTTTGGCTCCAGGCTTAGAGGCATTAATAACTCTTCCATTCAGATGATGGAATTGATCAGCAAGCCTAGCCTATTTGTGAACGATTATTGCAGAATTGCGGGAAGTAAAGTCAATGTATGAAACCAATCCACACACACACCCCACCACACACACACACACACACACACACCATGCAAAGAGATTTGCCTGCAGACTATAAAGCAGAAGATTGGATGGGCAAGATAACAGATCATTCATAACTGTTGGTCAAAATTGCATTGTGGCTATTGAGCGTTTGAAAATGAACTATAAGTAGCGTTTGCTATTGATTTCACTTTTTGTTAGAAACAATAAAGCTGACACATAGAATGGAGGAGAACAGACTGGTATCGATCCTGCTCTCTTTTGAACAACTTCACTGCAGAATTTGAGATCTGATTTTAATGTGGGATTTATTAAGGCTTTTTTTCACACTCTTCTACAATGCACTCCTTGGGCACAGGTGGTTAGGATGCATCAAGGATGGAATAAGAGCTTCTGAAAAATGGCAGTTTTTGTAAAAGTTTGCCATGAGCAAAACAACTGAAAGCCAAATTGTGCTACATCTACCCTCTGAAGAAGATACAGCAGTGAAGATATTTTGAGAGATGACAAAGGTCTGGAGTGAGCTTCTCCCACCAGGGGCCAGCCAGGACACACCACTGTCATTGTCGTCATCATCACTTAGGCTGTGCACACTTCACACTTCCCTTGGATTCCAGTGCACTCCCACTGCTGGTGTTTGAAGCCATCTACACATGACATTAGCCATAATCCATATCCATCCTGTAGTATCTCGAGGAATACTGCTGTTCAATGTGCTTTCCCACGTAAGAACATAAGAAGAGCCTGCTGGATGAAGCCAATGGCCCCTCTAGTTCAGCATACAGTTTCCACAGGAGCCAACCAGATGTCTGTGGGAAACCCACAAGCAGGATTTGAGCACAAGAGCGCTCTCCCCTAATGTGGTTTCTAGCAAATGATATTCAGAAGCATTGCTCCGCCTGACTGTGGAGGCCATCATGGCTAGTAGCCATCAATGGCCCTCTCCTCCATGAATTTGTCTAATCCTCTTTTAAGTCATCTAGGTTGGTGGCCATCACTGCCTCTTGTGGGAGTGAGTTCCATGGTTTAACAATATGCTGCATAAATAAGTCCTTTCCTTAAATCTTAAATCTTACAACATTCAGCTTTCTTGGATGTCAGTGAGTTCTAGCATTATGGGAAAGGTGGGAAAAACTTTTCTCTAACTGCTTTCTCCATGTCATGCACCATTTTTAAAACTCTTGCTTGCCTTGAAATCAACTTCTATTTGATATGAAACCTAAGCTGAGGTATCCACATTTGAGGCAGCCATTGCATGAGTCCAGATGACAGCTTCACGAATCGGAGTTGGGAGCGGTAGGGGCGGGAACCAAGCAGGCAATGCACATTGGATGAAAACATCCCTGCCCCATCTCTGGTGTGTGCAGATATGTGCAACTGTGACTTGCAATGCATCAGAAGAGAAACAATCTCACTGCATTTTAAGCCACTGGCATGTCCATAGTTCCGTAACACGGCACAAGATTTGCCATTGCTCTTGGACTGCTTTTGTGACATTTTTCAGGCAGGTGAAGCTTCACTGGATTGAGAGACCACATATGAGCTTCTGAGCACATAAGGATAGCTTTACTCCAAAACTGGATTTCTGCAGAGTAAGCTGAATCTTTGCTTTACTATGGAGCAGAGCCAGCTGTGAACAGACGTGAGCCTTGCCGCTATGAAAGACACACACCCAGAAATAGTTGAGCGAGATGCAGCAAATGTGGGCTGAGCTGTAAGCCATGGAGTGAGAGAATTGCAGAACAGTTTCACCCTGTGCTTAATTCTGCAGCACAGAATCATGGAATCACAGAACTGTAGAAGGGACTCAAAGGGTCATCTAGTCCAAGCTTCTGCTATGCAAGAATCACAGCCAAAAAGTCCCTGACAGATGGATCAAGCATCTTGCCCTGCATTCCTCACTATCTAACAAGGCTGTGTGAATCTGCTCATACTTTCCAAACAATTTCTCCCTCTGTCTCCGCACAATGTTGCAGTTTAAATCAGGTTACGGATTTGATTTATCTAGAGACATCTGCTGTTCCGTGCACGTCCCACTTTGCATCAAGGCAAGCACCACCGTGCTAATAAGATGGCTATTACTTCCATTTGCCTCTGATTCATTCCGCACCCTTCCCTTCGAAACGCACCTATTTGCTTCCACCTCCCCCTCCACTCTTGGATAATAACAAAAATACAGTATTTCACCCATGAAGGGGACCCCATATGCTTATATGCCTTCCCCCCCTCCCCTCCCACCTTACAAGAGGCCTCAAAGACCCATCAGTATTTCAGGCCTTCCTTACATGCAAAAAAGAAAGGTAATCACCCTTCACGGGTGAGGCGCTCAATGGGGAGTTGTGTCGCATTATTCTAAATTAAACCAATTCTCTTTCTATTTTTTAGTGCCTGCTGCTGAGGAGGGAGTCGAAAGGTGGGGAGAGTGACTGTGACCCAACCAGGGGGCCTGGCTTTGGCTGACTTCCAAGGCCGACAGAGGAGCCCTTGCCAGGAAGGAAGGAAGGAAGGAAGGAAGGAAGGAAGGAAGGAAGGAAGGAAGGAAGGACAAGGGGCATGTGGAATGTACCTCATTCTTCTGACAGGTATATATCCATGTGGCAGCTTCCTTGGCAACATTCTCACAGCTGATTCTGTCATTTAGAAGGGTGCAAGGAACAGTCTGAATTAATTGATTGATACAGAATCACAGAATCATATAATTGCAGAGCTGGAAGGGGGCCCAAATGTCATCAGGTGAGATGCAGGAATCACAGCTAAAGAATCTCTGACAGATATCCACCCAACCTCTGTTTAAAAACCTCCAACAAAGGGGAGTCAGCCACCTTCCAAGGTTGTCCATTCCACTGCTAAACAGCTCATACTGTCAGAAAGTTCTTCCTAAGGGCTAGTTGGAATCCTCTTTCTTGCAATTAGAATCCACTGGTTTGACCCTATTGTCTGGAGCAGCCGAAAACAAGCTTGCTCCATCTCCCATGTGACAGTTCTTCAGCTACCTGAAGATTGCACTCATATCACCCCTCAGCCTTCACTTCTCCAGGCTAAACATACTCAACTCCCTCAGACATTCCTTGGTTTCCAGACCCTTGATTATTTGGTCACTCTCCTCTGCACACCTTCCAGCTTGTTGGTATCCTTCAATTGTGGTGCACAGAACTGAACACAGGACTCCAGATGGGGTGGGACCAAGGCAGCATAAAGCAAATAGATGTGCATATGGACCAAAAGGGGGATAATTTCTTTGAAAGCCACCCATATCAAAATCTCCCTGTCTATGAATATTTATAGGTCAAGGAGAAAGCAGGAGTAGAAGCTTCCCCCACAACATACTCAAAATCTATAGGCAGGGATTCAGGGGAACGGGTCATTAACAGCATGAAGCATCTGGATACAGCTGTGGTTTTTAAACCAGGCTTAGGGTGTCTATTATGTTTTACTTGAACTTTGCAAACACTCCTCCATTTTTGTTACAGCTGCCAAGAGAGATGATGCTTGAAAGTCTTCTCAGCTGCAGCAATCTGTGACTGCCGTCCATCCCATAATCCATGCTGTGGCTCTGATCTCATATGGGAGCAAATTATGCACACAGACAGAGATATAGTTTTTGAAGTTTCCACAGCAGCTACTGAAAAGGCAAGCTGTTTTCCAGGGGAAAAAGATATTATTTAATGAAGTGACTAAAATGTCTAACTGGTACACAAAATTAAAAAGCAATCCAGACCCTGCCACAATCCAGGGAGAGAGGTAGGCAAGACACATCAGGAAAGAGGGAGACAAAGGAGAACTGAATCTGCAGAGTGGCTTGGCTTTTCAGTCCAGGATGGAGACCTCCAACGAGCCTTTGCTCTTCAGCATTTCCCTCTATTATTTTTTGTGGTGTTCTGGATGTTTGCCTGAAAGCAGTTATTGGCCCACGGTTTAAGAACCAGCATGGTTATAGAATCAAAGCATCACTGAATTGTAAAGTTGGAAGGGACCCCAACTGTCAAGTAGTCCAACCCCCTGCAATGCAGTGCAATGCAGGAACCACAGCTACAGAATCCCGACAGATGGCCATCCAAGATATGCGAGATTGTAACCATCTTCAAATATCTGAAGGGCCGTCGCATGGAAGATTGAGCAAGCTTGTTTTCTGATGCTCCACAGGGTAGGGGGTTGGATGGTTATCGGTCATGGATGCTATAGCTGAGATTCTTGCATTGCAGGGGTTGGACTAGGGTTACTAGACATCCCCAGTTCCCAGGGACAGTCCCCGGATTTGCAAATCTGTCCCCGGAGTGTCCCCAGATTTGCACATCTGTCCCCAGGAAATGTGGCAGCAGCAGCCTTAGCAGCCCGGAGCCAGCCTGGTAGCGCAGTTGGCTCTGGCTGGCTCCAAGCTGTTGACTGCTGCTGCCGCCGCCACCACTGTCAAAGGGGAACCGGGGACGTCCGGTGGTACAGATCTCCTGCCCCCTTCCCCCTTTGTTTTGACTGATGGGGGAGGCTTGGGAGTTACGGGTGGGCAACCATTGCCCAAGGTGTGTGGTTTCTCTGCCGGGCAAGCTGCAAAGCCCTTCTTTCGCACCTTGTGAAACATAAATGTGCAGAATTTTTAAAAAACTGGGCAACGGCACACCACTCGCCCATGACTCCCGAATCTCCCCCGATCTCCTGCTCCCTTCTCCCTTTGTTTTGACAGATCGGAGGAGGCTCAGGAGCTGTGGGCAGGCACCATTGCCCAGTTTTTAAAAAAATCTGCACAGGGTGTGAAAGAAGGGCTTTGCACCTTTATACAATATGCATGTGTGCTTGAGCCCAGGGTCTTTTGTCTCACCATCCCCATCCCCACTACTGACTCCCTTTGCTTCTCATCTTAAAAAAAAACACAAAAACAAATTCCCCAGATTCATTGGAAAAAAAACCTGGTAACCATAGACGAGAGGACCCCTGGGGTCCCTTACAACTCTACAATTCTATGATGATTTTAATATGTTCATTATTTTTACTTTCATATTGTATTCTTATTCTAAATCCTTTCAAGACTTTTTGTTGTGGGATGCAATGCATGTACTCACTAAACCTCACCTAACACCTGTATTCTGTGTCAATATTTGATACTCACAAATATTCTTGCTTGCCTAACTGGTCTGTGCTTGAAGTGGGAGGGTAGCTTCCTGCTGTCTGTTGGGCTTCCCTCCTGGAACAAGTAGCCAAGGTTGAATTTGGGCCAAAAGCTAGCTATGCTGCTAATGAGAGGATCATGAGTCTCTGCTGGGCAGAGGGAGAAGGGTCAGCCTGTGTCTATCATCCTGACAGATTGGAAGACTTGCTGCCATCATCCTGGGACATCACACAGCGAGAAGACAAGAAACAGTAACAAGGGTGAAAGGTGTCCTGTTCCCTTCCATCACTGATGGCATGACTCGCCCTCTCTGCTCCTTCCCATAAATAAAACGAAAACTTCCACCTTAATGCAAAGGACATCTGGCAGCAGTGTTTGGCAATGGCTTTCATTCTCAGGGAAGGCAGATGCTGGGGTGCTCTGAGCAAGGAGCAGTGGCAGATCTTGGGGTCTCAAATTTCAGCCACGCCCTGTGTGACACCAAAATCCATCACTCCTCCAACTCTCACGCTTAGTTGCATAGTTGCAGGCCCCCACTCCTCCCCCACTCCCCTAAATCTGCCTCTGCAACTAGAAGTCACCAAAAGAACCTCCAGGGGTCCCTTTTGTGGGAGAACTGGGCTGATCATAGAATTGTAGAACTGGATGGACCCAAAGTGTCATCTAGTCCAACTCCCTGCAATGGAGGAATCACAGTTAATGATGGTGACGTTGGAGAGTGTGTGGAGGTAACTGGTCAAAAGAATGCTCCAGACTTGGAATGGTGCTGATTGGGGAGCTGTGCTGACCCAAAACATGCTACCCAACTGGATTACTGCAATGTGCTCTATGTAGGGCTTCCCTTGTATTTGATCTGGAGGCTGCTGTTAACGCAGAATGCTGCAACATGACTGCTGACTGCAGTGAGACCTTGGCAGCATGTAAGACTTGTGCTCAAAGATTTGCAGTGGTTGCTGATTTGCTGCTTTGTAAAGTTCAAGGTGTCGTTATTAGTACAGTGGTACCTCAGGTTACAGACACTTCAGGTTACAGACGCTTCAGGTTACAGACTCCTCTAACCCAGAAATAGTACCTCGGGTTAAGAACTTTGCTTCGGGATGAGAACAGAAATCGTGTGGCATTAGCGGGAGGCCCCATTAGCTCAGGTTAAGAACAGCTTCAGGTTAAGAACAGACCTCCAGAACGAATTAATTTCTTAACCCGAGGTACCACTGTATATAAAGCCCTTAACAATTTGGGACCAGCCTACCTGCAAGATCACCTTACCCCATATGTGCCCACTTGATGGCTTCGATCAGCAGAACTGGTCCTGTTACAGGTGCCAGATAATACTCATTCCACATTTTAAAAAACTCAATATTTTAGTGTGACAGCCCCCACACTTTGGAACTCCCTGCCTGTTGATGCCAGGCTGGCACCTTCCTTATGCTCTTTTCAGCTCCTGCTAAAAACATTCCTGTTTAGGCAAGCCTGCTCAGATGTTTAGAAAACTGGTGTGAGTTTTACTCTTGCTTTTAATCTATTGGCATTTTAATATTTCAGAAGTCTTCTTTTATTGGTTTTTAATTCTGCTTACTGATAATTTTGTGGTTTCATCTTTTTTGCAAACCGCTTTAATGTTCCCAGTTTTTGTTTTGTTTACAAGCAGTGTATAAATTTTATGAAAATAAATGAATAAATAAAACTCTCTCTCTTCCTCTCTCTCCTGCCCATTCTCTGCCCCCCCCCACACACACACACATGGGTGACATTTCCCAGGAAATTCTTCTGTGCCAAGTGTATGGAAATGACACAGTGGAGGAAAATGTGAGTGTCATTGTGACTCCCATAGGCTAGACCTGTTTGCTTTACATTGCTGTCACTCTGAGCAGCACCCAGTAAGCGTCTCATTTCTTCCTGCTGTGGATGCATCTGGTGGAGGGCTACAGGGTAATGCGGCAAGAGTGGCAAAATGGAAGCCCCAAGCAAGTTTTTAATGCAGCTGGATGAAAAACATGTTCTAGGGCCCTTCATCCTTTTGCATCAGATCCCACCTCCCCCCCCCCCATTGAATGAGCCGTGAATCATCTTCTGCTCAGCTTCTTTTGCGTCCCTCTTCTCCCCACTCCTTCCTCGCCATTGTTTTCCTTTCACGGGCTCAGCCACACTAAAGGGAGGATTGATGCTTTTTGTGTCAAATCCAAACAATATCTGTAGATTGTTGCAATGCTATTGACAGCTTAATTCCTCCTCTTGTGCCTCCCATACTTCATTTATGAAAAGTGCTGTAATTATCCCCCCGGCCTGTTGCTGGAGAGACCATCATGCACGCAACTGAAAAGGACTCCAAATGGGAGCACCTGATGGCACAGAAGAAAGACTTTCTGCTGTGCAGTGTTTCTGGAGGTCTGAATCCTCCATTTGCTTTGGTTCCTCTCTCTCTCTCTCTCTCTCTCTCTCTCTCTCTCTGTGTGTGTGTGTGTGTGTGTGTGTGTGTGTGTGTGTGTGGAGTGGAATTCTGAGCTGATTTGAAACAGCCTTGGCTGCTCTCCTGCTTTCTCTTTCTGCCTACAACCAAGCAATTGACAGAGCTGCCTCAATACATTTTGATATGTCAGCTGGAAAATCGAAAAGTCACCTCCTCGTTGCATGAGGTTACAAGCTGTATGTTGGTCCAGAGTCAGGCCCTTGTGGATTCATCCAGCCCAGGGTTTAAAACCTGGAACCCTTGCTTATAGGTTCTGGGTCAGCACATGCAAAGAATGGGTGAGCCAAATAATTTCCATAATTACAGTCCACTTTATTACCCAAAGCTCATAGCATGCACCCAAATGTCTCAGCTCCCTTTGGGGGGGGGGGTGTTACTAGTGATAGAGCCATTGTGGTGTAATGGCTAAAGTGTTGGACTATGACCTGGGAGACCAGGGTTTGAATCTCCACTCGGTGGTGAAGCTTACTGGGTGATCTGGGGCCAGTCACCATCTCTTAGCCTAACCTACCTCACAGGGTTGTTGTGATGATGAAATGGGGAGGAGGAGAACCATGTACACCACCTTGAGTTCCCTGGAACAAAAAGGTGATATTTAAATATATCATAAATATAGCAACAGCAACAACATCTCCTTAGGGATGGTGCCATCTCTTCATCCTGGCTTAGTTGGCCCACATAAGTAGTGCTGCCCTAGCAAGCAGCATATATTGGGTTGGGCTGAGAGCAATGACCATGACCCCAAATAACTACCTTTATGGTGACATTCCTTCACTTGATAGGGGAGCAACTGGTTCTTGGAGACAGGGCTTCTTCTCACATTTTAAGATACTGTCAGAAGGCCTCTGCTGACATACAAAGGCAGATAATCAGAGATCTGTAAGAGGAAAGTGAAGTAGAAATTCCGGAGGGGAACAAGAAACCCACTGGCAGCGAGACCAGTGTCGTGTATATAAGGGTATGGCCTGAGAACTAAACTGGTCAAAATCAGTTTAAAGTAAAGGTAAAGGACCCCTGACAGTTAAGTCCAGTTACGAACCACTCTGGGGTTGCGGCACTCATCTCGCTTTACTGGCCGAAGGAGCCGACGTTTGTCCACAGACAGTTTTTCAGGGTCATGTGGCCAGCATGACTAAGCCGCTTCTGGCGAAACCAGAGCAGCACACAGAAACACCGTTTACCTTCCTGCTGGAGCGGTACCTATTTATCTACTTGCACTGTGACATGCTTTCAAACTGGGACCGAGCAACGGGAGCTCACCCTGTCATGGGGATGCGAACCGCCAGCCTTCCAATTGGCAAGCCCAAGGCTCAGTGGTTTAGACCACAGCACCACCCGCATCCCACAAAAACTAGTTTAGGAGGAACCTAATGACTGACACGGGTGGCGCTGTGGGTAAAAGCCTCAGCGCCTAGGGCTTGCCGATCGAAAGGTCGGCGGTTCGAATCCCTGCGGCGGGGTGCGCTCCCGTTGCTCGGTCCCAGCGCCTGCCAACCTAGCAGTTCGAAAGCACCCCCGGGTGCAAGTAGATAAATAGGGACCGCTTACTAGCGGGAAGGTAAACGGCGTTCCGTGTGCTGTGCTGGCTCGCCAGATGCAGCTTTGTCACGCTGGCCACGTGACCCGGAAGTGTCTCCGGACAGCGCTGGCACCCGGCCTCTTGAGTGAGATGGGCGCACAACCCCAGAGTCTGTCAAGACTGGCCCGTACGGGCAGGGGTACCTTTACCTTTACCTTTAATGACTGAGTGGAACACAACTCCAGATGAGGTACAAGGAGGAGTCTGTATAAGGTGAGATGACGTGTCTCGGGGTGGCAGGCTCCAGATAGCTGGGAGGGGTGGCAAATCTGGCCTCCATGAAGCATGCTCTGTGCTTGTTGGCTGATGCCTCCTCTTCCTCTGTGTGCCCACTGCCACACACTCAGCAACCACCCCATCGCCCGCCCATGGCTGCCTGGCTTGCTGCTGGTGGAGCACATCCACACATTGCTGCCAGGTGGCAGGCAGGCATGTGGGCAGTGGGAGGACACACAGTGATGGGGATGTAGCAGAGGAACAGGGTGTGGGTGTGGGGAGGTGCACAGTGGTGGGCATGCAGTGGAGCAGGAGGTGGTGGCAGCAGAGGGGAGGCATTTTCTTTTTTTTTTATAAATTTTTTATTGCGTTTCTTTCCATAGTTTTATAGGTTACCAACAAATAACATAATTGCAAGAAACAAATTTTCCCTTTTTTTAACAACAAAAACAAACAAAAACAACTTGGACTTCCCCACCCCTTCCGATTCTGCGTTCTTTAAATTAACAATGTCAGCATTTTGTTACCTTATTTCATGCCTTATTGTAACTTTCAAATGTTATGTACCCAGATTCGATATATTGTATCTCAGTTTCCATACCTTTAAAGTAAACATAACATGTTCGATTCAAATTGTCTCATTTTCTCTTTTATCACTTATTTTACAATTTACTTAATCATAATTGCTAAAGCATAACTTTTCCTAATCATGCACTATCTTAAGATTCATACAGCTTGTAGTATTTTTGCAAATAGTCTTTAAATTTTTTCCAGTCCTCCTCAATTGTTTCTTTATCCAGATCTCGGATTCTGCCGGTCAGTTCAGCTATCTCCATGTAGTCCATCAACTGCTTCTGCCATTCCTCCAGCGTGGGCAAATCTTGTGTCTTCCAGCTCTTAGCAATGAGTATTCTTGCTGCTGTGCTGGCATACATAAACAAGGTTCTGTCTTTCTTTGGCATTTTCTGGTCTACCATGCCCAGCAGGAAGGCCTCTGGTTTCTTGGGAAAGGTATACCTAAATACCTTTTTCAATTCATTATAAATCATTTCCCAGAAGGTCTTCACTTTTGGGCAGGTCCACCAGAGATGGAAGAAAGTCCCCTCTGCTTCCTTACACTTCTAACATTTATTGTCAGACAGGTGATGTATCTTAGCTAACTTGACTGGGGTCATGTACCACCGGTATATCATTTTCATAATGTTTTCCTTCAAGGCACTACATGCCGTGAATTTCATTCCGGTGTTCCATAACCTCTCCCAGTCTTCAAACATAATATTATGTCCAACATCCTGTGCCCATTTTAAGAGGGGAGGCATTTTCTGTCCTGGGCAGGTCCTGGCAATGACATCACTAGGGGGTGAACATTCATGGTATGCTCATCTGCTCACCTTCCAAGGTGATAAAGGGTGTCAAATGCCAGCAATGCTTTTCTGTACCCTACTTACAATAAAGTGGTCAGTCTCTATGAAAAATGGACACAAATTGGACAATGAGAACTGGACAAATTGGACAATCAGAAACCTTACATACAGTACTAGGATCATTTGTAGCTAACCATCCTCTGTTGGTCATATTTGAACAAAGAATCTCCAGAGGGAACCTCCAGCTTGAAATTTCTGAATGTTTTTTTTCTCCAGGGAATCCAGCTCTGTCACCTGTGACTTGAATTGAGATGATGGAATTGTATTGCACTGCATGTGCTAAATAGCTCCGTAATGCCAGGACATCTGTGTTGCTTATCACCAATGCTGCCTTGTTTGTTGTCGCTGTAGCTATTTTGCTTTTGCGTAATCATCACTATCTATCCATTCAATTTCCTTCTTGCCTCACTCCTCTCCATTCCTCCACCATAGGCCAGTTCAAGATCACGTTTCAGGCATCTGATGAAGTGGACTCTGGTCCATGAAAACTTTTGTTTCAATAAATCTGATGTCCCTCTTTAAGGTGCCACATGGCTCTTTGTAGTTTTTGTTGCCACAGACTAATATGGCCACCCTTCTGGATATTATCTCAGTGGGCTTCTGTCCAACGTGGCAAACTGGAATCTGATGCAGTGAGCCTTTGAAAAGTCCAGCAGGACTTTTCTTGTGTTCTCCACTGTATTCAAACACACTATTGTTTCTACTATTCTCAAAAACCACCCCTTGATGGAATGTAGAAAGCTGCCTTGTGGTCCATCTAGCTCAGTACTATCTGCACTGACAAGGGCTCTCCAAGGTTTCTACCTGGAAATGCCAAGGCTTGAACCTAGGGCCATCTACATGCTAAGCAAATGCTCTATTCCTGAGCTACAGCCCATCCTCCTTCTCCAACAACTGCCTCATTTCCCCAGTCCCTTTGCCTTCAAACTCCTGCTCCAAACTGGCTCAATATTCTCTCCCCCAAATCCTTTTCTGACACCTCCCCCCACAAGCTGGCTTCAACCTTTGCTGTCCCCTGAAATGTCTCTCAGCAATAATCCACTTGTTTTCAAATCTAAAGGTGTCCACTCAGTCCTCATCCTCCTTGACCTCTCCAACACCTTTGGTACAGCTGATCTCCTCCCTGTCCCTCCCTCTCCTTTTCTCTCTCTGGAAAACATCCAGAAACTTAAAGTAAGCCAAGCTTTCACCTTTTTTAATCCTGCCACCTCCCCAAGGCTGGCACTTCCACAAGGCAAGGTGAAGTAATTTGCTTCAGGCAGAGGATCTGCCCCTTGATCCCACCACTGTGCCGCTATTGCCTCAGTGGACCACTGCCAGTCCAGTTGTGGCTTCACCCATGCCCTTGCCACTGTGTTGTGGCAGCAGTGTGGGTGCAGCAGCAGGCAAAGGTGTAGTTTTGGCAGTGCCAGCTGCATTGCATGGGTGCAAAGGTGGGGGCATGAAGGGCCCAAATCTGTAGCTGGTGGTGGGAGGATGAGACAGCAGGAGAACATTTTGCCTATAACAACAAAACATTCCAGGCTGCCCCTGTGCCTCTCTTTTTGGTTGCCTACCTTATCACAAAATTGTGGAGTTGGAAAGGACCCAAAGGACATCTAGTTACAAGCAGGAACCATAGATAAATTATAAGCCCCTCAACATTTATGGAGAAGGTTCTGCTGGAGAGAAAAGACTTGGTCAGGATTGGCTGGATGTGGAGGAATATGTATGGCGACAGCTGGTCTCTGCGGGACAACAGCTTTTTCTTCTCTGCGATGAATCACTTTTTGTCCATTAAGGTTGACATTCCAGCCATCTCCTTTCACTTCTCTGGAACAACAGTAGCCCAGGCAAGTGCCACAAAAAACAGCATCCCACCATGTGTTCACTATCACCTGCCCACAGTAGAAAACAGAAAGGGACAATTGGCTGTTCCTGAGTGTACAGGGCAATTGGCTTTTCTTGGGAAGAGAAAGGTAGAGCCAGGAGTCTAGGCAGAGCCCATGTGAGGGAGAACCATCTTAGCTGGCTGGGACAGAGGCATGTCTAGGACACCATGGACTCCAATGCTGCACTGCTGTTGGGAACAAGCCCCTCTTGAGATATAATGCTCTGAACTCTCTCCAAGGCAGACCCAGGTGTAAACATGTGTACAAGAAACTATATTTCTTAAAGGCACTAGTCTCTGTTGTGCCTTGATTTCCCAACAGAAACACAACCCTGGGGGAGCACCTGAAATACCCTGGAAACTTGCGACCGCTCAGCAGAGATGGGGCGGGTGCATAACCTTTGTAATGACATTCATAGAGTATACCACACATTTTATTTCCAGATAAATGGACCCGGCTAACATATCTCAGATGCTTCAAGGCTGCTGTTCTTGAACTCCATCGTATATCTAAAACTCTGGGCAGTTGCTGCCATTTACCAAGAATCTGTGCCAGTTTTCATCTCAGAAAAGGCCAGAGGTTCTGTGGGTGATGTGCAACTTCAGCAGTTCTTCAGATGCTCCATTTCATAGTTCGTGGTCAACCCAGGACACCTGGGACTGGCTAATGAAGTGATTTAAGTGGCCACCTTGATAGATACTGACATATCTGCTTAGCCCAGACTCAGAGGACTTCCTCTCTTTCTGTGGCAAAACAGATAAGAGCTCTCTCTCTCTCTCTCTCTCTCTTCACTTCTCTTTCGAGCAGCTGAATAAATAACACGCCAATCAATGAGCTGCAGTTCATTACTTAAGTAGCTACTTGAATCTTTTAAATGCTCATATATTTCTTTTGGGGAATAAATTTCCCAGGGAAACATCTAAGATTACAAAGCCTGAAAGGATGTTCACTGTTTTTGGCCCACTGAGGTTCCCTTCCACAATGCAGGAGTAAGAATATAAGAAGAGCCTACTGTATCAGGCCAATGGCCCATCTAGCAGCATCCTGGTCTCTCAGTGGCCAACCACATGCCCCAATGGGAAATCTGCAAGCAGGACCCAAGCACAAGAGCCCTCTCCCCTCCTCTGGTTTCCAGCAGCTGGTATTCAGAAACATTACTGCCTCTGTGGAGGCAGAGCATCACCATCATGGCTAATAGCATACTCTCCAACCTTTCACCATTTTCAGAGTCCACCACCTTCTGAGGCTGTCCATTCCACTGTCAAATAGCTCTCACCCCCAGGAAGTTCTTCCCAGGGTTGAGCTGGCCATTAGGCAGAGAGAAGTGGTGGAAGTCCCCAAGGCTGCACCCCTGCAGGTGATCTGCCTGGCCCGCTGGCTCTACCAGCAGTGGAGACATGGCAGAGGTGGCAGGGCAGGTGGTGCAGGTGATGGTGGAAGCAGCAGGTATGGCAGTGCTGGTGGTAGGAGTCGCAGCAGGGCAGTAATTCCCATTTCACCTCAAGTGTCAAAACAGGATGTGCCATCACTGGTTCTTCTGAATGTTTAGTCAAACCTCTTATAATGTAAATGGTTCAGGTCCTACCCTCTGGAGCAGCTTGCTCTATCTTCCATGTGATGGTCCTTCAGATATTTGAAGATGACTGTCATATCAGAGTTTTCATGCCCTGGATCATCTTGATCAACCTCCCCATGCACACCTTCCAGCTTGTCACTATACTTCTGAAACGATGGTGCCCAGAAATGGACACAAGACTTCAGGTGCAGTCTGACTGAGGCAGGAGAGAGCCTTATGATGCTTGCTTTTGAGTTCCACCACCTGCTACCTGCTGAGGTGGTTCTGTCAGCACCAGACAGGTGCTGCTGCTTGGGTTGGGCTCCAGGTGAGCTCCCCAAGGCAGCCTGCATGGTTTCAGCCACCCCAAAACAGGGTGAGCATTTATTGCCCTTGACCACGAAAGACAGCTGGCCCAGCTTGGAGAATGGTTAACAATCCCTTTCTTTGACATTTTCAGAAAGTTTGCTGCTGTTAAATGATTCATGCACTCCATACTGCCTCTGGGCGCAGCTCTGCCTGTAAACAGCATTGCAGTCTCCCGTGCGTTGACGTGCACTTCCCAGGAAATCCCAAAACAGACACTTCCAGTCCCCTCCCCTCCCTGTGTCACGTCACCAGCAACACGCAGAGGGGGTTGTAGGGAGCGGTGGCATCTCACATTCATATTCTGGAGGCTGTGCCTCGAGCAATTTTTGCAAATTGTCCCTGATGAGCATTGCTGCGTATCTCATATTCCAAGCCCTTTAATATTGCACTTAAACTGTGTTAGCAGAGTTGTCGGAACAGTGTAAAGAAGCAAAAGACTCCCCGTCACTCGGAAGGAGAAGCCTAGCAATTAAAGGAAAGTGATCAGTAAAGAGACGTTGGGGTTGTAGTCAATGGTTTGACAAAACTGTTGACCCAGCTGTGGCAGCCGTGGGAAAGGCAAATGCCATGTTAGGGATCATTTGGAAAGGAATTGAAAATAAAACTGCCAATATCATAAGGCTGCTACAGAAATCGATGGTGCAGCTACACTTGGAATATTGTGGATAGTTCTGGCCGCCGCACCTTTGCTCAACTCTGCAAAGACATGGATTCAAGACATCACTGCCTATCCTTGCACTTGGAGGTTTGCTGTCTGTCCCATGAAAAAGTTTTAAATCGGGTCTTGCAACTGAAGAACAAAGTTTTTGGAACAAGAAGGGAACCTGTTGCACCAGGTGGATGACAACGATTAGTGTGCAAAACTGCTATAGCTGGCCAATATCTTTATCCAGTTGAATGAGCTCAATGCTGGTATGCAAGGCTACAATGACAATATCCTCACTATTACAGGCAAAGTAGCTGCATTTTTTAATTTAAAAAAGGCTTCAGCTCTAGTGCAGAAGAGCGATGAAGCATAATCTCACAATGTTCCCACTTGTAAAGACAAGCAATGAATTGTACAGCCTCATTCAGGAACATCTTGCAGCACTGGTAGAAAAGGTTGATCATTACTTCACATTGTTGTTTATAGAAAATTTTGACTGGGTTAGAGACCCCTTTGCAAATTGCAGTGGTTCAGGACTGACATTGAATGAGGAAGAGGAAATGGCCTGATTTTACCTTGAAAATGAAACAGGGTAGTATGCCACTTGACTCTTTCTAGATATACAATCCGAATCAGTATCCTTGCCTTTCTTCAAGAGCATTGAATATTCTACAGTTTTCTACAACATGTTGTAAACAGGGATTTTCCACTCTGACAAATACGAAAGATCAGAAAAGAGAATAGTTTCTTTGTGATGAGAGTTTGCTTGTCTCAGATTAGACCTAATATACATGAGATTACCTGGCAAAAGCGAACTCACATCTCTCCTTGAGTTTGTATACATACTTAAGACTCATTTATAGTTATATTTGGGAAATGATTTGTGTTCTTATATAGCTGCATTGTTTTATACTTTCTGGATGTCCCATGATCATATTATAAAGTAGTTGTGTTCTATGTTATAAATCAAGCACTGTTAAGAGTTGTTTCTTCTTGTTTTCCAATGTCTTTCTTATCAATACAAAATTCTGTGTGGCACAAGCAAATTTTTCTTTTGAAAATGTGGCCCAGAGAAAAGCTTAGAGAACCAGTGCTCTACATATACTTGACTGGTTCAGAAAACATATTTGCTTTTGCTGAGTCTCCAAAGTTTTTTTCCAACCTCACAATGTTCTTTGGACAACAAATATAAAGCACAGGGCCTGAAATGCTTGTTAATTGCATTCCACTGTAATGTGTATGTTCTTCACAGGAGTCCTGTAGACCTAGGTAAGGGTCAATATACTTATTTAAACAAACATGGTGAAAGAACTATTGATCAAATTATAGTCTCTCCTTCATTATTCACTTTTGTGAATCCTTTTGAAGTGTTAGAACGAACAGAAAATGCCCATTTTACAATATTGGTGACCCTATGTTCTTTAATAGAATGCATACCAACAATGAGGGCTATTTTTCTAGAAGAAGAGGTGCCAGAGCTCACCATGAACTTCTCCCTTGTTCTCTTAGAGTGGCAATGGCACCCACCTGAGAGGTGCCAGAGCTGAGCTCCTGTGTGGGCTCTGGCTGAAAAAAATCCCTGCCAACAACTGAATCTACAAGAGCATGTGAAGAAATACATGGTGTGAAAAGACTGGAATGGTTTCACAAACTGAGCAGCAATATTCAAGAGACACGATATGGTAATCACCTGAAGAGCCTGTGCCAACTTTTTATGAGCAAATTTGTTGATGTCTTCCAGCAAATTGTCATAGAACTCAGACCCTATTTGATAACTTCTACAGTTAATAACTATGGGACGCGGGTGATGCTGTGGTCTAAACCACTGAGCCTAGGGCTTACTGATCAGAAGGTCAGCAGTTCGAATCCCCATGATGGGGTGAGCTCCCATTGCTCGGTCCCAGCTCCTGCCAACCTAGCAGTTCGAAAGCACGTCAAAGTGCAAGGTACCACTCCGGAGGGAAGGTAAACAGCGTTTCCGTGTGCTGCTCTGGTTTCGCCAGAAGCAGCTTAGTCATGCTGGCCACATGACCCAGAAAAACTGTCTGCAGACAAACGTCGTTTCCCTCGGCCAGTAAAGCGAGATGAGCGCCGCAACCCCAGAGTCATTCACGACTGGACTTAACCGTCAGGGGTCCTTTACCTCTTTACCTTTTTTACAGTTAATAACTACACACAATCAACACACCTTGGGTGGTTTGGCAGTCAGTGCAAAGCAACTAAGAAAGTTCTGATTAAGGCAAGTAAGGATTTGTGTAAGAATCTATCAGAGGAAGCCACTGAAAATCTGAAACGGATGTAGATTGGAATACAAGAGTCTGCTCAAAAACAAGAAAGCTGAATACACAAAAACCCAGTGGCAAGAATTGGGGCTAGCAGTAATGGAACAGAGGGAAGAGAAATTCTGGGAACTGGTGCCCGGGACTTAAATAAAGTGAGATCACCACACTTCAGAGGGGTCTCTGAACCCTCAAATAACCCTTGGGTAATGCTAATGACATGTTCACACCACCTGGAAACTATCCACTGCTATACCTTCTCTCTGTTCTCCCAGAATAACTGAATGTGTGAGCCATTTCTCTGTTCAGAAATCCCAGGGAAGTGCCTTTTCTCAGATGGATATTTTACAAAACGATTCCTCTCTTTGCAGACCTACAAACCAATCGTATTAATTGTTCCTTTAAATTGCACGGGATTGCTCCAAAAGAATGTTAATGAAATTTCCTTTTAACTGTACTCAAGTTAATTTTTAATCAAAACTGACAGGAGCAATTTAAATCAGGTGCCACCACTTTTCAGAGACTCGACTACAGGATGAATATTAAACCAATCGAGACGGTTTGCAACACTAATACCGTTTAAATATGAACAAGCCACTGTGCGGCGGGGTTTAATTATTAACGCGCACTCAGAAATGCCAGGTTTCCCCCCCCACACACAAAAGAAGCTCCCCCACCCACCCACCGCCTATGTTCTGGCAGCTCAATCTGCGTGTGCAGCAGCAGCACTAGTGGACACACACAGGCTTCCCCTGGCAAGGAAACTCAAGCCCCAGTCACACACAAGAATGCGATTGGGAACTTGACTCTGTAAGTGAGACAATCGTGCTCTGCCAGGGAGAAAGCAAAGACCAATTTCAGGAACATCAAGAGCACGTAACAGGGTCTGGAATTGCCACAGGCATTTGCACACACACACACACACACACACCCAGTCTCAATGAAAGATCCCCTTTCAAGACTAGCCAAATATCGCTGGGCTTTCCATACAGCATTTCCTACAGCTGATTGGTGCTCATAAATCACCCTTCCAAGGAGACAAAGGAAAGACTAACTAGACGACAACAACGAACAGCTGGAGCACAGGGAACCATCTCAGTGGGTGGGTTGGATCCCTGAGTCGTTGTGGGAAGGGGGCTGGATGTTGTTAGCTGGCTTAGCCTCTCCCTAGGGCTCCCTCTTTCCTTCAAAACACAGGGACATCCACATAAGAATATATGAAAATGTGGTTTTAAGCAGATTGACTTAAAGCACTGGAATCCAAGCTGTTCCATCACCCTGCAACTGAAGGTGATAGACATGCTTGCAAGGGTTACCTTCTCCTTGCATGGCCACTCGCAAGAGGTTGACATTTAAAGGCCATTGATCTGCTGAAATGCCTGGTGTCCTTTCCCTGGGCTCAGGTGGCAACGGAGGATTGCTGTGTGATCTGACCCAGATGCATTCCTTCAGGAGAGAGTGCAAGACCAAGATCCAGCCCACAGATCTGTTAGTCAGAGCACTTGGATGCAAGATGAGTATTCTGGGCTAGAGAAAAGGTTAAAGGGAGGTGGACAATCGATGTAGCCTTGATTAGATTTTCAAAGCATAGGGAATCTCTGGATTTAGGAAGGAGAAAGTGTGGGGCAGCAGTAGTTTGCCGCATAGACAAGGGAGAATTAAAGGAAGGCAGAAGGGATTCACAAACCACATTAAGCTGATGTAGGGACAGGTCCTAAGACTCTTCCATGCTGCCTTGAACCCATTCAGTCCCATAAAGAAGATACAATTTCTACTACATATCCTTGCAGAAGGCTTGTGCCTTTTAGTTTTGAGAAAAGTCAAGTAAAAGTAGACATGATAGAGGCATATAAAATTACATCTTTAGATCTCAAGGGCAACCAATGAAGCTGAACATTAGAAGATTCAGGTCCTTCTTGACACTGTACATGCTTAAACTCTGGAAGTTGTTCTCACATGAAGCAGTGATGGTTTTAAAACAGGATTAGACAAATTCATGGAAGATAAGACTATCCATGGCTGCTTACCGCAATGACTATGTTCTACCTCCACCACTGGAGGCAGTAAATGCCTCTGAATATCAGTTGCTGGAAACAGCAAGTATGGAGAGGGTACTGTTGCACTCAGGTCCTGCTTTCTGCTTTTCCATTAGGACATCTGATGTCTAGCATCTCACTTTGAGAACAGGATGCTAGACTAGATAGCAGTGGCGTAGCGTGGGTTGTCAGCACCCGGGGCAAGGCAAGTAATTTGTGCCCCCTAACCCGTGGATTTGCGCCCCCTAACCTGTAGATTTGCCCTAACCCCAGATGTTGCGCCCGATGCGGCCGGCCCCCCCTGCACCCCCCACGCTACGCCACTGCTAGATGGGCTCTACTTGTGTTTACAAGGTCCATCACACTCAAGTCACGTACAGGGTAAAAAAAACAGCTTAGTGTGGAACAGAGTGCAACAGAGCTCTGTTTATCTACAGATTGTTGATCCATGCCCAGAGTAACCTGGGGATGCTTCCAGACAGGGATGTAATACAGTGATACCTCTAGTTACGAACTTAATTCATTCTGGAGGTCCGTTCTTAACCTGAAACTGTTCTTAACTAGAGGTTTTCTTTCGCTAATGGGGCCTCTTGCTGCCGCTGCACCGCCAGCACACAATTTATGTTCTCATCCTGGGGCAAAGTTCTCAACTCGAGGTAACTCTTCCAGGTTAATGGAGTTTGAAACCTGAAGCTTTTGTAACTCGAGGTACCACTGTACTGTAAACAGGTAGCTCAGGTATTGCAAATGGGTAACTGGCAACAGGTTGCTGTTTTTGTTTTGTTTTTCAACATTTCTGATTTTCTCTGGAAAGGGTAAATCTGGATTAAATGGCCGAACTGGGGGAGGGGTAGATATAATACAGCTTGGCATCTTAATGCCAGTAACGTTGTGCTGATGCTGCAAAAATATGTACCTACATGAGGCTCACCTGCCCCACAGTAAATCCCGACCTGGAAGTGTGGTGGGTCTTTGAAGGAGCCTGTTGTGTGCACACAGCATGCACATCCCTGACAATTGTTTTGTACACTTACAGGTGCTAAATGCAGAGCCCTTGCCCAACATTTATTCACCTAATGCAGAGTTAAGCATCCCTGACTATTTCTGGAGTGGGCATGATCAAGTATGCATTCCAAGGCCTCTGAATTATCTGAGACTCAAAGAGGTTATCTAGGAAGCTTATGGCTGGGCTTTGAACCTGTCCCTCACACACAACCACTCCCCTCCCCACCAAATAAAACCTGGGGAGGATCAGTATTTTCCCCTAGTGGCTTTAGGGGTCCTACCCACTTGTGAGACACTTACCCCCAAGTTGCTGCTTCTTCTGTAGGTCTAGTAATTCAAGAAGAATTGTGCTTAGAGAAGCAGGAAGGGAAAGGAAGGTCAACTAGGGTGCAGGAGAGTGGGCTGGGAGTTGCTGGGATAAGCTCCTCAGGCATCCAGCTGTGGGGGCTCTGGGATCATCAGCATACCATCCCAGAGTATCTCCTAATTGGCATCCTTAGCAGGGCTCCTAATTATTTAATTGGCAAGTGGTGTTCATGGGACTGCCCCAATATATTTTGGCACCTGAGGCAAAAGACAAAATTGTCATGGGCCAGGAGTCAGCTTTGCCCGCTGAACAGCAGCCTGAAGGGGGAGACAGCAGAGTGATTCCACCTGCAGCTGATCAGCCTTCACAGAGCTCTCAGCAGCAGTCAGATGCTGGAAACAGCGCCTGTAGTTCTTGGCTCTACCTTGCTGCTTCCTGCTCTCCATCTGGACCCTTGGTTCTGTGACCATCTGGATTCCCTGACCTCTGGACTGGACCTGTGTCCCGGTGACCATCTGGATTCCCTGATCTCTGGACTGTTTTCATATGTGGATTCTGCTCTTGGGCAAGAGTTCTTTGGAGACTGCTAGCCCCAGATTCCTGCCGAGTCTCAGCAATGGGACTTGGGAGGGGGTATGACAAAAATGGTGTCTGCCCATTCCACACATAGAAGCCGATCAGATGAATCTTATTTCAACCCTGGGGGCAATAGTCTAGTTTTGAGGTGCAAATCACATGGCTCATATAGCTCTGTCCTCCAGCACTTTGCTGCCAGTCCCTGCCCTGCACCATTTGCCATCTGAGGCAAGTGCCTCACTCTGCCGAATGATAGAGCCTGCCCTGGGTGTACATTTGCATGTGTCCAGCTGGCCCAGTCCTTCCAACAGAGCAGGACAAGTAGGAGCTGTATAAATTCTTCCCGGTCAGGCTGATATTATATCTCTTTGCTGAGCTGTGCTGACATTAATAAGGAGTGCCACAAGCAATGAATTTTATTGTGGCGATATTTATTATAGATGATATATAGAAAGAGAGGGGTTGACACAGCCTATCCCATGAATTATGTTTGTTGCAAGGAGTCAATCTAATGATCTAACTGGAAATAAATTAACCATGATGCATTTTGAGGGGGCTCAGCTTTTCAAAGTGGGAGTGGGTTTTCTTTGCAAATGTTCTATGTTGGTGGGGGCAGGGAGGGACATCTCAAAAGAAAGGGGAACAGTGGCCAGAGTCCAGTCCTCACACGTCTCCTCTCCTCTTCCTCGCCCACCTGCCATCGTCAAGATGTTAATTTAAGCTGCAATAAAAGGGAGGCTGTAGATTTAGGAGATCGATACGTCTTCCTGTTGCAGGAATGGACAAAATGAAGATAATTGCCATTTTGCAGTTGCTGTGGGAACCATAATTTTAAGATTCCAGGCTTTTTATGAACCCGCAATTTCCACTCAAGAGCTGAATTTAAGCAGGTCCTGGAGCTGTGGTTAAGAAGGGCCAGCCAATATGTGGTTAGCAAGAACACACAAGGAAATGAGAATTTTCTGGGGGGGGGGGGGTGTGGAGAGAGATTTGTGGTCTCTTACTTCCGCACACACACCCCTCAATGCCAACATCAAAAAGGACAAGCATGTATTTCTTTGGAAGCCAGTTCAGAAGGCCTATCCATGTTGCTGGTCCAAACAAGGAGAGCCAGTGTGTTGTAGTGGTTAGAGCATCAGATAATAGTTTGGGACAAGGACTTTTGTTATTTGGTTGCTATTATGTATGTATTTTTTTCTATGCCTGTTGTCTTTGTTAATTGGAAGCTGAGACTTTGGCCACCTCATGAGAAGAGAAGACTCCCTGGAAAAGACCCTGATGTTGGGAAAGATGGAGGGCACAAGGAGAAGGGGACGACAGAGGACGAGACGGTTGGGCAGTGTTCTCAAAGCTACAAACATGAGCCTGACCAAACTGCGGGAGGCAGTGGAAGACAGGAGTGCCTGGCAAGCTCTGGTCCATGGGGTCACGAAGAGTCAGACACGACTAAACGACTAAACAACAACAACAACAATGTATGTATTGCCTAAAGGCCAGCTTCTGGGTTACAGTGGGATATTTCATTATTTACTTGTATTGTATTGTTATGTGTTGAAATAATTTAATAATTAACTTTTAAAAAATTATAGAAAAAGAAAAAGACAGTGTGTCAGTCTAGGACCTTGGAGACCAGAGTTCAAATCTCCACTTGGCTATGAAGCTGACTGGGTGACTTTGAGCCAATCACTTACTGTAGCCTAACCAACCTCACAGAATTGTTGTGGGAGTTAAATGAGAAGGGGGGGGGACAATGTACTTGGAGGAAAAGGTGGGATATAAATGTAATAATTAAATGTTCAAGGCTCTCCACGCCTGACTGGGAGGTGATGCTTTGAACTATCAAGTGTCTCTTCCTAATCATAGCTATGTGGGAATGAGACTGCACCTGGAATTTTCACTGATTTCAGTTTTCCATTTGCAACTAGATATTTCAGCATTGTTTGCAAACCATGTTGATGGTGTGAAGAATATTCCTCCTTTTCTTCAACCCTGGTCAGTGCTCTCATTTTCCCCTGCTGCTTTGTCCTTTCTTGTCTGATGGACTCACCAGAACTTCCCCCATCCAATGATGGATCCCATGCAGAGGTGCTGGCCTGGCCCCAACTTTTTTTGAGGGGGGTGGCTCAGGGGCACATTGTGGCTCTGATGCAACAGTTCATGTGGTGTGTGCCTATGACATTGCGCATCTGTGCAATGCCAAAAGGAGCCTAGCACACCGAGCATGGTGGCGTACCAGGCAAGCATCGTGCAGACCGGACTGCAGCATGGCTGAGATGGGATCCGCCACAGCCGCTGCCACAGCAGTCATGGTTGGCAGCAGGGGAAATGGCAGCAGCTGCAATAGTGCTCCCCAGCTATGGGAGGGCTGGCTGCTTGCTGGCACGCCAATGCTGCGGTCACTGTAACCACTATTGCCAAGAACTCTGCAGTGGCAGCATTGGGAGGAAGAGGCAGCAGAGGTGGTAGCAGCAGCCCTGGCTCAGCTCGCATTATAGGGAAGAAGGCCCAGCTCCGCTTCGTGCCCTGCGCCAACAAACTAGAGAAGCAATATTATTCCTCTCTGTGTGTCACTAAAAGGAAATAATGCCAACCCCAATGAAAGGCAAATCCATTTGACTTTTCACCTTTGGCATAAGAATGTTCATAGCTGTTCTTACACAGACACACACACACACACAGACACACACCAGCTTTTCCATATGGCCACGTGGCTCAGTTGCCCTCCTTGTAATCAAATCCAGCCCCTTCTGCAGTTCCATTGCTTCTCTGCACCATTTCACTGGTATGTGGAGCCCCTCTTTCTCCCCCTTTGGACATCTTCCACTCCCGTCTCTGTTCATGACAGGTTTTACAACTCCCCTTCAAGGAAATGAATGTTGCATATACATCATTTAGATGGGTCGCCCTTTGAGTGCTATTGAGCCTTGCCAAAAATCACCTCTTGTGCTGCCAGATGGGGCAAGCGCGTGGCCTCCCTCTTGCCATTTTTATGTCTGTTTCACAGCCAGCCTTATAACCTTAATCTGTTCATGCCAGAGGCTGCTCCCCACCCCCACCGAGTTATATGGACCAATGGATCTTTGCTTGCTATATAATCCCAGTACAAAGGAACAGAAATTTGCATCCAGGTTTCAGTTTGTGCTAAAACAAGCCAGTCGTTTCAACCACTGAAAAACTGGGCTTCATTCTCCAGACCTCTACTTGCTTCACTCGCCAACGCTCCCACCCTCTCACCAACCCCCACTTCCATTCCTTTACACCTTGAGAACCCTCTCCCTGTACATCTTGCCAAACTCATTTCCCTCTCCTTTTACACCTTGCAAAGGAAAAAAAAGACCCTAGGCCACCCACCTGCTCACTTACCTGCCTCTCCATCCTCTGGTCCTCCCTCCACACCTCATGACACTGCTCACCTGGCAGATCCTTTCTCCTCGCCTCATCTGGACTCTTGCCTGGACCTCCACCTGCTTCTCCATCCTTTGGTCCCCTCCTCACATTGCCTGGGTCAGTATTTCTGTCCCTGAAATCCCTCCTCCCCTCCTTGCTTGGGCTGTCCACCTGCCCAGGGGCACTTCTCACGGCAGTCCATATTGCCACCTGCCTGTGGTCAAACAAAATGCAAGGTGACCACATCCTTCCCATTTCATTGATTGAAGACAAGTTGGAGAACATTGTGCTTCAATGTGCAAGACTGGGAGCCTTCATGTTTTGAATTTGGGTGGAAATTTTATTTCTGGCAGTACTTTAAACAACAGGCACAAGATCTACGGGGGGACTAACGCAGCCTGTGCCCAGCTCCTTTTTAAAAACTTGTGAGTTTTTTAGCCCTTTAGAATTTTGCCGGGCGTAAGTAGCACAACATCAGCAGACAGGAACCAGCCACTGTTTGTGCAGGTTGCTGGCAAGGGCTCTCCTCTCCCCCCAAAACAAGCTGGATCAGTTATGGTGGCAGAGTTTACAATGTACACAAGGATGTGCACCTCTTTTTAAGCTTTTAGAAAGCAAGTTCCAACTCAGCTCTTTAGACGAGCTTTTAAGGATTCCTGGGACTTCACTGTTCACATGAGAAAGAACCTTCTGACAGTAAGAGCTGTTCAACAGGGCAACAAGCTCACTCAGAAGGTGGTGGAGTCTCCTTCATTTGAGGTTTTTGAAGCTGTGGCTGGGTAGTTATTTGTCAGGGATTCTTCCGTTGTGATTCCCTCCATCCACTCATCAACCCTCACCTACCTGCCAACCTTTTGCCAACCCTTTATTTCCCCACACCTGGTCAACCCCTCCTCCATTTGCACCTGACCAGTTGCCTGTGCCTTTACACCTCACCCACCCATTTGTTTATAACCTGCCTGCTCATCCAAGCCTCCCATCTCCTCACAGCTCACCCCAACCAACCCGCCCTCTGAAGCACCTTTGCCCTCCACCATCAGAAGCTCACCTCGGCCTCCTGACCCTTGCTTGCTTGCTCCCCTCCCTCCCTCCCTGCTGTTCTCTTGTTGCACTGGAGCACAAACTTCATTAGCACAGCCATGTATCAGTGGCCACACAAACCACAGCATGACAACATTTACGTATATATGAAAATAGTTTGCCTGCTCATTGTTTGTGGAGTAAATATTGGGTAAAGTGCTAAATCAAACAATAATTTGTTTTCTCTGAATTGATTATTTTTTTTGGTAGGCGTGGAACTTTTTCAAAAGCCCTAGGTTGTGAAACCTTTCCTCTGGAAGAGAATTTCTGAAATAACTCTTTTTTTCTTTACAAGAATTTAGAAACAAGGACATTGCAGGAAGGCCCAGAGACCCCAAATCCCAATGAAATCTCTGCAGTTGAGGTGGGGAGCTTTTTGCAGCCTGAGGACCATGTTCTCCCCTGGGAAGTCTTCTGGAGGTGATTATACTAGATCCTGTTCTCAGGATATTATATGGATTCACACTGAATTGTTCAGAGGATGCTTTGGTCCTGTTTACATGGCAATACTATAAAGGGAAGCAGAAAGATATTAATATTCATTAACCTGCATCACTGACATGTTGTATGGAGGGAGGAGGGTATACCATATGGCATGTTCAATTCAACTTCTGCATTTGTTTTTTTGCTATATATCAATAAAAACCCTGTTAAAAACAAAAACAAAAAATGGAAGTCGCTATATACAGTCATACCTCATGTTACATTTGCTTCATGATACGTTTTTTCAGGTTGCGTCCTGCGGTGACCTGGAAGTACCAGAAAGGGCTACTTCCAGGTTACACCGCTCGTGAATGTGCAGATGCAAAAAATGATGTCACACGCATGCGCAGAAGCGGCGGATCGCCACCCATGCATGCGCAGAAGCGCCACTGAGGGTTGCATTCTATTCATGTTGTGAACGGGCCTCCGGAAAGGATCCCGTTTGCAACCAGAGGTACCACTGTATATATTTTCCTTTGCAAAGGACATACATAAAAGTTATAACAAATTGAAATAAACAAGGGTCTTGCCATCCCTTTATCAAGTCCAGCATGCATTTCTGGGCACTAGGAGGACCACAAAGAAAACAAACATTGTGGTGCATCTGCAGTAGCACAACTGGATGCCTTCATCTGCCCCAGCTGCAACAAAACATGTCTCTACAGCCACAGCAGGCGCTGTAACTCTCCAATGGTTCGACTTCACCCCCAAAGGTGTACTCCTTCCACTGTCTCCTAAGACAGATGGATGCCAACAATAACATGCAATAGATGGCCCTTGGGGTCCTTTCCAAATCTACAATTCTATGATTCTATTAACCATTCCTTTGCTTTAAATGCACTATAACATTTGCATGCATTCATAATCTGTAGCTTTTTATTTCATAGAAAATATATTCCTACTCCTCAGAAAGGGGTCTTATGTTCTACTCCTTTTTGTTTTTAATGGACAAAAACACTTTCCTCCTGCTGGACGGTGTTTGCTGGACTCTGAAAGGGGTCAGAAGCTCCAGCCAGACCTTTTCAGGACTCCTGCTTTCTCCCTCCTTTTGTCTCACACACTTGACTAAGTAACCTTTAAGGTCCAGAAATTTTATAGGTCCATTATTTTATTAGCCTAATAAAATGGAAGCTGGAGTGCCAAAATTTAATGTTTCTGGAGAAAGGACAGTTACATCATGCAGGACCACTTGGGAGAAGAAATACCGCAGAAGTCAAAAGTGGGCTGAGCTCAGCTTTTGCCTCTGATATCTTCCTTGGGAGAAGACAAACCATTTCCTTTAGGGCTTTTCCAAATTATGTGGGGTGGCAGCGGGGCGCTGCAGGTGTGTGCGCTGAATGATAAATGCATGGCTGTTCTTCGTTTCTCCATTATGTAGTTCAAAGAAGTGCTATTGTTGTAGCAAAATATATTTTCCAAGTACTCAAATCTCAACAATTTGCTGCTGAGGAAGTGCAATTTCCTTCCTTCCCCACCAGCAGCAATCATGATGGCTCTCTGACCTGTGGTTGCACGGGAAGCAATGGGCAGTTACAGGCTTTTGCCCTTGACAGGATGACCAGATAACACCAACTCTGGTGGCCTCCTTTCTTACAATGGTAAGGTGTGTGTTTTTTAGTTTTTTTAATTATATTTACCTCATATGGTGTAAGAATACAAAGAAATAAAATGTATCTGGAGAAACGTAACTCAAAAGTTTGCACACAGCATTTCTGACTCTACCTATTCCAAGAGAAGGTGCTGTGTCGCCATCACTTTCGCCACGCAAGGCTGCAAAGAATTTTCATCATCAACATGCAGGCAACACATATTTTTCCAGGTAGGTTCTTTTATGGAGCCACAAATCTTTGAAAAGAGGTAGCTCGGAAGAATAAACATCTGTGCGATTTGTATTTGGGAGTGTATTTTCCCTCTTCTACTATGTTAATTAGAATAGTAATGAAAACAACACCTCCAAATTGAACAGTGTGTAGGAAAAAGTGAAATAAACATGGTGGGTGGGTGGTGGTGCATTTTTATTGCAATGAGTAACAAGGAATATTCCTCTAGGCATCATTGCAGGCTTTTTCCCTTTTCACGCCTAAAGAAAATACATACAGATCAGTTTGGAAGAAACTTTGGAAGAAGCATCCTCTAGTGGCAATTTTCACAAGAGATGCAGAGGTAGCAGTTTTGTCCTTTGGTGTGCTGGTGGGATGTTCTTGTTTACAGTGCAAGATGTTATTGTGACAGACATAGCATGAAAGAGAGAAAGCCTTATACTTAATTTGAGTGAGCTGGTGGGCATTTGATCCAGTACTGTACTATGGCCAAAAAGATGTGTATTACTGGTTTCTAATTGTTGTCATGTCCTGATCAAAGGAACTAATGTTCAGATAAAGGGAAGCAATGTCCAAATCAAAGAAAGTCACTTTATTCTGCCTTGATCAGATGTCTTCTGGAGTCCTGTGTCCAGTTCTGGGCACCACAGTTTAAGAAGGATATGGACAAGCTGGAACATGTTTTGGTAAGAATTTGCTTCTACCCCACTTGTTTCTTACCCAGATGAGGGAAGACATGGATATAAGAGAATGACAGCAAGCCCAACAGATCCAGTAGGAACCCAATTTATTAAAGCTATTGAAATCGGACAGCCTTGCTAACCAGTTGTTCAGCAGAACTGCTAGTTAGAAAAGACTGCCAAGAGGCACATCAGAACAAAGCTTAAATAGCAGATCCAAACACAGCACACACAGAGTCATAAAACTTCAAAACATCCTTCAACATACATCAAGAAAATTTACAGGTCATGGGATGCCATGATACATGACTCCACACTAGTATCAACTTCCTGAGGTCTAAACTATCACACTTTAACCCCAGTTATCTAGGTAATCAAGCCTTCAGTGAGGGCTATTGACATTCCAATGCCATATCTTACTTCCCTTTTCACAAAAGATGTCAAAAAGCTTCAAGGAGAGGTGTTGGATTAACACACACGCACACAATCTCAAAACAGACATAGCAAAATATTCTGGTTGACCATTTGTGTCACTTTCAGGGGCAGATAGAAGAGATGGAATACAGCATAGGAGGGAGGCGTAAGAGTCACAAAATGCAGAACAAGCCTAATGCATTCTATCTAAAAGGTTAAATGCAATTAATATTAGGACAGTTAGAACAAAATCAAAATTTATATCTAATATTCAATCAAATATCACAATTTCTACATCATTGTGCAGAGGAGGGTGACCAAAGAGGATCAAGGTTCTGGAAATCAAGTCTGATGAGGAACAGTTGAGGCAGTTGGCCATGTTTAACCTGGAGAAGAGAATGAGAGAGGATGCATTTGCAAGCTTATTTTCTGCTTTTCCAGAGGGTAGAACCTGAACAAACAGATTCAAATGACAAGAAAGGTGATTCTAACTAAATATGAGGAATGACTTTCTGATGGTAAGAGACATTTGACAATTGAATGGACTGAAGGTGGTGGACTCTCCTTCACTGAAAGTTTTAAAGCAGGAGTTGAATGGCCACCCACCAGGGATTCTTTAGCTGTGATTCCTGCATTGCAGGGGATTGGACTAGATGGCCCTTGAGGTCCCTTCTAATTCCATGATTCCATGGTTCTGTGATCACAGCCGTCATCATAGGTGCAGGTGACCCCCTAGGCAAAAGACAGATGTCCCTGCTTTGGGCTGTCATTTCTCCTGTAACTAAAAAATGATGGGGACTGTATGGTTATGTTTAAGATGAATGTTGGAAATGACATAATCCTGGTTGGCAGAAATGCAAAAATATATATTTAAAAAATCAAGTCTTGCTTGGGGGGAAAAGCGAGTTAGTGTCACATCTTTGGTTCTGAGCATCTCTCAATCATATTGTTGGACGTGGGATGTGCTAAGTGTGAGATGTTGGGAACACAGTGGAAATAACAACTTCCTTTCATTACGCAAATGATCTCAAAATGTGAAAGAAGTAGAAGAGGAAGAAGAAGGGCTTTTTCAAAATGAACAGATGGGCTCAGGGTATTTATTCATCAGGCACTTCTTCAGTCTTGGAGTGTACATTACGTAACTTCAGAAAATGCCTCTGAGTAAGTCATTCAGGCTTTCAGACCGGGAATGTCTTATACTGATTGGCAAACAGCTTCCCACCAGATCTTACCTTTAATGAAAGAGATAGTATGCTGGTGGCATTAGAGTGTTGGAATAGGCTAATGGATGGGCCTTTCTTCTACCCCCTCTCACCGGGCAGGTAGATAGAAGAATAGCCAGAGTTGAGGGTGTGAGCTAAGATAGAAACAGGCTGGAAGCACAGAGACATGCTTGATTGTACTGCATCCAAAGCTGTGACTAATGGAGAAGCAACATCTGCCGGGGTGTTAATGCTGTGAGCCCCGCCACCTTATTCTCATGTTGTATAGACGCGTAAATAAAACCCTATACCCTAAAGACACCGCTGTCTTTGCTGGCCTTCATTCCAAGGAAATAGAACTCGGGTAAGTGCCAGAACCCCTGGAATCTCTCACACCTCAGAGATTGGGGTGACATGTAAAAATAATCATGCTGGAAGACTCAGGGTGAGGGGAGAGAAAGCATAAGACGTGGGTCCCCTCTGTACCACATCACAAAAAGTCCTTTCCTTCAGACGCGTGGGGTTGCATTCCAGGACACTGGCCAAGAACACACCGACAAGCCTTTCTCCTTCTAAGCATCCACTGCAAAATACACGCCTTTCCATGTCAATTGATTCCCCATGCATGTGGGACCTGATCAATCCAGCACACACCTCCACGGTGGCAGTGAGCCGCCGAAACTTGGCAGGGGAAAAGTTGCTGACCAGCCCATTTCCCCCCCTGTCAGAACTAATCAACATCAGGGAAGTTAATGGAGAACACAAAACCTATTTAAAAGCTACATTTAACACTTGGCTGATTCCATTACAGGCTGTAATATCCAGGTGTCACATTCTCCCTCGCAGCGTCTGTCTCGTTGTTTCTTTTGGCTGCTTAGAGGGGGTGTCCCCGAAATGTGAAGACTCTCAGATTACCCATCGCATGGAAAGGAGATGAAACCGGCATTTGGGCAGGTGAAGGTTTCCGGGAGGAAAAACATCACGGTGGAGATGAGTGCGAATTCTGCTTGCTGGTTTCCCACAGGCATCTGGTTGGCCACTGTGAGAACAGGATGCTGGAGTACAGGGGCCATTGGCCTGATCCAGTAGGCCCTTTTTACGTTCTTGTCTTTTCTATTATTATTATTATTATTATTATTATTATTATTATTATTATTATTATTAATTTTATTAGTATTTACCACACAACAACAACACGAACAATATCGAAAAATAACAATACACAAAACACAAAAACTAACATTCACAAAAAAAACACAAATCCATATCTTACAAGTTAATAATATAAACACTAAAAATAAAAACTAACATTGACTTCCACCAATCCCACAGCACCTCCTTTATCTCTCATTGTGTCTTCCTGTTTTCCTGTTTTCCATATCATCTCTATCCTAGCATCTAGATATAAATCCCTCTTTCTTGTTCTTGTGTTTTCATGTCTTTTTGCTTGCCTTCAAAGAGGGAAGTCCAGAGCCAAATCTTCAGAAGCCTTCAAAGATATCTCTCAGTCTAATTCCTTCAAGAGCAATGACATAAGGACATAGGAAGAGCCTGCTGGATCAGACCAATGGCCCATCTGGTCCTGCATCCTGTCCTGACAGTGGCCAACCAGATGTCTCAATGGGAAGCCCGCAAGCAGGATTCGAGCACAATAGCAGCACATTCCCCTCTTGAAGTTCACAGCAACTCTCCTCAATGCATTTGTCCAATCCAGTTTTAAAGCCATCTAGGTTGGTGACCATCATTGCCTCCTGTGGGAGTGAGTTCCACAGTCTAACTACGTGCACTTGTGCAGCATGAAAAAGGACTCTTTTTATATGTCTTGAAACCTCCAATATTCAGCTTCACTGGATGTTCTTATATTATTGGGGGGGGACTTTATCCACCTTCTGCAAGCGGTGCGTAATTTAACAAACTTCTGCCATGTTGCCTCATATTCACGTTTTTTCTAAATGAAGAAGTCTCAAATGCTGCAGCCTTTTCCCATAGCAGAGTCACTCCATCCCTTGATCATTTTGGCTGCCCTTTTCTGACTCTAAAATATTGTTTTGGATGTGAGGAACCTTTATTTGCTTTTTACATTTTATTTATTTATTTGAATGATTTCTATGCAGCCTTTCAGAAGCATAGATCCTCCCAAAGTGGCTTACACTCAAACACCTCAACACAGTAAAACAAACGTCATTAACTGAGTAATAAAATCAGTACATAAATCAACTCCATAAATCTAAAAGAGGCACAGTGTAAATGAGAAATCACTGCAGCTGGACCCTTCTTCCCAAGACCAAATCACATAGAGATTACATAGAATTGCAATGTTGGAAGGATCCCCAAGGGTCATCTAACCTCCTGCAATGCAAGGAGATACCACAAGTGGCCAAACCATGGTCTTATCCAAAAAGAGATTGGCGAAGTCTTTTGGGGTTCACCAAAAGAAGTCAAGGTAGGATGCAAAATGCAAAATCCTGAGGAAGAGCATCCCATAGATAGGGCCTTTTTTGTGGTGGATCCCATCTTAAGAACCTAAGAAGAGCCTCCTGGAGCAGACCAGTGACCCATCTAGTCCAGCATCCTGTATTCACAGTGGCCATCCAGCTGCCTTTGGGAAACCCACAAGCAGAATTTGAGCACAACAGCAACAGTCTCTTCCTGCGGTTTGCAGCCCCTGGTGTTCAGAAGCATTGCTACCTCCAATGGTGGGGGCAGAGCACGGCCACCATATATCTGTCCGTCTCTAATCGTACCCAGTAGTAGTTCTACTGAGGCAGAGTTCATGGCCCAATCTTAACTGGCTGGGGGTTGAATCTGGGGACCTCTGCATGCAAAGTAGCAGCTCCTTGAGGGGAATAGGTAAAGGTAAAGGGACCCCTGACCATTAGGTCCAGTCATAGCCAACTCTGGGGTTATGGTGCTCATCTCACTTTATTGGCCGAGGGAGCTTCCGGCTCATGTGGCCAGCATGACTAAGCTGCTTCTGGCAAACCAGAGCAGCACACGAAAATGCTGTTTACCTTCCCGCCGGAGCGGTACCTATTTATCTACTTGCACTTGATGTGCTTTCGAAGTGGTAGATTGGCAGGAGCAGGGACCTTGAGGGGACTTGAGGGGATGGAAGGGATCAATTTCTTGTGTGGGGCAGAGGCTGCCCCCACTACACACACACACACACACACACACAGAGAGAGAGAGAGAGAGAGAGAGAGAGAGAGCGCTACAGACACAGACATACTGCAAGGCTTTCCTTCTGCAGTTTTAGGCCAGGGTGCGGCTCTGAGTAAAAATAAAAACTGTCCCCTTGGATTAGTCAAATAGTAGAGCTCTTGTTTGAACAAGGGAGTCTGTAGATCTGCATTCCAGGGTTTTGGACTAGATGACCCACTAGGTCCCCTTCCAACTCTACAATTCTGTGATTCTATTATCTTCTGGAGATCTCAAGTGGCAAGTGGGATGTTGGCTTTCCCTTCCTCTGAGAGATGGAACAGGCTGTGAGATAAGGTGTTTGTGACCTTATGGATTAAATACCTCTTTCAGAACCCATGTTTCATATAAAACCCATCCCTCCCTCCCTCCAACATTGAGATTAAACCTCCTTTTGTTTGCAAGACAGGCCTGACCTTTGGATGTTAAATAGAACAAAACCCAGCTTCAATTTAAACAGCAGTTATTAGTTTTGCATTTGAGTAACGGCAACTTAACATTCAACATGGCTTCTCTAAAAAGCTCTTAGCGCTCGCAGAAGCTGGGTTGGGGGTGGGGAGTGATAAAGGCTGGGCGGGAATCAAGTTGCTCCAACCTCCTGGATTAGGATCTGGAGTGGGGTTAAATCCCCACTCAGTCATGAAGTTCACTATGACCTTTGGGCAGCAATTGTCTCTCAGCACAACCTCCCTCACAAGGGTTGTTGTGAGCATAATACAGGGAGGGGAAGAAGGACAATGATTGCCACCTTGTGCTCCGTGGAGAAAAAGTGGGATATAAAAGCAATACATAAATATAAATAAAGAAAATGATCAGGGAGGAGGAGGGTGAACCCACATGCCCTTGGGTTATGCTGGGTGGTACCAGTGGCAGAGCTTTCACTCTGAGATCTCTTGCCTCATATGCATTTAATAATGGAACAAATCTACAGAGTAATCCTATGAAAATGTCACTCTACAGACCCATTTTTCATTCTCATATATAGTTAACACATTCTATATTATTTTAAACATAATTTCCTGAAGTTTCATTATCTTGCTGCAGTTTTTCAAAATGGCATTTTACACCAGAGTAAAACAAGATGACTCAGAATTTCTGTCCAATTTCAATTAAAGACTTTACCAAGAAAATCAACAATAGGTTAATAAGCCTTTGTTGATTGCTCTTTCATTTGGGAAAAGGAGAAATTTTTTTACGTTACAAACAAAAGCAAATGAGCTTAAAAAAATACAGCTAACATTGATTAAGTGTGCTATGTTGATCACAAAAACACATACTTCACCCCCTCAACAAATGAAAATAAAAATCTATATGTTTTAACTTTATTCTTTTCTATGAGTTTCTTAGCATTAGGAAAATATGATGAGATGTTACATGAAATGTGTTTTACATGCAACATTTCTTGCAACCAGTGTAGCACCACAAAATGCTACTTACAAAGCAGTGTGTCATTTAAACATCTTTTTAGGACTTTCATTATTGTTATTATTTTATTTTATTCAATTTACATATCGCCCTTTATCAGAAGATCCCAGGGCAGTGTACAACACTAAAAATACCAGCATGAGTTTGACCAAACTGTGGGAGGCAGTGGAAGACAGGAGTGCCTGGCGTGCTCTGGTCCATGTGGTCATGAAGAGTCAGACACGACTAATAGACTAAACAACAACAACAACTATTTGTACCATACCTTCAATGTAGGGCATCTAACGGAGTTTACCAAAAGAGGAAGGTCCCAACACTCAGGAAACTTACAATCTGAAAGACAAGTCTGGTAAGGGGGGTGGTTGGCCATGTGTTATTGCTTAGTTAATATAATTATACATTAATATATTTCTGTGTGTCTCCCCCTCCTTTTGAGGCTGAACAGACCTTTTGGATACAGCATCCATTCTTCAGGCAGAACAACAATGGGTCCCATCCTCACCACTGCAAAATAGTTGGAGAATTATTATTATTATTATTATTATTATTATTATTATTATTATTATTAGCTTATTTATGCCTCGTCAATTTGGCTGGGTTTCCCCAGCCACTGTGGGCAGCTTACAGCATATATTGAAATATAATAAAACATCAAAAATATGTTGTTTGATGGATAGGATTGCTTGGTCCAGCCCCATGACTCTATAAAAGAGGAAGGCCAAGGAGTAAAATCCTCATATATCAACCAGCCAGAGCTGTGTGTATTTGCCCCACCACCACCTCACTATTTCTGAGTTCATCCTTCCATTTTGAAAGTAACATGACATCATCCCATCTCAAGCCCTCAGCCAGTTTTGTTTTCTCCCCCGCCCTCAACCACTCCAATGAATTGTCTCTTGGCACAAAGGAAAAAAGAAATTATTTGTGGCAAGAAATCAATGCAACTGAATTATCCTCATTTGCCAACTAAATGTCTGATTGTTGATTATTGTCAATAGCAAAGCCCTCTGAAGACAGAAGCCTCCTGCTTCCTTTCGCCTTCGCTGGATACACAACAACACTGAAGAAAATATCTCCCCTCACCCCGCATTCCACTACAGACTCACAATATGGAGTTTTTGCCCTGTGTTTTCTCTCCCAAAGGTCTCCTGGATTCTGATCAGCTATCGGCCTTGCAGTATGATTCGCTAAGAGCCATTACAGCATGTGGAAAGGTTCTAGGCGTCTTACGAGACCACAAGCTTAACATGAGTGAACAGTGTGATGCCGCAGCAAAAAAACCCTCATGTAATTCTTAGCCGCAACAACAGAGGTATAGTGTCCAGGTCAAGGGAGTCAATAGTACCACTCTATTCTGCCTATCCTCAAGTCCAGTTTAAGAAGGATATTGACAAGGTGGAAGGTGTGCTGGTTGTGTAAATCAAGCCTTACAAGGAATTGTTGAGGGAGTTGCAGATGTTGAGCCTGGAGAATAGAAGACTGAGATGTGATAAGATCACCATATTTACTTATCTGAAGGACTGTCACAAGAAAGATGGAGCAAGCTCCATCTGCTGCTCCAGAAGGTAGGACCCAAACCAATGGATTCAAATGACAAGAAAGGAGACGGGAAGAGGGAACCAGGCAGAAGGGGCTTAATGGGTGGGAGGAAATGGGTTGGACATACACTTGTAGAACCCCCCCCCCCAAAAAAAAAAATCAACAAAAATGAAGAGAAAAGGCACTGATGCTTTTGCAGGCCTGAGAGTCTTCTCAGCCAGAGATGCTCAGTCACCTTATGAGGCACATGAGAAAGAAGAATCCTTTGTGCCTGCCCCCCTTCCTTTGGGTAGAGCTGATTGGCTCCATAATGGCCTTTTGATTAATCTTCCTGCCCCTGAGAAGCCCTTAGTTTTGAATATTCAACTGATTATATGCTGTTGGCATTCATTTCTCTTCTTGTTGCTGAGACCTGCTTTGCCTCAATAGATTGCCTTTACTTCCCTTTCTTCCCTGCCTCTTTCCCAGTTCTTGTTCCTTGTGTTTAGTTTCTTCAAGTGCCAACAACTGCCTCCTGTCCTGCACAACTACTGCAATTGTGCCACCATGACAACCGATGCCTGGTGTTGTCCTTTTAAGGTAGCTTAGATGTGCTTCCACATTTGGCTAGGAGCTGGCACACACAAACAAATAGAAAGGAGGAGGAGGAGGAGGAGGAATTAGGCAAAGTAAATTCAGCACCATAGACAGCTGCCTAAACAGAAAATGAAAGCGCAAAATGGATTTAAGAATTGGATTTAAGAATTGGTTGGGGGTTAGTCAAACCTGGATGGGCTCGACCTCCTGTACAGCTGGAGTTTCCAGCACTACATGCAGTACACAACCCTCAGGTGCATGAATATTGAGTTGTGAGTCATAAATAAGGGACATTTCTCATTTAATGCCTTTAAAAGGACACTGGATTCTCATTCAGTGTTTGCTATGTTCGTTTTATCTCCAAAATAAAAGATCCCTTAACAAACCTGTGAAAATTGTGTGCAGCAAACCGTGCCTTTAACTATAGGGCAAATCTATTCCACAGTGGAGACAGATAGGAAGGTGGGAATCAGAGTGAATTTTTAATCTCATACATGAGGTGGGTGATGAGAAAGAAGTGCTTCTTTCCATAAGGAATCCAAACAGCCGTGCCCAGATGTTCCCTGCATTTCTTCCCCTTTCTAATCCCCTTTCTTCATCTCACACTTTCCCAGTTTATTGTTTTCTGCATCTCCTCCTGCTGTTCAGCCTCACCATATCTGCCACTTTTGATTCTATCAGTATTTTCAGGTGAGGACAATGAAATACCTTTATGTCACTTCCTGCTTTGATATGAAAATACTAAAGAGATCATGAGAAATCAAAAGAACATAGATGTCGGGGGTAGAATATTGAGAAGACATTAAAAAAATCTCCTTGATACCACACGCAAAGCATTTATTTAGTTGTTGTTAGAACTGCACCACATACAGACAGAATCAGATTTTATAAAATGTTGCTATAATAAAATCCCCTAATATTACTACAGACACTTACTGGCCATGAAACAATCACGTTTTATTGATTAAGAATTTTACAGCCCAATATTATGTAGCCGCCTCTTCCATCAGCTGGGGGAGTCTCAGGGCACCAGCATCCGGCACTGGCAGGAGATTCTGTGCCAGAATCTTGCCAGGACAACACCAGTGTAACTCCACTGCCATCACAAAGCTAGGGGCATGGAGTGGGTGGAAGAGAGGGCATGTCACAGGTGTAGGAGGATCTAGTCAGACCTTGGTTCCAAGTTTGGAACAAATATAAAAAGAGCATTTATCAAGACTCTCATCTCAGGATCCCAGCCACAAACATCCCTCAGGAACTTCACTCCTGCAAGTAGTAACACAAGGACAATGATTATTACACATAGGCCAGGAGACTGTGTCTCAAAGTATGGCCACTGCAAATGGCTCCCACATCTCCTCACATAACTGCACTATTGAAAACAGGATACTGGCCAGACAGCCTCTCCTCCCTCATCAGGTGGTTGCAGTATCTCCCACAGAGGAGAAACGAAGCAAGCAGGTGCTGTGCAGAAACTGGAAACCTCTTAGCCATGAACCTCCACATTGGCAGGCCAGGTTCATGGACTCCACTCTGTTGTGCATTGCAGGGTCACAGTCTGGATGTAGAAGCCTATAAGCTGCAGGGAGAAAACTGCTGCGTCGCCTTGAAAGGCCTGGGTGGCTGATTTTCCCTGAGATGTAGGTATCAATAAGTGGATGGCTCAAAGTGCCTCCAATGAGGCTGGCTCTGCCTGGCTCCCATCTGCATTTTGTTCCTTGGCTGCACTCTTTCCTGGAATCCAACTAGACTGTCACTTCCCTATATCTCCCCTAGTTCCCTTCTTTAGAACTGGTATGATGTTGGTCTCTTTCCACTCCTCTGGGATGGAATCCGATCTCAGGGACAAGTTATACCTTATTCTTAAAAGATCGTCCGTTTCACATGTGAGCTCCTTAAGTACTCTCAGGTGGTTGCCATCCAGACCTGATTTGTCAGTTTTAAATCTGTCAATGAGGCCTAGAACTATGTCTCTTGCCCCCACTATTTGTTCTTTGGAATCCAAGTCCTGGCTGTGAGATCACCATCTACGCAGATAGGAACTTGGGCTTCATGGACCCAGGTGCCAATAAAGACAGGTTACTGGCTCTCTGGTTTATCAGGTACATGCTGGGATAACTCATCTCATTGCTCCATGAAGTACTCGGGTGGGGAAAGCAAGATTTTCACTCAAATCATATCTATACTACCTGCTGGCCTTTTTTATCATCTCTCTTTCATTGTGCATTTGAGGAATGTGGATTAAATTCCTTTTTTTTCCCCCTCACATTCCCCCAGGGCAATGTATGCATAAGGCTGTGTGATGTGCTGGCTTTTTTATTCTGCACACATCCTGCCTTGAATTATGGGGTGGTGAAACCACTCCAGGGGAAGCCGAAGGGAACCTCTGCACATATGTAATAATCTCAATCAGCCAGAGATGGGAGGGCAAGGAAAACATCACATGGGTCCTTTTAGAAGTGAAATGCAGATTTCACGGCAAGCTTTTGACCCCCGAAACCAGCACGAGGAGAATTCCCCCTTGAAATCAGCATCAAGTTCTGAGCACCTTCTCTTGTCTAGATTTCATGCAAAATTTCACACATACACAAATTCAAATAGGATTGATCTCCATCTGGATCCTCAAGTGCTACTAGATTTTCAGGATTCAGCCTTTAAATCCGTGGCATGCAGTACGGGGGGCGGGAGGGGAGGCAGTTCTTAAAATGATCCTTTCCCAGCACAACTCATCTTCCCCACCCCACTCCAGATGATGGCAAACCCACTGGCGAGTTTGCGACTTAGCATGCAGACCATGACTGAGCTCCGAATGTTTCATTGTCCTGCCGTTTTTGTCACTCTGCCTTGCAGAACTGATATCCATCCTTATTGAAATCAAAGCTCCTCTCCAACATGCTCCACTGAAGTGGAATTTTCTGCTAAATAAGGTGTTATTAACCTGGCTGTGCAACCTCAGCTGGGGAATGAGCTTTGCCACTGAAGCTCTTTGCCATCCGCAATGAACGTTGCTTAAAGAGTGATTAGCCGACATCCCAGCGGCAGCCGCGGCAGCCAGGGAGATACAGAAGCGCTGACCTTTGGACTCCGCGCACGAGATGCACAGCTGAGAAATAATACATGCAATTTATTATTATTTTTTGTATCTCTTCTCCCAGGTTCCTTGAGGCTCCGATCAAAAGTGCACACTTTTTAATTATTCTCACTGGAGGGTGTGCAAGCCCCTGTCTGCAAGGAGGAGCCGCAAATAAGAAGCATTCCTTGAGTAAGTCCCCCCTGGGTCCAGACCCTTGGCCAAAGATGGGGCCAGCAACACACCCAGCCCCTCCTCCCAAACCACACACACACACACCGGCCTGCGCTACAGCCAGAGAGTGGGCACAGGGCAGGAGAGCTTGATGTTAAACTTCTGTTGCCTGCAGGGCCCAGAAATGCTTTCCTGGCTGCAAATATGGGAGAAGGTCAGAGACTCTGAGAAAGCCAGGCTCCTCTTTTTAAAAAAGAAAAAGAAAAAAAGAACCATGGTGCATGTGTGTATGAAAAGAAAAATGCCAATCTGTTCACTTGTCACTTTCCTTAAGGGCACTGCCAATCTCTTCTCCATCTGTGTGGCGTTTCCTATGGGTAATAGCAGAAGAGAATGTGAGGTTCTTTTCCAGCAAATCAGCATCTTTTTCTCCCCCGTGCAGACATTGTATCACTTGCAAAAGGGCAGCACCACATTTAAATCTCCAGTTCGTTTACTTGGCCTACAAATAAGCTTATTTTATTTGTAAGTTTATGTTATTGTTGCCAGGTCCCCACCCCCTCTTTTTCATCTCAGGGAAGATTCCAGTCTCTCCTGAAAGGAGGATGTGGTTGAACCCAAGTCCTTCATGTTCTAGCCCTGATACTGCAGTGGAAGATGCCCCAAAGATGTCCAGCGAAGCATGGTGTGGCACCTGTCATTCAGAGGAGGCAATGAGGAGCTTCGGAGGAGCAAAATCTGAAAGAGATCAACTTACAAAACAGATGATATAACTAAATATATCCAATTGCAACATCTCTAGTTGTTTTTTAGACCTCAGAAACCTAAATGACCTTTTCTTAAGGCTTAACGAATGCTTGTTTAGACTATTAGGCAAGTTATTGTCTTATTAGTACTGTTAAATGCAACTCAGTAAGTCAGAGGGAGGCAAATACTTACAGTGTATGTATACATTGCTAGGATGTTTAAGTTAGTCCCCCAAGGAAGAACATGAGAGGCTTATTTTAATTCTTGTGGATCTCACAAGATTTTCCAGAAATTGGCTCCTCTTCCAGCACCGTTTTCCCGGCTGAATTGGCAGAGTGGGCAGAGCGCCCACAGGGCAGGGTGCCTACAGGCTTTTGCCACCCAGGGTGTCTGCTTTACCCTCCCTCATGGGTGGACTGTGGGCAGTGCCTGTCCCCACTGCCTTGCAGACCACATGGGCATGGCCGGGCAGACAGAGGGTGGGTCTTTCCAAAGGCTAACCTCCTTGTGTGATATTCTCTGGATGCTTCATGGGGGCAATGTGTCACCCAAGCAAACACTCTTGTGTCAGATAACCTTTCAGTAATTACGGGTTTATCCATACACGGGTGGCACTGTGGGTTAAACCCAGAGCCTAGTACTTGCCAATCAGAAGGTCGGCGGTTCGAATCCCTGCGACGGGGTGAGCTCCCATTGCTCGGTCCCTGCTCATGCCAACCTAGCAGTTCGAAAGCACATCAAAGTGCAAGTAGATAAATAGGTACCACTCCAGCGGGAAGGTAAACGGCATTTCCGTGTGCTGCTCTGGTTCGCCAGAAGTGGCTTAGTCATGCTGGCCACATGACCCAGTAGCTGTACGCCAGCTCCCTCAGCCAGTAAAGTGAGATGAGCGCCGCAACCCCAGAGTCAGTCACGACTGGACCTAATGGTCAGGGGTCCCTTTACCTTTATCCATACTTACCTTTCCTCCATGCTTTCTAGGCATGGTCTCCACTTTAATGCTCCATGTCAAATGCCCTTTCCTTTTTTCCTCTAGGGCTTTCCCCATAAATACCTGCTCTTTGCCACTGAATCAGAGCAAACAGCTCTGAAAACCCAAATTGCCATTTGTTGAACTTCAGATTTAAAGAGTGGGCTTTCACAAGGAAAGCTCTGAAGTGGGGTGGGGGAGAGTTTAAAGCACAGAAGTTTAAAGTGCGGACTTGTGCCTGGAAAGGTAAGTGTTGTTAAGCCCGCAGTCAAAGTTGCTAGAAAATATTTTTTTGCCACCAGCAGGTGCCCTCTGTTCCAACTTTCAAACACCTTACTCAGGTGAGGGCTACATTCAGCCAACTGTACCAGCCCACAAACAATATAAGGGCTCTGTCTGGCTGCCTGCAACTGCTGGGGAGCATCTGTTTTCTGCACAATCTCCTAGAAGCAACACACATCATTGCAGGCCATCACACCAGGGCTCTTGTCACCCAAATTCTCCCCCACCCAGCGGGAGCCAGGCTTTGTAGCTGTCCTGAGAATCTCATATCTGTGTTTGCTCTTTTTGAAAATGGGTAAGTTTAAAATGCAGTCCTTGTAGGCAGTGCTTTTTTCCTGGAAAAAATTGGTGCCGGTACTAATGCCACACTTTTTTAAAACAACAAAAATAGATGCTGGTACTGCGTATCCTTGAGTACCCCCTGGGGGAAGCACTGCTAGTAGGGGTCACCCCAGATTCCAAAAAAGACCATGACACAGAAATTCAGGAGGTAAAACTGTGGACCCATAACCTTCCCAGGCACTACCCGGAGTTCCACTTTCCTGGCAGTTCTTTTGAGGGCTTTGTCTTTTGGGGTCATGGAGATCCATCCAGCTCTTTCTAAGGGGACCGCCAGAGATGTTTCTTTTTGCAGTGTGCTCCAAAGTCTCCACTTTCTCGGTCTTTTTTAAAACTGAAATAATGTGGGAGTTGGGTTCCCTGCAAGGAACTGGCTCTCATTAAATGAGCAAAGGGGTATGTTAAGGATGCTGGATGTTAGGAGAGGTCAAGAGGCTTTCAACCATGAAAAGGATGCTGGACTTCTTGAGATCAAGGAGGCTTCAAAGCACAATCCTCCTCCTCCCATCTGCTGACTCAGTTGCCCACTGAGTTATTCACTGTCGCCTGGGCTTGGCCCGAGGCCACAAGGTAGAGCTGGATTCTACAGATGAGAGTCTGAGATCCTCACTGAGACACTCCTCCCCCTCCACCTCCTTAAACCTCCTTTACTAGGAACAACCACAGAGTAAGAAGAAGAAGAAACGAATTGATGCAGTAGCCATAAATCCTGCAGTCTAAGAATTAAGATGGGGCATGCAGACTTGATTGCCCAGCGCTGCAGCTCTCTGTTTATGCTGCAGTTAGTGCAGGATGCTGCAGCCTGATTGCTGACAGGAGTGAGGCCTTGCCAGCATATAACACCTTTGCTCAGAGATCCGCACTGGTTGCTGATCTGCTACCCAAACATGTTCAAGGTGCTACTATTAGTAGACAAACCCCTTAACAACTTGTGACCAGTTTACCTGCGAGGTCGCCCACTGGCAGAGAAAGGGGGTTGCGGTGGGTGTGGTCCATCCCGGATGTCATCCCTGGGGGGGGTGACATCGCCCCCTGGGATGCTCACCAGTGCCGGTGCCCCACCCCCACCCCCAGGTGGCTAGCCCTGTCCCTGCAGGGTGTGCCAGAGCAGCTAGCTCCACCTCTGAGATCGCCTTATCTCCTATGCTACCACTTGGATTGGCGGAATTGGTACTGTTACAGGTGCCGCATAATACTCACTCTGCCTTTGTAAGAAATTGGTCTTTAAGTGTGGTGGCAGCCACACTTTGGAACTCCCTGCCTATTGGCATCTGGCAGGCACCTTTGCTGTAGCTTTTCATCAACTGCTAAAAACATTTTTGTTTATACAAGCCTACTCATGTATCTATAATGCACATATAAGGCAGTCTTACATGGGGTCAGTTGCCTAGAGATTTTGGATTATTATTATCATTATTATTAGAATTAGAATTTATATACCACCCTACACCCAGAGGTCTCAGGGCGGTTCACAGAAAAGATCGACATAAAACCCACAATATATATAATAAAAATAAAAACAACAATAACACACACACCCCAAAAAAAGAGCCACATTTTAAAAGGGTATAGAATGACAATCAGATCAACCACAGGCCTGGTTAAAAAGGAACGTTTTTGCCTGGCACCTAAAGGTGTATAATGAAGGCGCCAGGTGAATTTCCCTAGGGAGAACATTCCACAGACAGGAAGCCGCTGCAGAGAAGGCCCATTCTTGTGCTGCCACCCTCCGGACTTCTCAAGGAGGAGGCACATGAAGAAGGGTTTCAGAAGATGATCTCAGGGTCTAGGTAGGTTCATATGGAAAGAGGCAGTCCTTGAAGTATTGCTGTCCTGAGCCATTTAAGGTTTTATAGCTCAAAACCTATGCATTGACAGCCAAAATGGAATGGCAGGGGGCCTATCCGTGACAGCAGCTACATATCACACACCACAGCAGCCCAACACCCTCGTACGAAACCCTCTGGCAGGTAGGAAACTGGAACATTGTGAGCCTAGGAGGGATCCATAGTGGCTTTTGCCAAAAGCCAATGAGGCTTTCATCTCAATCAGGAAAACAAGCTGAGGTCCTCCTCCTCTTTCTGCTGCTTCTGAGAGTGGCAAGTTTCCCCTTTAACAACCCCTTGTTATTAGGAATGAGGCCGCCTATTTCTCTGTCAAGCGTTGACACCCCTAACCTTTACCTCTGCAAGTGAGGTCTCGGTGGCTGACAGCTCTGCAGCGACAGCTGGAGGCCGATTCATTTCACATGCACTTATTTCCTTTCCTTTTTCCTTCCTTCCTTCCTTTTTTTTCCAAGAGAGAGGTACAAAAATATACCACTACCACGTCTCTCATTATCCACTTCATCAGTCTCAAACTGTTGGCTAATTGCACTCCCCCAAGTCTTCCTCTCCCCCTGACAAACTTGCACAAGAGGCAGGCAGCTCCCCTCACTGTCACCTTCAGGGGAGCTGGGAGTTGTGTAACATATGTAAATAAACTCAATTAATGGAGGTTTTAGAGCAGGACTTTTGATTGCACCAGGGCTTGGCTCTGCAGGGGTGGGGGGTGGGGGTTGCTGTTGCCAACTGGGAAAGGGTGAAGGGGATCCACACTTGGACATTTTGTAACTTTTGGGAAGGGCTGTAGTTTACATTCAGAAGGTCACGTGTTCAATCCCCAACATCTACAGCAGGACTCCTGCCTGAAACCATGGAGAGCCGCTGCCAGTCAGGGCTCATCCAGACTTTCACTTGCCCCACCATTTCCCCCCCTGGAAAATCTGTTCTTTAGTGCTGAATCAGCAAACATCAATCGGGTTTTCTATGGGTTGACATTTGCTCTGTTTTAGCACTAAACAGAAGATTTTCTCTCTTGTCTCACAGGAAAAGGGGGGAAAACACTCGGACCAGTGCTTTCTAGGCATGCGACAAGCAGACCTGTGGACAAGCCCTCAGTGTAGACAGTACTAAGACGGGTGGACCAAGAGACTTCCTAGGCTGCAGAGGAGGGAAGATGACCTGAGCAGAAATGGGTGGCCTGCTAGAGTTTTCATCCACTAAGAATATGAAAGAGCTATGTAGGTTTAGCCTGGAGAATGGAGGCTTAAAGGGGGACATGGTTGCAATCCTCAAGTATTTGAAGGGCTGCCTTCAATCCAATGGGTAGAGATTAAAGGTAAAGATAAAGGTACCCCTGCCCGTACGGGCCAGTCTTGACAGACTCTAGGGTTGTGCGCCCATCTCACTCAAGAGGCCGGGGGCCAGCGCTGTCCGGAGACACTTCCGGGTCACGTGGCCAGCGTGACAAAGCTGCATCTGGCGAGCCAGAGCCGCACACGGAAACGCCGTTTACCTTCCCGCTGGTAAGCGGTCCCTATTTATCTACTTGCACCCGGGGGTGCTTTCGAACTGCTAGGTTGGCAGGCGCTGGGACCGAGCAACGGGAGCGCACCCCGCCGCGGGGATTCGAACCGCCGACCTTTCGATCGGCAAGCCCTAGGCGCTGAGGCTTTTACCCACAGCGCCACCCGCGTCCCTTGGGTAGAGATTACAGGGAAGCAGATTTTGGCTAACCATTCAGAGAAAGGTCCTGACAGTTAAGAGTGGCTTGACATTGGAACATATTCTGTCTTGAGGGGTGGAGAGATGGTGGGCTCTTTTTCACTAGAGGTGGTTAAGTAGAGGGCAGACAGTCATCAGCTGGTGGTAGTGGAATTGAATCCTGCAGCAGGCACCGAACTGGTTTCTCTTATGATCAAAGTATCTGCACAGATCTTGCTCTCTCTGAGTGCACCACAGTTGGGCTGGGAAACTTTTTTATTTATAGGTAAAGGTAAAGGGACCCCTGACCATTAGGTCCAGCTGACTCTGGGGTTGCGGCACTCATCTCACTTTATACGCCGAGGGAGCCGGAGTACAACTTCCGGGTCATGAGGCCAGCATGACTAAGCCGCTTCTGGCGAACTATAGCAGTTCACGGAAACACCGTTTACCTTCCCGCCAGAGCGGTCCCTATTTACCTACTTGCACTTTGACATGCTTTCGAACTGCTAGGTTGGCAGGAGCTGGGACTGAATGACGGGAGCTCACCCCGTCACGGGGATTCGAACCGCCGACCTTCTGATCAGCAAGTCCTAGGCGCTGAGGCTTTTACCCACAGCGCCACCCGCGTCCCTTGGGTAGAGATTACAGGGAAGCAGATTTTGGCTAACCATTCAGAGAAAGGTCCTAACAGTTAAGAGTGGCTTGACATTGGAACATATTCTGTCTTGAGGGGTTTAACCCACAGCACCACCCGCATCCCTTTTTTGTTTATAAAAGGTAAAGGTACCCCCACCCGTACGGGCCAGTCGTGTCCAACTCTGGAGTTGTGTGCTCATCTCGCTTAAGAGGCCGGGAGCCAGCGCTGTCCGCAGACACTTCCGGGTCACGTGGCCAGCGTGACGAAGCTGCTCTGGTGAGCCAGCACCAGCGCAGCACACGGAAACGCCGTTTACCTTCCCGCCGGAGCGGTACTTATTTATCTACTTGCACTTTGACATGCTTTCGAACTGTTAGGTAGGCAGGAGCTGGGACTGAACGACGGGAGCTCACCGCATCGCGGGGATTCAAACCGCCGACCATATGATCGGCAAGTCCTAGGCGCTGAGGTTTTACCCACAGCGCCACCCGCGCCCCTGTTTTTGTTTATATTCATTGGCAAAATGCCTACCAGGATGTTAAAACAGGGCAGAGTGTGGGGGCGGGGGCCACATTGGTGCTCAGAATCTCAGGGCTGGGAATGGGTAAGCTCCCAATTCAGAGGCACATTGCTCCTCACTTATGTTATGAGTGAATAGTGGCAGGACGAACCTCTTTGGTGATCTCCTGGACCCTCCTGGAGCTTGCCACCCACCCCACATTCTATTTTCTACCACTGTATCTTGTGTCTGGAGGCAATAAACTGCATGGGAGTAGAGTTTTCCTGCTGTTCTGCTGGGAGCAGGAAATCTCTGGAAGATTCTGCCGGGGTTCCTCATATTCTGCCAATACATCACACTGCTTGAGGTGCGGTGAACTACCAACAGACTTTCACAAGTCACCCACAGAAACTAAAGAATGGAAGAGTGCTTGTGCTCAGGGCTTGCTTGTTGGTTTCCCATAAGGAACACCTGATTGGCCATTGTGAAAACAGGATGCTGGACTAGAAGGACCATTGGCCAGATCCCACAGGTGGTTCTTCTGTTCTCCTGGCTACTCCTAGACTTGCTCCCCTTCTCTTCCTTTATTTTTTTGGGGGGAGAGGAGGGGAGGGCAGGTTTTGAGTGTGCAGGTTACCCTTCCTGCCCTCTAGACCACATGGTATAATCAGCATCCATGTCTTTCCCCAGGACACACTAGCACCACGAGCTTCTGTTTTCATGGGAGAGCAACACACACCTTTCCCCAAAAATCTCTGGGGCAAACAGGGTGTTTTCAAAACAGAGACCAGGACAGAACCTGATGGACTCAGATGACCTGACTGTGTACCTCTTTGGCATTTTCAGGTAGGAACAAGTATTTGTAACGTCGGGCTCATCTCATGATTTCAGCCCCTAATTCCTGGCTCCATTATCCTGCTCGCCTCACCGCAATCAAAGATTTCAAAGGGATCAGTTGAAGTTGATTGAAGACTGATAGGGGCCGTTTTCCCTCACAACAACAATAGCTGTTGTCCAGCCTTTTGTGCGGTTCTACTTGGCGCCTGCAAAATGAGCGTGCAATCTCCTGCCTGACATGCAAAAGAAATGGAAAATCCATACATGCTTTTTGAAATCTATGGATTTCACAAGCTAATAGGCAGAAGGTGGGCAGGAGAGCAGGGAGGCAAGCAAGCACAGAGCTGGATGGGCAGGCAGGAAGACTCTGGGGGAAATGAAGCCCCCAATTAGTCTTCCCTTTATGGAGGAGAAGGTGGTTGGAGAATATGTCTCTATGGAGTTTGATGGAGGGCGGCTTTCTTTCCATCCTTCGGCAGGACTCAGATCATCCAGGCCCTAGCCTGGCATCCTCTGAAGGCGATGGAGAGTTGCCACCATTGGCACCATGCACAAGCATCCCATTGGGCATTGACCCCAGGGAAAAACAATATGAATCAGACCAAAGGCCCCTCTAGCTTGCCATGTTAACCAGACCTACAGCTCAAGGTGGCTGCATGGTGCCCAAGATCTGCTAGTCAGGGGCAAGAGGTCCCAGAGCACAGAGACTGTACTTGCCCTGCACCATTTCACTCAGGCCCCCATAGAAGCATAGTATTGTAGAGTCAGAAGGAACCCCAAGGGTCATCTAGTCCAACCCCATGCAACACAGGAACCACATTTAAAGAACATGAAGCAGGTCTTTCTAGTGCGTGAACTAAACTCACAACTAAGTAGTCATAAGGATGCCACAACCCTCTCTAGCTCAGCTGAGAACCCCAAATATCAGGGCTTCTGTCAGACATGGACATGAACCCCATGTTGGGCAGCACTTGTACCTGGCAGGAAACAGTGAGAAAGGAAGGAGTATCAGGAATAGGTCGGCCTGGAATGTGTAGGCCGTCCCAAGAGAAGAGTTTGTGGGAAGGAAGAATGCCCCCAGGTGTACCCTTGTCAGAACGCTCATCTTTTTCACCATCTGTGCCTTCTGCAAAGGAGCAAAGCACAGGCCCTCAGAAGAAGAGCAGAAGCAGCCACAACAAGCTCACTGGACCACGATGAGGAGCCACCATAGATGCTATCCAAGAGCCCCACACCTGCCCCTGCCTAAGCAGCTCTAAGCCCCGCTTGTCCGGCTTGACCACCCACTGATGGGCAGCATCAAGCCTCCCTTGCCTGCCTTGTCCCTGGAGTTTTTCTGCTTCTGGTTTCAGGCGTTTGTTTCATTTTAATTGCTGCTGCTCCGTTGTGTCTCTACGGGGTTTAATATTGATCGGTGTTGTTGTTGTTGTTGTTGTGAGCTAATCTGGGAGCCCTTCAGGCTGCAGGAATGGGATGTAAAAGGAAGAAAGAGGAAGAGAGAAGGAAGCTGCTTCATGGATTCAGGTGTCCACTTGGTGGGTCATTCCCATCACCTGCTTGCACTGAGGCACAATGGGTAAACTCTGGCATTCAGCCCCACTGGCTCCTCGAGGGGGTGGGGAATGGCTGTGCAACATCCCTTTGCTGTGGAATCACAATTTGTTACATGCTTGTCCCACTCTTCCTACAAGGAGCTCAAGGTAGTGTACAGGATCCCGATCTTCACAACAACCCTGTGAGGTAGATAAGGCTGAGGATGATGGGCCCAAGTTGACTCAGTGGAGATTTCAACCTGGATCTTTGCAAATGTGTGCCAGGCATTCTAACCCTCTCATAGACAGGCGAGGCACGCAGGTCCCATAGTTCAGGACCTAGGAGGCCAAGGGGTGGGAGGGTCAGCTGAGGAGGAAATGCTCCCACCCCCCATGTAAACTCAGCAGAACATGGTAGCATCAGTCTGGGAAGCCATTCAAATCACTGCAACGTAAGGCATCCCCGGAAGGGAGGCAGACATCACCATTCATTTGGTTTCATTTATTGCATTTATATGAGGATGAGATTAGTACTCTCCCACCACCACAGCACCTTCTCAAACACACATTTCAGCCACTCAAAAACACTCAAAAGAGGGTGAAAAGCAGGACTGGAGAGCGGGTGGCTTGAGCCCTGACAGAGAGGTCTGGAGGACTGTGTTTGGTCCCTGAGCCTGATATTCCCCACCCATGTTCTAGCCCAGCACCTTGAACAAACTGCATCTCCCATGATTCCCAGGGGGCATCGTTTACTGGTTCACCTCAGGCAGCAAAATGTCTTGGGCCGGCCCTGCAAAGGTGAAATTTGAACCCAGGACTTCACCAGTGTGAATTAACCAGCAAGACCTTTCCTACCAGTTAAGCACAGCCTTTCATGCCAGACTGCTATGAAAGGCAGAAGAGAAGGGTCAGAGAGGAATAAGTGGCAACCTGAGCCAGAGGTTATCAGTACTGCTCACCCTCACTGCCCATCACCCTCCTAATTCATTCCCTTGTTAGTTTCCATATTCTGCTGCCTAAATTCATTTGTTTGAAGAAGCTCATCAAAAAGGCTGCTCATCTGACATTCTGGGCACAGTGGAGGAGCACTTGGCGTAATCAATGAGTGCCCCCCCTCCTCCTCCTCTCCACCGCCGTGCCAAAGGAATACTAACCCGCCTGCTCATCAGCGATGGCACGGCTGATTGCAAACTCAAGGCAGAAATCCCTCCCAGTGTGCCAGAAAGAAGGAGGCTAATGAGCCCTGGCGCGTGACGGGTCTCCCTCACCGAGCAGAAGTGCAGCTGCCACCCTCATCACAAAGGCTGGGAGGTCCAGTTGCTCAGCACTCAAGATCACCTTGTGCTGCTGGAGGGTTCTCAGAGCCCATTGGCCAGCAGTGGTCTTAAAGTGGCATGTCCCACAACCTGTGCAGGAAGGATGGGAAACATAGGAGCATAAGAAGAGCCCTGGTGCATCAGGCCAATGGCCCATCTTCTCCAGCATCCTGTTCTCCCAGTGGCCAGCCAGATGCCCCAAAAGAAAACCCACAAGCAGGATTTGAGCACAAGAACCCCTTCCCTTCCTGTGGCAAAGCACAGCCGTCATGGCTAGTGGCCATTGAGAGCCTTCTCCTCCATGAATTTGTCTAATCTTCTTTTAAAGCCTTTCAAGTTAGGGGTCATCACTGCAGGGTCAAATCTCTGTGGCCCATTCTGTGCTTGGGACTTTTCAGAAAGAAAGAATGAAACATAGCACACTTGGAATTTTGGGGGGTTGGTTGTTTTGGTTTTTTTAGTGAGGAGGATGGATTGAAAGATAGCTGACTGGTTATCAGAGAGCCCCACCCCTCAGGTTCCTGGTTAGACACACTGAGGAGACATGTTTATTGTGTTTGTTTGTTTGTTTGTTTGTTTGTTTGTTTGTTTGTTTGTTTGTTTGTTGCATTTGCATCCCATCTTTTTCTCCATGGTTCTCTCCCTCCCCATCTAATCCCCATAACAACTCTATGAGGTAGGTGAGTCTGAGCAGCAGTGACTGGCCACAGGTCACCCAGTGACCATTCAAACCCTGGTCTCTCCCAGGTCATAGTCCAACACACTAGCCATGACACCCCACTGGCTCTCAGAAGAAATTAATGTTATTTGTTATTTCTTTCTTACATTGATATACAGTGGTATCTCGGGTTACAGACGCTTCAGGTTACAGACGCTTCAGGTTACAGACTCTACTAACCCAGAAATAGTACCTCGGGTTAAGAACTTTGCTTCAGGATGAGAACAGAAATTGTGCTCTGGCGGCACGGCAACAGTGGGAGGCCCCATTAGCTAAAGTGATGCTTCAGGTTAAGAACAGTTTCAGGTTAAGAACGGACCTCCAGAACGAAATAAGTTCTTAACCCGAGGTACCACTGTACTCGCTTTTCTTTCAAGGAGCTCAAGGTAGTGCACATGGTTCTCCCTTCCCCATTCCCATTTTATCCTCACAACAACCTTGCAAAGTAGGTGAGGCTGAGAGGCAGTGACCGGCCCTCGTCCAACACTCTAATCACTGAACCACACTGGCCCACAGGGTTGGCCCACAGTTGGATCACACCACCTGCCACCACTGGGGTTTCTATGTAAGAGGGCTCTGCCTGGAGGGAGTGAGAGGGAGATCACTGGAAAAAACACCCCAAAAACCAAACACTTTCCCCATCAATTTAAAAACTCTGGTCCAGTGACCAAATACTTTTGGTGTTGTGGAAAGGATCAGAGCTCACACACAGAGTTCCTTATCAATCACTACCACCACCCAAAAAAAGAGAAATATACAGGTCACAATTTGGAATGCTATTTTTAGCTTAATTAAAGACGGTGTGATTGGGGTAGGGGAAGAAAAGAAAAACTCAAAAGAAACCACCCTTGTTTCTCGAGATTTAAAATTGCTGCAACAGAAGAAAATTATTTAATAGCAACATTGCAAAATAAAGGCTGAGATCTTTAGGATGCAATTGGTAGTTAGGAAAGGAAATTCTCTTGTTAGCCCATGTTTTATATTTAGTGCGGCACTTCTCAGCAGATGTGAAATCATTTGGGCTAAAATTAGCACGGCCCTAATTTCTTTATTACTTTACCGCCATTCCCCCCCCTTCTAAACTTCAAAGTATTTAGAAGCAACAAGAGCAGACCACAGCACAAATTAGAATCAATGCTTCCTTTGTCTTCCTTAATAAGTACTTGTTAGTCCTGAAGCCAGGCACAGACCGAATACCTATTTTCAACTGGCAAGACGTAATTGTGGTGTTTAATTCTCCCTCTTTCCCTTACGCTCAAGGATTAATTATAGAGTAGCCCCTTGGCAAGGGGGGCCTCCCCACCCCATTGCCTTGTTGGTTATACAGTGTTCTAAAATAGTCCCAGCATTTAGAGATGCCTCCTTCACAAAAAAGACAGGAGCCACTTATCCAAAGGGCAAGGCATTGTCCCACGCTGCCTTTGAAGATCTGGGGAACAGGTGCAGGACATGGGGAGGGATCTGAATTTCAGGCCTTAAGCAGGGCAGGGAGCGGGGAGGCTGTGGGTACCTGCTCCTTCCCCGCCACTCTGCCCATGGTTTGTCTTAAGTTGTAGGTGAACATATCAGACAACACAGCGATTCTTCAGACAGCTCTTGTTTATTCACAGGCCAGAAGTGAACTGAACTGAAGGTGTTCAGCCAACCTGCTTATATAGAGCTCAACTACAAGGCAACAGTAACAACTTTCTGTAACTATCCAATCACTGAACGTCACTTTCAATTCCTTATTTGCATATGTGGACCTGAGTGAAAACTATCTACAGTATCCCCCTGTTGGCCCAGGGTGAGTGCATAACAGTTTGCCATTGGAAAGCCAACAGCATCATAACCTGATCTGACTGGGATTCAGAAAACCCAAAGACTCTCACTGCATACAGAGCACTTGAGCTTCATTTTCACATCTGAGCAAGGGAGTCCCATTTACAGCCTAGAGTCAGCACTATGCTATAGACCTGCATTTCCTGTTTTCTAGTCTCACTTCAACCATAAACCCACCGGATGACCTTGTGCATATCTCCTGATAATACTCTAGTCCTACAAAATGTTGAACAGATTGCCCATCAACTTCTGAGCCAGGTTCAAGGACCTTGTATTAATTTACAAACAACTTAGGTCCAGGGTACTTTAGGGACTGCCTAAGGCCCTAAGCCCTTCTATCCCAGCTCAGTCACTGAGATCATCTGCAGGGGTATCGTTAGTTGTCCCAAAGTTGGCAAAGCTAATCTGAGTGCAATAAGAAACTGCACCTTTTGTGTCATTGGCCCAGTTGTGGAACGCTCTGTCACTAGATATCCAGTCTTTAAACTCCCCCCCCCCCAACAAGCTTACCTGTAATAGTCTATTCATATCCAATTTTTAATTTTTGCTTGGTTTTCATTGTACGTATATATGTCTGCTGTAAATCACTTTGATATCTTTTATGAATAGTGGTATACAAATTGACTTTTTTAATTAATAAACAAAACACAGAAAGCTGGTTGCAAACCAATTGTACAACACAACTGCACTTATGTATTTATGTATTTATTTATGCATTTATATCCCACCTTTTTCTCTAAGGAGCTTAAGGTGGTGTACGTTGTTCTCCCCCTGCCCACATTTAATCCCCGCAACAACCCTGTGAAGTTGGTATCACAGATTGGATGGATGCAGAGAAATGGTGAGAAGAACCAGTGGGGAACCCCCAAGGGAAGAAGCCTTAGATCCTGCGGATTGGTGGTGGGACAAAGATGAGTGGTCAGAGGTAAAAGAGAGAGAAGACTAGGAGGAGGTGTCAGAAGCTGAAGAGGTAACAAAACTTAGGGAGCTGGGAGAACCTGTGGCAGAGGCCAGAATTTGAGGCAGAAGCTCTGATAGTCACAATATTCTCTTAGGAGAATGGGATGAGGCAGGCCAAGAGGCAGCAATGAGTCAGGCTGGTGCAGAGTCACAGGTGTCTCCCTGTCCTGCTGTGACAAGCTCCCCTCGCCACTTGTCTCCCAGACCAGAACCAGAAGAGGCATGAAATGGGTGGAGCAGAGGTTGGCTTCAAGCAGGGGCAGTCTCCGGTTGCTTGGGGAAAGCCATAGAGAAGAGGGGACAAAAATGGCTGCAAGAAGGTGGAGAATTTCAGTCTCAGCATCTGATCCATAGGGCAAGACCTATTGGGGATGAGCAGCTGTGCTCATTAGGCCTGACACTCCACCAAGTCTGTGCAGATCATGTTTTTTTTTTTTCTAATAAAAGAGTTAACTCCAACTGGAACAGCTTATGGCTGACAGTAGGTTAGGCTGATTGAGGGTATGCAAAAGTCTCAGCCTCTCCCCACTTTTCCTGGCTGATCCCCATTCCAGAGAGACCTCATGTGACTTTTCCCCCAAATCTGCCTCTCCAGCACGCCTGTGTTTACTTCAGAGAGTAAGCTTGCAATCTGAGGCTTCCACCACTGCCACAATGCAGATCATAATTTTTTCACACCTTTCCGAGCAGGTGACAGCTTGCTGGCGGAGACTAATTCATTCTCACCCACTGCACAAAGCCGCCTTTGTTAATGTATGCAGAAATAACACATCAATATAAGGTTCAAGACAGGCCAGTCCCTCCCACCCGCCCGCCTCCCCTCCCAAACAGACTTAACTGGGAAAGGGAAGCAAAACATGGCCTGGTTTGAAAAGACATGGAGAATATTGGCCAAGCCATATGATTTTTCTCTGGGATTTAGCCATGTTTTACCTCATTGCAAGAAGTTTTGTTTCGCTGAGTGCTATTATGGGCTAAGTTAATTCATCAGAGATAAATTTAGCCTCTGGTTTCTGGAAGATTTACATGCTGCCTCATCAGGAAGCAGAGCAATTGCTGCAATTAAGGTGGGCGTGGGTGGGGATCTTCTCCATCCATCAGTCTCCTGAGAATTTTGTTCAACAGAAGGATACTTGCAGCCACAAACCTCTTCCCCCATCCCAGTCGCAGACCCTGATGAGCATGCTATCTGTTCTGAGTGCACCTGTCTTCTAAAGTAAACAGGGAGAGGGCTAGGGATAGAGCTGTTTTTGTGCTGGCCTCTGCTGTGGAAATTCCTCTCTGTGCCTGCATGCCTAGCACCTTTTTACCTGGTGTTTGAAATTTCACATCCTCATTCCCATGGGGCATTTGCTGGAAACTGAAGAGTGATTTGCTGCTGCTTTTAACCTGTTGGTGCTGTGTTGATTTGATTTTTATATTGTGACTATTTCATATTGCTGCCCCAAGAAACACTTTGTAGTAAGCAAGGTAAACATATTTCTGTCAGGAGCTCGTCCTACTCTCGAGTAGGACCCTGGCAGAGACACATGCCTGACTGGCATGTTCTCTCCCTCCTGGTCGATCATTCGGGAGCTTCAAAAACCTTCTTCTGCCCGAACATCACAGCGACCGATGCCAACAGACATCGGCACACTTAGGGATCCACAGAGTCTTCACAGTTTGCGTAACAGACCTCAGCAACTCAGCATTTTGGCTAATCTACTTTATTTACATATAAACACACACGGAACACTGCAACATGGCTCCCTCTCTCTCTAGCATCAGAGAGCAAAGAGAAAGAACAAAGGACAATAGTCCCACTTCACGGAACACAGTAACACAAACATCCTGTCTCCGTCACTTCCCACTCTGTGGAGTCAAGACATACACAGTCATGTGATAGACAACAATCCCATGACTGCAATCAGGGAGCAGGAATTCTAACAATTTCTTCCTATATACATAAAAATGCAAGGTGGTCATCACACAACCCCCTTAGAGTGCTGCATCACAATCCTGGATTTGCCTCCAGTCAGGGTGTGGGTATTATAATTTATTTATTGCATTGGTATCCCATCTTTCCTCCAAGATGACTTACATAGTTCCCCTCCCCATCTTACACTCACAGAAACCCTTTGAGGTTGGGCTGAGAATAAGTGACTAACCCATGGTCACCGAGTGAGCTTCATTCATGGCTGAATGGGGATTCGGACCCTGGTCTCCCGGGGCACACACTATCCACTATGCCACACTGGGTTAGGGTTAGGGGCATTCATACTGAGGTCAATGGCGCTTCCTTCCAAATAAACGTGTAAAATCCAGCTGCTAGACTGCCGTCCTCATCCTCCTTGCTTGATTTAAAGCCTAAGCAGAGCGATTTGTGAGCAGGGCATAAGGCAGCGAAGTAAATGCTCATCAAAAGCTCATCCTCCGCCCCTACCACTGATCTGCCGCCGCCTCGCCATCCTGTCGTCTTTTCTCTGCTCTCCTTGTTTTTGTTTGATGCATGAAAGGGAATGGAAGAGAGAAGGAGGGCAATGGAGAAAATTACATCAAGAGGAGATGGGTGCAGTCCTTCTGTGAGAGGAAACATGCCCAATAAAAGGCAACCTTTGTGAACCAGGCAGAAACACACATCAAAAGCTACACATCTGAGGCAAAGCCATATATCTTGAGATATTAGAGCAAAATTAAAAGGAAAACCAGCCTGCTGAGCCCAAATGGAGGTGTTTTCGCTCTTAAGCTGGGAGCCTTCACTTGGCTTTGGCTGGGTTTCCCTGTTTCATGGAGGAGAAATTAGGGTCGCCTTATTTCAAATTCCCTTATTAGTTTCCATTAATAGATGCTCAGTGCTGACCTTCAGGGCATCCTGGACTTATTGTCTCCCTCCTCTGCCTTGAAGTCTCCTGTGGAAAAGGAGCAGGAGGGTTGGACTTCTTTGAGCTTGGCTCAGCTTTCAACTCTGCCCTTTAAATGGGGTGGGGCAGGGCAGCTCCTGCCAGGATTTAACCATTAATCACCTTGTTTCCTATGTCAGGACTCAATAATAATAAATGGGTGGCTGTGTATGTGCAGAGTGCAGTTACTCACCCGGGTGTGACTGCAAATCAACCCACACACATCTAAAGCTTCAGCCCAAAAAGTTGTGATTTCTAGGGAAGGATGAGTTCCAACACTTATTTAAAATATATTTTCTCCTCCCATACTGTGTTCTGAAATATATTGCATTTATAGCCCGATTCACCATTTAAAAAAAACCCAAAAACCTCAGAGACAGCTTTTTTTGCTTACAAAAAATACACCAAATTAAAATCAGACTAATATAGCTAAAATATGTGTGAAATAATCTGATAATTAAACCAGGCAGTTTATGGACTCTGGCATGTGGTCTGTGCTGTGTCCTTTTTTTAAAAAAAGTGTGCTGGCTCCTTGTAATTTATACCAAAGGCAAGTTATTTCTGGGTTTTGTGGCCCACTCTGGGCTTCTTCCCATCTACCAAAAGCAAACTGCCTCTCTTGCAATGAGCAGAAACCCACTTTGGAGCTTTTCCGCTTAGCAATAATCCTCTTTTTATTAAAAAAAAATAAAAAGAATAGAAGGAAATGTGATGATTAATTTCTTAATTCTAATTGTAAACATTTAGTCAAGTTGTTTTAATACCGTGCTTTATGTATTCAGCAAAGTAAACAGCCCCAAGGGAAACATTGCATGCGGCTACTCTATTAATATTCAGGTTTTACAACAAGTTTTACAGCAAATATTATGGCTTCCCCATCTGCTGCTTTTCCCATGGCATGTACCATCGCTCATACATTGGGTGGGCTGCCTTGTCAGACGCAATAACTGTTTTTCCCCTCCCTATCCAAAATCTTATTAAATAAAACACCATTTTCTCTAGGAACACATTTTTATTTGCTGGTCTAATGAAGCAGCATCAGGAGAAAAAAAAAAATCCAGTTAGAGAAAGCCTTTCTTGCATCTAACCTTATCCTCTGAGCTAGCCTTCTGCCACCGCATGACACTAGCATAAGGTCTGCCTTCCATGGAGTAACTGAATAACTTGTGCCACAGAGAGAGAAGAACACAGGGCAGCTTGCTTGCTTATTTATTTATTTATACCCTGCCTTTTTACCTGACATGACTCAAGGTGGCTTGCAGATAAAAACAAAAACTGCTGAAAACCAATCATTAATTAAACACTGATAGAATTAAAACTATATGCATATATAAAATCTGTTTGAAACGTACCAGTAATGATAATAAAAACAGCATGGCACCAGCCCTTTAATTAAAAGCTGAACATCAACTATCTGTGGGATATTCATGGAAAATATTTGCAGAGGAAGACTGAGAACACTGAAGCCCTTCACCTGAGCATCTCATCTAACTCCACATGAGTTCTTTTTATTGCATTTCTATCCCACCTTTTCCTCCAAGGAGTTTGAGGAGGCGCACATGGTTCTTGCATTTCTTACAACAAACCCTGTAAGGTAGGATAGGCTGAGAGATTGGCCCAAGGTCACACACAGTGAGCTTCATGGTGACTGGGGATTTGAACCCTGGTCTCCTAGGTCCTAGTCCAACTCTCTAACCACTACACCACGTTGACTCACAGTTTTTTTCCATAAAGAGTCACTGATCTTGGTGCTCTGCCCAGGGCCCCACCTTAGCTATTCAACTTGCATTTTCATTGTCGCTGTCCCCACTGCCTTGAGCTCAGCTGCCACCCCACCCCCCACCATTCCTCCAGGTAAATTGCCTATATGTCACAGAAGAATGGATGTTCTAGGAGCAAAGGTTACCTGGTATGGCCATTTCAGAGATGGGCTTTACTTTGAAATGTTCCAAAAGCAGCAGCAAGAAGAGGCAGGAGGGAAATGGGTCAGCTAATGATCTGAAATTACTCTCTGTCTCATCTGGCTCTGATGCATCTTGCAGATTCCAGCGCTGAAAAGCATTCCCTCTTTTTTCTTTTCTTGTCTTTTGCTACATTTTGCTTTCAACCTTCTGCTTTTGTGGCTTCCCAAAAGGCATTTGTTTCCCTCGTCCCTCCAGAGAGCTGTGGGGTTTTCTCCAGCTCCTTAGTCACCTGCAGAATGTCCGGAATTAATCAATTAGGACAAATGAGGCAAACATGCCCTTGCTCTGGGCAAGTGTTCAGGAACTCCTAAAATGAGAAAGGGAGAAAAACAAAAAATGGGCTGAGTCCTGACCAATGATCACTTCCAGAATCCTTAAGGCTGGGATTTATCCAGCCAAAGAAAGGGATGATGGGACAAAGCCATAGTTCAAGTAGTCATCATTTTCCAGGGTCCAGGGAAAGCCTAAGAATTCCATCCACCCCAAATCCATGTTGCTTTGCCTGCTCAGTATGAAGCTTCGCCTGTAGAAACTGCTTTCAGCTGAGGCTCTGTGGCTTGTCATACTTTCCTACGGTCTATGAATCTTTTGTGTTTCTTGCTATGCAGGGGGTTGGACTAGATTGCTCTTGGGGACCCTTCCAACTCTTCAGTTCTCTGATTCCTCTTCCTCTGCAAATTGGGGTAAACACCTGAGGGATGTTGGGCACCACCAAGCTTCACACTACCCCCATCCCACTTCCCCTGTAGGCATTCTTGGGATTCCCATGCTATGATCCTAGGAAATGCAAAATTTAGCATATGAGTCAATCACTGATAGTACCCAATTTCTACTGAAATCAGAAAGTGGAACCTTGCAATGATTAGGTAAGCTTCAAAATAGATACAGACTGTGGAGTGAATCCGGGCCTGACCCAAGACATTCTGGCACCTGAGACAAACCACAGAATAGTGCCTCCCACCAAGGAAGAAGGGATGAGTGAAGACCTACCTCAAGAACAAGGGTGGGAGGAGACGAGCAATGGTTCCTACTCACCAAGAGGCTACTGTAGAAGTAGCTTGGGGGGGGGGACTGCCTAGGAGGCGCTAGATCCAGCCTCCAAGGAGTGTGCCACAGCTGTCGCTGCCACCACAGCAGCAGCAATGGGTGATGCATTCCGTGGATCCTGCCACCTGAGGCAGTTGCTTTACCTGTGTCATGGACTCGTTGGATGCAGAGGAACATTGAAAGGAACCAGCTGGGGAAACATCAAGGGAAGAAGGCTCAGAGGTTGGGGAGTGGTGGTGGGACAACAATGAGTGCTTGAAGGGAGAAGACTGGGAAGAGGTACCAGGGCTTAGTGAGCTGGGAGAGTCAGTGACAGAGAGAAGCCCGGAATCAGAGGCAAAAGCTGAAGCTGGCAAGTGGGAGGAGGGAGGCCAAGAAGCAGAGATGAATCAGGCTGGTGAAGTTACAGGTGTCTCCCTCTCCTTCTGTGACAAGCTCCCCTCCCCTCTTATCTCCCAGAAGCAGTTGAAATGGGCAAAGTAGTGGCAGGCTGCACTCAGGCACATTATCTGATTGCCTGGAGAAAGCCCTGAAGAGGAGGGGGTCTTAGGCAGCTGTGGGGAGGCAGGGACTTTCAGTCTAGGCAACTGAATCGTTGAGCCATACCTACCAGGGATGAGCTGCTGGGCTCATTAGACCTGATACTCAGCCAAGTCTTTGAGCATCATGTTTTTGCTAATAAAGAGTTAACGCCAACAGTGTGATTTACTGCCAGCTTGCTCTTTGGCACCCTGCCAGCCCTGGGTGCACCCAGAAAGAGAAGCAATGGCTTCTGAAGTGCAACCTTCTGGTATTCCATTTTGACTGAAGGATGTTTCCATGCCCAACTCAGGGTCCAACTTTGGCCCTTGGGTCAGTGGCGGAGCTTCATGCTCCAGCACTGGGGGGGTGGAGAGCACGCGGGGGCGGGTCTGGCGCATGTCCTGGGGGCAGGCTGGGGGGCAGCCGCAATGGCGCGCTGCCAGGATCGGGCTGCCAGGGGCAGTGCACTCCCCCTGCACTCCTCTTCCTCCGCCAGTGCCTTGGGTGCCCCTCCCTGTTCTGTGCTCATGCACAGCTCTGGACTTCCTAAGTGTTGCTTTCTCTCTTTCACAGATAGAGAACATTTTCTAAACCAAAGGAAGTTCATTATAACCATATGGAAATGACCCAATATTTTGGATTCCCATTTGCCTAATTAAGTTTTTTCCCCTCCTGTGGATTAGCAAGTAGAACAGCTGAACAATTGGTCGGATGTATTAATCAGGGTCTTTTTTTGGAAGTCTGGGATAGTGAATATGTTTGGATTCCTTTTGCATTACCGAAATAATGGCTGATAAATAGGCATGCATAACATAAATTATCTCCTTTAACTAGTTGAGGAGACAAAATAGCCATGTGTAAATAAGGCAAGCTGGCATATTTATGGGAAATTCATTGAGCCCCAGACCCTCAGGTAGGTGAGCAATCAAACTCGAAATGGAGAGAAAGGACCAGCAAACTGGCCCTTGAAATATGGTCCAACAGCAGCTTTCAGATCTGGTTTGGGAGAAACTGCTGTTTAAGCTGCACGACCATCCATCACAAAGAATTTATTGGCCTCACACCAGAATAAAGTTCAAACAAGAGTAAAAATATCTCTGGAGTGGAATGTTAATAAAGAAATGTGACTGCCTGGCTGGGAACCCTATGCTTCACAGGGACAACGCCACCCCAGTGGAAAAAGTTGTGGCAAAATGTTGTTGCTATTGCAGGCAGGGCTTCGATTTCATGGAGGGGAGTCTGCATCATGCTTCATCATATCTTGCTGAGATTGGGAGAAAAGAGGGTCTATCTTTGGGGTGCATGCATGCCCTTCGGTAGAGGCTCAAGGACAGTATCTACCAAAACACCAGAGAGAGGCTACCACAGCCCAAATCCAAGAGAGGGCAAATTCACCAGGAAGCAGAGGAGAAACAGGTACGCCACCTTGAGTTCCTTGAAGGAAAGACCAACCAAATGCCCCCCAAAGGAATCCTGCAAACAGGATTCAAGCATAAAAGCATTCTCCCCTCCTGTGGTTTCCACCAACTGATATTCAGAAGCATTGTGTGATGGCCTGGGAATCCGATTCAGAGGCTGAATCGGAGGAATCCCAGCCAGCACAGGAGTCCCCGCCTCCAGGGCCGGCTGAACTGGGGCAGGGTCTTGATGCTGAGGAGCCTGCACCTGTTGCGGGAGCAACGTCGTCATTGAAGAGCTGTTTCGGCCAGCATCCAGTCCTGTTCCTCCAGTGTTCCTGTTCCCCGCCCGGCTTCCTGCTTCTGACCTTCCAGCGTTCCTGTTCCCTGCCCGCCGTCCTGCTTCTGATCGTTGAGTGTTCCTGTCCCTGCCCGGCTCCCTGCTTCGGACCTCGCCTCGCACCTTGTGAACTATTTCCAGGCTAGTGACTCAGGACTGAACTTTGACTACGGTAACAGTAACCTTTCCCCCGGGACCAGCACACATTGCTCCAACTGTGGAGGCAGAGCAGAGACATCATGGCTAGTAGCTGTCGACAGCCCTCTCCCCCATGAATTTGTCTAATCCAGCTAGATTGGTGGCCATCACTACCTCCTGTGGAAGTGAATCCCACAGATTAACTAAGTACTGCAGGAAGGGCTTTGTTTTATCTGCTCTCTGAATCTTCCAACATTCAGCTTCACTGTCCATGAGTTCTATAATTTTATGCATTTCTATCATGTCGCCTCTTACCTGATCTCTAAACTAAAAAGTCCCAAACACTGCAACCTTTCATCAAATGCTTCAACCTTGCTTCCTCAGTCACAACTGAGGAATGTGGATGTTGAACATCCTAAGCACACCTAAGGGTAAGGCCATTTCTTGTAAGTAGTTGCTTTTATCAAATTCAGCCATGGAGATACCTATATGTGGTCCCAGGGGATTGTCTGACGGTCTGTGAGGCCACCACCTTTGCTGAAGTTAAGCAGATCTGGAACTGGTTGATACCTGGATGGGAGGCCTCCTGGGGATTACCTGTGCACAGCTTTGGGTTCCATGATGGAAGAAAGGTGGGGCAGAAATGTAAGAGGATAGATATGGGGAGGATTTAGATGAAGGAAATGGCATGGGGAGAAAGGGTACAATGTGTTCACACCCAGCTCTATGGCTCAAATCCAATGCACTCCTCTTTTCATGCACTGCTTTTAAATTTTAATCACATGTCTCTGGCATCATGCCTAGCTAGACCATCAGCTGCTACATTTTGCAAAACCAAAGCTACTCATCAAAGGAATCATGGAGCTACACTGAATGTGTGGTTCTACCCAAGGGTAGCTGTGACTGGATAGAAGGTAGAAGCAATGGGGACTTAGTTGCCAGGCTAATGAACAGAACCATGGTAAAGCTGGTTCATTGCTTTAAAATATCTGCATTCTACCTTTCATGAGTGTATCATAATGTGGTGTTCAAAATAAATTAAAATTACATTAAAATTTACTTACAGAATCAATAAAATAGCAGCTATTGTTAGGCCAAAACCGACATAGTAAATTATTTTGGTCAACTAGTACCACTGTTCTGCCATGGATACAAGCTGAAAGTATACTTAGAGAAGAACAGGCCTTTAATCTGGATGCAGGGGTTACTGCCCTCATGCCAATGCAAATTTACCAGTGCCAATACACTTGCCTGGGGTAATTTGCAAGTATATTAGTTGTGTATCTTATTTGAGTACCAAGGATTCAAATCCCCACTTGGCCATGAAACTCATTGAGTGACCTTGGACCAGTCACACTATCTCTTAGCATAACCTGCCACACAGGGTTGTTGATACCCATTGTAAGCCACTTTGAATTGCTTAGAGAAAAAGGAGGAATATAAATGCAATAAATAAATAATTAATAATGACACTCCTTCATCATGCAGAAGTCCCTCAGTATGCATCTTTTCCTCCAGATATCCAACTCCATCCTTCCCTCCTTTCTTTTAAAAATACTCATGCAAAGTTAGAAAATTATTGATGGACTGGAAGTTTTCCATCCCTAATTTGATGGGGGTGGGGGTGGGGTAAGAATCCTAACTTGAGCTCCGACTACAGTCCTGGTTACATAATCCTGCATGCTATATTTGAATTAATGAGGTCCGTGAGCATCTGTGTCCATGACTACTACTATTCAATTGAGCATTAAGGTGGATAGATAGGGGTGGTGGATACAATATGCTTAATTTGCAAAGGTTCAGCAAGCAAATGTGAGCGCGGCTGCAAATTATTTCTGCCATCCCTCCCTGCAATGAAGTTAACAGCTGAGTGAACCCAAATACATCAATTGTACAAACCCGTGCGGCATTTTCATGTTTCAATCTAGTTATGTATTTCTAGATGACCAAACATGTTCAAATTACCACTAACTACAATCCCATCACTTGGTTCACTGGGCAGAAAGGCAATATATTAGTACTGTAGCTGCTGGAAGGATGGGGCAGTTTGGGCACAGTGCATGTTTGGGTCTACCTTGTGGGGGAAGGGGAGCTCAGAATTCACCCCCACTTATGACCACATTTTAAGCAACTTGCCACCAATATCTTAGAACTGGAAAATGACCTTCCCTTCCAGTAGAATAGTATTGACCCCTAGCCTTAAGAACATAAGAAGAGCTTGCTGGATCAGGCCAGTGGTCCATGTAGTCCAGTGTCCAGTGACCAATCAGATGCTGCAATGGGAAACCTGCAAGCATGATTCAAGCACAAAAGCAGCACTCTCCCCTTCTGAGGTTTCCAGCAACTGGTATTCAGAAGCATCACTATCTTCACCTGTGGAGGCAGATCAGAGCCATCATGGCTAGTAGCCATTAGTAGCCTTATCTTCCATGAATTTGTCCAGTCATCTTTCAAAGCCATCAAAGGTGGTGGCCATCATGGCTTTCTGTGGGACTGAGTTCCATAGTTTAAATATGTGCTATGCCTTCCAATCATAGTTGCTGTTCCTGACTGTGGGAGTCACAAGCCCCCAAGCAGGCTCTGTACAGCACAGACTGAAAGGTCCCATCTCTTGTAAATGATGGTCTTCCCCTAGCTAATTCCATTCCCAACTAGTCATTTTTGGACTTGGGTATTCCCACTGGGGAATGCCAGGGTGAGGAGAGAGGGAGAAGGGGAGCTGGACTTTGCACATTGACAGCTCTAGCTTCTAATCCAGGGCTAGATCTCACCCAACACTCTCTATTCTCAGTGCTTCAGGGGAGGGATGGCAAAGTGTTAAAACTAGAAGCTTGTTCTCACTGCCTTCCACTCGTCTGTGAGTTCTCTAAATGTTAGAAAGAGTATGGCGGCATTTGTTCAATTTATCTGTTGTTTATCCTTCAGTACCCTTCCTATCCCTTCATGTATTTATGAATGTCTGTTTTCCAGTCCTTTCTCAACCAATCCCAGCTTCATCCTTATTCCAGCAAATATAAATAAAATGTTTAGGGAAGTTTTTAATGTTTGATGTTTTGTTACTTTTTTATATATTCTGTTGGGAGCCGCCCAGAATGGCTGGGGAAACCAAGCCAGATGGGTGGGGTATAAATAATAAATTTATGTTGTGTTCTTGTTGTTGTTGTTGATGTTGTTGTTGTCTGTATCGGAAGACTAAGCTGTAATACTTGGATGTTGTGTCTCATAACTTCACCAGTAAAAGAATGTGGTGTTGATGGCTGCCCTCTTGAATGTACAGAGTCATGGAGGTAGGCAGATTCACCAATGGTTATTAGCCTTGTTCTTGGGCGAGCCTTCCTTGCTTGCAGTCCCAGAGGAATGGTGGGCAGCTGAGCAAGACTTCAGCTCTACCCCCCTGCTTGTGGGCTTCTTAGAGGCATATGGGCTTCACTGCCAAAAACATGAGGCTGGACTCAGCGGGCCTTTGCCCTGGCACTTCCATTGGCTGTTGGAAACTTCTAAGCATCGCATTTGCCCTCCTCCTTTTGGTCCTTACCCCATTGCTACTCGTTGGCCATCATGTGCTAGTCTGAATTATTCTGGAGATTTTCTCTGCTTTGAAGGCAAGTCCTTGCTTGCTCCTGGGGGAAAGTGCCTTCCCACTTCACAGGTTCTCATCAGATGCACCATGTATTATTAATAATATCAGAAAGAGCTATAAATAGAGAGAAGACTCACATGGCTGTAAGCAGCAGCAGCTACTGCTACAGCAATCAGATTGGCAGGGGATGACAACAAAACTTTCTTCTCCCCACACGTTCCTTTTCTCCCTCTAACTGATTTTCAGATGCTCAGCCCAAACACATTTTCTTGAAGAAGGGGTAGGAGACATCAGGCCTAGGGGCTGAATGTGGCCTTCTCCAGACCTCTCTCTCCACCCCCCTCTGAAAGGTAGACCACTCACTGGCCCTGCTCTGATCCATCCTCAAGTCTTTCCATCCAGCTGGGATGTGACCTTGAGCTGTGAAAATCCCTCTTGTCTCCCTAGATGGACGATGTGTATGGAAACTTCTGACTCTTGGAAAGCTAAAATGGTAATCTCCCCACTTTGGCTTCCAGCATGCCGGGACCACCACCTCTTGTTAAGAGGCATGAATCACCTCCCTGGCATCCCCCACCCCACACATCTGTGAAACTCCCCCATCATCCTGCTTTGAGGCTTCTTTGTTGTTGTTTAGTCATTTAGTCGTGTCCGACTCTTCGTGACCCCATGGACCAGAGCACGCCAGGCACTTCTGTCTTCCACTGCCTCCCGCAGTTTGGTCAAACTCATGCTGGTAGCTTCGAGAACACAATCCAACCATCTCGTCCTCTGTTGTCCCCTTCTCCTTGTGGCCTCCATCTTTCCCAACATCAGGGTCTTTTCCAGGGAGTCTTCTCTTCTCATGAGGTGGCCAAAATATTGGAGCCTCAGCTTCAGGATCTGTCCTTCCGGTGAGCACTCAGGGCTGATTTCCTTAAGAATGGATAGGTTGGATCTTCTTGCAGTCCATGGGAGGCTTCTTATTTGGTATCAAATGACTAATAAATGCAATTAATCATCATCCATGTTTGCATACCCCTCAACTGTCCTGGAAAAAACCAAGACATCTCTTTTTTTCCCCATGAGAGCACAGTAGCCATTTTGGGCACCACGATTTCGTGCAGTGATCTTGCCCCCCCCCCAAAAAAAAACATTTTTTTCTGGGGCTGTGATCTGGTGCACGGCACCCTGAAACACATATTTTGGGCATTGTGCCTGAAAGAAAGCGCTTTTATCAGGGTCACGATCTCACTCAGGTCATGTGACTCATGCAGGATTGTGGCCCTGGAAGATGGTGCTAAAGTTTTTTGTTGTGACGTGTTGGAGGGTTTTTGTTTGAAGTCAGTATATGGTGCTGAGGTTAAAACAGATAGGAAGGAACATCATCCATTTATCCCCTGCTTGTGAACGTCTTCTAGAGACATCTATCTGGCCACTACTGGGAATAGGATGTTGAATGCCTAGTGGACTTTTATGGCTCTGATCCAGCGAAGCAAATATGGCATCCTTATAGCCTTCTTAGCCCTCACACCTGAGATTCACCTGAGGCCATGCTGTGCTCTGTCACCACCATTGGCTCTTTGGAATTGTTCGTTGTGGCTTTTGCCTCTTTTCCTCTCTCTCTACCACCTCCCAAAGGGACACTGGAGAGTCCTGGGTGCTTTCCTTTTAATTAGAGCCTCATCCTTCCTGCCAAATTGACATCTCCATTTAATTTTGTTTGCAATATATCTGTGGCCATAAATGATAAGTGTAACAGCGCCATGATCACTCATGAGACACTTGCTTACTCCAAATATTATCCCTGCTTCGCAATGTGCTCGGCTTGACTGATTTATTGACTCACCAAACCAATCTTCTCTTGCATTTCGCTGTAATTAAAACAATCATGCTCCTAGAGTCCATCTGCATAGAGCAGCCAGTAAATTATCGTGTCAGAAGATCATAATCAAGGCAGATACTAGGAGCAAACCTCAGAATCAAGATGCTCAGAGGGAAGGTTAACTAACACTTGTCTGTGGTCAGTGAAGGGCTGGTGTTCCTGAACACATAGGTGGATTTAGAGCAGTGTGAGTAGTGCGATCACACAGAAAAAGAAGAAGAAGAAGAAGAAGAAGAAGAAGAAGAAGAAGAAGAAGAAGAAGAAGAAGAAGAAGAGGAGGAGGAGGAGGAGGAGTTTGGATTTGATATCCCGCTTTATCACTACCCAAAGAAGTCTCAAAGCAGCTAACATTCTCCTTTCCCTTCCTCCCCCACAACAAACACTCTGTGAGGTGAGCAGGGCTGAGAGACTTCAAAGAAGTGTGACTAGCCCAAGGCTAGTCACCCAGCAGCTGCATGTGGAGGAGCGGAGACGTGAACCCGGTTCCCCAGATTACGAATCTTAACCACTGCACCACACTGGCTCCACACTGGGCGTGCAGCTGAGGAGGACTCCTTCTCCAGGCCTGGTAAGCACTTTCTGGCTTTTGGAAGGTGGCGTGAGGGCTCTGACAGGGTCCCAGAGTCCTCCATCCTCCTTCCCAAAGCCTAGCAAGCACTTACCAATCTTTGGGACCCAAAAGTATGAGAAATTGTTCTGCTCAGCTCACCTCAAAAAGAATATTGTAGAGTTGGAAAAGATTCTGAAAAGGGAACAAAAAATGACCAAGGGGGTGGAGTGACCATCTCCCATGACTCCCATGGCTTTTTACTTGGGAAAGGAGGCAGGTAACAGGGGGACATGATAGAAGTTTATAAAATTATATACTGCATGGAGAAAGTGAAGAAAGTTTTTTCCCCCTTCTCTTATAATACTAGGGTGGAATCTACACATGTATAAAAACTGCTCTGAAAATGCTTTTTAAAAAATAATAATTAAAAAATACATTGAATTTTCCATAAGGCTTACCATCGCCATCTGGTGTCACATTGTATACTGCTCTTAAAACACACTTAAAACGTTTTATTTGCAGCTGTATAGCTGAGTCCTTAAAGTCACGGATATACAATGAAGCTGAATGTTCAGGACAGATAAAGGAAAATCCTTCTTCAGGCAGCACAGAGTGAAACTATGGAATTTGCTCTCCAAGGAGGCAGTGATGGCCACCAACTTAGATGGCTTTAAAAGAGGGTTAGATGAATTCATGGAGGAGAAGGCTGTCGATGGAAACTACGGTAGTTGGAGGCAGCTATGCTTCTGAATATGAACAGAATACTGGGCTAGATGGGCAGGGGTTTAAAGGCAGCCGTCATGCACATACGGTATCTCTGCACAGCATTGTGCAACGAGGATGCATCTCCTTGCACAGAATCTGCAATTCTCCCAATTGGGGGTCAGAACAGGGGCTCTGTGGCATGCAAGATTCAGATATGCTGAACTGGCATGTCTGTGATTGAGACAAACTCCGAGGAATACTGCTTATATGGCCATTGTGGTCCCCCAAGGAATGCTCATTTAGCCAAGCTTGTGTCAAGGCAAACCTCAACTTTCTCTGAATCAAATCCTCAGAGTACTTGAGCAGGATTAATCACAATACAGGGGCATAGGGGGCCTGATTTATGAAGGGGTGAGATATCATCACAGTTACTTTGAAGCTAAGCTTCTGTCAATTATCCAATTATCGCATCTGGCCTTGACATAGCCCAAACAATAAAAGTAAGGAATTGAAAAACCCAGATTCAGAACGGCCATGTGGAGCTTATCCAAAAGAAGTATACCCACCCTCTCCAAGGATTCTAAATTTCAAACATTTGTCTTCAGCCAAAAAAAAACACTGACTTATATGTAGGTTTTAATCAATGGAACATCTAGCTTTATTCTGTTATTTTGGCAATGACCATTGGCCTTGTGTTTGTGTCAGTTTTTTATTACATTTTAAAATCTACACATATAAATTCCAATTTTCACATTTGTCATACATTTCTCTTTAAACTTTGACTTCCTGCCTTTCCTTCTGTGCTGTTCTTAAACCCATTCCATTTATATAGTACATTCTAATAAACGTTTCACCTAAGACATATTCTTCTATTTCAAATATTATCTTTCTCTTCTTCTTCTTTTTAACCATTGGCCTTTTCAAATGAATCTAGGTCATCCATAGTTCAGAAGGCTCAAACCAGGCAATAATTGTGCTATGTTCCTGCATATGTGGATTCCTAGAGCTGATTTTATTATTTATTAATTAAACTTATAAGTCACTTTTTTTTTTTACAAAAGTAACTCACACACTGCTTTTGCACAATGAAATCATAATAAATCATTTATACCTCTCTCTGCAGTTTGAGGTTGCCATGAACATACTGAGTGATATGTTTTGCCCAAATAATTTTATATTATTAAAATTCAGAACTTGTTCTATCAGGTGTCCATCAAAGTACCTTTTATGCTACTGATTTGTTCTATAGAGAATCAAGTTTTTGGTTTGATCATCCTTTATACGCTGTTGCTCATTTGGACAATATTAACTTAACTGCTTTAATAACCTGTATAGACAAATGTACTGTACCATCTTAGTCTCAAATACTTTTATATTCCCCATCAGTTTCCCACTCAGAACATAAAATCTACTGTCCAAAGCCTCCTCCTCTATCTTTGGGAGAGTTTTGAAGGAATCGATAAGATTGTCTTGTATGGTATCAATCCATCCTCTTAACATTCACACTTATCAAACACTATAGTAAGGTTTTGTTACTGCCATTCTTCTCCAGAAATACAGCAAATGGTTCTCTTGATCTCCCATACTAAAAGAAGCCAATGATCCTAAGTCATGGAGTTCCAGATACCACTTTTCAGTCAATTCATTAAATGGAGAAAGTATGCTTTGTGTATTTATTTGGAAATACTCATTCCTTTGGTGACTCATTTAAATTAGGCTCTGGCACAACACTAAAGGGTGTAGACAAGCTGTCTCCCTTACAATTATCTTTTCAATCAAAAAATATATGTGGATCTGTCTACTTTGATTTATTTACCTTTAAGAGATTCAAGTCTTTGTAGAATGGATTTCTGTTCTGGAGCACACAGCACTCCAAAAGACTTTAATAAAGTGACTTCAACATAATCTCTACATTGAGCTTCTTCTATGTCTTAATGTAACCACTATGCATCCCCCTGAGACCTGGGAGACTAACAGCTGACCATCAATGGACTTCAGATGGGATCAGAGCATCATAAAAAAAGATCTGTTTCTATGGAGGAAATACAATCATATTTTGAAAACTCTGCTATCAAAGAACTTTAAAACTTTAAAAGGACCAACAATCCAACATTGGGTATAAAAAATATATATGGTACATAGATTTCTTGGAAAAGTTAACACAACAAAGGGAACTACAAATCTGATAAATTTGTTAAGGTATACTATAACTGTTATTTTCTTCACAAACATGTGCAATAATGTAAATCCTCAACTACAACATGCAAAGATTTGGAATTTATTAAATTTTAAATAAGTAAATGTAAATAACAGGAGTATAATTTTATACAGGTTAAAAATTAATAAAATGGATCTGTAATTTGAAACCCTTACAAATAATCCATGTAAGTGTATAATGAAGTCATATTTAACCTGTATATTAGATGATATTATAAACCGAGAGTAATTGACTCAAAAGTAATTCAAGGCACTTTGGGGTAGGGAATTTTGGTTGGGCAGCAAATCCTGCAAGTTTTTTTGGTTAATTTTTTAATAGTTTTTACTTTTGTATTTCTAGTTCATAAATTCAATTTTTAAAAATCCTCAAATCTGAGGAGCAGGGAGTGTCATTTCTACAAACAATGCTTATTTGAAAAACTGCATTGCAAAATTCAGATAAGTGCAAATTTAAAGGATAGTTGTGTCTCAGTTTACAGATTATTTTGGAAAGTGTGAGTGTGATAGATTTGGTCTTCAGTGTGTGTTGAATTCAATTTCTCCTCCATCCCTCTTGACAGATACAGCCATTGCTCTTTTAAAGCTAATCCCAGGTTCAGCATCTGAGAATACTGGGGCTCATGGAACTTTTTCTGGAGAGGTGTACAATCCAAAGTGCCTCCTAGCAAACTTGCACTGACATCCCAACTGCTTAATTTTATCATAATCACCCATTTTAAATTCCCAGCATCCCCTCCCTTCCCTCACACACCATCACCTTGCAGTTGCAGGTTTCAACTGCGCTGGAAAAAATAAATATTTGAGTCTACGTTTCGGCCTGAATTACTCCTGGTTTAGCAATGCTAATGCAAAGCAGCTGTATATAACCCACCTGAATCAGTTAGCATAAAATTAAATTGAAAGTAACAAATAACCATCAAAGCGATGGAACAAAAAGCCATTAGGCTTATGCTAATGACTAGTTAAGCAATTCTGGGCTCTTGACAAGTCTTCTTCCCAACACCTTTTTCACCCGTGGACTTATATCTCAGCAACTAATCTGTTGTGACATAAAGAATTATGTAAGGTGGCTAAAGGTAAAGCCTAAAGCTTCCGCCTCGGTCAGACTGTCGCTTTCCTGGAGAGACCAATTGCCAAGGGTATCAGCTGTAGGTTGCCAGCTAATGAACCCTCCCCGCTAATTGCCTTCCACAGGGCCCCCATGCCTGCCAACATCTAAAATGCAGAGAGCATAAATATCACCTCCTTTTCTTACCTAGTGATCCAGACCAGAAAATCCTCATCCTTAGACCCTTTGGTAAAAACATGCATCCTGTGTTAGCTAGGTCACCACAACCAGAAATAAGGATATGGGGTCCCATCGGTGGTGTATGATCAGTGGACTATGGGGACTAGGCTAGTGCCCTAAATGTACCTGCTAAATTAAAGCATTAAAGTATTAAAGCCTGATTCCTCCTTCCCAAAGCCTAGCAATCTTCTGCTTGGCTTAGGAAGGGAGCCACAACGTGTCACGCACAACATTGCAGGGAGCCACAACGTGTCACGCACAACATTGCAGGGAGCCACAACGTGTCATGCACAACGTTGCTCTTGCAAGCTGGCTCTTCTGGCCCTAACTGTTCCCCTATGAAAAAAATTCACTGCACGCCATTGAAGTGCAGCCAACGAGAAATGGTCACAGAGTTCACCCCAATGCAAATGAAGCCCTAGTTCCTTCTGCTGGTGTGAGAAAGGGGAGGTGTGAGAGAGATGCTGAAGCTGAGACGACATACAGTAGAGCACGGGGAGCAACCAGTGGCCCAGAGGATGCATGGGACCTCTGACCTCATTTTATGTGTGCGCCCCCCCCCCCTCCACAATGGCATTCTTCTATCCCATTAGAGTTCCTTTCTTCCTATAGGGCTCCTCCAAATCCTTTCTGTCTTTGCAAAGTACCTCCCTACCATATCCCTTCCACAGTAGTTTCAGAATAATTAGAAGGGTCTGTACAGGCAACCCCCCCCCTCCCCATTTATGTATGTTCAATATGTGCACGACTGTGCATGCACACATCATGCTGAACCCAGAAGAGACTTTTGAAATGGCAAAAATGACCCTAAGAGAGCCCTAAAGGACAAAAAAAAAAATAGAAAATAGAGCCTGGCAATCCTACGAGCCTTTGCAAGTGCAATCCCAGCAGTCCTTGTACTGACCATTCAGGCTTCTGGACAGATGGACTTTGAGCAAGGAGGTTTGGAGGGAGCGATTTTGGGGGAGTTTGGCAGAGTTTGGTGTCTGGTAAATGCTGCTGGTTTTTTCAAGGGTTTTCAGAGGTTTAGATGGTGTTTGCAGGCTTTCACAGCTGTATAAAAGACAAAAATATCATTTCAACAAGATATGGGGAAAATAAGATTATTTGGAGACTTGCAAATTACTCATTTTTATAGTGTTGGGAGCAGACCAGTTTGAGTGTTTCCTGGTTTATAATCCAAAGAAATCACTTTCTCAAATATTTCATCTGCTGTTGCATATAAACAAGGGGGGGCGGAATCTAGCATATGTGGGAAAGTGGCAATAAATGTTGAAAGAAAGAGAAAAGTTCATGGAATGGAGCTATTTATAGGGTGCTTAATAAATACACAGTAGCTTTGGCATTAGAGGAAAATTGTTTTTCAAAAGATATCACAATTCTAGAAAAACCAGGAACTGGCATCAAAATGTTTTACAACTCTTCTGATTTGTGGTGGAAGTATGGAAGAGAAAAAGTGGTGGTCTGGTGTTTATTGCTTTAGCTTTCAGGAAGCAAATATGGAAAACTATTGTTGTGATTCTGGAAGAGAGGTTGAGTTTAGAACCGAACATATCCTCATTAACAATATTAAAAGGGTCAGAACTTGAAGAAAAAGAGCCTATGTAGTTGTCTATGATTGTAAACTGCCAGATGCTAAATATTGGAAGAATTCTGAACTGTCTAAATTAAGAAAATGGTATGTAAAACTATGAGACACAGTTGTCCTAAGACCTAAGTCATGAGGAGGCAAACTAAGGCCCGGGGGGTGGATCTGGCCCAATCGCCTTCTAAATCTGGCCTGCAGGTGGTCTGGGAATCAGCGTGTTTTTACATGAGTAGAATGTGTCCTTTTATTTAAAATGCACCTCTGGGTTATTTGTGGGGCATAGGAATTCGTTCATATTTTTTTTTCAAAATATAGTCCGGCCCCCCACAAGGTCTGAGGGACAGTGGACCTGCTGAAAAAGTTTGCTGACCCCTCTCCTAGCATTATGAATGAAGCCATGAGAGGCATCATGAAAATCTCTTGGGAAATGAGTGGATTGGCTTGCTTCATCTTCTTGCTTACAATTCTAGATTGCATCCATGGAATAAATGTGCCCAGATCAAAGGAAGTAATAGTACTGTTTTATCCTGCCTTGCTCAGACCTCACCTGGAGTCCTGTGTCCAGTTCTGCGCACCATAGTTGAAGAAGGCAAACTGGAACGTATACAGAGGAGGGCAACCAAATTGATAATGGGTCTGGAAAAGCCTATTGCGGGAGTTGGGTATGTTTAGCCTGGAGAAGAGACGACTGAGAAGAGATATGATAGCTATTTACAAACACCTGAAGGACTGTCACATGAGAGATGGTCCAAGATTGTTTTCTGCCACTCTGGAGAGCAGGACCCAAACCAATGGTTTGAACTACAAGAAAGGAGATTCCAAGTAAACATTAGGAAGAACTTTCAGATGGTAAGAGCCATTTGACAGTGCAACAGACTCCTTCAGAAGGTGGCAGACTCTTCATCATTGGAGTTTGTTGAACTCAAACTGGATAGCCATCCGTCAGGGATTCTTGAGCCATGATTCCTGGGTTGCAGGGGTTGGACTAGATGACCCTTGTGACCCCTTCAAACTCTCCAATTCTTTGTTTCCGCGATTTTATACTGTTCGCTGTCACGATGCCACGGCATTATAGAAATGCTGGTGCTATTGAAATGTTGGCAAGTAAATATAAATAACCACAGGTGAGCTTCCTTCTGAATAGCCTTGTCTAGGAGTGCAGGATAAATGTTTCTGGATGCACCGTTAGAAAGATGTGGAGTGAAACAGACAGATGTCAGAATCAACAACAAGGCTTGTGAGGCTGTTTTCACAGTTGCAGCTGGCACCTCCTGCAGCACAAATTGGGGTGGACACTTCTGTGACAATAATCCGAGAGCTGCGGGGGGAGATGGCTCTCAGCCAGCCTTTGGTTTAGCCAGCAGAAGTCTTCATTTTGTCCATCCCCCACCCCCCTCCCAGGTTTCTGTTTAGGAGTGTGATACTGTAAATGCAAAAACACAAACAAATGAGTTTTCAGGCTGCCTCTGACCCTTCCAAATAATGATACTGGGCACAATCCTCTACTAGAATGTCCCCAATGCATCTTTGTGGATATACATACACAAAGGAGAGTCAGGGTGGTACAGTATAGTGGTTAGAGTCTTGCACTAGGATCTGGAAGATCAGGGTTCAATTCCCCACTTAGCCATGAAGCTCACTGGATGACCTTGGGGGCCAGTCACTGCCTCTCAGCCTAACCTACCTCACAGGGTTATTGTTGTGGGAATGTTCAGGGATGCAGGAGAGGATATATTGTCTGATTATATCCTTATCCAACTTGTGTTAACAAGTTTCCCAATTTCAGCAGAGTAAAACATTCCCCTTTATTTTAAGCTTTGCAACGGCAGCGTTTGCTCAGGCTCGCTAAAGCCTCTATAATAACTATTCTGGTAATTTCCCCATATTCCCTCATAAAATAGAAGAGATGACACAGTCTTTTACAAAAGTATAAAAAGAGTTTACTCACATTCTATTCACAATCAGATCCCAGAAGGCAGACTTAAGCTTAATGAAGCAATATACATTTGGAATCTATCTCTTAAGAAGACAGTCCCTTTTGCCCTCTCTTGGCTGGGAGCCAAGAGTGCATCTTTCACTCAGTAGATGTTGCTTCTTTGATGCATATGGTGAAAGAGAGAAGGAAGAGAGAGATGGCTGCCCTGCCCTGTGCTTTTATCATTACCTGCACAGGTGAGGCCACACCCACCTCTACACATGTAGAGGAAGTCTGTCCCAGCCCAGAAGGAAACAGGAAGTTTTACCTGCTGGCTAGACAAACATCCCTCTCCATGTGTAATCATGTTCACTCTAGGAATGTTGTACTTGACTGCTCTTGTATTTCACATCCCACAATTGTGTGGATGAAATGAGGAGGGTGCATGACCTTAAGCTCCTGGAGGAAAAGGTGGGATGTAAATGCAACAAACAAACAGAGGGCTAAACCACTATTTGCAGGAGCAGTCCCATTGTTGCACTATGGTTATTTGTAATGATACATAAATTGTTGTTCAACAGCCCTGGAATTCAAAAAGCTGGGGCTTGAAGTTTTACATAAATAAAGCAAGTATGACGAGGCCTGAATCCCGACTGGAAGGGATCCAAATGGTCCGCTTCTTCCAGGTGTGCCTGGAGTTGTTCAGCAACCACTCACTCAATCATCTTGCCCAAGAATGGAAGATTTGAGACTGGGCAATAGTTGGCCATATTGACCACTTCTAAAGGTGTTTTTTTAAGAAGCGGTTTGATAACCACCTCTTTCAGTGGGTCTGGGAAGGCTCCCTCACACACTGCATTCACCACACTGCAAAGCCCATCGCCCAGCCCTTCCCAGCTAGCTTTTATAAGCCAGGATGGACAAGGATCAAGGAGACAGGTGGTTGGTTTCACTCATCCAAGCAGCCTGTCCACATCCTCAGAGGTAACAGATTGGAACTGATCCCACACAACTTGACTAGACAGGACTCTAGCACTCTCCCGCCCCAGCCCTACTCCCAAGGTGGAATCTACCTCTTCCTGAATCTGAGCAACTTTATCTGCAAAAAAATACTTTGCAAAATCATTGCAGGAGATCATGTGGCCCGTACTGGGCCCCGATGGAGCAGGTGGTTCTGCTAAATTGCGCACCACCTGAAAGAGTCTCCTGCTGCTGTTTTCTGAAGATGCAATAGAGGCGGTGAAGAAGGTGGCTGTTGCCACTTGGTAGGCTCGACATTGAGCTCTAACCTGTGTCCAGTCAGATTCAGAATGAGTTCTCCAGCACAGGTGCTCTAGCCATCTCAGCAATTGTTTCATTGCCCTCAGATCTGTGGAAAACCACAAGGCTGTCTGGGCTCCAGGCAATCAGAGAGGGGGCTTCAGAGCCAATAACCCTGGTTAACTCCACATTCCAGCGGGCCACCAGGGAATCAGCTGAAAGGCCATCAACATGGGATAAAGCATCCCCTACCACTCTCTGGAAACCATTTGGATCCCACCTGCCTGCAGAGGGGAAGGGTCGCAGAGAAGTCCAGTTGCAAAGACAGAAAGGGTGTGGGGTGCATATGTGCATCTCATACTGGAATAACTGCCATGTAAAACTGATAAAGGAAATGCTTTAATGGGGGGGGGTCTTTACTTGGTGCTTCACTTTTTTATTTTTGCTGATTAAAAGGTATACACTATTTTTTGGCCAACAACAAGGATCCCTGACTGGCTGGAATCACCCAGTGAAGAAGCCCTTTCAAGCTTCAAATACACACACATACACCTGCCCTTCACCCTAAGGTCCCAAGGTGGGTTACAATATTAACTTTAAATCACACCAGGGCAGTGACAGATCAGAGAAATTGCAGCTGTGAACAGGCTTGAGGGTGGTGGAAACACACAGAAAGTAAGGAAAGCAGAGGGCTTTGCAACCCTTCCCCACACCCACAATGGGGAAGGGACACAGCTCAGTGGTAAAGCACTTCCCTTGCATGTAGAAGGTCCCCAGCAGCTTCTCTAGATGGGGCTGAGACAGGCTCCTGCCTGAAACTCTGGAGAGCAGCTGCTGCCAGTCAGTGTAGGCAATACTGAGCTAGATGGACCAATGGTCTGGTTGAGTATAAGGCAGCTTCCTATGTTCCTACTTACCACGGAGAATGGAATCATAGCTCAGTGCACCTGCCTTTCATGCAGCAGGTCCCAGATTCAGTCCCCGGCCTCTCCACGTAGGGTTGGAGATGTCTCCCCAACGTGGCACTCGGGAGAGCTGCTGCCAGTCAGTGAGGACAATATTTGACTAGATGAATCAATGATCTGATTCAATGTAAGGCAGCTGCCTGTATAATTTGCCTATTGAAATCCCCACACACCTCATAAACATTCCTTTCGGCGCTAGGGAGGAATGCCTTCTTGGATCCGCGAAAAATATCTTCCGCAGGATTTTTGTTTATTTTGTTTGTCTAGCAAGCCCAGTAGCCGTTTGGCAAGAGACGTGGCCCCTGCCAGCTTCAGCCGCCCCCGGAGGTATTCCTGACTCCCTGGCTTGGGTCGGGTGGCTGCAAGCAGGCTGCTGGGTCCCAGGCGGGCGCCTCTCCGCGCTCTGCGCTAGGGAAGCAGAGCGCTCGCTCGCGCTTCCGCTGCCCTTTTCTCGGGTCTCTCCAGCATCTCAACCCCCTAATTAAAGCGGAGGCGAGAAAGGGCACGTTGGCAGCAGCAGCCTGGGCTGCAGGGCGGGGAATCCGGGTTGCTGCAGCTGAACAGGGCGAGGGTGATGTCAAAGCTGACCTTTTCCCTTCCCCAGCTGCGCGGAAAGGCTGCGCTCCTGGATGCAAATGGGAGCAACGAGATTTCCCCCTCCGTTCTTCCAGGGCCGGATTGCAGACTCACCTGGCTCCTCCCAGTCTCTCTCCTTGTCTCTTTAGCCCAACAAGGTCAACACAGTCCATATGGCCTTAATTTAAAAATAGCCTTTTCCTTCCCGGGAGAGCCAGGCTGCCGGACCTTCCTGGCTCGATGTGTCTCCACCCACCTGGAGTTCTTGTGAGAATCCCAAGGAACCTAGCTGCCTGTTAAATTATACATCTGCAGAATCATGGAATGGTAGAGTTGGAAGGGGCCCCAAGAGCAATCTAGTCCAACCCTCTGCAATGCAGAGATTACTGTAAATGCGTTTTTTTAAAAATTGTGGTGTTGTTTTATGTATTTATTTTAAACATTTCTTTTAAATGAAACATGAGCACAGAACCATTGGCGTTGGTTAAGGGCTTTGTTGTTGTTGTTGTTTTAAATCACATGATTACCAGTTGCCTTTCATTGCAAGTCTAGGCTGCATCAACAGAAGCAGAATGCCTATGTCCAGATCAAGGGAAATAATAGTATCACTCTATTCTGCTTTGGTCAGATCTCACATGGAGTCCTGTGTCCAGTTCTGGGCACCACAGGGTAAGAAGGATATTGACAAGCTAGAACATGTGCAGAGGAGGGCAGCCAAGACAATCAAGGGTCTGGAAATAAAGCCTGAAAAGGAATGGTTGAGGGAGTTGGGGTTGTTTAGCCTGGTGAAGAGAACCGCATTGAAACATCTGAAAAGCTGTCACACAAAAGATGGAGCAAACTAGTTTTCTGCTGCTCCAGAATGGGAGGACCTAAACTTATGGATTCAAGTGGAAAGAAAGGATATTTTGACTAAGCATTAGGAAGCACTTTCTGATTATAAGAGCCATTCAACAGTAGAATGGATGATCCCAGAAGGTGGTGGACTGTCCTTCATTGGAGGTTTTTATACAGAAATTGGAGATGGTTCTCAGCCAAAGATTATTGAGCTGTGATTCCTGAATTGCAGGGATTTGATGCCCCTTAGGTCATCCCAAGGCTACAATTCTATAGTTCTATGCGGTTGTCAGGAGTGTGAAGGGGAGGGAAACACCATTTCCCAGACATCCCAAAAGGAAGCTTCTTTATTTACTCATAAAAGTAAAGATCAAAAGACATTTTTCATTGTTAGCGCATTTTTAAACAGCTTCTAATTAGTGAGTCAGAGAAGAGGTGGAAGCTGAAATTGTCGTTTAGCACATGAAAGGACAGAACATTTTTTGTCTTGCTTACAGATTAAAGCATAAAGATTAAAGATTACTACCAGGCTGCAGGGAACAACAGTGGCATGACAAAGCCAGAGCCCCAGTGGTGAAGTGGGGGGTGCGCTCCCAGTTCTCCTCCTCCTTCTCCTCGGCCCCAAACAATAATGGTTTTGCTTTTCCGAGACTTAATTAAGATGCATGAAGCAGAATTTCCATGAGGCCAGTGTTCCAAAGAAGGTACTGGTGGCTGGCAGCTAGCATCGTGATTTGCAGTTTTCTGGAACATTTCACTCTGGCACATCCAGACCAAACATCAGCAGCAGGTGAGAGAGATGGAGGAGATAAAGGCCCCATGACTGGTGGGACATTGTGAGGAAGCCTAGAGGCCATACTCGCCCTACCTCCCCAAACTAGCTGTGGGGCAAGTCTCTCTCACCACTACGCACTAGCTTTTGTTGTGGGGAGGAATGCTCAGAAAGCTGGTGGCCCCACCAGAGCAAACCTGGCTTATAATCCTTCCCTTCCAAATGCTGCAAAGGCCCACATCTCACATCATGATGATGTCCAAATACCAACCCTAACCTATTCACTCTGCCACCCCCAGCCCTCCGCCTGTGACATATGTTTTTAAAGTGGAAAGTGCTCTCTTATTTCTATCACAGTCATCTTAAGAGCTCAGGGGTCATTAGCCTAGGCAGAAATGCTGTCTTTGCACAGGGACACCAGGTGAGCTTCCAGGCGGGGGAAGGGTTTGAATCTGGATCACACGCCTCCCTCCTGGTGATTCTGGCCACGGGACCCCCACTGTGAGAGCCAGGGGTGCTCCCAGGGGGTGTGGCTGCCAAACATCAAACTGTCAGCTGTGCCTCAAAGAGAAACCAGATCCAAGGGCAGAATTCCTGAACCTGCTCATTGCAGCTGATCAACACCCCCCCCCCTTTTGTTGTTGTTTTGCTAGGATTCCCCTTTCCTTTTCAGCTGCTGCCCTTAAATCCTCCCAGGACAAGGGAGAAGATAACAAGGGGGCAAAATGGTTTGCATTAACTGCTCCTAGTGAGGGTAGGCAATATTTGCCCTCCACCCTGCTCTCTAGGCAAAAGCTATCCCCCCTACCCACTCCATGGTGTTTAGGTTTCACCCAGAATATGATTTCCCCCCCCCCCCACTTTTCTCCTCTTGATGAAGTTCTTTTCTGATTGAACTAATTATGCTGATTGAACTTCCTCCCTCCATCACCCTCTTGGAGAGTGTGAAAGGGCTGCTTAATTGGATGGGGGTAATTGTTATGCTACACACTGTCACATGTTAATGTATTAACATTGATTGACAGATAATCAGCAGTACCTCAACTGCTACAGAGAGAGAGTAAATGTGTGTGCACACCAGAGGGGTGGGGTGGGGGGAATGAATGAATATAGATATTCCAGTCATTTTATTCTTGGCTTCCTCTGTGCAGGAAGAAGGAATGTCTATATTAGCACCAGAGAAGCCCCCAAATGACACTAAGGACTGAAGGCAACTCTCTATAGGTTTATGGAGTTTCATTTAAAGGGCACTGGAGAGAATTGGATGATACTAAAGTACCATATTTTTTGCTCTAAAAGACTCACTTTTCCCCTCCTAAAAAGTAAGGGGAAATGTGTGTGCGCCTTATGGAGCGAATGCAGGCTGCGCAGCTATCACAGAAGCTAGAACAGCAAGAGGGATTGCTGCTTTCACTGCGCAGCGATCCCTCTTGCCGTTCTGGCTTCTGAGATTTAGAATATTTTTCTTCTTGTTTTCCTCCTCCAAAAACTAGGTGCGTCTTGTGGTCTGGTGCGTCTTATAGAGCGAAAAATACGGTACGTCGTGTGAGTAACTGCCAACAGGAGGCGCTCCTTCATTTCTCCCAGAGCAAGACAGGTCAATAGTCTGTCCTGAAATGATCCACAGATAATTTGCATGTTTCACAGCTTCGATTCTTTTCCCTTTGTGTACACAGCAGGGGGCGTTGATGGGTGGCAATGGTTTTACTTTCTGCTTATTATATCTTGGCTAGAGATGAATTAGGAATGACTTAAGGAAGTGAAGCTGGTTTGAGAAGCGAGGGCACCACATATTAGTATTTGATAACAAGATACATTTACATTTTGAATAACGTTGTGGGAACCAGGATTAAAAATTAAGCAATGGAAGCCCAGTGAGCAAACAAGACTGTAAACACAGCATCAAACCACACTGTATGCTCCTGTGACACTTTCTTTTATGACATCCAAAGGATTTAATGCTAAATGTGAACTGTCTGGAGCCATCTACTCCAAAAGCAAATCATAGGAGAGTCCTCCACATTGTAGTCCATTCCTCGTGGATATATATGGAAGAACATATATTGGATATATGGAGAACACCCATATATATATATATATATTGCAGAGATATATCTGAGAACACCCAACCCAGTTTCTCTCCTTGTTCCTTCATCTGTGACCTTCAGTCACTCAACTATCCTTGGCCATCCTATCTGGTGAACCAGAAACTCTTCTTTTTGCTGTTTGAAATAGAATCATAGAATCTATTCTAGTCCAACCTCGTGCAATGTAGGAATCTTCCAGCGGTCCATACCACATGATGTAGGAATTGAGCCTCAGTTGTGTAACTCCCTCCTGCGACATATCAGACGGGTACCATCTCTGTTGTCCTTTTGGCACCTGTGGAAAACCTTCCTTTCTTAATAGGCCTTGTAAATAGATACCTTTATCTCAGCCTATATCTGCACTGAAATTGAAATTGGTTTTTACACATGCAATTATCCTTGGCAAATTGATCTCAGCACATCCATTATGAGCCCAGGCAGCAGGACGTTTTGTGAGAAGGCCACTTTGAGAAGAGACCAGCACCAATGCCCCAGAGGATCCTGCCAGTCAAGCCCAGTTCTTCCCACAGCCCCTCCTCCCACCACTACCCTCTTGCCTCTGGATTGAAAAGAGGGTCCAGGGGCCGCCCCTCTCATACCTACATGGGGCCAGTGACTGCCAGCTGCTCACTCTTGCCCCAAAGCTTTAAGGAGAGAAGCTACAATTTGTTAGCAGCAGTCAGACCATTGCTGTTTGGGAAGCAGGCACTGCCATGAACCTCCCTTGCCTACTCTGTCCCAGATGCAAAAAAAAAACACCTTGTGCTTCAGAGTAGAAGGATGGTGAGATTTATGAAAGAGGGAAGGTGGTGAACAATGAAAGGAATATAGTGCCAATAGTTGGCTGCTCCAAGGAAAAAGAAGGTCGGGGATGGTTCCCAGTACATTTCTGAGCACAATTCAAAGTGTTGGTGCTGACCTTTAAAGCCTTAAACGGCTTCGGCCCAGTATACCTGAAGGAGCGTCTCTACATTAGAATGTGTGCTTTTATTTAAAATGCATCTCAGGGTTATTTGTGGGGCATAGGAATTCGTTCATTCCCCCCCCAAAAAAAAAAAATATAGTCCGGCCCCCCACAAGGTCTGAGGGACAGTGGACTGGCCCCCTGCTGAAAACCTTTGCTGACCCCTGGCTTAGACTGTGCACCGCAGGCTACTGATGAGCAACCAGGGGAAAGCTTCAGGTGATGATGGGGTGCCAGAAGGTAGGCAAGCCTTTGTAGGCCACCCTAAAGGTAAAGGTAAAGGTACCCCTGCCCGTACGGGCCAGTCTTGCCAGACTCTAGGGTTGTGCGCTCATCTCACTCTATAGGCCGGGAGCCAGCGCTGTCCGCAGACACTTCCGGGTCACGTGGCCAGCGTGACAAGCTGCATCTGGCGAGCCAGCGCAGCACACAGAACGCCGTTTACCTTCCCGCTAGTAAGCGGTCCCTATTTATCTACTTGCACCTGAAGGTGCTTTCGAACTGCTAGGTTGGCAGGCGCTGGGACCGAGCAACGGGAGCGCACCCCGCAGCGGGGATTCGAACCTCCGACCTTTCGATCAGCAAGTCCTAGGCACTGAGGCTTTAACCCACAGCGCCACCCGCATCCCCCCTGAGCCACCCTAGAGTTCCACTAGTAAACAAAGAGCCAGAGAACAGACCCACTAGGGGTTATTATCTGCCACTGCAACACTCAGAGTGGAGGCCTTGGCTGCATAGCTCTGACAGAACTGAGCAAAGAAAACCTCTCTCCACACTTCCTCCCTTGGACGGCCACGTTTTATTTCATGTGGCTCTCAGCAGAGATGCTCTAGCTGTGATGACGGCCTGGCAAGCTGCCAACAGCTCGATGGGAAGCCTCCACAGAAAGTTTGCAGACCAAAAAGTTTGATTTCCACCCCCAACCTCACACCCTCCTCCCAAGCGACTGCTTCAGTCCTGCATTCGATATCAGGAAATTTGAAAGGCAGACGCTCCCGTCCCTCTCTGGGCTTCGCACTGAGCACAAAAGCAAAGCTTCGTCAGAGCTCCGGGCATTTGTATGTTTTGGAAGTCCAAATGCAGAAAAACATTGTCTCATCCTGATGTGTAAGAGTTTTGATGGTCTTCTCTGCAGCATTTGGGAGAAGAGTTCTGGGAGGGGACTTTTAGCACTTTTCCACTTCACATGATCCTTTGTTCCATTTATTTCCTAATCCTTTATTTTTGTTCCACTTTGAAATTAGCTTTAAAAGCACTGCCAATGTAGTGGCTGTATCCCTACCACTTCAGGGAAAAGCTGTTGCTGCTTCCAGGTGCAGGAGTGCCAGCTTGGCCCCACGACCATGGGTGTCCAGGGCCCAAGGGTGCCATGCAGTGTGCATGGCCCTGGCACTGACATTTATGGGTGCCCAGCCCCTTCATGGGGAACTTTGTGGGTGCTTTGTCACCCAGGGCCCCAGGGAGATGGCACCTATGTCTGGGTGGGTAGGGATCTTGCAAAGTCCTGCTCCATGAAGAGGCTCCCTGGTGCTCATCTTGTAGAGCCAGTGTGGCATGGTGGTTAGAGTGTCAAACTGGAAGGCCAGGGTTATAATCCCCACTCAACCATGTAGCTTCCTGAGTAACCTTGGGCCATTTACTATCTCACAGCCTAACCTCCCTCACAGGGCGGTTGTGAGGTTGAAACAGGGAGAACTATATAAACCACCTTTTGCTCCTGGAAGAAAGGTGGAATACAAATGTTAATAATAATGATAATAATAAAGGGATCCCTGACCATTAGGTCCAGTCACGGACGACTCTGGGGTTGCAGCGCTCATCTCACTTTATTGGCTGAGGGAGCCAGCGTACAGCTTCCGGGTCATGTGGCCAGCATGACTAAGCCGCTTCTGGCGAACCAGAGCAGCACACGGAAACACCGTTTACCTTCCCACTGGAGTGGTACCTATTTATCTACTTGCACTTTGACGTGCTTTCAAACTGCTAGGTTGGCAGGAAATAATAATGATAATCACCATCAATTGCTCAGTACTGTGGTTTGACCTATGCAGAACTGACTAGGATTTTAGGCTGCTGTGGCAGCCCCAGCTGACAATTCTGAAGGGAATGTGGCCCCTGGCAGGCAAAAAAAAAGCTTCTCTGCCCCCTGATATGCATCCCATAAATATCCCCTGGTGTGCCTCTTCAAAGAGGTGCCTGAACCCATTTTGCAGGCAATGGTGGCTGGTATCCATGGGGACTGGTGGGGTAGGAAGCAGAGAGACCAATGGTAAGCAGAGCCAACTGGTTTTGGCCCCATCATCCTGCCTACTGGGTTCTTCAAGGGCGGAACTATGACTGAGGAGAAAGAAGCTGAGAGCCAGGACCACTCTCGGGTTGGCTGTAAATATACAAATGAAACAACACGTGGACGAGAAATATCTACACCATGCAAAATGGCATGGATAAGAAGGCACTACTCATTAGTTCACTCCTATTACTCTGAGTTTTCCAAGTTGATTTACTGAAGAATTCATTTACTGGTTTACTGCAATCACCTCAATATCATGTGCTGGAAAACAATATATTCAGTATTTTACCCCCCTAGTGGCCCATTTTCTGTTAGTCATGTCATGTTGTTTTATTTATGTGTATTCAGTTTTGTAAGAAGAAAATAAAAACATATTTAAAAAGAAAAAGAAGAAAGGCAGGTGGAGCTGACTGAGATTAGTGAGGCAGGGCCCCATTTGCCCTCCTGGACAAGCCTCCACTGTTTGCGGGTGATGCTCAGTGAGATTGTAGAAGAAGCTGCCAGTGTCACGTTGGGCACTACGCATTCTTCTGTTATCAGCTGCAGCCTGGTTCTAATTGTCTGGATTTTGTGTCCATGCTGTATTTTTATATTTTATGGTTTTAATTATTCCTCTGCTATACATTGCCCACATAGTTTGTTATTAATAGGGTTTTTTGTTGATAAATAAAACAAAACAAATTACTTTTCCCACTTGATACCTCGGCCTTCTGCCCCCCCAAACATCAGCTGGGCAGTTGATGCCAAGAGGCTAATTGCAGTCGCCCCAAATGAAAATGGGGGCCATGTTTCTGAGGAAGTGGCAGCTGCTGCTGCTGCTCTGCCCTTTGAAATTAGGAGACAGAGGTAAAGCTCATTGGAGGGGGCATCTTCTCATTTCCCAGTGAGGTATCATAGTTGGAAGAAAGCCATCTAGTCAAACACCCTGCATTGCAGGAGTCACAGCTAAATAATCCATCCAACCTCAGTTTAAAAGCCCCCAGTGATGGAGAGTTCACTATCTTCCAACAGTGTCCATTCCACTATCAAACAGCTCTTACCATCAGAAAGTTCTTCCTAATGCTGAGTCGGAATCTCCTTTCTTGAAGTTTGAATCTGTTGGTTTGGGTCCTACCCTCTGGAGCAGAGGGTTGACCCATCCTGTTTCACCACCTGAGGTGAAACAGGAAGGCGCAGCCACACACACACACACTGCTGCCACACTACTGAAGCCTCACTTAACAGGAGTGCATGGCTGCAACTTCTGGTGAGATCCCACAAGATCTCACAAGAGTTCGTCAAGATCCTCAAGATCTTGCAAGATCTTGCCAGAAGCTGCCACTACTGTCACCACTTCACTTAGTAGTGGCAGGGGGCAGGTGGGGCACCTGCAGAGGTGCCACCACGCAGGATTCCACTGCCCAAGGGGGCTTCCTCAGTCTGTCTCATGGATGGGCCAGCCCTGCTGGAGAAGCAGAAACCAAGCTTGCACCATCTTCCATGTGACAGCCCTTCAGATATTTGAAGATGGCTACCATCTCACCTCTCTGTCTCCTCTTCTCCAGACTAAACATGCCCAACTCTCTCAACCATTCCGCATAAGGCTTGGTTTCTACACTCTTTATCAAGGGTCAGTGGGATAGGGGAGTGACATCAAATGCATCTTCCATTCTTTTGTAAATCTCAACAACATGAAGGCAATGTCACAGTCCATAGCCCCTGTTCCTTGCCACATAATATCAAAGGGAGAGAAATCTTCCCTTGCTCCTTCCCGTGCTTGCATAAAAAGCAGAGGCAAGCATGTTCTCATGGGAAAACCAAAGGCATCTCTGCCAAATGGATCCTGGCTTCTCTCCCCTTCTTTCCCCTCCCAACTCCCTCCTCCCTTTCAGATTTCTGAACTGCTGGGTTGGAGTTTTACATTTTTTCCCCTACGGGCAAAAATTATGAGTATGTCACACGAAAAAAGGCTTGCTTCTTTCATAATGAAGGTGAAGGAAGTTGTCTATACATATTGCAGCCTGTCTGAAAAATATGGAAGATAACTTAAGAGTTTCCTCTTCTTGCTTTTTTTTTTTTAAAAAAAGGAAAAACCCTCCTGGCTGTATAAATATTAATTCTGAGCATGTGGTAACGGGAGAGGCCGCAAGCCAGCAGCTCTTATCAGCGATTGTTTGACTAATGCTACAGACAGTTTAAACAAGAGAGTTATTACTCGGGATGACACTAAATTAGAAGGTTCAGGCTCCCCTTTAAACATCAGCTAAGCTCGGCTGGGCCAGATTGGATTCCGCAGGTCAGGATGGCGCCTGGCACAGGCAGGCTATTTACTATGGACCTGTTGATTAATTACACGGCACTTGATTCAATTAAAATTCTGTCTGGCTTCTGACCTGGAAGAATGTCTGAGAGGAGCCTTGTTATCCAAGGGAGCAGGGGAAAGGAAGAGGAGAATATGAGAAGGCTGGAAGAAGGAGGGAGACTAAGGGGGTGTTAAGGCAAACAAGAGACGCCCAGTTTTCTTGGTAACATCTTACTCCTTGCAGGTATCGTTTAAAGGCTCTGCTTCTGGAATCCAGCTATTATAATCACCCATTCATTCATTTATAGAATGATATAATTGTAGAGTTGGAAGGTATCCCAAGGATCAAGGATCCCAAGGTAAAGGTAAAGGGACCCCTGACCATTAGGTCCAGTCATGACCGACTCTGGAGTTGCGGCGCTCATCTCGCTTTATTGGCCGAGGGAGCCGGCGTACAGCTTCCGGGTCATGTGGCCAGCGTGACTAAGCCGCTTCTGGCGAACCAGAGCAGTGCACTGTTTACCTTCCAGCAGCAGCGGTACCTATTTATCTACTTGTACTTTGATGTGCTTTGGAACTGCTAGGTTGGCAGGAGCAGGGACCAAGCAACGGGAGCTCACCCCATCGCGGGGTTTCAAACCGGCGACCTTCTGATCGGCAAGCCTTAGGCTCTGTGGATAACCCACAGCGCCACCCACATCCCTATCATCCAGTCTACCTTCCTGTAATTCAGGAATCACAAAGAATCCCTAACAGGTGGCCATCCAACCTCTGGTTAAAACATCCATCAAAGAAGGATCCACCACATTCTGATGTCATCAGTTCCACCATTGAACAGTTCTTAATCTCAGGATGTTCTTCCTCATTTTTAGTCTCCTTTCTTGTCATTTGAATCCATTGCTTCAGGTCCTACCTTCTAGAGCAGCAGAAAATAAGTTTGCTCCACCTTCCATGTGACAGCCCATCAAATATTTGAAGATTGCTCTCAAAACACCTCTCAGTCTTCTCTTCTCCAAGCTGTTTAATTCACTGCATTTGTATCCCACCTTTTTCTCCAAGGAGCTCGAAGTGGCACACAAGGTTCTCTCCCTCCCCATTGAATCGCTGCAACAACCCTGTGAGGTAGGTTAGGCTGAGAGGCAATGACAAGCCCAAGCACAGCCAGTGAGCTTCACGGCTGAGTGGGAGGACTTGAACCATGGTGTCCCATGTCCTAGTCCAACACTCTAACTGCTACACCAGGCTGGCTCTGCACCACATGTTCTGATGCACTTGTTCTCCTCAAATTTTATCAACCTCCTCTCTGGGACATAGAAACCGAAGAGGTGGGTGGGTAGGTGATTGTTAACTGAGGTTGGGCTGTGACCCTATTGCTCCTTTCCAGTATTGTGGCATCTCAAAAGCCATGCTGGTGTCTCCTATGAAAGTAGCACACTGAGCATCCTTCCTGTAATTTGTGGGCATCCTATAACAGGCACCTAATTAGCCACTGCCAGAACAGGATGCTTGGCTAGATGGGCCATCTTGGGCCTGATCCAGTAGACTCTTCATGGTAAAAAGCAGGCTCCATCAAGTGTTAAAAAGAAAGTGGGCTGCAAAGGTGGCAGGCATATAGACACATTAAATCGGCCAGCCCACAGAAGGAAGTGCAAGAGCTGTAAAGGAAGGGTCTGGAAACCAAGCTTTATGAGTAACAGTTGAAGGAGAGGAGAGGAGAAGACTCAGGGCTCATCCACACTTCCGCTTGTATCATACCTAGAAAACACAGGTCTGAGAGGCATCCGGCTTGTTCCATGCTTTCTAGGCACAGGGCCATGTGATTTTTCCCTTTGTTCCACTGCTATCCATGGGGCCCTTGATCAGAGCAAAAATTGATCCTCAGGAAACCTAGGTGATGTTTGCTCTGATTCAGTGGTAAAAAGCAGGTTTTCCCAGGGAAAGCAGCAGGGCAAATGGAAGACCCTCTCGTACCCGTGCTTTCTAGGCATGGGACAAGCGGAGAGGTAGACAAGGAGCCTTAAGAGGTCATAGGATAGCCATCTGCAAACATCTCAAGGGCTGCCACATGGAAGGTGGAGCAAGCTTGTTTTCTGCTGCTCCAGAGGGGGAGGAACTGAACCAATGGATTCAAACTACAAGAAACAGGATTCTAACTCAACATTAGGAAGAACTTTCTGGTGGTAAGAGCCATTCGACAGTGGAATGGGCTCCCTCAGAAGGCGGCAGTCTCTCCTTCACTGGAGGCTTTTAAGCAGAAGTTGGATGGCCACCTGCCAGAGATTTTTGAGCTATCATTCTTGCACTTCTGTGGATTGAACTAGATGACCCTTGGGTGTCCCTTCCAAATCTACAATTTTGTGATAAATGAAGCCCACAGAACACCATTTCTTTCTAATCTGGGGCAGGGGCTGCTCACCTGCGTGTGCAAGAGAGAGCGTCTTGAGTCACACACTCACAGGATTTACCAGACCAAATGCCATTTAATTGGCGATTGCTTTTACAGAGCTGACACGATCTGGGCAAAGAAGAGGCATTCGTCTTTTTCTCTGTTTTTAATGCTAAGCAGGAGCCCTGCTCCAGGCAGCCCTGCTCATTTGGATTACACATCGTCAGTCGCTGTTTCCTTGGTGGGATTAAGCAGCTGTTTGAATGTCAAGGGAGCCTCCGTGAGACTCCTTAAGCTCACTACAACTCCAAGCTGAGCCCTCCAGAGGGGCATTATGTGAGGGGCTTGCCATCCTGGATGAATAAAATTTAATGCTGAAAGAAAGAAGACAGGGTGGAGAAGGATTAAAAGGAGACCCAGCTGCGATAAAAGAAATTAAAATCCAGCAGCATGAAATATTTCAAACACCTTTTAACTGAGGCAGCAAAAGCTGAGGCCAATAACTTCTGTAATGGAGGAAACCCAAGCAAAGCAGGGCTGGTGCCCCCCAAGGAAATAATCCACTTTGGGTGGGGTCTGTCCTCCCGGACATACCTCAGGAAGCCCCTCTCTCCTTCGGTTGCCCCCATATCAGCTTCAGTCCTTGGCTCAGGTCCTGCTCCAAGGGGCAGCAATGCACAAGGTAATGTAAAAGATAAAGTACCCTGGACAGTTAAGTCCAGTCAAAGGCAACTATGGGGTTGCGGCGCTCATCTTGCTTTCAGGCTGAGGGAGCCGGCGTTTGTCCACAGACAGCTTTCCAGGTCATGCGGCCAGCATGACTAAACCGCTTCTGGCACAACAGGACACCATGATGGAAACCAGAGTGCATGGAAACACTGTTACCTTCCCGCCACAGCGGTACCTATTTATCTACTTGCACTGGTGTGCTTTCGAACTGCTATGTTGGCAGGACCTGGGGCAGAGCAACAGGAGCTCACCCCATCACGGGGATTCGAACTGCTGACCTTCCGATTGGCAAGCCCAAGAGGCTCAGTGATTTAGACCACAGCACCACCCACTGCAGTGCGGAGAAGCAGAGTCTTGACATTGGTGGCCCCAAGGCAACCATCTCCTGAGCCAGTGTGGTGTAACTGTTAGAGTAGCGGACCAAGACCTGGGAGAGTCCAGGCAGAGGTGGATTTAGGAGAGCGTGGCTGGTTCAGGGGGCGAATGTCTTGCCCAGTTGTTGCTGCTGCCTTGCGCTCCTTGGAGACTGGATCTGCCTCCTCATCAGCAGTCCCCCCTGACCCACCAATGCAGCTTCTACAGCCTCTCAGCAAATGCTGCTAGTGTCCTCTCATCATTGTTCCCAATGTAGATCTTTATCCCCCTGCCTCATTCCTCATTCCTGATGCAAATCTTCACTCGCCCCTTCTTCCCTGGTTTGTGGTTTCCCTCAAGTGCCAAAATATCTAGAGCCATCTCCGTTTGTCTCTGTGCGTCCTCCACCACCTTCCACAGCCACAACTGGTGTCTCACTACCAAAACCTTGGCCGGATTTGGCCCTCTTTCTTTGCTGTTTGCCGGATTCTATGAAGACGCCCTCCTGCTGCTGCTGCTTCCCTCCCTCTTCTTTGGTTTCTTTTCAAACGTGCCTTTAAGAAGTTCTGACATGATAATAAATTCTTAATAGCACTGGGCAGCAGAGGCCAAGCAGAGCCTCTGAACTCTCTCAGGCAGCCCAAAGAACTGCCAAAGACACACTTGGAAAAACAAACGGAAAAGGTGAGTTAAATCTTTCATTAAGACGAGGTTCTTCCCCACCCCGCTCTGTTTTGAACCTGAAAGGTTTGTGAAAAGGGAGGGAGGGAGGGATTGAAATGCATCCCTTTCGGTTTGGCCTGCCCCTTCCTCGCTCATTCACTCTCTGGCCTATGGGGGACCCCCCCACCCCAGGAGCTGTTAGTTTGTTTCCCTCTAAGCAGCAATTAAAAGACAGGCCTGAGTAAGGCAAGATGGAAAGGTAAGTGGCAGGTGTTGTGATGTTGCTAAAATTACCCAAATTCCCCACAATAAGAGAATAGCCAGGATCAGAAATGACTCTTTATTGCCATGGAAACCGAAAGAGAACACAGGAAAACATCCAGCAATTTCCATTCCCCGGGAAAGAAGAAAAGATGCCTTTTTGTGTGTAATCATTGTTGGCAATGGACGGAGCTTGGAAAGGTTGAGAGGTTCCAACAAAGCTGCATCTGAAGCACTTTTTGAAAAGAGAGAAACAAGCAGAATAAAGGAAGAACCAGGTGTTTTGTTGTGTCTTCTGAAAAATGCAGCACTTCCCTGTTTTGAGGGAGACCATCAAGGCATGAGTAAACTGGAAAACAACAGAAATCTAAAGATCAGGGAGGCTTTTAAAAACTTGACTGCAACTAGATGAGGAGGGATTGGAGGAAGTGCCCCAGCTGGAGATCAGGGCTGCCCTTAGACCTGCTCCTCAGCAGATCGCAAACTTTGTAGGCTCCAGGATGCAAAAGCTTCTCTTGGCAGATAATTGAGGAAGTGGAATCATGGGAATTCCTGGCAACTTTGCAAGTGCCTTTGATGTTTGATTGCCTGGCTAGGACATGAAAAAAAATTCATAGAATCATAGAGTTGGAAGGGATGCCAAGGGTTATCTAGCCCAACCTGCTGCAATGCAAGAATCACAACTACAGAATCCCTGACAGGTGGCCACCCAACCTCTCTTTAAAAGCCTCAAATGAAGGAGAGTCCACTTTCCTAATGTTTAGCTGGAATCTCCTTCCTTGTAATTTGAATCCATTTGTTCAGGTCCTACCCTCTGGAGCAGCAGAAAACAAGGAGGCTACATCTTCCATTTGACAGTCTTTTAGATATTTGAGGAGAGCTATCCTATCCATCATGGTCAGATCACTTCCTGTTGATATTTAGGCTCTGAGCACCTTGCCCCCCTGTAGAGGTAGGGGGATGTCGTTGGTCTGCACTTGGAGCATGATCGATCCAATTGGTTTCCAGATGGCCCTGGGGGATTTCCCAGCTGATATGACTGGTGCTCCTGTGGTAGCCCTGGCTGACTTGTGGAACCTCTGGATGGCTCGGGCCATTGACACAATCATCCCTGAGTGCCCTCTCCCACTTCATGGAGACCATTTGGCTCCCTGGTATACTCCACCAGTGCTTGGGGCAAGGAAACAAGCCAGGAGATGGCTTGAAAGCAAGTGGAAGAAAATTTTGATCGAATGCAGTTGAACACTGGTGAAAGCTCATCATTGAGCCTACCTAGTGTCAGCGAAGGCATACTTTGCTGCCTCCACTGCATTCTCATTGTGCCTTCCAGCAGAGTTTTTCCAGTTGGTCTGGGGCTTTTTACAGTCTGGCCTGAAGAAGGTTGTAGAACTGACAGTAGCTTGCTATGACTTGTTGCAAAGCATGTTGAGGATAAAAACTCTTGCATCCACCAGGATCTTGACTTCACTGTTATACATCCCCAACTCCCTCCTCTGTTCCTCATAAGGCTTGGTTTCCAGACACCCTCTTCTACACACCTTCCAGTTTGTCAATATCCTTTTTAAACTGTGGTGCCCAGAACTGGACATAGTATATCTGCTGAGCATTCTACCAAAACAGCTAGGCTCCTTTTGCTATGTGGAAAAAAAAGAGATTCTGGCTTGATCTTCTGTCTATTTACCAGAGCTGAGGCAAACCTTTCTGCCTGCTTTTCTTCCAGGAAAACTTCCACTGTTGGCAACCCTGCTCTTCAGGACTTCTTTGCAGTGTGTTGGGGGGTGCAGGGAAAGAGAGAAGCATCAGGGTGCTCTCTTAGGTGGCTGTGGAGCCAGAATCCTGCTGCATACTCTGCAGTTTATTCTTTTGTATAAAAGAGTCAATATGCCAACTTTGCTCCCACGTCAACTTAGGCAGCACTGCTGCGGAACATAATAATGTGATTCACAACATCAGGGGTTCTTCCGCCTGCTCATCTTCCAACATAAAGTCTGCCAGCAATGCCCTTCTGTATTCTGCATGGGACAAACAGGTCGGTCTATGCAAAAGCAGGGAGAAGCTAGACACAAACCTGACATCAGAATCCAAAAGCTGATGGGAGAACATTTCCACCTCCCAGGACACTCCCCTGCTGGTCTTCTTTTCAAACAAGGCACTTCAAAGGGAAACTCCAAAGGAGAAAGCTGCTGGATTACAATTTACCAGGCAATTCAGTTCCGTCACCTGTGGCTTGGATTGAGATCATTTTAAAAAGAAAAAAGGAAAAAAGCACATTACATGTGTTAATTAGCTTTCCAAGGCCAGGGTTTGTGTTATATCACCAATGCTACCTTCTTAATTGATCATTGTAACTATTTTGCTTTTAAGTAATCCCCACTGTCCGTTTCTTTTGCATTTCATCTGCCTCTCCTTTCCACCCACCCCTGACCACACCTCTGCCACTTTAGGAATGGGCTTTGGTCTAGGATCTAACCAGTGGCAAAGGAAGGGGGTGAGGGGGTGCAGTCCACCCCGGGTGTCAGCACTGGGGGGGGGGGTGACAAAATGAGTTTTAAAAAAATAATAAATTGGGCTCATGAAACTTTTTAGGAGTGACGTGTTGGCTTAGGCGCCCACAGGTTCCACGCTACCTGAAACGGCAGCGTGGGACTTGCATCTGCCTACCACCTCTTCCTCAGCCATCCTACAGCTGAGGAGAAGGCGGCAGAGAGGCTCCACATGTCGGAGAGGCTTGCCCCACCCCTGGCTGTAGGACACGCCCCCGCACCAGGCACCCGAGGAGCTAGCTACGCCGCTGGATGCAACAAGACTCTTTCCAAAAGCTTTGCTTTTGCTGCAGCAGTTTAACGTGGCTCCTCTTCCGTAAATTGCAGGATTGCAATTCTTCAAGAAGTTTAATTTTACATGTTTGGGTCTGAATAGAGACAAGGGGATCCTTCCCACCACAGTTGCTAGCCAGCAAGGTAATAGCAAGTTGGTGGTTTTATCGCTTGTCTCTGCCACAGTTCTTATTTTGCATCCACTCAGGCTCTAACTAAAGTGGCACCACCTGTACCTCTCGCATTTCATTTCCTTCTGATTTCATGGTTGACAGTTTCTCTCACCCCACCCCACCCCAGCCTGCCACCACCTGCCCATAATATCTGCAGCTGATATAGAAGACTGCAGTCCATGGAAGCTTATTCCAAAATACTTTTGTTAGACTTTAGGATGAATTGTTTTGATGGATACCTAGATAACTCAATGATGACGTCAACCCAGTGTACGGCAAATTTCATGCTAGGAATCATGAGGAAAGGAATTGAAATTGAAACTGCCGATATCATCATGCCATTATACAAATCTAGGCTACAACCGCATTTAGACTACTGTGTGCAGTTCTGGTTGCCTTATCTCAAAAAGGGTACTGGGAAAGAGTTGGGATAGGTTCGAAAAAAGGGCAACCAAAGAGATCAAGGGGATGAAGCAATTCCCATGAGGAAATGTTGCAGAGTTTGGGACTTTTTAGTTTTAAAAAAAGCAACATGATAGAAGTTAATAAATTTCTACATGGCATGGAGAAATCTGAGAGAGAAAAGTCGTCATACCTCTCACAACAACAGGAACTCCAGTGAAGCTGAATGCTGGAAGATTCAGAACAGATTAAAAAGAAGTGACTCTTCACACAGTGCATACCTTAAACTACGGAACTCACTCCCACAGAAGGCAGTGATGGCCACCAACTTGGAAGGCTTTAGAAAAAAAGGATTAGGCAAATTTATGGGGCAAAAAGCTACCAATGGCTACTAGCCACAGTGGCTATCCTTTGTCTCCACAGTCAAAGGCAGTAATGCTTCTGAATAACAGTTGTTGGAAACCTCAGAGAGTTGCTCAAATCCAGCTTGTGGGTTTCCCACTGGGACATCTGGTTGGTCACTGTGAGAACAGGAGGCTGGACTAGATGGGCCATGGGGCTGATCCACCAGGGCTCTTCTTATGTTCTGATGGTATGTCCATACCCAGTGTACTTCCACTGTGAAGAAGTGCAGCAACTCGCCACCTCCTCCTGCTGCAGAGTAATTGGAGTTTAAGAGTCACTGTTAATTCATCTGGGTTTTGTGTGTCTATGCTTTTCTGTGTTGTGTTTATAGTGAATTTTTGTTATAAACCTCTGCTTTGGTGACAGACAATATATAAATCTACTAAATAAACAAACATTCACATGGGTATAGCTTGGTGGGAAACAAATTCAGCTATGAAGTCACCAACCGTTGATGAGTGGCCTGCGATTTCTTCCTTTTAAATATATGTTTATAGTATTGCACGCCACCGCAATCTCCGAGTGGTGCAAAATTCCAAGAGTTCCAGGTGCTTACCAGGGTTTGTTTTACCTTTGGGAATGAGGCACAGTATAGACTGTCATGTCTTAATGATATATGGTTTATTTACACATATATACTGTGGGGTGTAATCCACTGGGAGCAGTCAAATACAACATTCCTTGTTTTCCTAGAGTGGACATGCAAGGGAATGTTGCTCCAGCCAGTTGAATCCTTCCTTGCATGTGACTAGTGGGTGGACGTGACCTTTCCAGACCTGGCAAAAGGCCAAGGCATGCTGCCACGCTCTCTCTTTTCCATCTTCCTTTTGTCCTGCGAATTTCATGGACTGAGCTGCTGGTTGTCAGCCAAGCAGTCCCCCAGGTCATCTCTCTTATGGGGTAAACCTGTCTGTACATGTTTGCCTGCCTTCAGGGATCACACTGTACTCTGCCTGGTCGTGAGTAAACTTTCTTTTTATTGCTTATGCATAAGACTGTGGTGTCTTTATTCTTTTAGGGGTCTTACCAGGAAAATATTAGAAGACATTTCAATCTGGACAAGCCAGATTGAATTGCTTATTGTCTTAAGAAACTCACATGAGTTTGCAACCAGTTTTCTGCGGTGTAAAGGCGAATGCACTCTGCTAAGTAAAGGAACTTGCTAGCGCAAGTTAGGAAGTATATTAATAAACAATATATCCACTCCTGCCACCCTGAACATTCCTACATATACAACCTGAACCTAAGATGGAGGGCTTCACAACATTTAATACGCCAAAAGGGTATTGTTTCTCCCATAGCCACAAACTTGGATTCAAACAGACATCAAACATTGCTATTGTGCTCCCTGTCTTTTCCCAGCTTGCTGCTTAACATCTGGCCCACATCAAAGCAACTTCTAACTCTCAACTTTGACTTTGTCTGCTGAGGGAGGGGACCCCAGCACCCATTTGCCATCTTGCACTGAGCCCCTCAATCCCCCATCACCTCGCCAGGAAGGTAGCTTGGCCTGATTAGCTTTTAACGCCTGCTACAGCCTAATGCCCCAAGCTCATAACAATAGTTTTAGACGGGTCTCTGAGTTCTTCAGGCCACATTGCTAATATCCTCTCTCAGCAACAGGAGGATTGATTGTGGGTGTTCGTTCATTATCCATGAGCAATGTACTTGATCTGTGAATTTATGTCTGCAAATAATTACTAACCTAAATCAATACTATTACTTTATTACTTGCTGGGCAGGTTTGACCTCAATTCTCTGGTGTGAAATCTCTTTCTAAGTGGCTGTTTGCCTTTCTTCGTCTAGCAGCACTGTGGTGCTGAAGAGGAGGGGAGGAGGGGGCAGAAATCAAACATGTGTGGTTTAGATTTTGTTCTCTTCTTGACAGGGCTTCTTACACATTTTGCAAAAGGCAAGCTAAAGTCACCAAGTCATGAGACAAGGATGTTCCTCTCACCAGCCCCGAAACTCTCATAGAATCACAGAATCATAGCATTACAGAGTTTGAAGAGACCCCAAGGGTCATCTCACCCAAACCCCCTGCAATCCAGGAATCACAGCTGAAGAATTCCTGGCACATGGCCATCCAACCTCTGTTTAAAAACCTCCAAGGAAGGAGAGCCCATCACCTTCCAAGGGAGTCCATTCCTCTGTCAAACAGCTCTTAAGCTCAGAAAGTTCTTCCCAATATTTAGTCCATTAGTGCGGGTCCTGCCCTCTGAAGCAGCAAACAAGCTGGCTCCATCTTCCATAGGACACTCCTTTAGATATTAGAAGATAGTTATCATATCACCTCTCAGCCTTCTCATCTCCAGGCTCACAGGAGCCCAGGTGTTGCCCAGCCATATGGGTGCAGGCCCATCCTCAAGACCCACTAGAGAGACAACTATGGCAAATGGGAAACCAGATGCTCCCTTTAAGGTTTGCCATGATTGACCTGCCAGGGCTCCTGTGCTCTTCTCCAGAGCAGGATATTGTGTTCTTTGTGGCTCTGTACATAAGCCAGCTTGTAAGAGTGTATATATCCTGGAAGACTCGTTAAGAGCCATGCAATGAAATAACAATAGGAACAGTGAGAGGTGCAGCCATCTTCATCAAAGGGATGCTGTGAGACAGGCAGCTGCACTTCTCTGTTAGCCACACAGCTGTCCCATGGACCATGGCCCCCTTTGTAAGGTTGACAACCGGCTTCATTGACCTGGCATTACACAGCAGCTCCTTAAGGTCATGTGGGTCTCCCTTGTTGATTCCAGTATCCTTCTGGTCAAAACCAGACCCGGAGGCAGGGATAGTTTTCAAACAATGACTAAGCCTGCCTCGGTAATGACATGGTCTGGTCCTAGCGTAACCTCATCCTCCTACCTGTGATCACTGAGACTGGGTGTCCCAGTGCATCCCCACTCTGTGGAACCTGCCCCAGCCATTCTGTTGGCTGAGGCCCACTCCCAGGCAGCCCTGACCCTCTCCCCTTCTGAACAGAATATCTTATACAAACTATACAATAAACCAATAAAACAGTAGAAACTAATAATAATAATAATAATAATAATAATAATAATAATAATACACAAATTGAAATAAACCCCAACCCCAACCAAATGATTAACTCACCCCGACACAGCAAAAACAAAGCAAAAAAACCAAAATTTAAAACGTCACAGATTAAAAACTATTTACAAACATTTAAAAGCATTTTAGACAGTTGCCCCAACCCCAACACCTGGATTCATCTAATAACATGGGGAAAGTACGGTAATCTCTTTTTGGAAAACACCCATGAAGATTTCTAACGTAGGAAGACTGGAAATCTAAATCTAAGCCATTATATGAACTTTTGCTACTTTTTTAAGATCAGATGTTTGCTTGGTTTTGTGTTTGTTGTTTGTTTGTTTTTTAGTAATTGTAAGTTATTTAAAATTGTTTTCTAGTGTTGTATTTTAAATTGTTGTAACCCGCCCTGGAACAATGAATTAATAATCATAATTATAATATTAAAATGAGGTCCAACTGAACCCCACAAAAGGATTAAGGGGGAAATTAAGATCCAAAGGCCTGGATGAATAAGCATGCCTTAGTGGATGGTGTCAGGCACACCTCCCTCAAGTCTCCTCAAAAGGGGCCTCCGCTGCTGATTTATATGTTTTAATCAGAGCACCAGAAAAGGGTGATGTTCCATGGCAGAGGAGACCAGCTCTCCTTGTTAAATAAAGTTATTGCTTTAATAAGTGTGGGAGGGAGGCTGGTCCACTCCAGAGCCGGCCTGATTCAATATTGGTTCATCAAGGACTTCTTTTAATGAAATGGAAGGAGGCCTGATCCTCCTGAAGACACTCAGAGGAGATGTTTGCTTTTCTCTCCCGAGATGTCCCCCCACCTACTCTGCCCTGTAAGGAGCAGCAGGGCTGGGGCCAGCGACATAAAGGGACTGGACCAGAATTGCTCTCCAATATTGCCTCCCATCCATCACTCTTGTGCTGGGGAGTTCAGGGCAGCCTTCCCCAATAGGCAAAGGCAGCTTCTGGGCAGGTGGGCAGGTGGGCAGGTGAGGATGTTCTTGATGCATGCCCAGAAGCAATGGCAGGAGGGCACTGAGAACATGTGAGGCTGGAAATAAGCGCACCTCCTCAAAAGGCCCAGGGTCATTCAGCAGCTCAGTTTCATAGAAACATAGAATTGTAGAGTTGGAATGGGACCTTGAGCGTCATCTAGTCCAACCCCATGCAATGCAGGAATCTCAACACCCAGTGCCCCATCTCATTTGAAACCAAACCAGACTCTGCTTAGCTTTGCAAATGTGCTAGCAGTTTTATTGCTGCACCAGCCACAGGGGATGTTCAAATGAGCAGCTTCAAACACAGGGAGGACCTTCCCCTCCTCCATCCCCATTGCGTCTCAAGCCCCATTTGGATGACATTCTTCACATCAGAGAGGGAGGATAGGGAGGACGACATGCATGAACTGTTTAGTTTCCCTGCCCCCTGAATCTCCTATTGATGCAGCAGTCGTCTGTGCATATGGGATGGCTGTCTCAGATGTTCACATTACAGCTTACAAAAACTGAGGCTGCTGAACAGACTCGTGGGCTGCGATGTTGGGGGTTTGGGGGGGTTGGTGTTGATTACTATTTTTTATATATTGCAATTTATGTGGAAATTGTTCCGTTTGATTGTGTATTTTCTGATGTTTTTTATTTATGACTACCTTTGATATGTTGTAATTATGTATTTTTTCATGTTGTAAGCCGCCTTGAGCATGGTTTGAACTGTGGAAAGGAGGCATACAAATAAACTTACGTATGCAGTGTTTTTTTTTCTAGAAAAATAGTTGTCGGTACTCACCATGAAGTTGTTACAGTAAGTGCCATACTTTTTAACAACTAGCAGTAGGAGCACGCAGCATGCAGAAGAAATGGTCACATGGATATTGCCAAGAGAGAATAACTTGGATTATTTGCTAAATTCTTGGAGTACATCCACCCATTTTTCATCTCCTGTTTCCATTATCAAAAAGGTGCACTCCCAGATATGCACACACATCCCCAACTCAATTTCTGGTTATTTTATCCCTCAGCAGCTTTTTTTCAAAATGCACTAAAAAGAATTTTGTTTAAAAAATAAGTAGACTTGTGCCCAGTTATTGTTGTTAAGAGTTTTAATATTTTGAAAAATTAAAAAAGGGAACAAAGTTTATTACATGAATGAATGAATGAATGAATGAATGAATGGACAAAGCCATAGAAGGTTGCATGGCGGGAAAGCTGTGAAAGCCATTCGTTCCAAGCTGTGCTAATGAAAGGAGTGGGAAGATGAAAAGCTGGACTGGATGGAAAGACCAGGCAAAAAGCAGAGGGAGAGAGGGAACACTGTGCAATGGTGCAAGCTCCACCCACCTTTGGTTTTGACCCTGCTCATTGGTGGCATGTGACCCTGGACAGATCTTACTTTCCCCCCAGCCATTGTGTGACTGCCACCATCAACAGAAAAAAGATTTCCCAGCAGGGTGGTAGATGGAGGAGGGACCGAGACCCAGAGAACAAGCCCTGGACCCCTGAAAGAAGTGCAGGGACACCTTCAGACATTTCCAGAAAACAGAGGCTGCGCTAGGTGGAGGTTGGGCTGTTCTTCACTTTCCTGAGTTGCTGGCCTCTCCCCTATGGACTTGCCCTGCAGGGCCAAAGCAACAATGCCAGACCCAGTGGCTGCACACAGGACAGACAAAATAAAGGACATCTTCACACAGCACATAGTTAAACTATGGAACTCCCTCCCACAGGAGGTAGTGGTATCCACCAACCTAGGTGGCTTTAAAAGAGGATTGGATAAATTCATAGTGAAGAAGGCTATTGATGGCTACTAGCCACAATGACTATGTTCTGTCTCCATAGTTGGAGGCAGCAATGCTTCTGGATACAAGTCATTGGAAACCACAGAAGGGAAGAGGAATCGTATGCTCAAATCCTGTTGTGGGTTTTCCCCAGGCATCTGGTTGGCCACTGTGAGAACAGGATGTTGGACTAGATTGCCGATGGCTTGATCCAGCAACCTCTTCTGATGTTCTTATGTCTGTAAAGCCAGGCTTGGCAGGCGCTCTTTCCCAGAATTTGGGGGTCCCAGGAGGCAAAGATTGGGCAGGAACAGGGTGGGAAATGAGGCTGAAGCACGTATCACATGTAAGAATATCTGTGCAAATTTATTTCTCTATATGGGGTGTCTAGAACTTGTGAAATTTGCTAGAATCAAAGGTGCATTGGAATGGAGCAAGCGATATTTGGGGCGGGCAGCTGCTGGCCACGCACACTTACAAAATTCTGGATTTCCATTTGAGACATTGTGAGCTTAGAAGCACAACCTGTCAATGAACTAGCGTGAAGCTTTATGCATGCAACTGAAGGCTGGCTTTTGACTGAGGAGAAATTTAACAACACTCGGTTTTTGCAGCAACCCGAGGGGTATTTTGGAAGGGGAATTTGGGGCTGGAAGTGCTTGAAAGGGCCTGGAGATTGTGGAGCAGCATTTTTAAGCACTGCTTAATCCTGCTGAAAAGGCTCAAGCTGCAAATTGGGCTGTAGGGTTGACATCAACAGGGAGGAGTTCACTCTTTTGTTCATCACCATTTTTGCTAATTCAAATCACCTGCTCCCTTGCAGGGCTGCCCTCAGCCACGGCCCCCAAACCCACAACACAGGGTTAATAATGATGAACTGCATTTTTTTTTTCATCAGCAGAGCAATTTTCAGAAGCTCTCTGAATTCTGAAAGTTCACATTTCCCACCTAATTCTGTGCAGGTCTTGCTTTTATGGGAGGGTGAGACAAGGAGGAGGAACAGCTTTCCATGTTACAGTTGCTAGAAACCACAGGAGGGGAGAGTTGCTCTGTTGCTCAAATGCTGCTTTCCCACAAGGACAAGGGGGACCATTCTGCGAGCAGGATACTGAACTAGATGGGCCATTGGCCTGATCCAGCAGGCTTTCCTTATTGTGTACAGGACGCTCTCCCTCACTTGCATTTTCTGCCACGTTTAGATTTGTGGAGTCACCCTCTTTATTTGCGCTGTCTAGGAAGGCTGCCCAAAAGTTTCTTACAGGAATGAACATGTCAGTAGCTCCAGGAAAAAGAAAGGCAGGCGGAACTGTACAACTGGGGAGAAAGCAAGGCACAAAACGTTCCCATATCATTTCCCCATCCCCATCCTTGGATGCAGGCGTAAACCTGCTTCCAACTTTGCTCCCCTGCTGCTGCAAGGAGCCGTCGTTTTCTGCTCAGCCGAATTTGGAGGACGGCCTGGCTGCTCAATTATTCATCAGGTGCTTCCGACAGTTCCGTAACACGGTGCCTGCCAAAATGGAAATTCAGTTTCTCGATCCAGTGGCCAGACGCGGGGGAGGGAACTCATCCCCAGGGCGCAAGCGCAGGGAGGGACACGGACGCCTTTCCTTCCCGTGTGCCAAATATTTAATTCAGGAGCGAGAAAAGATAAAGCATCTGAATGTGATTCTAGGCGCGGGGGGGACGGCAGGGGGGAGAGAGGTCGCTCCGGGAATCTTACAATAAAAGAGAATATTGGACAAAGGAATTGGGGAGCTGGGAATAAAGATAAAAATGCAAAACCCAGGCATCAAAGCAATTTCCTAATCCTATTGTGTTTTGTGTAATTTAATTTGAAAATAACTTTATAGCGGCTTTTACACCATGTTCCCCCCCCCCTTTGCTTTCACTTAAACTGGTGTTTTGTTCCAATTTATGTATTTTTTTCCCTGCTAATGCGTAAGTATGTTAAAAGATTGGAAGGTAATACCTGCCAGTGCTTTCTGCCGCTATCAGTTCTCTTTTACGCTCCTGTAGCTCATCACGCTTATCCCCAAAGGAGTTTTCTTTTCATGGTGCCTTTTCCATTATGCTACATTGGGGAAGGAAGCGGGGGGGGGGACGGATCCACTTTTGTTTCTCTATAACTGTCAGACGCGTGTAGTTGTTTTGCAAAGTGGGATGCCATCCAAATGCACAGACCTAAAAGAGATCAGCCGCCTGCCGAATGTGTCTGCACGACACAGTTATGAACACAGGAACAAAATACCTATTACAGTTTATGTTTCCCAGGATATGCATGAGATGACGACTCTCAGCTCAGAAACTGAGCGGCTGCATTTGGAATACTGTGTACAGTTCTGGTCACCTCAACTCAAAAAGGATACTCTGGAGTTGGAAAAGGTTCAGAAAAGGGCATCCCAAATTATCAAAATTACAGAGCAACTCCACTATGAAGAAAGGTAGCAGTGTTTGGGGCTCTTTTTACTTTAGGGCTGATCCACACTCTTCCTTCTAAGCACAGGTCTGGGGTTTCCAGGTCCAAGTGGTTCTTTCCCCCCTTCCTCTGCTTTTCCTGGAAAAATGGCACATTTTACCACTGAATTGGAGCGAACAGAATTTGGGTTTTCCACAGACTGCCGTTCAGTGGTAAAACACAGATTTTCCTGGGGCAAATAAAAACCCTGCTTAGACCTGGAAATCTCAGACCTGTGCCTAGAAAGTGCAGCAGGAAAGGAAGTAGGAATGAGGATAAATGATCTCATGGAGATGCTACATGCTGCAGGCAGGATCCTACCATATTTTTTCCATGCATCATTTGGAAATCCACAACTCTCGGCCTAAGACATTGAACGTCCTGAGGCAAAGGACAAGATGGTGCCTGCTCTCCACTCCACATTCAGGACTTGACTGGACTTTCAGATCTGCGTACTATACACAAGTCTTCCATCCTAGGCTTCTCTTCTTTAGGAGAATGCTGGGCAGGCCATAGGCCGGGTCGTCCTCTTATATACCTGCTGGGATTGGCAAGGCATCTGACCCTCACCTGAATCTCATAGCTCTACTGTAGCTGCCTCTGACTAGTTATCATTTAAGTCTTGGGGGAAATAATTAGCATCACACGTCATGTGCATGGATGTGCCGAACCAATTAACCAACTAGAAGGATTACTGTTAATAGCACCAGTTTTCCTATAACTTGATATTGCTGGGTTGTTTTGATGAACTGCAAAAGCATTTTTAGTTTGCTTTCTGTTGCCACCCTGGAACTTTTCTTTATTAGTGCCACTTTGTTTTGTACGATTCCTTGCAAATGAAGGAAAACAACTTTTCTGCTTGAATATGTTGATAATATAATATTGGTTACTGAGGACAAACAAGATTGTACAAAAACAAAATTGGGTGCAGGCCTGCCCAGGACATAGGCGTCCTGACTGTGACAAAGGTGACCTGTGTGCTTGCTTGCTTGCTTGCTTGATTAACAGCTGTTGGGAACTTTAAGGTCCCTGCTCTCCCTTCTTATGGTCTTTGTACTGGACCTGGAGACTCCAATAGAGAGCATTCCATGTCAAGAAGGCGGGCAAGTGGGCACTCTATCAAATGACAGGGCAAGAGTTACATGGAGCAGGGGCTTTTCACTGGTGGTGCCCATTGTATGCCTCGCTCTTCCCAGACCTGCTCTCCTTTGGCCTCCTTTGAAGCTTTATAATTTAGGAAGACTTTGGAAGAAGTAGTTGACAAGTCTTATCAGTTGCTGACGTATGAGCGTATTTTATTTGCTGCTATTCTGTGCTTCTGGTGCACCAGGGTTTACACCAGCATAATAGAGTTGGCCAGGATGCCAGAAGGGATACAATTTATGAGTTTTCTCCATTATCTGCACAGCAGGGGGTGTTCAGTCAACAGTGCAAAGGCTGAGCTTAAGCATTCCCTGCTGGTTACCTGCTTTCAGCAATAGGGGTCGCTGTTTGGTAGTACCCAATTGGTTAGCTGTCAGATTCTAGAGCTCCCTATTGGTGGCTCTTAGGTAATTCACAAAATACAGAGTCCATTCATAGAACATAATGTTCATTCATAGAGCAGTAGCATAAATCTCCATTGCTACATATTGGGTATATATTTCAGCGGCTGAACGTACAAGTTTATGGCCATGCTGTAGTGTAGTGCTTATGCGACTGTGAATAAAAGGTGGCTGGGTTCATTGTCTTGGGTTTGTGGGGTGACTGATTTTCAATAAGTGCCCCCCTTTATTTCCATAACAAGTCCTTGAGTCTGTACTCTGAATGGTGGCACCAGGGACCTATAAGGTGCAGGGCTTGTCAGTCCAACCCCTGCACAGTCTCATCAGGGCTGACCTCAAGGCAATTGGAGCAATTGGGCCAAATTGGGCCCCGCGGGCCGCTCCTAAGGGGGCCCCTGCACCAGGGCGATCTAGATGGATTTTACTTATATCTAAAAGATTTTGCAGACTTTGGCTGTGAACTGGGGCCCTACCAAAAAAAATAAAAATCAAGTTGCGCCCCACTGCTTCAAATTGGGCCCCACTGGCTAGCCCAGAGTCTAATAGTTGCTGGGCCTGAGTTGCCCTGCCCTTGCATTAAGTCTTGGGTTTCCAATTTTGGGAGAGGTGAGACTGCGGCACTGGGGAGCGAGCAGGCTGGCGAGGCCCCCTAGATTTAGAGGCCCTAGTTTTCCTGCCCTCACATGAAGTATTGGGTTTGCAATTTTGGGAGAGGGGAGACTGTGGCACTGGGGAGCGGGCAGGCTGGAGAGGCCCCCTAGATTTAGAGGCCTGAGTTCCTCTGCCCTTGCATGAAGTCTTGGGTTTGCAATTTTGGGTGAGGGGAGACTGCCCGCTGGAGAGCGGGAGGGCTGGTGAGGCCCCCTAGATTTAGAGGCCTAGGCTTCAGCCTACTTAAAGGTAAAGGTAAAGGGACCCCTGACCATTAGGTCCAGTCGTGGCCGACTCTGGGGTTGTGGTGCTCATCTCGCTTTATTGGCCGCTTCTGGGTCATGTGGCCAGCATGACTAAGCCGCTTCTGGCAAACCAGAGCAGCACACGGAAATGCCGTTTACCTTCCCGCCAGAGCGGTACCTATTTATCTACTTGCACTTGACGTGCTTTCGAACTGCTAGGTGGGCAGAAACAGGGACCGAGCAACGGGAGCTCACCCCGTCATGGGGATTCAAACCGCCAACCTTCTGATCGGCAAGTCCTAGGCTCTGTGGTTTAACCCACAGCGCCACCCACGTCCCTTCAGCCTACTTAGCCTATACATAAATCCAGCACTGAGGGCAAGGCATGATATGATACATGTACACCACACTGCCACCTCTCAGCATTTGCTGCCCAAGGCAGCTGCCTCACTCTGTTTCATGGAAGAGCCGGCGCCAATCTCTTAGTTATGCATCTTTTAGGTGCCATTGCAAGCCTCACTTCAGGTTCGTTTTCTGTTGTGGGAGAAGAGACTGTTCCGCATCTCCCGCCCTCCGCCTGAGCACAGCCAATATTTGCTGGCACAGCTGGGAACTGGAGTCAACCCTTATCTCAGTTCTATAGTCAGGAACACGAGGCAGCATTGCGGGCATGCAGGATTTATTTTTATTTTCAGCTGCTCTGTGCATCAGGACTTAGGAGGATAAAATAAAATGGTCTGCTAAAAAAATGAATGCAACAGTTGGTAGCTCATCTCATGTGCAACATGCACGGCATGTTGAGATGTGTGAAGACCTTGTGGTTTTAGTTGCCGGTCTCCCCAATTACTTTGGGGGTTGGGGAACTTGCACCACCAGAAAAGAGGGATGACCTAATAATGTCATTAATATTAAACCACAAAACATGCAAAGCCCATTCATTTCCTTGCAAAACCAATGAGCTACGAAGTTATCTTCCTTTTTGGAGAGAGAGCCTGGTGAAGTGCAACAGGTACCACCAAAATGATGGCATCTCTTCCCCTTTGCCTAGAATGGAGCCATTTCTCTTCCCTTGCTGTCCCACAGTTGATTAGAAGGCTGCAAGGGGGAACATGCAATGAAGCTAATCTGAGCACCAAACCTTGGCAGAAGATTCAGCAGAAGGAGCTTAGAGTCAGAGAGGACATCTGCAAGATGGCAAGCGCTCCACTCCAGATAGTTGCCAACTGAAAAGGGAGGGCTTTCTACAGATATCTTGGCAATCTGTAAAAGGGGTATCTATGTTCTAGGATGCTTAACAGAATTATCTTCTGAATTGCTTTCAATATTATTGTTACAGATTATAAGCTCCACTATACGTTTTGGAAACAAGTGGTGGAGATGATGGTGGTTTGTAGTCCGCAGCTGACTTACTTGCTTGAGTCCTGCTCTGCCTGCGTCATTGATATAGTGCATGTGCTCACTGTAAAATGGACTGTATAGGGACATGGGTGGCGCTGTGGTCTAAACCACTGAGCCTCTTGGGCTTGCTGATCAGAAGGTCAGCGTTTCAAATCCCCATGATGGGATGAGCTCCCGTTGCTGTCCCAGCTCCTGCCAACCTAGCAGTTCGAAAGCATGACAGTGCAAGTAGATAAATAGGTACCGCTGTGGGGGGGGATGTAAATGGCATTTCCATGCACTCTGTCACTCGTCACAGTCCTCCGTGCGCCAGTAGCTGTTTAGTCATGCTGGCCACGTGACCCAGAAAACTGTCTGTGGACAAATGCTGGTTCCCTCGGCCTGAAAGCGAGATGAGCACCACACCCCCATAGTTGCCTTTGACTGGACTTAACCGTCCAGGGATCCCTTACCTTTACCTTACCTAATATGGAGTGTGTTAGGTGGATTTGAGGTGCCTTGATTTGATGGCAGGAAATGTACAGGCACACCCAAGAGTGACACCCCACAGATAAACGGAGCTTTTCCTTTGGGCTCCATCCATGGAAACCCATTCCACATCCCACACCCCTAAGCTCTGCCCAGGAACAAAGAGCCGGTAACTCTATTTCCACAGAGAGTTGCAGCAGGTCCCCTCAGCCAGTACTCTGTGGCCAAAGCTCAGTCCCGGAACATATGAATTAATAAAGACTGAAGTGCCTGAGCATGTCCAGATTTCTTTTATCACATCCTGTGGAGCCATAACAGTTTACAGCCCAGAAGGCGGCTTTCGGAGACCTGTTTGAAAGGTGTAATGAGGTTAGATGCAATCCTGCCTGGGTTTCTGTTGCAGTCTGAAGCACACAGCACCTGCAGAAGCTCTGCGAAGCTGCAACACTGCCACCTGCTGCTTGCCTTCAGTTGGGACGGGACAGCACTTTAATTCTGGCATCTAAAGCCACTCACTACCTTGGCACCATTCACAATCCAAGAAGGATGCAAACGCAAGCGTGGAACAGGCCTTTCATGCCTTCCTTCTGTTCAGCTGTTTGGAACAGGCATGTTGGAAGGTTTAGTTCCTTTTCTGCATTCAGCTTCTTGATGCCTCCATTGAGTGGCCACAAAGCAAAGCCATCTTATCAGGGACGCTGAGCCACTGTGAAATGTTACCTCTTCCATATTTTTTTTTGCTTTTTGTAACTTACAACTTTTATTGAGTCTGTTCAGAAAGCAGAGGATCCATTTCATCCATCCAGCACACTATCCTCAGCTCCTTTGTAAAATCCTAAAAGCACTGCTCAAAACTCAAAAGCAGAGAAGGCTTCTTTTACAGTAGTGTTTGGTAACAGAATATATGGGCAAAACTATGTGACGTTACATGTCAACCTGACTGGTGGGAGATTCTGGGGGTTCCAGGCACTTACCCAGGGTTCAGTTTCCTTGAAATGATCATCAGCAGATATTGGGGTGTCTTTAAGCTTTATTTGCACAGCCTGAGCTTAAGATGGAGGGGCTCACAGTGTTAAAACCCCATAAGATCTTGCTTCTCCATTAGTCTCATGGATCCAGCACAGAGCAAGCATATCTCTGTGTATCCAACTTCCAGCCTACTTGCAGTTCAGCTCATACACACCGCACTGGCTATTGTTCTCTTCCCTAGCAGCTAGGTGAGGCGGGTGGACTCATAGCCAAAATGGTCCATGTTCAAGCATGGTTTTGTTGTTTTTAGTTGTGGTCATGTAGTCAAATCCTGCTTGCAGTTTTCCCACAGACATCTGGTTGGCCACTGTGAGAATAGGATGCTGGTCTAGATAGGCCACTGGCCTGATCCACCAGACTCTGTTTATATTCTTATAATCTGGTTTTCTGTAAGCATTGTTCCTAGGGCTGAGTCCTGACTCAGCTTAGCCTTGGGGCACGAATATGGGCACAGAGTTACACGCTGGAATGACAGAGCACAGCAGGGTTCCAGCTTCCAATTCTGAGCATGTGTTTCTGAGCATGTTCAGAGTCCCTCAGCACTTCTTAGCATCCTGTCCCCCGACATCTGGAATTAAGAGGCAGCTCTGTCATGGCACTTTTTTCTTTTTGCAAAATAATTCATTCCTTAGAAGCCAAACCTCCCTCCCTCCCCCCCATCTCTCTCTCTCTCTCTATTGTATCAATTCCCACCCCCTTTGCCAGTTTTGTGTAATGTCAAATTAGAGGCGCCAGTTTAATTTTAATTTTATGGCAATAAGATGAGCAATAAAACTGAGCACTCAGCTTCCTCTTAGCACTTGTGACAGAGCAGAAAAAATGCACAAGCCAGGGAAGACGTATTACCCATCTTTTCTGCTTCCTTGCTGGTGAAGTAATGCATAATCCTCCCAAGTTTATCTGCTCATGGTCCTCTTCCTTGAAAACCATCTCCAGCATATTCCTTCCTTTTTTAAAAAGAAAACTTCAAATTGGCAGCTGGCTTTAAGGAGAGAGCATTTGCTCTCAGCTTCCCGGAAACCTGCCCTGCCCGAATGAGTTGGAGATTCCAGCCTTGCAGGAAGTTGGATTAGGTGACCCTCAGGAGCTCTTCCAACTCTATGGTTCTATGAGTCTATGATTTAAAGAGGTGCATCATGTGACTCCCGTGGGAGTGTGGCCCTGTAAGGCACATGTCCCAATTTTCCTCTGTGGCATATTGGATGGTATGCAGTTGTAACCTAACCTCTTGTGTCCCTCTTGTGCACATCAACTTACAGTGTCCCCAAACACCTGTGGGGTTTCCATTTGTGGCCCTTCAACCCAGCAATCCAGCCACCCACCCAGTTCTGCACGAGGCACAGGATTGTTGCCATCTGAGGGCTCCGCCTCCAGCACCTGCCCTTTCTGATTAATATTTCCTGAACAAATGCAGTCACCTGCCACCTTGTGCAGCCTTCGGTACTCTTCATTGCACTACGTTGTAAACAGAGCATTGGAAGGTGCAGAATAATTGGTTGGTTTGGGATTTAAAAGGAGGGGTAAGAAGAAAAATGTGTGCGGCTCAAGGAGGACGTGGAAGAGGGCATTCCCAATGGCATCTCCACCATGCAATGGCATAGATTTCACACAGAGAGAAGCCCTTGGGCTTCTGTTTGCATCGCCCCTCGGGACTGGTTGCTCTGTTACTTCCAGACCTGGGATTGCACTCTACAACACATCCTTGCATTCCAGCCTCAATATCTTGGTTCTATGCAGTTGTGCCTTTAGATCTGCAAGAAAACATGTCACGAGCAAAGTGTTCAAACATTTCTATGCTTTAGTGGCTCTTGTGTAGCTGTTCCAGGATTTTGTTTTCCTCTGGCAATATGTCCAGAGGATCTGAGGACCCCTTGGTCCTCCACAGAGCATCTCCATGGCCTGCACAGTGTGTGGACTGCATTAACTCCACCATTTGCTCAGTGAAGAAAATTGGAAACCAGTCCTGCTAGGTGAGGACCCCCAGAACAAATGTGGGCTGCAGGTCTCCTCCCCAGGTGAGGATGAAGCAAAAGTGAGGGGGAGGCAAAAAAGAACACTCCCCAAAACATGAAGTCATCATGTGCTGAATTGCATCATGATTCTTTCTTGGATTGGTTTCACTCATGAAAAATATGGTAAATTCATATTAAATGGAGCAGCACTGGGGTGTGGAGAATGTCAGGTGGACATTTCTCAAAACTTGCATGCATGAGCAGCATTGAAAGCACCTTAAACTGTGCAAGTTCAGGCTCATCCAATTACTAACAACTTGTCATTTTAAAAAAAAAAAGTTACAAACCAGTGTAGCAAATTTCTCTTTGTTGACTTGTAGCATGCCATTTAATCCAAACATTTCATTAGCAGCAATATAAATATACTGTATAATGGGCTTTGCAATGAGAACAATTAGCTAGGCAATTAAGCTGAGAATGAGCTCTCCATGACAGCTCCCAGAGCCATTTTTTTTAAAATGAAAAAGTGTCCTAGGAGCAAACGAAAACAGCACTTTGCATTGGGAGTTGGAAATGACCAGGGTTGGGCTGGCCATCATTTGCCTTATTGATTACCGTATTTTTTGCTCTATAAGACTCACTTTTTCCCTCCTAAAAAGTAAGGGGAAATGTGTGTGCGTCTTATGGAGTGAATGCAGGCTGCACAGCTATCCCAGAAGCCAGAACAGCAAGAGGGATTTATGCTTTCACTGCGCAGTGATCCCTCTTGCTGTTCTGGCTTCCGAGATTCAGAATATTTTTTTTCTTGTTTTCCTCCTCCAAAAACTAGGTGCGTCTTGTGGTCTGGTGCGTCTTATATAGCGAAAAATATGGTAAGTCTCACTTGCCTCTTGCTGCTGCATCCCAGGGTAGAGTCAGCCCCTCTCCTCTCCTTAGCTCAACAGTTGTTGGCATGATTGGAGAGGTGGTGGCAAAGTCTCCCAGGATCTCAGAAATGTCACCAGCCACACCTTAGAGTAAAGTGAACCATGTGTCTTGGTCAGAGGTATCATAGAATTGTAGAGTTGGAAAGTTCCCCAAGGTTCATCTAGTGCATAGGTGCCAACTCCCCGGGGCCCTGGGTGCCAGAGCACCCACAAAATCCCCCATGAAGGGGCTGGGCACCCACAAATTTTGGTGCCAGGGCTGCATGGCACCCACGGCCCAGGCACCCACGTTTGCAGGGCCAAACTGGCACTCCTGATCTAGTGCAACCCTCTGCAATGTAGGGATCACAGCTCAAGAATCCCTGACAGGGTTCTCTGCTTTAAAACCTCCAGTGAAGGAGAGAATTCAGCCTTCTCTCAATTATATATTTGAGAGGGCTGGGCACCCTCAAAGTTGATGGGCATTGCCATTCAAATGGTGTGTGTGAGCCACATCATGTGATTGATTATGTGGGGTGGGGTGGGGTGGGGTTTACCTGGGCCCCCCTAATATTTTATTCAATTTGGCACCTTCTCAGGTAGTCTGCTCCACTGTCGAATGGCTCATACCTTCAGAAAGTTCTTCCTAATGTTTAAACAGAATCTCCATTCTTGTTGGTTGAATCCGTTGGATCGGGTCCTCCCCTCAGGAGTAGCAGAAAACAAGCTTGCTTCATCTGACACTTGCCAAGATCTACAGGTCAAGCTGCTGAAAAGGGCACAGGAGCAGGAGCCAGTGTCAAAGCTGGCAATTCTGATTTTGGAGGAGGCTGGCATGCAAAGCTTGGGATTCTGTTTAGAAATGTACCAGCTCCTGATGTTTCAGCCAAAATAGGAACCCCCCTCCTCCTTCCGGCAGTGAAAAGGCATTCACCCACAAGCATTCCTAAATGGCTCATCTGAATGTATCACTTTGAAGCATCTTGGAGGTGAGAAAGCTAGGGGGGATTTTTAAGTGATGGTGGTTTTAGTCTAATTAAGCAGTTTGCCTAATATTGTGACAATAGAGAAAAGTGCAGTGTCACCTAAGCTGTTAACAAGCAACACAATTAGCATCTTTGCAGCTGTCTCTTCCGAGCTGGAGAGGTCTTGCTGCCAATGCGCTCCATGGGGAGGTGTGAGGAGGAGGCTCTTGGGGGAGAGAGCTGGGATATCTCACAAACAGGAAGTGCTTGTTTTGGAGAATAGCTTTGGTTCTTCTGTGCTGTTTTGTCACTGCCAGGGAGCGGGTGACAGTAAACGACGTTTCCGTGCGCTCTGGCTTCCATCACGGTGTTCCGTTGCACCAGAAGCGGTTTAGTCCTGCTGTCCACATGACCCGGAAAGCTGTCTGTGGACAAATGCTGGCTCTCTTGGCCTGAAAAGCAAGATGAGCACTGCGAACCCATAGTTGCCTTTGACTGGACATAACCATCCAGGGGTCCTTTACCTTTACCTTTTTATGTCACTGCCAGTGGGAAGAAGGACCACTCATGATCTTGACTGCTATCCACACCTATCAATTCATGGAGGGGAGGGCTATCGATGGCTACTAGCCAAGCCAGCTATGCTCTGCTTCCACAGTTTTAAGCAGCAAGGCTTCTGAAAACCAGCTGTTGGAGACCTCAGGAGGGGAGGGGGCTCTTGTGCTTGAATCCTGCTTGTGGGTTGGCTAGGATGCTGGGCTAGAAGGGCCATTGGCCTGATCCAGCAGGCCCTTACATTCCTATGTTCTTACCAGCTGGTCTACCTAGGAATGAGTGGCACAGCCAGAAAGAATCTTGATCTCCAAAGACAGTTGAGCTCAGAGCAAGAAAGTGAAAAACTTGGAGGCACAAGTGGCATTTCCAGCACTCAATTGCTGGAGGTTTATAAGCACAGGTTGGATGGCCATCTGTCAGGGATGCGTTAGGTGTGCATCCTGCATTTCGGGAGGTTGGACTAGATGACCCTTGGGGTACTTCCAACTCTACAATTCTATGATGAACATTATTATTATTATTATTATTATTATTATTATTATTATTATTCAGGAAGAGCTCAAGTCAGGGCAAACGGGAAGCTGTCAGCTCAGCCACCAACTGGCTAAGATTAAACCATTATTCCCCTCAATGCCTTGCCTTTCAGGTAGGAGACATGCTACCCTTGATCACGGGGGTGTTTCACTCTATGAAAGGCAGGCAGGCACAATTTGGGGATGCTCCTGCCTTTTTGAAAAGCTCAATCTGTCAGGTTTGTCTCAAGTCAATTTGGCTGAACAATGGAAGACAATTCTGCCTTTGATGAATGCCTGTTTGCCTTTAATCTATTACATGCTGATGAGACTTGAAGGAAATGTTCATCTGTCGGAAAAGGGCTCTCTTAAGACTCTGCTAAATTTTTGAATTCTTGTACCACTTACATAATAATTTTCTGGGGATTATTCCTGCAGCTTCTCCTGATGTGCTCAAAGCCAGCACAACTTTTGCAATTCAGCCTATGCAGGTGGAAAACCTCGCTTTGCCAAAGGGAGAGGCCAGTTCTCAGCCTCCCCAGAAAAACAGAAAACAAACCAAGATCACATTGAAGGAAGAGGAGGAGGAGAGGCATCATTTTTGATACCGTTCAGATATCCTACATCTAGAGCCAGAAAAGGATTCCCTGGGGCCTGACACTCCTCTGGAATTGCTCTTGATTTAGCTCAGTTGTCTGGACACTATCATTTGAGTCAGTGTCACTTGCAGGTCACATTTCACTCACCTTCACCCTCTGACAGGCGTTTCACCCTCACTGTAGCCAGCTTCACACACAGGCCATGATGCAGCCTCACTTAGGTTGGCATGAGCCATGGGTCGTTCTTCAGGCAGCTCCACCCAGAAGTGGTGTTTCTCCCTCACCTGGGTGGACGTGGCCTGCAAGACACATTCCAGCCAGTTTCAACTGCAGGTCATGTGTCATCCACACTTGCGTCAGCTTCGCCTATGGATCATGTTTTGTGCTCACTAAGGTAGCTTTGATTCAAGGTCACATTTCACGCTCACTTGGTTTGGCGTGGCTTGCAGCACACATATTGACTACCTTGACTCCTGGGTGGGGTTTTGCCCTTCTTTGTGTCAGCTTACCCACAAGTTCATGTTTCAGCCAAGTTCACCTATGGGTCACTTTCCCCCTGTGCTTCTCCCACACTTGGAAGCTGGATTGGGCTAGCCTCACCAATGGGTGCAGTTTCACTCTTGCTCGGACAGCTTCAGCTACAAATCACATTTTCGCCTCACGTGGGCTGGCTGCCATTACTTGTATGTGGTGGTTTATAATAATAATAATTTCTTATTTGTACCCCGCCCATCTGGCTGGGTTTCCCCAGTCACTCTGGGCGGCTTCCAACAAAGACCAAAAATTCACTAAAATGTCACACATTAAAAACTTCACTGAACAGGGCTGCCTTCAGATGTCTTCTGAATGTCAGGTAGTTGTTTATCTCTTTGACATCTGATGGGAGGGTGTTCCACAGGGCGGGCGCCACTACCGAGAAGGCCCTCTGCCTGGTTCCCTGTAGCTTTGCTTCTCGCAATTACGGAACCGCCAGAAGGCCCTCAGAGCTGGACCTCAGCGTCCGGGCAGAACGATGGGGGTGGAGACGCTCCTTCAGGTATACTGGGCCGAGGTTTGTCTTCACTTGGGTCATGTTTCATCCAGCGCCACCTGCAGGTGACATTTTGAGCTCCCTTGGCTCAGCATGATTCATGGGTGAAGTTTTGCCCTCACTTAGGTGTGCTTCCCCCACACCTCATGTGTTTGCCCTCACTTCAGTTGGTTTCTCCTGTGCCTCACGTTTTTGCCCTCACTTCAGAGGCATAATAACCCCCTTGTCACATGTTTACCATCTTTTGAGATGCCTGTCTTGCGGGTCACAATTTTGCCGCACTAGGACGGCATGAGCTGAGGGCTATGTTTCTGCCCCCACTTTCATATCCTTCTGCTGTGGGTCACATGTTCACCCTCATTTCCGTAGGTTTGACACAATAGTAATTTTTTGCCCTCACATGTGAGGCGTTACCCACAGGTCATCTTTTTGCCCACACTTTGGAGGAGTGGCTGTGGGTCACTTTTATAGGTTTCACCACATGGGTCATATTTTTGCCCACACTTGAGGAAGATATTAATCTCAGGTCATGTGTTTCCTTCACTTCTGAGGCGTGGCCCACAGGGTCACATTTTTGTTCTCACTTTTGGGTCGGCTTCACTGGGAGCCAGTAGTAGACTTTGGGCTCTCAAATTTCAGCGCTGCCCTGTGTGATGCTAAAATTCAACATTCCCCTTGCATCTCGCGCTCCATTCTACAGCATTGTTGTGGCACCCCTTGCAGTGCAATACTCTATGGGGCCACACCAGTCATGCTACCCTAAAACTGCATCTGCCAAGGTCTTGTCTCCCCTCCTCCATTGCAGAGTTGTGGCCTGTGGTTAATGTTTTGGGCTTACTTGAATTTTTTTACCCCCGACCATGGGCGTAGCCAGAATTTTTGTTGGGGGGGGGGCAGATCCTCAGTTTGCTATGTATTTTTATTGATTTTTATTTATTTACGGAGGGCAGCTGCTCCTCGCTGCCCCCCCCCCCATGCCTGGGTTACATTTTTCATCCATTTTGCAGGCCTGACCCCAGCATAATGTTTTTGCCTTCAGAGGTGTGTGAGTGCTTTTAGCTCACCCACTCTGTGGTTCAGTCCTGAGACGTTTTCCCTCCTCCCAGCTCAGTTTTGAAGTGCTGCCTTCATCCACCAGGGGGCTCCAAGGCACTGTGCCAAGCCAAATAGAGGCAGGTTCTTCTTGGCCAGTTGATTGTCACAGAGAGAGGAAGGAGTCAAAGTGGCAACCAGTCGTGCTCCCAAGGGAGGCAAGGGTTCCTAGAGCTGGACTTTATCAGAACCAGGAATTCCAAAGGGAAACCAGCCTTAGGAGCTGGGAAACTAGGACCTGGGAGGGTGAGGGGGAGGGAGATGGAGGCTCCCCTCCTTTGCCTTGCCTTGAGCAAGTTGCTGAGAGTCTCAGTACTTGATATGCAAAATGCAATAAAGTTGTAGTTGGAGTCAATTCCTACAAGCCCAGGCACACACCACCACACACAAATATGTGATGGGGGGTTGGAGGTTCTCCAAATTTGTAGATCATTGCCATTCAAATGGTGTATATGTGCCACATCAGGTGACAGACCCTCCAAGTGTCCTTATTTTCCAAGGACATCCCTGATTTAGAGAAGCCATCCTGATTTCTGATTTGATCCCAGAATGTCCCACTTTTCCTCAGGGTGTTCCTATTATCATTGGAGAAATGTTGGAGGGTATGGAGTTATCTGACACCTGAGCCATCTGAAGGCGAATTGATCACATTATACCCTCCAACATTTCTCTGATGAAAATAGGGACGTCCCATTTCATAATGATAATTTTACTCTTTATACCCCCCCCCTTTTTTTACTGGGTTGCCCCAACCACTCTGGGCAGCTTCCAACAGATATAAAAACATAATAAAACATTAAACTTTTTTAAAAAAAACTTCCCTATACAGATTTGCCTTCAGACGGCTCAGGGGTTGGATAATTACATACCCTCCAATGAAAATAGGGACATCCTAAGGAAAATTGGGGCATTCTGGGATCAAATCAGAAACTGGGATGGCTTCTCCAAATCAGGGACGTCCCTGGAAAACAGAGGTACTTGGAGGGTCTGTCCCTGTTTCCTGTGGGAGCGAGTTCCATAGTTTAAGTGCTGTAGAGTGAAAAAAATCCCCACATACTTTGCCTCCAATCTGCAAACAGAAGAGTCTAGTAACAAAACTTTTCAGTATAACATCGAACCCATTATCATATTGATGCCTTTTCTGGGCCAGCTCATCTGGCAATGCGGAAGTGGTTGTTCCAGGTATGTATTGACAGTGTTGGAACAGTTGCAGCAAAGTGTGAATAATATATGAGATCCCCAGTTGACAACAACTCAGCCACCTCCCCCAGATTAGAGAGGGGGAGAGCGCTTTGCTTTGTGGAGCCATCTGTTGTGTACCTGATCAGGAATGTAACCAGGGAGAATCCAGAGATCTCGCTTGGGAGGCATCAAGGAAGATGTTGCTATTTGAATCTGGTGGACAACTTCCAGTGAATTCCCTCCACAAACAACGCTCTAAATCAGAAGGAAGAGGCCGTTCCATTCAAGAACATAAGAGGAACCTGCTGGATTAGACCAAAGGGGGACTATCTAGTTCAGAATCTTGTTCTTCTTACAGTGGCAGTTCCTGTTGAGCACTGGAATGGACTCCCTCAGAAGGTGGTGAACTCTCCTTCACTGGAAGTTTTTAAGCAGAGGCTGGATGGCCATCTGTCAGGGATTCTTCAGCTGTGATTCCTTCATTGCAGGGGGTTGGACTAGATGACCCTTGGTGCCCCTTGCAACTCTACAATTCTATGGTTCTCCCTATTTGATTGAGCCCTGCACCCCCACAGCAACGGAGGCATTTGGGCTGGGAGGTTATTGGAAGAGGATTGCTGCCTGCGTTCATGCACCTCAAAGGGGAAGGAACATGTAAAATAAATCAGGAGCCTTGAACGCCGGGGCTCCCTGCTGCTTCTGACAACTGAATGATGAATTTGCTGAGTTCATCAGCTGTTCACAAAGTGCCTGGAGGTTGTGGCGGGGTTCTGTGCAAGTTGCAGCAATCCATCACTCCTCTTTCTCCAGAGGAAAATATTCTTCTGCGGCCCAGGCTTGCTGACGGCTGGATTTCGCCTCCCTCCCAGCAGGCCTGGCTGGCTCCTCTTCTTAAGAGGATACTTTTCCTCCTTTGATGCAGAACATCTGCACATTTTGTCAGGAGGAGGCCTGGCACCCTTTCAGAGTTCTGTCCGTTAGTTTATTGTTTTTATTTTTTCATAAAATTTATACACCACTTGATTATTTGAACAAAAATACCTTACAATGAAAATAAAACAATAAAATCAGGATAAATATGGTGGGAATCCTTAAATCATTCAAAAGATAAAATCAGCAACCAACTAAGAGCAAATTAAAATATACATCCACATTCTACATGTCTGGGTAGACTTGTCTAAACAAAAAAGTTCTGAACAGGTGCCCAAAAGAAAACAGTGAAGCCCCTGCCTGATGCCAATTGGCATGGAGTTCCAAGGTGCTACCACACTAAAAGGCCAATTTATTACAAATAGGAAAGAGTGATAGAGTTCACTGTAGTGGGGTAGGGGAGCTGGAGGGGGATTCACATCTGGCAACCAATGCACCCCTTTGGTTTCAGAGAGTACATGGGTAGACAAGTCTAAAAAGCCTGGGACACAAATTTCCATGGCCCTCTAGCAGCTACGGTGGCTCATTTACCAGAAGTACAGTGGTACCTCGGGTTAAGAACTTAATCCATTCTGGAGGTCTGTTCTTAACCTGAAACTGTTCTTAACCTGAGGTACCACTTTAGCTAATGGAGCCTCCCGCTGCCGCCGCGCTGCTGCCGCCCGATTTTTGTTCTCATCCTGAAGCAAAGTTCTTAACCCGAGGTACTATTTCTGGGTTAGCAGAGTCTATAACCTGAAGCGTTTGTAACCTGAAGCATCTGTAACCTGAGGTACCACCGTAATGTATTTATTCTTAACTCTGCAAGTGTGCACTCAATTTTGAACAAGCTAAGCCTCCTGGCGCACACTATATATCAGGAAGCTTAGTTTGGTCAGAGGCATGAAATAGAAAGCATTTGCATGTGGATGAGCACAGAAACAGAGACCCATATTAATGCTCGTTGCACAAATGTAGTAGTTACTAGGGAGAGAGGGCTGGAGCAGCAGTGGCTCCATGGCTGGTCTTGAAGCATCCTGCAGCAAGGCTCTGGGTGGAGAGAAGAGTGACACACCAGCAGCATGCTAATGAGGCAGGCACACTTTGAGGCGCCTTCCTTTTATGAAAAGGTGTGTCGCAGGCTGCTTTCTAGGCAGAGTGAGCAATTAGCTGCTTATTGAACATAATCAATAAGCTAATACCAACTCAATGCAAACCCAATTTGAGGACATGCAGAATCGTTTGCAAGCCACTTTTTAATGTCTGTCCCAATTAGCAATCCTGGCAGCCTGCAAATCGCCCAGGGAGCAGCAGAGAGAGAGCAGGCCAGGAGGGGGACCTTCCTCAGGTTTGAATCTACGTGAGGAATTAGTGCCATGGTTTCGAAGCTCCCTTTTTTCTTCAGGAGGGAGGGAGATGAAACTGCACAAAGTGATGGTCACCTTGGTTTGTGCAGCCGGTTTTCCCCCACCCACCCACCACCGAACACATACATCTGGGGCAGCGCCTCTGCTTGTGGGAAACTGACTGCGGACCATTTCACACATTGCACAGCATCGAGCCCAGAGAGTCAATTCCTTCAAAGTCAGAATGCAACGGATACATTATGACCACTAGCAAGGATGATACATGCTTGGGAACATGTATTTGCTGTGTGAACCTGTGAATTGTCGGGGGAATCTGAAAAGGAAAATGTGCTCTGTGAAAGGATCTCTGCATGACAAAATGCATTGGACAAAAATGCCAGCTATGAGAAAAATCATAACACATGGATACTTTAAGCCAGGAAACTAAATATAGCAAGGGGAAATATAGTGTTACATGCCACCCCCATCTCTGAGTTGTGAGAGACTCCAGGGGTTCCAGGTACTTACCAAAGTTTAGTTTCCTTGGAATGAAGATCAGTGGAGACTGTGGTGTCTTTTGGATATATGGTTTTATTTACACATATACACAACCTGAGCATAAGATGGAGGGGCTCACAGTGTTAACACCTCAAAAGATCTTGCTTCTCCATTAGTTATAGCATTGGATCCAGTACAGGTCAAGCATGTCTCTGTGTCTCCAGCTTCCAGTCTGTTTTCTAGTTCACACCCCACTCCAGCTACTGTTTCTTCACCCATTGGCACAGAGCAACTTATTTTGTTATGCTGATTGTGGTGCTTCATTAATCAGCCACAACCATTGCCTAGACAAAGGGACTGGCTTGGCAAGCTTGCTCTCACATATCCCACCCCCACAGATGCAACATCTCAAGAACTGGAAGGGACTCAGGGCATCATCCGGACTGACCACCACCACCCGCCAAATAAAACTTGTAACAGTAGATAAAGGAGCAGCTAAAATAGTGGGGTTAAATGAAGACTGGATCTCTTAAGTAGATGATGGCAGAAAGACAATAGGACAAGTAAAGTGTTGGGTGTCCAGTAAGGAGAAGGGGAAATAGTGTAAGCTGAAAAAAAATATGTTAAGTAATATGCAGAAGGGTGTTGATGAATGACATGACAAAACTATACATCTAGAAGCTCTGGGATAGCTCAGTCAGTAGAACATGAGACTCTTAATCTCAGGGTTATGAGTTCAAGGTCCACATTGGGTAAAAATATTCCTCCATTGCTGGAGATTGAACTAGATGAACCTTGTAGTCCCAACTCTACAATTCAATGATTCTTCTAACTTTTGGAGGTAGAAAATGGTGTCAAGAGGAGAGAGCAATAAGGATGAGGCCTGGGCTGCTCAGGAGCCTCTGGCATGTGAAGATAAGATGAGGCCCACCCAAGCGTATGGGGAAGAAAGCTTGAGACAAATACTATAAAAAGCCCAAGGTTAGTCTATGAGACTCACCCTCACAGATAGAGAACCCCACCCCATCTGACTACAACATCACACAACCCTCAGCTTGGTAAGAATCTTACTTGCAACCAGTCTAGTAAAGTTTATGTTGACATAGTATATCAATTCCTTGCTTAAAGTGTTAGATTATTAGAATAGGATGTGTGCACTGAAGTGTTTTACTGCATATAAGAGTTGTAGTGTTTGTTTGTTTGTTTGTTTGTTTGTTTGTTTGTTTCTATCCTACCTTTCCTCCAAGGAGTTCTAGACAGTTCTCTTCCTCCCCATTTAATCCCTACAGCAACCCTGTGAGGCAGGTTAGGTTAGGCTGAGACCAGTAGTGACTGATCCAAGGTCACCCACTGAGCTTCATGGCCAAGTGGGGCTTTGAACCCTGGTCTCTCCCAGGTCCTAGCCCTGCGCTCTAACCACTGCACCACACTGGCTCTTCTCCCTTACTGGGCCAACTTCACTCTTGTAGGAAGGTCTGCGTCCATCTTCTCCATCGCAGTCACCAAGAGAACTGGCCAAGGAGGTTTTCCTGTGGTTGGCATCCAGCCTTTCTGAATGTCTTCCCGATTTTTTAATGTTTTGATGTTTTCCGTTCTGGGATATTTGTTTGCTTCGAGCTCTTCCAACGAGAGAAGCCACAAAACTTTTCGTTTCTATTGTTCTGGCATATGCTGCTCGCGACGCTGGGGTCCCCGTGCCAGAGGAACCATATGGCAGGGATTGGGCTGTGTTGTGGTTTTTCTTTTCCTCCTTTTTTTTTGGGGGGGGGGGACACGTACACAAACAAAGAGCAGCAGGAGCGAGGGGGGTGGGGGAATGGCCCGTAATTAAATGCTGCCATCGCTGCTAACGGCGTAGTGAATCGCTCAGGCGTCAAGAGCTCATTGCGTTGGCAAAAGAGCTCGGTTTTTTGTCTGTCTCGCGGAAAGCAAAGTGGGCATCGTCCTCGCCCTCGCCCTCTTCCAGCCCCGGAGCCACTTCTCCCCTCATTGTGCGGAGGCGCTATTACGCCTAATGGAAGCTCCGCCGCGCTCGCAGGAAGGACAAATAGCCCCTATAATAGCACGTGAATCTTTCATAGGATGGAAAATGAGCAGGTGAGCCTGCAGGGAGCTGTTGCTTCTAAATGCCGGCTGGGTGGAAGTAATTGGTGCATGCAGCAAGCGGCGTGCCAGTCGGACGAAACAGCCATCGTTTGGGGCGGGAGGAGGGGGGTGTCTGTTGACCCCCCAGCAGAACGTGGCTCATAGTTGGGTGAGGAAACAAAACAGTCTCCCAGCTCCCTCATCAAAGAAAAGGAAGGGAAATACGTGTAAGGATGAGACCGCTGTGTTTATTAGCAACAGAAGGCAACCGTTCGCCTTCTCCATTGCGTTATGCGCGCAGAGCCTTGCAGAACCCAGAGATCTCTCGCTTTCGCAAAGGATTGGCCGTGGCTGGGCGGGGGGGACTTACACGACGGTCCTCTCTGTGCCAGGGGGTCCTGTGTGACGTGTATCTTCATGGGAGTGGAGACTTTCAGAAGGTTTCCTCCCTGTGTGGGAGAGAAGGGGGGACCCATTGGACTAGAATTGGATTGGAGGTGGGTTTCCTCTCCGGGAGCCTTTTGAAAACGTGCGTGCACACCTCCGCTTGCGGCATATCATGCCACATAATACCCGCTCTGCTTTTGTGTCAGCACCTAAACTCTGGGTGTCCCTACAAAAAAAATTCCTTGCAGTAGCACCTTAAAGACCAACTAAGTTAGTTCTTGGTATGAGCTTTCGTGTGCATGCACACTTCTTCAGATACACTGAAACAGAAGTTGCCAGATCCTTCTATATAGTGAGAAGGTGGGGAGGGGTATTACTCAGAGGGGGGTGGGAATGGGTGATTGGCAGATAGCTGTGATGAGCCTGTTGACGACTATTAACGACTGCAGTAGGTCTTACAGGAAAAAGCAAGGGGTGAGAAGGTGAAAAATGGCTTTGTCATGTATAGTGAGATAAGAATCCAATGTCTTTATTCAGTCCAGGTGTCTCCATGGTTTTAAGTTTGGTAATGATTTGCAATTCAGCAGCTTCTCTTTCCAGTCTATTTCTGAAATTCCTTTGTAGTAAAACAAAGTAATACCCCTCCCCACCTTCTCACTATATAGAAGGATCTGGCAACTTCTGTTTCAGTGTATCTGAAGAAGTGTGCATGCACACGAAAGCTCATACCAAGAACTAACTTAGTTGGTCTTTAAGGTGCTACTGCAAGGAATTTTTTTTGTTTTGACTATGGCAGACCAACACGGCTACCCATCTGTATCTGGGTGTCCCTGTCTATTGATATCAGGCAGGCGCCTTCTCTGTATTCTTTTCTCTACTAAAAACATTGTCGTTTGGACAAGCATTCCCAGTTGGTTAGAAGGTTAATGCAATAACAACAACAAAATTAAATGAAGTCGATGCGAATTTTAATCTGCTTTTAGTCTACTGTTATTTTAACTTTTGATTTTGATTTTTTTACTTTTTTACGTTTTTTACTTTTGAAAGTTTTAAACTATTAAAAAAATAATTATTGGAAATTCTATTGTTGTTTTCTGTAACCTGCTTTGAGGTGTGTGGTGGTTTTTTGTTTGTTTGTTTGCTTGCTTGCTTGCTTACAATCAAGCAGTGTATACATTTTATGAAATAAATAAATAAATAAATAAAATCGTGTCCTGGGAGACTGGGGTGGGGTGAGGACTGGCTGGCCCAGCATTTCATCCAGAAGGTAGTCCTTTGGGTCACCTAAGTTCTCATCATCACTTGTTTTATTTGTGATGATGACGATTATGAAGAAAAAGATCAAAGGAAAGGAAGCGGGGTTTCTTTCTCCTCAGGAAAAGCTTCACCATTTGCTCAAAAGCTATTTGGGGAACAGCTTTTGGGATTGCCCTCAAGACCCATGTATATGTTCTTTTACTTGTAGACAAATAATAAAGCTGAATGTTGGAAGATTCGGCGTGAATAGAATAAATTTCTTCTTCATGCAGCACAGAGTTAAGCTCCCTCCCACAGACAAATTCATTATTCAAAGAGAATAAGGCTGTTGATGACTACTACTAGCCATCACAGCTATGCATTGTCTCCACAACTGGAGGCAGCAATGCTTCTGAATCCCAGTGGCTGGAAGCCACAGGAGGGGAGGGGAGGCTCTTGTGCTCATGTTCTGCTTGTGGCTTTCCCACAGGCTGGCCACTGTCAGAACAGGATGCTGGACTACTAGATGGGCCATTGGCCTGATCTAGAAGGCTCTACTTACGTTCTCATGTTACCCAGAAGCGTTTTTTCTGACAAAGACAGACATAACGACAGGAAGAGGGAGAGCTGCCTGTTTTCTCTTTCCTCCACCCCAGTCACTTCCCCAGATGTAAATTGCATCTCCTCAGCCCAACCCACTCACTTTGGCTCACCACCTTTGTGTACAAATTCTGCTTCCACACCCCTCCCCTGCTCACCCCCCCCCCCAATAAAAACAGTCCCTTGGTGGTCTTGTGAAGAGAGCTGAGTTTCCAGACCAGGGAGGGATCGGTTGGCGAGAGTTCCCTGCTAATGAGATCTCAGAGGATTTCTGCCTTCACCTTTCTGCATGTGTGTATCTTATTGATGGTGGCAGCTTGGCTGCTGTTGCCACAGCTAAGGGCCTCTTGGCTGTCGCTGGGCTTTTCCGGAGGCGCAATTAGCAGTCATAATTGCCTGGTGAAAGGAAGAGACCCACCTTTTGCCCACTCCTGGAGGCCAATTGTTCTTTTATTCTATTAACAGAAGTGCTGTATGGGGAAAGTGGCTGTTTTGCAGGAGGAAGTTGTGTTGTGGAAATGGGTGGCTCTCCATCGTATAGTGGTACCTCGGGTTACATACACTTCAGGTTACACACTCCGCTAACCCAGAAATAGTGCTTCAGGTTAAGAACTTTGCTTCAGGATAAGAACAGAAATCGTGCTCCGGCAGCACAGCGGCAGCAGGAGGCCCCATTAGTTAAAGTGGTGCTTCAGGTTAAGAACAGTTTCAGGTTAAGAACGGACCTCTGGAATGAATTAAGTACTTAAGCCGAGGTACCACTGTACCACCTTTCCCCCAATACACCTGTATCATGACACCACTTACTCATCTTTTCTCTAAACTAAACAATCCCCTTGATCATAATTTTATAAACTTCTATCTTGTTGCCTATTACTTGCCTATTCTCTAAACCAGTGGTTCCCAAACTGTGCACCGCAGAGCACTTGGCTCTCCACGAAGCATTCCCAACTGCTCTGTTGGAAAGGAAAATAAATAAATACATGCCTTTGGCATAAGGGCAACAATATTGCTCCATGACAAATTTCTCTCCTGAAAAGTGCTCCACGACTCAAAAAGTTCAGGAACCGCTGCTCTAAACTAATTCCCAAACACTGCTACCTTTCCTCTTGGGGAATTGCTCCATCTCCTTGGTCGTTTGGGTTGCCCTTTTCTGAATGTTTGTCAACTCTGCAATATCCTTTTGAAGGTGAGTCTACCAGAACCATACACAGCATTCCAAATACAGTTGCACCATAGACTTGTACGATGGCATTATGATACCAGCAGCTACATTTCAGTCCCTTTTCTAATGATCCCCTCAATTGACAGAGGTGTGTGTGTGTGTGTGTGTGGTGTGTGATGGTGAGTATCAGGTCACCACACCCACTTTAGCCCATCACTTCCATTTGGGCCATGGCCTCTGCTGTGACACCCCCCCCCCCGAAGACCGGCCAAGGAGTGGGGAAGTGTTAGTCAACCCTGCCTTAAAGACTAACAAACATATTTTGACATGAATCTGATGAAGCAGACTCTGGTCCACAAATGCTTATGACATTATGTATTTATTAATCTTTAATTTGCCACAGGCCTCCTGGTCATTAGTTTAATCAGTATTTTTAATTGACAACTTAGTCTCTTAAACACTTAGATCACTCGAAGTGTATACTATAGCATAAATACACAATTCATGTCCCTTTAAAGTTTTTTAAAAAACCAGTTTCTGAAGCATTAAAAGATGTTTAGCTCTTTCTCTGCCCTGCTGGATTAATCTTGAAGACTGGAATTAAACGGGATGGTTTGAGCTCCCACCCACAACTGCCCCCCAGCAGCTCCCAATGGAAATGATCAACAAGCAAAGCCTTCGCCATTTTGAGAACCACAGTAAGAATCTTCCTGTTTTGGTGTCCTAAAAAGAATTGGATTTGCCCTGTTGGCAAAGTAGGGTGATCAGCACCAAGGTCAGGGAAACTGGTGTCAATCCCAGCCGGGACTGGGAGAGGTTCCTGCCTGAAATCTTGGGGTAGTTGCTGCTGGTCAGTGTAGACAATTCTAAGCTAAATGGACCAATAGTCTTGCTCAGTCCAAGGCAGCTTCCTGTGTTTCTGTCCAGTCCTGCCCCTGCTTCCTTTTATCTGTCCTGAATCATCTAACAGCCTGCTCCATTGGATGCCCACGAGTTCTAGTGTTATGAGAGAGGGCTGACCTGAGTGTAGTAGCTGAGGGTGGGGGGTAGAAGGAGATGCAAAATGCCTAGGTTCCAACTGTGAATCACCCCCTCCCTTCACCCTGCCTGTTCTGTGCGTTTGCCAGAAATGCAGCTGTTGAGCGGGGAGGAAAGAAGAGGAAAATGGAAAACCCCTGAAGGAGCACACACAAAAGCAACATTTGAATCTATCACAACAACAATTTTCTTTGCAGTCAGATCCAAGCAGAGTGATTTAATCAAGCTCTCGCTCGTTCTTTCTTTCTCTCTCTGTTTTTTAGGGGAAACTGGGGAGAATTATCTCCCTGAAATTCATCCCAGGTGAATGCATTTATGATCTCGTTTCCCTGACACAAATCTCACGGCGATGCAGCTGCCAGATCTGAGCGCCTCCTGAAAGAGGAGCTGTTTTGTTTTATTCAGAAGCCGCTGTCCAACCTCTCTGAAAGAAAATGTCACCCATCCCGGGGCTTCCCTACAACACACTCAAGAGCTGTGATAGCAAACAAGGAGATGGAAGAAGAGGCAGAAAAGCAGAAAGAGGGTTGAAATTTTGCTGATAGTTAAAAGCAGCTCCACAGCTGCAGGAAAGGACCATCGTGGATGAGCAACAGGCAAGTGATGTTGTCCAAAATAATTGACTTGCAGCCAGGACTATTTCACATGAACAAAGGGGTTCCAGGGTTGGGTAATGAGCCAAAGGTCAATTAGGAGATAGGAGTTCTGAATTCCTCACTGGACTCCAGAGACCTGTTAGAAACTCCCCAGTCTGTCAAGGGTGCTTCTCAAATTCCTTTTTGTAGGTCAGGGCTGGGCTGGCATAAAGCATTTCATTGCCTGAGGCGAAAAATTCAGACAGGATTCCTCGGCTGTCATGCTCTTCCTCCTTCCTGTCCAGACCTGACTACAACCAGATGAAACCTCAACATCATCATAAGACTCCTTTGCTGATCCTGGCATCTGTTGGGATGAAGGGGACTCGGGATAGACTAACAAATTCAGGTTGCAAGAAAGGAGATTCCAACTAGCCCTTAGGAAGAAGTTTCTAACAGTAAGAGTTGTTTGACAGTGCAACTGACTCCCTCAGAAGGGGGCAGATACTCCTTCATTGGAGGTTTTTAAGCAGAGGTTGGGTGGCCATCTGTCAGGGACTCTTGAGCTGTGATTCCTGCATTGCAGGGAGTTGACCTAGATGACCCTTGGGGTCCCTTCTATGACTGTGCAGCTGGAAAGTCTGCTCCTCGGTGTGCTGGGCAGCTCCCCAGGCTCCCCAGGAGGGGTGGGAATCTAAGCCACAGTGTGACTGGTGGTGTTGGGATGGGACACCCACAAGGAAGCCCTCATGAACACGGTCCATCACCTGTTATCCCGCACAAGCCTCAGTGAAGTGAATGTTTTGCCACAGAATGGATTCCGCCTTGGAGAAGCCGTTCTGCAAGCAGTGCATACAAACTGAAAATGGATCTGCATGGTTCAGGTTGGCTTTGCCCAGAGAAAAGAATAGAACATTGTGATATACAAGCAATTGCAAAGTAAATGTGAGAATCCTTGTTTTACTAACACAATAGGCTCTCAGTGCAATTCACAGAGTGTTGCTGTCCTCAAGAGTTATGCCTGCTGAGTGGGAATACACTGCTACTAATTCCCTTTTGAGAGCAAAGTGCTATGCAGGCAGAAAGAGCAACCGCATCACCTGGTGATAATGCTTATACCAGTAGGATTCCACTAGCGCAAGGTGGGGGGGGGCTGGGTGGTGTTGGCAGAGTGGCAGAGGCAAAGGAGTGGGGCCTCATCTCAGTCCTAAGCCGTAGCTTCAGCTTCAAGGTAGGTGCAAAAATACACCTGCAGGAGAGGTGGCCTGTGTTGACACTCCCACCCAGCAAAGTTGGTGAACAGTCCCAAAAAACACTGTGCATGAATGCCCCGTGTTCATGCACACACACACAAACCCTACACACCCCAGTCAGCATGAAGGATAGGAGTCTAACTACTGCAGTCAGTCATGGCCCTAGAAATAATTAAGGTGCAGGTCTCATATCTCAAGACATGTGTTGTGGAGCTACATCACTCTCTGTCTATGTGTCTAAAGACACAGGGGTTGACATGCTGATTTTATGGAAGGGAACTTCCTTCAGACAAAGGGAATGCTTGGCTATGGTGGGGGGGGGGAGGCACAATAATACTCACATTATCCTATTTGCCTATTTGATAATAGAGTCAATCAGCCATTGAAAGCCTTTTGAGTTAGGGAGTGAATCTTGGTGAGACATCAGATTTTTACCTGTTGCAATCACATGAAGAGAGATGTTTGTAGGTAAGGAAAATAGCAAAGTAGTTGATTTCTGGAAATACATGCTTGGATAGAAAAGTTCCAAGTTCCTAGTATAACTAGCTAGTCTACAGTAGAACATGTCAGCCATGCTGGCTGCTTTGTTGTCTCAGAGGACATGTCCAAGGTGACCTCTCATCTGGAGGTCTGAGAGAGAAGTGGGAGGACGATGACATCATAAGCAGGATGAAACATCAGTTGAAACATCAAACAGCTAGGGAGGCCATTAAAGGTACCCCCTGCCTGTACGGGCCAGTCTTGCCAGACTCTAGGGTTGTGCGCTCATCTCACTCTATAGGCCGGGAGCCAGCGCTGTCCGCAGACACTTCCGGGTCATGTGGCCAGCGTGACAAGCTGCATCTGGCTGGCCAGCGCAGCACACGGAACGCCGTTTACCTTCCCGCTAGTAAGCGGTCCCTATTTATCTACTTGCACCCCGGGGTGCTTTCGAACTGCTAGGTTGGCAGGCGCTGGGACCGAACAACGGGAGCGCACCCCGCCGCGGGGATTCGAACCGCCGACCTGAAGATCGGCAAGTCCTAGGCGCTGAGGTTTTACCAACAGTGCCACCCGCGTCCCCCACAGCGCCACCCACGTCCCAGGGAGGCCATTACTAGTGGTTAAACATATAAGGATAGTCTGGTAGTCTTGAGGTCCCTAACTCTGGCTGTCTTAACTCATGACAGCCAGTATGCTATGGTGGTTGGGTGTCAGGCTAAAACCTAGAAGACCAGGCTTCAAATTCCCATTCAGCCATGAAGCTCACAGGGTGACCCTGGGCCAGTCACCGCCTCTCGGCCAAACCTACCTCACAAGGTTGTTGTGGGGATTAAGCGAGAAAGGAGTGAGCCATGTACACTACTCAGAGCTCCTTGGAGAAAAAGGGTGGGATAGAAATGCAATCTTGTGCAAGCTGAACTGCACCCAAATTTCCATCACGAACAAAGAGAGTGAACCCCTCTAGAACAGGTGGTACACCAGTAAGGAGAACCATCCACTAGCAGCATCTCAGTCTTCTCTGAGTTAAGCTTCATCTTACTAGGCCTCATCCAGCCCATTATCACGACTGGGCAACAGTTCAGCACATCCACTGCCTCACGTGCCTCACAGCAAGCCACCAGCATACTAATGTCAATGCCCTCCCTATGCCCTTCTGCATTGCAAGAGTTTGGACTGGCTGATCCTTCCAACTCTACAATTCTGTGGTTTCTATGACATGTGTGAGAAGCGTCCCTTACAAATGAAGGGGCCCCACATGCTCCTGTCCTTGGCGAAAGGCGTCCTGAAGCAGAATCCACTGCAAGTTGCACTCCTGCTCTCCATAGATTCCTTGTGCTGTTCTTTGGATAAGTTCAAATTAGCTGTGATTAAGCTAATTTCAAGGTAATATCTCCCCCTCCCTCCTTAAAACCCTAAGTGGCTGTTTATTAGGCACTGGAGAGGTATCCTAGAAAGTGACGTGATTAAAATCTGCTGGTGCCGCTAACAAAATGTGAATATTTTTAATCCAATTAAATGGCATAATTAATAGGTGGTAACATACTGGCTTGGGTAGGGGGTTTCTCAAGATCCTTCCTCATGTTTGCAGCTCTTCTTCCTTCAGGGGAGAAGGTGGTGCTCCAAGCTAGCACCTTGGAGGGCTGCCCCCCAACAGAGGTCCAGCATAACTCCTGAGGGATGTGCTTGGGAGCACAGAGCCCCATGCCTTGCTCTGGGTCAAGGCAGTATGCAAGTGGTAGGTACTCGGCACGAAGAAGACAGAGAAATGTTACTGGGTGACAGAGAGAAGGTGGGACTGCTCAACATCTCCTTTGCCTCTGTCTTCACCCAAAAGAAAAGCCCAACCTGGTGATAACAGAAAAAGGACACTCTAGCCATCTCTCTCTGCTCAGGAGGACCGAATGAATGGCATTCTTCCCTAGAACCATCTGCACTGCTTCTGCCATGTTAGGATAAGGGGAACAGCAGCAACCAATAAATGCATCTGCCAACAACAACCTGATTCCAACCTGCTGCCAGGGAACATGAAGGGATGCCCCCAGTCGGCCCTGAAGACCCAGGGCCTCCTCCTGAGGACTGTTGTTTTCCAAGGCCATGATTCAGTGCGCCTTTCCTTGCTCCTCAGGTGACCTTCTGCACCCTTGGAGAAACAAAGGCTAAGTTGTCTTCTGCCTTTCATCTTACTAGGGCACAAAGCTCCTTGATAAAAGCCCAACAGGTGCGTGGGGCTGGGGCGGAGGCATTTTGTAAGGCCGGCACTTTTAAAGAGATGCGCCTCTGTTCCCCCAGCTCTCTCCTCTCTCCCGCTTTGTACAAATAACTCTTCCTCACCAGCCGCTTTTGTGTTCAATTTCGCTGAACACTGAATGTCAACCTCCCGTTAATTGCTTCTCTCCCAGTCTTTGTGCATGCCATTAAAAAAAAAAAAATGCCACACATACAATTTTAATTTTAAAAGGCAACTTGTTTGTTTTATATTGAAATTACCCAGCCCGCTTTGGCCCACAGAAACAGCTGCACTCCCATTTACACATCTTTAAAAAAAAATCTTTGTGATGATAAAAAGCAGCAGCAGTGAGAGAGAAAGAATAAAAAGGGGCAGAAAAATCCCAGTCCATAAAGAGAGCAAGAGAGAGAGAGAGAGTCCTGTGAGCAGAAGGGGAAATGGGGGTGGGGAGTTGAAAGAGAGAGAAAGGCACTTTTTGCCAATTTAGCCTTCTTGTAGGTTTCGGAGCGTCAGTCTGGATGGTGCCCTAAGTCTCTCTGAATATTTGGGGTCCTGTACCCAGTGAGGTTGGGATGCGGGTGGTGCTGTGGGTTAAACCACTGAGGCTAGGGCTTGCTGATTGGAAGGTCGGTGGTTCGAATCCCCACGACGGGGTGAGCTCCCGCTCCGGCAGGAATATAAACGGCGTTTCCGTGCGCTGCTCTGGTTCGCCAGAAGCAGCTTAGTCATGCTGGGCACATGACCCAGAAGCTGTACGCTGGCTCCCTTGGCCAGTAAAGCGAGATGAGCACAACCCCACAGTCGTCCACAACTGGACCTAACGGTCAGGGGTCCCTTTACCCAGTGAGGTTAAAATCTGAGGAAGGAAGTTTGCTGAACTAGTCAGAAAGGTGTCCACATAAGTGTCCCCATCACAGGGCCAGCCCAAGACGTTTCGGCACCTGAGGTGAACCATGAAATGCCCCCTCTCACTGGAAGAAGAGGGAGTTGTTGAGATCACAACGGGTAAAAGATATGCATCAGAACAAGGCTGGGAGACCAGCAGCGCTTCCTATTTGCCAAGAGGTGGTATTGGCTGGTGCTACCAAGGAGGCAGCAGATCTGGCCTCCAAGGGGCATGTTGCTGCTGTCACTGCTACCACTTCAGCAGCAGGCAATGCATTCCTTGGAGGCCGGATCTGCTAACCCTGTGGATCCTGCCATCTGAGGCAGTTGCCTCATCTTGCCCCGTGGGTGGGGCAGCCCTGTTCCATCAGGATCCTCAAAGAATGAGCTCAGTTGCAAGAGCTGCAACTAAGTGATGGTGCCCTCCAGGCTAATGGGTGGGCCTCTCTTCCCCATGCCTCACCAAACTGCTAGGTAGGAAAACAATGTGAGCTAAGATGGAAGCAGGCTGGAAGCTGGAGACGCAGATACATGTTTGTTCTGTGCTGAATCCAAGGCTGTGACTAATAGAGACGCAACATCTTTGGAGGTGTTAACACTGTGAGCCCTGTCCGTCTTATGCTCAGGTTGTGTATGTGTGTAAATAAAACCACAGTCTCCGCTGACCTTCATTCCAAGAAACCAAACCGGGGTACGCTTCTGGAACCCCTGAAGTCTCTCCCTACTCAGAGATTGGGGTGGCATATATAGCAGTATTTTTTTTTCTTGGGTAAAGATTCGTGTATTTTGTGGAATCTTTACCCAAGATAAAAAAAAATACTGCTTTTTTATCTTGGGTAAAGATTCGTGTATTTTGTGGAATGAGAGGGATGCGGGTGGCGCTGTGGGTTAAACCACAGAGCCTAGGACTTGCTGATCAGAAGATCAGCGGTTCAAATCCCCGCAACGGGGTGAGCTCCCGTTGCTCAGTCCCTGCTCCTCCCAACCTAGCAGTTCGAAAGCATGTCAAAGTGCAAGTAGATAAATAGGTACCACTCCAGTGGGAAGGTAAACGGCGTTTCCGTGCGCTGCTCTGGTTTGCCAGAAAGTGGCTTAGTCATGCTGGCCACATGACCCGGAAGCTGTACGCTGGCTTCCTCGGCCAATAAAGCGAGATGAGCACCGCAACCCCAGAGTCGGTCATGACTGGACCTAATGGTCAGGGGTCCCTTTACCTTTTCTTTTATTTTGTGGAATAACACATGGAGGTATTTTGAGCTGAGGATTTCCTCAGCACCAACCCCCATCCCACAGCCTCATCCACTTGGGCTATGCCCCTCCCTGGATGTGCCAAAATCCAGAAGACTCCACCTTCAGATCCAGCAAACCCACCCACTCAAACCCCGCTTGCAAACATTGTTCTGGGCTTTTAAATCACAACACTGAAATTTAAGGGAAGGTGGCACAGACCTTGAGGGTGATGGCAGGTCTCTCAAAGTGTTACGTATTCAGTGGTCTATGTTTGCCTGAGTTTGAGTCTAGACTAAGTATTCTGAGCCCCTGTGTTCTGATTCGATACATGATATCCAATCACAGAACCTTTCAGGATTTGGGCCTTTGCCGTTGGCCCTTAAACTCTGAGTCATGATTCGCAGCTTGGAAGTTTAGACAGCCAATCACATTGGGAGTGGGAGTGGCCCAGACCTTCAGAAATGTACATAAGCAGTTGCTTTGCCCCTGTTGTCCAGTTCTGTACATAGTTCAATAAAGGTTCTTGCTGTTATCAATGTGTCTTGCCTCGTGGGAACTCACCTACACTTCACAAGGCACAGAAAGAATGAGAGGAAAGCAGTTCAGAACAGAACAGGAAGTAGAATGATGGCTGCAGAAGTTCCTTTAGCAATCCCTTCAGGCTTAACATAGGGAAGAGGGGCACAGGGAGTTCAAAGCACTTCAGCTCTGCTGATGCAACTGCACTAAGGGGAATGCAGTCAGGGGTTCTTCTCTTCCCACAGGGCATGAGGAGGAGGGTCTGCTAAGCCAATTGTTTGTGCTGGTGGCTGCTATGCTACCATTCTTAGCAAACAAAGCAGAGTAAGAACTGGTCAGTCTCCAATGCCTCCCTTCTACTTCTTGACATAAACACACTTCCTTCCTCCAGGTGATTTTCAAGATGCTGAAGCATAATTACAGTACTTGGTTTTGGAGGATGTCTCCCACCCACTGCCATTTCAAAAGGTCATTTAATTACTATTACAAAGAATTTGCTGAAAAACTGGGAAATGTCGTGGAAAACAGGTTGTTGTCATCCATCTGACTCGAGAGACAATGGAGTGTGCCTCCAGGGGTGAAGTCAAACTGCTGTGTTAGCAGCACTAAACTGACCTTCCTGGGCACAAGCCTGGGCAGGGTGTATGGAGGTCCTGGGCTGCCCAAATGACAAGACTCCACCCACTTGGCCTTGCTGATGGGGTCCAAAGGAAAGCAGAGCAATATGTTTGGCACCAGCTTGGCTGCAGCGCTTCCTATTTCCGTGGGGAAAGTGTCTGATAGCAATTTTTCAAGCAATGGAAGTTTTAAATGCAATTACTAATCAAAAGCCTACTGGCAAAGATGAAGGTTCCATTGCAGCAATTAAGCTATGGGAAGATCAGAACAACCAAGCTAGAGCTACCTTTTACCAATTAAAGGTGTGCAAATGGCACATTAGATCAGGCACCCCCAAACTCAGCCCTCCAGGTGTTTTGGGACTACAATTCCCATCATCCCTGACCACTGGGCCTGTTAGCTAGGGATGATGGGAGTTGTGGTCCCAAAACATCTGGAGGGCCGAGTTTGGGGGTGCCTGCATTAGATGATGCCGCCAAGATCCTTAAAGATCTGAAAATTGTGTATGGAAGTACCAGCAAAAGGTCTCACAGAAAGTTGATGCAAAGCATCCACAAATTAAAATTAGATTCAAAGGCAGACTTTCTCAAACATGTGAATGAGTTTACAGCACAACCATCTTAGGGACTCTACTCCAGATTTGTGTAGGGTTTTGATCTTAGCCCTTTCTTCTCCCAAAGATATCTTGCAAGGCAATGGGGTCTTAAGATCAGAGTTTTCCATGATTAAACAGCATTATGAGTCCAGTCTGAATTCTTTTGTGTTTTGTTTTAAAGTCTGTTGAATGCATTAATACATGGATAAGCAGAGACATCACCTTGCCAACAAAGGTCCGTATAGTTAAAGCTATGGTTTTCCCAGTAGTGATGTATGGAAGTGAGAGCTGGACCATAAAGAAGGCTGATGAAGGCCGAAAAGTTGATGCTTTTGAATTATGGTGCTGGAGGAGACTCTTGAGTGTCCCATGGACTGCAAGAAGATCAAACCTATCCATTCTTAAGGAAATCAGCCCCGAGTGCTCACTGGAAAGACAGATCGGGAAGCTGAGGCTCCAATACTTTGGCCACCTCATGAGAAGAGAAGACTCCCTGGAAAAGACCCTGATGTTGGGAAAGATGGAGGGCACAAGAAGGGGACGACAGAGGACGAGATGGTTGGACAGTGTTCTCGAAGCTACCAGAATGAGTTTGACCAAACTGCGGGAGGCAGTGGAAGACAGGAGTGCCTGGCATGCTCTGGTCCATGGGGTCACGAAGAGTCAGACACGACTAAATGACTAAACAACAACAACAAATTTTATTCCCAGAGGGTTTCTTGTGAAGTTTCGTTGTTGTTGTTGTTGTTGTTGATGATGATGATGATGATGATGACATTGTTGTCTTTCCCAAAAGGATGAGTCTATTCACAACTACAGTGGTACCTCGGGTTAAGTACTTAATTCGTTCCGGAGGTCGGTTCTTAACCTGAAAGTGTTCTTAACCTGAAGCACCACTTTAGCTAATGGGGCCTCCTGCTGCGCCGCCAGAGCACGATTTCTGTTCTCATCCTGAAGCAAAGTTCTTAACCCGAGGTAATATTTCTGGGTTAGCGGAGTCTTTAACCTGAAGCATCTGTAGCCTAAAGCATATGTAACCAGAGGTACCACTGTAATGAACCCACAAAACTCAAATTCCAAAGCAGACTCACCTGGTTTGATCCAAGTGGATCACAACCCACTTTAGAACCTGCAGTCTGATGGATTCCTTTACAAGGCAGTCCAAGAGTTTCAGTGTTGCCTCCATTCCTGGTTTGGTTTTTTTAAAGTATCTGTCTTTTAAATTGCTACAAATTCGTAATCGAGCTGCCCACAGACTGGAACGGCCGGCTGGCGAGTGCAGCTCCTTTGCTGCTGCAGCCACATACTCTGAATTCAAACACAGTAAGTCCCCCTGCCTGGTATGTCAGGGGAAGGAGGGGAAGGAGTTCCAATGGGGGGGGGTTCCTACACTAAAGCCCCCTTTCCAACATTGTGAGGGACAGACTTCCTTATAGGGACGCTATCTGCAGGAGGCCCTCGCCTGCAGAGTATGGAGCTTGTGGTTTTTTTTTACTTATTTATTTAGAGCATTTGTATCTTGCTGTTTCCTAGTGGTGCAGCAATAAAACAGTTAGCACATTTGCAAAGCTAAGCAGGGTCTGGTATGGTTTCAAACTGGATGGGAGACCATGTGTTGAGATTCCTGCATTACAGGGGGTTGGACTAGATGACCCTCGGGTCCCTTCCAACTCTACAATTCTTTGATTCTATCATTCTTCAGCCGCAAAGCCTCCTACATACAATCAAAACAAGACAGTCCCTACCTGCAGGGTTACAGTCTAAAAAAGAAACATGACACACAAGGAAAAGGGGACAAGGAGAGAAGAGGAAAATCCAAGACTCAGGCACCAATTTCCTGTAAGATGCATCTGTTCAGCCACGTTGAGAACAGGATGCTGGATTAGGTGGGGCCATTGGCCATTGGTTTGATAGCCTGTGGGCTGCTGGGCAAGGCCCCTAGATGGAGAAGCCAGCTTGGAGCACAGAAGCCAATGAATGCAGCAGCAGCAGCAGCAGCAGCAGCAAGAAGTTGGTTTCCTTTATAGCAGCAGCAAAGCCTCCAGTGATTGAAAAGAAACATCTTTTGCAGAGCGTCAGTGGGAAGAGGAGGGTTCTATGGCACAACAGAGCCACCGAGTGGTTGCTTTCACCATTGCAGTTTCCCTGGGCTTTGACATCCATTGACTTCACTGGAGGGAAAAGTGCAACACAAACACAAGCTGTAAAGCATAGGAGCCAACTCCTAGAGGCTGAGGATCCTTCGGATCCCCCAATTAGGCTCTTCTTGTATTCAAAGCTTTACATCCCTCCAAAACTCTCTCTGGGATAATCTTTAGATACGTCCTGGGTGGATCTGTTTTCTCTCCTTATATTTTTTAGAATCTTTCTGAGCATTCAGCCAACAAATGACTTTCATTTCATGTTTTGTTTTGCACCAGTGTAGTAATTAAGAGTGTTGGACTAGGGCCTAGGAGAGAACAGGGGTCAAATCCCCACTCGGCCATGAAGCCCACTGGGTGACCTTGGGCCATTCGTTGTCTCTCAGCCTCAAATACCTCACAGGGCTGCTGTGATCATAAAGTGAGAAGTTCGCCTAGTTCAACCTCCTGCAATACAGCTAAAGCATCCCTGGCAGATGGCCATCCCATCCACCCTCTCTTTTAGAAGCTCCATTGAAGGAGAGTCCACCACCTCCTGAGGGAGCCTGTTCCACTGTCAAACAGCTCTTGCCACCAGGAAGTTCTTCCTAATGTTTACCTGTTATAAGTTGTTCCAGAAATCAATAAATGTGTAGATCGGTTTTGCCAGTCCCAAGTCTCCCATGTGCTTCATCTAATTCTTACAACAACATTGCAAGGTATGTCGGGTGGCCCAGGTGAGGTGGGGGCTAAGTGGCTGAAAAAAGAGTAGGTTACCAAAGGCCACCAACATTCAGCTACGATGGCAGAGAGACTGGAGGATGAGTGGGGTTTCTGTGGAAGAAGAAAGAGGACAACTTGTCACGGGTGGAGGCGTGAGAGGGCAATGCTCTGTTCTTCCCACTTGCTTAGACATACAAGTCAGAGATGTGCTGGCTGGTGCTGATGGGAGTTGTAGCAGACCATCTGTTCCACTAGGTGGCAGGCGATGAGCATCTGTGTGTGCCATTGATTTCCCTTCATTTTATTTGCTAAACTAGAAGCAGATCCCCACTACACATTCAAAGCACGTTTAAAACACATGGCTTCCATATATATATGGAAGTTTAGAGCTATATGGAAGTTTAGAGCTACAATTCCCAATATCCTTAACAAACTAGGATTGTTTGGGGGAAGTCCTGTGTTTGAAATGTACGGTGTGGACCTGCCCTTAGAACTTGTCAGTGGCATTTCTTGCAACATCCCATATGAGGACACGTGGTGCTTTATTTTAGCTGAGGGTCCTTGTGCGACTTCCCTTTTTAATTGGAACTCAGTGCAAAATGAAAGCAACAGGCCAGAGGAAAGAGGCCACAACGCATGACTCAGCACTTTGCTGTGCAACATGACTAAGCAGTTTCTGCGCTCATAAAAGTTCCTGAGGTGTTATCAGTGCCATCCAGAAAACCCCAGATTTAAAATACAGCCCAAAAAAGTGTTCAGTGTTCCTGACGTCGTTCTCGATACTGAGCTGCCCTTTTACGGCTCACTTACCGAAAGTGGGGAAATGACTTTACTGAAGTGTAGGTTGTCAGCTTGGTTGCTGGTTGGTTGATTAGTTTATTATTTCATATATATCCCACCGTTTTGTCTAAGGAGCTCAAGGTGGCATACATGGTTCTCCTCCTCCCCACACCAACCCTGTGAGGCAGGTCAGGCTGAGAGGCTGTGACTGGCCTGCAAGGTCACCTAGTGAGTTTCATGGCTAAGCAAGGATTCAAACTCTGGTCATTCGGGTCCTGGTCCAACACTCTAGCCACTGTACCACACTGCCTGGTGGCCTCTGTTCCTCTGCCATTAGACAGCAGCTTGACCTGCAGGCATGAGCAGGTGATGATGCTTCCCTCCTGTGGTGCAATGGGTCAGTGTTTGAGCCCACCCAGGGCTGGCTGTGGGCAGGATTCCTGCATTGCGTATGGGGTTGGACTAGATGACCCTCAGGATCCTTTCCAGTTCTACAATTCTATGAGTCTATGATTCATGTCTATTCACCATCTGATCAGTCAGCAATCCAATTGCGATGGCAGAGACAGGGTGGGGAGAGGAGAGGTGAGGTGAGGATTCTTCCCCGTGACAAACTCACCACCTGTCACTGACGTCAGGGGGATAGATCTTACCCAAGCTATGTGGGTATTTTGCCCAGTAATCATTTGTAATGCCATAAAGAGAAAAGTAAGGAAGCGCCCTTGTTTGGGGCCTGATGAAAAAGACCTCAAGCCAACCCAGAGAATCAATTGTTTAAAAGAAGTGAGGAGACAAACTCATTAGTCACATTAGGGCATCAAGAGCAAATATCCCACTGAAACAAGAATTTTTTGTGGGGCAGCCTTTCTGTGCTAAGGGATCTGTATGAGCCAGCTTCCACTCTGCAATGCCTTTTAACAAGACCAGGCGAGCACACCAGCACAGTTGAACTTGCTACTGCCCCTCTTCAGTCATATGATACGTGCAAATATGGACATACACTCATGTTCTCCATTGACGTGCGCCGCGTGTGGCAAGAGTCATGGTTCGTCACGCCTAGCCTATAAGCAAATTGGAACCCAGACAACGGGAAAGAGCTTAAGAATCAAAGACACGGCAATTAATATGCACATTGATTAGCAAACAACTTTCAAACAGAAACCAGCAGCTCAGCTCCAGCTGGGGCGTTGTGAGGTAAGAAGAGCCGCTTGCCAGTTATGGAGAAAGCCGGGGGCTGAGAGTCGCCAGGTATTTGAATGAAGCCTGAGTAGTATAAGCATGGGGGATTGGAAGCAGAGAACTGTAGAGTTGAAAGGAACCTCAAAGGTCATCTAGCCCAACGCCCTGCATTGCAGGAACCACAACTAAAGAATCCCTGAACTAAAGATACCTCTGTTTAAAGACCTCCAATGAAGAAGAGTCTTCCACCTTCTGAGGGAGTCCGTTCCATTATCAAACAGCTCTTGCCGTCAGAAAGTTCTTCCTTCAGTTTAGTCAAAATCTCCTTTCTTATCATTTGAATCCATTGGTTCAGATCCTATCCCCGGAGCAGCAGAAAATAAGCTTGCTCCATCTTCCTTGAGACAGCCCTTCCATGAGAAGCAGTTTAGTCATGCTGGCCACATGACGCAGAAAGCTGTCTGTGGACAAACGCCGGCTCCCTTGGCCTGAAAGTGAGATGAGCACCGCAACCCCATAGTCGCCTTTGACTGGACTGAACTGTCCAGGGGTTTTCCTTTTACACACCTTCCTGCTTGTCTGTACCCTTCTTAAACTTGGATGCCCAAAACTGGACCATGGATTCCAGAGGGAATCTGGAACCTGACCAAGGCAGAATAGAACAGTATGATTAAGATAAGATTTGGGTTTTGTTTTTTACCTTTCTATTCCACCCTTCCTCTCGAAGGAGCTCAGGGTGGCAAACACAGGCGATAAAACAATAAAAACATCTAAAAACACTTGCGGCTCCTAGTCCAATGCTCTAACTATGTACTAAGTCACACTGGCTTCCAACTTTTGAAGTGCAACCAACTAGCCACAGTAACTATGCTGTGCCTCCATAGCTGGAGGTGTAAATCCCAGTTGCTGGAAGCCATGGGAGAGGAGAGGGCTGCTGGGCTCAGATTCTGCTTATGGGCTTCCCACGGACATCTGGGTTGCTCACAGTGAGAAGAGGATGCTTGACTAGATGGGCCATTTGCAGACCCTCCATGTGTCCCTTTTTTCAAGAGACAGTCCCGGATTTACAGAAGCCATCCTAGTTTCTAATTTGATCCCAGAATGTCCTGCTTTTCCTTAGGACGTCCCTGTTTTCATAGGAGAAATGTTGGAGGGGATGGAGCTATGCAACCCCCGAGCCGAGGAGATAAGTAAATATACAACCTTTAGAAGACATCTGAAGCCAGCCCTGTACAGGGAAGGTTTATAATGTTTAACATTTTATTATGGTTCTCTCCCCCCTCCGTTATTCAGTTTTAAATTAATTCATATTTGCAACAACAAATATTTCTACAAAGGGGGGAAACTGCACAGCACAAGACAGAATTCCAGCCCTGAAAAAGTGGCAGGTTGGTAGGAAGAGGCTATTCTGATGCTCAAGAGCTTGATGCAAGATGCAGAGGCATGCTGGTAAGATTGGAGCTGCTTCTCTTTACAGGCCCAGCTTGGTCCTCCTCCAGGGTCCCCTTTGGGAGTTGTACCTGATTTTATTGCCAGTTTCCATGCGGATCTATTGAGCGATGGGCCGGTTCTGCTTCTGCTTCTTAGCGAGAAACCGCTTGATCTTGAACGTCTTGTGGGAAGACATACTCAAGCTTCACTAACCGCTCACCACAATGGCAACAGACGAAAAAAGACACTTGATTATGTTTTTATATATGTTGAAAGCCACCCAGAGTGGCTGGGGAAAACCCAGCCAGGTGGGCAAGGTATAAATAAAATGATTATGATGATGATGACATAGGATGTCCCTATTTTCATCAGAGAAATGTTGGAGGGTATGTATTTGCCTGATCCAGCAGGGCTGGTCTTATGTTCTTATAACCAAGGAGAGGCAAGGCCTTTGCTGAAGAGGTGAGTCGTGAGAAGGCAGAGGAGGAAGGCCTTGAAGCCTGTCTTCCAACCACACCACCAAGCATGGTACTATCCATGGTACCTCTTGATCTTTCCCATCATGTGTTGAAGTCTGTGGTCAGCAGATTGTTGTCAGTTCCCCAGTGAGGTTGGATGCTTTGTTCTCGTTCTCTGTGTCCCTCGACAATGGCTGTATGTTTGAGCTCTGCAAAGGGGATTTCCAGTGCAGCAAGTGGACTGTAAACACACAGAGAGAGAGGGGAAGCGGAACAGCCACAGCCTGGAAAGCAAAGGAAACCTCAGCTGCTGCTGCCCTGTGCCCACAAAAGGGGAATATTTTTCCTGTTTGTGGTGGTGTGGATGTGCTTGTGATACTAGAGTGTAACTAGGTTGCCAAGTTCACTGTCTTTACAGGGCGTAGAGGGGACTATTTTGCATAAATAGATTCAGGGTGATTTGTTTTTCTCTCCGTCACAGGAGAGGGTAAAATGCAGTGCTGTCGTCTGAGTGTAGGACTAGGACCTGGGAGGCCAGGGTTCAAAATAACCCATTTGTCAACCATGAAGCTCACTTGGGTGGCCACAGGCCAGTCACTGCCTTTCAACCCAGCCTACCTCACAGGGTTGTTGTGAGGATTACGTGAGGAGGGAGAGAATCATGTATGCCTCCTTGAGTACCTTGGAGATAAAGGTGGGGTAGGAATACAAGAAATGGAACGCAAATGCAATGAAGTGAGAGAAGAGGCCTCCTGAGTGCATTTTCTTGCACTCCTTGCCATGAGGGTGGGATCCTGATACACGCACATTATCCTCCATGTGATATCGGGGAGGCTTTGCTGCTGGGAATAGACTGCTGCTTCCTCCCACCTGTTCTAAGCACATTATCCAAAGAAAGGGTGCGAGGAGGGTCCTGCTTTTGGCATGTATCACATAAAGATGCTTCTGTACAGAAGTGCAGATATGACTCCTTCCTCAAACCCAGCCTGGAAGGTTCTGTAATGGACGCCCTATTCACAGCCAAATGTAGACAGGATTAGACACCACAGAAGCTGCACCTCAACAAATCATTATATGAGCCTGGTGTTGCAACTCAGAGAAAGTGAGAAGGGTGCGACACATAGTTGAATTGTTTTGGGAATTATAGGAACAGAACTACCTAAATTGTATAGAAGTTTATTTACCGTGGTACCTCAGGTTAAGTACTTAATTCATTCTGGAGGTCTGTTCTTAACCTGAAACTGTTCTTAACCTGAAGCACCACTTTAGCTAATGGGGCCTCCCACTGCCGCCGCACCGCCAGAGCACAATTTCTGTTCTCATCCTGAAGCAAAGTTCTTAACCCAAGGTAATATTTCTGGGTTAGTAGAGTCTGTAACCTGAAGCGTATGTAACCCGAGGTACCACTGTATGTATGCTACTACAGCAGCAAGAATGCTACTTGCCCAAAAGTGCAAAGCAGAAGTCCCAGCAAAGGAAGAATGGATACAAAAACTTATGGAATATGTAGAAATGGTGAAACTTACCGGAAGAATAAGATATCAAGATAACAAACTTTTCATAAAAGAATGGAAATAGCTTATTGAATATTTAAAGATAAAAACATTGGCAGGATTATTGTAATAACCTGCAGTTTCATAAGAGTATATATTTAAAGTAGATAACTAAACGAGCAAATTAAATGAAGCTGGATATGCAGAAGATATTAAAAAAATAAATTTAAGGAACCGCAGGAAAAGAGGGAAGGAAGTCAAACTCTGAAATGTTAAATTGATTGTAAAACTAATGAAATGTATAAACTTGAAAAGTATAAATAAAAACTTTTCTTTAAAAAAGGAATTATGGAACTCCTTGTCACAGGAGGTAGTGATGGTCACCAACTTGAATGGCTTTTAAAGAGGTTTAGCCATATTCATGGAGGAGAAAGCAGTCTTGACCACTAGGCATGATGGCTATGCTATGCCTCTGCAGCTGGAGGCAGCAATGCTTCTGAATGCCAGTTTCTGGAAACCACAGGAGGGAAGAGGGCTGCTGCATTCGAATCCTGCTTCTGGGCTTCCCTTTGGTGCATCTGGTTGGCCGCTGGAAGAACAGGATCCTGGACTAGTTGGACCATGAACCTGATCCAGCAGGCACTTACATTCTTACGGACCTTTCTTGCCCTTGAACACCAGGAGGAAGAGGTGGAGGAAGCACATTTTAGAGCTGCCAGCAGCCTAGGAGGGGAGAATTCCCACGCGGCTTGGCTTTTGTACCTTCAATGGCAGATTGATGTGCAAAGATCAGCATCAGGGGAAGGCTTTTCACAGCATGGAAACATTATCACCTTCTGATGTCTGCAGCTCGGGCAGTTTCGCTCTCTCCAGGAAAGTGCAGAATCTAGATGGGTCCTCCCAGCTCAGCAAGCAACTGAGCAGACAAGCTGGTGCCCATAAAGGCCAGGTTCCCCAGGGCAACCCTGACTACAGCTCCTGTCTCCTGGCAGAAGGACTCAGCTGAGAGAGAGACAGGTTAGTGCTGTAAGTGGAGAGGAAAGGCCCCGATTCAGGCATTCCCACACATGGCTCAGCATGTAAGTTCCCAGGGCTCACTGGAGGCCGAACACGCCATGGCAAGGAGGAAATGGAACCAGGAGCAAAGGGTGCTTGGCTTGGCCTTCAAAGAAACCAGGAAGCAGAGTAGGCTTTTCATGAACAAGCAAATTGCTGCTATTTACATTTTAGGCAAATATTGCTCATTGCAAAAGCCGATTTGCATAGCGAGGCCAGGTGTTCTCACAGAAATCCTGCCCCAGCACCCACCAGGAGGCTGTGTCACATTCCTGCCAGGTGCTGGAAGGAGACAAAAGGCAGCAGAATTATTTGAACACAGAAAAGAGTCAGGCAGGCAGCTGAGGGAAAGGATGGAAGCTCACTTTGTGCCCCAACTTGAAAGCAGCAATTCTTGGAACTATTTTTATTTCTCCTTCCTCCACCCCCTGTGCCTTTATTTTAACCTTCTTTAGCATTATTAACAGCCCCAAAGTAAATAGCAAGGAATGGCATAATACCATATACAAAGCAAACAAAAAATAAATCGTAACAGAAAGAAATGGTGACACACCAATTTATCTCAAGACACCTCTATTTCCCAAGCTGGCATGGTGAGTAAATGATGAGCATCTAAGTCTGAAGCCTAGGAAATAAAAGCCCAGCAGATGACATAAAAGCTTTCTGGATCCTCCATCCCCCTGGAGACACACAGTTTATGTGTATTTTCCCCCCACAACAGCCAAAGCCCATAATTTCTAACAACACAGAGACAAATGCAGATTTTTCAAGGGCTGTTGAAATCTTAGCTGTAGCTAAGGACTCATCCACATTTTTGCTTGCCCTGTGCCTGGAAAGCACAGGTCTGAGTAGTTTTACCTTTGTCCCTCCACTTCCCCCTGGAAAACCCACTCTTTAGTACTAAATTGGAACAAACAGCAACCCACAGAAAACCCAGTTGCCATTTGTAGCAGGGCAAAAGCTCTTTAGTGAGACAAGCTTTCATGTCAACCATCTTGTTGGAATTAAAGGTAAAGGTAAAGGTACCCCTGCCCGTACGGGCCAGTCTTGCCAGACTCTAGGGTTGTGCGCTCATCTCACTCTATAGGTCGGGAGCCAGCGCTGTCTGCAGACACTTCTGGGTCACGTGGCCAGCGTGACGAAGCTGCATCTGGCGAGCCAGCGCAGCACACGGAACGCCGTTTACCTTCCCGCTGGTAAGCGGTCCCTATTTATCTACTTGCACCCGAAGGTGCTTTCGAGCTGCTAGGTTGGCAGGCGCTGGGACCGAACGACGGGAGCGCACCCCGCCGCGGGGATTCGAACCGCCGACCTTTCGATTGGCAAGTCCTAGGCGCTGAGGCTTTAACCCACAGCGCCACCCGCGCCCCTCTTGTTGGAATTAGGTTGAAACAAAAAGGAAGCCGCATCCCCTGTCATTGCAGACGGTTTCCACAAAAGACCCCCACTCCTCTTCTGGATACGGGGTGGTCTTGCCAACAGAGCTGAGTGGTGCTATTTCTGGAAAAAGAGAGAAGACAAAGCCTGGATGGACACTTCTCATTCCCAGGGGCCGGCATCAAATGCTCTCAAGGCCGTTGCAGCTTTCCCTATAGCTGAGCTTATGCCAACCTGTATAACTCAGCTGGTTAGAGCATAGTGCCGATAATGCCAAGGTTGCAAGTTCGATCCCTGTATGGGGGCAGCTATATATTCCTGCATTACAGGGAGTTGGAGTAGATGATTCTTAGGGTCCCTTGCAACTCTACAATTCTTTGATTCCATGATTGAGAAAGCTGTGGCATAGGCCCCATTGAAATGAGTGGTCACCTGCATCCATTCATCTCAGTGAGACTTTGACCCACTAGATAACATCTGGTAGGTTTTGCCCTAAATTCCTAGCAACCAGCAACTACTGGTGTATCAGGGACTAGGGCTATTTCCAGCCAAGTTACCTGGGGATTGATTGATTTCATAGGATCCATTGAGTGGCTGAAGAAGTTTTGCCTGCTTTGGATACAGAAGGTCCAATCAGGACAGATAAAGGGAAGCTTTTCATACAGCACATAGTTAAAACTATGGAACTCACTCCAACAGGAAGCAGGAGTGGCCACTGATTTGGATGGCTTTAAAAGAGGACTGGTCAGATTCATGGAAGAGGCGAGGGCTATCATTGGCTACTAGCCATTATTGCTGTGCTCTGCCTCCATAACTGGGAGGCAGCAATCCTTCTGAATGTCAGCTGGAGGGGAGAGGGCTCTTGTGCTCGAATCCTGCTTGTGGGCTTCCCATTGGGGCATCCAGTTAGCCACAGTGAGAACAGGATGTTGGACTAGATGGGCCATGGGCCCTGATCCAGCAGGCTGCTCTTATGTTCTAATTTCTGGGTAGGGCTGGGAGAGATCCCTGCCTGAAACCCAGGAGAACTGCTACCACTTGGGGTAGCCAAAAGTGAGCAAGGTGGACCAGGGGTCAGCAAACTTTTCCAGCAGGGGGCCAATTCACTGTCCCTCAGACCTTGTGGGGGGGGCCAGACTATATTTTGAAAAAATATATATGAATGAATTCCTATGCCCCACAAATAACCCAGAGGTGCATTTTAAATAAAAGGACACATTCTACTCATGTAAAAACACGCTGATTCCTGGACCATCCACAGGCCGGATTTAGAATGTGATTGGGCCGGATCCAGCCCCCGGGCCTTAGTTTGCTTACCCATGAGCTAGACTGAGGGTCTGGTTCCCTAGAGCAGCTTCCATTGTTTCCATTGCACCACCTGGTTAGTTGCCTTCATGTGTTGTGTTGTAGTTAAATATCAGCCCAAAATGCATAAGTTAAAGTACGGAATGGTTCTCTTTCTTCCTCATTTCCCCCACCCCACCTCCCCAAATCTCTGTCTGCAGCCCTTCATTCCTAAGCAAATGCTTCCAGCTAAACTCCTGGGGCAAAGCATCAAACTTATGCCTGCCTCTCCCGCCTGCACTCTTGCTGAACTCACGCTGTGATTCGTACAAATTTAATCACATCTGCCTAGCAAAATCAATTCCACTCGAAGGAGTCCAAGCTTGTGCTTCTCTGCACCAGTATTAATACCATGGAGAATCTCTGACTCCTGAAATTAAGCACATGCAGAAAGAGCTTCAGAGAGAGGTGGGGCATCTGTGTTTGGGGGCAGAAGATCAGTGGAAAGGGTGGCTGCATATGAAAGGGTCTAACTCTTTTACATGGATGCTGCAATCACAAACCCACATGTACCAAGGAGGGAGTACCAGGAAAGTCCAATAGAACACATTCAGGATTATAACATAAAAAGGTAAAGTGGCCCCTGACCATTAGGTCCAGTTGTGACTGACTCTGGAGTTGCGTGCTCATCTCGTTTTATTGGCTGAGGGAGCCAGCGTTTATCCGCAGACAGCTTCCAGGTCATGTGGCCAGCATGACTAAGCCGCTTCTGGCGAACCAGAGCAGCACACGGAAACGCCGTTTACCTTCCCGTTGGAGCGGTACCTATTTATCTACTTGCACTTTGTGCTTTTGAACTGCTAGGTTGGCAGGAGCTGGGACCGAACAACGGGAGCTCACCCCGTCGTGGGGATTTGAACCGCCGACCTTCTGATCGGCAAGTGCTAGGCTCTGTGGTTTAACCCACAGCGCTACCCGCGTCCCTAAGTGGGATATATCTCCTGCATTTTTATGTCTACTGTACTTATTTATTACATTTATATCTCACCTTTCCTCCAAGGAACTCAAGGAAATTCCCCTCCTCATTTAATCCCAACAGCAACCCTGTGAGGTAGGTTAGGCTGAGAGGCATCAACTGGCCCCGAGGTCACCTAGTAAGCTTCATGGTTTAGTGGGTATTCAAACTCTAGTCTCCTAGGTCCTAGTCCAACACTCTAACCACTACACCACACTGGGTGTAGTGTGGGCTCTATTAGCTTCCCTTCCTTTGTCTGTCTCACACACTGGAGTGGCAGAAGCTTTTCTGTGAAGTTTGTTTGTTGCATTTATATTCTGCCTCTCTACCGCGGCACCCAAGGCAATTTACAATCTGAAATAAACAAATGCTACGAAATATTCTCAGGCCAGTCTTAGAAGCTCCCTGCCCTGGACTTCCTCACTCTTGCCTCCTCCAAGGGCAGAAGTAGGAGCCCTGGGCAAGGTTGGGGAGAGGCTGCAGGGGCACATATGGGGCTACATCTCCCCCCCCTCCCCATCCTGCCCCCTTTTCACTCTCCTTTCTGGCAGGAGGGCAGGTGGGTATTACTAACTTGTTGCCTCTCTATCCCACTTTTCCTCCAAGGAGTTCAAAGTGCTTCTCCCCCTCCTTGTTAATCCCCATAACAACCCTGCGAGGTAGGTTAGGCTGAGTGTGAGTGACTGGCCCAGCGGTATTCATGGCGGAATAGGTATTCAAACTCTGGTCTTTCCCAAGTCCTAGTCCAGTACTCTAATCACTATGCGACGCTGCCTTCTCTTGGGTCAGCTGGGAAAGATACACGCAATCAGGTGGTTATGATGATGTAGTTAGTACGCCCAGGGTTGCTTTCTCTGAAATGCTATGTATTGCACATGCAACACCAGCAAAACAGGCACAACTGTCTAGTCTGGAGGGGTTGGAGCAATTCCCCTGTGGAAAGGCTACAGCATTTGGGCCTTTTTTTAGAGAAAAGGCAAGTAAGTGTATAAAGTGTATGATAATTATGCTGCTTTCAACAGGCAGGGAGTTCCTAAGTGTAGGTGCCTGCCATCACACTAAGAGATTGATATCTTACAAATGTCGAACAGGAATTATGTGGCATCTTTAACAGCGTCAGATCGAAGCAGTGGGGCAAGGTGATCTCGCAGGCAAACTGGTCCCAAGTTGTTATGGGATTTAGATCCGAATAGCAACAATTTAAAGAGTTGCATTTACTGATACTGTAATCTTGCTTTGTTCTCCTGGTAAAAACAGCTTGGAGATTTTGTTTTGCTTTCACAATCAAGTGGTGTATAAATTTTACAACCTAAGAAATGACCACTGCGACTCAGGCAGGCGTACTAGGCCTTCTCCCTCCGCACAACAACCCGGCGAGGTGGGCTACGCTCTCGACAGAGCCAGGAGCTGCGGCCGCCGCGGGAACCAGCTCGAGTCGCGCCCGCGACAGTGGCAGCTCCGCGCGGCGCTGCCAGGCACCCATGGGTCCCCCGCGCGTCCTAGCTGCGCGCCGTCGGAGGAGCTGGAGGCGGAGCCGGGGGGCCGGGGCGGACCGGGGAGGAGGGCGGTTCAGGAAGCGGCAGCCGGCTCCTCCCCGCCTCGCCTCGCCTCTCGGCTGCCACCAGCCCGGCGCCCTATAAAACACCAGCCACGGCCGGCCCCGCATCGGCCCCATGGAGGAGCGCGCGGGCCCCGCCGAGCTGGAGAGCGAGAAGGAGGGGAAGAAGCGGCGGCGGGGGCGAAGCGCCGGGTAGGGAGCCCGCTTGGCCACCCCTGGCCTGGCTTTTGTTTTGTTTGGGGGGGGGGCGGACAATCCAACTTAAATCCAGGATGTCCTGGAGGGGCGATCCGGCTTTAAAAGGGTGTGCTAGAGCGGCGCCCCGGTGCGCTGCCTCGCCCCCACGGTGGTGGAAACGGGGCGCTTCCTGCCCCGCGCCCATCACCGCGGCGGCTGGTCTGGCCGGGGCTGCGTCAAGGTCACGAGCGCCGGCAGGTGACAGCGGAGGGGGTGGGGAGCGAGGCCGCGCCCTCGGCTTCCTTAGGCGGAGCAGGAGTTGAACTCTGCCCCCCGCGCGTCTCCGTTGGGGGCGAGGAGCGATCGGGAGCGACCCCCCCCCCCCGCCACTCCGCTCAGTCCTCCTTGTAGAGTCACCGAGGCGGGGCGGAAGTGGCGAGTTCCTGGGTCCAGGTGGGGCAGCCCTGGCTGGAGGTGCCTCCTGGATCGAGGTTGGGGAAAGCACATGACTGGGAAGTGGGCGAGATTCTTTAGTGGGGCTCTGCTGCCTGTTTCTGTCCCATGGAGCCTCCTGTACCCCACGCTTGAGTTGTGGCTAAGCAGTCAGGAGTGCTCCAGCCTGGACCTCTGACTCCCTCCTGAAGTCTGGCTGTAACAGCTGCTCTCTTTTCCTTTGCAGCTCTGGCATGTGAATGAGGAACAGATTCTGCCCAGAGGAGAAAAGGATGAACTTAGGCGGCCTTTCCACCGCCCCTTCGGGTGGCTTTGCCCACTGGCCGGAGCCTCTGCCCTTAGCGAAGTGCCTTGGTGGCAGTGGGCAGGAGGAGCCTGGAGAGAGCTCCATGCAGGAGAGTGGCTACCTGAGCCTGAAGGGCCCAAGCCCAGAGGAGTCTGACGCAGACCTGGAGTCGTGGAGCTCCTTGGAGCAGGACAGCACCGAAATGCAGATGAAGGTGGACTTCTTCCGCAAGCTGGGCTACTCCTCGGAGCAGATCCTGGCTGTCCTCCAGAAGCACGGCCTGAACGCTGACACCAACACGGTCCTCGGGGAGCTGGTCAAGCATGGGATGGCCACGGGGGAGAGGGACCCTGCTGAGGTGCCCCAGGACTCCCCCGAGGCACCGCTGGTCCCACGAGGGGGTGCAGCAAACCAGAGCCCCACCCGTGCCACACCTCTGGAGGGAAAGGACGGAGAGAACTTGCGCCCCATCGTCATTGACGGGAGCAACGTGGCCATGAGGTAGGGCCTTGTCTGTGGTGGCTCGTTCCCTCCCACGTGGGAGGTGCTTGCTGGGACTGTGGCGCCTGCCTTGCGGGGGTTGGACTAGATGGCCCTTTGGGTCCCTTCCAGTTCTATGATCCTATAAGCAGAGAGGGACACCTTAAATGCCCAACCTGGCTGTTCTTTTTAAGCCCAGATGTCAATATTCTAGGGAGCGGCCTAGTTCTTTGCCTATCCTCTCCATCTCTGTGTACTTTCCCTCTGTAGTGGTTTCATGACTATCTTGTGGGGCGTTGACAGAGCTTGATGTCACATGGCTCTGAAAAGCAGGGTGGTTGTTGGGTTTTTTCACGCTGTCAAGTTCCTTCCTGTGCCTGAGGAAAGGGGGCAGGCCTTCTCTCCTTCTGACCATGGAGTGATGGGGCAAGAGTTGTTATTGTGGCACTTGGAACTGGTGGGAGCGGGCAGAGGTTCTGACCTGCTCCTCTTCCAGCCTCCAGCCATATGAAAGGCCTTGGGCGCAAGGGAGATTGCTCAGGACCCGTGTTGCACAGCTGGCAAGCCATGCTCTGCTGTTTTGCAAGAAATAAGCCGCTTGAGAACCAACACGTCCACCTCCTTAAGCAAGGGGAGGGCCTAGTGCTACAAGTTTGTATGTTTTTGTTCCTCTCCCTGTGGGCAGGATCCTCTGCCTTGCTGTGAGGGAAAGGCCTGTGTTTGTGTGTCCTGTTTTGTCCAGAGGGCAAGATCCTGCCCTGTGTAGATATGGTGGTCTTATATTTATGTCCTTCTTGTCAGCTGAGGTGGTCTCCCCAGTTTGACAATAAAATCCAGGCAAAAATTACAATGGCGATCTGGTGTGGTGTGGTGTGGTGGGTGGTTATTGTATCATATCTTGTCCCCTGACAGTGGGTGATACAATCCAGGGGTCTCTGCTCCTGAGGGATGGGGCGGAAGCAGCTGCAGATGGGAAGTGGAGAGGAACTGATGGCAAAGATGTCAGCCTCCTGGAACAACAACCCTTCCACTGAGAGGAGAGTTACCTAACTTTTTTTAACATTAAGTTTCAAGCCCAGGAATCTGCCTGGCAAGTTAATTTTACTCCAGGGTTAAAAGAGGTGGTGGCAGCATACAGGTTGCTTGTTCATGCTTTCACAGACAAGTTGGAACACTGATTTCTGGATTTCTATGACGGAATTGTGCTTGTAAGGAAGCATCTGACCAAGCAGGTTCCCTGCTCTATAGTGATCATTTCTCTCTTGTGGTTGTTGCTCATCTAAGAACTGTGATTTGATTTGATTTGATTTGATTTGGTTTGGTTTGGTTTGGTTTGGTTTGGTTTGGGTGGTTTCAAAGGGGTGCAGCAGGTGGAGGGGGGCTGCTTCTCAGGTGAAAGAGGCAGCAACTGTGGGTAGGAAAGCCAGTTTCCCCCTGCAGGAGTTCTGGGCATGTCTTGGGGCAGATTTGTCCTTGCTAGTTTGCTTGTTTTAACCCACCCACCCCGCCTACAACCTTCCAGTTATTAAGAGAGCATAAAACACTCGCCTCAAAACTACCCTTTGTGCTGATTCATAAGTTTCCAGGACCCAAAATGTACCTGCCCCTTTCCCAGAAGCACCTTAGGGCCACTGCAGAGAGGGCCTGGATGTAGCCCCTCTCTTGAAGGTACCCTGAGCAAAAGAATCCTAAAACCTTTATTTGCGCCAGCACTCCTTCCTGGAGTCTGCCTGTGGCCAGGAAAAACAGAGAATTAGAATAATGTGGGGAGTGCCTCTTTGAGTAAACTATAAGCTGAGTGTATTCCCTTTACTTGATACCCAAAGTGCCCCCCCCAACTGTGGAATTTGGGGAAGCAACTCCCAAGTTACTGGCTGTAGCTTGTTGACTGATTTAAGCACTTGCCAGTCATTTAAGAAGTTAAGCGGTGGCAAACTCTCATGTTCCTGCCAATGAGAGAAAACCTTTTTCTCGATTACTTATGAGCTGGTGCTCTTTGGTTTTGAAAGTCACGATTCTGGAATGCCAAATTCTGTGTGATTGATTCTGGAGTACCCTTGAGGCAGAGAATATACAGTGGTACCTCTGGATGCGAATGGGATCTATTCTGGAGCCCCCTTTGCATCCTGGAGCGAACGCAACCCGCGTGTGTGCAGGTCATAATTCACTGCTTCCCCACATGCACGTGACGTCATTTTGAGCGTCTGCGCATGCGTGAGCGGGGAAACCCGGAAGTAACACGCTCCGTTACTTCCGGGTCACCGCGGAGCGCAACCCGAAAACGCACAACCGGAAGCTGCTTCAACCCGAGGTATGACTGGACACAGTCCATCCTGGATGTTCTCTGAATTTAGAGAAGTCCCCCAGGAAAACAGTGCTGATTTGAGAGTTAGCTGCTAGAATGGGGGCATCTCTGCAGCCCTTCAAGGGGAGAGAGCTTTTCCTCACCTGGCCTGGTGAGGTTGAGAGCCTGTTAGAAGTTCTAACATTGATCAGGGTAGTGGAGGTGAGAATGGCAGCTTAATTCATTCTGGGATCATAGTGTGTCCGCCACCCCTCACACCCCCAATAGGCAGTTGCACAGCATCCTTACTCTAGTGTTCAGATACCTCCTGCCCCCTTTGCCCCAAGGCACTGGTGGTGTTAGGAACTTGGCATAGTTAAACTGTGGAACTCGCTCCCACAGGAGAAAGTGATGGCCACCAACCCAGATGGCTTTAAAAGAGAATTAGACAGATTCCTGGAGGAGAGGGCTGCTAGCCATGATGGCTGTGCTCTGCCTCCACAGTTAGAGGCAGCCATGATTCTGAATCCCAGTTGCTGGAAACCACAGGAGGGGAGAGGGTTCTTGCACTCGGGTACTGCTTGCTGGTTCCCCATTAGGGCATCTGGTCAGCTGCTGTCGGACTAGATTGGCCACTGGCCTGATCCAGCAAGGGCCTATTTTCTTTTTTTATGGTGGAAATGGGCAAACAGCTGTTGCTACCCTCATTTGCTCCTTGACCACAGTTAAGGTTTCAGGGTTTTTTATTGCCTGCCTCCTGTCCATCAGACCCTCCTAAAGGAGCAGGGTGGAGGGGAATTCGAGTCCTACACAAGTGTGTGTGTTAATTTGTTTTGTTTCTAAGGTTTGTTTGTTTTTTGCCTTGCTATTTTTATATAAACAAGCAGCCACCAGGACCCAGGAAGAGCAGGGCAGTTTCAGAGCCAGCTTCCTGTTCAGAGTGGAATGACGAACTGCTGAGTTCATTCTTGATTCACCCTCCCCTGGATAATACTCAAGGCAACTATATGCAAATCTCAGAGGGGTGAGTGGAGGAGAATTGGCCTCCACTTCCTTCTAAGGGAATTTTTCACAGTTGTTGCCACATCAGATGAGTCTGCTGAGCTCCTTCGCAAGCCGTTCCACAGGAGGCTTCTAGGAAACAGCATGCAAATTTTCTCCAGCAGCTGCAATAAGGAGAAGAGGGTTTGGTAGTTAGTTGCTCTTAGATCCTCAAGAAAGTTTCAGTTTTGACTTGTGGGATTTGCTTCCCATAATAGTTTCTTATTTTAATATTGACTCTCTCTCTCTACTGTCAACTTTCAGGAAGGTTTAGTGTCAAAGGGTGTGGAGGAGGTAAGAGCAGTGGCGTAGCGTGGGGGGTGCAGGGGGGGCCGGCCGCACCGGGGGCAACATCTGGGGTTAGGGCAAATCCACAGGTTAGGGGGCGCAAATCCACGGGTTAGGGGGCACAAATCCACAGGTTAGGGGGCGCAAATTACTTGCCTTGCCCCGGGTGCTGACAACCCACGCTACGCCACTGGGTAAGAGGGAGCCCCTGGAAAGTTGACATTTCTCCTGATTAGATAGATAGATGGATGGATATTTTTATAAGATTTTGTTAAAACTATTTCATAATACAATAAGATTTTAGAAACCTAATCTAACTAAAAACAAAAACAAAGGAAGAGAAAAGAAAAGAAAAGAAAATGCAGAGTCCTCTCTCAAAGGCAGCTCTTGCTGCTCACAGAAAGTGATAAACCCTCCCAGCTCCCAACTGGGAGCTTTCCTTTATACCCCCTGCCTCTCACCCTGGGAGATCTTCCCCTCCCTGACTCTCACTCATGGTTCTTCTACCAACCAGCCACCACCTTCATGTGTGTGTAATCCTTGGACCCCAATAATGACCCAGAGCAGAGGGCACCAAAGAGAAAGAAAGAGGGAGAGAAAGAATTAAAATGACTTTCTATTTTCCGTCTGTCAGTTACATAAAAGAAATTATTCAAAACATTCGCTCTAGGATGATATCCAACTGGATGGTTTTGAAAGAGGATTAGACAAATTCATGGAGAGAGAGAGAGGTCTCTTGATGGCTCCTCGCCGTGATGGCTGAGTCCACAGCTGGACTCCGCAGTGCTTCTGAATCCCAGTTGCTGGACACTGCAGGAAGGGAAAGTGCTCTTGTGCTGGAATCCTGCTTGCAGGTTTCCCTTTGGGGCACCTGTTTGGCCACTGTGAGAACAGGATGCTGGAGTAGATAGAACATTGGCCTGGTCCACCAGGGCTCTTCTTATGTTCTTAATGTTGCTTTTTCTCCTCTACCATTAGAGCAGGCATAGGCAAACTCAGCCCTCCAGATGTTTTGGGACTACAATTCACATCATCCCTGACCACTGGTCCTGTTAGCTAGGGATCATGGGAGTTGTAGTCCCAAAATATCTGGAGGGCCAAGTTTGCCTATGCCTGCATTAGAGCACCTTGCACTGAGGGATTATCCACACTTACCTTTCCTCCGTGTTTTACAGGCACAGTCCAAGTTTTATAGGTTCCATGTCCAAGCATCATCTATCCATACAGGGGTGCCAAGTAGGTCATCTCCAAAACTACCCATGTGGAGGGGGGTGGCGATTTGCCAACCATTTGCATAAGCTAAAAGGTTTATCTTATGATGTAAAGTAGGATGTGGAAAATTAAATCCTCCTTCCAATATTGACAGCTTCATCTTTTTAAGTGAGAAATGAATTTGAGAGGTCCCCTCAAATAAACTTCTGAAAATGCCACATTAAACCCGTGTGATTACACTTGGGGAATATCTAAAGGAATACTACAAAGCACATGAATTATCTGTGGCAAAATATTCAATTCAAGCATATTAACCTTATCCCAAATACTAACTCCAAGTCCACCTTTCCAAATCAAGAGTCATCTCTGTCATCAGTCTGTTTAAATTCAGTTTAATTGAGAAATATCTCTAGGATCCAAAATACTTAAATATGTTACCTCTGGGTACCAACAAAATTGCCAGTTAGTCACATAAACCAGATAACTTCATAGTGCACAGTGGCATGAATTTGGATTTTAAATGATTCATTGTATAGACAGAAATTAGGCAAAAATTAATAGGTTTTATTAGTTTATATAGACTATTAGAGTCTGCTAATAATAAATACTGTAATAATCAGTCATCTGCATACATAGCTGCTTTAAATTCCAGTTTTTTCATGCGCCAAACCAGGAGTGTCTTCCCTGTTCTGGCAAATTGCACACCCTAATGGCACTAACCATGAATATAACGGGTGAAAGAGATTAGCCCTGCCCTATACCAAACTCTCTCAGATGAATTCCGTTTGTCGAGTCCGCCTGGGACTAGGGAGAGAGAGGTGTAAGATTCTACTCCAACTCATAAATTCCTGTGGAAACACACATTTTTTTCAAAGTTACAGAAATAAACTACCAATATATTTTATCAAACACTTTCCCAACATCAGGGAAAATAGTTGCAGCCCATCAGTTCTTTGTTTAAAAAGAACCAAAAATTTGCTTAAATCATCTGTTCCCTGCCTTTGGCAAATAAAGTCCACCTGATCTAGCTATACAAACAGCCTAAAATCTGTTAGCAAGGATTTCTGTTAATACCTTGGCATCTACATTCATTAAGGAGATTGGCCTATAATATGCACAGCTAATGTGGTCTTGAATGGGCTTGAGAATAACAGAGATGTGAGCATCATATAGTGAAGTTGGGCTAGGCACCCGATTTGGAAGCATGGCTGCGTAATCGCACCACTGTGGTGTGTAGTATGTTAGTGTGTTACAGCGTGGTGTAGTGGTGTTGGACCAGCACTTGGGAGACCAGGGTTCGATTCCCCACTCAGCCATGAAGCTCACCAGGTGGCCTTGGGCCAGTCACTGCCTCTCAGCCTCACATACCTCACAGAGCTGTGGGGATTAAGTGAAGAGGGGGAGGACAACGTACATGTCACCTTGAGCTCCTTGGAGAAAAAAGTATGTTGTTGTTGTTGTTTATTTATATTTATATTTATATTTATATTTATATTTATATTTATATTTATATACCACCCTATACCCACATGTTTCAGGGCAGTTACAACATAAAATCACAATATAAAAACACGAAATACATTATAGAAATAAAAACAAAAACAACCCAATAACCACCACCCCCCACGAACATTTTAAAAGGCCTGGTTAAAGAAGAACGTTTTTGCCCGGTGCCTAAAGGTGTGTAATGAAGGCACCAGCCGAACCTCCCTGGGGAGAGCATCCTACCTATGAGGATATAAACGCAATAAATAAATAAATTTTCTGAGATAAGGGGACAGGTGACTTGGTCACAGGCAGGCGCTGGTCTCTCTGCAATCAGAATCGTCTTTGCATGGCAAGAAAGGGAGGGAAATGAACTGTTTTTTTGAAAGTAATTCTCTCAATTGACCGCTTGCATGATATGGGAGTTGCTGTTTGGATTAGTTGGGCTCCTTCCAAGGGCTGATGGGCTTTACCTAGCTGTAAAAAAAGGATCCACCTGTTCATTGGGCAGGCCTTGATTTCAGTGCTATGCACCTCTTCTGATGCTCTGAGGGAGCTTTTCAGTTGTGGCCCCTTGGCTGTAGAACACTTTCCCCAAAGAGACCTGCCTGGCGTTTGGAGGGGGTCTTTTTGTTGCCAGACATCATTCTCCCAGGCTTGGGGGCCCTTCAGACTTAGAAATTGTTATAGATGTTACATTGCATTCTATCATTACATCATTGTGTCTGAAGCTCTATTTCGTGAACTCCCCAGAGAACCTGCAGGAAGGAAGCCAGCTGATAAACAAGCGCTGCCAGTCCTTCCTTGAGCCCTTTTGGAAAAGGGGCCCTGAAGCCAAGAGAGCGTCCTGCCTGCCCTGTGGCTATGGAGACCTTGGAACCACCAGGGGCACCCAGGGCAGGTGTGGCTTCCTGAGGTTCCTCCTGTTTCTCTCTCGCTTTGGAAAGGCCAGCTTCTAGAAACCATGATCATAACAGGAAGCTCTGGGTGGGAAAGACATCAGCGCCCCATTAAAATATAAGACACTCTCTTAATAGAAAGTCATATTTTCTTCCCATCAGGAATTCTGTCAAGGATTTGTTTAGCTGTGATTATTTCTACTTTGCGAGGGGTCAGACAAGATTACCCTCAGGGTCCCTTCCAAACCTGTGATCCTATGATCATCCCCACCCGACCCCTAATTTAAATCTTTTGGGGTGTGGGTGATCAAAAAGCTATGGGAATATTTCTTTCTGCCAGAAGGAATTAGCCTATTCAGCCTTTGCAAATATTACTTGCATTATGGGGGAGCATTTCTCAGCTTCACTGCTGCTGGGTCCTTTTTTCCTTCCTGCTTGGCGCACGTGCTAATTGCACAAAGGCCTTGGACAGGAAGTGGATTTCACCCTCTGATGAAACTGCCCAGGGAACATAAGCTGGTGGCGCTGGACTGTTGCCCAGAGAGGAGCATCTGACCTGGCTGCTTCTTGTGGGAGAGGCTGGGATCTGGAAGTTCTGCCCCCTCCATGTCAGAGTTGTGGGCGGGGAAGAGGTTTGCCAGATGCAGTGACTCCACAGGGAAAAGGCTGTGCTCTGCATGCCGAAAGGGAGACCACCGTTTACTAGTTTGGGAGGGATTGAGCGCTCCTGGCATTCAAAGCCGCTTTCCTTGGTTTAGGTGCAGTTAGAAAACTTTGCACTGTGTGAGTGTGCGTGTCCTTGAGCCCCCAGCTGGAAAGATTGGCGTTGGGAAGGACAGATTCCTCTCCCAACTCCCCCTTTCCACTTCCTCTTGGAAAAGGTACTTAGTTGGCGAGAAAAGTCTGCCCTGTGTTACCCAGACTAGTTCCTGCAGGAGCTCAGTCCGTATCCACTGCATACCTCAACTTATCAGCGATGATGTTGTACATTAACCCGGAGACCGTTTCCAGAGAGCTAATTTGAGCAGGAAGAGAACAAAAGGGATTGGGGGGGGGGAGGCTGGTGCAAGTGGCGAAAGGGCAGAGTGAGCAGTGAAGGGCACGCTGAGGATGAGATCCAGGGCTTGCAATGTCCAGCCTGGAGGCAAAAGTGCTTTAACAGACCTCTTCCACTCAAAAGAGCGGGCTGCTAGTCAGGATAGCTATGTTCTGCCCCCACAGTCAAGAGGGCTGCAATGCTTCTGAATACCAGCTGCTAGAAACCACAGGAGGGGACGATGCTCTCATGCTTGAATCCTGCTTCCAAGTTTCCCATGATGGGTATCTGGTTGGCCAGTGCGAGAAGAGGATGCTGGACTACTTGGGCCATTAGCCTGATCTGGCAGACTTTTCTTGTGATTCCCCCAACCCCACCCCACCCCGACACACATAAAAACATATTTTCAGAGGAGCTGTTTTTCAAAAGAATAAGATTTATTTATTTTTGTTTCGCATTGTTTTGTGTATCTATATCATTTATAAACCATGATGGCAGAGAGGGCTATAGAGGGCCACTAACCATGATGGCTATGTTCTGCCTTCAGAAGCAGCAATGAATCCCAGTTGTTGGAAACCACAGGAAGGGAGAGGGCTCTTGCACCTGGGTTCTTTAGCGGGTTTTCCGCAGGCATCTGGCCAGCCATTGTGAGAACAGGATACTGGCCTAGATGAGCGTTTGGCCTGATCCTGCTAGCTCTTCTTAGGGGTTGCTGGACTGGGTGGCAGGGCTGAATTCAACATTTAACTTAAGGAATATTCGCTCCAATAATGAGGACAAGGGGCATCCCAGTGGTGTGGGGAAGGATGGCGGCGGCAGGGGGAAGGTCATGGGTGTTCAGCATCTCCTTGTGAGTTTTGGCTTCAAATAATAGCAGGGCACAGAGTTTGCCCAGTGGATCTCCTCTGAGGTTTCTTCTGCCTTCATGACACACAGGTCACGTGGGAACCTGAACATTGAACCTGTCAATCTTTGTATCTTTGCAGCCACGGGGACAAAGATGTCTTCTCCTGCCAGGGCATCTTTCTGGCGGTGAAGTGGTTCCTTGACCGAGGACACACAGACATCACTGTCTTTGTGCCATCCTGGAGGAAGGAGCAGCCGAGGCCTGATGTCCCAATCACAGGTATGCGTTGAGCACATGGACACAGTTAAGTAGGTTGATGGCAAGGGGAGTGTCTGTTTTCATTTGACATTGAGCTGATGACCAAATGCACTGGATGGGATAGATCATGGCTGACTCCTCTGCCTTGCCCACCCTCCACCCCACATACTTTGAAATGTCAGGTGAGGCTTGGCTGTCCCACCCAAATAGTCACCCCAGTTGCCTCTTGGGTTGCCCTGAATTGCCTCTACCTGACCAGAAGGATGTCAAGATGCACCAAGGTCAGAACTCCCCCTCCAGAAACACTCCAGAATCCCACTCTGAACATTTTCCTGAAGCGCTATCAGCTTTCCTTGCTACGGCAAGTTCTAATGACAAAGATTCAGGAAAGGTAAAAGAAAAGAAAGTCTTTCAGACAGAACATCATTAAACTATGGAACTTGTTCTCCCAGGAGGCCGCAAACCTCCTGTGAGGGCTCTTGTGCTCCAGTCCTTCTTGTGAGCTTCCCGTTGGGGCTTCTGGTTGGCCATTGTGAGAACAAGATGCCAGGCTAGATAGGCCATTGGCCTGATCCAGCAGGCTCACCATATGTTCCTACGTTAAAGGTTCGTGACTCTGGACATTTCATCTCTAAGACTTGCTTTAATTTGGGTTCCCTCCACACACACCCGCATTGCATGTCCCAAGTGGAGGGTTCAAATCAGACAAATCTGTAGGGTGTGATGTGGCATCTGAGTGAGAGAGAGAAAGAGGGAAAGCTCTCATTTGGGTGGGGATGGAACAAAACTGCTTGGGGGTGTGAGCAGCAGGCAGTGTTACCTAGGTCAGGCTGCGTCTGTCAGTTTCCGGCTCTAGAGAGTTGGCCTCCCCCAGCCTCCTGCCAGCTTGGCTTGATCACGAATTGTTCCGCAAATGCCTGGCCCTTCCAAGAGCTGTCTTGGGCAGAGGGTGACCTTGGTGTGTCCTGTTGCAGACCAGCACATCCTCCGTGAGCTTGAGGAGAAGAGGATCCTTGTCTTCACACCTTCCCGGCGCGTGGGGGGCAAGCGGGTGGTCTGCTACGATGACCGCTTCATCGTGAAGCTGGCCTACGAGTCGGACGGCATTGTGGTCTCCAACGACGTCTACCGAGATCTGCAGGCGGAGCGGCCCGAGTGGAAGAAGTTCATCGAGAAGCGTCTGCTGATGTACTCGTTCGTCAATGACAAGTAGGTCCCTTGGGCACGCAAGGAAATTGGACTGGTGGGAGAATGTGGCTGGACACAGAATGGGAGAGAAGAGATGAGGAACTCTCTGGAGTGTCCAGCCTACATGGTTGCCAAGATAAGCTTTATTTGGGGCGAGGACAGCAGCATGCCTGGTGGGGCCTTGGAAGACAGACTTGGTCAGTGGAGAATTGGGTCAGAAGGTGTGCTGGTGGCCAGGAGTAGGACTCCAGTGCCCTATTCGTCTCCGGGGACAGCAGAACCAAAATACACTGCCCCATCCGTGCAAAAGGTTTGGGTGGGCATGGCAAGGAGCTGGGCTTTCTCAGTGATTACTCCTGGGCACAAGCTCGAAGAAGTTGGAACTACAACCCTCTTTTTCTTTTCAGGGGCCATTTGGGTTTTCTGTCTGTCGCTGGCTGTGGTGGGAGGGGGAGAATCATGGCCTCTGGGAACGGCTGCTCTTGACCAAGGTGTGTGCTGCCTGCCTCCAGGTTCATGCTTCCCGATGATCCGCTTGGGCGTCATGGACCCAGCCTGGACAACTTTCTGAGGAAGAAGCCGGTGGTTCCTGAGCACAAGAAGCAGCAGTGCCCTTACGGTAAGGCTGGTTTTTTCCACTCTCCATTCACCCAGCCCTGGCACCAAACTCTCTCCCTCTTTCTTTCTTTCTTTCTTTCTTTCTTTCTTTCTTTCTTTCTCTCCCTGGGCCATTTTTCCTGCGGTACTTCTGCCCCACATTCAACCCCCTTTCTCTTCCCTTTCCAGGGAAGAAATGCACCTATGGCGTCAAGTGCAAGTTCTACCACCCGGAGCGCCTCAACCAGCTGCAGCGCTCCGTGGCCGATGAGCTCCGCGCCAACGCCAGGCTCTCCCCGACCAGGGGCGTGCCAACTTCCAAGGAGGAGAGGGGGAGCCGGCGGCCCTCCCAGGTGGAAGCCTTGGGCTCCCTGCCCCCCGAGAGTGAGAAGGCCCCCTTTCAGAAGGCTTCCGTGGACAAGAAAAGCTCCACCCACAAAGCCAAGCACGGGGAAGGCCCCACACACCTCCTGCTCAAAGGGGCCCCTCATAAGAGCAGCGGCGGTGGCACCTACCGGCCTGCAGAGTGGTACCAGCCGCCGCCTCCTGCCTCTCCCCACATGGACTCCCTCTCCTACGTGTCTCAGGAACAGTTTGACTCTGGCATTGGCTCCCTGGAGAGCCAGGTGTCCGAGATGTGGCCCAGCCCCCCGGGCAGCCATAGCTCTCACCCCCACCACTGCAGGGGGCAGAGGCCCACCTACCCGCACCCTCTGGGCCCTGAGTCAAATAGCTACAACTGCTACCAGCCCCAGGGCTACCACAAGTCTGTTGCGGGCTCAGGCACTGGCTTCTTGCCCTACAACCCAGAGGTGCCTTCCTCCTCTGCCAGGGCCCTCCCTCCCTCCCTGCCCGGATACAGCCTGCCTGCTGACTCGAGGGCTTCTCTGGGGCCCAAGTACTGGTCTGAGCCCTACCAGCCAACAGCCCCCAGGGAGGGGCTGAGGGGCCACCAGCTGCCCTACGACAAGGCCTCCTGCCAGTGGGCTGCAACAGACCACTTTGCCAAGGAGCGTGCCAACGTGCACACCCGCCTGTGCGGGATCTTCCACCCTCACCTGGTGGACGCCGTCATGAGCCGCTTCCCGCAGCTTCTTGACCCCCAGCAGCTCGCTGCCGAAATCCTCACTTACAAGTCCCAAAACCCTGGGGTGTGAGGTGGAGGGAGAGCAATGGTTGGGCCCTGGAGGGAGGAAGTCCTATTCTTGTATTGCAGGGGGTTGGACTAGATGACCCATAGAGTCCCTTCCGACTTTTATAATTTGGCGATTCCCCTTGGAAGGTCCTTCCCAAACACCAGCTGAAGCTTTGAGGCCTGAACGGGCCAGTGAGTAATTAGGATGGGGAGGGACAACTTTTCCCCTCCCCTTCAAGTGTTTGTTCAGAGGCAAGGCTTGTTCTTCCCATAAGAGCAATGGCACATCTGGGCAAGGGTGAAGTTGGCAAAAGGGGATCACAGGCTCTCCCATAACTTTGCTGTGATTTAAAAAAACCGAAAAACTTCTGACAACTGGAAGCCGTGAGAGCACTGCCTGTGCTCTGACTGCCCTCCTGCCTTCTCCCAGCTTTCAAAGGGCACCCACACTCCCCTGACCTCCAGAACTGTAGGAGGAGGCATCTCTCGATATGGGGTGGAGAGTTCAGTGCTCGCTACTCCTCTAGCGGCTCAGTCTTGGTGACTGGCAAGTCCGATATTAACGGTTATAGATACTTTCGGTAATGAATATATAGCAATTGCTCCTGGTTCCTGCTTATATGTTTTTTAAAAAATAAAGTGTGTGATTCACTTGCAGGACAGGAGCAGTTGATCTGTTGATGCATATTGTATCCCTCTGTATACGTTATGTATTCTTCCGTGTGGTCCTTCTAGTGGTTGACGCTGAAGCCATCCCAGGTGGCGGCTGGCAGAAGGGAGAGAGCAGAGCACAAGACCCCCCTTCTGGGGGCAAGGGATTGCTGTGACCTGCTCCTTCCTTCTCCCACCTGCCAAAGGGATGGGTCAGCCAGGCTAGCACCGTGTGCTGCAAGAGCCACCTGGACCCAGAAAACCCCGTATGCCTGGTTATATTATGATACATCACGGAACAGTGGTGTTTCATGTTAGTAAGCAAAATGCTTTTTAACTATTGTTTGTAATCTTATAACTTTGCACATTTTGTAAATTACGTGAGAGTTTGGTTTTTAATGGGATGGGATTCCTGGATGATGCTGGTTTTCCTTCCTTCTGAGGTCGCTGTCCCATAATTAGGAGTGGGCTGTTTTAAAGTGCATGGCACAGTAAAAACACTTTGGAATGTCTTGTGATCTTTCTTCTTCCTCTTCCTCTTCCTCTTCCTCTTCTTCCTCCTCCTTCTTCTTCTCTCTCTCTCTCTCTCTCTCTCTCTCTCTCTCTCTCTCTGAAGCAATAACAACCGATTGTGATGCACAAATAAAAGGCCCTGGTTGTTCACATCACTCTCGTCCCCTTAATTTATTTGTTGCAATTGTATATCCCGCTTTTCCTCCCAAGGGGCTGAAGGTGACATATGTGATTCTCCTCCTATTGTATCCTCACAGCAACCCTGTGAACTAGAAAGGTGGTGGCTGGTGGACGTTTACCCAGTGAGCTTCATTGCCAAGAGGGGATTTGAACCCCAGTCTCCCAGGTCCTGGTCCAACACTCTAACCACTATACCACACTGGCTGTCAGTGGTTGGAACCCACTGCTGCTGAAGCAAGGTGCCTTCAGGTAGAAGCAGGAGGGTGAGAGGCAGTTTCTGTGGCACCCCTCCTGACACGCCAATGCTGCCCCTAGGGCTTGTTTCCTCTGTCATGGAAGAGGGGAGGGTGTGGCTGAGAAATCCTGGACTCCTGCATCATTCCAGGCGTGGCCCATGAAGCCCCTGTGAGGCGTGTGTGTGTGTGTGTTTGTGTGTGTGTGTTTGCTGCAAGATTCTAAGAAATACATTCTCTCCATTTCCACCCCAAACTCTAGCAGCAGCTCTCGAATCATGAAATGGAGCCCTGCCTCTCCAACTTAAACCATGGAACTCACTCCCACTCGAGGCACTGAGGGCTGCCAACTTGGATGGCTTTGAAAGAGGAATGGGCAAATTCATGTAAGAGTGTCAGTGGCTACTAGCCATGATGGCTACACTCTGCCCTCCACAGTTGGAAGCAGCAATGCTTCTGAACCCCAGTTGCTGGAAACCACAAGAGGGGAGAGGGGGCTCTTGTGCTTGGGTTCTGCTTGTGAGCTTCCCATGGGTGCATCTGGTTGGCCAGTGGGAGAACAGGATGCTGGACCAGATTGGCCATGGGCCTGATCTAGCAAGCTCTTCTCAGGTTCTGACATAACAACTGAATGGCTTCAAAGTTCTCCAAAAGCCACTTTTCTGAGTTTCTGCTGCACATGGTGAGAAGGGTCCTGCTTCTGATGGATTCATCACCAAACTTCTGAGTGCCCAGGACTCCTCGTGTGCCTCCAATGCCAGTGTGGTGTAGTGGTTAAGAGCTGTGGACTTGTAATCTGGTGAACCGGGTTTGCATCTCCGCTCCTCCACATGCAGCTGCTGGGTGACCTTGGGCCAGTCACACTTCTCTGAAGTCTCTCAGCCCCACTCACCTCACAGAGTGTTTGTTGTGGGGGAGGAAGGGAAAAGAGAATGTTAGCAGCTTTGAGACTCCTTCGGGTAGTAATAAAGTGGGATATCAAATCCAAACTCTTCTTCTCCTGCTCAGCTACAAAGAGCAGAATTGGTTAATCAAGTTTTATCCGGACAAATATTTTCTGTCTCTCCTTACTTCATAAATAAACATAATTTAAACCCAAGAGGGAAACTGTGCGAGGTATGCCCTAAAAGCAGAGGGTTGTTTTCAGCTGAGGAGGGGAGAGTAAATTCCCCTCCCCAGCTGGACCCCCAAGTGCCCCCTCACAAGTCTGAAAAAAGAATAGAAATAGGAAACTGCTTCCAAGCCTAATTTCAGTGCTGGGGATGGGACTCTGGTGCCAGGCAAGGCCTCTTGAGGGGCCATGTGAACCCATGGGTGCCATGTTGGTGACCCACGATGAAACTCTTCGCCTGTTGACGTCTTGTGAGGAGAGGTTGGCGAAAACCTGCAAGGGACAGCCACAGCACTGGTGGTCAGGCATGTGCTCCATCTGCAGCTTGTCCCACGTTCCAATCTCTGGCGCTTCCCATTACAGGAGCAGGTGGCAGAAAAGAGCCAACTTTGCCTGAGATGGCAGGAAACTCCTGCCAGTCAAAAGTGGGTAATGCTGGAGCTAAATGGAGCAACAGTCTGGCCCTGGTATGAAACAGCTCTCCCAGTGTACTTTTGCTGCTGCTGCTGCTGCTAGTGGTAAAAACATAATTAAAAAATCACACTGTGGTTTTGGGGGCAGGAAATAAGCTGCTCTCTGTCTTGAGGTGGGAGTTTCCTTGTTTGTGTCTCCGCTTCGTACTCTGTACGCCGAGCTGAGCTTTGAACGTTGGACTTTCCTCATCATGGGATGTGCCCAGTTTTGTTCAGTCTCGGGGGGTGGGGGAGGCACTGGGCTTTCCTGTGACTTCAGAGGAACTTCAGCTAAACTAAAACTGCAAGCACACCTTCTCCACCCAAGGCCTGTCAGAGGTTCAGCCAGAGGCTTTCAGGACTCCCGCCTTCCTGTCCGAAGCATTTGAGCGAAAGACTCTGCATTTAATTCCTTAGCCACCAGCTCAAGCCCAACCACTGGCCCATCTACTCTCACAGTAGGAGGTGACATAAGTTTATAAAATTATGCATGATATGAAGAAAGTATATAAAGACATTTCTCCCCCTTCCTATAACTCATGGACATCCACCGAAGCTGAATGCTGGAAGATTAAGGACAGACAAAAGAAAATCTTCTTGCAGCTCACAGTTATACTATGGAACTCACCCCCACAGGGGGCAGAGATGGCCACTTTAAAAGAGGATTGCAAGTTGCTGGAAACCATAGAAGGGGAGAGGACTCTTGTGTTCGAATCCTGCTTGCAGCTTTCCCACAGGCATCCGGTTGGCCACTGTGAGAATAGGATTCTGGGCCGCATGGGCCACTGGCCTGATCTAGCAGGCTCCTCTTATGCTCTTAGGACCACAACTGATGGGAGCTGTGGTTCAAAACACCTGGAGGCTGCCAGGCTAGGGGAGTCTGCTCTGCAGGGAGTACTTTCCTAGCCCTGAAACCTGCGATCCCAGGGGTTGGAAACTTTTGCAGGCCAAGCAGGTGTTCTGCAATGCAAGGCTAGCTAACATGCCATGTTGGGACCGGTTGTGGTAGGGGAGAGATTCCTGCTACTCTTTATGGAGGTAGAACATGGGTAGGCAAACTAAGGCCCGGGGGCCGGATCTGGCCCAATCGCCTTCTAAATCCAGCCTGCAGACGGTCTGGGAATCAGCGTGTTTTTACATGAGTAGAATGTGTCCTTTTATTTAAAATGCATCTCTGGGTTATTTGCGGGGCATAGGAATTCATTCATTTCCCCCCCAAAAAACATAGTCCGGCCCCCTACAAGGTCTGAGGGACAGTGGACTGGCCCCCTGCTGAAAAAGTTTACTGGCGCCTGATGTAGAATCTCCCTTCTCCCCTCCCCTGAGCCTAGGCTGGCTGGGTGGGTGCAGAGGCAATGAGCAAGGCTCTTTCCATCAGCAGATCCTGCCTCAGACTGCCTCCCTCTCCTCCTGGCTTCCCCCACCCCACCCTCAGGCCTGTCTGGTGGCTCCCACCCTCCCAGAGGCCTCTCGGGCCTTCTCCTTTGGCGGTGCTGAACTTTCCCTTGAACCCAGCCAGTTGCACTGTGAGGGGTTTTCCCAGCCCCAGAAATCACCTGACTTCGAAGCAACTTCCTGGAGCCTCTGTGCTGTTGCTCTTGCTGCGTGGGTGAGCAGCAGGGCAGGGCTTGTTGGGACTGGTTTCAGATTGTGTCTGTGGAGACGTGAGGCAGGGAGCTCAGCCCATCACTCAGCCTCTTGGCTTGGAGCAGCTCAGTGGGAAGGCAGAAGAAGAAAAGGGCTTGCAAATACCTGCGATTTGGGTCTCTCTCGGTCTACCCATTGTGGGGAAAACCCCACACCCATTTCAGCTGGAGTTTATGTAACTGCTCTGAAATGCATTTGTTTAATTTATTGGTTGCACTTTTGTACCACCCCTTTCCTCCAAGGAGCTCAAGGTGGTGTACATGGTTTCCCCCCTCATATAATGAGCACAACAACCCTGTGAGGTAGGCTAGACTAAGAGGCAGCGGCAGGCCCCAGGTCACCCAGAGAGCTTCATGGCTGAGGGTGGGGGAGGGATGTGAACCCTGGTTTCCCCGGTTCTAGTCCAACACACTAACCACTCTAGGAGCCAGTGTGGTGTGATAGGGTGTCGGTCTATGACCTGGGAGACCAGAGTTCGAATCTCCACTCGGCTATGAAGCTCACTGGGTGGGGCCAGTCCTCATCTCTTAGCCTAATCTACTCACAAGGTTGTTGTTATGATGAAATGGGGAGGAGAACCATGTACACCACCTTGAAATCCTTTGGAAATGAAGGTGGTATATAAATATTATTATTTACATGCCACACTCGGTCAATCAGCTCCACAGGTCCAGCTGTAAGGACAGCCATTCATCTGCTCCCTGGAGCTTCAAGGAGGGCAGCAGCCAAGTAGACATGAGTGACTCTGATGGCTTCCAGGCTCCCTAAGAAGCTGCCTTATACTAAGTCAGACCATTGGTCCATCTAGCTCAATATTGTCTACACTGACTGGCAGCTGCTTTACAGGGCTTCAGGAGGGAGACATTCCCAGCCCTCCCTAAGGAACCTGGGACCTTCTGCACGCAAGACAGATGCTCTACCCTTCACTGTGTAAGGGTTGTCACATTGAAGGCAACAGAGGAGGAACTGCAGCATTTAAAAATTCTGCCGTCACACCTGTCCACGGGGCGATAGCTCCTTCAATCTGCAGCCTTCTCTTCTGCTCACCTCTCTCTGCCTTTCCAGAGACAGCTCCCTGTAGAGACCAGGAAGACAGAGCAGCCTCACCCAGTCTGAGCCAAGGTGGAAGGGGAATCCCCTCCTTCCTACCTCCCCACTCCCACCCCACCCCACCGTGATTATAGATCAACAAGGAAAGAGTTTCCTCTGGCCATGGGGACAGAGACTGGGCGCTGCTGAGCTCCAATCCCAACAGGAAGCATAATCGTAAATAGGCAAAGGTTGTCCGGCTTAGTTGGGTTCCTATGATACAGGGCTAGTGTGCTTTGTAGTCCTTACCTTGGTTGACCTCTAAACAACTCAGAGTGCTGTTGTTCCCCTTTTTGCAGATCGGGAAATAGTTACTAGTGGTGACAGATTGTGGTGAGAATGCTGGGCTACATGCGCCTCTGGCCTGATGCAGCAGCCAGGCTCTTCTTATGCAATAAGTTGAGCTTTGAACGGATGTTCCCATCCCATCATTTGATTCTCTGGACTACAGTGATATGCGGGGGGGGGGGGGTTCCCCTCTCCTTCTGCTGCATAGAAGGACCCCAAGGAAGCAGGCGGGTTTTTCCGGAGGAGAGCAGCAGGACAAAGAAAGCACAGGGCAAGCTGAAAACTGCTCGGAGTCCCCTTCTTTCCAGGCACAGGGCAAGTGGAAGTGTGGACAAGCCCAAAGTGTTTCTTCACGTAGCGCATAGTTAAACTATTGGAACTCGCTCCTACAGGGGACAGTGGTGGCCACCAACTTGGATGGCTCCAAAAGAGGGTTGGACAAAATCATAAGGTTATTGATGGCTACGAGCCAGGATGGCTAGGCTTTGCCTCCACAGTTTGGAGGCAACAATGCTTCTGAACGCCAGTACAGGATGCTGGACTAGACTGGCCACTGGCCTGATCCAGAAGGCACTTCTTACATTCCTATGTTCCTCCCTCTCTTGTGCTGCCCGTTGCCCGAGGCTGGCATGCTCACCTCCCTTCTGACATGGCATCCAGCTCATCCCCATTCCCAGCAGCCTTTCCACAGAACGAGATGCTTCCTGCCCTCTCCTGCATGACTCATCCTGTGCCTGGGGAAGGCAGCTGCCATCGGGCTGCACCTTACCTATCCTTTCCTCTGGAAGCAACCTGGGCGGGGAAATGCCCGTGAGAAGATCAGAAGCAAAGAGGAAACCTCTCCTCTGATGGGGTGTGGGAGCCAGTGGCTGAGCCCTGGGCAAGCTGGAATAATAAATCGTCATCCAGGGGACCATGTGCCTGAGCATGTTCAGAGTGCATTTCTTTCTCATCCCACCTATCGCAGTGTCATGGTTAGAGTGCTGGCCTAGGGATCTGACAGACCAAATCCCTACTCAGTCATGAAGCTCACTGGGTAACCTTGTAAAGGTAAAGGTACCCCTGACATTTAGGTCCAGTCGTGACCGACTCTGGGGTTGCGCGCTCATCTCGCTCTATAGGCCGAGGGAGCTGGCATTTGTCTGCAAACAGTTTCTGGGTCATGTGGCCAGCATGACTAAGCCGCTTCTAGCGAACCAGAGGAGCACATGGAAACGCCATTTACCTTCCCACCGGAGTGGTACCTATTTATCTACTTGCACTTTGACGTGCTTTCGAACTGCTAGGTTGGCAGGAGCAGGGACCGAACAACGGGAGCTCACCCCGTTGCGGGGATTCGAACCGCCAACCTTCTGATTGGCAAGTCCTAGGCTCTGTGGTTTAACCCACAGTGCCACCCGCGTCCCTAGGGTAACCAATCTCTTAGCCTTACCAACCTCAGGGTTGTTGTGAGGATAAAGAGTGAGAGACCATTCATGTCAGCTTGAGCTTCCAATCTGTGACAGCTATGACAGCAAGCAGTACTTTTAAAGTGGGGTTTTAAATTTACTTGAGAGCGTTTTTATAATGGCCTTAACCTGATTTCCTTTCCTGCTGTTTTACAAGTCCTTTGAATTTAGGTGCATGATCCACTACATTACTGGCTTGCTTTAATGCAAGTGTTAAGCACACATGCTTCTCTCCTTCTCACTGAAATGGGCAGGGCTAAGTTGCCCTTAGGGACGCGGATGGCGCTGTGGGTAAAAGCCTCAGCGCCTAGGGCTTGCCGATCGAAAGGTCGGCGGTTCGAATCCCCCCGGCGGGGTGCGCTCCCGTTGTTCGGTCCCAGCGCCTGCCAACCTAGCAGTTCGAAAGCACTCCCGGGTGCAAGTAGATAAATAGGGACCGCTTACTAGCGGGAAGGTAAACGGCGTTTCCGTGTGCGGCTCTGGCTCACCAGAGCAGTGATGTCACACTGGCCACGTGACCCGGAAGTGTCTCCGGACAGCGCTGGCCCCCGGCCTCTTGAGTGAGATGGGCGCACAACCCTAGAGTCTGTCAAGATTGGCCCGTACGGGCAGGGGTACCTTTACCTTAAGTTGCCCTTAGCTTGGCTAGGTGGCATCACAAATTTGCAAGAGAAAGGTGTCCCTACTCCTATGTACAAACAACAGCTCTGAGGGGAAATAATAATACAATTATAAGCAGATGGTGGAAGTTATTTCACAGCTGCTCCCTGTGATCTTTGAGAATTCTCGGAAGAGGAGTGTTGTCCCTACCTTCAAAAGGTGGATCCAGGAAATGACAGACTAGCCAGGGCTGAACTCTGCAGCAGCACTACTAAGGGGTTGGTCTGTGAGTATCAAGAAAAGAATGCATTGATTACTAGGAGCCAGGATGAGTTTACCAAGAATAAGTTGTGCCAGGGAAACTTTATCTCCTTTGCTGATTGAGTTACTAGATCATTGGTGGGCAAGGCATGCACACACTACATCTTGGTTTCAACAAAGCCATCCACAAGGGCTCTCACAATCTCCTTGTTGACAACATGGTAAAAACAAGGGCTAGATAATAACACTGTTAGGTGGATCCACGGGTGGTTGAGCAGCCATAGCCAACGCGAGCTCGCTGTGAATGGCTCTGCGTCAGCCTGGAGGGAAGTTTCAAGAGGAGTGTCACAGGATTCACAGAATCAGAGAACTGTAGAGTTGGAAGTGATCCAAAGAGTCATCCAGTCCAATCTCCTGCAATGCAGGAATCACAGCTCTGGAATCCCTGACAGATGGCCACCCAACCTCTCTTTAAAAACCTCCAATGAAGGAGAGGCCACCATCTTCCGAAGGAGTCCGTTCCACTATCAAACAGCTCTTAGCATCAGAAAGTTTTTCCCAAGGTTCAGCCAGAATCTCCTTTGCTGTCATTTAAATCCATTGGTTCACATCCTTCCCTCTGGAGCAGCAGAAAACAATCTCGCTCCATCTTCCCTGCGACAGCCCTTCAGGTATTTGAAGATGGGTATCATATCACCTTTCAGTTTTCTCCAGGCTAAACATCCCCAGCTCCCTCAACCATTCCTCATAAGGCTTTGTTTCCAGACCCTTTATCTTTTTGGTCTCCCTCTTCTGCACACATTCCAGTTTGCTGAAGACATCAGAGACTATCTTGACTGTGAGGCTGACTGACTCCAGCTACAAAAGCTGAGGCTGCTGAACAGACTATTGCACTGCGGTATTATTTAGGGGGGTGTTGTTGCAGGAGGCTGTTCCTGTTACTGGTATTATTTTTGTGTGGAAATTGGTCAATTATTTCTATGTGAAAAAAATCTGGAACTTTTTGGAGGGGCTATGTTTGTAATTATTTGATATGTTTGTAATTTTCATGTTACCTTGAGCATGTTTTGAACTATGGAAAGGTGGCATACAAATAAAAGAATGTATCTACATATGTATGTTGTGAATATGGTAGGAAAGTGCAAAGCATTCTGCTGCTTATCAATTTTCTAAATGACTTGTCTGAGCGTGTAGAAAAGGTACCTATCTAATCTGCAAGTTGAATGAAGCTGGGAGGAACAGCTTAAACCACAGAAAGAAGAATCAAGTTTCAGAATGATATTGACAGGCTGGAATGTTGGACTGAAACCTACAAGATGAGATTCAGAAGAGATAAACGTAAAGTCCTGCATTTAGGTACCAGGAATCAGGGACGCAAGTATTTTCTCCCTCTCTCACAACATCTATCTTGATCTCCCACATCAAGTATGGAGATTAGACTAGACCACCGCCTATAACCTCCACACCACACACCACCAGCTCTGACTCAATCCCTGTCACCCCATCCTTCCTCCAGAAGCTGGTCTCCATGCCCTCTTCAAATCTGAAAGCAGGGAGACCTTTTAGAATTAGCCAGCTAGCCAGCAAACAGAGAAGGCTATGGGTGCCACCTAGTGGCATCACCCTCTATAGCACCAAAAGCACCACACACCATGGTCAGAATGCAGGCAGAGAGAGGTGCCAACCCACCAGCCAAGGATACACACAAATGTTGTGTATCCCCCTGCCCCATTCCTGTTTGCATCCATCTGTTTGCCTCTTGGAGACCCTTGGAGCTTTATCTGATCAAAGCCCCCATAGCCTGGAGTTTCTTCTGAATCTCAGGCAAGAAAATTATCATGGAGGACATGACTCCAAATGGGCCTAATTACAGTACAGACCCTCCAAGTGTCGCTCTTTTCCAGGGACGTCCCTGATTTGGAGAAGCCATTCCAGTTTCTGATTTGATCCTGGAATATCCCACTTTCCTTAGTATGTCCCTAATTTCATTGGAGAAATGTTGGGAGGGTATGGAGTTATCTGACCACCACCACCCCAGCCACCTGAAGGCAACCCAGTATAGCCCAGAGGCCCCCTTGTCACAAAGGTTCTGGCTTTGGGATTATTTAGGGTTGCCATACATCCGGAATTCCCCGGACATCGCTGGGATCTGGCCATCAGAAACAGTGTCCAGTGTCTCTGGACTGTCTGAACCACAATGCACAGGATGGCTGCCTTTCTCCACCCCTCTGCTTGCCACCCTCTGGGACGCTGTTGCTTCCACATTTGAGGAATGTCAGAAAGGAAGCTCACAGCCTGCGGCGTCTACACTCTGGAATTCCCTGCCTATTGACATCAGGCAGAGGCCTTCATTGCACTCTTTTCCGGCACCTGCTCAAAAGCTCAACAACTTTTGTGTCCAGATTTTCACTTTTTGAAATATAGCAACCCCTAGATTATTTAATCCTGTTTATTTTATCAGTGAGCCTGTGCAATCCAGGGGGCTAGGAACAGAGACGTGGGTTCCAGTTCTCCTTCCACAAGGGGCTCTTTGTGCAACTTTGAGCATGCCTCTCTTGTTTTCAGCCGGCTTCTGTTCCTAGTCTGTAAGACTAAGGAGAGGGAAGCTCTGAAAGGAAGCAGAACAATATACAGGTGGTGAAACATATTGCAGGCTGAAACTCACAGCAGCAAAGCCCATTTGGGAGAAACCAGCTTCTTGCCTACTTCCACCACCCCTCCAGCATCTCGCTACCCTGCAAGTTCTCCTCCTCTGCCACCTGTCAGCCCATTACACCACCTTATAGCTTCCCCTTCCATCACCAGCTTGAGATCCCCTGTCCTTTGGGCTCACTTGCCTGCCTCAGCCTGTGTCCTCTGGCCACCAGCCCCTGTGTAGCATCCCAGGGCCTCTTGGGCATCGCTCTTCCCTTCCATGTCCTGCAGCCACAGAGTCTGGTCCTGCCTTTGGAACTGCACCAAACAAGGGCTTGATTCATTCATTTATTATTTTACTTGTTGCATTTATATATCACTTTTTTCCTTCAAGGAGCTCAAGGTGGCCTAGGCGGTTCTTCGCCCACTCCCTCCATTTTAGCCTCACAACTACCCTGTGGGGTAGGTGGAGGCTGAGAAGCAGTGACTGACCCACAAGGTCACCCAGTGAGCTTCACGGCTAAGTGGTGATACGAACCCAGGTCTTGGTCCTACACTCTTAATGCTACACCACATCAGCTTGGCTGACACTGATGCTCTGCTGTGCAGCCCGTTCTGCTCAGGAGCAGCCTGCATCTCCCACAGCAAAGCCATGAAGCAACCACAAGGGAGGTGGAGGAAAGATCAGCCAGCTGGGGAGGGGCTGGGCCAGCTGCTGACGATTGAGCAAGTGTCACTACTGTTGCCATGGATGGACACCCAGCAGGAGCAGGGTAGACTGAGAGGTGGGAGACTGGACTCAGGGTTGTTGCAGAGGAAGAAGGGTGGGATATGACTTTCAACAAAAGATGATCTGTAGGGCGGGGGGACCAGTATGAAGTTCTGCTGCCCATTAGCACAGCTTGAACGCAGCTCCCATTCTCTCCCTTTGGTGGGGCTTCCCCAGAGGACCTTCCCGCTGGCGTTCTCCAGCCTGTCCTCAGTTCAGGATGGCCTTAGCCTTTGGGGTTTGCAAAATAATAATTGCAACAATAAACCCTTGTCTTGGGGCACAGGTACGTGGTGGCCCTTCCATTAGAAGTGGCCCTCCAGATATAGAATCATAGAATTGTAGAGTTGGAAGGAACCTCAAGGGCCATCTAGTCCAACCCACTGCACTGCAGGAATCACAGCTGAAGAATCCCTGTCCATCCACCTCCACTGAAGGAGAGCCCATCACCTTCCCAGGTAGCCCATTCCACTGAGACTCCAATTCCCATCAGCCCCAGAACAGCCAGGGAGAATGGCAAGAGCTGGAAGTCCTGACAGCTTTAGGGGAGGGGTACAGATTTGCCCCCCACCCCTGCCCTACCATCTTTCCAGCTGAAGAGGAGCCTTGAGGAAGTGACTCCTGAGGAAAGGGGGGGTTTCCGCTCCAGGCCCACCTGCACAAGCAGTTCTTGCTGCTCCCTGAGCAGCTCCAGGTAGCGGCTGCTCCACAGGAGCTTCTCAGCTCGCAGCTCTTGGCTGATGTGCTGCACCTCGGCCTCCAGACCCACCAGCTGCCCCAGCATGGCGCTGCTGGACTCCTGGAGCATCTGCACCATCTTCCCCAGCTTCTCAGCACCTGGAAACACCAAGATCATAGAATCGTAGAGTAGGAAGGGATCAAAGGCTCATCTTTAGTTCAAGCCCCTGTGACGCAGGATGTTAGATACCTTGCCCCAACTGCCTCTGCCTGTGAACTTCAGGCAACCCTCAGACAAGAAACCCAGAGGTTGGTGGCAACAGAGCCTTTGCAGAAGGTCCCAACCTCAGTCCCTGGCATCTTCTGCTAACACAATCCCAAACTGTAGGGGGGAAATACCCTTCTCTCGGCCTGAGACCCTGGAGAGCCATTTGCTCCTAAGGTGGACAAAGCTGGTTTCCATGGACTAATGGGGTGGAATGGAAGGAGATGCCATTGGATCTGGCCATATGGGGGCCCATCTAGCCCAGCATCCTGTCCTCACAGTAGCCAACCAGATGTCCCCAAAGGGAAGCCCACAAGCAAGATGTGAGAGCAATGGCCAACTCTCACTCTTGCTCACCACCATTCCATGATTCTGTCCATGGAAGTTCCATTTAGGAATCATTAAAAAAAACTAAGAAGAGGCCTGCAGCAGCTGGATCAGGCCAAAGGAGGCCCATCTAGTCCAAGCTCCTGTTTTCACTGTGGCCAACCAACCTCATGCCCCAAAGGGAAAACCGAAAGCAGGCCTTGAGTGCAACGGCAGCACTCTCCCCACCAAACTATGGCACACACTCTTGAAGGCAGTGATGGCTACCCACTTGGATGGACAAATTTGTGGAGGATAAAGCTACCAAAGGCTACTAGCCGCAATGGCTGAGTTCCACCTTCACTGTCAGAGGCAGCATGCCCTGGAATCACAGGTGGGCAGGATCCTGCTTGTGGGCTTCCCACAGGTATCTATTTGGCCACTGTGAGAACGAGATGCTGGATTTGATGGGCTCCTTTGCACAGAGAGCAGGATGGAAGGCCAGCCCTTGTATGAGAAGATGTAACCCCTTCATCTCGCTCCCTTCCCCCCCCCCCCAACATGCCCATCGTAAGTCTACAAACCTGCCTCTTGGGGCTCAGGGGTTGTTGGTGAGGAGAGGAGCCCATCTTCTTGGTGGGCTTCACCGATGTCCTCCAGCCATGAAGTCATTGACGAACAAGCCTAAGACAGCAACAGAGGGTGAGAACATGAAACTCAAGGTTTTGTTGTGGATTTGGAGGGGGGGTCAGTCTAGTCCCTTCCAATTCTTGGGGTCCTGTACCCAGTGATGGTTAGTTAGAGTTTGCTAAACTAGTCAGACAAGTTAAAACAATGACCTTAGCTGGCTACTTAAGTGTCCTCATCAGCATCCCAAAAGAATGAGCCAGGTAGCAAAAGGTACAGCTGAGTGATGGTTCCCACTGGGTTAATGGGGGGGGGGGGCTTACATCCACCACCAGTCCTAGCTGCTGGGTAGGAGAACAGCAGCCAGAGTGAGCTGGAAGCTGGAGACACAGAGACATGCTCCCTCTGTGCTGGATCCAAAGCTGTGACTAATGGAGAAGCAAGATCTGTTGGGGTGTTGACATTGTGAGCCCCTCCATCTTCATCCTCAGATTGTATATATGTGTAAATAAAACTATGTACCCTAAAGACACCACAGTCTTCTCTGACCTTCATTCCAAGAAAACCGAACCCTGGGTAAGCTCCTGGAACTCCAGGATGCTCTCACGATTTGGAGACTGGGGTTGCTTATAACAGTATTTTAGACCCCCAGCCTTTATAACACTCTGACACCCCGAAGGCTGAGGTTTGTTTTTAGCTTGGATAGAGGTGGCATTGGGGTGGGGGGTTACTTGCAAGATTCAGGGCTGTTACCTCCTGCACAAGGTCAAAGGCGGCTTCCCAGCAGAGCTTGTAACAGAACAAGATAACCTGTGGAGGTGGAAAGAGAGAAGTTAGAAAGGCAAGGAAATCCCACCCACCCCATTTCTCACCTGAGGGTGCATTACTCGTCCTACCAATCTGCCTCACATTTACAGCATTATATCTGCCAGGGCTTCCCCAAAAGAATCCAGGGCATTGCAGTTTGGTGAACTGCAAACCTCTGAACCACAATGTGCAGCATGGCTGCCTTTCTCCACCCCTCTGCTTGCCACCCTCTGGGATGCTGTTGCTTCCACATTTGAGGAATGTCAGAAAGGAAGCTCACAGCCTGCGGCATCTACACTTTGGAACTCCCTGCCTATTGATATCAGGCAGGGACGTTCATTGCACTCTTTTCCGGCACCTGCTAAGAACATTTTTGTTTAGACAAGCCTATGCAGATGCTTAGAAAGCTGATGTGGGTTTTAATCTGTTTTATTGGTTTTATCTTTTGAATGTTTTGTGTTGTTTTAAAGTTGTTTTTCTGATAAATTTATTGCTGTATTCTCTTTGTAAACCACTTTGAGGGTTGTTGTTTTTTTACAATCAAGCAATTTATCGGTATTATGAAACAAATAAATAAGGAGTAGGAAGTAGAGTTTAAAAAACAAGACACAATTAACAAGGGAGTTTAAAACCCACACACAAACCCCACAGAACCTCCCCCAATTCACTCTAACCCATACCCTCCAACATTTCTCTGATGAAAATAGAGACATCCTAAGGGAAATTGGGACATTCCGGGATCAAATCAGAAACCGGGATGGCTTCTGTAAATCCAGGACTGTCCTTGGAAAATAGGGAGGGTCTGCTAACCAACATGCAAACTTTTCAAAATTTAAAAGTGAAATGTATGTACTCTAACTCCTTCCCCACCAAACGATTTTGAGAGCCAAATGTTACTCTGGAAAAGCCATCACTAACTGGAATGTTGTTTCTTCTTGAAAAACAACAACAAACCCTGTCCATATTGCATCAAGGGGTCAGTTGCAAGCCCACAACACTGGCAGAGATGGGGGTGTAGCCAGTGCCTAAATGGTGCCGTTTCACCCCTGCCTACCCCACTGCAAAAGTTCAGCAAGGTCCGTTCGTGCAAAGGCAAAACTCAGTGATCTGAAAGGCTCCTCCCCTTTGGCTGACTGATCCCAGAGGGAAAAACATGAACTGGTGTTGTTTCACCCAGTCACAGGACTACTCCCAGCCTGCTAATGGAAATCCTACACTACTCCACATATACTAACCCACACGGCTCGCCAGAGGAGAAGCAGCCCATCCAGGGCTTTTGGCACCAGCGCCAAAAGCAACTTGAAGCCAGCTCTGGGGTGGAGCAGCCTCTTGTGGGGCACCATGGCGCCTCTGCAGAAGAAAAAAGAGAAACTGGGTCTCATAAACACCAAAAAGGCAGGAAGTGCCCAGGATCAGCTAATGACTACACATCTTCTTTCCTGATATTTGTCATGGATGACATTGCATCTCTCTCTCTCTCTCTCTCTCTCTCTCTCTCACACACACACACACACAGGCATATTGTGCAGAATTTGCCTCCTGCCCCCAGGATGCCTGCCTTGACCCATCCCACCCAGCAGAGTGCCATCTTCACCTGCTCTCGCTCCACTGCTGCAAACAAAACCAGGTGCCCAAGACAGAGACTGGGATTGTGGCTTCCCCTCTGGGATGCTGCCTTGGGAGGGATAAGCACCTGCCTGACCCAAGAGGATCAGTGCAAGAGAGGAAGGGGGATTAGCCCTTTCATTAGGTCTTAATCTCGCCTCTCCTTGCCTCTCATTTCCAGGCATTGCTGGTACTCTGGGAACAGGTTACCGGGCTCCCAAACCTCAGGTCCCAGCCACACCTGAAGGCCCACAGAGCCACTCGCTTGCTGAAAGCTAAGCAGGGCTGGCCAGTGGCTGGCTAAGAGACCTCCCACAAGCCACACAGACACTGCCTGGGGCTCCAAGATGGAAGCAGTTCTTGCTGCTAATGCAGACTGGAGCTCTGCACAATTTGCAAGCTCCTAAGGGGCACAGAGGAACGTGGGTTAAACCACAGAGCCTAGGACTTGCCAATCAGAAGGTCGGTGGTTCGAATCCCTGCGACGGGGTGAGCTCCCGTTGCTCGGTCCCTGCTCCTGCCAACCTAGCAGTTCGAAAGCACGTCAAAGTTCAAGTAGATAAATAGGTACCGCTCTGGCGGGAAGGTAAACGGTGTTTCCGTGTGCTGCTCTGGTTCGCCAGAAGCGGCTTAGTCATGCTGGCCACATGACCCGGAAGCTGTACGCCGGCTCCCTCGGCCAGTAAAGCGAGATGAGCACCGCAACCCCCGAGTCAGCCACGACTGGACCTAATGGTCAGGGGTCCCTTTACCTTTAAGGGGCACAGAAGTCCTCTCAGAGGGGAGCAAATCTCCCTTGGGCATCTCTGCAAAGGAAGCCTTCATGAGGGAGGCTCACAGATATTACTTCTCTTTGGTGCAGATGCCTGACCTCAAGGAGAGCTAGACTCATTACTTGCCAAGAGCCAGGTTCATACCTCCCCATTGCAAATCCCAAACACAGTCACTCTACAAGGAGCCACGCAAGGAGGCTTGCCAGTTTGCGGGGGTGGGGGGAGTGAAGTCTCCCCACCCTTGTCCCAAGGTGAAGATGCCTCCACTTCCTTGTACAGACAAGCAACAACTCACCCAGAGTCAATGTTTAAAAAGTTTAATACAGTAGTTCCCAAAGTGGGTGGTAGTTTTTATTTTTGTAAACAGCTTTGATATACTTTGGATGATATAGCGGTATACAAATATTTTTACAAATAAATAAGGATTGATCTTCCTCTTCCTGGCTGCAATACAAAATTGCAGTAATAATAAATCAACTGAAAATATGCTGCCTTTACTTAACACCCAAGATCTTTTGCCTATGTTGGCTGCCTTACTCTGCCTAATGTCAGGGCCCAGCCCCAGAAATTCCCAATACTTCCCTTGGGAACCCCAGGGACCCCATTAGAAGCCAGGTGTCCCAGTGCATTTTGCCTAACTTGTTATCCTCCTTTCAATGGCTTTCTTGCCATCTTCACTGCAACGTAAGTTTAAATGCTAAAGGGGTTCCAATGTGGCAAAGGGAGGTGACTTGTGATTTATCTTGGTGTTGGTGGGAGGTTTGGTTGTAGGGTCTGACTTTTAACATCTAGGCTGAAGGTACTCTTGGCTGGTTACTTCCTAGCTGGATTCCTCTGTCTGAGTTGCCTTTGTTTAAATGCTGATTGGCAGGGGGAGGAGTGGCGAGAAAAGGGGATGGGCCAGAGGGGAGACTTGTCCATGAAGGTGGTTGCACACATTTCACACACTTGCCCAGCTGATGCTCCTGCATCTTCGGTCACAGAGATTTCTCCACCATTCCCGTAATTTTGAATCCTTGAAATTCAGGGAGGTGTGACAACAGAGTGCAAAACTGGAACAGCCCAAATGATGAAAGCAGAACTGGGTGATTTTCAGGTGCTTGTTTTGGAAATCCATGTCTCTGGTTCCTTTGCTCCCTGCTAACAAGAAGGTGCCAAATCCCACGACCACCTGGCGTCCCCACGTCTCAGAAGGCCTCTCCCAAGTGCTTCAGGCTGGATCCATGAACGGCCACAAGCAGGTGAGCCGACAAAACTCGCCAGCACAGACATCAGAGAGCTCCCTCCCAAGCCCCCCTCCCCAGCACTTGCCCAGGTCTCCTGGTAGGACCTGCTTGCCTCTCCCCAGAGCTCTTGGCTGCAAAAGGGCTTCCCTGTCTTGATGCAATGGTGCCTTGCAGACCACCACCAGCAGGATCTGGCCCTGACCCAGGCTGGCTGGCCAGCTAGGTCCCCCCCCCCCCCCCGAATAAGACATGCCTCCTGCTCAGAAACAAGCTCAGTGAGATGGAAGTTTGATGGCTTTATTTACAAACAAAAGACAGAAGTGTTTTTTAAAAAGAGAGAGACTCTGCCCCCACCGCCTTCATCCCTCTCAAGCATCAGGAGAATTAAATAGTCACCTTCCTGCTCCAACCCGCTACCTCTTTGAAGTAGTTCCCCCAGCATCACCACAGTCAGGCTCCAACAAGAGGGAAGAGGACCCACATAGACAAGGGGGCAGCACAGCTGGACCATTTCTTTTCTTTCTTTTTTTTAAAAAAGTTGTAATTTAATTATCAAGGTTTGTTGTTGTTGTTTTTTAAAAAAGCAACATCATGAGACAAAAAAATGGGTTATAATCAACCAGAAGAAACAGAAGGAAACATCAACAAGAGCATTTCCTGATGGTTGTTTTACACATGATGGAACAGCAGCAGTGAGGCTGGCGAATCCAAGGTGGGCGTCTGTCGCCGAACAGCTGAGAAGGAAGGAAGCAAAGAAGGAGCAGCTGCTGCTGCTGTCACAGATTGTCCCCATCAACATCATCTGAGCTGAGCCAGGACACCTGGGCAGTCTGGGATGGGAAAGAGCTGGCCTTGTGCTTATTCAGTCTCCTGGTGAGGGCTGGGATTTGGGGCGGAAGGCAGACAGGCTCTTGGAAGATTCAGCTTGGAGGCATCTAGTAATCCTGTGGCAGGAAAGAATAAGGTGGCAGGGCATCAGGACAGCTGCTCCCACAAACTGCTGCTTCAGAATCCCACCCCACTCTTTGCATTCAGTGTGCGGAGAGGGAGGAAGATTTAGCTCAGCAGGGGCAATGCCAGAGAGAAAGACGGATGCAAACACTGCCTTTGGTGAAAACATGAGAACGTAACTGCCTGCTGGTTCAGGCCAACGGCCCAACTAGTCCAGCATCCTCTTTTCACAACAGCCAACCAGATGTTGCAGTGGGAAACCAGCAAACAGGACCCAAGCATAAAAGCAGTCTCCCTTCTATGGTTTCCAGCAACTGGGATTCAGAAGGATTACTGCCTCCAATAGTGGAGGCAGAGTGCAGCTATCACGGCTAGGACAACCCTTTCCATGAACTTGTCTAATCTTTTAAAGCCACCCAAGTTGGTGGCCATCCCTGCCTCCTGCTGAAGAGAGTTCCATAATTTAATTCTATTTAGCTGTGTGAAAAAAAACATCTTTAAGCTTAACTACTTAGACACATTGCCCTCTATTCATTAAGTGGAGGACTCACCCTTTAGTGAAAAGGAGGATTCACCCTTTAGTGAAAAGATGGGATTTGTCTTAACTCCTAATCCACCCTCCCCATCCCAGAATTCTGCCATTGAAAGAAGAACTGGGTGAAGAGGGAGGGCAGGGGATTGAAAGTAGGGGGTGGAGAAGGGCATTCCAAGGTCAGAGGATGATACTTACAGCTCGGGGCTTTTTGTTCAATTTGAGATCAATCCTGCAAGGAAGGAAAGAGAAAGGAGCTTTCAGATGAGATTCAGGGAAAAGTCAGATCCAAAAACCAAGCCACAGAATGTGGTTAATTTGTCCCCAGTTGCCAATTCAGCCAGGCCAAAGCAGAATCTGCCCCCACCCCAGCAACATACCCCAACCCTGCACAGAAATGCAGTTTTCTACCCACATAATCAGAAGGAAAATGAATTAGAGAGTTAGCCAGCATCCATAGACTGAGTTAACATGTCATGCGCTATGTTAGCAGGTTAAAGAGTGCAGCTCTTTTGAGGAGAGAGCGGATGTCAGATTGAAAGAGGATTTGGCTACCCCAGCCAAATCAAAGGCCTCGTGTTTCTCTGCAGCGGGGTGGAAAAAATGCCAAGTCCAACATGGGCCATTGGCTTCAGAAAAGCAAAGCAAGAGAAATCAAGTTTTCAAAACCCCAACAGAAGTTTATCTGCTTTTAAAAATGATGTAAAGGAAGCGGAAGAAGGAAGCCGATTGAATATTGCCAAGGTTATTAAATAAAAAGTTACCTCCAATGCGCTTTTGTCTGTATTTTAAAAAACTTGCCAGCCTAACCTAATATACATACCTACAATTAAACAGATAAACTATGGGTTAGAATAGCTTTGACCAGGCATGGCGGGAGGGAGGAGTAGGGGGGGGGAAGGGAAGAGATGAAAGCAGGGGAGGGGGGGTTGGTGTGGAGAAAGGTCTACGGACTATAAACACAGCACAAGAACTAAGTCAAGTCAAACTTACTCAAAGTCATAATCAAACATGCCAGACGGGCTGAGGGGGCAGCATTTGAAAGGAAGAAAGCAACAGACATTAATATACTAAGGAATTAAAATTAATTAGTCGATTAGCCACCCTAGCAAGTTTATTCAAAAATAAAAACAGAGCCAGTGGCAGATGAGCCGAACCTCAGAATACGGCATCTGATGACCAAGCACCGGCCTTTAAAATCCCTCCCTCTCTCCCCCCGCCCCACTCCCAGCCTCTCAGCCTGGCACCCCACAGATTCCACCTCCCACCCCACAAGCTCTGTGGAGCATTCCTATGGGGCTCAAGGGGAGAAGAGCTGCGGGGGGGGGGGGGAACAGGCAGGTGAGGAGGAAGAAGGATGATGGGGAGGGGGGCAAAGGCAGCTCTTAAGGGCAGAGTAGCAGTGGGTGGGAGGGAGCTGACACGGGAAGGTGGGAGAGCAAAGGCAGGAATAAGCAGCACCAGAACGGATTCGGTCCCAGACATTCACGCACATGCCAGCCTCACTCACAAACCCCAGTCTGGATTCTTGGGGGGATTGGGATTTTCAACAGACCAATCAAACACAGCATGGCTATGAGACTCCCGGTCCGGAGAACCCAGGAGGAAGGGAAAGCCTGAAGTGCCCCACAACATCAGTGGTGTTTAAACAGAGGTTGGAGGGCCATCATCTGTCGGGGATTCCTGAGCTGCAACTCCTACACAGGAATCCTGTCCAGCTCTATCTACTCTGTAAATCTTTGATTCTACCCAGCTGCCAGATATTCTGAATGCCCACCTAGGATGTGAAACTATGGCAGATTCCCATTTTCCACCCCTTGTCCCCCTCTCCCACCACTACCTTTTGCACTTTCCTAAATTGCAACCCCTGTGGGGCAGGTCCCTGCCCTCTCACTCTTACAGAGCAGCCTGGACTCAGATGGGGCTATGCCAATAGCCATAACATGCTGCAGTTAGAGGTGACATTTCACCTGCATTTTCCATCTCTCATCTGCTCAACGGAGGCCTCTTTCCTATTTGAAGATGGGCCCTTGGCAAACGCCCACTAATTTAGGAGCATCCCTTGCTGTGGACCTGAACTGCATCCCTGGGGCGGCTTCTTCCCCACCCCCCCTGCAACCCATAAATGGGTTTGCTCAAGAGGGTCAGCATGGAGCAGTGGTGAATCAAATGCCCGGCTCCAAACAGTGAGTCACCGGGTGAACCATGCCTAACCTACTCCCAAGAGCTGCTGAGAGGATAAGAAAGAACCATAATTGTCACCCTGAGCTCCTTGGAATGAAGAATCAAAATTTACTAAAATAAAGCTACCTCCCTCTACATTACTGGTGGGGAACTTTTGGTCCACCAAGTGATGCACCATGCTGTTTTGGGTGCCGTTCCAGCAGTGGGAGAGCTGAGAAGCAGAGAATGATTGGCTCTGCTGGGACAGGCCAGCCCCATCGGGCCTCCTCTGCCCTCAACTGTCACCTGCAGGCAGCCATTCACCCCAGGCTGCCTCTGTGGGAGAGATGGGTACCAGCAAGGCTCATTTCATCAGCTTTGCTAGAGGCCTAGCTCCATCAGGCACCTCCTGCTCCTGAACTGTGCCAGCTGGTCAATATAGGAACAGCTGTGCAGAAATTGGTGTCCGAGTTTTGGTTTTAATTTTCCTCTTCCCTCCCTGTTCCGTTTCCCTTGTGTTTCATGGTTTGTTTGTTTTTAATAGACTGTAAGCCTGCAGTTAGGGATTGTCTTGTCTTGATCATATCTACTCTAGTGGCCAAAATTGTGGAAACCTTTTGGGAAAAGTGTATTTCCGAGGTTTGATGGCTCATAACACCACTTCTTTTTTGGAGTAATACCATAAAATTCTATATCAATGTAAAGATCATTTAATGAAGAATGTAATGTAGTAACTTTTATGAAGGATTATTTATTACAACAGCAGTCATAAAGAAGAAATGTGAAACACATAGAAAAAATGAGATATGCAAGAGTTCTCACCATGTCAGTTAATACTTAGTTGGGTAAACTTTAGCTTTAATTACGGCATTACGATGCCTTCCCTTGGAATGAACCAAGTTTTTTAGTTCTGCAGCTGTAATAATGTGAAACCAAGATTGAATTATTGCCTGTATTAATTGGGTTTTATTGCTGGGTTGCTTCTGACTAACAAGTTTCTTTAGTTGGCTCCATAGGTTTTTGATTGGGTTAAGGTCTGGGCTATTCCCAGGCCATTCCAGCAGTGGAATATGATTATCTTGAAACCACCTTTTGCAATCAGCAGCAACATGTCATGGAACTAAATCCTGTTTAAATATTAAATAAATATTTCTATAAATGCTTCATTGTCTATGAAAAGATCACGTGTGGAACGCTTCAGTTCGGGCTCAAGTATTTCATTTATGTATTTTGGGGCATTTACATTCCCATTAATGATGCAAATTCTGCCCACAGCTTTTGCTGTCATACAATCCCAGATCATAACACTAACTGGGTGTTTCATGGTAGGTGTAATGCAAGTAGGATGTAAATCTTCTCTGATTTTTCTCCTCACGCAAGGAGATTTTGGTCTCATCACTCCAAACAACACTGTCCCACTGTTCTGCTGTCCAGTTGGGTTTTAGCCCAGTTTAATCTTTTCAGCCTTTGTTTGAGAAATAACCGTGGCTTTTTCCTTGGAATTCTAGCATTTAGAACATATTCCTGCAGTCTGCGCCAAACAGTCCTTGAACTCAACTTCACATTACATTGCGCCATGTCATCTTGTATACACCCAGATTATTTTTCTGCCACGTAGCCACAAGTCTCTCAATTCTTCTGTCGTTACTTGCTGTTATGCACCTTTTCCTGCCTTTACCAGTCTGATTTTGTAGTGACCTTATAGCTCTTCAAAAATTTAGAAATGCCACCTTTAGTTAAGTTTCCACCATTTTTTCTTCTAATTTCTTCATAACTGTAGCCTTGTTCACTTAACAGTACTATTTTACATCACTTTCTGGGTTACCAGTCAACTCTTTGCGCCATTTGTTTAATTTTATTACGTTTTACAAGCTCACTAAATGAAAGAACACACAAAAAACCAACCAACTTGATAGCAATCATCTAACACACTGACCAATGTCCTCCTCTCAGCTCCAGTACATAACATCAACAGCTGAATCCTACTGTGACCTGATTGGATCATTGCCAAAACAAGACGACACCTGATTGGCTCTCTAAACACTCATGCTCATTGGCTACATTCAAATGAAGGAACGCTACTGCATATCAGCCTAAGGAAGTTGTGCTTCTCTGTTCTGGTTATTTGGGTATAACTTTTTACAGAATACAGGTAAGTGAACTTAATGTTGCATTCTTCATTAAATTATCTCTCCATTGATATATAATTTTATGGTATTACTCCAAAAAAAAAGCGGTGTTATGAGCCATCAAACCTCGGAAATACACCTTTTCCAAAAGGTTTCCACAATTTTGGCCGCTAGTCTAAGCTGCTCTGGGAGTCTTTGGGGCTGAAGTGCGGGACGCAAATGCTCCAAACAAAACAAATAAAATAAACCACGCCTACCTTTCTCAGCCCTGATGGCAGGTGAATCAGGTGTAAGAAAATTCAAGGCAAGGCTTGAGACCTCAAGCTGGAGCCCCCTCTAAGTGCTCTCACCCCCGACTCTTCCTTTACAGGCAAAATGGGCTGCTTTTTGACGGAACATCTTTTTCTATTGCCCTGCACAGTAACAGGAAAGGGGCAGGATTTTGCCTGTAAAGGAAGAGTCAGGAAGGCACCTTCTCCTGCTTCCTCTTCCTTTGCAATCACACCTTGAACATCCTATGACCTGACATGTATTTTTATTTATGAACAACAGTCCCACCCCACCTCCTTCCATCCAAGGAATTCAAGGTGGCATTGGTTGGTTCTCCCTCTGCACATCTTATCCTCACAAGAACCCTGTGAGGTAGGTTAGCCTGGGAACAGTGACCAGAGCCCCCAAGGTCACCCAGTGGGAACTTCATGGCTGAGTGGGGATTTGAACTCTGGTCTCCCAGAACTTAGTCCAACACTAGTGTGATTCCTTAGGGGGGCACTAAGAGGCAAAGGGGTGGCGGGGGGTGGCCGCTAGAGGTGTAAATAACTCTCAGACTTCGAAAAGCTGGTATCAACGTATCAAGTTCATCAGTTTTCTTGAAATAATTAAGCTAAATAGCGTTAACTGGATTTTGAATAAATGTGCAATTAACTGTTACAGTTTTGAATTCTAGTGTGTTATTATCTAATTACCTTAACGGGTCATGCAAACCGCTAATCTGAATAATTCTTTTTACAGAGTAGGGGGCACTGGGGATGAGGTTATGGAACCAAGGCAGCGGTGGCCTGAAAAAGTTTGGGAAGCACTGCTCTAACTGCTGCACTGCACTCCCCCTGCCCACCTGTCCAAGTGGCCCAAAAATCCAGTCCCCCAGCCCTGCTCTGTGCCACCAAGAGTCCTCTTCAACACCCACCTCAAAAGAAAGATTTGGTAGGGCGAGACTCTCCTTCACGGGAGGTTTTTAACCAGAGGTTGGACGGCCATCCCGCAAGGGTTCTTTAGCTGCGATTTCTGTGTCACAGGGGGCTGGACTAGATGCCCTTTGGGGCTTCCAACTCTACAATTCTATGATTCCAAGACCAAAATATGTGCCAAGCCAGAGGGGGAAATCCTCTGGCAGGGTATTTGCCCTTCAAAAGAAGGTGCCCTCTAAACCCCCCAACTCCAGCTCAGCCCACACACTTGGCCCTCGCCCACCTCACCTGTGTCGATTTTTGTTCTTCCGTTTTTTGTGGCTACTGTGGTGGCTGCCCGAAGTGGAGGATGCTGCCTTCTGGGGCTTCACCCCTTGGACGGAGCCGTCCAGCTCTTCCGCTTCTTCTTGGCTCGGTTCGTTCTCCTGGTTGTGGAAGTCTGGGGAGGTGTCGCTCTCCGTCCCGCTGCCAGGCTCCCCTGAAAGAGAAATCCGGGCACGCCTCAGAGCTCAGAGAAATAGCTGCTCTCATTGGCTCTGGCCAGAAGGCCAGCCCCCAGGGGTCAGGAAGGAAGCCCCCACAGCAGGGAGGAAATGCGCTTTTTGCACCCACACCTGAATCAATTATCAATTTACTTTTCTTTAAAAAAAATTAAATCATTATATTTCTTACCTATTCTTATCTTAGAAAACTCAGAGCAGGATGGAAGAGTAAATAAGTAAGAAACATGGGCTGATTTGGGTGATGCAAGGGTTGCCCTTCTCCTTGATGCACTAGCCTTCCACATGAAAGGCCTAGTGTCAGTCAAATGTGCCAAATTAGTAGATATTCTCACTGGTCTGTTTTATTAGGCTTTATACTTACACAGCAGAAAGACCTGCACACACAATGGATTCTATGTGCTATGGTCATCCAAATGATATAAATCAGCCTCAGCTTACATGAGGGAGTGTTCTGTGAAAATCCTATGCAGATGCCAGATGTGCCTATGTGATGCCAGAATTCTTAGTGGGGATGTGGGGAAAGAAGCACCTTCCTCCACCCGTGGTGGGACTGCCCACAGACATTCAAATGCTGGACAATTGGTCAAGAAATGACCAAAATCCTCAAATATCCCAACACCACTGCAGATTTATCTACTAAATCTGTAGGAAGAGCAACTCAAAGTTTTCAACTCTCAGGAAAAACCTTGCAGGACTTGTGACTTCTGCTTTGGTATAAAAATATGTGAAGTTTAGCATTAGCTGAAAAAATAACTTCTAAATTACTTGGTGGCAAAAGCTTAGAGGACCCTAGAAGTTTTTACGCTGTTTGGTGAAATATTATATTATATATAATAAGCACACGGGACTCTCTCTCCACAGAACAATATGAAATTCAGCTTTCCTAATGGTCTTAAGTATTCCACCAGTCTAACGTTGGGTCTCACCTAGATATACTGCACTTATTTTGATATTTCTATTATTTTTATTGTATTGGGTTTTCTATTTACAGTACTTCAATAAAATAGTTAATTATTTCTTTTTTAAAAAAAGCTTTCCACATGCAGGGAGCTTTTGGCATTCAATCCTGTTCTCTTCCAGAAGTGGGACAGTCCAACTCTGCACCTTCTGAGTTGGATTTCACAGCATCTGTGAAGTGAGCAGTGTGGAGACAAGTTCACAAGAGAGGAAGGGGGCTCAGCAGGAAGGAAGGCCAACTTACGTTTTTCAATGAGCTGGTCCTGAACTCCTGCCAGTGCGCTGACCGCCTACGAAACCGAAAGAGACCAGATTGAGGAGGATTGTGGGAACTTCTGGGAGACTCCACCCCATCGCCTCCTTCTCAGGCCACTCAAAGAGGTGCCACATTTGGCTGGACTTCCAAGATTGTGCCATAGGACAGGCACAGGACACAAATCCCAGCCCACTCCAAGTACCTGCCCTACTTTCTATGCTTTGGCAGTATCTCCCTTGACAGGATCTCAGGCATCTAGTGATGGGGGAAAGCTTCCTCTGCCCCAGGAGGGCTGGCATTGGTCCTCCCTCAAAGAACAGACTACACCTGAATAAGACAAGGTGGGAAGGAAGGAGACTGGGAGAACCCAAATGGTGTGTGTTGTGGGAGAGGGCCGGCCAAAACTGGACAGGAAGAACTCCATGCTTTAAAAATAACAAATAAACACAGAGTTTGCTCAACCTGAAAGATGTCTAGAGAAGCTGAGGGATCAGTTCAGTGATTTCTTCCTGGCAATAGGGGAGGATACAGGGAGACTACCTAGAGGAGGACCAAAAGTTGGAGGCAGCAATGCTGCTGAGTACCAGTTACTGGAAATCATGCAATATGCTTTTTCCACATGTTTGGGTGGAAGGAAGGACATAGGAGGGGGAGGCTTCAGAAAAACAACAGAGGCCACCCTCGCCCCCAGCTTGCACTCACAGCAGCTGATGTGACTGAAGACTTGCTGAAAAGGCGCTCGGCTTCTTTGAACTTGCGGTTCCGTCGGTCATTCTTGCTGTTGGAGTTCCTGGAAGCAAGAGAGGAGAAAGTAGATAGAAACAAGTTTTTCTCCCTGACTGGACCTTCAACTGAATATTTAGGACAGCTACACAGCATATCGTTAAACTATGGAACTTGCTCCTGCAGGAAGCAGTGCTGGGCACCAACCAAGACAGCTTTAGAAGAGGATTAGGCAAATTCATGGAGGAGAAGGCTATCCACGGCTACTAGCCAGAATGGTTATGCTCTGCCTCCACGGTCGGAGGAGGTAAATGCTACTTAATGCCAGTTGCTAGAAACTACAGGAGACGAGGGGGCTCTTGAGCTTGGGTCCTGCTTGTGAGTTTCCTGTTGGGGCATCTGGTTGGCCACTCTGAGAACAGGATGCTGGACTAAAAGGATCATTGGCCTGATCCAGCAGCCTTCCTATTGGCTGGTGTAAGTCAAGGGCAGACCTGTGAAACTGCATCTCCCCACCACCACCTCAAATAGGGAAGCCACCCCTCTCTCTCTTTTCAAGAACAAGTGGGAGGGAGTGCCCTTTTGCAGGATGCCTTCTGGACTCTAGAATAAACTGTGGCTGCTGTATGACAACAGATTAAGGCCCATGCCCAGTGGGTGAGACACACACACAACCGGACCCCAGAGAGGTGGCTGTAGCCCCTGCCCAAAATCAGGGGAGGACCACTGGTGAGGCAGGAGATGGAGGGTGGGGGGAGGAGAAGGAAGGAGTAGCTCAAAGCGGAAGGGGGGCAGCAGGGAGTCACCTGCAGCAGTCCAGGCCATGGGACACCCCCCAGAGGAGAGCTATAGGGTTTATCACTTAGAGCAGGGTGGACCTGGCGCAGTTGCAAAGTGCTTTGCTAGAGGTCTCCTGTTGCTACCCATGACGCCGGTCCTCTTTGAGGGCAGCTTTTCCGTTTGGCACCCCGCCCTCCACTCACTTCTGGTTGGTCAGGTAGCGGTCCCAGCCTCGGATGATGTTGCCGTACATCTGGGTATCTTCCAGGTAGCTGCCCTCGAAGGCGTAGATCTGACGCTCCAGGTTGGCCAGCGTCTCCTGCAAAAGGGCAGAAGGGAGAGAGGAAACATCGAGCGCGCGGTGGGGAGGGGCGGCAGGGGAGCCTCGCGGTGGGTGGGGGCTTTTGGAAGAGCAGGGGCAGAGAAGACACCCCTCCCCGCGCCCGCGCCCACCCACGCTGCCCGGGCCAGGGGCATCATCATCATCATCATCGCCCAGGCCTAGCCCGCCCCTCCCCTCCCCTCCCTCGGCGTCGGGGGGCTCCTACTCACGGCCAGCTCCTGCTTGCGCTTGACCAGCTCGGCCAGCTCGCGACGGGTGTCCGGGATCTGCGGCGGGGCGCCGGCCTTGGTGGCCGCCCCGTGGAGCGCCGCCATCGCCCGCGAGAAGGAGGAGAGCGAGCGGCAGGAGGAGAGGCGAGAGGAAGGCCCGACCCAGGCAGGCGAGCGGGAGCGCGATGCCGGGCGGAGCCGCTGGGAGCAGCAGAGGCTGGAGCCTCCTCCTTCTTCGCCGTCGGGCCAGCCCTTGCGCGGAGGCGGACGCAGCCAAGCGGCGGTTGGGCGGCCCTCAGGCGGCAGTCCCCGCCCCGCCAGCTCCCTCCCTTTCGGCGGGGCTTCCACTCCGCCGAGCCGCTCTCGATAAGCAGCAGCAGCAGGAAGGATGGAGGGGCCGGAAGGCTCCGCCCGCGCTTCCCTCTTGGATCTAGAAGCGTCTGCCGGTCCCAGTCCCGAGTGGGTGGGCGGGCTGGGAAGGGTCGAGGAGCCGACGGACGCAGGCCCACGGATTCCCGCCGCCCTTCCACCTGGGGAGGTCTCCCACCCCGCCACGAAGCCAGTTCACAGTTGGGCTCCCAAGCCTCTGCCTTTCTGACGTTACTTGGCAGAAGAGGGGACGGAGAAGAGTTGCACTATCGCCTCAGTACAGATATATTTAGGGAACGTCAACAGGCGAGAAGTTCCTGGGATTCCTTCAACGGGGCAATGGGTGCAAGATGAACCAAATATTTTGTTAGGAAGCAGAAAGCAATTAAATTTTGAACCAGGTCTGAACCAGGTGGCAGAGGCCCCTCTGTCTTAGGGAGTGAGTGATGTGTGACCTTATATCCCTTTTCCTCCAAGGAGTTCAAGGCGGTGCACATGGTTGCCCTTCTTCTATTTTTGTCCTCACAGCAAAACTGTGAAGTAGGTTAGGCTGAGAGGCAGTGACTGGCCCCAGTTCACCCAGTGAGCTTCATGGCTGAGTGGGGATTCAAACCCTGGTCTCCCAGGCTGTAAACCGGCACTCTAATCACTGTCACACTGGCTGTCTTTTATCTCCTCTGTGCCAGTAGAAAGATCATCCAAACCTAAGCTCATGGTTTGTACACCCCAGACAAACTGTAAGCCGGAAACTATTAGGACAACACATTAAGTGAAATAACTGCTAAGCTGACAGCAACTGTGAACCCACAGTTGGGTTTGGCATTATAAAGTGGGTCATTCAGTTGAATGTACATGGGCAGAGCCACAGAACACATTCACCTGCCCATCTCAGACCAGGTTGTCTAATATGTTCTTTCATGGATTGGTTAAGTCCATTCTTTGCTGCTCTTCCTTTTTAAAAATTGGGGCTGTGTCATCCCAATTTTGTGATTTTGCCACCTGCAGTGTTAGAAACTGAGATATGAAAGCTAGGAGCTAAATGGCACCTTAAACCTAGGTTATGGGAGCAACAACAGAATGTCTAGGTGCATTTTTTTATAACAAGAATACAAAGGCAAAAATGAATGAACTGCAGCTCAAATATTCTGTTCACTTTTCACATGGTCTAGTCCTTCCCCTGTTCACCCCCCCCCAACATTCTTAAGAGGGTCACAATGGCACTGTATTGAAAATAAATATTTTGGTATTGGATTATGGGGCACAGGCTCTAAACAGCTTACAGTGAGACTCCGCAATAGTGATAGAATGGTTTGCCGTGCTTGCTGAATGCCATTTAAAAAAAATACACAGAGCTTTGTAAACTCTATTTTTGCTGCTTATCTGTAATGTCACACCAGCCCACCTGTTTTTATTTAAAAGTTAAGTAGGAAATAACATTATCAATTTGGAGAAAGGAAGAAAAAACCCACACCAATATAAACATGTTCAAGCTAAATTTACAAATCCTTTATTTAAAAAAGAAAATAGGGACTTCTGGGAAAGGCGATACTGCTGTCCAAAACCATCTCCATCACCTAAAAGCTTGAAAATCTGCATTTTGGCCCCATATTTACATGCTAAACTTTATCCTAATATTCTTCTAGACATGCACACAACCCTATGCACATGGTACATTTATGCAAACAGGAGGTGCTCTCAGAAAGTGTGGGGCAGTAGGAAAAGTTACTACCCCTACACACAGCAAGTTGTGTTTCCTTTATTGTAAGGCAGCTACACACAAAACTGCAGCTACAGAACCTGTGCAAAAGTTTTCAGAGTGCAAAAGGGTTGTGGGCGAAGGTCTCTTCCACCTCCCTTCGTACAACACTAATACACCTCCTGCCTCTTGCTATCAGTAAGACAAAAATATAGTAGCATCCACATTGAAAGAAAGGAAACTAAACTTACTTAAATGTTTTTTGGAAACTATCCACCATGCTAAGTTTAAAATTATTCATGGGGTAATACAGGTGCCTGAGAAACAAACTTAATGCTCCCTTCCTCTCAGTGGTAAGAAAGCCAGACAGAGGAGACAGAAAACTTCCTTTTCACTCCAGATTCAACTGCCAAGGATCTGGAAAGTATATCCCTGAAAATGTATTTTGATGCACAATTTCCTACATGAATCTCAGAAATCTACACAATTTTTTCCAAGTTCTTTTATCTCAACACATCAATAAATCGAACTGCTAGAGACATTACAGAACATCCACCAGGCTTTAAACCAAAATTCTACTTTTTTAAAAAAAGTTGCATCTATCATTTTTTAAAAAACAGTGTGCAAGCAAAAAATAAAAGGGGTGGGGAGAAGCAAAATAGCCTGTTTGTTTGGGAAAGGCAATTTTTGTACAGGGTGGTTTCTTGTTTCAGTCTTAAATTAAAAAAATACATTGAGAAACTCTAGCAACACAGCTGCGATGTCAGCTGGGCATCAAAAGTGACCTCGCTTTCCTAGCACCTTCTGATTAACCCAAACCATTTGAAAAGCAACAGTTGGCTCTACTTCAGTGCCCATAACCATCAACTGAGTGTGTGAGAAGTTCACAAATTAACATGACTAGCCAAAGGCAGCAGATTTTAAGGCAGTGAGAGGCATCGGGGCAGCAATGCTTCAGTCCACACAAAGGATCTGAGGCTCAGCTGCAGAGAAAGGTTAAGTCCACCCCCTGATGGGCTGTCAGGTGGATTCTTCCTCCTCTTCCTCCTCATCCTCCTCCTCTGCCTTCTGGTCCACCTCTGAGGTATCTGATGACTCATGGAGCAGAACATACTCCCTGCTACTGAACCCAAATTTCAGGACATCCTTCTCTTTCAGTTCGTAGTAGCGCTGAGGCTCAATGCGCTGGTTGTTCAGAAATGTGCCATTGCCTGAGCCAAGGTCAATAATGTAGGGTTTTACCTTCCGGCCCACTGTGCCATCAGGGCGGGTGTATTCCACAAGCCTTGTAAGAAACAAGAGATTTGTACTGATTAACAGCATAATATATGGGAGCCCAACTTCGTTAAGATTTCTCCCAGCTTCCAGCATCCCACAACAACCCTGTGGAGCACATCTTAAAACATAAAACTCCTTTGAACATAACTGACAGCAGAGACCTTATTCAGGAAGAAGAGCTATTTAGTTGTGACTGCTTTGCTCAAGGAGATCAGCTGTGGCTCTTTCCGCCTTGAGAAATTTATAGCTGCCCTAATCTTTAGTGGAACTATTGATAATGAACTTAAAGCCCCATAAGGTCTGCTCTGGTTTTAAACATTCAATATGCCCCATAATTGCAATTTCTGATCATTCCCAGTCCTCACACTATTCAGCATGCCAGGGATGGGGAATAGGAACCACCCAGTGAGCCAGATCCTTAGGCAGGAATTCAAAGTCATGCTCTTACGACTGTTCTGTCAGCACAAATATTTCTGCTTGCCAAGCTGTACAACCCCCATGTCTCCTGGGTGCTGCTCTGGGGGTTCTCCTGACCCTTAAGAGATCTGGAGGAGGCATAGGGAGGGTAAGCTCTGTTGCACTGGCTTCCATTAGCTTGCCAAGTTTGTCAAGGCTGGCCCTTAATTCCCCCACCCCCTGCCAACGTCATAATACTGCCAGATGACTGGCACATGCACATGTTGAATTCAAAGGAGCATGCCTTCAAAGGGACTTGCTGTAACCACTGATTGGCAGTCAGAGGGAGATCCTTTGAAGTCATTCTCAAGAAAGTGGTTTGGGTTCAAGCTGCTTTCTCCATAAACAAAGCATTTCCCCCTCTGCAGAGGAAAAAAAAATTCTCTGTTCCAAGGTTTGAATCCACACCCCTTCCTGCAAACAATGCAAGTCCCCTCAGCTATGCTAGGGTGTTCCTATCAGCACCAACAAAGAACCCGCTTGTAAAGGAACAATTGGGGGCTTAAGTTAAATCCTTTATAACCGTGTCTATACCTGCCCCACACTTCACATCCTCTATGTAAGTACAAATGGGGAGCAGGTGACTGTAGTCTGTGGGGAACAGTTTCATGGACCAAACTGGGACCTGTGCCAGGTTTAATTAGGTCCTTGGGCTAGAGGCTCCCCAATACTTGCTTGGGACTTGTTGCTTGTTTGTCCCAAATTGAAGGAATTAGAAGGGTTTTACTAGGTGATAAGGCTGGCATCAAATTGCAGGCAAGGAGCTTTAAAGCAAGGACTACTTTCTCAATAGCGACATAGTGTGCCAGGAAAGAGGAGCTACGGTCAAAATGAAAGCAGATAAGTGTATTTGGCATAAATATGCTGGAGAGGGGTAGGGCAACAGGGAGGTAGCAATTACAGGGCATACTTGTCAACAAAATGATGTATCCAAAGTCCTTAATACTGTCTCTTGCTGTATGCTGTATAGATCCCAGCCAGTAAGTGGGGAGTATTAATAGCTAACTTGGAACTAACAGCTACTCATAGTTCATAGAGGCTCCTAATCAGCTACATATCCACACCCACACCTGGGCCAAGACTTACCGGTACTGAAAGACAGCGTGTTGTTTGGAGCAGGAGGGGTGGTCAATAGGGATATCAGCAATGCGTCGGTGCCTGCCCAGCAGGTAGGCACTCTGCCTGTGAATGTACATAACTGGGAGAACTTCGTCGTTCTTGAAAGGATACAAACGCCACCGCTTCTTGGGGATCCGTGCTTCCGGGGGCTCGCTGTATTTGATCACAACACCACGGAACGTATTGGAATCCTCCAGAAGTGCACCAGACAGTTCAAAGCTCGGTTTCTCTTTATTCCCTGGCTCTTTGTCTGTGCTGTGTGACCCCTCTGCCCCTGGATTCTCTTCGTCACCGCTGGCTTCTGCCTGCTCCCGGCGCTCCCGTCGTTGCTCATTATATAATTCCCTCTGTGCCTGCTGAACCTGGAAGCGATGACCATCCCTCTCCCTTTCGTGGCCCCCAGGCTGATCCCGGTGGGGCTTCCTTCGGCCAGAATGGTCCCGATGTCTGTCTCGGTCATTGCTTCTTTCCCGCCTGTGGCCTGGCTCAGAGTGGTCTCGATGTGGACGCTCCTCATGCTCCCTCTGGGAGCGTTCATCTCGCTCCTACATTAGGGCAATAGCAAAAGGCAAGTTTTAAAAAGTTCTGTTCATGAGTATAAATAAGTAAAATGGTTTCAGCTTTTCATATATTTTCTAAAACTGTAAAACTGTTATCCCAGCATGCTGAATTTAATAGCCACACTACAAGGTCTGCTTGGAAAAATTAAGCAATTGCACAATCTAATGGCAGTGCTAGTGTTTGTTTAGCTTTTTTTTTTATACCAGTAACTTTTGTTTCCTCAAGTTGTCCATACTTGCTTTAATCCCAAGTGTGCAATACAATACAAAGCTTCTGTCAATTTTATCTGGTATGCCCAGTTACCTGCTTTACTTTAGGTATCACATGATGCGGACTTCGGCTTCTTTTCTCTCGGGGGGATTTGCTTTTTTTGTTTGAGGACTTGTTTTTTCTTTTTGACTGTGACCTTTTAAAGATATGAAACCAAGGTTAAGCACATGAATTCCCATCAGCAAAAAAAAAAAGGCACATGCAAGTCAACACACTTGATCCACTGTGGTCTGGTATACAGCAATTCAGAGGTGAGAGTGGGGCATCAATAAGGAATATATACCCGACATTTGCAGAATCATACAAGGCAGCTTAAATAAAAGTTAAATCAACAAAGTACAGAAGATAAAAACGCAACCAGGAAGCATAACAAAACAGCAAATAAAGCCAACAACTATTTAAAGAGACAGCAGGTGACACAAAGACTGGGGGCTGTGAGGGCTTCCTGTATCTTTCCACTGTCTGCAATTCCTCCTATGCTTAACCAAGATCTGAGGTGAAGGCCAGTGGGATAAGGAGACCTTCACAGTTGAGGGGGCATACTGTACTTGCTGGGAGTTGCAGTGCAAAACATCTGGAGGGCACCACGCCGGCAAAGGCTAGTATGTGTAGCACAACTCTCACAGTCAACAGGTGAAACTCAGTTTCCCCAATGTGTGAGTTATCTAATCAAAGCCCAATGCCACTACAGAAGCACTTAACCCACATTTCCCATAATTGTCATTCTGCCCTACCTCACCTTCTTGCAAAGCCAGTCAAGCCAGACTTGAATAGGAAAAAGTTGCCAGGAGACCATTGTATTATTCGTTGTCTTCATATCCCACCTTTTTAAGGCATGGAGCTCAAGGTGGCAAACATGGTGCCAGCTACCCTGTGGGGCAACTTAGGTTGAGAGAAGGCAGTGGCTGGTCCCAAAGGTCACCCAGGGAGCTTCATGGCCGAGCGGGGGTTTGAACCCCGGTCTCTCCCATGTCCTAGTCCGACGCTCTTAACCAGTACAGCATACCGACTCTCGGTTCTTCAAGGCTCCTTTTTATAAGGCAAAGGGCAAATAAAGCGAGTCGGCCCACGGCCTCGCCCCACCCCCCACTTCCCAGTGGAGGGGGAGGCGGCGCTGGGCCGGGCCCCTTCCCCTCACAAGATACGGGAGCTTCTGAGCCCATTCCCGCCACCCCCGGGCATCATCACCTGCCGGCCCCCGAGTTCCCCGGCGGCGGCGAGTGGCTTCCGCGCGGGCTCCGCTTCCGCCGACGCTGCGGCTCCTCCATAACACCGCCGGCCTCTTCTCCTTCTTCTTTTCCTCCCGCTTCCGCTTCCAGGTCGTCGCCGGTGTCACTATCGAGAAACACTTCCCAGCCAGGCTCGATGCCGCTCTACTTACTGTGCGCTCTATGGCTTGCCCTGTGGACGGAGTTGTCTGGAGGACTAGTCGCGGTCAGACGCCCCCTGGTGGCCACTGATAAGACATTTACTTAGCCATGCAGTGATGGCCAAACTTGGCCCTCCAGCTGTTTTGGGACTACAGCTCCCATCATCCCTAGCTAACAGGACCAGTGGTCAGGGATGATGGGAATTGTAGTCCCAAAGCAGGTGGAAGGCCAAATTTGGTCTTCACTGAATGGGTTCATTTATTGCTTTTTCATAACAAACGAGAGAGAGAGAGAGAGCGCGCGCGAGCAGGAAGCTCCCCCCCCCCCAAAGCCGTGTGTGAAGCGCTGAAGCGCTGCAGACGGAGGGAGGTGCGATAAATACGGAATTTATCACTGGGGGAAAGGAGATGCTCCTCAATCCTTTCCGAAACAGCTCTAGACGTGACCCAGAAGTGAGGCTCGCGACTGCGGGGCCACCACGTAGAATGCCCCGTCGCTTGTGCTCGCCAGCCGCGCCTAACTAAGCTCACAGACCTCCAGGCGCTTTCCATGACGGGCAGGGACAGTCGGGGGCGGGGGTTGAAAACAAGGACAGGCTCATCCTGAGCAGGTGATCGCTCCGCTCCTCTCTCTCCCTTTCTCCTCTCTTCTAGTCCCAGCCTCAGGGAAGCTGCTTTGCAGGACAGTTTTCGTGTGCAAAGCAAAATAGCAAGAATACCCGCACTGGAGTATGTTAAGAAGGATTCAAGCAAGAACAACCCCGTGCTTAGCCGGGAGCGGCTCTTCTCTGCTTGCCTCCGAAGTTTCCTCCAGGCAGCTCTCGGGAGGAACAGGGCAGCGGTCCACGGTACCCGGAAGTCGGCGCAGGCGGCGCTACTCTCACGAACCCTTTCGGCTCCTGCGTGTCTCTAGGCTGCAGTGTTGTAGATGGGGCGGCCGCGGTGCTTTTCTGCGCAGGCGCGGGCTGGAGCGTGTCATGTGACTGGGCTTCCTGTCCGAGCCCGGTCGCCGTCGCTATGCCAACCTTAGCACAACAGGTCCCGGGGCGAAAGCCGGGCCCGCCCGGAGCAGGAGAGGAGCCGCCGCCGCCGCCCCCGCCGCCATCATGATCCCGCCCGCGGACTCCCTGCTCCGCTATGAGACGCCGGTGCTGGTCAGCCGCAACACCGATAAGCGTTCGCCCAAGGTACGTCCCGGGGGGATGGGGGCTGGGTCTGAGCTCCGTGCACGGAGCCCCTCCGCTCACCCCAGCCAGCCCCGCTCCACTTGCCTCTGTCTCCGTCTTCTCCTCCTCCTCCTCCTCCGCAGGCGCGTCCGCTGAAGGCGAGCCCGCAGGTGGGGCCTCCGCCGGGGCCCGTCCCGACGCCGAAGGGCAAGACCCCGCCGCCCACTGTAGACGCCACCAAGCAGCCCGAGGAGATCCTCAATGCCATCCTGCCCCCCAGGTGAGATGCAGGCTCTGAAACCAAGTGGCTCCTGGGCAGGGGCATCCCGAGTCCCCTCCTCCTGCTGGGGCCGTAGGGGCAGCTGAGCTACCAGTCCTGGAGGGCTCCCCACCACAGTAGAGGCCAGCAAGGAAGCTCTATTCTTTGTTGGGGGGGGGGGGTTCCAGTTCATTCCAGACATGACAAGCACCTACTGCCCAGCTGCCTCGCTCTGCGCGAGAAGAAGCCTGCCTCTTCTCTATAGTGGCAACAGCAAATAAAACTTTGTTCTGCAGATGCATGCTGAACTGGCAGCTTTAGAGGGTTATAAACATCCACACCCACCCCAAATACAGTCATACATGTAACGTCCGCTTCATGTTATGTTCTTTCAGGTTACGTCCTGCGGCAAACCGGAAGTACCGGAAAGGGTTACTTCCAGGTTTCGCCCCATGCGCAGAAGCACAAAATGATGTCATGCGCAGAAGCGGTGGATTGAAACGCACCACTGCGGGTTGCATTCTTTTCATGTTGTGAACGGGCCTCCAGAACGGATCCCGTTCGCAACCAGAGGTACCACTGTACTGAGCTGCGGCGCCATCCTGCAGTTACAGATCTACTCACAGTGCACTCAGATCCAAGCAGCTCAAGTGGAGGCTACAGTGTTCTTAATGCCCTTGGACATGGGGCCATCCATACCTCATCTTAATGTGGATTATAAACCCCTCCCCCGTGCCCCCTTTAATTCCCCCTCCTCCATGGGCATAGCCAGGATTTCAATTAGGGGGGAAGGCTTTGTGTTGGGGGGAGCTCAGTTAAGTATTTTTATTGATTTAAGGGGTCAGCTGCCCCCCCACCTGGCTATGCCCATGCCCTCCTCTACATGTTTTTCTCCAACTGCTGCTGTCACTCACTTTCTCTTCCCTAAATCTGGAGTTTCCCTATACAACTGATGTAGCTCTTGTATTCAAATTTTCAAAGCATGGGAATCTCTATTTAGGGAGGACTAGGTATGGGGCAGCAGTAGTTTGAAGAGGACACTTTAGGTTGGGAATGATGGAGGCACGAGGAATTCACAATCCATGATAAACTGAGGTTTGAACAGCCTTCGGGTTGCTGTCTCCTTTCTAAGATTTAGAAGCCACTGGAAATGTCTCTTTCAGTACCAAAACATAAAGTGAGCCTGCTTGGTCTCCTTGAATCCTAGCCTCTCTCTGCTTGCTTTGGTGTAGAGAATGGGTGGAAGAGAACCAGCTATGGATCCAGCAGGTGTCGAGCACCCCCAGCACACGCATGGATGTGGTGCATCTGCAGGAACAGCTGGACCTCAAACTCCAGCAGCGCCAGGCCCGTGAGACAGGCATCTGCCCTGTGAGGCGAGAGCTGTACTCCCAGTGCTTTGGTGAGTGAACAGAGCCAGCCCTCTCCGCACGTACAATCTCATCCAGAAAATGAGGGCATGAGTCCCAGGCCCTCGTTTCAATGATTTGTCACATCCTCACCCCCAGTTCTAGTCCTACACCTCTTCCAATTAAAATGCAGTAGCACCTCGGGTTACATTACCCTCGGGTAACGTAAACTTCAGGTTGCAAAAGTGGCAAACCCGGAAGTGCTTCGCCGCACGCTTATGCACAGAAGCAGTCTACCGCCATGCGCATGCATATAACAGTGATCCTCGAGTTGCGAAAACTCAGGATCTGGCCAGACCTCCGGAACAGATCCCGTTCGCAACCACTGTAACACACTATGGTGTTATTTCCCATCCCACCCTCACCCCCCAAAATACACCCCTTTCTGCTTATCCATTTCTTTTTAACCGGCCTCCTAAATAACTGTAGTTCATCTTCCTAGGAAAGCCTCCCTGATCAACTTTGTTGCTGCTACAAGTACAGCTTTGAAACCTAAGTTAGAGCCATTAACTTGCACGCAAGCTGGAACACCAAACACTGAATAATTCTTGTCCTTTAAGGCAGTCTTGAGTCCCTAGCTTCCAACCTCTGGAGGTGGGTGGGAGAAAGAGCATCAGTCCAGACTTTTCCCAGGCACAGCCTCATTTGCAACTCTTCCCTTGCAGATGAGCTGATCCGGGAGGTGACCATCAACTGTGCAGAGCGGGGACTGCTGCTGTTGCGAGTGCGAGACGAGATCCGGATGACGATTGCTGCTTACCAGACCCTGTATGAGAGCAGTGTTGCCTTTGGCATGAGGAAGGCACTGCAGGCTGAGCAGGGCAAGTCTGATATGGAAAGGAGAGTAAGTGTGGAGGCCAACAACTCCCACCGCTGCACGATCTTAGTTGGGGAAAGAAAAGCACAGTTGCTTTGGGCCTCAAAGCTTCTTAGCAACCATGAAGTCTACCACTTGCTTAAAGTTGTGCAGTGCATCTTATTGCGACTTTGCGAAGGAGAATCATCAGCTCCGAAGCTGAGCTGCCTAGGGTGAGCAAGCTGTGGGAACCACCTGAATAGTAATTACTGTCACACATCCTGCCTGCTTCTACTAGGTGACAGTAAAGAGGCCTGGAGAAGTAACACTACACTTCTTGTGGCCACTCATTAACCTGGTGGGTCTGTTTTTTTGCCCCAAGATTGCAGACTTAGAGGATGAGAAGCGGGACTTGGAGAGACAAGTGAATGAGCAGAAGGCCAAGTGTGATGCCATTGAGAAACGGGAACTTGAAAGGCGGCAGGTGGAAGAGAAGAAGCACACAGAGGAAGTCCAGTTCCTGAAACGAACAAATCAGCAGCTCAAGGTTGGTTAGAGGGGACAGGGGCTGGATTGGTGCATAAAGAAACCACTCTTTCTTGGACATCCAAATTCTGTTGGGACTCCCAGCTCCAGTCGGCAATGATGGAAGTTAAAGTCCAGCAAATTCTCCACTCCTAACAGGATTCTGCGTTTAGACTTTAGGAGCCTTCCCTCCCCATCACCTATTGGTTTCTGACTTTGGGAGGGTTGCTACATCTTTCCTGCTCATCTGTTATACACAGGACACACCCAAGTTGATTTGGTCATGTCAGTTTCTAGTTCCCAATTTACATGGCCTCCCAGTAATGTATGTATCATACAGAGCTGAGCAGGTCAGTTGATAGGGTGGGATATTTTACCAAGTTTCAAAGGGCTACTTGTGGGAAACCGAGGCCTGTTTGAATACTTCACAATGGGTATTGTGTGCTTAGAAATCTTAACACCCCTAAATTACCTAAGGGACAAGGGGAAAGAAACAAGTTATGATTGGGGTGGAGGGACAGAAAACACTTTCCTCTTACCAAAGATTGGTGGAGCCTGCTTCTGGCATGCAGGGAAGAAAAACCAGCAAGAAAATTGGATGTGGCCCCCAGTAACCCTTCCTTGTTCAGTGGCAGCCAGTGGTGTTTTTTTCTAATTGGGCATCAAGTTGCCTCTAGTCACTGTTGTGAGCCTGAGTCCCAGAAATGATGTTCATAGCACAGCCCTCAGACAGCCAAGGGCTTCACGGCCAGTCATGAAAGCAGAGAATGCAAACCACTGTTACAGCAACTTTGATTCAATTTCCTCTTTAGTACTTTTACATTATGAAATGAGACTTTTGTAGCCAGGAAACAGTGCCAACTCTCCACTTTCTTCTCATAAAGCAACAGATTTCCATGCCAAGAATGAAAGAAACTTAATTTATAAAACATGGGATGAGGAATGCAAGAACAAACAACACCCCCCTCTCCACTCCAACTTGTTTCAGCCCCCAGCACTGCAGCAGCCTCCAAGTGAAGCAGTGGGTTGTTAGATGTGCACCTTCTGGCAAAAGTGAGAGACTAATTAATTAGTCTGTCTTTTTCTGCTTTTCAGGCACAGCTTGAAGGCATCATTGCACCAAAGAAGTAGTGGACCTTTCCAACAGCCCAGGGCTGGAGGGGGGAGTGCCTCCTGAGTGGCAAACAAAAGAATATCTTCCAAGAGTTCTTTAAAAAAGGTTCAAGATATAAGTTGCACCCCCTCTCTCATCTGGATCAGCTCCCCTTCTTTGCTTCTAGTGATTTCTCAGCTGGTTTGGGATTTGCCTCACCAGTTTACCCTAAGTGGAATTTTTTAAAGTATTTTTTTATGTAGTAGTACTTCAGTTTGTTATTACTCGGCAAGCCTCCGCCCTGCAGCAGGACAGAGGTTCTACAAAGTCACATTAAACTAAACAATTCTGAAACTTGGTCTGTTTGCTTAATTGGCATGAGTTTCCTTGATATTTAAATATCCAGTCAGCCTCTTTAAGAACATAAAGGTAAAGGTACCCCTGACAGTTAAGTCCCATTCACAAACGACTCGGGGGTTGCAGTGCTTGTCTCGCTCTACAGGCCGAGGGAGCTGGCGTTTGTCCACTTCCAAAGACATGGCCAGCATGACTAATCCGCTATTGGCGAAGTACATGGAAACGCTGGTTACCTTCCCACCGGAGTGGTACCTATTTATCTACTTGCACTGTGTGCTTTCGAACTGCTAGGTTGGCAGGAGCTGGGACCGAGCAACAGGAGCTCACTCTGTCGCGGGGATTCGAACGGCCAACCTTCCGAGCGGCACAGTGGTTTAAACCACAGCGCCACCAGCCTGCTAAATCAGGCCAGCATCCTGTTCTCATAGTAGCCACCCAGAGGCCCCAGTGGAAACCCAGCAAGCAAGATTCCAGCACAGGAGCCCTCTCCCCTCCTGTGGCTTCCTGCAACTGGCATTCAGAAGCATTGCTGCCTTGAACTGTGGAGGCAGAGCATAGCCCCCGTGGCTAGCAGCCACCAATAACCCTCTCCTCCTCCATGCATTTGTCTAATCCTCTTTTAAACCCATCCAAATTGGTGGCTATCACTGCTTTGTGTTTGGGCGAGTTCCATAGTTTAACTTGGGAAATGTGCAGTTTTACTTGCTGCTGCTTCATTTCTTAATTTCCTAGCCAGAGGTTTAACAAGGGTCAAACTCTTCCCACTGAAGCAGAGCTAACTGATCCCATCTCCTTTTATGGCAGGTTTATTTATTTACATGCAGGTATGTGCTCTATCAGTGATTTGTAGCTCCAATTACAGGAGCATCTGCAAGTTCAAGGTTCTATATAAAAACTTCTCCATCTGCCAAAAACACACAGGAAACATATCCCTTAATATTAGACAACCTATAATTTGAGAGCACAGGAATACTGCATAGACGCAACTTATGCGGGATAAAGCTGAATCCCTATTTTCAGTCAGAAAACTGGACAGAAAGGCGTCTAGATCAGAAAACTATTACTTGTGTTTATTTCTCTTAGTTTTTGATTTCTGCCCTGCTGAGTTGGGTTTCTTCTTGTTCCTGTTTTTGTTTTTGACATTATGTGTGTCATAGTATCGGACGCCGACTTTCTTTGAGTGCTGCTGCCGCTCTGCTCTTCTCCTCTGTGAAAGAAGCAAAGAAAGTTTGTGCTACCCTCTTTGGCAAGGTTTTTAATTGGACAATCTCACCCAGCAGATGCAGTGGGGACACAGGAGATCCTCTTTGCACAATGCACAATGCAAAGAGGTCCTCCTATGACAGTGGAAGAGGAGACATGCCTTGACCCCTCCCCAATTTAGTCAGTCAAAGGAAAGCATCACCACTGCTGCCACAGCCCATGTCATTTTGCCATGTGCAAATGAATGGGCAAATTCTTGCTAAAGAGAACTAGAAACTTGTTATTTAAAAGGAACAAAAGGTGGGCTTACATAGTGAATATTTTCCCTTCCACGTAATATGCTGTACAGATTTTTGTGCATAAGCTGCAAAAGCCCCCCTTGCCCTGAAACTGTGGGAGCTGCAGAAAGATTCTGTTGGCACCTACCTCTTTGGAACTCTGTTTCTTGCAAACCTTCACTGGACTGGCACCCTGGTCCTGTTCACCATCCTCTTGCCGTCCTCTTTTCTCAGCTTTCCTCGGGCTCCCTAAAAGCAGCATTTCAAGAATGTGTGAGGCAAAATGCTCCAGAAACTTGTGGTTCTGCTCAGGCCAATGGCTGGAGCTTTTCCAAACTGCCACGCACTGCAGGGTGATGAGAGGCTAGGGGTTCCCAAAGACGTAAGGCCTTCCTGCAACTACTTATGCTGATGACAGCCCAATCCATAGAATATAAGAGGTCCAGAGGGCGGCAACACAAGAATGGACCTTTTCTGCTGTGGCTTCCCATCTGAGGAATGCTCTTCCCAGGGAGACTCGCCTGGCACCTTCATTATAGATCTTTAGTCGCCTAGTGAAAACATTCCTCTTCTCCCAATCCTTTGACTAGAGAAACAATTTATAGCCTTATTAAATGGGAGTGGGTGGGTATTGTTTTGTTTGTTGATTGCCTTTATACTGTAAAGCGCCCTGTGATCCTTGGAAGAAGGGCAGTATATAAATTTAATAATATTATTAATAATAATAATTGACCCCACCCTTGATGTAGAGCTTTCAAGTGTGTTTCCCAGCCACTCAGGACTGCGTAGTGGAAAAAGGAGCACAGCCAAGGACAGCCGGGAGCAGGCCATCCCCTCCCAACATGGGACTACAGGCAGGACAGGCCTCTTGTGGGTGAGCTCTCAGATGGAGACCTCCCAGTGCTGTCATAGAGCCAACCTACCTGCAGCTTCATCACTTGCAACTGCACCAGAGTCCAACTGTGATTTTGCAAAGACTTTTTCACTCAGTCCTTTGGGGATTCTGCAAGGCAAGGAGGTGGGCATTTAGGCCCTTGCAAAAACCTGCGCACAGCTGGCATTCTGACACAGACACACACAGACCTTGCCATCTAAGCAGGCATATCATCTGCGACAGTCACAATTTAGCAATACCATCCACTTCTGCAGGAGTCGCACACATCACATACTTGGGGAGAGAGATACACTGAAGGTTGTGGCACAAGAGCACACTAGCCTTGTCGCAAATGCAATTTTGTCCCCAGAAGAGTACTCGCTGATGGAGCAAGACCACCTCCCAAAATCTAGGCTGGGGGGAGAGGGGGCCCAAGCAATGCCTGGGACAGCACAAGCCTTCCTCTGCAGTATGTGGCTGGGCCAAGTCATCTAATCTCTGCTCATGGCATGTTGCGGCCAGCTGGACTGCCTCAGCTGCTGCTGGGTAGGAAAGGCAACATAATGGCTGGACAGAATAGTCCACTTTTTGGACTTTTACACCCATGTAACTATCAAGCTTAACCAAGCTCCATCCCACTCCCAGGGACAGTGCAAAAGCAACAACCTTATTGCCGAGAACCTCTTGGCCTTGGCCTTGTCCAAGAATTTCTTGTACTTGGCAATCTTCTCATCCAGGGACTTCAGCACTGCCTTTGGGTCCTGCCTGGCGCTTTCCTTGCCAGAGGGCCTGTTATCTGTCTTGCCAAGCTGGGAGTGCCCTTCCTCCTCCCCATCTTTCTCCTCCTCCTCCTCATCTTCTGGATCACTGTCCGACCCATCAACATCAAGCACATCCACGGGGATCAGGTCCTCCTTCAAGAACTGAGGGGCCACGTGGAGCTTCCCAAAGTTCTGCCGCACATGGGACAAGGGCCATTTCGTTGCCTGTGGGGGGCCCTCCTCACCCCTGGGCTCTGCTGCGGCTGTCTCCATCACAACAAGGCTCTCCTCAGGGCTCTCGCTCAGATTGGCAGCTGCGGGCACTTCCAAAGCAGCACCTGTGGGCTGGAAGATGAAGGGAAGGAAGCATCTCTGGGAGCCACAATTACCAACACCCACATCCACATGCCAATGTGTCAGTTCCACTCCAGAACGTCTTACTTCCCACTGCTGGGTCTATAATTGCACCTCAGCAGGGTCCAGCTTCAAAAACTGATCAGAATGCAGATTTTCCTTCCACCTTAAACACGTACCAAGTGCTCCTCCCCCTACATCTCTAGGATTAAGGGCCAGGGATTCCAGATTAGAGTTTGGCTTGACCCAAATCTCCTTTTAGAAACCATCCCTTTATATTTGCAAAAATCACCTGAACTTATTTTATTTGGGGAGGGAGGGAGGTCTCCTGATTTTCTCCATGGTTTTGGTTTGCAGCAAAGAACTACTAGTAAACAAAACAGCAATGACTTCTGTTAGAATTAAAGAAAGCATCACCTTCTACTGTGATTTTAGAAGTGGACGTTGTATGATGTAGGAGCCCCCAAAACACTGAATCAGTGGGACTAGCCTGGTCTTAAGTGCTGTCTCATTTTCATTTGCCCTGTCCTTTTTACCATGAGGGCAGATGGGAACGTTTTGCCCCTGCCCCCCCTTTTGAGTAAAATCACTTGGCCAGTAAGATCATCCTGTTTTCTGCCATGGCTGATGGACAAGGGTGATTTATTAGTCCAAGAGTTGCTTGCCATCCAAATGAGGACCAGGGAAAATCAATTCTGCTCCACTTGCTTAGATATTGCTCACCAGTTTACGTTACACGTTGTTCAAAATAATAAAAAAAATTTTTTGAGGATTTATATCCCATCTTTTCTGTTTTCCAAAGAATTCCAGCCGCGACTGCACTGGGACTGAGAAATCATATGGTACCTTTACTCACCCACCTTAAATATGCAGCTCTTACCTGGGGGCCCTGCTCCATATTTGGGGGCTTCACGAAGAAAGGAATGCGGCCTCTCTGCCAGTCATTCAGCACCATTTTGCTCACTGTGCTCACATCAGGCTCTCCTCCCTGAAATGGCAGTGGGACAGTTTTTTCAGACCCACAAAGCATAGACATTTGTGAAAAAAGGGGCCTCTGCTCAAATTCTCTAAAGGGAAAGGTGGAGTCTCATTACTGAGATCACAAGGCAGGTTATGACTAAATCAAGAAGGTGGGGATACTTATGAGGGATAGATTGATACCCCATTTTCTCTAGAACCCCACAAGCATACCTTTCCCCATGTAGCCATCACCTGTCGCTTGGATGGATTGACTCCTGGAACGAGACAAGTCACCAAAGAGTGCCTGCTTGCTCTTCTCATTCTTCCTCTGATGAAACACCTTCCTATTATTGACAGTGCTTCCCAAGTACATATATGCCTGGCCTATTAATCACAGGAACCTAGGAAGGTGCCTTATATTCATTCTGTCTAGCTCGGTACTGTCTACACAGACTAGCAACAACTCTCCGGGGTTTGAGAGATGACATCTTTCCCATGCCTACTTGGGAGATTCGCTTGGGGATTGAACCTGGGACCTTCTTCTTGCAAGACAGATGCTTTGCCACTGAGCTACAGGGTTTCCCCAATCAAATTGCAGTTCAGCAGCTAGCTAGCCCAAGCAAGTGACTTCCTCCATGACAACCTGGCCATATAACCCTCCACCTACAATCCCCAGGAAGAAAAGGCAGGCTCTTGTCCTTCACCTTGAGCAGCTTCCCCATCTGAAAGGCCAGCTTCTCAAGGAAGTCCTCTGCATTCTCCCAGAAGTCCACTTTGTACGTCTTGCTGACGTATTCCGGCTTGGCCCTTTCTAGCACGGCAGCGATGTGGTCTTCCGGGCACTTGATTTTTTCCACTTGAACCTGGAGATAAGAAAAGCAGCTCATTACCACGGCATTGGGGCATATGGGGCACAGCTGCAGCAGTGAGAACGATGCAGGGTGGCTCCAACGAGCAAAGGCAGGGGTTCTGATGGGCCTGTGTGTCCCCTCCACCAGATGTTGAAGAGCCAGGAAGCCTCTGCAAAGACAATTCAAGCATCCTGATCCTCAGCACCTTTTGGATAGTGAAATATGGTAGACAACAAATATGGAGAGTGTTGCACTAGGACCTTGGGTGACCTTGATGGCCAGTCACTGCCTCTCACAGGGTTGTTGTAGGAATAAAATGAGGCGGGTGAAAGCCATATATATGCCACCTTTAGCTCTTTAGAGAAAAAGGTGGGATATAAATTCAGAGAAATAAATAATAGACCATGGCTGGGCTAGGAGAGAAGCACCTGCTCCTTTCAACGCTTGTCCCTTCCACTACTCACCACTCCCTTCAGCACAATGTCCGTCTCTGTGTCACCGGAGGGGTACACCACACCTGGGCAGTCAATGAGGAAGATGCGGCGCATCAAGGTGATGTACTGCCACACCTGTGGGAGGAAAGAATGGCATCAACTTGGCCCTCCTTACTCACCTGAAAATGAATGTGGTAGCAGCTACTTTAAACTGGGGCTGCTCAGCGGAGATTAATTAATGTGCTCTCCCTCTCCCTCCTCAACACTGCTGGAGCAAGGAGAATCAAACACCTTCAGGGGTTGCTCCCTGGAGATTCAGAGGCAGCATTTCCTCCTCGATGACAGTAGGGATTGATTGATTGATTGATTGATTGATTGATTGATTGATTGAAGGAGGAGGGGGAGAGCCACCTTTAGCAACTCGCCCTTGCCTTTGCCTACTGGAGATTAAACATGAGCCCCCACCCCCACTTTTTGGGAATGATGAAGAAGGCCACTTGCCTTTGTCTCGCCAGCAATGGGAGCCACATTGCAGACCTTCTTGGAACGGAGTGTGTTGATCACAGAGCTCTTTCCCACATTGGGGTAGCCAATGAAGCCCACACTGATCTGCTTCTTGTCTATATGCAGCTGTTGGGAGAGAAGAACATGTGTGTGGGCATAGCATCCATTGAGTGTCCTCAAACAGGAGACGTCCAACCTGGAGAGGGCCGTTGGTTTTCTGAACCAGCTGGTGGGGACAGCTGCTGCATGATCAAGCCAGTGGCCCTCCAAGGAAAAGGAGTCCACCACTTCCTGTTCCACTGTCAAGCAGCTCTTACCACCAGAAAGTTCTTCCTCATGTTTCACTGGAACCTCCTTCCTTGTTCGTTTGAATTCACTGATTCAGGTCTACCCTCTGGAGCAGCAGAAAAGAAGCTTGCTCTAGTGCAAGTGTGAAAGAACAGAGGCTTCTGGGCTTTCGGGCCGAGGGAAAGAGGTTCTCAATGACAATGGGCACACACAAACACCTACAGTCATCTGCTAGCCTAGCAGTTCAAGTAATCTACTTGCCCCACCAGCAGCAGCTGCCATACCCATGCAGTGCAGTCAGTCCCCAGCAATGGAAGATGGTACCTGCTGGCATCTCTCATGTGAAACTTAATGGCTTCCTCCCAGGTAGAGGGAGGACGCTCCCAGGAAATCAGAAAGTCCACCCCCCACCACCAAATCCCATGGGGATTTCTGGAACTGTATCTCCTGCCGAGGACTGCATCTCAGCAACCCCATCCCACCCCACCCCCCAAGATGCAAGGCTCTTCACTGACAATGCACCAGTGGCGTGCAGTGATATTTTTCATAGGGGAACACTTAGGGCCAGAGGCGCCAGCTTGCAAGGGAGGTGGGGGTGGTGCCAATATCACACATGTGACATTGTGACACCCTGATGTCATACACGTGAGCATCATGCCTCCCTCCCTAAGCCGGTCAGAAGATTCCCGGGCTTTGCAAAAGAGGTACCAGGCCTCTGACAGGATGCTGGAGCCCTCCAGCCTGCTTTCAAAAACCAGATGGGCTTTGGGAAGATGGCAGGACAGATCATGGACCCATTGGAGCCTCGCACCTCCCTCCCTAAGCCAGGCAGAAGCTTCCTGGGCTTTGGGAAGGAGGCACCAGGGGAACATTTAGAGGACTAGCCTAGTCCCCTTCGTCCAATGACCATGCACCACTGCAATGCACCTTTGAAACAAAGATGTGCCTTACCTTTCCGAACTGTCTCAAGAGTTGAATGAAGGCCCCTTTTCCAAAGGGGTTTGTGAGGCTGGCGTGAAAGGCCAAAGTTGGGTACTCCTGGGAGAGAATAGCCACCCAGCGTTTCTAGGAGAAGGGAAGAGTGTGCCATTCAGCATCCCACCTCACGAGGCACAGCTGCTCATAGAACCACAGAATCATGGAAGTGTAGAGTTGGAAGGGAGCCAAAGGGTCAACTAGTCCAACAGCCCTGCTACGCAGGGATCATAGCGAAAGACTCCCAGACACAAAAAGCCTGCTCTGCAGGTCTAGCACTTTGGAAATGTTCAAATCCCCCTTCCAAAATTGGTTTCCCTGCCAAGGAGCCCCCACCCAGGGGAGCTGTGGCCTAACCCTTCGCTCCACTCCAAGGAACTGTTTCAGACCTAGCAGCTACCGGGGGTTGACAAGGGCGTTTTCAGGGGAATTTGGCAGGAAACCATCGAAGGGCAGCCTTCTTTCCTGGCTCTGCCAGCAAGCACCCCTCCTTCACGAGACTCACCGTGGCCCATGTGGGCACAAGGTCACACTTGTTCAAGACAAAAATTAGGTGCTTCCAGGGCTTCTCCTTCTTCAGGTAAGTCTCCACGTGCGGGGAGCGGGTTCCCAAGGGGTCTCTGGCATCCAGCACTTGCACAACGACATCTGATGAATCAATGACCTGGAAGGGCACAGAGAGGGCAAGGGACACACATTAGACTAGAAGGAAACTTTCCACAAAATCTCAGCGACTAGGGCTAGGCAATATCTGGTTTTCAACATCATGATATATCACCAGCTAAACATCACGATATCTCAACATATCACAATATACACTTGCAGCGGTGGAGGGCCTTGCTGGGCCTCCCTTCAGCAGCAGAGGGTCCCGCCATACCTCCATGCAGTGGCGGAGGGTGGGCTGTGGTTCCCTGTGACAGCAGAGGGCCTTAAAATGTAAGGAAGTAGTAGATTTAATAAAAATGTTAAATGAACTTCCATATAATATACTCAATCTATTTTCAACTAATTTAAGAGTAGTCTAAGTGATTTACTAGTCAAGTTACATCTGCTTCCCCACTCAAAGGTCTAAGTGGAATCTATGCATGCATTCAACTAAGCTTATTTCCACTTTCATGGGAGTAAGGCCTGTTGAATTCAGTAGGGCTTGATTGTGAGTAGACATGGATTTGCTTGCACCGCTTACTGAAAAACACCCTCCTCCATCATTCTCACATAGTACCCAACCTCCCATTTCAACATAAGGCAGCCAGCTAAATATTCTCCCTTTCATTCCCCCTCCCACAGGGCTCCCCCAAAAGCCCCCATCCCACCAATCTCTCCTGTTTCGTTATCAGAGGGAGGGAGAGAGGGCAAGCAAGAAAAAAGATAGTCTCCTTTAAATAATTTTTTTTAAACCATCCTTTTTAATATGGAGGAAAGCTATTTAGGGGAAACCAACAACATAAACACCACCAGAAAATAAAAATTAAAAACTCTTTCCTCCTCTTTTTTTTTCATGGTGGGGGTGAGTGAGTGAAGAAAGAAGCCTTCCTAGTTCTTTGTTTATGCTGGATCTTTGATTGGGGGGGGGGGGGGGGTGTTGCTTCTGGATTGTTAGCAGGCTCTGCATAATTAGCTGAGCTCTAAGTGGAAAGATAGGGATGCGCGTGGCACTGTGGTCTAAACCACAGAGCCTAGGGCATGCTGATCAGAAGGTCGGCGGTTCGAATCCCCGCAATGGGCTGAGTTCCCGTTGTTCAGTCCCAACTCCTGCCCACCTAGCAGTGGGAAAGCACGTCAAGTGCAAGTAGATAAATAGGTACCACTCCAGTGGGAAGGTAAACCATGTTTCCATGAGCTGCTCTGGTTCGCCAGAAGCAGCTTAGTCATGCTGGCCACATAATAATAATAATAATAATAATAAATTTTATTTATATCCCGCCCTCCCCAGCCGAAGCCGGGCTCAGGGCGGCTAACAACACTAAAACAGTACAACATTATAAATACATTCTAAAAATTAATTAAAATACAAATTGATGGCAACCATAGACTAAAACTTTGTAGAGATTGCCAAAGGAGGGAGTCAGGCTGCGCCCTGACCAAAGGCCTGGTGGAACAGCTCTGTCTTACAGGCCCTGCGAAAAGATGTCAAGTCCTGCAGGGCCCTTGTCTCTTGCGACAGGGCATTCCACCAGGTTGGAGCCGCAGTCGAAAAAGCTCTGGCTCTAGTTGAGGCCAGCCTAACCTCTCTGTGGCCTGGGACCTTCAAGATGTTTTTATTTGAAGACCGTAAGTTCCTCTGTGGGGCATACCAGGAGAGGCGGTCCCGTAGGTACGAGGGTCCTAGGCCGTATAGGGTCACTCACATGACCCGGAAGCTGTCTGTGGACAAACGCCGGTTCCCTTGGCCAGTAAAGCGATATGAGAGCCGCAACCCCAGAGTCATCAGCGACTGGACCTTATGGTCAGGGGTACCTTTACCTTTTTTTAAGTGGAAAGATACCAGTGGAGCTGAAAGAGTGAGGCACTGCCTGCAAATTATCTGTAAAGTATCTGTAAAGTATGGGTTCAGCTGAGGTGCCCCCTGGGAAGCCTACTGCCTGCCTTGTTTAAACATTTATTGCACAGCCCTATCAGCAACCCAGACCCACTGCCACAGACTGGCTCAGGCCACCACCAGGCCCCACAGTCTAGCTACCTTCGGCAGCCCTCGTACTCTTCCAAACAGGAAAGAACAAGGAAGGGGAACTAATTCAGACTGCTGACTTTTGCAAGTCCAGCATGGAAAGGGGGAAAGATCAGGCTCCAGGATCAGGACCATCTTAACTTGCAGAAAACACAAGTGCATCTATTACAAACAGGTCCAGCTCCCACACTCAAACTGCTGAAATTCACCAGGCTTGGTTCAGAGGTTAGTGGAATGTGGGATAGCAGTTCTGCTCTGGCTGTTTTACATTACCAAAGACTTCTGAACAAAGAGGTTGTCTGAAAACATAAGTGCACATTCTCTCTCATACACACACAAACAAGTGCATGTGCAAGCTAAGGGAAGTGGCTGAGTGCTGCTATGAACACAGAACTCTGGACACAGCAGAGATGAGAAGGAAAATGCAGCAGCAACAGTTTAAAGGAGAGGTCAGAGGGCCTCAGTAAGCTGAGCTGGGCCCAGAGCTGCTGTTGCTATTGATTGATTAATTGCATTTATAGCCCCCTTCCTCCAAGGAGCTCAAGGTGGAAAACATAGTTCTCCTTCTCATTTTATCCCCACAACAGCCCTGTGAGGCAGGCCAAGCTTCATGGCCAAATAGGGATTTGAGCTCTGGTCTCCCGGGCCCTAGATTGAAACCACTACGCCACACTGGCAGTTCAGGGCCAAATGTCATCACGCCTCCCCTGTATAAGCCTGAAGTCATAAGGAAGGAAGCAGCACACAGAACATCACAGCAGGGATTACCTCTGCAAGGCCCTTCCCAGAAGCAAATGGATGGAGAGCAACTGAAGGGACCTATTGGGTCACGTTCTGGCAGAGAGATGGGAACTGCCCTCCTTCCCACAGTTCCACAGAGCCTACCTTGTACAGTTCTCCCCAGATGCGCTTGGACTGCCCCTTCTTGTAGATCTCCTCTCGCGCCTCCTCCCTGCAAAGAAGCAGTTGAAGGTGTCATAACATGCCTGTGAGGTAGGTTAGGCTGAGAGGGTGTGACTGGCCTAAGGACACCCAGTGAGATGAATGGGGATCTGAACCCTGGTCTCTCAGGTCTTAGTCTGATGCTGTAACCACTAAACCACACAGGCTCTCAGCTAGTGAATTAGCTAGCCTGTTCTGAGGGAGTGATCCAGCCCAGTCCATGAGACAGGAAAAAAACCAGTTAGCCCTGCCTTTGACAGGGCAAAAAGCTCCATTTCCTGTCTTGCTAACTCAGCCAACAGGGCCCTTGAGCGGAGAAAGAAAAAGAGAAGGGAGAGGGACCCCCTTCCCTAGGAGGATGCTCCAGGGGCTCACCTCACTCCAGTATCTTCTGTCACCCGATCCCTGTCCTTGTCTTGGTCATAGCTGCTGGCTCCAGCTGTGGCGTTTTCCACCAGGGACTGCACATCACTTGCTGAGAGGTTGGGCCGCTTCCTTTGTGCTTTGGGGCCAAATGTAGTTTCAAACGTTTCTGTGTCGAGAATGTGGACTTTCGAATTCTGAAAGGAAAGGGGGGCGGGGTGGAGGGAGTCACACCTCATTTGCCCTGGCTCAGAACAAGACGCCCAAGTTAAACTAATTTGGACAATGTACTGCCCCTGTTCTGTTGTTGTTCAGGTTTTTTTCTGAGAGCAGCAGCCCAGCAGACCTGAGCCACAGCCCTGGGGCTTGCCAGAAATACCTGCTACATTTCTCTTACTATTAAGATTACCATTCTCTCAGTCCAACGCAATTAAAGCTACAAGGGTGAAAATCCCACTGCTCTCTCTGCTCGGTTCTGTCAAAGAGGGCTCCAGATCCAGCCAGGGCCCAGATTTGTCAGGGAGAATCTGCCTCCCATTTTGCTTTGTTCTTTCAAAGTCCAGCTGCAAGGGCCAGCCCTTTTCTTGGAAGCGAGTCTCCTACAGAGAGCAAGGCTTGCTCATTTAAGTGATGTGCACTCAAGTTACAGAGAACCCTTTTCTTAATTTAGGATGTTTTCCTTTTATTGGAGACACATGGAAACTCGTGAGAAAACAAAATTGTCCTGCGAGAGCTCAGTATGCGTAGAAGAAAGAGCCCGGCTCGTGGGCCAGAGCAGAGGGAATGTTGGGCTTGAGATGAAAGGCACAGGCTGTGGGGCGGACCTAAGAAGCCAGAGGACAGAGCCAAGCGGCCTCCTCTTCAGTGCCAGGCCTGGGCAATGGCCCGGAGTTGGGAATTGGCACATCTGGCTACCAGAGAAATACCACAGACCGCATACATGTTCCACATGAACACACCTGGCATGCAACAGAGGGCAGCAATGGCCTGCAACTTGGAGGGCTTTAAAAGAAGATTAGACAAATGCATGGAGGAGGAGGGCAATTGGGGGCTACTAGCCATGATGGCTTTGCTCTGCCTCCACGGTTCAAGGCAGCAATGCTTCTAAATGCCAGTTGCATTTAAATCCCTATGCGGCCTAGGAGGACCACGTACCTACGGGACCGCCTCTCCTGTTATGCCCTGCGGAGGACCTTAAGGTCCACAAATGACGACATTTTGGAGGTCCCAGGTCGCAAGGTGGTTAAATTGGTCTCAACTAGGGTCAGGGCCTTTTCAGTACTGGCCCCGACCTGGTGGAACGCTCTGTCACAAGAGATTAGGGCCCTGCGGGACTTTACATCTTTCCGCAGGACCTGCAAGACAGAGCTGTTCCTCCTGGCCTTTGGTTTGGACTCAGTCTGACCCTTATGTTTTCCCTCTCTTTATGGTTTTGATCTATGGGCTACTTTTAAAATGAGGCTGCATTTTAAATTGAATTTTAACATGTATTTTAAATTGGGTTTTTTTCCTATTATGATTTTACTGTAATTTTTATTGGTGTTAGCTGCCCTGAGCCTGGCTCTGGCCGGGGAGGGCGGGGTATAAATAAAATTTATTATTATTAAGAAGGCACAGGAGGGGAGAGGGTTCCTGCAGCTTTCCTCTTTGGGCAACTGGGAGGCCAGTACAGTATAAGAACACGGTGCTGGAATAGATGGGTCTAGAAACACCCCTCCACAAGTTTACTGAGCCCTTGCATGTTGGGCACTTCCTGGCAAACAGCGAGCAGCCACACTGCAGCTCAGTTTACATCTATAAGTTGCAAACATAATCATATTCTACAGGGCCCTCCTCCAGCCAATCAGGCGTGGAACCAAAGGAAGACTCCTACTCACTCGGAAGCAGCCCACAGGCACTGGGGAGTTTTGCGGGAAGGGAGAAAAGTCTAGAGGGGGGTTTACAGAGACAAGCAATTCAGCAGGTGCAAATCACAAACTGACACACCGATTGAATGGACTAAGATGGGGAGGGACACGAACACTCAGGCAACAAAGCCTAACAAAGGCTGCCCATCTCCTCTCTGGGCATGTCAGCATCTGTGCACTGGTGGGCTAGAGAATAACCTTTATGTGCAGTTACTTTGCAAAGTCAATTTGAACACCTTCACTAGGCCTTTAATTGCACCTACTGCAATTCTGCCTACTGGAATATGCTTTTCTCTGCGAATGCATGGGAAATGCAACCCAGAAGTCTTCCCCAGAGTCCAGCATGCATACAACCACACCCAAGAAAATTGGGTCCCTGGATGCTGTGGGGAGAGAAGAGTCCCCACCACAAGGTGGTAAGAGGAGGACTTACATGAGGCTTAATTCGGTCATGGAGGAGAGAGAGTGGCAGCTTGGTTTGCTTCATGACAACTCTGTAGGGGTCCTTCATCACTGTCTCCATCTCCTCTTGGAACTTCTGGAGGGACGACTGCTTGATCACCCTCGTGTTACCTGCATTGAGAGAACCATAAATAGGGGCACCCCAGGCCCAATGTGGTGCCTCCCACACCTTGGGCTTGATGAAATAAGCAGTTCTTTAGGAGCAGGTGCAAGGTGGCCTTTATCCAAACCCAGCTCTTTGACTAGGGTCCTTGCACGTCTGCCTTTCACCCAAGGAAGAAATCCTAAGAAAAACTGTGCCACAGCACAGCCAAAAACAGTCTCACCAAACCATTTGATGTTGGGCTCCACTCTTGCCACCGTGCCGGGTGCCACCGTGGACTGGAACTGCAGTGGCCGGATCACTTTCCCACGATTGTTCCTGCAGACAAAGAACAGCCACTGGAGAGCTGGCTTGTGCTTGATCCTGTCTGAGGGAAGCTAGTCCCTTTCAGCTTCCGTTTCCCCAACCCTGAATTGGAAACAGCAGTGGCAGTCCTCAGGGAGCCAAGGGCTCAGGAGCGGAGGAGACACTTTGCATGCAAAAGGTCCCAGATTCCTTCCCTGGAAGAACTCCGATCAGCTGGTGCCAATTAGTGTGGACAATAAGGAGCTAGATGGACCACTCAGCCGACTCACAGATTCCAATGTATTAAGAGGGCGAACACAGCTAGGATTGTAAAACATGTTGGAGGACTGCAGAAAATGTACTTGACAGAAACAAAACCGTACCTATAAGGGCTCCCAGGGGAGTAATAAGCTGGTCCCTCCATCCCGCCCCTGCTCCTTGGCTTGAAGGAAAGGCCAAACGCTCAAGCGAAACACAAGACAGAGCAGAAGGGAGCTGATTGTACGGCTCCAGGTGAACAACTGGAAGCAATAAGGGCTCCTTGGCTGCATGTCAGGCGGGAGGGCAGGAGGGTTACCGAGGTGGGGGCAAGAATGCCTGTTACCCAAGGCTGACACTTTTCCACAGGCCGCGCCAAGCAATGGAGCAGAGCCTCTGAAAAACACATCACTAAGAGGTTCCACATTTTGCCCTTGGCCCCCTTTCACAGGCGGAGATGTTTGGGGAGACACAGCAAGGCTGCTTCCATTTAGCACCTGCTCAGGGGTACAGAGCACATGCCGGCTGCACAACGGGGCATGAAATCGACTTGTTTACAGACAGTACAGAAGCAGGCGCCAAGTTTGAGGAAAACAGGAGGCAGCAGTGACTTCAGCCTCGCAGCTGAGGAAGGGCAGCTTCACCCAGATCTAGGTTTCCGGCAAAGCGGCTGTGACTCTCCTCAGCAACACTGGCGTGATGCATGTCTGCCAATCCCATATTTCAGGGCAACAGGTGAGGGAGCAGAGGGGATGGCAAGAGGGTCTTGAGCCCTGTTTATTAAGAACCTGTATCTGAATCAGCTTACAGAGAAAGGAGGACTTTCAAAAACAGTGGCTCCCGGGTCTCAGTGATGGGGGAAAGACCTGCATGTCATGTGGCCTCTGCTGAAGTGCTGAGTCAGCACGAAACCCTTTCCTGCCAAGCGCTGAGGTGTTTGAATGGGCAATAATAGGTTAGTTGCTCTCAAGGTCAGCTCAGAAGCAGAAAAGCATGGGAACATGATCTTGAGGGAAGAGCAGGCAAGAATGGCATTAAGGAAAGGTGGGGTAGCAAAAGTTGTGTCTCAACTAAGTGGGGTGGGGGAAGTGCCCTTTTAGCAGTGAATAGCTGACCCAAGAAACACACACACCACAGTAACTAGCTTGAAGGAGAGCCCCACAACCACTTCTGCTTACTAATCTCTTGCTGCGACATGAAAAGGATGCTAATTAAAGCAAATTCTGGGAATAACTATTAATGCTAATGAACCACTTTTCATTTTTACTTTAAGAAAAGAAGAAACAGATTGGGCGTCTCCAGCTATTCAGCAACTTACAGAGGAAGTAGATTTATTACTTACAGGATTTAAATAAGAAAAACTAACAGACCAACAATTGGGCAGACAACTTCTTTTCATGGAATCATATAACCATAGAGTTGGAAAGTAAAAAAAAGTGATCTAGTCCAACCTCCTGCAGCAACAGCTCCCTGTGATGCACTGATGGGTGTTGTAAACTTACAGGGAGAGTCCATACGCTGAATATTTTCCTTGATAGAAGTTTTAAACAAATCTATAATCTTTTATCCTGAGTATGTATGTGCTCTTGCTTAAGAGGACACAAGGATCTACCTAGAGCAGCCTTTTAAAACACACACACACACACACACACACACACACAAAACAGTCATCCCAGCAGGAATGAGGCAGTCCACCAACAAATTGTGCTTTAGCTTATTGGATTTCTGATCAAAAAGTCAGCTGCCAGGAGTCTGCAGGAATTCAGACTGCAAGAACCACAATTTGATGTCCACATGCAGTTGCTTGCTTTTATTTATTTGCATAACCAGCACTGCTTCTTGCAGGAGAGCATGGCTTTCATAGGAGGCAAAACTGAAAAATCACAGGGCTGCAACCCAGAAGAGAACTGGAGGACTGGCAGGCTTTTCGCTTCCAGATGGCAGTAAGGGAAGACTGTTCTGTTCTATTGCTCTCTCAAAATTAGGGAAGGACTTGGTTGTAAAACTTTTTTTGTTTCATCGTTTGCTTTGTGCTTTTATACTTTGTAACCCACAAGACCTAATAAACATCCTCACATGGTATGAGCAAACCATACATGGTATGACAGAATATTGCAATATTCTTATATTAGAAGAGTTTGGATTTGATACCCCGCCTTTCACTCCCTTTAAGGAGTCTCAAAGCGGCTAACATTCTCCTTTCCCTTCCTCCCCCACAACAAACACTCTGTGAGGTGAGTGGGGCTGAGAGACTTCAAAGAAGTGTGACTGGCCCAAGGTCACCCAGCAGCTGCATGTGGAGGAGCGGGGAATCGAACCCGGTTCCCCAGATTGCGAGACTACCGCTCTTAACCACTACACCACACTGGCTCTCTATATATTACAAAAAGCAACCCCGTGGAAGAGACAATTTGGATCCAGGTCATGCTGCCGAAGGCAGGAAGCAACCTAACTCTGCCCTATGTCACAGCCCTGGTCAAAATTCTATCCCAACCCAGAACTTCTATTAACAATGGAGAAAAAGACTTAAGGCCTTAAGCGCTTAAGATTGTACTTTTTCCCTTATGCATGTTATAGCAGCTGGCAAGAGAAGATGATTTGGATCTAGGCCACTGTACAGGGGCAAAGGGTTAGAACTTCCTTCGTCCTGCATAGACCCAATTCAAACTGTTCCCTCCTGTGGCTGCTAACAAGTTTTTTTCCTTTCTTTCCCAGAAACCTCCATGGAATTTGCTTTGAAGATGTGACGCAAAACTCTAAAAACTCATTTTTTCAATCAGGCTTTTGGTAAGAGGGGAGAGCTGAGCAAATACTTCACTAGCTACTAGTGCTGCTCTGCTGCATTCTTATCGCTGCATTGATATTTGTTCTACTTTATCTTGTTAAAATAGCACTGCTTTATAGCGTGTTGATATGTGGCTGAGGTATAAATAAATAAATAATTATTTAAAAAAAACCTGCTCTGAGATCAATGGAACTGATGAAGTGTAGGGTGTAAACTGAACCAACTAATAAATGACTCCCTTTCCTTTTACTGACTAAAATGAATTTCTGCATCAAGCTTCCTCATGAAACATGATTGTGAAACATTTGCTGGTCTCAGGAAAAGTCCTCTTTAATGTCATTTTACACAAGAACATATGTAGAGCCTGGTGGATCAGGCCAATGGCCTCCTGTCCAGCACACTAGTTTCACAGTGGCCAAACAGGTGCCACAAATGGGAAACCCAGGACCAGAGCACAAGACCACTCTCTCCTCCTGTGGTCTCCAGCAACTAGTATTCAAAAGTATTGCTGCCTCCAGCTGTGGAAGCAGAGCATAGCCATTATGGTCCTCTCCACGAATTTGTCATTTCAGGAACCTCAACGCCCTGACTAGGAAACCCTCCAGCCAGTACTGTGTTTATTGCAGTTCATGGCATACACACACCCAGCCTCACCTGCGTTCCTTCTGCCTGTACATGTTGAGGCGCCGGATGGTTGCCCGGTCCCGCATGTTGTGGCCTCCAGCGCCATTTGGCCGATCTAACGTGATGAGGGAGAGAGAAAATGAAATACATGGTGACTAAACGGTGACCAAAAATTAAAAGAACCATCAGTCAGTTCTAGTGTAAGTGAGGAATTGTACAAATGAAGGAACCTGTGTCAGCTTGTGTGGACACAAGTAACCAAAGATGAAGAAAAGGAACTGTTAAAAGAAAAACATTTTTCCCCTGTGACATCTATGCTACCATCTTCTGTCTCCATGGACCTAAGTGGCTCCACAGAGCTTTTCAATGTACTACTTCACCCACCTGGTGCCTTCCAGAAGTTTGAGGCTATAACTCCCACCCACCTCAGCTAGCTGAGGCAGATGGGAGTTGTAGCCCCAACCTCTTGAGGGTACCAGGTTGGTTAAGGCCATACTATAAAACCTGGTAGTGCAATGCTCAGACACGGCCTGAACAGCTATGTCAAGATCCATAAGAATAGCTTGCTGGATCAGGCCAAAAGGGTTCCAGCTAGACCAGAATCCTGTTCTTCTCACAGCAGCCAACCATACAGGTGCCTATGCAAAACCCAAAAGCAAGATTCAAGCACAAGAGCACCTTCCTTACTGTGGAATACTAGCAATTGGCATTCAGAAGCATTGCTGCCTCCAACTGTGGAGGCACAGCATAGACATATTGGCTAGTAGTCATTGGTAGCCCTCTTCTTCGTGAATTTGTCTAATCCTTTTTGAAAGCCACCCAAGTTGGTGGCCATCACTGCCTCCTGTGAGTGCGAGTTCCAGAGTTTAACTCCGTGCTTTAATAAATACTTCATTCTATGTGACCCAAGTTATCCAACATTCAGCTTCTTTGGATGCCCATGAGCACTAGTGTTATCAGACAGGAAGAAAACCTTTTCTCTATCCGCTTTTCCAGGCCATGTATACTTTTATTAACTTCTATCATGTCACCTCTTACTCACCTTTCCTAAAGTCCCAAGCACCGCAACCTTTCCTCTTGGGGAACTGCTTCATCCTCTTGATCATTTTGGCTGCCCTTTCTTTGAACCTTTTCCAGTTCTACAATATCTTTTCGGAGGTGAAGCAACCAGAACTGCTCACAGTATTCAATGTGAAGTAGCACCATAGTTTTGCATAATGGCATTATTAGATTGGCGGCTTCATTTCCAATTCCTTTTCTAACGATCCCTAGCATGAAATTCACCTTTTTCGACATCCTCATCGTGCTGGGCCACTACGACCCTGAGGTTCCTGGTCACTTTCCGCCAGTTCAGGAGAAATTAATACCTTTTTTTCTTCTTTCCTTCTTTTGCCCCCATATGCATCATGACGCATTCTTCCAAGTGCGGCCTCACCTGCAGCTCTGCTGCGGACCAGCGCCGAGGCCCAGCACCCCGTGGGGAGAGCGCAGGATCCAGCCCGGAGGGGCTACCCCCACCTGGCGACCTTCCCTCCTTTCCCTTGCCCGCCCACCCCACTCACTCACCGGGGTTGGTGCTGGCCCGCGAGGGGTTGATGCTGGCGCGGCCTTTGAATCCCGGCTTCACCATCGCGGCGGCGGCGGCGGCAGTTCCTGCTGCAGCTCAGGCCACGTTCAGACGGCCGGAAGATACTCAGCAGCAACTTCCGGGAAAGGCGGTGACGCACTTCCGCCGCCGGTGACTCGGGCACAAGCGCAGCTTGTCAGTTCGCTGCCCTTCGCCAGCACCGCTCCGAAGCTGGCCGTGACGTCACGGCGAAAGGTTTGGTACGATTCCCCTTACCACACACAAACTCCCGCTCCTGGAAGTGACCGGCGGGGAGCTCTTGTTGGATGACGTCGGTAAAGCATGAAGGCGGCGTGACTCTCCAGGGCGGGCCAGCTCCGGCCACGCCTCTGTCCTTTGTCCACTCAGGAGTAAGTCCCTCCGGTCCGTCCGTCCAATGGACTTCCTCCTTGCCTAGCACGTGGGTAGTGCTTGAGGAAGGGGCGGGAGGTAAAAATTCGATTGGACTCCAATTCCCATAAGCCCCTGCAAGCACCGTGGGGAATTGTCGCGGCGGGATGGGTGGGGGTGATGGGAACTTTTATGGGGAGAAGAACCAGGGGATACAGGACTAGAAGGAGGAGGAGGAGATCTGGGTTCAAATCCTGTCTCTGCCCTGAAGCTCCCAAGGCAGCTCCGCTCCGCTTTCCATCAATCTAAGCCGAAGGCAGGGAAACAAACGTGATGCAAGCCATAGTTCCTCTGTGCCCCCTTAAGACCCCCGTGGACTTCTGTGCAGAGTCAGCTCAACGTATTTTGGAATAGCCATGCTCACCAGCACAGACCAGATAAAATAAGAGGCTACATCTCCCCCACCACCACCTCTCCCCTTCCGTTTTTGATATTAAAGGCGAATTTAGAATGTGGAGGTAAAAGGTAAAGGGGCCCCTGACCATTAGGTCCAGTCGTGACCGATTCCGGGGTTGTGGCGCTCATCTCACTTTATTGGCCAAGGGAGCTGGCGTTTGTCCGCATGTGGCCAGCATGACTAAGCCGCTTCTGGCGAACCAGAGCAGCGCACGGAAACGCCGTTTACCTTCCTGCCGGAGTGGTACCTATTTATCTACTTGCACTTTGATGTGCTTTTGAACGACTAGGTTGGCAGGAGCAGGGACCAAGCAACGGAGCTCAGCCCATCGCAGGGATTCAAACCGCCGACCTTCTGATCGGCAAGTCCTAGGCTCTGTGGTTTAACCCACAGCGCCACCCGCGTCCGTGGAGGTAGACCTCACTGACTGCGGAGCCTTTAGAAGGGGGAGCGTTATAATTTGTTTCTGTAGGTCCACAGTGGCCTTATGAGCATCACAGCGTCCCTTTGAGCCACTGCTGAAAGCATCTAATCTGCTCATAATTGCCTGCTTCCTGGAATTGCACTCTCCCCACCCTCTTTGATGCCAGGTACAGGGTCATGGCTAATGCCAAACATTTTCACATTAGAGGAGAGAAGTGGTGCTCATGGTGTTTGCTAAAAACATAACACTCCTCAGACTTTGATCTCCAGGTGGTGATGGAACTGCAACTCCCACCATCCTTGACCAGTGGCCAAGTGCAGTAGGTTAGATTCCAGCCATGCAAGTTTCTACACACACACCCTTTTTCATCCAAGCAAGCATTATCCCAGTTCAGGACTCCGTTGAATGGCTGGTAGAGTGGAAGGCAGAGAGACCAACAGGAGGTGAAGCCAAAGCTGTGGGAGGCAGAGACTTTTTAATTCTTCTTTTATCCCCTTCCTCCTCCTCCTTTTCCTTACTCAGTTCTACAATAGCAACACTGAGACAAAGGGCAGTGGCATACGCTGGACTGGATGCAAGAAAGAAGACAAGCAGGTGTGGGGTCTGGTTTGCGCTAATAGATCAGTGTGATGTAGTGGTTAGAGTATCAGACTAGGACCTGGTCAACTAGGGTTCAAATCCCTACACAGCCATGAAGCTCACTGGGTGACTTTGGATCAGTCATTTCCTCCCAGCCTAACCTACCTCACAGGGTTGTTGGGATTAAATGAGAAGGGGGGGGGACCATGTACGCCACCATGAGCTCCTTAGACAAACATGTGGGATGAAAATTTAACAAATCAGTTATGGTTCAATGCGCCCAGGACTTCGGCTATAATATCCAAATGGATGTGTAGGAAAGACTCTGGAAGGTAGACATAAAATTCACTGCATGTTATAATCCGAACAAAAATCTGATGAAAATGTTTTACAGATGGTAGCTGACCCCAGCCAAATTAGCCAAAATGTATTATTAAAAAAATAATAATCGAGCGTTTCCTGGTGGTGTAAGAAGTCAGAAGTTACAATGCTACATATGTGGTGGAACTGTGTGAAAGTTAGAGAATTCTGGGACATTATATATAATGAACTTTTAAAAATCTTTAAATTTTCATTCCAAAACACCAGAAACCTTCCTGTTGGGAATCATGTACAATGAAATCCTGAAAAACTCTAAAAGAATTTTCATGTATGCAACAACGGCAGCTAGAATTTTGATAGCAAATAATTGGAAAGGAGAAGTGATATCCATCAAACTAGACTGGCAGGTGGAGATGATAGAATATATAGAACTAGCCAAAGTGACTGGAAGTTTAAGAGATGATTCAAAACAGAGATTAAATAAAGAATGGAATGTCTTTAAAGAATATTTACAGACACATTGTAAAAACTTAAACACTTTGACAAGTCTAGACTGAACCTTGCAGGACAATAGGGAACACGAGTAAAATAAGTGATAATTAAAATTAAGAAGTGATAATACAAAGTGTGAAATTGAAAATGAAGCCTAGAAAACATAGTGGGATGTATGGAAGTCAAAAGAATATGTGGTGTTTTTTCTTGTTTGTTTGTTCTTTGATGCGGTTACTGCATTGTTTTGTTTTGTTTTGTTGTTTGTTTGTTTGTTTGTTTGTAAAATATTGTTTCACTAAAGTAATTTTTAAAAGAAAGAAAGAAAATTTAACAAATACAGTAAATAAACAAACTTGCTGGTTCAGGGACACATTTCAGCCAAGCAAAAATGGGTGTGGCGTGGGGAGAGTACTGGGGGTCTGGTGTGACCACCCTTTGCCTCTCGGTCCACACAGGGACTAGCAGCCCCTCTCCAGGGTCTCAGGACTGTTGCCTCTCCAACCCCTTCCTGGCAATGCTAGGAATTGAACCCAGGATCTTCTGCATGCCTATTCTGTGTTCTACCACTCCAAGCAACAGCCTCCGCGGAATCTCACCAGTGAACACCCTCTCTGGTCTGAAGTTGGTTTCAATTAGTGGGAGCTCAGTAGCAAAATGTAAGAGCTGCAATTTTCATTCTTTTTTGGAGTCTGTCTCCCCACCCCTTCCTTTTATCGTGATAGATTTATCTGTGCGCAAAGCGCTCACTCCCCCAGTGGGATTTTTTAAAGATTCAAATTGCAGCTAATTATTTAAGCTCTTAGACTAGAGGCTTAGACAGAAGGCCTCTCCCAGCCTCGGTGTGGTTTCTATTAAAGGCGATATCCATCTGTCAAAGGGCTCTTTTGATTTCTGAACTCTCAGACTAAATAGTTGAGTAATACTTGCTCTCTTCACCCTGCGCTCTCTCTCCTTTTCCGTAGAAAAACACACTTTGTGTGTTGTTTAAGGGAAGGGGGGGGGAGAGAAACTTGGGATCTTCCCAGGAATCTGATGTCCAGGCTCTGCAAGAGCAGAAAAAGTTAGCTTCAGGAATGCAGCTCAAGCTGTGGCCAAACTGGCAAAGAGACTGCACAGAGCAGGACATGTAAGATGACTGCAGCAGTCTGCTCCTGTGCTCTTTAACACATAAGAAATAACAGGATAACTTGTTCCAGGGCAGAAGCGCACACAGTGGGATGGAAGCAAAACTAATGATGAGGAGCAGGTATTGAAAGAGATCCGAAGAACCAAGAAGTCCCCCTTGCTTTCTGAGTGGTGTTCTCCTTTGATGCTTTGTGTCCTTTTCCATCTGCGCTCTCTATCTGCTTCTACTAATTTCCTTCTTACCCTCTCATGTGGGTGCTGCACCCTCCCAGTCTCTCTGGGCAGAGTCCTCCTCTTTCTCTCCTGTGTGTTGCACACCACCGGGGCAGAGTGCCATGGCCTCATCATGCCACATGTCTTAATCTGTGCTTTCCTTTTACAGCCCCCACAAGAGTTCCATAGAAGAAATGAGCATTTCTCAGCCAAATGGAAGCTCTTGAATGGAGTTTTGCCCCTGCTGCTTTTTGACAAAGCAGAGGCTGCCAAGGTGAAATGGAAAGCTTTGACCTTTTCCCCTTCTCCCCTCCTCTTCCTCTCCCCACTCACCTTGGCTGTGCCTGCCTGGCAGATACTGGGAAGGCATACCTGCCATGACAGCCGCTAACCTGGACGACTTTTAAAAGAGGACTAGACAAATTCATGGAGGAGAGGGCTATTGGTGGCCACCAACCACAATGGCTATGCTCTGGAAGCAGGAAGCTTCTGAATACCAGTTGCCAGAAACCACAGGAGGTGAGAGTATTGCTCTTTTGCTTGGGTCCTCCTTGCAGGTTTCCCACAGGCATTTGGTTGGCCACTGTGAGAACAGGATCCAGGACTAGGACTAGGATGGGCCATTGGCTTAATCCAGTAGCATCTTCTTATGTTTTTATGATTTCCAGTGTTCTCTGGCAGCCACCACGTTTTTGCATTTGGGTTCTCTGTTGTTCTTGATGTCATGTATGTGCACTCCTCCCAGAATCGCCTCTGGCAACCAGATGGACATGCCTTTGCATCATTTCCATGCAACACAAGAGGGAATATGCACCTACGCACACCATGGGAAGTAAAACCTATATCACAACAACCCTTTGGGTTCTTTTGAACCCTGTTCTCTTTCCCCTCACCTTCCTTCCCACCCACCTACCCTGCTTCTCCAACTGAGTGTAGAGATCCCAAGCTGCAATATATTATGCTGTGTATAAATACCATCAGAGTGATTAATCAGGAGTAGCTGCTTATATAAATCTGGAGTTTCTGATACCTCAAAGGAGACCCTTAATAAAAAAAACCCAAACCCACAAATTTCACAAAAACAGCCACTTCTGCAGCGTTCTAGAGAAAGACCACGAAAGAATGAAGGGCGAAGGATGCCTCACACTTCTGAGTGTATAAACTGGGATTTCTTCAGAGCAAAGAGTCATTTTAATGTAAACATTAACAAGCAAGGTATATACATTCTCTAGGTTGCTATGGAGGCAGAAGGCTAGTAAATTATTATTGGGGGGCTGCACATGAGCATGTTAAACTTGGCTTGCCAGGGAAGCTGGCGAAAGTTGGGATTTATATTAAACATGGGAGGGAGAAGATAATCCGTACAATTTGTCACTGTGGTGGGGGGTATGCTGGACTTTCAGCTGAACTCTGGGTGGGTTTCTTTGGAAAGATAAGAGTGGGCAGAGAGACAGAGAGCCTGGCGTTGTATGTGATACAATATTTTTCTGGCAACTGCTGATTCTCTACCACTCAATTTTTTATCACTAGCCTTGCTAAATATACCTGGGTATGACTGCTCCTCGTCCTTTCCTACTTATTTGCCATGTTCATACTACTTAACTATTCTGCAGGACCCTTTGTGCCTTGAGATCATGGCTCTGGGTGGCACAAACTTCCCACAACAAGGGGCTGGCCTCTGGGTCCCCAAAAAGAGAGGACATGGGGTGAGGTTGATTCCTGATCTTGGTTGAAGCAAAACTCTCTGGTTCTGCTGGGGCTCATCTCAGCTGCAGGTTACGGGGGCTTTCCATTTGATGATGATGATGATGCCAAGGTACCAGCAAGGAAGGGCTGCAAGCAGTACCACTAACAACTCCCCGTCACAGCATATAGAACAATATTTCACCTATGAGATCACCTTACCCTGTATGTGCCCACTTGACCACTTCAGTCAATGGAACTGGCAGTGTTAGAGGTGCCACATAATATCTCTTCCACATTTAGCATGGCGACTGCTACACTTTGGAACTCCCTGCCTGTTGATATCGGGCAGGAGCTTTCACTGTACTCTTTTCGGCACTTGCTAAAAACATTTATTTAAACAAACCCACCCAGATGTTTAGAAAGGCAGTATGAGTTGTCATCTGTTTTTGGACCGTCATTATTTAACTTCTTGAAAGTCTCAAGTTATTGTTAATTTTTTCTTAGTGATAATTTTATTTTGTCTTTTTTTGTAAACAGTTTTGAGGGTTGTTGTTTTTTAAAAGGAGGAGGAGGAGGAGGACATGCTTTTATCTGTCCTGAATCATCCAACATTTAGCTTCATTGGATACCCATGAATTCTAGTCCATGGAAGAGGGAGAAAAGCTTTTCTCTGTCCACTCTTATCTGCTGCAAAGGCACAGGGCAAGGGAGTGCTCTCCTAAGGTAATTGTTCCGACAGAGTCAGTCTCATAACAGAGCATCTTAGCAACTTGAGGCCCCACTCAGACAAAGGCCCTTCTTTTGCCAGGAAGCTTTCGGAGTTCTGGAGGGTCACGCGGCCCACTGCTGAGATGCCGCAGCAGAAACAAGCTGCTTATCTCTCACTGGCCGGGGGGAGAAATTTTAGAAGGAGCCGAGAAGACCTCCTTCGGCTTTTGCCTCAACATAATCTCTGCGTGGTTCAAAGGCTGAGCCTGGAGGAGCTCTTGCCCACTTGTGGCCTGGTATGCTGCTCGTTTATCATCGTGCTGAAATGGAATCCCCTCTGAAAGATATAACGGCGCAGTGTTTACTTAAGTGCAAAGTGGATGATGGGCCTGGCAGCCCTGCTGTGAACAAGCAGTCCGGGAGAGCTCGGTACAGCTCTGGAATTGACACAACTATTCCGCTCCCACACCCCTGCTGGAGCCAGGAAGGCAATCCGGTGAGCCTTCCCTAGAAACGTAACTGCCCAATCCCCTTGGCTGCAAACAGAAACCAGGGTGGAAATTCCTAGCAGGACAATGGAACTGCGAGAGGGAACCGGACTTGGCTGGTGTACACCCACAGGAGAAGCCTTGTGTTCCCATGCTGCCGGCCTGACGCTCGTCCCTCCAGGGCTCATTGCTCAACAGCCGTGTCCAGTGCATAAATCATAAAATCATGGAATTGTAGAGTTTGAAGGGACCCCAAGGGTCATCTCAACCAACCTCCTGGAATGCAGGAATCACAGCCAAAGATTCCCTGACAGATGGCCATCCAACCTCTGTTGAAAAATCTCTGATTTTTCAGCCACCTTCCAAGGAAGTCTGTTCCCTTGTCAAATAGCTCTTACTCTCAGGAAGCTCTTCATTGTTTTCTGCTTCTCCAGAGGGTAGGACCCAAACCATTGGATTCAGGGCTTATCCACACTTAACTTTTCTCCACTATTTCCAGGCACAGTCTGCACATTAAAGCTTCATTTCCAGAGCTTTTTCTGCGAAAACCTGCTCTTTACAACTAAATTGGCACAAGCAGCAATCCGCTAAAAACCCAAATTAAAGTTTTCTCTGACTGAGTGCTAAAGAGTGAGTTTTCATGGGGGTAGCTGTGGGGCAAAACAAACAAAACAAAACAACACAGAGCTTTTAAGCTTGGACTTCTGCCTGAAAAGCGCAGGGCAAAAGGTAAGCCTGGATAACCTCAAATTACAGGAAAGGAGATTCCACCTAGGAAGAACTTTCTGACAGTAGTGTAACAGAGGAGACCTCAGGATTGGGGGCCTCCAGTCTGAGTGATGTTTCGCAGGTGCAAACATCATTGAAAGCACAATCACATAAAAATGCCATGGTAGCATCACAAGCACCAAACATCATGAAGGCACAATAGAAAGAATGTTGAAGCAAACCTTTTATGTACCCTGAAGGATGAGAATACTCTTTTCGGAGTTACTACTTTGAAGATGATCTGCAGACATAAGAATGGGACTATTTTTGGGGTTTTTTAATCTGAAATTTTGAAGCAGTATCAGGGCAAACACCCCTGGACGTTCATCACAGATATGCAACACATATTCTCAGTGATACAGGTTGAAACACAATGGAGAGGACTTGAAAGCAGCCTTTGTGCATTTCCAGATTTTGAGCAAACTCATTCCAGTCTTGTCCTTGGCATTGGGAACTGTCTCCTCGCATGCCGTCTGTCCATAGTGACTCCAGCTGGAGATGTTTGCTCAGTGGCCCTCCTTAAAGCATGTGCCTTCTTCCCTCTCATCTTCCCAACATCAAGTCCTGGGCACTCTGGTCAAGAGCACCTTGTTGAGACAGTCCCCTTGCTAAGGAACCACGAGGAATTTCCATGTTTCTGATACACTACGCCGGATATAGGTGGGTCTGCATTTTTGTACGTTCTGCCCATAGAAGGATCCTTCCGTCTGTCCAGCCATGTCTTACGTCATCGTGGTGCAGTGTTTTGGTTCAATAAAGCTTTCATATACATAGCAGCAATGGAGGTTTGTCATCGCACAGCTGTGGAGGGACAGCTACGGAGCAGAGGTCACAGGCACAACTGTTCCCCTGGGCTGGCCTTTCCTTCTCCTGACACGGCCGTCCTTGGCATCTTTCCGGCTTCTGTCCTCATTCGCGTTGTCTCTCTTTCCTTGCTCTTCCTTTTTCTTTTTCCATCCTGCAAACAAGCAAAAGGCCAAGAGTGAGACGGAGGAACAGATTGCCTGCTTGTTGAGAGGAGGTTGTCCCCTAACCTGCATCTGCTGTTCAGCAAGAGGACATTACACACTCTGAAATGGCACATGAACAGTCAACACCACGTGCTACCTGTGCATAGGAAGCTGTCTTATATGGAGACTGGCCATGGGTCCACCTAGCTCAATCTTATCTACTCTTGAGTCACAGCAACGACTCTCCAGGATCTAAGGCAGAAGCTTTTCACAGCCCTATGTAGAAATGCTGCAGGTTAGACCTGGGGCCATCTGCGCACAGAGCAGGTTTCCTACCCCTGGGTCTTCTCAACAAAGAGAGATTGCCCTCCTTCTCCAGGCTATAATGTTGTCTCTAAGGGGCAAAAAAAGCTCATTCCCCCCCCTCGATCAATTAATGCAGGAAGCTGCCTTATACCAAGTCAGACCACTTGTCCATCTCACTATTGTCTACACTGACTGGCATTGGCTTCTCCAGAATTTCAGGCTGCGTTCTCTGCCCTCTGCACCTGGAGATGCTGTCGGGGAATGAACCTGGGACCTTCTGCATCCAAACCAGATGCTCTGCTACGGAGCTTTGGCCCTTCCCCTGGATGCAAAGGCAGGGGATGGCTTTTCACCTAGCCTTTGAGATAGACATAGGGAGTACAGGCTCCTGCAATGGCCTTGGGTGAGTTGAAGAAGTGATGTTGCTGACACTCAGAAGTTGTCGGTGAGAGAAAGTCAGCCTGGAGGACAGGCAGGAAGGAGGCGGATGGAGGATGGATGGCGGCTAACAGATTGAGGTTGAATCCTGACAAGACAGAAGTACTGTTTTGGGGGGACAGGGGCGGGCGGGTGTGGGGGACTCCCTGGTCCTGAATGGGGTAATTGTGCCCCTGAAGGACCAGGTGCGCAGCCTGGGAGTCATTTTGGACTCACAGCTGTCCATGGAGGCGCAGGTCAATTCTGTGTCCAGGGCGGCTGTCTATCAGCTCCATCTGGTACGTAGGCTGAGACCCTATCTGCCTGCAGACTGTCTTGCCAGAGTGGTGCATGCTCTAGTTATCTCCTGCTTGGACTACTGCAATGCGCTCTACGTGGGGCTACCTTTGAAGGTGACCCGGAAACTGCAATTAATCCAGAATGCGGCAGCTAGACTGGTGACTGGGAGTGGCCACCGAGACCACATAACACCAGTCCTGAGAGATCTGCATTGGCTCCCAGTACGTTTCTGAGCACAATTCAAAGTGTTGGTGCTGACCTTTAAAGCCCTAAATGGCCTCGGTCCTGTATACCTGAAGGAGCGTCTCCACCCCCATCGTTCAGCCTAGACACTGAGATCCAGCGCTGAGGGCCTTCTGGTGGTTCCCTCATTGCGAGAAGTTAGGTTACAGGGAACCAGACAGAGGGCCTTCTCGGTAGTGGCGCCCGCCCTGTGGAACGCCCTCCCTTCAGATGTGAAGGAAATAAGCAGCTATCTTCTCTTTAAAAGACATCTGAAGGCAGCCCTGTTTAGGGAAGTTTTTAATATTTATTGCTGTATTGTTTTTAACACTTGATTGGAAGCCACCCAGAGTGCCTGGGGAAACTCAGCCAGATGGGCGGGGTATAAATAAATTATTATTATTATTATTATTATTATTATTATTATTATTATTATTATGGCACTAAGAAGGTTCTGCTGAACATGCTGAGAGTCTGAGGGTCCTGCTTCTGCCTCTCTCCACCAGGCCCAGGGCTTGGCCTGATAGACTACAAAAGGACTGCTGCTGCTGCCCAGCAGAGAGTACTGTTTACATTCTTTTAAACTGTTTCAATTATGCATTTTGTGTTTCTATATTGTAATTTTATCTTGTGGACCACCCTGAGGGCTGCAGGTATAGGGCAGTATATAAATTTTAATAATAATAATAATAATAATAATAATAATAATAATAATAATATGCCTTGGTGCACGTCACAGTATTTTTATTCTAGGTGTGAAGCAAGAGTGCCTCATGGGATGGAGTTGCACACAATGCAAACCTGTCTTTTCACAGGAAATGTAATCTTATCCAAGGCAAACAGCACCACAAATCAACAGATAGCCTGATACATTTTAAAAACGGGGCTAAAGGGTCACAGCCCACATTCTTCCTCCCTGCACACCCAAGACAACAATGTTGAAAAATGAGGCAACAAGAGCGCAGTTGCTCCCTTTGACTTAGCTGGCCGGTTTTCAGCTTGAGCACCACCTGCCCCTGCGAGATACATCCCTAGCTGTGTGTTGCTCATGCAAACCTGAACTGCATCGGAATTGGAGAACTGCTGACTCTGAAAAGGGCCTGGAAAATTCAGCCGGTCCAAAATGCAGCAATGAAAGTCCAGCAAAGCCTCCATTGGATTTACCAGCTAGCCCGATGAAGAGAACGCTTACATTTCGGGACATAAAGCAACCGTCTTTCTCATTCTTTGCCCTGTGCTTATGCCAACCAAGCAAAGGGGCTAAGTGGAACTCATAATCCATTCACCTTCTGGGCACGGGTTCTTCAGCACTGTGCATCTCCGGAGCTCGCTGGTGGCTGGGCACACAGACACGTCCCCCAAGGAGGGCGCCTGAAGGACCTTCCGAGAGCGCTCCTCATTGCCTCTCCGGAAGCCGCAGAGCTTCTTTTTCTTGGAGCAAGGGCCCCATGGACCCCACTCGCTCATTTCACATTGTGCTATAAAAAAAGCAGGGGGTGGGGAGAGAGAGAGAGGTCTGTTTGTCACAGAGTCATAGACCTTGGGTGATTTTTTTTTTTGCCCCTGTTTCCGTGGAAACCAAAATATACATCAAGGTGCTTCAGTGAATACAGCAAAGGCTAAATAATCCTGGGGAACATGGTGGCCTCTAACCAAAGTCCCCTCTTGCTCTGGAACCTCCAGGGCCCCCTGGGCCTGAGCTACTGGCTGCCCTGGGCAGGGCAGGCAAGGAGACCTCCTCCAGCACCACCACCCCTCTTGACTGTCATGCTCACCAGGACTGCTGCATTCCATGGTGCCGTTGGCAGCAGAATAACCCTCAGGGCAGGTGGCGTAACATCTTCCTTTGTGCAAGTACAGGCCTTCCTTGCACTTTGTGCAAAAGTTTCGGCTGAAACAGTCCTCACAGTTGTCGATTTTGCATTCTGTGTCCCGTGGGAGAGAAATAAAAATGACCAGTTAGAATTACTGCCTCAAATGGAAATCTCCCTCCCACCCAACAGTCCTCCTGCGAGTGGAACCCAAATTAGGTGGCCAAGAGGGTACCATGTGGTTGGCGGGGCGGGGGGCAGGGATGGCAACAGAGCTGGCACTGAAGTAAGATGGAACTGGCACCTGCCACTAAAAGAAAACAACACACAGGAAACAGTTTGTGCCCTGCCAGTGTGTTGGGCCCTCATCGATCAGGGGCTTGCTAAGGGGAAAGTGAAGTGTCCATTCTTTGCCTTGAGAACTGAACATGGCCCTGGTCAGTCCCCATCTATCTGTCTAAAATTTGGAACAGCTAAAGGGAAGTCCTCCACAGAGCACATAGTTCAACTATGTAACTTGCTCCCACAGGACGCTGTGAGGACCTTCCAGCTGGATGGCTTTAAAAGAGGATTAGGCAAATGATCAAGGAAAGGGTTATCAATGGCACCGTTGGAGGCAGCAATGCTTTTGAAACCACAGGAGGGGAGAGTTGCTCTGCTCAAATCCTGGTTGCAGGTTTCCTAAAGGCATACAGTGGCATGAAAGGGCAGCAAAGTGGTGTTGCTGCTATATTTTTGCTCCCAGGGAGTGGTCCTGCTTGTGGGGTTATCTGCCTCAGGTGCCAAGGTAACCAGACCAGCCTTAGGCGCTGTGCCTTTTGACTTGGTGAGTGGGGTCCCATTTGCTCGCCCACATCAGGCAGCCAAAGGTATTGGGTCAGCCCTGACTTCACCTCCCTGCAGGCGTGGTGTTCTGCATGCTTCCTCCTCTTTGTCCATACTTTCTAAGGGATCTTTCTCTGTACACTCATCCAGCCCTGGCACCAAAGGAGGCATGCTTCCTTCTGCCACACTGTCCTGTTCCACAGGAATGCAACCAAGCTTGTAGCTTACAGAGCTGTTCTTGAGGAACCAAGGAGTGCTCTGGGATCCCATCTACACTTTATTGATTGATTGCATTTATAGCCCATCCTTTGCTCCATGGAGCTCAAGGTGGCCTACATAGTTCTCCCTCTCAACCTGGTGAGGTAGGTTAGGCTGAGAGGCAATGACTGGTTTAAGTGAGCTTCGTGGCTGAATGGGGATTCAATCCCTGGTCTCCCAGGTCCTAGTCCAACATGCCAACGACTGGCTATGGGGGCAGGGGTCTTTCTTCATCCATTCCGCTGATGTATGCACTGAAATGAGCTCTTGGAAACCCATGATATTTTTTGTTCCAATGGAGTGCCAAAAACATTTGCCTTAGGTGAAACTGTATTTCCTAAGTTAAGAACCTTCCTTATAGGAGTTTAGATGGCTGGCTCACACCTCAGATTACGTATTGGTTGTTCAAAATCACACAGAATATTACCAAGACACCATGATATGGTGGGAAATGATATTCAAACATGGCTGAATTTCACAAGAAAATAATGCTGGGCTGCTCCCTCCCCCCACCCTACCTCCCCCCAACCCCCATCCCAAAGACTCACTCATGCACTTGTTCATGTCTGGGTTCCGCACATCAAAGTAGCCCGGTGGGCAAGAGGGCAGGCAGATGCCAATTTGGCGAATGTCGTTCCTCTCCAGAAGGATGAAGAGTTTGGGGGAGCATTTGAGGCACCCGTTGAACTCAGAGCACAGGTCACATCCCTTCGCACAGCCTTGAGTCATCTCAGTACTGACTGGAAGGAGGGAGAGAGAAGTGAGCACCATGGAGCACCTGCTTCTATGAAGGGTCATAGCTCAGTGTAAGCAGGAGGTCCCAGGAGTTGGGAGCAGAGACCCAAAGCATCTCCCAAACACCCTTTGGCATCTGGTTGCCCATCACTGCTAGCTAGGCCCTTGAGAAGCTGGAGATGTTCACAGAATGCACAATGGGCAGTTGAAGCAATAAAGCAACTAAAACAACAATAATAGATTCTGCCTAAACCTTAGGAAGAACTTTCTGAGGGTAAGAGCTGTTTGACAGTGAAACGGACATCCTCAGAAGGTGGTGAGCGCTCCTTCCTTGGAGGTCTTTAAACAGAGATTGGGTGGCCATCTGTCAGGGATTCTTGAGCTGTGATTTCTGCATTGCATGGGGTTGCACTAGATGACCCTTGGGATCTCTTCCAAGTCTACAGTTCTATGATTTCTTGCTGTCAGAATCCCCTGGCATCTCAGGGATATGGGCCATCACCACAGGGCCCTGGGACTGGTTTGCTTAAGTTTCTTGGGAATGGCTTCTGAAGTTGCTATTTCCACCACTGTCAACAACAGCTAGAGATGGAGGACCAGCTTCTTGTACCTTCCCATTAAAGCAGTTTGTGGTTGGGCGCAGAGGCCAATCTCCCAGGCAGAACAGAAGCCAGCCTTAGAGGGGCAAGGGAAATGACACATCTGTCCATGTATGGCTGTGGGTCTGGACCATTCAAGATTTAAACTGCACATGCCAGGCAGACTATGTCCTGACCCAGAAGAAGCTTTGCCGAATCATAGAATAATAGAATTGGAGAGCCGGAAGGTACCCCATGTCAGCTAGCCCAACCCTCTGCAATGCAGGAATCAAAAAAATCCCTGAAAGATGACCATCCAACCTCTGCTTAAAAACCTCCAAGGAAGGAGAGTCCATCACCTCTGAGGTGGTCCGTTCCACCGCTCTTACCATAAGAAAGCTCTTCCTAATGTTTAGGCAGAATCTCCTTGTCATTTGAATCCATTGGTTCAGGTCTTTCCCTCTGGAGCAGCAGAAAGCAAGCTTGCTCCATCTTCCATGTGACAGCCCACCAGACCTTTGAAGATGGCTATCCTATTAGCTCTCAGCCTTCCCTTCTCCAGGCTAAACAGACTCAGCTCCCAAGAATGCTTTGGAATCGCTTCCTTCCCTCACTTAAATTCACACAAGGTTTTGAGAAGAGTAAAGGTTTGCCCCAGCAGCACCTACAAGGAGAAGTCGATGCTCCCACAGCCTTGTCTCTGCTCTGCTCTCCTCCAGGGAGGCTTCCCTCTCTGAACTCGCTTGGATGGAAGCAGAAGTCCAGATCCGGAGAGGACAGAGACTCACTCCTCCTGGGCCCTCCTTGGCTCAGGCCAACAAAAACATCCCCTTTTATGTCTGTGCTGCTTTCTGGTATCAATTATCATGGACAACTCAGCCAGGTTTTTAAACAAATCGTCACAGGTTATTTATATTTATACTGGTTAATTATGCAAGCATTGGCTTTTGTTTATAGCAAGTCTACATCTTTTTTGACTTTATTTTAAACACATTATTTATTCTTCCTCCAAAGCAAGTGCTCTGACATTCCTGAGAGTCAAAGGCCCGGCTTCTCAGTGGTGGGGAGATAGGCAGAGGCTGCAAAGGCCTCCTGTGAGGCTGGGAGATTGGGAGAGAAGCAGCAGGACCAATTTGTCAACTCAGCCTCAACTGGATTTGCAGGGGGAAGCTATTAGAAGCGGAGCCTGTCTTGAGAAATTGGGAGCCGATTCCTTCTCCGAAGTGAGTCCACTTCAACCACCATGGACCACTGGGACATCAGTTTTTTCCCACCTTAATATATTGGAAGGTTTAATTCAAGTCCCGCTTAACACACTTGTGTCTCAGGCACAGTTTCATGACCGCTTCAAATTGTAATAGTAATAATAATTTTTTTTTTTTATACCCCACCCTTCCCAATTCAGAAAACTGGGCTCAGGGCGGCTAACAAATTTGAAACACTTAATTGTAGTAGCAGCATAAAATACAATATAAAAACATGAATAACAATAAAATTCAAAGTTCAGAACTCAATTTGGGGAAAATCCATCTAATAAGCATTAGATAGTCACCAGGGCTAGCTAGCTGAATTAGTCCTACTTGGGCCAGCGAGGAGGCCAGGGGAGAATGAGCTGTGGGGTCTCAGAGCGGGTAATCTTTATAAAAGGGGAGGGGGAGGGAAGAGAAGGGGGGGAAAGATCAGGCTGAATTCAAATTAAAGGCCAGATGGAATAGCTCTGTCTTACAGGCCTGACGGAAGGAGGTTAAATCCTGAAGGGCCCTAGTCTCATGAGACAGAGCATTCCACCAGGTCGGAGCTGTCACTGAGAAGGCCCTGGCCCTAGTGGAGGATAGTCTGACTTCCTTAGGGTCTGGGACCTCTAAACTATGGTTATTCATGGACCTTAAGGTCCTCTTCCAACTGTAGAGTTGGAAAGGACCCTGGGTGGTCATCTAGTCCAAGCTCCTGCAATGCAGGAATTGCACCTCTGTTTCCCTCTCACATCCTCCAGGGTCCACAGAGATGACTGCTGTTGTTTTGGCACAGTGACTTCTCTACTGTTTACAGGGGCAGGGCAGGTGGGCTCCCATTTGCTCCCCTGCTCTTTGTAAATGGCACACATAGGGACCCATTGTGGATCTGGAATGCAGCAGACCCCAAGAAGTTAAGCCCCCCACTCCACCCCCACCCACTGCTGCCTGCCAGTCCTGACTGATGTGCATCCCTTCTCCATGCTAGCCCCTTGACAAAAAAAAACCCCACCCCCTTCAGGGCAAATCATGCAGTTAATGTCACATGTAGTTGGATCTGCAAATAAATATACACACACATCTCCCAGATCTATTCTGGCAGAAGGTATATTGCAATATGGTTATTGAAATGACACTTCTGACAGCATAAAAGTGAGACATTCTTTAAAACCACATTCACACCATACATTTAAAACACTATGGTGCTACTTTAAACAGTCACAGCTTCCCTAAGGAATCCTGGGAACTGTAGTTAAGGGTGCTGAGAGTTGTTGAGATACCACCGTCCCTCTCACAGAATGATTTAACAGTCAATCCCTCTTCCTTGGGAACTCTGAGAGCTGTCACTCAGGGAGGAGAATAAGGGTTTTCCAACAACTCTTGGTAGCAGATATGTCAGATAGCCAGAATGTGAAAATATGGAGTCCAGAATGAAAGGCCACGAAAGCTTATGGAGATGCTACAGATGCTGGACTAGATGAGCCTTGGGGTCCCTTCCAGCTTTACAATCCTAGGATTCTATGACACCCCACACTCTACACAAATGGACAGGAAGGTGGCTAGAAGCTCAGTTCCCTTTGTTCCATAAGAAACACTCTCCAACTAAGACACCTTTCAACCACACAGCATGCAGTTTCCTGAATCTAGGAAACACGGCATTTCTCACATCAATATTAAGGCCACCCTCCCACCCAAAAAGGATCTAGGAGAGGGGAGCTTGGCTTGAGTCTGGCAGGTGGAGGAGGGGCTGCTATTTTTTTATAAAGAAGCTAAGAAGAGCCTGCTAGATCAGGCCAATGGCCCATTAGTTTAGTTTAGTTTAGTTTAGTTTAGTTTAGTTTAGTTTAGTTTAGTTTAGTTTAGTTTAGTTTAGTTTAGTTTAGTTTAGTTTAGCATCCTCTTCTCACAGTGGCCAACCAATGGGAAAACTGCAAGCAGGATTTAAGCACAAGAGCCCTCTCCTCTCCTCTCCTGTGTTTCCCAGCAACTGGCATTTAAAAGCATTGCTGCCTCCAACTGTGGAGGCAGAGCAGAGCCATCTTCATCAAATCAAGGCCGGATCACCCTCCTAGAGGATTCCTGTCAGCCCCAAGCCCTGCGTTGCCTGAAAACGCAATGCAAGAATAGGTCAATGATGCAGGTCTGCAACTTGCCATTTCAAAGGGCTTTCATACATACTTCGTCTTTGCCTCTTGCCCTTCAGTGCTTTGTTGCTGCTGCTGCTGCTGTCTGCAAGATCCGCCAAGCTCAGAAAAACCACCACTGTGCACAGTCCAAGCTGCATAGTAACTTCCCAGCAGCTCAGACCCTCGAAGGCAGAGTGACTGGAAGGACTCCGGCCCACAATTGGGTCACGGTGTGTGAAGCTTTTTCCTAATGTGTTCGGGACTTGATCAGAACCACGAGTCTGTACACAACGCCCAGTAAAAGACCATCTTCACGAACCAAGGTCTTGACCCCGAAAGCATTAGGTTGCAGATAACATGATTCTGTTTCCAACCCCATAAGGAACCTTAGAGGCGAGAGACGGCAGTCCCATTGGGCACAGACAGCGAGGATGAGCTTGGAGCGACGTGAGTCGTCTGCTTGCACCAAGACACTGGAAGGAAGGGAGAAAGGAAGATGGTTAGTTAGCTAGTTTATTGCATTTACATCCCTCCCTTTCATCCAAGGAGCTCAAGGTGGCAAACATGGTCCTCCCCCTCCTCATTTAATGCCCACAACAACCCTGTGAAGTAGGCTAGGTCACACCCAGTGAGCTTCATGGCTGAGTGGGAACTGGAACCCTGGTATCCCACTCTGGCACTCTAACCACTACTCCCCACTGGCTCTCCATGCCTTCATTTCACAGCCTTCCTTCTCAACTGCTCTAGATCCCTAGAAGGCTCCCGGCAGCCATCTTCTGACATTTTGCCTTTCTGAAAACAGTCAAGACTGTGACAGTTTCCAAATCTGCTACCACTTAAGGTTGTGACAGTCAGGTGCTGCATGCAGCAGACAAAACAAGGAGCAGAGGTCAAGTAACAAAAGGGGGTGTAGTATTTATATACAGGTTGGACCACTTCCTTTATCATTCTGTGGAACCTCCCACTCTGCTAAAGCTGGAAAGGCCCATAATTCAGAACACATCTGTGGGCGCCTCTCCTGCTTGTAAGACCACTGTGGCAGGACTCCAGCGAAGAGGAGGAGAAAGGAGCTGAAAGACTCTTCTCAGCATTACACAGACCACAGGCTTGAACAGCACCACGCATGCCACGGAAAGGGCAAATTCCACACTAGGGATCACTAGGAATGGAATTGAAAATAAAACTGCCAGTATCATAATGCTGTTACACAATTCTAGGGTGTGGCCGTAGTTGGAATACTGTGTACAGTTATGGATGCCTCGTCTCAAAAAGGATATTGCACAGCTGGGAAAGGTCCAGGAAAGGGGAACCAATGGGATGGAGCGACTCCCCTGTGAGGAATGGTTGCAGCATTTAGGACTTTTCAGTTTAGAGAAAAGGCAAGGAAGAAGTGACATGATAGAAGTTAATAAATGGAGAGCGTGAATAGAGAAAAGGTTTTCTCCCTGTCTAGAACTCCTGGACATCCAATGAAGCTGAATGTTGGAAGATTCAGGACACATGCAAGGAAATACTTCTTCACGCAGCACAGAATTAAACCGTGGAACTCGCTTCCACAGGAGGTAATGATGGCCTCCAACCTGAATGGCTTTAAAAGAGAATTGGACAAATTCCTGGAGAACAGGACTACCAGTGGCTACTAGTCAATATGGCTGTGCTCTGCCTCCCTGGTCAGAGGCAGGAATGCTTCTGAATACCAGCTGCAAGTATTTCACAGGAGGGGAAAGGGCTCTTGTGCTTGAATCTTGCTTTGGGGTTTCCCACAGGCATCTGGTCAGCCCCTGTGAGAAAAGGATGCTGGACTAGATGAGCTGTTGCCCTGACCCAGCAGGCTCTTCTGATGTCCTTATGCTCCAAGTCGAGTTTGGTAGTGGCATAGCTAATTGCGGGCCTAAGGAGCCAGGTCATTGTTGGCCTTGGCTGAGAGATGGAGCAACTGCAGTTCAAGCCCTTGAGCCAAACAGATGGAGCCGAACCTTCTCTCCACGCTTCTGCCGTCACTCTTCAGGTCGTTGCCAAGGCTGCCAGATTATCTTGGTGTCAAGCATCTGTTTGCACTTACGAGGGACACTGTATCATTAAACTTGTCTGCGTCGATCGTGTGTGTATGCCTGCGCACGTGCACGTAGATTTCAAATAAACAATTAGCTGCTTGTGTAAATCCTGCCTGCCTCTTGACTTGGAAGTCTGTCTGGTGCACTTGGCATCACCTTTTAAGCTTCTATGACCAAGCATGGTTTCATCTTTAGTGAGGGTGGGGAAGAGGGGGACTAGGAGCACCCAAAACTGTTTCCCAAGTAGTTGAGAATGAGAAACAGCCTTTGAGAAATCCATTCTGCTGAAAGGATCCTCTGTTAACCCCAAACCACTGTTGAATGTGCAGGAACACAGCATGAGGTCCTAAGAGCCCTCCTGGATCCAGCCAAAGGGGGTCCATCTAGTCCAGCATTCTGTTTAGACATTGGCCAACTAGAAGTCTATGTGATCAAGAACAGAAATTTAGGCCACGGAAGCGAAAGGGAAAGCTGTGATTCCTGCATCGCAGGGGGTTGGACTAGATGACCCTTGGGATCCCTTTCAACTCTACAGTTCTATGATTCTAGGTAAAACTCATTTATTAGTAGCAGTAGTAGTATTCCATCACTTACTAGATAAAATATCTCAAAGTGACTATTATAAAAGCATACAGAATACAAAATTGAAAGTGAGTACAAAATTATTATTATTAATAATAATAATAATAATAATAATAATAATAATAATAATAATTTATAACCCACCCATCTGGCTGGGCTTCCCCAGCCACTCTGGGCGGCTTCCAACAGAATATTAAAATACAATAGTCTATTAAACATTAAAAGCTTCCCTAAACAGGGCTGCCTTCAGATGTCTTCTAAAAGTCTGGCAGTTGTTTTTCTCTTTGACATCGGGTGGGAGGACATTCCACAGGGCGGGTGCCACTACCGAGAAGGCCCTCTGCCTGGTTCCCTGTAACTTGGCTTCTCACAGCGAGGGAACCGCCAGAAGGCCCTCGGCACTGGACCTCAGAACGATGGGGGTGGAGACGCTCCTTCAGGTTTGCACCAGGCATTTGACATCACAGCACAAATTAGGAGTTTTGTCCATGTCCCACCCGCCTTCCTAGAGATGATTTTAGACCTGGTGTCACGGGTCTCCATTTCTTTCATTCTTTAGAACTTCAGCACTGCCTGAGGTCCTCTTGTTGGGGCAAATTCAGGATCTCACGACTGCCTTGGCAAACTGGGGGCTCTCACAGAATGACACATGTGGCAACAGGTGACCCATACAGTCTGACAGTGTGGTTTGGGTGGGGAGCTGGTGGTCCATGTTGGGTGGTGTCAACAGGGCCTTCATCACTACCTCAAGGGGTTTGGACTCACAGAGTAACCTTCAGAGGTTGACGGTGTTCTGAAAGCCCTTGGAGAATTTCCTGTTGACCTTGCTGGCTCACCTATCAAAACGTAGTCAGTCTTTGTCCATAAGAACATGAGAAGAGGCTGCTGGATGAGGCTAATGGCCCATCTAGTGCTGCCTTCTGTTCTCACAGTGGCCAACCATACGCTTGTGGGAAACCTGCAAACAGGATTCGAGGCCAAGAGCCCTGTCCCCTCCTGTGGTTTCCAGCAGCTGGTCTTCGGAAGCATTGCTGCCTCCATCTGTCGAGGCTCAAGTGACAATTGTGGCTTAAAGTGCTTCTTACTGATTTCATTTGACCCATGGAAAAAAGCAGGATCACTACAGTTATCCACACTTTACTAAACCCAGATTAGATTATGCAGTATTTGTAGGAAAGCCTATGAATAAAAGGTTTGGAAACTGCAACTGGTCTAGGTTATTAACAGATGCTGGCCAGCTGGCCAGATTCTGCCAGTGCTGAAACATCTTTTCTGGCTTCCAGTTTGTTTCTGTGCGCAATATAAGGGATGTGACTTTTTCTCTTCCTGGGCTAGGCTCCACAGGGATGTTTCCAAGCAACTTTAATAATATCCTTTCGGCATCAGGGGGAAACTATTTCAATTACTAAGGCCTCAAATTATGGCCAGTCTTTTTTAGGTCTTCTGCAAAGTGCAATTTTGGGATTTGCATAGTGGATTATTGGGGGGGGGGGTTAGTTGAGCTTTTTAGAGTTAAAACAATAAACTTTTATGAAAGCGGTCTTAGATTTGTGTGTGTGTGTGTGTGTAATATATAATCAGAAGAACTTTTTGATAGTAAGCTATGCAATCATGGTACAGACCACATTGGAAGGTGGTAGACTCTTCTTCCTTTGAAGTTTTTAATCGGGTTGGTAGCCATCTGTCTGTGATTCTTGGGTTGAAGGGAGATGGACTTGATGACCCTTGGGGGACCCATCCAACTCTACATTTCTATGATTCTGTATAGCAAATACTAGGGGCTCTGACCCTACTTGCTCCATTCACCAACCTCACCTACTCCTTTGGCAACCCCCTTTCCCCCACATCGGACCAAACACCTCTCCCTTTACACCTCCCCACTCCTTAGACCCTATCCCTCCCAGCTCACCCCAGTCACTCCTTTTTAAGTGAGCCAGGGGAGGGGCATTTCACAGAGCAGCTAGCTATGTGGGTGAAGCCCCCCCCCTCCATTAAACCTCACTGCAGGTTCCTTGAGCATAGCAAGGGCAGGTGCATCAGCCAGAAGCTCACTATAGCATTGAGTGAATGGCCTCTTCACTCTCCATCGAACCTCACTGCAGGCACATTAAATGGGCTCACCATTCTCATGCTGCAGTTTATTTATTGCATTTATTTCTTGTCTTTATATCCCACCTTTCCACAAAGGAGCCCAAGGTGGCAAACCTAGTTCTCCCTATTTTATCCTCACAACAAACCTGTGAGGTAGGTTAGGCTAAGAGACAGTGACCCAGTGAGCTCCATGACTCAATGGTGATTTGAACCCTGGCCTCCCAGGTCCTAGTCCAACATACTAACTGGCCACACCAGCATGATGACATTATACCTTTTTATGTGTATAGGAAGATAGGTAGATGATCTATCTATCTATCTAGTAAACCAATGTCTCTTCAGTGTCCTGTGTGTGTCCCAGGGATCTCCCACTGCCTTCACCAGGAAGAAGGGTGTGGTCTGCAAAGTGAGAATGTGCTCATGCTGCTGCCAACCTTCTTGGCTGCCACTTGCAGAGTGAGGATGGTGCAGCTGTTGAGGTGAGTTGTGGGACATTTCCTGGTCTTGGGGCACCAGCGTTGCCACCCTTCTAGAGTCAGCCCCGACCTCAATTTAGCACCCTTTGCAGAGGATATATCACACCATCACACGGGTCTTTATTTCTTTCACGGTCTATAAAACTACCCCCCCTCTGCTCCCCCCATTCTCTGCCAGGTTTTGCTGGTGAGTAACATGGCAGTGCATGCCAGCAGGCTGCCACCTTTCTTTTCCATCTTGCGCCTTGAGCACCCTAGTTTTCCTTCACCTGCCAGAGATCTTGCTTCCCATTAATTCTGCAAGTTTGGAGGGCTTCCCTGGCACACGTTCAGGACCGCCTACCTCTGCCTCGGGGGAGTTGTGCTGCCATCCATCAGGATGCAATGCAGCAGCCAAAAACCAAGAGCAGACGAAATGGGCTTATCTCTGCCAGCAGGTGGGTGTTTCCTTTGGCTGCAGCTGAAGAACGAGATCAGGGTGCAATGGCAAGGCCTTCCTGCTTCACGATCCTGCCTCTGAGAAGCCACCAAGCAGGGTAGGTGGCCATTCCACCACCGCCCCACAGCAGCGATGGTCATTTTTAGTTCTATATTTCGAACCATACACCTGTTGCAATGACTAGTAGCTACTGATAGCCTTACCTTCTGTGAATTTGTCTAATTCCCTGTTAGATGGTGGTGGTCACCATCACTGCATCATGTAGGAGCAAACCCCATTTTTTTTATAAAAAATATGATTTTTATTGAAATTTACAATCACCAACCAATCCCCACCACCCACCACCAAAACATCACATCTTGTTACATGTATCCTACTTTGTGTTTCATAGATCCATTAGCTTCCGACCTTCCCTTCCACCAATTTTCCTATTCCATTCTATAGTTTACAGATTCTTTAATTATAAATTATGCCATGACATGAGAATTATTTCAATCCTGCCAACGTTTTCATATTTGTACAATTCTCACTTATATAAACCATAAATTTACTCCATTCTTTTTGGTACTTTGTCTCCTCCTGATTGCGGATTCTGTGTGTCAATTTAGCCATCTCAGCATACTCAACCAACTTTATTTGCCATTCTCTTATCGTTGGCATCTCCTGTTGCTTCCACTTTAGAGCTATTAGAACTCTGGCTGCAGTTGTTGCATATAAATATAATCTTTGATCTATCTTTTTAATCCCTTCTCCCACCAAACCTAGCAAAAATTCTTCCGGCTTTTTGGGAAAACTGTACTTAAACATCTTTTTTAACTCGTTGTAAACCGCATCCCAAAACTCTTTTATTTTATTGCAAGACCACCACATGTGATAGAAATCGCTGTCTTTTTCCTTGCACTTCCAGCAGGTTTTACTACTTGTTCTATACATTTTTGCCAATTTGGTGGGAGTGAGATACCAACGATAAACCATCTTCATAACATTTTCTTTTAAGGCCATTTTATCATAGCCTCTTTTATAAATTGATCTTTTGTGTTCCATTCTAGTAAGAGATTGTACATTTTTGATAATAGCTTGGATTTACTCTCTAAAATATCTATTTGGAATTTTGATTTTTTTGTCCTCAAATCCTATTTTTTTATCCTCTTTAAAGACATCATTGACTTGATGGTATTGCAACCATCCTGTCAATTTTCCAGCAATACACTCATAGGGCTTTAATTTCCAACCTTTTTCAGCCTTCATCAAAATTTCCTCATATGTGGCCCCTCTCCCTAGTATGTTCAGTTTTTTAACTGTTAATATATCAATTGGTGGCAGCCACCACAGTGTTTTCCTTTCCAACAAATTCTTGTTTCTTTCCCAGACTTCAAATAAGGCACCTCTTATCACATGATTTGTAAACCCCTTATGCACTTTTGCCTTACCACACCAAAGATAAGAGTGCCATCCAAATCTATTGTTGAACCCCTCCAAATCTAACAAGTCTAGGTTCTCCTGAATTATCCAATCCTTTGTCCAACATAAACATGCCGCTTCATAATAAAGTTTTAGATCAGGTACTGCAAACCCTCCTCTTTCCTTCTTATCTGTCAATATTTTAAATTTAATTCTTGGTCTTTCCCCAAACCCCATATTTTAACACTGTGCTGCATGAAGAAGTCCTTCCAGTCCTGAATCTTCAGCTTTGTTCGAGTTCAAGGTAGAGGCTACTGTTCTGTTGTTTTTCCAGCAGATTGTGCTCTTGTGTCACATCACACAGCCAACTCCCCCATCTCCATGAAGCCAAAAGTACAAAACTGTTTTGGTATGGGGGGGGAATGCAGATCAGATCTTTGAACAGAAAAATGTTTAAGGTGCTTGAAAAAAAGCAAAACTCCAAAGTGGGCTTTGCAATGAGATGTTGGGTGCAAAAACTGCATGTCCAAATGGGGACTGGAGGTAGGAGCAGAGCTCACCCAGCAGGAGAAAAGCCTCCAGGTACTCCTGCCTTGATCTCAATACTATACTTCTGTTGATACAGCCTAGAATAGCATTAGCCTCTTTCACTGCTGTATCACACAGTTGATTCATGTTAAACTTGTGGTCTACTAAGACCTCTAGATCCTTTTCATATGTTCTACTAACAAGCCACGTTTCCTACATCTTATGTTTGTGAAGCTTTTTATTCCTGTCTAAGTGCAGAACCTTACATTTACCTCTATTGAAATTCATTTTGTAAGCTTTGGCCCAGTTCTCCAATCTGTTAAGGTTATCTTGAACCCCAATTCTGTCTCCTGCATCATTAGCAGCTACCCCTCCCAGTTTGGTGTCGTCTGCCAGTTTGATGAGCATCCCCTCAATTCCTTCATCCAAGTCGCTTATAAAGGCATTGAACAACAACGGGCCCAGGACACAATGCTGCAGGACCCCATTTGTCACTTTTTCACAAGATGATGAAGAACCATTAATGAGCCCTTTTGGGGTTCAGTCAGTCAACCAGATACAAATCCACCTAAAGGTTACCTTGTCCAGCCCATATTTTACCAGCTTCTCCACAAGAATATCATGGGGGATTTTGTCAAAAGTCTTACTGAAATCAAGATACACTATGTCTACAGCATTCCCCTGATCCACAAAACTTGTAACTCTATCAAAAAAAGAAATGAGGTTCATCTGGCATGACTTGTTTTTGATAAACCTATGCTGAATTTTAGTAATCACAGCATCTTTTTCTAAGTGCTCACAGACTGACTTTAATGATCTGTTCTGGTATAAGAAAATAGATGGTCTAGATGCACCTTTGTTCTGATTAATCAGTACTCTTCTTATATTCATACTGCCTTTGAACCTGGAGAAAGTTGCACCACTTTCCACTTTGTGATAGAGAATCCAAAGCCCACCTGACAGCCCAGATGGACACACATGGCACAACAGCAGCACACAGAGCTTAACCTACTATAGTCATGGGAACTAGCAACAAGTTCCCCCAATAACAGCTGGCCTGACTCAATGGGCCTGCAGATGAGAGAAAACAGCAGTAAAGGAACAAGGAAGGAGAGGCTCCCATTGCCTGTAACTAAGAGTGCAAGGGAGGGCCAGAGAACGCATAAGAACATAAGAGCCTGCTGGATCAGACAAAGGTGGGGGTGGACATCTAGTCCAGCATCCTGTTCCTACAGTGGCCAACCAGATGCCTGTCAGAAACCAGCAAGCAGGATCTGAGCACAAGAGTACTCTCTCCCTCCTGTGTTTTCTAACAGCTGGTATTCAGAAGCATTACTTTCTCCAACTTTGGAGACAGAGCACAGTCATCATGGGTAGTAGCCATCAATAGTCCTCACTTCAATGAATTTGTTTAATCCTCTTTCAAAGCCATCCAAGTCAGTGGCCATCACTGCCTCCTGTGGGAATGAGTTCCATAGCTTAAGAGAGAGTTGGGGAGGGAGGCTCCATTGCCTCCATACAAGCCCAGATACTGACTTCTGTCTGTCAGGCTGGGCTTCCAAACCGCTTGAGTTTCCGCTGTTCCCATCCATAAAAGATGCTCCCTGGGGTCACTCTTGCGATGGGTTGACACCTCATAGTTTACTTAAGTGACAAGTGGTTTTAGGAGCCCTGGCCCAAAAGCCCATTCCAAAGCAACCCGGGGGCTGCTGCAATGCATAATGTCACATTGTACATCAAAAGTGATGGGGGCCTGTCCTGTCAGATTCCTTAGCAGTTACAATTGTGGGCCGATGAGTCCTCCCAACCCGTTAAGTTTCCATTTGGCTCCACAACTGAGGTGCTTAACTCCTGCAGGCCTCATTGCCTAGAAAGTTGATTTGGTGCAGAGGCGTGAACCTCCTCCAGCCAAAACAACCGTGTCCTCAGCATCAATAAATAAATCTCCTTCATAAATAGAGATTTTAATAAATTCCTGCAAGCCAAACAAGGATTACGCCAGCTTCGCAGGGTGATTCATCCCCTGTTTACATCCTGTGATCTCCACTTTGCTGTGCTCTTCCCCCTAAGAGGGACGGCTCAGAGAGTCTCTTCATTGGTATGGTTCACACAGACCAGTCAAAGGCTGGCTGGCTGGCTGGCTTGCAAGGGGTCTTGATACCAGCAGGACTCCTTTGCCAGCACTACCAGCATCTACTGAAGTGCAGTTCCCACTCCTGGTGCCAGCATGCATAGGAGTGGAGAGGAGAAGGAAGCAGGTTGGGTGGCTGGTGGCAATCCTGACACTTAGGCATCTCTCAATCTACAACAATTGTGGTGGGAGGGGGGCAGGGCATGCCAATATAGCTGGCCCTTGTAAGCCCTGTAGCAACCTCACATAGCCTGTGATAACTACTACCCAGGACGCTCGACTGTGGCCCTGGAGCCCCTTTCCATCCTGCTACATGTGAAGCAATAACAAAGCAGAAGATTCACCTGAGCATGTGCAAAGTGCTTTACCATTGCCACCATACTAGGGTTGTGGGAAGAAAAAATCCAAGGCAAAAGGTGTGGCTGGAAGGCTGACTCGAGCAATGGCTGGTTCTCTGGCCCGCCCGCCCCTGCTGCCACCCCAGAAGTTTGCAAGATATGGATGGTTAGCTCATTCAGTAGAGTACAACACTCTTAATCTCAGGGTTAGGGGGTTGAGCCCCACGTTGGGCAAAAAAATCCTACATTACAGGGAGTTGGACTAGATGTCTCTCGTACTCCCTTCCAACTCTACTATTCTAAGATCTAAGAAGGAAACACAGATCCGTTTGCCCTCTCCCACCTTCATGGAAGCATTCCCTGGCAGTGACCCTCTGACTGACCCCTTCCCACCCCTCTGGCCCATCATCATTTCCTGCCTGCTCTGGGGGTCAACATCCTGCTTGGCACGCTGAGCAGGGAGAGAGCCGCACAGGACAGAACTGCCATCTCTCGCCTCCCGTGGTGCACAAGGTCACTGAAAGCAGAGGAAAAAACTGTGTGGCTGGCAGGGGGAGAGAGGGGGGCCATCGCTGCCTTATCCCCACATGATGCTGAAAATGCACTTTGTTTTGCTAAATCCTCCAAGCCATAAAAACAGGCTGGGCTCTGTTGTGTTTCCTAACCAGAAGGTCAACATTTGGTTTTGATAGGAGTTTCTCTAATCCTGAAATATAAACTGAAGGGCAAGGAAGCCATGGAAGAAGACCACTGATGTCTGCAGGAGCCTTCTCAAGATCTGTGTCCTCCTGCCCAACCCTGGCTCCTGCTCAGCAGTCAGGTGGGCTCTGCTAATCTGCAACCTCCTCCTCTCCCTCCCCCTGCTGCCTTCATAAAGCCTCATTTTGGCAACCTCAGAAGCCTCAATTGCCTTCTCTTGCCTGTGCATCCCTTGCAAAAGGTCCCATTAAACTAGAAGTTGTGTTTTAGTTTGTAAAATTATGCATGGCATGGAGAAAGCCTTTCTCACTCTCTCATAACACTAGAACTCATGAACATCCAACGAAGCAATGTTGGAAGATTCAGGAGGAAGTCCTCCTTCACTCAGGGCATACTTAAACTACGTAACTCGCTCCCGCCGCAGGCAGTGGGAGCCACCAACCTAAATGGCTTTAAAAGAGATTTCGAAAAAACTGGTGGAGGAGGCTAAAGCTAACAATGACTACTAGCCTAAATACTTCTGAATTCAGAGTGCTTCTGAATACTAGTTGCTGGAAACCACAGGAGGGGAGAGTGGTCTTGTTCCCTGGATGGCCACTGTGAAAACTGGATCCAGCAAGCCCTTCTGATGTTCTTATTCTTGCTTTCCCTGCTTCCTCACCAGTCCATTGGCCTACAGTATGCATTGCATGGAAGCATGGGAACAAGTACACTAGCAAAGCCATCAGGCTTTATACAGTAGCCAAAGGAAATGGAGCCATGATATTCATGCCAATGGCAGTAAACAATGACACCTTGAAGCTTTTCTAAAGCTCATCGCCAACGACTCACACAATGCCTCTTGGCATTAAGAACATAAGAAGAGCCTGCTGGATCAGGCCAATGGCCTGTCTAGTGAAACATTTGGTTCTCACAGTGGCCAACAAGACGCCTAGGAGAAGCCTGGAAGCAGAACCCGAGCGCAAGAGCCCTTTCCTCTCCTGCAGTTTCCAAAAATTGGTATTCAGAAGCATTGCTGCCTTGACTGTCAAGGCAGAACCATCATGGTGAGATCAGCTGGTGTGGACTTCAGAAGGTTAGCTCTTTTGGGGTTGGGGTGAGGAGGTGTGGATGTTCTCACTGGCTGAGGGTTTTCAGTTCATCCCACTTCTGAGGCTCACTTGTGCTTGATCTCGTTTGGGCGAAGAGTCCTGAGGAAGGGTGCTGCCAAAGGGTCAGCAAAGGAAGGAAACAGGCTGTTGACAAACTCGCCTCCTTTAACATAACGTAATTGTGCCCAGATTTTACAGCTTCCCGTTATTTCTCAGGGAGGCATTGCTTTCAGAACAAAACAAAAACTCCTGGGTACATTTCTCCCCTGCAAGAAGACGGTCATCACCAGCCTCCAGCCCTTTTTCTCTGTTTGTTTTTCTTCTTTTTTGGCATTCAGCATTCCCTGTTTCTTATGGACCCCGCCCTGAACCCCAAGTGCAGTACCAGCCCTGCCTCATTCCAGGCAGATGGAGAATCCCTGGGGGATCATGCTTCCTGCTGGGACTTTGCCAGACGCCCCCAGATTCCAAGGTGCGGTTCTTTCAGGCATGGAGGAACTTGCTGCAGGGTTGGATTCTGTCCTCACTCATCATCCTCACCCAACAGGAGGGATCTGCTGGATCTCCCTCAGGGGATAGGCTGTGCTGGTCCTTGAAGCCAGGTGCCTTCTTCCTCCAGCTCTGGTTCCAAAGGAGTGCCTTCTGCACAGCCCAGGAAATCATGCAGAAGAGCAGCAAATCATTCAGCCACACAGGAAACTGCTGCCCAAAGGATCCATGTCAGAGGATTGTTATTTTGAGAATCTGAGAGGCTTTGTGGCCAGTGATGTGCTTATCTTAAAATCTTTTCAACCAGAGAGCCAGTGTGGCGTAATGGTGTGTCTGACCAGGACCTGGGTGAGAGCAGGGTTGAAATCACCTCTTGGCCATGAAGCTCACAGGGTGACTTTGGGCCAGTCACTGCCTCTCTCAGCCTAGCCTACCTCACAGGGTTGTTGTGGGGATTAAATGAGGAAGGGTAGAATTATACAGGCCACCTTGAGCTCCTTGGAGGAAAAGGTAGGATATAAATCAGGCATTGGCAAACTCCGGCCCTCCAGATGTTTGAGACTACAATTCCCATCATCCCTAGCTAAAAGGACCAGTGGTCAGGGATGATGGGAATTGTAGTCACAAACATCTGGAGGGCTAGAATTTGCCTATGCCTGATATAAATGCAATTTAAAAAATATGGATGTACGGTATATCCCAAGGACAAAAGAAACACTTGTATGTCGCTGATCTTAGAAGGCCATGCAAATCTCTCAAAAATGATGGTCCTCCAAACTAAGATAGTTGAAGGTGGTAGATGACATGCCTACCTTGCTAGAATTGCTGATCATGCAGTGTGGCCAGCTTAATCAGACACTGCAGCGGATCGAATGGTGTGTGGGTGTGGGTGTACACCACAGGAAACAATGGCTCTAACAGACCATCTTAAACTCTAAAAAAAACTACTGTTGATCTCCATACTTTGATGACAACCCTTTCAGCACAACCATATAGCATGTCAGCTCAGAGTTAATTCCCACTCAGTAAGGTTCACTCCCATGTAAGCATGTTTAGGGTTCCAGTTTCAGCTCTTCCATTTGGATAAATTTAAAACACCTTTGTAGAGTGTCAGCCCAGGCTTTGGGGACCAACAAAGAGGATTTAATCAGATGCAATGCAATGCGTAATCGCCACCACAGTTGCCCGTCTGGTTGTCCTCCTGGAACCAGGCATCATGGGGCATTATGTAGAAGATTGCCAGGCTGAATGCCTCCTTAGGAAAGGACTGGTCAGGAAGGACTATAGCAAAGAAACCAAATGCAGCGGGGAGCCCTAGCCCCTACTTTTTATGATGAAGATGATGATGATGATGAAAACATATTTTTATTAAAGATTTCTTGGTTTACAAAACTATGTGCAATGTCTCTTTTTTCAAGTTAAATTTTCTACAGATCAGTTTCATTTGTTGAGACATTAGTGTTACATTAGGAAGAAAAGGGGGAAAGAGGTGGAGGGGGGCATGGTGAGTGATGGGATGTACACACAGTTGTCCTGAGATGCTTCCCTTGATCCATCACATAGGAACATGATCCATATTCCCAAACCATTTCCTAAAACTGAACCAGAGTCAGGCCAGGAAAACCCTGTCCCTGGTTTGAGAGTGAAACCCTCCAGGTTCTGTTCTCTGGCAGTTCCCCAGCAATGCCAAAAAGTGTGATCACCACATTACATTAGGTGTGCTGTTCTCAAGCAACCTGACATGCCCAGCAAATCTGCCCTTGCAACAGCCCCTTCCAAACAAGCGTGCATTGCGAAATCCTTACCTCTGAGCTGTCAGTTGCTTGCTGCTGCCTGAAGAAACTCTCTCCGCTACTCTGGTTAGACTCCAATTTCAGCACTCATCGCAATCATCCATTCCACCAGGGAAAAAAGTTTCCCCGCACAAGTTTTTCCCTCTGCCAGTTTTTGTACCTTCAGTTTGGATTTTTTAAAACAACAACAACAACCCCAAATGCTTTCTTCTTCCAAAGCCAGGCACCAAATAGTTTTCCAAATTTCACAGAGGGAAGCGATTCCGTCTCCTCCACCGAGCCGAATTCCTGCTTGCGAAAATTGCCTGGGCTCGTTTGTATCCCACACGGCTCTCTGGATATGCTGAGCAAAAGAAGAATGTGATCATATCTAAGCAATTTGCACATTAATAAGTTCCTGTTTTTGATGTGGCAGACTCCAGCCCCTCTTCGCCCGGACGGCTTCCCCTGTATCACTGCTCGTCTCCTCCTGCCTACAAACGTAACGCATCCAGCTTTGCAAAGGCATGGAGTGTGCAAACTGCGGCAGGAGGGAATCCCACCCCACTCGTACCACCTCCTAAGACAATATCCTGCCAAAATATTGCGACTGTTGCAAAACCTGGACTGGAGCATGCAAAGTTCTGTCTAGAGCCAGCAGGAGCTCAGCAAATTGCCACGGTGGGTGGAAGATGGGACAAAGAGGCCCTTCTGTGTCTGGCTTCATTTAAAAGTCATGGAGGATGAGGGTGAGGGTGACATTCCAGTAGTAACCAGCCTAAGGAGTCATCTATGGTCACTTCTGCATCTGTTAATAAACATGTCACATATTCGAAGCAGCTTGTTAGCCACTTGGAAGGAACACAACTTTTTTCTAACAGGAGGCTGGCCTGGGAGCTGGACGCAAAGCCTGGGAGTGTAGCCTAGTGTAGCCAACTGAGGCTCAGTCCAAAGTCTGATTCAGCTAAACCTCTCTTGTGTCCATTTGTGCCTGTATAATGCATTAGTGTGCATTCACTGCTCTGAGGTTCATCTTCATGGAATAAAAAGCTATCAGACCAGTTTCACTCCACGCACCAGAGAACCCCATATTGGGGGAAAACACCTCTGTGACTCCTTTTCCCTGAGTACACAAATGATATTGATTCACTACATTGCACTAAGTACATTGCACTAAAACTTCAGCCCGATGGATGAGTGGTGAAGAAACCGAAATGAAATGTTAAGAAAACCTCCACCCATCACAACCTTTCAGGTCATATTTAGGGCCAGTAGGAAAGAAAAAACTGTGTTTGAATGTGGGCATTGGATGCAGCTGGCAAAATGGGCTTGAGCCCATGGAAGCTTATGCCACCACTATGGCCTTTGAAGTGCCACAAGGCTCTTCAATTGTTTGGGACAGCTCAGGTGCCATTGTGGTTGCTAGATGCAGCTGCTTGGGGGTTTCTTGGAGGCACCTGGAGTCTGATTTGGGGGCATTGCAGTGAATTCTGGAATAAAGCCTTTGGCAACCACTGGGCTGAGAGTCTGAATGCTGCAGGAGGAGCCAGGACACCTCTGTGTCTTCACAACATGCTCCACTTGGGGGAGGGGGGTCATCGGTGCTACTCAGTAGCGCAGATGATCCATAGCCCTGCCCTCACCTCCAGTTAGCTGAAGCCTCCCTTGCTGTTGTGTTTCTACCTGCTGCTGCAGACCTGCTGTCACATGTGATGTCATGCAGATGGAAGTGGTTTGGGGGAGATGGCCTCCCAGGCCCAAGAACGACCTGTGCTGGGTGGAATCAGCCCCACAGGCCAGAGGATCTCCACCTCTTTTGTAGTGCGTCAGGAAAGTGAATGTTAGCGCTGAAATTTTTCAGCAAACAAATGGCGTTTGCCAACCCTGATATACAAAAATGCTCCAGGCATGGTCCTAAGCCTCGTTGCAAAGGTCTCACATTTTACATTTTGTGGTTGGGGGTGTGTGAGAGAAGGGCTTTTTAACATCCACACACACTGATTGTGTAGGAGTGTTTGCAGAGAATAGCTTATACCAGATCTCAGTTGAACCCACCACAGGAAAGATGCAACTTTGTTGCTAGGGAAAAAGGAAGGGCAAATGATGGAGTTTTCAAGGACTAGCAAATGAGGCAGAAGCAAGAAAGAAAATTGCACTAAAGGGGGAGAGATTCCTATTGCCTGGTGTCCAATCAACTCACTTATCTGTTAGGGCTTTGACATCACTCATTGGCTAAAACCACAAACAAGGCTGAGAGGGGCCAGGCTGGCTTACATCTCACAGAAGTCAATTAGAAGCTTTGCTTGGTAACATTCTTTCCAGGAAGGCTAGATACTTATTGTCAAATGAATTCTCAGAGTTTGGGGTCCCTGCTGGCTGCAGTGCCTGGTACATAAGTAACCCCCATCCTTGCTTCTTGGCAGGCCTGGTCCTCTTCCTCTAACCTGCTCCCTCACTTGCAGCACCAGCACCTCCTGTTTCTAGGAAAGCAAGTGCTCCCTGGACCCAAGACGTGCCCAAGGTGGAAGCAGCCCACCTCAGGCAACCAATTGCAGTGGGCCTTGTTCTCCAATGAGAGGAAGCCTCAGACCGTAGCATAGGCCAGTGCTTGGTTCACTGACATGTAGCTAGTATGTGCAGCTCATTGTGATCCTCATCCCAGTGTGTATCTGTGTTCACACCCTAAGCAACAAGAATTTACACAAAACAAAAATGGGGAGGGGGATGAATCCTTTCTTGGTTAGTGACAAAGGCTTTTCTGTGGTGGCTTCTCTGGGACACTCTTCCCAGGTAAACAGGCCTCCTTCTTGGTTGGTCTTTAGAAGAACTGTAAATATGTTCTTCATTCCAGGCTGCAGTTAGTTCACCATTTTTATGGTGTTCTGTTCTAGCAAATGTCATACATGGTTCTCCCCCCCCCTCCATTTAATCCCCACATCAACCCTGTGAGGTAGGTTAGGTGGAGAGGCAGTGACTGGCCCAAGGTCGCCTAGTGGGCTTCATTGCTGAGAAGAGATTTGAACCCTGGTCTCTCAGGTCCTAATCTGCCATTCTAACCACCACACCACACTGGCTCCCAATCTACTAGAGAGTAGTACTATGAAACTACTAAACTAGCAAATCTCTATAGTTGCACTCTCTCTTTTGTTATTTTCTTGTCATTTTAATATTTATCGTATAATGATGACGTTTGAGGTTATAAACTATCTAAGGAGGGTAGGTACCCCAAAAGGTAGGCTAAAGAGCAGCTAATACATAAATAATACTGCACCCGCCAAGCAAACTCTGTCTCTATTATCTATGACTCCTCCATATATTATCCGTCATTCCTTGGCATCCAACTAGCTCCAAAACAGATTGTCAAAAACAAGCCAAACATCTAGTTTGAATAGGAATGAGGATTTGACCACGTACCACAACATCTGAGTTTGTGCCATCTAAACTGATAGGGATTTGGAGGTGCATCGCAGGTTGCTTGTTCTGGGAATAACAAGGCAGTTTTTGTGTTGGGATTCCTTGCCAGTGTTTGGCCAACAGACATGTTCCTGTCTGGATGTTGCTGCAGGGATGTTGTGGTATCATATTATTTATGAGGGAAAGCCCAGGAGGCCTTTCTGAAGGCGTCATGCGGTGTTATCTCTGTGGTATTTAATTGATGCCACCCTTGTTGGAGGCTGATTGCCAGGATGTCTTGATTCTTCCTCCTCTGCCTGGCTCCCTCCCAAGACAGTGCCAAATATGCAGTTCAGCATATGCCTACTACACTTTATCCTTTCTGCCTGTGAAGAGAGAGCAGGAGAACAAAATGGTAGAAGGGCCAGGAGTCGAGACTGATCAGGTGGCTCCAACAACATCTTGCCGGGGGTGGAGGGGAATCAATGCATGAAAGCTAGAGCTGGAGAGAGCAGCCTCCTGGTATGCTACACAAAATGCACAGAGAGGGAAAGTGAGGCAGGAATACAGAACCACAGTGGGGCTGGTAGGAGGCTGGCATGGGATGCAGGGTCTGTAAGCACCACCCCACAGCTGTAGAAAAGGAGGAACTTCTTACGGTGGCTTAGGAGAGCCTTCCATATGCTTTGAACACAAGAATATCAGAAAATAAGAGCAGTCTGCTGGATCATGGCCAATGGCCCATCTAGTCAGCATCCTGTTCTCACAGCAGCCAACCAGATGCCCCAAAGGGAAACTCACAAGCAGGATTTGAGCACAAGAGTACAACCTTCCCTAATCCTTGACAGTTGGCCATTTCTGACTGCTGAAGCTACCTGGCTCCATCAACACCTGGAGAGTGCCGGGTTGAGGAAAGCTGACTTAGAGGAAAGCACTCTCCCTTCCTGCAGTTCCCAGCAACTGGTATTCTACGTATTCCTGCCTCCGACTGTGGTAGCAGAACATAGTCATCATGGATAGTAGCTGTTGATAGCCTTCTCCTCCATGAATTTGTCCAATCTTCTTTTAAAGCTATCCACGTTAGTGGTCCTCATTGCGTCCTCCGGGAACAAGCTCCACAGTTTAACTATGCACTGCGTCTAGTAGGACTTTCTTTTATCAGTCCTGAATCTTCCAGCATTCAGCTTCATTGGCTGTCCATGAGTTCTAGTGTTATGAGAGAGGGAGGAGAACTTTTCTACATCCACTTTCTCCATGCCATGCTCTAAACCCTTCCCATGTTTTGTGGGTCCCAAATGGATACATTTGGAGAACCAGAGTGGCCCCTAAGGAAGCCTATTTTCCAGCTGGAGCCTCTTTTCCCTTCCATTGACTACTGTTGTTCTCGTGATCTGCTCCAGATGGCTTCACTCTTCTCACATTGACATTTGAAGTCGCCTGAACGCTTTTTGGAATTTATTTTAGGTGGAAGATCTACTTAAGCAGAAGCTATAATTCTTCTTTAATGAGCCACAGTCCATTTCTGCCTCGCTGAAGGACGTATTGGGGGCTGGTGACATATTGCTTAGGCCAAGCCTGGTGACTCATCCCCCTCCCACCCAAAAATCGCTCTCTCAGGGAGATGGAATGAGGTTGGAAAACAAGAGAAGCTGAGTACATATCAAAGGAGAATTACACTCACTGCGGCATGAAGTGAGGAGGACGTTGGCAATTTCCATTCAGTTGCTTGCTCCAACCCACCTAATGACCAGGGCTCAGGCTTGAGGCTGTGGGGTCATAGCTGTCAGTGTGCTGGGTCCCTTTAGAAATAAAATCCATCCTGGCACTCCAGACAGTGCCAGGCAGCTGTGTCCACCTGCCATTTAAATTTCCCACAATGTTCCAGAGTGACACTATATTTGGGGCAATCTGGGAAATTAAAATAGACCTAGAAACTGAAACTGAAAGTGATGCTGCCACCAGCTGAGACCACCAGGGATACCATCAAAGAACACTTTGCCAGGCCCCCCTTGAACCTGGAGTCAGGCTTTGCTGGCGGCAGTGAATTCAATGAACTGATTAGGTGATGCACAATGAAGAGGTACCTTTTTTTTAATGTCCTGGGGCCAGGGCTGCAGCCCACCTGCCATTGGCCAAATAGGCAAGCAAGCTGTGATCCACTTCCTGGGCCAGGTGAAGGTGAAAAGGGTTCACCCAAGCCTGAGAAAACCCCTCGCCTCCAGGGGATGCGTGATCACCTATCCACAATAGTGCCCGACCTGGCAGTAAGCGCCATTTCACAACAGATGAAACATGTACGAATCATTTTTAATTTTTTTCTTCTCTTCTCTTCTTTCTTTATGCTTCTACTTCCCCCTTATTTTTATTCAGTGTCCCCCAACAGCACCCGAAACACTGCCCTAGAAGGTGACAAACCAGCACATAAACATTTATCACACATATTATGTCTGTATCACTGTGTTGAGTTTACAGACATTTTTTCCTTGTTTTTTCCTCTGTTGCCAATGTGCCTGTGTGACAGAACAGGGGAGGGGGAATCTTCTTTACTGACAGACTCCACCCTTCTGTGTTGCTCCCCACCCCCCAAAAAAAAAGAATTGTGATAGTTTGCCACCAGGTGGAGTGAAGATTCTGATGAAAATATCCTTCCAAATTCCAAATGTTCAAATATAAAAGGAGGACGGAGTCTTGGATTTTATATAAATTTTCTCTTGAGTAGATGTTTCCATAATGACAATGAGTGGGGTTAAAGCCTCACATATTTATGAGAATCTGTAACCAGTAAATGATGGCCTTCTTCCTAAGATGGTTTGTTATTAAGCCAAGCAGAGAGATTAACTCCATTTCTGATGTCAGTTGTCTTCGTGGCAAAACAGAAATGTACTCAGGTGGTAGTTGCACCTTCTTAACAACTCTGTGCCTGCATAGTGGAAGATGCAGCATTGTGAAAAAGAGCTTAACTCCTAGATCTTTATTCAGAGACAAAGCACAGGATGTATGTTTATTCATGCTTCACGGCAGGAGTTCAAAATTCCCACATGCTCTAGGTGGCAGTGCTGAGCTATGTCAGAATATAAGGTTTCATCACAGCTTCAGAATCCTTCCTCTGAATCCATTACACAAAGACAAATTTCACTTCACTGCAGCCAACATTTACTTTTTCACACAACACTTATTTAAACAATGGAATTCACTCCCACAGGATATAGTGATGGGCTCCTTTAGGAAGCAGGGCAGGATAAATAATAATAATAATAATAATAATAATAATAATAATAATAATAATAGACAGCGCTATTTCTCTAGTAAAAGAGGTACGAGAACCCACCATGAATGTCTCTCTTGTTCTCTTATAATGGCAATGGTGCCCACCTTAGAGGTGCTGGTAAGTTCCAGCTGGAAAAAAAAGCCCTGGCAATAGATGTTTTTAAAAAGGAGTTTATTGCCTTCAGCTGTGGAGGCAGAGCATACAGTAGCCGTTGTGGCTAGTAGGCTACTGTATGCTCTGCCTCCATAGCTGAAGGCAATAAATGCTTCTAGATACCAGTCGCTGGAAACCACAAGAGGGGAAAAGGCTCTTGCACTTGAATCCTGCTTGTGGGCAGGACATCTGGTTAGCCACTGTGAGAACAGAATGCTGGACTACATTGGCTCCCCTTTATCCCGAACTAGAAGCAGGGATTTTCTGGTGTTTTTATTTCATTACCTTTGACCACTATTTGCTTTGGCTAGCCAATAGCTCCTTGGCTTCAGCAGCTAAGGGCGCTTCTGCACCAGGTGTGTGGTTCCCCCCTCCCCCAAACCACAAGTCTACAGATACGCAACATGCATGGTAAGTCACGCAAAATGTATTTTAAAAAATACCATAACTTTATGCCATGAAAGTCTTGGTAACCCAAATATTAAAGATGAATAGCTGGTGTCTCTCTAGGCCCTTTTATTTACTTATAAAAAATTTTTTATATACTGCTCTGTCATGAAAATGTATCAAAGCGATCTAAAGCAATAAAGGATAAAACAGTAAAATAAAGGCCATAAAAAAGTTAAAAGCAGACATCAATTAACCATTTTGGAAGGATGCATTCTTAATTGCCAGCATAGCCCTGGCAGAACAGAAAAGTTTTCAGCAGGCATTTCCTCTAAATGTGGAGTGGAGGGGGGTTGTTTGTTGCAATTTCTTAAAAATATATAGCAAAATAATACTATAATATGGGCAAGGTCAATGCCTATGTCATTGCTCTTGATATGGTTGAGAGTTCCCTCCTCAGCTGGGCAAAACTGACCAGAATTACTCAGGAGTAAATACACCATATACGCAAGTTGACTACATAATAACTTCAAACCAGTGCTATTTTTCTAGAAAAATAGGTGCTGGAGCTCACCCTTGTTCTCTTAGAATGGCAATGGCGCCCACCTGAGAGATGCCAGAGCTGAGCTCCTGTGTGAGCTCTGGCTGATAAAAGCCCTGCCTCAAACTCTTAATATCCAAGAAACAGACATGGGCTTTAACAACCATTTCTAACCATGTTCTGGTCAAAACTGAATTAGCATATGCCTTTCACACAAAACAAACCCAATCCTGGCAATTAAACCCTTCACTTCTACAAAGCAGGCTTGCAGCAACAACAAAAACCCAATAGATGACATAAAACAGGGGTTGAGGTTTTTTTGGTAATTCATCAGATGGAGGCTTATTCCACTGATCTGCTATGGCATACACTGAGGGCAGTTTTGAAAGGTACCTTTATACAAGAATGGAGTTGAACTAAGAAGACAGGACAAGAACAGAAAGAGCTTTTAGTACAAGAAATTAAGAATTTAGAACTAAGATATAAAAGGGCTGGGAGCAACAGGGTATACTGAATACTAACTAGGAAAATAGCAGAACTAAATTCCTTAGAGGGAAATAGAATTGCAGGATCCCCCAGTATATTAATCAGTGGTGTTATTTTTTTATTAATATTGATAAATTAATTAACTTAAAATATGTATAAGTATCATTTTTAAAAACTGAAGTGGTTTCCAATAATATCTATATATAAAAATTTCAAAAACCCAGAGAACATCAACTAACTAATGGGCATAAATGCATTCTTAATTGCCTGCATAAGCTTGGCAGCACAGAAACATTTTCAGCAGGCTTTTAAAGACTTAAATAGAAGGTGCCTGCTTAATCTCTATCAGGAGAGCATTCCGCAAGATTGGACCAAAGACACTAAGGGCTGTATTTCATGTTGATGCAAATGAGCCTTGCCAATTCAAGGGACAACCAACACCACGCCTGCAGAGGATCTCAGTGACAGAGCCAGGATATAAGGCTTTGGGTGGTTCCTAAGGTATCCTGGAAACAAATTGTCCAGGGCTTTGTGAATTAATTCAAATACCTTGAGTCTGGCTCAGCAGTAGATGGGCAGCCAGTGCAGGTGTTTTAACAATGGTATCACATTTTGTCGGTCATGCCCTCCCCGCCCCACCAGCAATCTGGCTGCTGCATTCTACACCAGCTGGAGCTTGGGACCAGACCAAAGGGCAGCCCCATGTGGAGAACCCTGTGATAATCCAGCCTTAAGCTCATCAATGAATGAACTACACTGGTCAGGCTGTCCCTGTCGATGAATGGCCTTAGCTACTAAACTAAAGCTGGAAAAGCCACAAGCAGAATCAAAAACAGGAAAGTCATAGTAGTAGTATCTTTTTTAAAAAAAATAAAAAGCCAGGAGGAGGCCATGTGCAGCAGGATAAAAACATACTGGAACCTTTGGAGCAATTTTTTGGCTATGTTCTGTCTGCACAGTCAGAGGCAGCAATGCTTCCAAAAACCAGTTGCTGAAACCCGCAGGGAAAGTGCTCTTGTGCTTGAATCCTGCTTGTGGGTTTTCCCCAGGCATCCGGCTGGCCACTGTGAGAACGGGATGCTGGACTAGATGGGCCGTTGGCCTGATGTAGCAGCCCCCTCTTGTGTTCTGAAGCTTCTGTGGGCTTGCTTCTTGGTGCCAGCCAATCAGTGGGTCATATAGACACCCCCCTGCCGAGAGCGGAATGCTCAGAGGGGATGGAATGTTGGTTGCTCGTCTGCTAAACATTCTCACCATTTTGTTACCATTTATGAAGGGGTTGTGATGAGACGCATTGGCTAGAATGCTAAAATAAATAACTTTCCCAGACTATAAATATTTAAAAACCCTTTGTCTGAAAACAACTCGGCCTGTTTGGTCATCACACTTGCGTCAAAATGTCAAGCTCTCTCGTTTCCAGCTGCTTCCTTATGGGGAGGGCTGCGGCTGAGGAGCACAGCGGAAGGTATTTGGTGCTGAGGCTGGAATGAGCCAAATGTGGATCCACGAATGCAGGTATGAGGAACCTGTAGCCTCGTCCCTTCCCAATACCTGATGTGGTTGACCTACAACCCACCATCATCCCTGGCCATTGGCCATGTTGGCTGACAGCAGCTGACCAACATCTGAAGGTCTTCCCAGAACTAAGGGGTCAAGTCCCCTCCTTTCTTTCTTTTTTAACAACAATTGATTCTCTGGGTAGGCTTGAGGTCTCCTTCATCAGCCCCAAGCAAGGATACTTCGTTTTGGCATTACAAAGGATTGCAGAGCAAAATACCCACATTGCTTGGGTAAGATTGATCCCACTGACATCAGCAGTGCGTGGGGAGTTTGCCACAATGGGAAAATCCTTTCCTAACCTCTCTCCTACTGCAATCTGCTTTGATAACTGATCTGGAAAGGGACATACTTCATGGAGAAAGGTCATAATTCAGTGGTAGAGCACTTATCTTTCAGGTAGAAGGTTCCAGATTCAATCCCCAGGATCTCCAGTAAGAGGTGGGATTGTCCTCTGTCAGAAATTCTAGAGAGCTTCTGCCAGTCCATGTGAAAAATATTGAGCTAGAGGCATGGACATAGCCAGGGGTTTTGTTGGGGGGGGGAGGCCTTTTGTGGGGAGGGGGGCAGAACCTTTGTTTGCTATGCATTTTTAGTTTTATTGATGGGGGCAGCTGCCCCTCCCTGCTCCCCTTTGGCTACGCCCATGGCTAGAGGGATCAATGGTCTTACCTGGTATAAGCCAACTTTCTATGTCCTTCACCCTTACACACACACACACACCCTGCCCTGAATTATGTTGAATGGAAGAATTGTTGTTTACAGCTCTACATTGCAAAGTATATTTATATTTATTGAGTATGCTCCTTTCTTCTGCTAGGTAGAACCACATCCCAGAGATGGTCAGATGACCATAGAATCATAGAAATGGAAGGGACCCAGAGTGTTATCTAATCCAACGCCTGCAATGCAGGAATCACAGCACTCATTGGTTCCAGATCTCAGAGCCCTTCTGAACCCTTCCAGATTAGACCACCCAACAAACCAGGGCTCCCCTGCATTAACACCATGGACTGAATCCTCCTCAGATGTTGGCCTCTGCCTTTTCTTGCCTCACTCTTCAGTGAACTAGGAGGTGAGGCTGAGCTGCCGGTCTCTTGAGCTCTGCTACCAGAAGTCTATCTACTTAGGTCTAGTTTCTTACACAGTTTTGAAGGCAGGGGGGTGTTTGCCTCCATCAGGGGTAGGATCTACTGATAGATCAGTAGGTGATTTGCAGTGCATTGGCAAGGTTTCCTGACTCCAAAGTGCTTTAACGAGAACAATAAAGCCTTTTTCTCTCCCTCTCTTCTAAACTGAGCTGTTTGAATCCCTTGCCTGTAGTAGCTCCGGAGCAAATTTGTCCTTGCCTCTGCAGGCCACGCCAGAGTGTGGCTCATGGGGTGCAGTTAGTAATTGATGACACTGCCCGCCAGCTCCCCTCTCCCCACCTGGCTCTGGTTAGTAGGCCTTGGGGTTCTAGCACAACACAAAGAGTGGAGCCTGAAGGCTGCCCACACCTGTTTCAAATCACAAATCCGTCAGCTTGAATCAAGGAAGCAAATATTTTCTTTCCAGGACTTGTTGGTGTAGAGAATAGTTTGAAATAAAAGGGCAAGATAAGAAGACATGGATACTAAAACTGAATTTTAAAAAGATCAGACTTGATGCCAAATGTAGATCTCATGTTCTGAAGGGGCCATCACCTAATTCAAAAGGGGCTTGAGACATGTAGGGTGGGGGGCTGGCTGGCTTGGGTGACCTTGTAAATGGGCTCCACAGCAGCCTGCACAGCTACCAGAAACCATCTCACAAAGAAGAGCCTTCATGATGAAATAGCTAATGGTGTCATGTGAAATAAAAACAAAGACCCTGGGTACAATTACCATCTTTATTGTCACCATCCTTCTCATCCATGGGAGCTTGATCATATTCCATAAATAAAGGGTCTTTTTAATACCTTTAAGAAGTTGTGTAAACTGGAATTTTTCAGCATGGGCCAAATTCTTGGGAATCATTACCCCTAAATATTCTAAGGCAGCAAGTCAAAGTTTTACATTTTACACTGTACCTCTGGCATGAAAGTCATGAGTAGTATTTTTGATTTACAGAAATTTATTTACAGTCCACCTACAGTGCCATAATTCCTGATTATGTCATTTTATTATTCATTTATTAAAATGTATATACTGCTTGATTGTCAAACAAACAAACAAACCAACCAACAAACCTCAAAATGGTTCACAAAAAGAATCGCTTCTGCAAGGCAAACTTCTTATCTCAACCACCTGCTAGGTTTCTTTAAGAGTGTCAACAAACATACAGATAGAGGAGAACTGGCTGACATGGTGTACTGGGACTTTCAAAAAAATTTCAACAAGTACCTCACCAAAGACTCCTGAGTAAGCTGAGCAGTCAAGGAATAAGAGGAGAGTGCTTATTCTCCAAGTGGAGAGAAGTAGAAAGTGGAATTCCCCCAAGGATTGATATTGGGACCTGTGCTTTTTAAGTTGTTTATAAACAATCTAGAATTAGGAGGAAGCAGAGAAATCACAATCAAGTGTGAGGGAATAAAATTAATTACTAACAACGAGTGGATAAATGAGGAACAGACAGTTTTTGAGTATGCACTCTGGTAGCAAGACAGAAGATGTCTCGACATAAACTTGATCTTGGGGACCTGGGGGTAGGACAGAAAGATGGTCCCTTACTCTGGACTTCTTCTCCCCTTGTTCTGCCATGCTGCAGGGCAGGCAGGTCCACCTGGGTTGAGGCCTCTCTGATTGTGAAGCAGAGAGGAAGAACCACCCCCTGCTAAACCTAAAAGCTTGTAATGAATTATGGGGCAGACCTTCCCCCATCTGCTTTAGGAGTTGAGCAGGACACACGCCAACCCTAAAGAGGGGACTCTGCTGCACTCTGAGGTACAGTTCGGCCTACCTAAAGGGTCTGCAAAAATTGCAGCACTTTGTTGTAGTCTTTGAGTATGTGAGGGTTTTTTCCTCTCTCGGTCATTTTTCCCTCAAGGATGTTGGGTTTTGATGTGAAAGCTTCAAGTTTTCACATCAAAGCCATCGTTTTTAACTATAAAATTTCAAACCTTTCTGTGTCTGTTTCCTGAGGAGCAGCCCTACTTTCCTTGCCTGAGAAGTTTGATTTGTGAAATGTGGCAAGACGGAACGGAGGTTGGGAGGGAAAGGGTTTTATTTCCCAGGGCCCAAGATTGCTGCTTTCTGTCTTCCACTCCCCATGGAAGAGCTTAGGTTACACCAAACAAACCTCATTTGTTGTAGACAGCTTCCAATTTTTGTTCCTGACGAACACACATTAGATATTTTACTCCTTTGGGTCAGCTGGTGGTTTGTGAGGGAAAGGCTGAGTGTTCCAGGGGTTGGAATATCAGCTTGACTAACAGCCACCACAGGCATGAAGGCATTTTGGGGCGTCTCTCAGCATCGGGACTGTCTAGTTTTCAATTATGGCTCTACTGCTGCCCTCCCTGTAGCCTTCAAACTTCAGATGGAGACACAGCGGCCATCGTCTTAACAGAAAATACACACCCACATACAGCTCTCTGCTCTTTTGCTTGTCTCAGGTTGTGGTACTTTCATGCTGTTTCATGCTGGTGAACCTTTGCATGCTGTTAGGGAGAGGAGCAGGCCAGATCCTGGCATCTTCTGACCACTTCTCCTCCTCCATCTTCTTTCCCCACAATGTCCCTCTCGGTAAGAGCTGCCTGCTAGTTCCTTAACTCAAGCCATGCATCAGGCAAGTTGTGAAATGAATTTCAGGGGGGAAATAAGATGCTGCAGATAAAGGATGGCTTTGCCTCACTCCAAATGTCAGTCGTGTTGATCTTTTACCCATACGGTGAAATACTCAGAGGGGTGAGGAAGGGTGAGAAGTTGGGAGACCTGGGATAATTTGGCAGTGACAGCACATTGGCTTTGACTGGCCACTGTGAGCCTCAGACAAAGCTTGGGTGAGTGGGTGGGTGGGAGGCAGGCCCCCTTATGCCTCAGGTGTTTTCTCCCAGTCATGGGAAATGCAAATATCCCAAAGGGGAATGCTTTTTGAAAGGAAGCTGACAAGAATGCAAACTGTCAAGCTTAATTCCTCACGATTTTCCTTACTCATTCTGCCATCATCACTATTAAAATCTGGAGATGTCTTCTCCTTCTTCTTCTTCTTCTTCTTCTTCTTCTTCTTCTTCTTCTTCTTCTTCTTCTTCTTCTTCTTCTTCTTCTTCAATTTAGATACCGCTCTTCATTCAAAGATCACAGCGGGGTTACAATGTAAAACACAACATATGTAACAAAAACTACAACAGCATTTTTTTAAAAAAACAACAACCCCAAAACACAAACACATTTAAAAGGCCATAGATTAATCAGCCAAAGACCTGGTTGAAGACAAACGTTTTTGCCTAGTACCTAAAAATATATAATGTAGGTGCCAGGCGAGGCTCCCTGGGGAGAGCATTCCACAAATGGGGAAACACTGCAGAAAAGGCTGGTTTTTGTGTTGCCACTCTCTGGACCTACTGTGAGCAGGGCATACAAAGAAGGGCCTCAGATGTTGATCACAGGGTCTGCATCAATTCATATGGAGAGAAGCAGTCCTTGAGTTATTGCAGTCCTGAACCATTTAAGGCTTTATAGGACAAAACCAGTACCGGTACTTTGAATTGGGTGCAGAAACTAATTGGCAGTCAGTGCAGTTGGGCCAGGATTGGTGTTATATGCTCAAACCATGCTGCCCTGGTTGCCAGATTCTGCACCAACGGAAGTTTCCAAACCATCTTCATAGACAGCTCCACATATAACACATTGCAGTAATTTAACCTAGAGGTTAGACAACAGAAGTTAGGTTATCCCTGTGTAGAAAGCTCCTTTTTCCTTCATGGGGTGGGGATGGGGGGCAGCCAGGGGCATGGCTAGCTGCTTCGGCACCCGGAGCGGTGGGACGGGGTGAGCCAACCACAGGGCATGGCAGCAATCCATGCACGGGGGTGGAGCAGCGAGCTGCCCATGGAGTCCGCCTGGCAGATGCAAGCCCCACACTGCCATTTCAGGCAGCGGGGGACCCGAAGCCACCATGTCACTCCCAGGAGAGACGCATGGCTTGGGTGCACTGCAGGCCAGGCCCCATGGTAAGTGCCGCCCTGCGCAATGTGCCATTTTGCCACCCCCTCGGGGATGACACCTGGGGCGGATTGCACCCCCTGCACCCCCCCCCTTCGTACGCCCCTGGGGGCAGCCACACATTCTCTTTCTCTTTCTCTGGTGCTGAATGATGGGCCTCACTACTATCATTTCTCTGTGCTTGGCTTTGGACAGATACGATAGCCAACTTCAAATACAGTGGTACCTTGGGTTAAGAACTTAATTCGTTCTGGAGGTCCGTTCTTAACCTGAAACTGTTCTTAACCTGAGGTACCACTTTAGCTAATGGGGCCTTGCGCCGCCACCGCACAATTTCTGTTCTCATCCTGAAGCAAAGTTCTTAACCCGAGGTACAATTTCTGGGTTAGCGGAGTCTGTAACCTGAAGCGTCTGTAACCCGAGGTACCACCGTACCTAAAAGACTGCTACTTCCTTCTTTGCTGCAGCTCCAGAAGGCAGAACTTGAACCAATGGATTCAAATGACAAGGACGGAGATTCTGACAAAACGTTAGAAAGAACTTTCTGAGCTGCTTGGCAGTGGAACAGACTCCCTCGGAAGGTGGTGGACTCTTCTTCAGTGGAAGTATTTAAACAGAAGTTGGATGGCCATCTGTCTGGGATTCTTTAGCTGTGATTCCTGCATTGCTGGAGATTGGACTAGATGGCTCTTGGGGTCCCTCCCAACTCTACAATTCTATGATTTTACTATTTACGTGGTGGTACCTTTGTTTCTTTGGGCCTCATTCACAGATGCATGAACTGAATCTGGAGCAGAAAATAAGTGTATGTATTTTTTTAATAGATATATTTTCAAAAGGACATCTGCTTCTTCCTGACTAGGCCTATGTGTCAGCAAAGAGCTCTTGAAATTTCTGGTCCAGATTCTGGTCTCAGCTCCCCTCTGGTAGCTCCCAACCTGCCTAGCTGCAGCCTGTGATCCCAAATCCTTGCACGGTCCTGGAAGCCAACTCCTTGCTAGACTCAGGACCAGGTAGCCCCCTCCCCACTTGTTATCTTGTTTAGGGAAGAACATTCTTGTGGGCAAGACCCCTGATAAAGACCTCGAATATTTGCCGTCTGCAAAGAGAGATAATGTGAGATGGATATGGAAGGTTCCTGGGGTTAACTTAAGGAGGAGAAGGAGGGAATGTAAAGGCAAGGAACGGAATGTGTGGTCTCTTCCTCTCCCATCACCAGAAGTGAGGGGTGCTTGGTGGGGCAGGGAGAGAGGGGGCCTCTCTTACTGTGGGTGGCAAAGCAAGGGTGGCTTCATTCTTCTTACCTTCACAAACGCTACAGAATTCATCGGCTCAGCTTCTGTGGCAGTAGAAAGAATTGGTGGCCCAGCATCACCCAGGCCACCTATTCAGTGCTAATAATAATAATAATAATAATAATAATAATAATAATAATAATAATAATTTATTACTTATACCCCACCCATCTGGCTGGGTTTCCCCAGCTACTGAGGCTTAGCTGAACACACACACTTCTGAATTAGGTGGGACAATAAAAGTTGTTGAACTTTTTTCCCAAAAAAATGTTATTGAGGTATTTTTAGGGAAATTCAGATTTCCCCAGACACTTCAGTGATTTCCGCCCAGACACTGTTTCCAAAGGCCAAACCCTTAAATTGTGATGGATAGGCAATCAAAAGGGATCTTCCTTTCCAATGCTTTGCTATGGGTACAAAGTGACTGGATGTCACAGCTCCTTATTAGCTGATGCCCCTCTGACATTTCATATAACCATATAGTTGTAGAGTTGGAAAGTGCCCCAAGGGTCGTCTAGTCCAACCCCCCTGCAAGGCAGGAATCACAGCTGAATAATCCCTGACACACGGCCATTCAATATCTGCCTAGAAACCTCCAATGGAGGAGAGCCCACCACCTTCTGAGGGAGTCCGTTCTACTGTTGAACAGCTCTGTCAGAAAGTTCTTCCTAAGGTTTAGTCAGAATCTCCCTTTTTTTCGTCACTTGAATTCATTGGCTCAGGTCCTCCCCTCTGGAGCAGCAGGAACAGGCTTGCTCCATCTTCCATGTCACAGCCCTTCAGATCTTTGAAGATGGCTCTCATATCACCTCTCAGTCTTCTTGGCCTCAAGTGCACCATTAGTTCATTCCCCTCCCCCCTCCAATCTGGTTATGCCAGTTTAAAAGTCTAAGCATTCCCTTGTCCCCCCCCCCTTTCCTACATTCTTGCACTCCCTCATACGTTTCTTGCTTCTAGCAAATGGCTTGCTTCTTACTCCACAATGGTAGCTCCTGTATTTGCTCACCATCCTCCCTTTCCCCTTTTTTCTTTCACTTACTTCCCTGCCCCCCAGCCCCTCAAGTTGCTTCTGCACAGCTTGATTTAGATGGTAAGCTCTTTGTGGGCAGGGCCCTGTCAGAATTGCCTCTGTGAAACTCCATAAGGTACATGTATGGATAGATTGATGCCCTCACCTGGGGCCGGATTAAGACCTTTAGAGGCCCTAAGCACTTAAAAGATTTTGGTCTGTCCCCCCATATATCTAATTCAAAATATAAAAAATAATAAACAATATATCATTAATATTACAATTTATATTATTGTATATATACATGTATGTGGTTTTGGTTTTTTTTCATTTATTGTGGGTTTTTTGCAGAACCTGGTTCAGCTACACCATATAAAAAGGTAAAGGTAAAGGGACCCCTGACCATTAGGTCCAGTCATGACCGACTCTGGGGTTGCGGCGCTCATCTCGCTTTCTTGGCCGAGGGAGCCGGCGTCTGTCTGCAGACAGCTTCCGGGTCATGTGGCCAGCAGGACTAAGCCGCTTCTGGCGAACCAGAGCAGTGCACGGAAACACCGTTTACCTTCCCGCCGGAGTGATATCTATTTATCTACTTGCACTTTGATGTGCTTTCGAACTGCTAGGTTGGCAGGAGCTACACCATATGGTCCATGGTAAATCCGGGAATGGAAAGTTTCTAGGTGCCCTCCTTCCCTTGATGCCCTAAACACATGCTTATTTTCATTAATAGTTAATCCAGCCCTGCTCTCATCAACAGGCAGGGTTTTGCCAGCAGCAAAGTTAGTCCTGCTTCTTTCCATCAGGTAGAGACTTCACTGCTTTGTTCCAGCATCTTACCATAAATGCTACCCAGAAAGAGTCATGCAGTCTTTTGCAGGACAAACGCAACATTTTCAAGGCACTTGCCTCAAGAATGGGAGAATGAAAAGTGCCCATCAGCCCACAAGGAAGTGTTCCCCTTTGGCCAGCCCCGAAGCCCTCCCTGCCCTCTATGGCTTCTGTGGATACTGGCTGGTGCTTCTGGCACCCTGCTGTCACCAGACAGCCCCACCTGGTCCTTCCAACCTTCTCCTGCTGCTCCCAGGGTGTCTCACAGCTGCCGCAAATGCTCCCTGCTCACATTCCCTTCCAAAGCTGCATGACAGAACTTCCGATCCTGGCTTCCCCCCTGCAGGAGGCTCGTCAGCTGATTCCGCACATCGTTGGAATAATATAATAGGGGACCCGGCTGCTGCCCAGACATGCTAATCCCACAGCAATTGTGTGGCCTTCCTAGTGGTGTTAGAAGCTCAATGCAGGCTCTGCAACCATAGCACAAATGGTAATCTGTGCAGAAGGAAACAAACCCAGTCCTCGGCTATTTCATCCCAAAGCATTTGCGATAAGTGGGATTGTGTTTAATAAATGCTCACAGGAAATATCCTCTTAAGATGGGCAATAAGCGACAGCCTCTCTCTGAGGGGTCTTTAAGGTGGCATAACCATGGGAGCTGGCCATAACCTCTGGCTCAGCAGGTGGATGCTTTCTAGCAGTTTGAAAGAAGAAACTGCAATACGGTTGGGAGGAGGGGTGATGGTTGCCTGGAACAAGGCTGTCTAACAAGGCTCATTTCATCTCACCTATAACATCTCCATTATATTGTCTTACATAAAATTAAATTTAAAATCACATTTGCCTTTGAAGAGAATGTAATATGCTCTCATTTCCTCACTTTGCCTTGAAGTCGGCACGTATCTCAGATTAAGACACAATAACTTCAAAATAGGGATGTCTTAAGAACTCAAACAATTCTTCTTTTTCTTCTTTGGCGATTACTCGTAGTCGAGTAAGATTGTCTTCCATGAACACGATCTTAACAGTGAGTCCATAAGTGACTGTGGAGGCCAGTTCTGGATCCACACATCCTTCCACAGTGGGGACATAGGTTTCTGGGCAGGAGTTGATCATGGTGAGGGTTTGCCAAACGTGCCTTCCTCTTAGCTCATTTCTCCCTTTTGTCCCGAGGCCAAACATCTTCAAAGTCTATGACACCTTTGGTAAAGGCTGTTCTCCAGTAGGAGCGCTCACAGACCAGTGTTTCCCCATTGTCGGTGTTTATACTACATTTTTTTTAGATTTGCCTTGAGAGAATCTTTAAACTTCTTTTGTTGACCACCAGAATTACGCTTTCCATTTTAAAGTTTGGAATATAGTAGTTGCTTTGGAAGACAATAACCAGGCATCCAAACAACATGACCATTCCAACAAAGTTGATGGTGAAGTCTCAAACAATAACAGGGTATGAAATCACAAGGCTGGATGGGGTCAGGGAGAGGGAATGTGCCAGGTTACCTACTCAGCATAAGAACCTTGTTTGACTAAGATTAGAGTGGGCACTGCTTATACATGATTTCTTATGCAATGAAAGTGTAGTGAAGACTTCTAAATGCAAGCTTGGTGAATATTTCAAAAACATACAATTCACTGTGAAGGGGAAGGACTGGCAAAATCCTATTTTTGCATATGAAACAAGACAAATTGGAGAGGGATTTGGTCTAGATCAGGCTTCCTCAAACTCAGCCCTCCAGATGTTTTTGGCCTACAACTCCCATGATCCCTAGCTAGCAGAACCAGGGGTCAGGGATGATGGGAATTGTGGTCTCAAAACATCTGGAGGGCCGAGTTTGAGGAAACCTGGTTTAGATGCACAGCAGCAAGGTGAGGATTCACACACTCCTGGGACTGTGGTGGAACCTCATAGGATACAAAGTCAACTCCCCTGTCTCTGATTCCGCCCAGTCATCCTGACTTTTCTACTCACTCCCTTGGAGACTCTGGTGAGAAGGAAGTTAAAACCCAGAATGGTCACACCTTGAGACCTGGGTAACAGCAGGAGCAGCCCTATTCCCCAGCAGTATCCAGGTAAAAAACTAACACAGGATTGTTGAGCACCATGCCAGAGTAAAGCCTGTATCACCTGGACCAAGTCTGCCTGGCTGCTAAGCCCTCCTGAGGATTCCAGCAACTGATTTTCAGAAGCATCGTACTGCAGACAGTGGAGGTAGGATACAGCCACAAGGGTTCATAGCTACTGAGCATGCCTCTCTGTGCCAGTGGCTAGGGAGCAGGTATGAGAGAGAGCTTTGTCCCTTGTGCCCTCCTCCATGTGAGATCATGGGGAAATAAACCAATCAACTTATAGGGAACATGAAAGGAAGAAGAAGAGGTAATGACGCCATGGTGCTAAAGACACAGGGAACTGGCCTCCAGTTGACCCAGCTTTGTGCAGTATCCCATCAAACAGCATCTTAGGGGGAACATCGACAACCCCAAAGCCCCGCAGAGTGCCTGTCCTCAGGCTCCTCTCCCTGCTGAGCTGCGCATGAATGATACAAACCTGCCAGTTGTACTTAACTTTGACAAATAATGTAAACCACACAATCTGGTTTGAGGGAAACGACTTCACCACAATTTATTTTAGTGCTTTCAACCTCACGCCAAACTCTGTAGTGAATTGCTAAATTAATGCCGGGCTGCCTTCTAAATAGTCATCTTCAGATCACAAGCATGTTATGGGGGGAATGGTTTCCTTTGAAATGCTTCCCACCGCTTAAAGGCTGCGCGGAGAAAAAATGTGCCCAGGACTCAGCCTCTGCCAACATGTGGCTGCCACATTTTCCAGCTGCTGTTGCTGCTGCTCCTGCTGCTGGCCTGTATGGGCAAGAAGGCCAAGGAGGCACCAGCCACGCGAGAGGGAGAGAATAATAGAATCATAGACTTGGAGAGTTGGAAGGGACCCAAAGTGTCATCTAGTCCAACCCCCTGCAGTGATAGAGTGAGGGAGAAGGTCTAAAGGTGGGGCTAGCGCAGGGGCCAAGTCAGTGTGAGAGCACTGCAGGTGATGAGAGACTGAGCTGGGAGATGTTCAGGTCATGGTGTCTGTGCATGGACCCCCCTAGCTGCCTATCTTGGGTCACAGTAATAGAGCAGCTGGCTGAACTCAAAAGGGATTCACTTCCAGGTCTTATTTACTTGCTCCCATATATTTAAAAGGGACGCGGGTGGCGCTCTGGGTTAAACCACAGAGCCTAGGACCTGCCGATCAGAAGGTTGGCAGTTCGAATCCCCGCGACGGGGTGAGCTCCTGTTGCTCAGTCCCAGCTCCTGCCAACCTAGCAGTTCGAAAGCACGTCAAAGTGCAAGTAGATAAATAGGTACCGCTCCAGCGGGAAGGTAAACGGCGTTTCCATGCGCTGCTCTGGTTCGCCAGAAGCAGCTTAGTCATGCTGGCTACATGACCCGGAAGCTGTACGCCAGCTCCCTCGGCCAATAAAGCGAGATGAGCACTGCAACCCCAGAGTCGGTCATGACTGGACCTAATGGTCAGGGGTCCCTTTACCTTTACCTATATATTTAAAAGATTTATAGCCTGCCTTTTTCTTCTACAGTTCAAGGTGGCTTTCAAAAACAATAAAATCCTATCTCAGTAGATGTGATTGCTACCAGAGTTATATCCAATATGGTAAAGCTCATTAAAATCCATTAGCTCACTATCTGAAAGAGTATATTTCCCCATATTGTCCTACCTGGAATTTGAGGTCTGTTAGGGAGGCCATTCTGGTAGTGGCCAATGCTAGGTCAGGAGATCTATGAGTCATCAATTACCTAGACCAACCCAAGTTGTGGGGCAAGTTCCCCACCCAAGTCTGGATGGTGCCCAGTTGGTCAATATTCCAGCATCAGTTGAAGACCTCCTTCATCCCCACCTCCCATGGGCTTTCTGGCTACTTGGGGAAAATATGACAGGTAGATGCACTAATGGTGTGTTTAAAGAATTATGGTGTGTTTAAGAACTTTGAATACAGCTGGATTATCAGCAGCTTAAAAATTATTGCAAATGCATTTAGTAGCCAGGGTGGAGGAACCCAGTAAAAACCACTGCATTCAACAGGGGGAAGGGCTTTACAGGAAAGGATCTCTGAGAAAAAACCTGAAGTATCTTCATAGGCAACTGCAGCCTCAAAGCACCATCTATTTAGGACCTGCAGAAGAGGGAGAAGCTAATACAACTTTTTGCATTACTGAACACCCCTCCATCCCTAATAAATGATTCGTGGGGTGTTCTCCCCTGGGAGGCTCGCCTGGTGCCTTTATTACATAGCTTTACAACCAGGACTTTGCCTGCTTCACAGTCTATGGCCTTTTAAATGTGATTGTGGGATGGGGGTTATTGGTTTGTCTTTGTTCTTGTTTTATTACGTATTTTGTTTTCTCATTTTGTATTTTTATGTTGTGAACCACCCAGTGATCTTCAGATAAAGGGTGGCATACAAATTTAAATAATTAAAAAGGATGCCCAGGTATGACACCTCTTTTTCAACTCTGGATGCAAGGATTTAAAGTGCTAGGTGCTATGCTTTTGTTGTCAGGTCATATGAACACTTAGTTTTCAGGTCTTGATTGCTATTACATTACATTTCATGGTTCCCGGTGATTTCAAACAAAGGCTTATGGTCCAAGGCTTCCTATGAAATCAATACTATCTCATCAGCTACTATAAACTTCAGGGCTTTGCAGGAAATGTCAGTTCAAAAGAAAGGGCTGCTGTGGTCTTGCGTGGTCTACTTACAAGAATGGAATTTAAATATACCAGCAGGAGCACATATTTAGGATCTCTTGTGCCGCTGTGTCAGTGATCTGTGTGAGATGACCTAGAGAATGCCTCCTTGCTTAAGAAGAATGTGGGAAGTGTGCTGAATCAGGCCAAGTGTCATAGACTGGATGAGTTGGGAAGATGAGGACCCAAGGGAGGGCTGGACTCATCCAGCCCACGACACCAAGCGTCCCGCCTGCCAGTCCAGCAACTAAATTCATGCCACTTGTTCTGAAAAGCTTTTCCCAGATAGTTGTAAGGAAAGTGGGCTGGACAGGGTGAGTCCTTTTGGTTTCTCCCTCAAAGGCACAGAGAGGAAGCTTGGGGGGAAAGGCATTGGAGCTGTAGTGTGACCTTGCCAAGTGGCCTCCTGCACCCACCAAGTCCCTTGCTGCTATCCTGAGCGGCAGGCAGCAAATGGAAAGCATTTTCCCTGAGATGCTCCGTTCTTATCCCTGGAGCCAGGCTTCCTGGCTCAATCCAGCTTCCCAGAGACCAGCTGAAGGGGCCAGATCACACCACAAACTGGGCAGGCACTCCATGCCTCTGGGAATCCCTCAGACATTGCCGATGGCTCCTGGCGGTTGGAGCTGGTACAGACCCTATTGGTGGGTTGAGGCAAACACCTCCATCCCTCCTTTCTGTTCCAATTCAATGTCTAGAAAGACAATTTACAAAATCCATTTAGGAAAGCAACCTTTCCGTTAGGGCCTTTTCCCTCTTTGATCTACCATAAGGTCCTGGTGCACTTTCATCCCCTCGCTTTTCTACCCCATTGCCATTTGGGGATCAGAAGCATTCCCTATCGCTCACTTCTTAGGGATCCCGTCCCTCTTCTGCAGGTCTGGCTTGGCCCCAAATGTCCCTTGGTGCCTATACAACCCTTCCTGTTACGGCCCTACCACTGGAATCTAACCTAGGCACTTCCTGCAAACATGGGGGCTGGATTTTCCTTCAGTGCCAGGGAGTCATTAATGTTACATACTTCATATTGTATTTCATGGCCTGCCTTTGGTTTGGTTTCAAAAGTATTGATTCCCATCACTAGGGGTGGGGATAAGTGAAAAATATAACAAGGGTAAGAAATATTTTCGGATTGCATTTATTTATTTATTATTCCCAAGATTTGGGACAGCTTAAATGTATATTGTCGCTTCTACATTTTGAACACGGCTAAGAACAAAGGGATAGATTTTTCTTAGGCAGATTCCATAAACACTCCCCAGGTCTGCTTTGGTAGTCAGTGAAAGAGAGAGAAAGACAGAGAAAATGATTGTTTGGAAGAGGCTCTTTGTGGGATGGAGCAGGTACAAGCTCACAGCTGCTCTTAAACTGCAAAATATTGCCCACATTTTTTATTAAAAAATGCATCTCCACTCCATTGATTGCAAGTTGTGGGTCTTTCAGCACAACTCCTGGCCATCATGATCAAAGTTGCACTTCAGAGACATGAGTGGATCTCAGCTGGAATTTCTTCTGAGCTTCCAGACTCAGGAAGGATCAGTATAAGCCTGGAAGCCCAGCTCAAGACAGAACAAAGTCCAGAGGTAAGCAGGGCAGTGCTGATGCCTTCCTCCAAGTCCTGGATGGGATGTTCTTGATCTGGCAAAGCGCCCCTCCATATTCGCATTGCCTGCTGAGACAGTGACGGGGCAAAGCTCACACTGCTTGAGGCCTCCCTCCCTCTGCGTGCCGTCCCCCCATCGACTGACAAAGTTAAAAAGAACAGAATGGCAACTTAATTGACTTCAGGTGCTTTGCCGAGGGCAGGGGGCCAAAGACCGAAGCCCCGTCTCACCCAACCAGTGCCAAGTTCCACAGCTGAGAAGCTCTGGATTCTGCAGGCCTGGCCGGCAGCCGGAGGCTTCTAAACAGAGAGAACAATTAGCAGCTGCAGCTCCATTTACCTCCTCTCTTTTAAGCTGCAATTCCAACAAGGCTAGCATGAGTAAAGCAAATGCCAAGTGGCATTGGGGTGGTGGGCTTAGCTTCTTCTGCCTAAAGGATCCCAGCTCAAGAGGCCCTCCTCTTATCCAGACAGAGTGACACACCCACACCTCTTCCTTCTTGTATTTGAAAAATACAATAAATGGAACAAATGCCATGTTAGGTGATCAAGGTCTTAGTTTGGTAGAATTGTGCTGTTTGCCTGTTGCACCTGTTTAGGCTGCGTCCCAGTAGTGGGTCCTAACCCACCAGTTATAGACCAGTGGCTTAGAGCAGGGGTTCCCATAGTGGATGCCCCCTGGGGGCAGTGGGATAACCTAGTAGGCACACAAAACACATGGGAGTGGCAGGGAGTGCTGGAGGTGTAAATGGTTATCAGACTTTGAAAAGCTGGTATCACTGGATCAAGTTCACCAGTTTTGTTGACATAATTAAACCAAACAGTTTTAATTAGATTTTGAATAAATGTGCAATTAACTTACTGCTTCAAATTCTATTGTGTTATTATCATCCTTAGTGGGTCATGCAAACCCCTGCTCTGAATAATGCTTTTTATAGGGTAAGGTTGGGGGTACTGGGGATAAGTTCAGGAAAACAAGGGGGCAGTGGCCCCCCCCCCCAAGATTTGGGAACTACTGACTGAGAGGCACGAAGAATCCACCATTCAGGAACAGTTTCCTTCTGCTGTTGTTCTGTTCCAAGAGCATTCCTCACCACCCCAGCCTCTGTAATCCATATTCTGACATGTTTGAAATTATGTCACTTGTGTAAATGAGCCTCTTAGTGGCTCTCTCTGCAGAAGTCACAACCCCTGCGGTGGTTACTCAAAAAACAAGTTTGTGTTTGTGAATGTTTGTGTTAACAGAGTTTCTGAGCACATCATCCTTGGCGCAACTTGAGGCTTTGAAGGAATCCCATTCCAACCACAGAGTCTTGGCTTGGGATTGACAAGAGATAATGGATTCTTAGATGGGGGGGACCCTATGAATTGGAAGTAGGTGCCACCTACCACCAGAACATGCTCCAGTGAGCAACCCGGCTGCTGCATTTGCAGCTTCCAAATACACCTTAAAGACAGCCGGACAGATTGAGGAGTATTTACTTCAAGTATTTGTATTAGAGCTCAGGTTATTTTGGTCTAAACCACAGAGCCTAGGGCTTGCCGATCAGAAGGTTGGCGGTTCGAATCCCTGCGATGTGGTGAGCTCCCGTTGCTCGGTCCCTGCTCCTGCCAACCTAGCAGTTCAAAAGCACACCAGCACAAGTAGATAAGTAGGCGGGAAGATAAACGGCTTTTCCGTACACTGCTCTGGTTCTCCAGAAGCGGCTTAGTTATGCTGGCCACATGACCCAGAAGCTGTACGCCGGCTCCCTCGGCCAATAAAGCGAGATGAGTGCCGTAACCCCAGAGTCATCCTCGACTGGACTTAACGGTCAGGGGTCCCTTTACCTTTACCTTATTTTAGAGTAGCCCCGATCTGACCAGGGGCAAACCTGACCTGGATCCAGAATACATACCAATTCAGGTGCCTTCCACAAATATGGTTCCTGCATTGCAGGGGATGCACCTTCCAACTCTACAATGCTATGATTCTATGATAAAGATGTCTGGCGGTGCCAGGTGATTGGCTGGTGGGTTGTACTGAATCCTGAGCACTCCTATGCCAATATGGACCTCTTGGGGCCTGTCCATTTCCACCTAGGGGCTTGCAATTTCTTAGACCTGCCCTTTCGGTGGTATAAGCTGGGCTGTGTTTTTTGGGGCATGCACAGAGGATGGCAGGGGTTTGGAACCATGGCTCTCACCCTGCCCTTGACACACCCATACTGTCCCTTTCTGCCCCTGCTGCTTCCACTCGGCTGGGCTTCAATCTGCAGCAGTCTCCATCCACAGGTGGATGTTGATCTGCCAGTCCAGCCCCTCCAAACCAACATATCTGGGGTTTAGAATCGCTTTGTTCTGGTAGCTGTACTGCTAGCTGTCTTGAGCACAGACCTTTCCCAGTAAATAAGCCAACCCCGTGGCCTGACTTCTTGCAATTGCTCAAATACTCTGGATAGTCCTCAGCCATATGCAGCAAATTCCGAGAGAACAAGAAGACACAGACACTTTGAAGGCTTTAAAGTGGTGAATGGAAGACCGAGGAATGGTTGTAAAACATTCCACGGTAACAGTCTGGAAGTTCAAAGGGCGAATGCACCCTCGCATCGGGAATCTGCGGGGGCCACAATCCCCCCCCCCGGGAATCAACTTCACTTATGAGGTCACGTTCCATTCAGAAGACTCCATTGCAAAGCCAAGATGTTCTCCTTTGAATTCATCAGCCAACAAGGTCTTGTGATATGTTACAAGTTAATATGCATTCTCCATGTTTGTGATATTTAATGTTGATGAGTCTCGTGCCTGACACAAAACACATTTGAGTCTCTTCATTTGTTTTTATTACACCATATGTGGCTTTCTGGGGCTCTCTGCACACAACCCCCCCCCCCAATCACTCCCTACACCATTCAATTAGCCTTTTTTATTGTCATATCATGGGATCAACCCAAACCCAAATGCTATTTTTAATTAACGACAGGAAAAAGGGAAGTACAAAACTGGAACTACAAAACTAAATATTTGCGTATGTGTCCCTTGGAAAAATAACTGGAAAATTGACCACAGCACCTTGAGGGGCTAATTTAGTTTCTTTGGTATCAGTTTTCAAAGAGGATGGTCAACCAGATCAGACCTTAACACAGTCTGAGAAGGTGGCTAGGCTGGAAGCCCATCTGTCAGAGGACACCTCAGTATCACGGAGTGGCTTGTGGCATTACTGTGCTGCTTCTACAACAGAGGCCAAAGCACACTAATAATGCAGCATTAGTTATAACTAGAACATCAAAAACAAAGAAGTGTTTGGAAATTTGGAAGACCTACTGTCACACATCCACCCATTGCCAAACACAATCCAATAAGGTGCAAGAGACAGTGGAACTCCCTGGCCCAACCCTGCCTGCCCTTGCTGGCATTGGGAGTTCTCAAGAAGACCCAGGTCTGCCCCCTGAGCTCCTTCTCTGGATGATGCAGGTGCCTGAGGCCACAACCTTGCTGAAGCTACCGTATTTGTCTGTGTATAAGACGCCCCCATGTATTAGACGACCCCTATTTTTTAAAACCAAAATTAAGAAAATAAGTTGTTTAGCTTTTAGGAGGTGGGGGAGGTCACTTCTGCCAATCGCTCACCCACCAGCTCGCCACTGCCGATTGCTTGCCAACAGCCTACCCGCCCACTTGCTGCAGCCACCAATCACCTGCCCATTTGCCGCAGCCACAGCCAATCACCAGCAGGCCTTGTTGCAGCCACCAATCACCCACCCAATTGCCGCTGCCAATCTCCTGCTTGCTGCTGCCATTAATCACACGTCCCCCCTCAGCATTCACTATCCGTGTATAAGATGACACCCAATTTTTGCCTATTTTCTTTTTAGCAAAAAGCACCGTCTTATACACGGAAAAATACAGTAAGTGCCTCTGGAACTGAATGGGGAGGGGCCTCCAGTGAACATGTAGGCCACCTTAAGTTTCATGATGAAAGGAAGGTGGGATAGAAATGCCATTAAAAAAATAACTAATCCAAACGCCCTCTGCAAAGTGTACTCTGCAACAGCTGGGTAGCAATGGAGGCAGTTTTGCATGGCCTGCTCCACATGGCCTCCCTGCTTTCCCAACAAAGATGGAGGAGTGTGGCAATTGCAGGCATCAGTCATCATCTATGGATAACGGGGCCACTTCATGAGAACCCACAAACATTTCCCCCAGTTGGATCATGGTGGATCCCAATTTTGGTTCTTTGCCTCCAATTATCCAGGCGATGCAAGAGGGTGGCTTCCTCTTCCCTGACTGCTGGAGAGCCCAGGTGGGTCTCAGCTCAAATGCCAAAGGCAGCACGAACAGCAGGCTTGTGCTTCATGAGAGCACCATCCAGGCACGTGAGCCTGCAAAGGTACATAGGCCCCTGCTGAGCTCCCTGACCTGTAGGCACATCTCAGGTTCAGCTGCTATCCAGGCTGAGCGGGGAATTGTTGGGGGGGGGGAGCCCTGGCAAGCAGCAGCAAATGCTCTTTGACATCTGGATAGGCTTGGAGCAGAATTGAAACTTACTATTTCTGAAATTAGCAGTTCTGCAGATTCAAAACATTAAACGGAAATTTCTGGTTCTGCTTAACATTTTTAAGGAAAGTTCTGAATTGATTTTAATTTTTTTTTAAAGCAACAACACTTTTGTGGTCTTTTTGGTATTACTTTCATGAGAGATGTGATTAGCAGTTCAACCCCACCACCCAAAAAAAACAAAAACAAAAACCCCAAGGAATTTTGGGAAACTTAAAAGGTCACTATTTCATCGCCTAACACAAACCAGAGTGTCACAACATCCTTCAAGGATCTGGTCTGGTTCTGGCAACCGGAGGCACATCTGGAATGTGGGGTTGGGAGAAGCAGCATGAGGCCGTCTGTGCTCAATGCATTTAAACATGTTGGTGTTGCAACCATTTTGGTTTCTTCTGAGCCTTCTCTGGTTTTAAGGGGTGAGGGTTTGAGCAGCCTCCTTGAGCCAGACCCTTTCAGCAACCTGACTCCAAACAGTCTTAAACACATAGACACACATACACACGCCTGTGTCACTGAAGTTCCTCAGGTCCCCCAAGTCACAGCTAATATCGGATCTCTGAAGGACACCCTGAAGCCCCCTTCAGTGGTGGGTATCGCCCAGCCTCTCAAGGGTTAAGGTTAATTGGAGTGGCTTCTCTTGTTTAGATTCTTTTCAGGTTTCGTGATTCCCGTTATTGCCACATGAAATCACTTGCAGGCGGCTCAGCGCTCTGCTGGAGGGGTGCTGGGGGCGGCACTGGAGCTGTAACAGATGTGAGCTAATTGGAAGCAAAGCAGCAGCTGCAACAAGTGCTGGGCTGGCTCAGGAGGGGGGCAGGAAGGGCAACCGCAAAGATGCCGTGAGGATGACGGTGTCCAAGCGGTGCCCTCTCCACCTGCAGGTGCAACGCAGGGAGAATGCTGGGGCTGAGCCCACAAAGGACGTCAAGTCCTTTAGCTGGGGGAATTCTGGCTGAGTGTACCAGGAGAGCCCAGCCATTTCTGCACTGCAAGCCCAACACTAGTGTTGGCCTTTGGACTCCCTAATGTTCCTGCCATGAGTCCCACCTGGGATTCTCTTCTTTGCACCCCATTTTTACTTTGAGATGGTTCTGGAACTGGATGAGAAAACCCATGGACTAAGTTCCCTCCTTCAACCGGAAGTGGCAGATCCCACCCTCTGGCTAATCCTATGGGGGTAGGAAACTGCTTTACAAAGGGGGGGGGGTGTCAGAAAATTTGTGGAGGAGAGGGCTATTGATGGCTACTAGCCATTCTCTGCCTCCACAGTTGGAGGCAGCAATGCTTCTTAATACCAGTTGTGGGAAACCACAGGAGGGGAGAAGGTTCGGTTCGTCTCATGGGTTTCCCACAGGCATCTGGTTGGCCACTGTGGGAAGAAGGTGCTGGACCAGATGGGCCATTGGCCTGATCCAGCTGTCTCTTCTCATGTCCTTATTGGTCCATCTAGCTCAGTATTGTCAACACAAACTGGTAGCAATAGCTCTCCAGGGTTTCAGGCAACGAGTCTTCCCCACCCCTACCTGGAGATGCAATCTGAGACTGAACCCAGGGCCTTCTGCAGGCCAAGCGGATGCTCCACCACTAAGCCATTGCCCTTCTTCATAAGCTCCCATTAAGCATACTTGAGGCAAATATCCCAAATACTCAAGTCCAAAAGCATCCCTGCTTCTAGGTGCTAGAGTCTATTTCTGGGTCCCTCTGAGCACAATGGGAGTACAAGCCCAGTTGAAATTCTGGTGCTATGGGAGGGAAGCATATGACCGGCCAACCTTTCAGCTGGAAGGGAGGGCTGCTTGGAGCTGACCTGCTTGGCCTCTCCATGGCTGCTTTGAACTAACCCTGGATGTAAGATGCCTGGCCCTCGCTGTAGCTCACCTGTCCATTAGCAATAATAGACAACTTACTGGGATTAGAGAGAATGTCATAAGTCTCCAAGATAAACACATTTTTTCTTGCAAGTTAAGCCCTTTTTCTTTTCTTTTCTTTTCTTTTTTTTAATCCAACCAAGAACAGATGTCTGAACCAGCCAATGAATTGGAAACATCTGAAACAACTTGCCTCAATGAAGTACAATAAATATACCTTTCATCACAGTCCTTGCAAGATACTTGAGCTGGGTGCTCTGGAGCAGGGCCCCTGGGGGACCAAGACAGAGTCCAGGAGTGAAGGAGGTCAATTGGCAAAGTCATCTCCCAACCCTGGTTTCACTACAAGGCTGTAAGAGCTTGGGCAGGGTCTCCTGCTTTTGACAGGCCTCTCACTCCCCACCCTCTTCTTTCCACTGAATCACAAAATTGTATAACTGGAAGGGGTCCCAAGGGTCATCTACTCCAACCACCAGCAATGCAGGAATCACAGCTAAGGAATCTCTGACAGATGGAATTTGGACCTCTGCTTAAATACCTACAATGAAATAGAATGCACCACCTTCCGAGGGAGTCCATTCCACTGTCAAACAGCTCTTACCATCAGAAAGTTCTTCCTAGTGTTTAGTAGGAATCTCCTTTCTTATCATTTGACTCTGTTGGTTTGGGTCCTACTCTCATGAGCAGCAGAAAACATGGGACAGCCATTCAGATATTTGAAGATAGCTATCCTATCACCTCTCTGTCTCCTCCTCTCCAAGCTAAACATAGCCAACTCCCTCAACCGTTCCTCATAAGGCTTAGTTTACAGACCCTTGGCCATCTTGGTCACCCTCTGGCACTGAGGCTATGGACCCATTAGCTGCTGAAAACACAGTGAGCTCTTCTCCTCCCACTATGTTTCAAGTCACATTTGCACATGGGGTGTACACACCAGAAACAGGGGTGGGGAAGGAGATGTCTTCACTTGAATCACATGACTTGTTTAGTTTCCCTGCCCCTGAACCCACCAACTCCTATTCATGTAGCTGTTCTCTGCACTTGCATGATGGCTATTTGAACTGTATGTACTTCAGCTTAACCACAGCCTACTTTTCCAAGTGGGATGGAAGCTGGTTTGAGGGGAAAGACATTGAATAGAAGTATTTCTCAAGGAACTGCAGGGTGGATACGGATTGTGGTTAATGTCACATGTGCACACCTTCCAACACCAGCAGTGGGAGTGCACCAGAGCCAGAGTAGGTGGCAGTGTGTCTAGAGCCCCACTGTTAGTGATACCAGGAAGCTAGGGAGGAGTGAAGGAAATAGGAATATCCATAGCGACATGTTAGATGAGACCAAGGTGGATCCTTTTAGTTCAACCAACAGTGACTGGACAGGAAGCACCAGGCAGCTTCCTATGTTCCTGAGTGCGCCTGTTGGCCCTTATAGCTCAAAACTACCTCCCCACTGACTCTCCTGGGACTCAGGGAGCAGTCTTTCTTAGCCCTCCTGAGCCTGGAACCTTCTGTGTGGAAAGGAGGTGGACTACTACTGAACTGCAGAGTTCCCAGATGCCTCTAGAACGCTCGCAAACCAATGTAGACAGCTGGGGGATAGAGAACTATCTGCCATTGTGTATCCCCAGCACCTGCCCCAGCACCTGCATTCAGACTGCCTCTGAACATGAAGGCTCCATTGAGCCATCACTGCTAACACTTTCAAACACATCAATTTATCTAATCTTTCAAAACTGCCATGGGGAGTGGCTGTGGGCAAGATTGGTTCTCTAGATGAGGGATCCTCAAAAGCTTGGCTGGTGAGAAGAGTACCTGCTGTACTAGGTGGGCTTGCATGAGAAGAGGAGGTGGCTCCATGCCTGGCCCACAGCCCATACCTGCAAAACTGCTGCTGTTCTAGCCCTGGGACTCAGCAGGCAGGATGCAGCTGATCTGAGCCCAGATGGAAGACAGAGTCTTACGGAAGCTCTGTCTCACAAAAACAGAAAGAGGGAGACATATGGGGATCCTGGGGACCCCAAAGGGCCACCAGCTGCTCACATGCTTATCACACTACACTGTGCAGAGGGCTGGGTGTGGGGAGGCTCCATGGCCTCACTGCAGCTGCATCTCTCTCATTGCACCAGCCAAACTCCAGCTTTCACCTCCTTGCCTGTGCAGTCTCATTGGTTCCTCTCTGCTTGCTCAGCTGCCTTTGTAAAGATCATCTTCACAGAGCCTTCCTGGTGTTGCTTTTCCCCCAGTGCAGCTCCTGCCTGGTCTGGAATCAGACCTCCAAAGCTGGAGGGAAGATGTTGCTTCTGGAGTATTTTCCCTGCTCTCCCTAATCCTTCTGGTGAGTTGCTAATCCCACAAAAGCCTCTGGAGAAGGAAGGGCAGGGCAGGGGGCTCTTTCATGTGGTCACTGCTCTCTGAGGCTTCTTGATCTGCATTCCCTCTGGGAGATGCTACTGAGCTCAAGCAAGAGGGAAACATGGTGCCAAACCGCTCTAGGAGGCAGTGTGCATATTGGAGAGCAAGCCCCAATCAGCACAGTGGGACAAATTTTTGAGTAAACATGCATAGTATCGTACTGTCAGAGAAGTGATCTGGGACATTGGTCTAACTGCTTCTGTAGCTGTCGACTTGGCCAAGAGTCAGCTACTGCATCAACCTTTTTTAAAACAAAAAAGGTACCCTATTAAATGTTGCTGGACCGTTTTTTCAGAAACATACTTGTCTTCCTACTTCCCTCCTTTGAAAGGCCTTGAATGATGCTGGCAAGGGTGTGGGGATGCATTGCTACTCAGGGGGATACACGCAGTAGAGAAAATCAATAGATGGCGTGAAGATGACTGTCATGGCACCAGGGTCTCTAGAAACACTGCCACAGCCCACTAATCAGGGACTCTGCCAGCAACAACATTTCCCTGGGTCCCCCATTTAAGGGAGGTTTAGAGGGGGATGAAAAGGGTAAGAGCCCTCTGGGCAAGTAGGTATAATTAAGAGCCATTTCCCCGAAATCGTACCCACCTGCCCTACTCCAATACCACTTGAATTCAGATGCAAGGCAATTAAAGGCATGGCTGCCACCAGCTTGAAGTTCACCTGCTAGTTGTTTACACTGACACTACTTGCATAAGGACATAAAAATAACCTTCTGGTTCATCTAGTCCAGCATCCTGTTCTCATGGTGGACAACCATATGCCCCAAAGGGAAACAGGCAAGCAGGACCTGAGCACAAGAGCACTCCCCTCCTGTTGTTTCCAGCAGCTGGCATTGAGAAGCATTGCTGTCTCCAGCTGTGGAGGCAGAGCCTAGCCATCATGGCTAGTACCCATCAATAGCCGTTTCAACCATGATTTTGACACTCTTCTAAAGCCATTCAAATTGGTGGTCATCACTGCCTCCTGGAGGAGCTCCATAGTTTATCGATGCGGCGTGTTAAAAAGTCCTTTCTTTGATCTGTCCTGAAGCTTCCTGCAATCAGCTTCATTGGCTGTCCATAAGTTTTAGTTCCATGTTCCGCCTCTTATGTGCCTTTTCTCTAAACCAATGACTGGGCATTTTAATGGAAGGCCAATGCAGGGAGGTGTTCCTATTCCCCTGTCCACTTTGGATGCCCTGTTTTTAGCCCATCCCCACTTTTCTTTTTCTCAAAGCCCTTTCTCCAGGAAGTCCCGAGGTGGGGAGAGCGCAGCCTGTCTCCATGGTGTAGGCCCAGCCACACAGCAAAGATGCCCAGCTCTTTCCCACCTTTGGAGAGGTGAGACTAAACCCTGTGCCTCTGCCCTGCCATACTGTGAGACAGCACTGGGATCATTTGCATCACAGCATCTTCCCCCTGCCTCCAGTGTTTTCTGTTTCAAGAACAGAGCCTGGCCCCTTCCAGAGGCAGCTGCCTGAGCCCAGATGGGGTCTGGAGCAACTTTCTCATTTAAAAGGAAATACTTTGGACGGCACCACTCTTTCTCCCCCTTGCCAGCACGTGTAGGGTTTCATAAAGGCTGAGTGGTAATAGGTTACAAATGTACCTATAATTTTTACATTTGTTTTCATTCAGGATTTTTGAGGTCTCCTCAGAATGTCAGCTGGGGCTTAGAGAAGGTCCCAAGTGTGAAACACACACACACACACACACACACACACACACACACACACACCACTTTGCTATTTTGCCATCCAGCAGGGGGGTGGGAAATGCATGCAAATTGTTCTCCCCTCATCTAGACTGACTCTTGTGGCTAGTAAAATTGGACTTTGGGCAAGACTTGGGATTGATTTAGATGCCTTGCAATGCATGCTCATGGTGCTGCTGATGTAACAGTGTCTTCTCCCAGGCTGCCTGTCCTCCTCACAAGGGCAGGAGAAGCTCCGTGGAAAGATGCCCTTTGTGTGGCTGGGAGCTGCCTTCACCTCTAAAGATTGCCCACCGCCAAATTCAAGGCTTATCTGGGGACCTCCTTTTGGACTTGGGTTATTCCAGTGGTGGGTGCTGCTGCCAGCCACTGGACTGAAAGCCCTGGGAGAGAGTACCATCAGCTGCATCAAGAGGCAGGTTCAGGCCTCAAGCCACAGGCCCTGGCTGGGAGCAGAGCTGGGCGAGCTCCCTTGCCTCAAGCTCATGCCTCTCTATGGAAAGCTGACAAGTCCAATCAGGCCTTCTGATTAGGACTTCTTCAGGCAGTGCAGAGTTGAACTATGGAACTCACTCCCACAGGAAGCAGTGATAGCCACCAACCTAAAGGTAAAGGTACCCCTGCCCGTACGGGCCAGTCTTGACAGACTCTAGGGTTGTGCGCCCATCTCACTCAAGAGGCCGGGGGCCAGTGCTGTCCGGAGACACTTCCGGGTCACGTGGCCAGCGTGACATCGCTGCTCTGGCGAGCCAGAGCCGCACACGGAACACCGTTTACCTTCCCGCTAGTAAGCGGTCCCTATTTATCTACTTGCACCCGGGGGTGCTTTCGAACTGCTAGGTTGACAGGCGCTGGGACCGAGCAACGGGAGCGCACCCCGCCGCGGGGATTCGAACCGCCGACCTTTCGATCGGCAAGCCCTAGGCGCTGAGGCTCTTACCCACAGCGCCACCCGCGTCCCAGCCACCAACCTAGACAGCTTTAAAAGAGGATAAGACAAATCCACAGAGAGGGCTACTAGCCACAACGGCTGTGTGTTCCCTCCACAGTCGGAGTAGCAATGCTTCTGAATGCCAGTTGTTGGGAAATTCAGGAGGGTCTTCTTGTGCTTGGGTTCGGCTTGCAGGTTTCCCATGGGGGCATCTGGTTGACCACTGTGAGACCAGGATACTAGACTAGGTGGACCATTAGCCTGAAGCAGCAGGCTCTTCTTATGTTCAACCTGTGGCTGGGGCACCCATTCCTGGTTTCAGATATAGCAAGGCTGCAATTTTTCTCAATTCACACCAAAGCTGGTTTGGGGGCAGGGAGAACTCATCAAAACACAGCCTTTCACAAGAAATCATAGGCTAGATATGGAGTGCAGCCAACACCATGCACACACTACTTCCCAAACCTGTGTTGGGGATGCACTGGATGCAACCAGAGCCTGAGAATCACCGCCTGTGCAGCTTCAAAGCAAAGAAGTCTCTGTCTAGGAAGTGACTGACCCACCGCCCTGAGTGCCTGCTTGTTCCATTGCCTGGAATATGGTGTGGAGCTCCAACCCCTGGAACCCTGCAGTGCCAGGAGGAGGAAGATGAGGAACTGAAAGCACTGCTGCCCCCCTATCCCCATCTGCCACAGTGCCCCCCTTCCCCTGGCTCCACTGTGGGGCCTGCCTGCCTGCCAACTGGCTCCTCCTTCCTTTCCACAGCTTGACACCCTGCGGGGAAGGCAGAACTTCTCACTCCTCAGCCAGACAGTGGTTTGGAGAGAGAGTGAAGAGCTGGTTCAAGGGATGTGGCTCCCCACAAGTGAGACATGGTGGAGACAGCTGTCAAGAAGAGTCAGCCACAGTGAACTGTGGGCACACCGACGACCCACCCCCGCTGGCACCTTCCCCCCAACTCTGGTGTTCCTGTTGGCCATGAAGGTTATGAGGAGGGCCAGCTCAGGCTGAGCTTCTCAGAACTCAAAACTCAGTAGAGCAGCTGCTGAAAATGTCTCATCAGAAGGGATCTCTAAGGCGCCAATGATGGTTGGCCCTTTTCCGTTCCTGCCAGGCAAACTGAAAGGGAGGGGTGGTCAGATGTGCTTCCACCAACACGCAGAATCAGGGAAGCCTAGAATCCTAGAACTGTAGAGTTGGATGGGACCCAGGGCATCATTCAGTCCAACCCCCTGAAATGCAGGACGCACAGCTAAAGAAAGCTATTGGTGTGTCACTTCTGCAAAGACCAGCAGCAGCTTTACACCTCTCATGGGAGCCTGGCACTGAGTGAAGCAGGAAAGAGGGGGTGACGAGGTGCCCCCCCTCCCTTCTTGCCTTCTGCATATGGTTGGGCTTGGAGTAGATGCCTCCTCCCAAGGAAGGCCACACAGACATTCAAGTCACCTTCTCAGGCCCTTGCCTGGCTGCCTCCAACAAAGGAGGTTTGGCAACAGGTAGCTAGCAAAAATGGGAGCCACCTGAAGCATCCCCATCCTTCAGAAAGGCTCAGCTGACATCTCTGCTGTGGCTTTTTTGTGCCAGCTGAAGACCTTTTTATATTTATATTTTCTCAGGGCCTTTTAATCTTTTTAACATTGACGTCTTTTATGACTCTATGGGGTTCTGGAAGTTTTAAGACCTGTGAGTACTGCAGCCCTGCTGTGTTTGTTACATTTCTTTTCTCCTCTGATGAACGGCTTTTATGCCGTTCCGAGATTTTATGGCTACTGAGTAGTGTACAAAGGCAGCATATCAACCAACCAATCAATCAAAGCTGATGGCCCCAGAATCTGGGCTGAGCTGCATTGGGGAAAGGAAGGAGGCAGCCTGGAATAGCAACAAGCCAAAGAACTGAGGGGGAGTTTTGCCCACTCCCAAGTCAGTGGCCACTGGCTGGTAGAAACTGACATCCCAGCCGGGCTCATGCTCACTTGCTCTTTCCCACTGATGCCTCCCTGTTGCTTCCTGGCTCTCTGCTGTGACTTGAGTGTCAGTAAGGGTCTGGTAGCAGCAAGAGAATTCAACTTCACTGTCAGCCTCAACAAACCATGCTGGACTAAGACCTGGGAGGCCAGGCCTCAGACCTCCACTCAGCCATGAAGCTCACTGGGTGACCTTGGGGCCAGTCACAGTCTCTCAGCCTAACCTCCCTCACGGGGTTGTTGTGGGGAATAACTGGGGTGGGGGAAAACCATATATGCCACCTTAAGCTCCTTGGGGAAGAAGGTGAGATATAAATTCAATAAATAAAATTTTGGCCTGGGCTTTTCGATCTCCACTCCTGCCATGCTGCCATATTCCCAAGAATCAAGAGTCCGTCCCCATTTGCCAGGCCATCACTCACAACTGTGGGGAGACGCTGACATGCCCCAGACATTTCTTGTCATGCCTGGAAGTAGGGTTCTTTCCTTGGCCTCCTGCACCTGTTGCCCCCACAGCCCCCACCCCCTCTCTAAAGTGCTGGTGAGTCCATAAAACCTGCCATCTTCATCTGCTGACAACTGGGCGGGTAATTTATCACTCTGGAAAAATGCTTTGAGCCTATAAAGAGAGAAAGAAGCCCAAGCTGCCAAGTTCTGCAACATCTCAACAGACGCAGGTGTCTCCAGCACCTGTTCTTCAGCCTTTGGAGCAGACAAAACAGGATTTGTTTCTCCTGGACACAAAGCAGAACAGGCCCTGAGGAAGAAGGGTGGGCAAGCTTCTTGGATGGCGTCATTGAGCACATCTTCCTGTGCTAGGCACGAAGATCACAAACCTCAGGGAAGGAGAGAGGAAGCCAAGCTCCACCTAGCAGACTTTGGGAGATTTGAGAGACGGGGCAGAACCGGGGGGGGGGGGAGCCTCCAGGAACCCCGGCTGTCATCACAGGCAAAGGCCATGTCACAGTCCAAGGTTCTTCCTTCCTCCATGGCAGTCTCTGTCGTCCACAGAGCTCAGTGCAGTCACTCACACAGGGTCATCACATTTTCTCCTCCCAACAAACGTGCGATGTGGTTTCCTTGAGAGATCATGACTTGCCCTAGGTCAGTCATGGTTGGGTGGGGATTTGGTCCCAATCACCCCTCCTGGCTGGCAGAAGGGTTCCAAAAAAGGCACACCCATCCTCCTCCTTGCCCAGCCTGGTAGGGATGACGGCAAACCCAGAGAAGCTGTTGCATTCTTGGAAGAAGGTTGACTCTGTGACATCTGGGTGCAACATTTGGCCCTAGGGTGGAGCTCCATTTCTGCCTCCAGGCTGAGCAGCAGCGGGAGAAGTTGCAAAAGACAGATCCTTCGGAGAAATACCTTTGAGCCTTTTCCAAGAAGGCTGGTGAACGAAATGTGGAATGAATTAAGCATGTAAATGAGAGGTTGATTTATCTCCTCACATGAAATCTTATTGCAGTGCCCCCAAATTATTGGATTATTTATACATTTTAAATCTTCCAAATTTGGAATGTGGAAATACACACTCATAATTTTTTTTCAAAGAAAACATTGTAAGTTTAATGCAAGCCACGTTTTTCAAAGAGGAAAGCAAAGGGGGTGAATCGGTACAAGATGAGCTTCCCCTCCCTTCTGTGAGACTCCTCTGCAGGGATGTACAAAAGAGCATCACAGAAACCAGTCTCTTGCTTACACTCAGGCCTTGTGAGAACTGACATGGCAGAACCTCCGCACAGACAAATTGCTTTACTGTGCAATAAATGCAGTGTCTTTCCTTAGCGATTGAGGGATTTAGGTGTCCTCACATTTCTTCAGGTGTCATTGCATTCAAACAATATTCCCCCCGCTGGCTTCTGCACTTGTTGGTGTTTGGACAGCAGCATCTATAGTGGTGGGCTGCACAAGCATCTGGTCAGTGTGCCCAGTGACATCAAATAACAGAAGAGCCTGCTGGACCAGGCAAATGGCCCATCTAGTCCAGCAGCCTGTTCTCAAAGTAGCCAACCAGAGGCCTCTTTTGGAAAACCCACAAGCAGGATTCCGGCTCAAGAGCACTCTCCCCAACTGTGGTTTCCAGCAACAGGTGATCGGAAGCCAGTGGCGGAGCTTCAAGCTCTGGCGGGGGGGGGGGGGCGGAAAGCAGGCAGGGGTGTGGCTGGCCGGGGGCGATGCGCTTGCCCCGCAATCCTGTTCCTCCACCAGTGTCGGAAGCGTTGCTGTTTCCAACTGTGGAAGCAGAGCATAATCATCATGGCTAGCAGCCACTGATAGCCCTCTTCTCCCTGAATTTCCTTAATCTTCTTGTAAAGCCATACAGGTTGGTACCCATCACTGCCTCCCGTGGAAGTGGATTCCATGAGCTACGTGAAGTACTTTCTTTTATCTGTCTTGAATTTCCAATATTCAACATCACTGGATGTCCACAAGTTCTACTGTTATGGGGGGGGGGGACTTCTCTCTACCTGTTTCATCCATGCCATGAATAATTATATAAACTTTCATCACATCATGTCCTATTCACCTTTTCTCTAAAGTTCCTGGTGGCAGATACTGCAACCTTTCCTCACAAGGATGTTGCTCCATCTCTTTGATCATTTTTGACCCCTTTTCTGAACCTTTCCCAACTCTACAATATCCTTTTTGAGATGAGGCCACCACAAACATACACAGTATTCCAAAAGTGGCAGCACCATAGTGTTGCATAACAGCATTACGGGCAGTTTTATATTAAATTCCTTTCCTAATTATCTCTAGTACAGAATTTGCCTTTTCCACAACTGCTACACACTGGGCCAACATCTTCATGGAGCTATCCACTATGACTCCTGGTAAGTCATGTCCAGTTCAGATCCTAGAACTGCATATATGAAATTAACATTTTTTTGCCCCAACACACATCACTTTGCACTTCTTTACATTGAACTGCATTTGTCATTTTACCACCAATTCACTCAACTTGCAGAGGCTCTTGAGCACAGAATTTATTGCTTGTGTCCATAAAGCTGTCCAGAATCCATGGGTCTTTGCTTGGATATTCATGTTAAAATTATGTTCATTCTGTTAGATGAAAAACCCTTTAAATTTGGCAGTATCTGGGCTGCTCATGAGCTCACCACTTCATAAATAACATTTTGTAATCAGAGTCCAAGATTCCAACCCCCCCCCCCAACTCCAAAATGCCCCCTTCTTTCTCCCAGGCTTCTGGCTCAACTCTAACCCTCAGTCATGATGTCAGAGAAAGTAGCAGGCGCCAATCGCTACCACATGTTCGTTACTTCATCAGCCCAGAAAAAGAGCAACAGAAGAGGCAGCTGCCCAATGGACATGGTCCTCAAAGCATTTCGAGAACGCTCTTTTGTTAAGGGAAATGCTGGATGCTTCTTGATAAAAACTGCTTGGGGAATTTTTTTCTACTCCAGCTCAACAAAACATGCTGCTTGAATGGTTTCCTCAAAAAATGTTGAGAACCATATCTATTTGCTGCTGTTCTTGGCTTTTTCTACAGCTGTTATTGATCTTCTCTACTTGTGCAACTGGCTTATTTCACCCGAGTCAAGAGAGTTGGCAGAGGTCCTCACAGCATCTTTCTGTCCTTGCCTGTAATCTGTTCTGGGGAATGAGCAACGCATCCCATTAAAGTCAGACCATGGCAACTATGAGACCCCTGATCACTCACACACCTATGGATGAGACAGTTATAGTGCCTGGACTCTTATGGGGGAAAGCCAATTGCCCCTTCATGCTGGTGGGTAGAAGGTCAGGGAAGAACAAAGTAGTGGCAATCCACGGGCAACACTGGAAGGAGGGGAAAATGTTTCCCTTTGATGTGCAAAAAGAAACAAATCTGCCTGGAAGTGCCAAATGTTCCATCATCAACATCATAACTTATCTGTACGCCACTTTTCCATAGTAAACTATGGCCAAGGCAGTTTGCAAGGAAAAAATTACATAATTCACTAAGTTATGAAATGTAACAAAATTTAAGTGTTAATGAAAGCATCTCAAAAAATATTCAATAAAATTAAATAAACCCCGTATAATGAATAATGTCTTACAACAAAATACAAAAACAGAATCACAAAAGCAGGAAAAAAATAACATACAACCAACGTTAAATCTTGGGCCTAACAGAAGCCCATAAAACATTAACCCCCCCCCCCCACGATTGTCTCCAGGCATCCTGAGCAGGATGTCTTGCAGCACCCACAGGTCAAGGGTCTCTTGGGTACTTTCCACTGAAGCAGCTATGAGTGAGCCGGTCTTCTTGCTGGCCAGATGGAAAAAGACCAGCAGAGATGGAGGAGGAGAAGGAGAAGGAGAAGGGGATGGAGGAAGACCCCAGAGAAGGGTCATTGCTCAGTGTGGCAGTAGACGAGTCCTGGAGGTGATCTTCCCAGCAGCCACTGAAATTCTCATTCCCCAGTTGCAAACAGCTCCCCTTTGCATGCTTTTTTTTTTTTTTTTTTTTTTTTTAAATATTTTATTTAGGATTTTCTTGTTTTACAGAAGTGTAGTGCCTCATATATATTTTTCCCCATGTAACATTTTTACAAATCCGTTTCATTTGTTGAGGCATTAGGGGGAGAAGAAAATAAAAATAAAAATAAAAAAAGGAGAGAAAAGAGAAAGGGGGGTGGAGAGAGGGAAGATGGATAAGGGTGGGATTGGGTGGCGGTGTTTCTATTATGTTTAATGTGTGTAGAGTTTGGTGTCAGCGTGCTTGTGTTGTTCACTTGTGTTCCTTTGGTGGTGAGAGAGGTTGGGGTTGGCCTAGGGTGTGATTGTTTGCTTGTGATTGGCTGTGGTGATCTTTGTTTTCGTGTGTGAGTGAGGTGGGTGGGTGTTTTGGATCAGGTTAGCCATATTGATTTGTATGCTGTTGGTGGATTATTGTCATTGTCCTGTTGGGCTGTGTGTGTGATAAAGGGGAGCCATACCGGGGTGAAGGCATCTTCTTCTGTTTGTCCCCGTGTCAGTTTCAGTTTATTAGTTAATTTTTCTAGTAGGGCTGTTTCCCATACTATTTGATACCATTGGTCCATGCTTACTCCTGACAGGTCTCTCCAGTGTCTGGTTATGGTGTTTCTGGCTGCTGAGAGCAGGTGGGTTATGAGTTCTTTGTGGTGTAAATGGGCATTGTTGTCTTGGAAGATGTTTAGTAGGGCCAATTCTGGGGTGGTGTCTATTACTTGCTTAGTTATTTTACAAATTTCTTGTATGGCTGTTGTCCAGAATAGTTGGATTTTGGGACACTCCCACCACATGTGGAAGTATGTGCCTGTGGAGGTGCACCCTCTCCAGCATTTTGGTGAGGTTCCTGGGTGTATTAGCGCTAGTTTCCTTGGTGTTAGGTACCACCTGTAGGTGAGTTTCAGTGTGAGTTCTTTTCTTTTCGTTGATATGGATTTAAAGGGGGGTTTAGACCACATCCTGGTCCATTGAGTGGGGTTTATCTCATAGCCTATGTCATTCTCCCATTGATTTTTGATTGCGTCTAGGGGATTTGCGAGATTTTGGAGTAGTATTTTGTATATTGCGGATACCGTCCCTTTACCGTTTCCCTTTGTTGTTAGGAGGAGGTTTTCGAAGGTTGTCAGGGGCCTAGTTGCTGCTGATTTTACTGTTGGGTTGTTTAAGAGGGCATGTAGTTGGTGTTGTGTTAACCAGGGCATTTGGGTGTCTTCTAGTTTGTCTTGTATTTCTTGTGTTGACAAGGGTTTGTTATTTTTATAAAAGTCTATTAGGCGATACAAGCCTTTGGTTCGCCAGGTTTTTATCTTGAGGTTTTGTGCTGCATGGTGGAATAATGGGTGGTGCGCCAGGGGTATTAGTGGGGATGGGGTTGGGGATAGTTTGCCTATTTGTGTTTTCCATGCTTTGAGCATGGTCTGTGTGTACCTGTTAAGTGTTGTGGGAATTTTCTTTAGTTTGTTTGGGAGGAGTGGGTATGTTGTGGTGCAGGTGTTTTCAATTGTGTCCTTCTCTAGGTGTACCCATTGTTTTGTCTCATCTTCTAGTATATATGGGATTATATGGCGTATTTGGTTGGCGTTGTAATATGCTTCTATGTTGGGGATTCCCCATCCTCCTTCTGAGGTGGGGAGGTGCAGGTATTTGGGGCTTATTCTTGGTTTTTTATGTGAGAAGATGAAAGAGTGTAGTTTTCTCTGCCAACTGTGAAGTTGGGTTGAGGGGATCCAGATTGGGAGGGTTTGGAATAGGTAGGTTAGTTTTGGGAGTGTGATCATTTTGATCATGGCTATTTTGTCTGAGAGAGTGAGGTTCATGTTATTCCATCTCTTTAGGTCTTTGTTAATTTGTCGCCACAGGGGCTTGTAGTTGTGGAGGTATAATTTATTGAGGTTTCTGGTTATTTGTACCCCTAGGTATCTGAACTTGGTGTGGCAAAGTTTTATTTTGGTGACCTTCGTGAGTTCTTTTTGGGTGTGAGGAGGGGTGTTGAAGCACATAGCTTCTGACTTTGTGAAATTTACCTGTAGGCCCGACACCATTGCAAATGCGTTGAGTTCTCTGATTAGGGAGGTTGCTGTGCTTATGGGGTCTGGTGTTGTGACCATTAGGTCATCTGCAAAGAGCCCTAATTTATAGGTCCTGCCTTTTATTTCCACTCCCTTGATGTCTGTGGCTGCTCGGATGCGGATTGCTAGGGGTTCCAGAGCCAGGATAAATAAGAAGGGAGACAGTGGGCATCCTTGTTTCGTGCCTCTTTGGATAGCTATAGTGTTAGAATCCATATTGTTAGTTCTGCATTTTGCTGAGGCTTGGGAGTATATTTGTTTGAGGATTTGTAGGAAGTTGGGGCCAAATTTCATGTTAGTTAGTACTGCTAATATGTATTTCCACTCCAAGCAATCAAAGGCTTTGAGTATGTCTAGGGACATAATTGTCAATGGGAGTTTGGTTGCCTTGCTGTGTTCGATCAGGTTCAGTAGTTTCCTGATGGGGTCTGTTATATTGCGGCCAGGGACAAAGCCAGTCTGGTCTGGGGCTATTAACTTGTGTAGGAAGATTTTTAGGCGGTTGGCCAAGATTGATGTGAATATCTTGTAGTCTTGGTTTATTAATGAGATTGGGCGGTATGATTCTACTTTGAGGCTGTCTTTTAGTGGTTTTGGGATGGAGACTATTTTGGAGTGGGTCCAGGTTTTGGGGATGGGGCCTCCTTTTATGATGTCGTTGAATAGGCGGGTCATGTAGGGCATCAAGGGTTCTTTGAATTTCTTATAGAATTCTGCTGTGAAGCCGTCTGGGCCTGGGGCTTTGTGTGGTTTCAAGTTTTTGAGGACCGCATCTATTTCCTCTGGGGTGATAGGGCTGTCCATGAATTCCCGCTCCTCATCAGTTAGGGTAGGCATGGTCAGTCCTGCTAGAAATTTTTTGATTTCCCTCTCTGGTGGGTTATGGGAGGTGTATAGGTTGGAGTAAAATTCTGCAAATTCTGAAGTTATTTCTTTGGGGGAGAATGTTATGTTGCCGTCTTTTTTGGTGATGCAGTGTATTCTTGTTTTGAGTGCTTTTTTCCTACATCTATTTGCTAGTATTCTGGAGTTTTTCCCTCCATATTCATAGAAACGTTGTTTAGAGTATAGAATGTTGATCATTGTTTTGTTGATTTCTAAGGAGTCTAGTTCTCTCCTTTTCTGTTCTATAAGTTTGAGGAGTTTTTTAGATCCTGTTTGTTTGTAGCGTGATGAGAGGGCTGTGATGTCTTGTTCTATTTTGCTAATTTTTGAGGAGGTTTGTTTTTTAAGGAATGTTTTCTCTTTTATGCAAGCTCCTCTGGTGACCGCTTTCATTGCGTCCCATAGGAGGGGGGTTGTTGTATTGTTTACATCGTTTTCTTTGAAGTAGTTTTGGAGGGTTTTTGTGAGACTCTCTCTAATTTGTTTGTTTGTAGTTAGGATGGGACTGAAGGACCAGGATGGGGTGGTTTGTGTTCCTTCTCCTATTTTAACAGTGACTTCTACTGGGGCGTGATCTGTGATTTTAATGTTACCTATGTTTGTTGATTCTACTGAGGGAATCAGACCCTGTGTGAGTAGAATGCTGTCCAGTCTGGACACTGTATCATGGCGTCCCGATTGGAATGTATGGCTGATGTCTCCCGGGTTTTGCTCACCCCAAATGTCATAGAGACCCCTGTTTTTTAGCATTTTTAGTAACTTGTAAGAGTTCCTGGTTGTTGGGGGTTTCCTTCGGAGGAAGGTTGCCCATGGGGTTGTGGGGTGGATATCTTTCAGGGATATACCTTTCATATTTAGATTGAGGTCCCCTCCTAGGATTGCTTCCCCTTCAGAGAAGGAGAGGAATTTGTTTAGTGTTTTCTGGAAGAATTCTAGTTGTTTCGTGTTTGGGGCATATATGGAGCCGATTGTCAGTTTGATTTTGCCATCTAGTGTCCCTTTAGCGAAAATGAATCTGCCTTTTTTGTCCTTGAGGACTGTTGTGGTAGTGAAGTTCAGGTCCCTACTGAGTATTATGGCTACACCACGGGCTTTCCCTGAGCCTTGTGCGACCCACTGTTGACTAAAGCGGGGGTCGCTCAGGAGTTTGCTGCCTTTGGGTGGATTGTGTATTTCTTGTAGGAAGGTAATGTGTGGTTTCATGGTGTTTATGTATGAGGTGATGCGTTTTCTTTTGATGGGGTTTCCCAGCCCCCTCACGTTTAATGTAATTGCTTTTAGGTTAGCCATTTTGTTTATCTATTATGTGGGGCGATTCCATGCCAACCCGTTCGGGTTGTCTTGTGTCTCTCTCTTCGTGTTGTTTAAAGAACCAGTGGGGTTGCGCTGACCTAGGGTGTGGTGGATGGGGGGCTAGTAGGATTGGAGTGAGATTTGGGTTAAAGAGTAGGGGGTAAGTTGTAGGGAGTTTCCTATATGTAGTCATATAGGTGTTTGTTTGGGGTATTTTGGGCCATCTGGCATTTAGCCAGTTGGTCCTAGGTCTCAGCTGGTGTGGAAGGCCGTGTTCAAGGACAGGCCGTCCCCCCTGTTGTCTGCGATAGGGGGTGATCAGCGAGACAGTGTGAAGTGACTTTGTAACGTCGCTGTCAGGTATAAGGTTTGTAAGCAGTGTTGCCAGTATTATGAGCAACATTGTTGGTGTGTTGGGGTGGGGATGTGGGTGCTGGTACGCTCTGGTGCCACCATAGTGCTGGTTGGGTATCAGATTTTAGCCTGATTGTGGGTTGTGTTATTAAGGTTGGAGTTGTTTTTCCTTAGTAAGGAGTATGAGGATGTTGAAGGTGTGGGTGATGGGGAATGTGGTTGAGGTCGTATGGACTGGTGTTGGGGTGGGGATTTCTGTGGGGGTGCGGGGCTGGGGGGGGTGTTGATGGTGTTAACTAAATCTATGTTTTGGGGGGGGAGGGGAAAAAAAGGGGGGGGAATCACCAGTCCTTCAGTTTGTGGTTTTTTCCTGGTTGCTTCTTTCAGCCGGGGTTGTTGTTGTTGTAGGGTTGTCCATCTGCGATGAGTTGGTTTGGTTGATCTTGGTCTGGTTTCTTGTGTCGTATGGCCGGCGGGACGGTTCTGAGCATGATGCTTGCCTGTATTGGTTTGCGTTGTTGCGCCGCTTCTGTTGTATCTTTTTCTTCTGTACCATTGTCCAGTTGTTTGCTGTTGTTTCCTCGTGGTTGGGGCTGTCGCTTGGTGGGTTTGTCGGTTTCCATTCCGGCGGGAGGTCGAGTTCAAGGTTCTTTAGTAGTTGCAGGGCCTCGGGTATGTTGGTAGCCATGTGTTGTGTTGTGTTCGTTGTTACAATGAGGCGGAAGGGGAAGCCCCATCGGTATTTGATCCCTGCTTGTTGGAGACGCTGGGTGCATGGGCGCAGGCTTTTCCTCCGGTTTAGGGTATCCTGCGATAGGTCCTGTAAGGCCAGAATGGGGGTTTCTCCATATCGAAGGTTGCTTGAGTTTCTGAGTTGGTGCCATATTTCTTCCTTCTTTCGGTAGCGTGTGAAACATACAATGATGTCTCTTGGGGGGGCGCTGGGTTTTGGCATAGGTTTTAGGGCTCTGTGAGCCCTCTCCAAGTCCTCTGCCTCAAGTTTCAGGCTTGGGATTGTGTTTTTCAGCCAGCGTATAATTAGGTCCGCTGGGCTTTTCTCCTCTGTTTTTTCAGGAAAGTTGCGGAAGCGGATGTTACAACGTCTATTGCGGTCTTCAAGGTCGGCTTGCTTAATTTTCATCTCGTTGTGTTCTGCTTCCATTTGGTTTACCAGTTCGTCCAGTTTCTTGTTCACACGTGCGTTCTCCTCCCGGTATTGTTCTATTATTCTTTCTTGCATTTGGTTCTTGTTCTCTAGAGCTTCCACTTTGGAGGTTAGATTGTTGATTAGTACCTGCATGGGAGCCATTGTGGCCTTCAGTGCTTCTTCTAATCGTGCTTCCATTTCCCTCAGATCTCGTTTCGTTATTGGGTGGTCATCATCTTGAAGGGGAGCTACCATCTTAGCATTGTTTGCCATCTCCCTGGTTGGTGTCATCTCGGTCTCCCTGATGGTTTTGGTTTGAGGTTGGCTTGGCGTCCTCTTGGGGTTGGGCGTGTGATGGTTAGGAGTTGTGGCAGTGGTGATTCCTGGGTATTGTTGGGTTGCTGAGCTGATCAGGCTTTGTTGGCTGGTGGCTTTTACAGAGCGTTTCGATTAGGTGGTCATTTGTGTCACTTCTAGCCTGTGTTTTAAGAACTTCTCTAGGGCTTCTGTAGATGCCTCAGCGGTGCCGCCGAGGCGGGGGGGGGGGCAGGTAAGCAGAGATGGGTAGACTCTCCTCTGCTTTCCCGTCGGCAGAGATGGGGGCAGCAACGGTAAATTTGGGGCTCCTTTTTCTTTCTTTCTTCTTCTTCCTCTCTCCCTTTCTTTCTCCCTCTTTGCGTTAGTTCCACTGTCCTCCGGGTTTTGGAGCTCCTCTTGGCTGTTGGGGGGGGGGGGTCGGGTGCCTTTCCGGCTCAATCAAGGTCGTGGGGGGGTGTTTTGGCTCCTTTGATAGATGCCCGGGCACCCCCAATTCCTCTCCGTTGGCAGTGCTGGCAGCAGCAGTTCTGGGGGGTCCGGGAATCGGTCACCAGAGCCTTTTACTCTGGCTGGCTTCAGGAGCTCTTTTCTTCTGCTGCTGCCGCCATGCTGCCTCGCCGGAAGTCAGAGATCACTTCCCTTTGCATGCTTTTGAGTGCACACATGCAGCACACATGTATGTGAGAAATACTGTATAGTTTATTATTTTATTTAAAGATTTTTTAAATCTCACTCTTCGGCCGAAAAGGGCTCCCAGAGTGGCTTACAGATCAACAAACAAACACCAGTTCCTGTCCTTAAGGACACAACATAAGCAAAGGCGGAGGGAGAGAGGGAGAAAAGCAGAGTCAAGCACCAGTTCTCAGTTACGAAGTAGACATGGACCAGCTGGGATAGGTCAGTTCAGACACAGAAAAGTAGCCAAATCTCTAAGTAGAACCAGTGGAGTGGCCTTGCTTCCCTTCATTCCCTTTCTTCTGCAGCCTGGCAGAATGGCTGCCACTAGGCGATGAGGGAGAGCCAAAGGCAGCTGTTCTCTCAGCAGAGCCAGCAAAGTAGCCCTGCTTCCCATCTCTCACACTGCTGCAACCTGACAGAGTGCATGCTATTGGGTAATGGCTGAGGAAGAGCCAGAGACCTAGTCTCTCAGCAGAGTCAGTGGAGAAGCAGCCCTCCTTCCGTTCTCTCCCTCTGTCACAACCTAATGAAATGGCATCATTCACCCTTGCAAGTCATCTGCCCCCATTTGTGAGCCGGACTAAAGTTCTTAGTGAAAGGCTTTTGGGATGGGAGAGGTACGGAATTGCAACAGAAGTGGGGAAAGGGGGAAACAGCAGTACTTTATGTGCAGATCCTGGTTTATGCAGCTCTTCTCCCTTGGGGCATTACAGAAGTGATACTAACTCTCCTCTCCCCTCCATCCCCAATGTAAATTTTGATTATGTGGACCCAGAAAGGGGCCAGATCTAAAGAAATACAAACCCGCCTTTTGCAGACCCGCAAATGGTTTGTTTTAACAGCTTGGGTTGAATCGCCTTCCCCTTTGGTATCTCCAGTCTGGCAGTAACGGGCTCGCTGAGTGTTTGCCTAATGGTTAACATCCTTTCCTTATTAAGCAAAACATTTGAAGTGATTATAGTTTATTTACAACCAAAGTGGGCTTAAATGAGATCTAATTCCTCTCCCTTCTCCGCTGTTGGGCCTTCAGCCAGCCCACATGCAGCTGCCTTTGGGCAAGGAGCAAGACTGAGAAGGAGCAGCCAGGATGTCTCCACCTTGTGGCAGGCTGTGAGAAAGCACCTCGTGGGCATGTGTAGCATCAGAAATCCTGCACAAACCAAGGCTTCGTTCTCCGTCTCCCCCAATGGCTTTCTGGTGGGACTCAGTCAAACAAGGAGCATTGCCTATTTCAGTACTCTGGTGGGTTGGGCGCTCCTGCCAGGGAGGAAGGGGGAGAGATGGGCAGAACAGAAAGGAAGCTCAGCTCACCACACAGATGTCCCTGGTCAAAATGGCACCATTCTCCTCTTGCACACCAAGAATGCAAAGGACCTTCCCAGTCTAGAACCAGCAACTGCACTTAAAGAGAATCAATAGCAGGTGCTGGAAAAGGCCTCCCTATGCCCAAGTCCTTGAGGGTCTGCTGCTGCCATCACCAGAGTAAAGAAAACTAACCTAGATGGTCTTATTCACAGTAAGGCAGCTTAATCTTCTCATTTATCCAAGAAGGTGGCTTAGAGTGGCTCTTTGGGGTTCCTTTATTCTGAGGCAGGCATCCCCAACCTGCGGCCCTCCAGATGTTTTGGCTTACAACTCCCACAATCCCTAGCTAACAGGACCAGTGGACAGGGATGATGGGAATTGTAGTCTAAAACATCTGGCAGGTTGAAGGTTAGGGATGGCTGTTCTGAGGGGTCCATTTAAAATCCCATCTTCCCAGCTGGCCCTTTCCAACCACATTTTGGCATTTTCAGAAGGACAGAATAGTTGCATCAGCCCACTGCCGCAAAAAGCAAACAAAGTGCCTTCTTACGGCATATAGAGGCTTACACCATAATTAATTAGCGAGTCTCTAAGGTGCCACAAGACTCTGTTGTTTTTATAAGATTCCATTTGTCTTTAATAATTTGACCTTCAACATATGTCCCCTGATGGGATAATTCTATTAAGTTCTCTGATGTGAAGGGGTCGTACGAGCGGAACCTGATGGTTCTATTTCAGCGCCACAAGTTGTGTGTTTTGCTCTGTAACGAATTCCAACCGCTTCTCAACGTCCATCTCAGCCTAATGTGTGTGACGGTTTTGGGTTACTGCCTCGGAAAGGCGCACCGCCCTGCCTAATTGGTTTCAGGTCCGCAGCTGGGTGCAGTCTGAGACGGGCTTGGCTTTTGCTCTGCTGGGGTGAGTGGCACCTCTCAGGCAACCTCCACTCCCCAAAAGGCCCTCCAGCAGAAATCACAAATGATTCCTTGGGTGACATCGCCCCAGAGCGGTTGTGTGGGGTGGGGGTGGGGCGCGATCCAGAAATGTCAGCTGTGGGCTTGGCCCCAGAAATGTGACAAGGCTGCCATTTCCATGCACTGCTGGCAAGATGTGATAAACCCTGCCAGATCCACCAAAGCAAATGAGAACGCAAGCTAAGCATGTTTGCTACTATGACACAGCCATGCTCACAACTGGCCTGAAGGACATATTTCTGCAGGATGCGTGAAGATGGACAGAAAGCAATAAGAGAAGCCCCTTTTCCGTTTCTCTGGCTTAGGGTTTCCCAAACTTGGCTCTCCAGCTGTTTTTGGACTACAGTTCCCATCACCCCTGGCCACTGGTTCTGCTAGCTAGGGATGATGGGAGTTGTAGTCCAAAAACAGCTGGAGACCCAAGTTTGGGAAACTCTGCTCTAGCTTCAGAGTCTGCAGACCCTCCAACTTCAACAGCCACTTCTTGCATTCTTCAGCTTCTTGTTGTCTTTGCTGCAACAGGCTGCTCTTCTGGCTGATTTATTTGGAGGCCACATGGAAAAGAGAAAGTGCAGCCAAGTGTAGACTCAGCCGGTGGGAGATCTGATGCTCTGAGCACAAGAGGCAGAAGCACAGCTTGTCGCTTCAACAGCCGCAACACCAAATGCAGGGAAACTCCTCTACAACTCCTTGCAGCAGCTGTGCAAGGTGCTCTTGGGCTGCCTTCCTGTGTGTTGCCTCAAACCCATCCATCACCATTTCCAGCCAGAAACACTACATTAGTAGAGCCGTGCAATGTTAACAGTGACAGGTGTTTTGTGGGTAACAAGCACAAGCACCAGATGACCGTAGGAATGCACAGCTTTGATGCAGATTGCCCAGATGGGGGGGATCAAAGGCACCTGCTGGTCACGTGTCCTGCTGGAGCCCTGCGCTGCTCACTCCTGGAGGCAGCAAGGGTGTGTTTGTGCGAGATGGTAAACCTTCTGCTGCCATCACCCACTCCAAGCTGCTTAGTGTATTTTAAGTATTATCATATGTGACGATAAAAATGCATTTGGTAAAAAGAAAAGAGATGGAAAATGTAGTAAAGGAGGACCAGGAGCTAAAAGCACTGGGCTATTTAATTTTAAGAAGTTTTAATGAGCCTTTTAAGAAATGCAAAAAGAGAAACAAGCACAGAGGAGGTAGAATAAAACCAGGGTGAGTTTAAAATGCTATTGTAATGACTTTCATCCCAGCTTTCAAGACATCTCACAATAAAGTGTTATCAATAATAAAATAAACCAATTATATTTGAAGACAGGCGATTTTTCCCGTTGCACAGAGGTGGTATCTTCCTCTAGCAGGTGTGCAGCAGGGCTGTTTAAAATACCAGAGTATGAAATGAGGAACGACCACTCACCTAATATGCCAAATAAGAGAGGCAAAGAGTTTTGCTTCGCCCTAGCCGCTCCCTCTGTAGGAAGGTCTGCAAGCGCCCTCAAGTGGACACACAGCATGCAGGGAAGCAGTAAGAACTCAATCACATTTTGTTATACAGTCACAAACACTTTAAAAGCTGAATAGTTTCCTTCCATAGATACAGTGATGCCACAGTATAGAAACGGAAATATTACCAACCTTCTTCACAGGGCTGTTGGGACAGGACACTTTGCAATTTAACAGTACCACTGAAGTAATACATACAAAACTGATTTACAGTAGCTGACTGCTCAAGCCTGCTTCTCAAGGGGAACGGCACTTCCACCAAAAGTGGGGGAAAGCTGTGGGAGGGATAAGGCACAACCCTTTTCATCTTCACTCCTAACAACTGCAAGGCAATTCCTGAAACTCCAAAGGGAGTTCATTCAGTCCAGCATCCTGTTCTCACAGTGACCAACCAGATGCCCACAGGAAGCGCCAGAGCAGGACCTGCATGCAATAGCACCCTTCCCACTTGTGATTCTAGCAACTGGTATTCAGAGCAATAGCGTGTCTGACAGTAGAGGTAAAACATAACCACCATGGCTAGGAGACATGGATTGTCTAATTCTCTTTTACAGGTATCCAATTTGGTGTCCGTTACTACATCTTATGGCAATGAATTCCATAGTTTAACTATATGCTGTGTGAAGTACTTTCTTTTTCCATCCTGAATCTACCAACATTCAGTTTTGTTGGATGGTCCCAAGTTCCCCCAGACCCCTTACTTGCCCTTTTTCCAAACTAAAATGCCCCAAATATTGTAACTGTTCCTCATAGGGCAGCTATTACATCCCCTTGATCATTATGGTAGCCTTTTTCTGAACCTTTTCCATTTCTGCATTTCTGCATATGGTGCAACTGCACCATAGATTTGTATAACAGCATTGCTATATTGATCTTCTTCCAGTTCCTTCTATCGTAGACATTCTTCCCCATTTGTTGAATTTGATAGCATTGTGGTCACTGTTCCAAATCAGTTCAACAACACTTATATTTTACACCCATTTCTGAGTGCCACTTAAATGATGAACATTACTTCTCCTCTGTCTGGTGCCATGACCAACTGTCATTAGGGTATCTAGAAATGTTGCCTCTTTGTTGTGGCTAAATACAAAATCATGCAGGCTATGTGCATCTATTCCTGGAAAAAGGGGCACCTGGCTGATCTTCTGGAGAAACTACCCCACAGATCCTCACCCAGGCTATGCTTCTTGCAGCTGCTCCACTCTGGACAGCTACAGGCACAAGAAGAAAAGGGACATTTTGCACTCCAAGGGTGCGACATCAAGTTTAATTTACAAAGAGGCACCTACCAGAAATGGTGGCATGTGGCTCAATAAGGAATGATCCCCAGCTACTTTTTCACATACTCTTCATTTCAAATCTGAGGGCCAGCACCAGCCCAGGTCCCCACACAGAGCAGGATCCAGAATTGTGCATCTTCTGACTGCAGGGCTGGGGAGCTCCATCCGAACAAAAAGCAGCCCTGTTTAAGGTCTGGGCCTCTTCACATGGTGGTGAACTGTCCCAGGAAAGCTGGCCTCTCTGGGGAAGATGAACAAGTTCCATGTCCTCACACAGCTTCCAGAAAGAAGGAGACCTTCAGCAACACTTCTGAGAGACAGATCAGAAGAGGGCTCTTTGTGAGGAACAGGTCATGGGTAAAACTTCAAAGCAGGGATACTGCAGGTGCAAAGCACTGTCATTTTCTATAGGCCAATATTGGTTCAGTTGTGCACCTGTTCACAAATGATGGGCCTGTTGGTGGCTATTTGCCAGTGGCTAAGACTTTCCCGTCAAAATCTTACCTCTGCCTTGGACCCTTGCCCTGCATCAGCACTAGCGCACTGCCTTATGTGGCAGGAATGGTGTAAGGATCACAACAAGGCAGTGTACGTGAAGGTGCACTGAACACTCTCCCAGTATTAACATTTATGATACCCAAACATGAAGCCTCCATATTCATGGTACTATACCTCTATCCAGCTACTAGAAGCTGAGGGTTTGTGTTTGCTATTGATCCCACCTCATCGCCAAAGACATGTTCCACATTGGTGTCATTACCTTCTGCTGTGTTTTGGAGGCCCTGCTGTAGCACCTGCTCCCAGGCCTTTGGAAGAGCTTGCATCTCCATCAGGTTCGTGTAGCTGACCTGAAGGAGGAGAAACTTGAGCCCCAAGTATCTTTTCAGGTGTTAAGGACAGATAAGCAGCCAGCTCAAAGTGGAATGACAGAGACTCATTTCCACTCACCCTGCTCCATGAAAATGGGGAAAGCCCAAAGGGGCTCAGTCAAAGGAGGTAGTACAATAACCTCAAGCTACACAAATCAGAGGGGCAAATGAGAGCAGTCCAGCACAGGATTATTTGGTAAATTTACATCTTGCCAGATGCCCTCAGCAGGAGCTTTTCAGGGGCGGTGAGAAGAGCTGAACTCCATGGAAGGAAAGGAGTGTTTCTGGGGGCAGAGGGCTTGAAACCTGCCTCCTCCACACTTGCACAGCTTGAAAAGTTGTGGGAGAATGGCTTTGGGGCTGGGGCCCTGCAACTCTCACAAGTGACAACTGAATCAACAGTGAGGCATCTTATCCAGAGCTGGAGGCAACAAGGATTCTGGAGTGCTAATGTTGTTTTCTTTTACTGGCTTGTGTTTCAGTGTTTATTGCTAAACTGAACTGTTAGCTATCTTGGGGGTCTTTTTCAAGACAGACATAAAGGCTGCATAGATAAGTATTTTAATAAAGGTCTGTTTCTGGAGAACAGGAGGACCTTGCAGATGCATAACTCTTTCAAAGGATACACACGGTGGTAAAATTCTTCAACATCCAGAAGCCACTCCAGCATGTCTGCCAATGAGGGGCACGATGCAGAGCGCTGGAAGCTTGTCTCCAGGCTTAGGCCATCTCTTGGCTGCTCACAGAGCCGGAAAACGCTGTCCACACGGACCCCAACAGTATCCCTCACTTTCTGGAGCGCCATTCTACACAAAACAAAGACCACTCATGTCACACTCTGGGGTGGTTTCCATAGAGATCAATCACCCAGAGAAACTACTGGTTCATTTTAAGTGTGCTAATACTGGCTTTCATCATACATTGTTACATTCTCTCTTATTTGCACTTCCGCCATATTGTCTGAAGGGCCTTGCACAAGTTTAAGACGGGGTGAGAATCTGGCTTGCACATCTCTACTGCCCAAGCTCAGGTTGGAGGTGAGAAATTTTTGGCTGATTCTCTAAAACAGGCATAGGCAAACTTGGCCCTTCAGACGTTTTGGGACTACAACTCCCATCATCCCTAGCTAACAGGACCAGTGCTCAGGGATGATGGGAATTGTAGTCTCAAAACATCTGGAAGGCCGAGTTTGCCTATGCCTGCTCTAAAAGCTGTGTAGACAATTTAAGCAAAAGACAAACGTTGCTAATTTGAACAAAGGTCTTACCTAAATTCAACCTGTTGCAATGGGAACGGTGAGCTGAGCTTGGGCAGCTCACTAAGAACTGCCACAAAGCTCACTGGGTAGAGCCAAGGGAAGCCAGACTGAGCTACCCCATGTGGGCTGCTGTTATGAAAATAAGTAAAAACATGAAACTACTTTTTTTAAGTGGGAAAGTGCTACATAAATAACTGATTGGAGCCAAACAAAGTCAGCTGAACTTACTTGATTTCAATGGGAATTAAGTTCAATTAACTTAAGATCTGGCTCCAACCCAAATAAATTTAGATGTACTTTTAAGATGTCATAGTTGTAAGTTATAGAGTAATAATATAGAATTCTTCATGCCTGCAAAAAACTGTCAGCTGCCAAATAATTTTGACGGGAACTTTTTTCACACTGTGAATGACCCAGAGAGCTGCAATTCCCCCTCCCTTCTGCCCTACCCACAATGCAAAGCAGATGCCCTTACAGGTGGTCCTGCTGCAGCACCTCCAGCAAAGCCTCCATGGCACATTGCTGCTTGTGCCTCAGCCTCTCTGGCAGATCTGGGAAGTCTCGCAGGGGGGTGTTGGCAAAGGAGACCTTCTGGGAGGCCTGCATCTGCTCAGCCAGGTTGGCCAAGGAACTGAGAAGAGGTGTGCAGGCAGCTAGCACTCTCTTCCAAGCCTCGTGTTGCTCCTGGAGAGCACGGAAACACTCCTGCAGGGCACCGTGAATGGTGTGCAGGGAACTGGAGTCCCCAGAAGCCATCCTGGAAACAAAACACAGAAGTCAGGTCAAGAAGCAGCCCAGGTAACAAGACTCCGGCTACACCAGGCTTGGCTCAACCTGCCCTTTCCCTCACTTGGCTTGTCACACATCTGCATCAAAAACAAAGCAGACATTTCCTTTTGCAGAGCATCAAACATGTTTGCAGGACTCAAAACAAGTTAGTTAAGTCATAGCAGTAGGCTGAATCAAAACTGAATCAAAACCATACACATACAAACACACACACTACTGTGTATCATTTTTTTAAAAGAATACCTGGTTTAAAATGAAATCCTAGTTTAATACCAGGAGGGTGCCAACTATGTCCCTCATCCCTCAGAGTTTAGGTAAAGCTTTGAGGAGAACAAACCCATCTTCCCTGCCTTTTTCTAGAAGGGCTGAAGGTTGCTAGCTGGGATTTCCTCATGCTATTAACCAAGTTAACAAACGGATTCTGATTTTTCATTTTTTAAAATTTCCTTCTCAATTCCTATAGCCGACTGGATTTCCTAGGTGAACTTCTCAGCCACAGTCTATCATGCCAGTCATTTACAGTGCTTTTTAATACTGTTTTCTGAAGCAATGCTAGCACAGCCTAACTGCTACAAGCAGATAATGCTCCATCACCAAGCTATCCTCATCGGTACTTTTCAGGGCCAGCTCTGGATTTCATGGCCTCCATGAAAAGCCTCACACTGCCATCTGCCCATTCCAACATACACTTGATTTAGTGTTTACTCTTAGTAGGGAGAGGGATGGTGAGGATATAGGAAGGATGATGGTAACCCTGTTGCCATGGCCAGAACATATGAACTTTGGGCAGCAGACCCACTCTGCAGGGGTTGCAGAGCAATTCTATGATCTGCCCCCAGAGATTAATGGAACCTAGTAGATTCCTGAATGCTCGGCAGGCTGGGACGGTGCGGGTTTCCCGTGGATGGAGTTGGTGATACAGTCAAAGCCTGGGTCTCACTGTGGGGTGGTGCAGTGAGATGGGATATTGACACGATTGCTCCCAGGAGTCCTCTCTGATGTCACAGAGTCTGCTCTGCATCTTGTTTACTGAGCTGCAGCGGCTGGTAGATGACCAGAGTGCAGGTGGCAGGAAACTTGTACTAAAGCTGACCGAGTGCTTGGTAGTTTACATAATTCTACCTACCAAGAAGTGCTGAAGGCAGGAAAGAATGACAACTTTGCCACCTCCACTGAAGAGCCATCCAGCAGTCACTTTAGGTGTCAGGACGCTGATCATACCAGAAGTGTTGGGTGGGCCTCTAGAGCATTCAGTGTTTGCATGACACTCTAAGAATAAAGTTGATCAGCTTTGTAGCCTTGAATGCTGCAAGTGTCATAACCCCATGGTGCCCAATGCAGCACACTCCCAAATTAAAGCGAATGATTTCCCTTTATGCTATCCAGCAGAAACAGGAGGACTTTTTCCACAGTGGCTGCCAAGGCTTGAAACACTCTGCCCCGGAAGGTCCACACACAGAAGGTCCTCCTCCTTCCACAGGCTGGCAAAACCCCCTCTGATCCCCATCAGGCATTTGGGGGAGCAGCAGAGATGCCAGGCACCGCCCAGCAAGTGTCCAGAGAATTGCATCCTTAATGTTGCTCTTGTTTTATTTTGAATCCCTGGTGTTAATTCATGAAGCGCTGCTTTTCTATTTTAACCGGTTTGCTCTCCTTTATCCACCAAGTCGGCAGCAAACTGCCACGTGTTTTCTCCTGCACCCTAAACTGCTTTGAGAGTTTAGTTTTCTCAGCGATCAAGTGGTGTATTAAATTTTATGATTTTTTTAAAAAAAAAATCATATAATTTATAATTTTCAAGACTTCTGGGCATGTTATTCCTCACCAGCACCTGCCTAGAAATTCTTACGAGGCTGATAGGAGGATTTAAATACCGAAAATATTCGGCATTTTGTAGGTGAAGCTGACACGGCTCCCTCCACCCCAAGATGGCACAGGAAGCGCTTTGCCTTCCTTGGACGGAGGTGGTGGTGGTGAGCAGGGACAATACAGCTTTCCTGACCCTGCTTCTCTCCGGCACAAAAGCCTATTGCTGCCAGGCAAGGACCTACCTCAGCCCTTCCTCGCCGGCGCTGCGCGAGTGCCGCTCGGGCCTTGGACTCCGCTGGGTGGGGAGTGGGGTGTGCTGGGAAATGTAGTCCCTTCTCTTTTTCAATCTGCGCTTGCGCGCTTTGCCTCCTCCCGCCGAGTTTCCATTGGTCCAACTCACTCTCCCGCGCCTCTGATTGGCTGGTTGCTCCGAAGCTGATAGGAAGGTGCTGGGCTGAACGGGCTTTTCGCGCGCCGCTTTCTTTCTCGGTTGCCATGGCGACACGGCAGCGGCGAGGTGAATATTGCCTGGCGACGCAGACCACACTTCTTGGAGCATGTGTAGAGCGCTCCTTTCCTCCCTCTTTCAAGGCCAGGTTTGTAAATTGCTCGAGGTGAATAAATGGATCCAGCAGCAGCATCCCAGGCTATGATTCCTGCTCCTGCAATGGGACCCCCAAAGCAGGCGGCCCAGACTTGGGGATCCGCCCACAGCACCTCCACCCGTTGCCAGGATTCAGAATCTACCTGTTGGGCCGCATTCAACCCACTACAAAGCCCAGGCCCTGGGCCAGGTTTCTCTGGGCCACTCCTGACACCCATGCTGCAGCGAAACAGAGCTGGGCATCACTAGGGAACTCCTGCCCCTCGTTGTGAACATTCTCCATGTTTCTCAAGACTTGTGTACTGATGCAACAACAGAGCATTAGCGGCATCTTTATACTGGACCATCCACATGCCATTCTACGGTATTCTGTGTTTTGCAATGCGGCCCCAAATGTTGCCACGTTAATGCCCTCAGAAATGGGACTCTTGCACTATCACCCAACAAAAGTGGGGCATTCATAGCGTAGCCTTATGAGGCTTTGCCCTCGGGTGCAACTGGCAGCGCTTCACGACTTCGACTGGGGCCCAGCAGCACCCTTTTTGCTGCTTTTCTGGGCAACACCAAAACCAGTGGCACTTCTTCTACCCTGCTGGCGGAGCTGATCAAACCCTCTTTTTGCTCGCACCTATCCCTGTGGAGCTTGCTCCCACCTATACCCTGTGGAGCTTACCTTTTTCCTCGAGGTACCTTCTTTCGGCCGTTGCTTTTTCTCCGGTCCTTGCAGTGTGTCCACTCAGGAACGGGTGGCAATTCCTCCCACGAACTTGGCAGGATGTGCACTGGAACTGCTGACACGAACCGAGCTGTTCACCACAGGGACGCCTTGGACCCACATCCCTTATCCTCAGGGAATCTGTTTTTCCCGGCCAACGCACCGAGAAATGTAGCCTTATGAGGCTTTGCCCTCGGGTGGGAAAAATATTGCACCTGGGAAAGGGAAGTGGGAGTCAACAGACACTCAAGGAATAGTTTCGGAGAAAAGGCTTTTATTTCTACCATCCATGAACTGGTAGAAGGAGCAAGTGTGATAGTCCACAAAAGCATGCACGAAGTTCACAGTCATGTGCACAAGCATATATACCCCTTTCCAGTTCCCTCCTCCTTTCTCCTCCCTCAGGAGTCCTGCCCCATGATGTGTTCCCCTGAGCATGTACAGAAAGCTGTCTTGGAACTATTGTGGACTCTTGGCAGGAAAGGGGGTGAGGGGGTTTTCAGAGTGTTCCCGTTGTTTCATTCTTGTGCTTTGGCATGGTTCCCGGAGAGAAAGCAAGTTGCAATGTGGTTCTGAGAAAGGCCTGAGAAGACAATGGCCTCTGTTCTCTACCTTGTTGCAATCTTTTAGTTACAGCAAGCGGAATGTTTCTGATGCTTAGCTAATGCCTTTTAGCTGCTGAGAAAGATGATTTTGAAAAGCTCTGAGAAGCTTTGAGCCTGCTTGGGGGGGGGGTGACTTCGGGCCTAGGTGGGGTCACCTGTCCTCACCTTCCTTCAATAGTATAAAAAGTAATAGGATTTCAGCAAGAGATTACAGGACCCGCACTGACTGGGAACGAGGCAGTACGTTCACTCTGAAAGGTCTGCAGGTGCAGTTTTGAAAGTGGGATTCTGTATAGCTGTCAGATACCATCATGAGCCATTGCTCTCATCCTCCTAATATCACAGATCTGCATTCTTGTCAGTAAAGCCAGTCACCCTCCTCCCTCCCTTCATTCCACTGGGTGGGGAAGGATGAAATCTCATAGATTCAGAGTTCACATCTTTCTACCCAGATGAATTGTCCCAGGCACATCTAGAATTAGCCTGATCCCCCTACCTTGCAGTCTTGATAACAGTTAGTCTTTGGGAGTCCAAAGAGCTGAGTCTGTTGTTCTAGATGTTGGTTCGTGGTGCAAATAGCTGTGAACCACTGGCTCACCTAGTTCAGTCTTGTCTACACTACATGGCAGCAGTTTTGACCAGCTCTGTCAGGAAACATTAAGGATTGAGTCTAGAACCTTCTGCATGAAGAGAAGCCAAAAGCCTTCCTTTGGCTCCAGAGTTTGCCTCCCTCTCCATTTCCATAATACTTGCACGTTGATAGCAGGAACAGCAAGAACCTGGAAGCCTAATTCCTGCTGCAGAATAAACAAGCATGTGGGTGAGCAAACTGAGGAGGTGTGACTGTATCTAGACAACAGGAATATGATAATGTTATTAATGGAGGAAAATGCATCCAGCTAAACCCAATCTAGACTGTTTCCTTGCCATTCCAATGTATAAGCAATGCATGCACTTTGCCATATGTCTTTTTGTGGCTCCGGAATTCATGATGGGAACTGAAACACTTAATCTTCCAAACATAATGAGAAAGATAAGGAGCTGTGGCTGACACTGAGCACCAAACAGCCACCTTCGGTAAGATAATGACTTCAATTGTTGCCTCTCTGCAGAGCACCATGATGGATGTGTACATTGGCTGCAGAGCTATTTTGGATATGGCACAAAGTGAGCATTTATCATTGCAAGCAACTGTTGGGGCGGAGCAAGCAGCCTCCTGGAGCTTGTGCCATTAGCACACTTCCAAGCAGCTGTTTCTTGTGAAGTGCTCAGAGCTTCTTCCCTCTGACCTGTTGAGGGGCCTTTGGAAAAGCTAACAAACACAGTTCATGAGAGAATTTAGTTCTGATCTTGTGCCAGGAGGCTGTTTTCCAATGTGATCCGGGCTTCGTTGCAAAGAACAGGCTGCTGTCAGTCTGATTAAAGCTAGTCCAGAGCTGGCACTTTTTAGCCAAAATATAAGACACCCAAGCTGGGTTAACATTCAGATCATTTAGTATTCAAGGAAGCAAAGGATATGATAGCAGAAACTTTCCATGAATTATTTTTATCGAGAAAAATACCACAAAGTAGCAATTAACAGTAAGCCAGGGAAGGCTTCCCAGGGAGAGAGAAAGAGGACTTGAGAGTGAATCTATGGCACAGTTGCCCAGGATGACTTCACTGTAGCATAAACATTACCAGCTTAAAACTCAGCAGGCTTTTTCTTTTTCTCAATTTGAATCTAAGCTGATTGCATCAAAACACAGTATTTTCTAAGATACAGGATAGCTATGGATTGTGACTAAAGTGTGTACCCCACTTCCCAAACCAACAGCGGGAATGCACTGGATGCAGAGTAAGCAGGAGTGTGTACACAGCCTTAGAAAGGTAAGGAGAGAGGTTCAATGAGAAAGAAGGGAGAATTACACCTTCTCTCATACATCCTTCCACGCTGTGTCAGGCACACCAGAGGAGGTGATGATTCAAGAGAGCGCAAGGATGGACGCCACCTGGGAGTTCAAGAATTCTAGGGAGGGAAAAGACAGGAGAAACTGGGGGAGGGAGTTGAAGCCCGGGGGGAACTGGCGGAGAGACAGAACTGTTTTGAGGGCATGGGCAGAGTTGGGGATTCTAGCATGCGAGGGCATATTAGACTTGGAGGGTGGGAGAGGCTTATTGCACAAAGGGAAGTGTCCTGGGAAAGCAATTTTTGAGATATGCCCCAAAGGAGAGGCCTCTGTTTAATAAAAGAAAAAAAGGGTTTAGGCTACAGTGGGGGTTTTACAGGACTTGTTGCATATCACCCTTCTCAGCATTCCCAGTGACCAATCAGTGGGTAAAGATTTGATTAGAACTAGAGGAAGTTGTGCATTCGTGATCTCGGGAGGTCCCAAACAAGCTGACTAGATGAGTTACTCCTCTCTCCATGGCAATAGACAGTTTCCGTTGCTCTTTGTAGTTAGATCCTTCCTAGCTCACCTTTACAGGTAAAAAATAAACTATGGAGACAAGGTGTTTGCTAGGGAACACATAAAATGGTGAAGGATTCTTGCTCTTGGGAAACACTGCATTAACAGCCATGCATGTGTCTTTCAGCTAATTCAAGCATACTGTATTTTATTATATTTTATTATTGCATTTATATCCCACATTTCTTCCAAGGAGCTCAAGGTGGTGTGCAGAGTTCTCCGTCCCATATTATCCTCACAACAACCCTGTGAGGTAGGTTAGGTTGAGAGACAAGTGACTGGCCCAAGGTCACCCAAACTCCCCATCTGGTGAGGTGAACAGGAATCAAGTGATTCAATTTCTTGCTCTAAAATATATTATTCTCTAGATCAAACAAAAAGATTCAAGTTGCACAGTCTCAGAGAGATGGTGCCTCATAAAGGGAAGGTAGTCTTTCCACAGAGGATCTGGACCAACTGGCTGGCAAGGCAGGTGAGAACCACCCACTTGTCTTTCAAGTCCAGCAGGCACTAATATTTTCAGTAGCCAAGAGTGGAGCCAATGATTAGGGCATGTACTTGGTTGGCTTGCCCAAAAGAGCAGGTCTTCTCCTTCCCAGCGTTCATCAGCTCTTCCTGTATTCTTCCAGAACAAGGGACAGCTGTGAGTTTCTGCATTGCTCAGAGTTCTCACCTGCAGCTTCCCTTGAGTCTGAAGCCTCTATAGCTTGTGTGTATTGGGCTGAAGAGGTAGGCATCCTGAGGGAAGGAGGCCTCTTCTCCAAAGCACCACTGGCATGGAAGGACATGGATCTCCACAATCCCCACCACAATAAATGTCAGCTGCAGCCCACGTGAGGTGCGGTGGTGCCATTCAGAGCAGCATGCCCACTGTCTGTGGTCCAGAGCTGGGAACACTCATGGGTGGAGCAAGAGAGCCCTCCCCTTTGGACTCCTTTACCTTTCAAATCTGTCTGTCTTCAGTGATTATGGAGTTGTAAAAAACAACAACCATGTACACTGATAAGCATACAGTAAACTGCTGTGGACCCAAACTAAGGAGGATTGCAGAGGCCCACTTAAGTTAGTCTATCTAAAAGCAAAAGTCTATTTGGCAAATGCCACACTGAGACAAAGAGGAGTGGGCAGTGAAGGGGAAAACCCACCAGCATGGGAGAAGGAAGAGGAGCCTGGCTCACCCAGGAGTCCCTGCCATGGCCTTCAAAATTGCATCAGGATACCTGCCTGGGTGCCCAGTGTGGCCTCTGAAGACTAGCCAGGGGGTTCCATCGTGGCTCAAACCACCACCTGCTGGACAGCACACACAGATGCTTCTTATCCTGCTGCCTGCAATGTATAATGTCTCCAACTCATGACCTGGGAAAGAACCCAATGTCCAGCAAGGAAAGGTCCTTGATCTAGGACAGCCTAGAGGCCTGCCTCTGCTTCCACCTCCCATCAGCTTTGTTCATTTGGTCCAGAGTTTGGGGAGATCTCCCCATCACCCAATGCAAGCTCCCAAGCCAATAAAGTGCTAGGAGCTGTTATGGTCCAGGCCTCCAAGAGCGCGGGTAGGTATGCTAACCTGCAGCTTTGCTGTTGACTGAGATCAGGAACGAGGGAAGGACTCCTGAATTCTGCTTGTCCTGCAGAGACCAGCTAAGTCAGCTGAAGCTTGTGATACTTTCTCTGCATCCTGCAAAGGCTGGTCTGCTTTGACGAGTCAGAAGCAATGGGAGTCTGAGAGAGAGCTATCTGTGGCTAATGACTTCAGGAAGAGATGCCATCAGAATTGACTGCTGCAAGCATTTGGCACTCAAGAGCTGGGCGGGCTGGAGCTCAGCAGCATGTGAGGCAGGATTCCTGTGCCCACTGAGATGGGATTTCCAGGGCAGGAGCCATCATCCTTCCACCCTTTAACCGATTTTCTTTCTGGCTGTGCACAGGTGAGATGCCATATTGGACAAGGTTGGCATCAACACAGTACCATCAAAGTAGCCCATACTCTTGCAGTAAACCTGTTCCCAGTTGTGCATCTTCCTGCTCTTGCCCATGTAGCCTTCATTCCAGGTAGAGGTGGAGTGTGCTGTCTTCCCATATGCCCAAGAAGTGATGGAAGGAGGCTGGGAAAGGAGGCTCACTGGAGAAACAGTCACTCTACTGCCCATTGAGGAAATTTCAATAACTGGCAGCTTCTCAGAAGATGCATTGCTCTGAGTTCAGACTCAGGGGGCTTAAGGGTCACCAGCAGACCCTCTTTCTCAGTCTCCTCTCCAAGGTGCCATTGGGGTAGATGGGGAAGAAAGAGACCAGCTCTTCAGCTGCTGCAGAGAGGTCGCTCTGGGCCTCCCATGGAAGGGGGCAGTAGGTTCCCACCACCTTCCTGCATCTCCGGGACATAGCTGCCAACATCCTCTGCTCTCAGGTAAAGTCTCAGAGACGCAGCCTCACCAGGGCCAGTGGGCAGCTCAGGTTGGTTCTGCAGACACACACCGCTGCCCTGCTTTCACACCTGCACTCCGTGGCCATGCATCTGGATCACTTGAGCCCGGAGCGCTTGGATCCCACTTAGGAGGGTCTTTTGGTGTGCCACAGAGGTGATCCCCAAGCTCAGAACATCTCTGGAATAATAAAAAAAAGTGAGAAGCCCACTCCATACCAGAGTCAGTCTGAGCACAGCAGCTCACCTGGTCCCATCAAGCAACTAAGACTGGGAAATGGGGCAGTCAGATAGAGGCTGATGGATGGTGAGGAGTGCCTCAGCAGTAGCAGAGCCAGCAAGTGGGAACTGGGTGCAAAGCACAGCAGAACACCCCTGAGGAGAGTTCTGAGAGACCATAAGCCAAGTCAGTTGTTCAGGAGGCCCAGGAAGTGTGTGTCAGACTCCCGGCTGCCACCACTCAAAAGAGAAAGCCGCCCAAGGAGCAGTAGCAGCAGCTTTCTCAGGTTAGCCTGAAGCCACCCCCAGAGCCAGGTTGCCGCCCTGCTCTCTGGGCCCTTCCCTCTTACAAGGGGCCAGAGTTGGGTGTAGCCAAGCCTATGTGTGGCTGGCTGGCAGCATCCTTCTAGAGGAGGGGAGGTTCACTTACTGTACTGTCATCCTGGCCACTGAATCCAGGTAGCAATAGCCAGCAGCCACAAAGCTGTCCTTATACCTGCTCATCTCAATGGCTTCCAGCCACTCCCCAACAGAGCTGAAGTACGGGAAGGAAGAAAAAGGGCAGTCGGAGGGAGGGAGGGAGCAGCTGGCAGTCCTGGAAAGAAAGAGAGAGGAGCTATGTGGGGACATCACAGGAAGGAAGGTCTCATGCCCCAGCACCTTCCACCTCCCCCTAAGCTCAGTTGTGTGTCAATACAGCCTCTGTCACTGCTGTTTTCTACATGGGCTTCAAGGTGGGAGGGTTGGGGATAATGCAGTCACCTGGCATAGGTGAAGATGCTGTTTCTCGAGAGCTCTGGGGCCTGAAGCATGTTGCCAAGTGTGCTATGGACCTGGGAGAATTTTGGTCTCTCAGTACAGTCCTTCTGCCAGCAATCTAGCATCAGCTGGTGCAGAGCCAGTGGGCAGTTTGCAGGAGCAGGAAGTCGGAAGCCGTCTTCAATGGCTGTTATCACCTGGAAGCAATTGTTGGAGATAGAAGCCACACCCAGCAGGAATGTGGTAGGATGCTCTCGCTTCCAACCTTTACCAAAAGCACAACCACACCCACCACATTCCCTCCCACCACCTCTGGAGAGAGGCAGAGGCCCAGGGAGTCTTGGCCTGCCCATTTTCTACTCCTCATCCACACCACCACCTCCAGCAGACTGGGGAGCCACTTACGTCCTGGTTCGACATGTCCCAGTAAGGCCTCTCTCCATAGGACATCACCTCCCACATGACAATGCCAAAGCTCCACATGTCACTGGCTGAACTGAAACGGTGGTACTGGGATGCTTCGGGGGCCAACCACAGCACCAAGCTTTTCCCACCCTGGGCACGCATAAAGAAAAGGCATTGAAGAAAGACCAGAAAATAAGTAACAATAGAAACAAAATTAATTGCAATAGGGACAAATGTAATGTTCTACACTTAGGCAGGAATAACCAGATGCACAAATATAAGCTGGGAGACACCTGACTTGCTAGCAGTAAAGTACATGTGAAAAGGATCTGGGTCTTAGTAAGCCACAACCTTAACATGAGTCACATGAGTCAACTGTGTGATGATGCAGCAAAAAAAGCTAATGCAATCCTAGGCTGCATCGACAGATTTATAGTGTCCAGATCAAGGGACGTTTTAGTACTACTCTATTTTGTTTTGGTCGGACCCCACCTGGAGTTCTGTGTCCAGTTCTGGGCATCATAATTTAAGAAGTATATTGACAAGCTGAAGAATGTGCAGAGGAAGGTGACCAAGAAGATCAAGTTTCTGGAAACCAAGCCCTACGAGGGACAGTTCAAGAGTTGGGTGTGTTTAGCCTGGAGAAGAGAAGACTGAGAAGTGTTATGATAACTATCTTCAAATATCTAAAGGGTGGTTTCAAGGAAGATGGAGCAGGCTTGTTTTCTGCTGCTCCAGACGGGACGGCCTGAACCAAGAGATTCAAATGAGAAGAAAGGTGATTCCAACTAAACATTAGGAAGAACTTTCTGATGATAAGAGCTGTTTGACAGTGGAACAGACTATCTTGGAAGGTTGTGAACTCTCCTTCTCTGGAGGTTTTTAAGCAGAGGTTGGATGGCCACCTGTCAGGGATTCTTTAGCTCTGTTTCCTGCTTTGCGGAGGGTTGAGCTAGATGACCCTTGGAATCCCTTCCAACTCTACAATTCTGTTGTTCTACAGAAAACACCACACACACACATCTGCCTCATTATGATTATTATGTATTAGATCTGTATACTGTCCTTCATCCAAAGATCACAGGGTTGTTCACAGCATAAAAATACAAAATGAGAAACGAAGTTCAGGTCTTTCCTGCTGCCAGATCCCTGTTTCCATTCTCTCTCTTCCCCACCTGCTACCGGAAGGCTGGCCTTTATACTGCACCTGCAGCACAGCTGGATTGCTCAGGGGAAACTCTGTCCCAAATTCATTTAAAATGAGCTAGTTAACGTTCAAAGCAAGGTGTGGGGGGGGGGGGGAGGAAGGGAAGTCCTGAAATATTCAGGCAATAGTTAAGTTCTCCTGCTAGATGGTTTACAATTAATATTTCATGCGGCAGCTTGTCACTTGCCCAGCACAACCCATTTAATGTCTTTCATCAAGGAAGATCACAGCAGCAGCAGGAAGAGAAAGAACAGGGAAGCCAGGAGGGCTTCCCCATTCAAAGCACAGGAAGCACCAAGGGGTGATTCCAATGCCCCTTGCAGTGCTCCCCTTATGCCTCTGCACATACAGCATACTGTATATCCGCTGCCTGCCTTCTCTTCTGCTTTCATCGAAATGCTCCAAAAATGCTCATCCTGGTGGCATCTGGAAGGTGTCATTCAAAGGCTTTGGTGTGTAATTTGATACTTAAAATGTTCACAGAATCATAAAGTTGGAAGGAACCCCAAAGGTCATCTAGTCCAACTCCCTGCAATGCAGGAATCACAGCTGAAGCTTCCCTGACAGGTGGAAAACCTCCAATGAAGGAGAATCCACCACCATTGGCAATGGAAGAGACTACTTCAGAAGGTGGTCTTCCAAGACTCTCCCTTCCTTGCAGGTTTTTAAACAGAGGTTGGATAGCCATCTGTCAGGGATTCTTCAGCTGTGCTTTCTGCATTGCAAGGGGTTGGACTAGATGATCCTTGGTGTCCCTTCCAAGGATCTATTATTCTTCCTGCCCCCTCCCAAATACATACCAGTGTGCTGAAAACCGTCTCCATCTTCTCCTCCTGGCCTACCCTGAAGCCAGAGATTTTGCAGACCAGCTCCCCATTCACTAGGACATTATGCGCTGCCAGTTTCTTGTGGACGTAGCCCATCTCGGTCAGGTATTTCATCCCAGAGGCAATCCCCTGCAGCATGCCAATCAGCTGGGAAGCCATGAGCTGCCCCTCATGCCGCTATGGGTGGGAGGAGAAAGATCTGTGAGGCTGGCGCATCAGCAGAGGACTCTGCCAGGCAGGTGGCTGGCATATAGCTCATCCCACTATCGGGGAATGGTCTCACTCACCCGCAGAAAGGAGTCCAGCACCCCATTCTCCATGTACTCCATCACAGTCATCATCGGGTTCCCTACACAGAGAAACAAGAATCTAGTCTCTGTGTCTGTCTGTCTGAAAACCAGCTAGATGAGGCGGAGGGCTCTATCTGTGACATTAGGTCAGAAAGATGTTAATCATGCACCGGTAGCAACATCACATGCATGTTCACACAGAGGCAGTGTTGTAGTGCTGTACTTCCTGCAGTAGTAACAAATTGGAGTAGATTACCTTTGAAGCGCCCTTGTGGGAGGAAGCAATTGCTTGGTCCCAGTAAGGCAGTTCCATGGAGTGATGCCATGCAAGGAGCAATTGCCCACCTGTTTATGCTGTTGCCCTAAAACTCTCCTCTCTCAGGAATAGCCTGATGAATGAAGACCAGCTGCTCAATGAACCCTTTGCAGTGAGATTGGCTTCCCAGCTTATTAAATTAGCTACAGAATCCCTAAGCATCTTAATGTTGTGGGCTGGAACTGACACATAAATGAACCTTTGGCCTCCAGAGTGTGTAGTCCCAGCATTTCTGGATAATCATCTTTCTAAACCGCATTAACCACCACAGACTCCACTGCAAGCAATTAAGAAAACCATCAGTATTCTCTCCCTGCCTTCACACAGGACAGTCACTTTCCTGAGATGGCTTTTAAATCACCCAGGCAATTAGGCAGAACTGCAGCTACACACACAAAAAAAACCCCAAGCCAGGCAGCGGCTGCTTTCATTTTTGCTGGCCACAAGTAAGTGCGTAATTATTCCAGTCCCTTAATGACTGTTAAGGAGAGGAAGGGCATTGGGGCATTTGCCTGCCTGATCACACTTTCCCCTGGTGTAAACTGTTCACAGAACCACCTGAACTGTCTCACAGTGTGAAGCCAGCATGCCCTTAAACACCAGCTCCTGCTGCTTTTCATGCATAGGACACCATGTTCCTAGAAGGAGCGCCATGTGCAGGAGGATCAGCAACCGCTGCCTCAATGCAAAGCCATCTTTTCTAAGAACATAAGTAGAGCCTGCTAGATCAGACCAATGGTCCATCTAGTAGGCCTCGATATTCCTTCAGTTTCATTGAATGTCCATGAGTTCTAGTGATATGGAAGAGAGAAAAATGTGTTCTTCGCTCCCCATGGGTGGGGGGCACAGGAGAAAAAAGACAGCAGGCTCTCTCACTTGTAGGGCTGCATTCCCTCCTAAGTCTTGGGGCTGCACACTAGCAATGGGCACGGCAATGAATGTGACCCTTATCCTTGTGCAGTAGGCGTGGGCGTAGTCTAGGGGTGGCAGGGAGGGGCAGCTGCTCCCCTTAATCAATTACATAGCTAAAAGGTTCTGCCCCCCAAAACAAAAGGCCTGTCCCCCCCCAAAAAAAATCCTGGCTACGCCCATGGCAGTAGGATACATTCTATCCACACAAAAGGCAAACTTTTTTTACACAAACACACCACACCTCCATTTTAGCAAGGAAGAGGCATCACCAAAGCAAGGAGATTCCCAGTGCCCTCAAGCAGGAACAGTTAGGGGCACTTCCTGGAAAGAATCCTAAATCAGCCTGAGGTTCCAGAATACAAACGCAGAGGTGAAATCAAACTTGGGCATCTTCTCAACATACGCTTGGCAAGGCAGCAGAGGTCAGTGCCTGATACACAGTCTTGGACCTCCCTTGAAGGTGTGCAACACAGGCGCTTCAAGGGGCTATGCAAGGAATGACTGCCTGGTGTTCTGAAGGAAGCACCATCTTCTGGCGTGCAAATGGGCAGAATCCATAAGTGCTTCTTACCTCTGGTAACAACTCCCTCCAAGCGGACAATGTTGGAGTGGTCAAACTGACCCATGATGCTGGCCTCAGTGAGGAAGGTGTGGACCTGCTTTTCGGAGCAGCTGGCTTGCAGGGTCCGGATGGCCACAGGCAGTTCCCGCTTACTGGGGAGCTTCAGGCACCCCTGGCAGATGTCTCCAAATTCTCCTGCCCAGAAGAAGGACCCGGAGTTATAACCAAACTCCCTCTCTGTGTAAGCAAGAAATCCACAGGCAACAGCACCCTCCCTCCAGACTCTGAAAGTGGAAAGGGAGCCACTGCCAAAATATGAGGCCCCCTCAGTCCCTCATGGCTTCCTACAGAAGGTTTTTTATTGGAAAAGGTCTAGCAGAGAGGAATGGCAGAGAAAGACAAAAGCTGGCATGTGCCAGTTGAGAAAGGGAGGAAAGGCGTGGGGGTGGGGTGATGCTGCAGCTCTGGGAGAAGACCCAATGCCATTGTTGTTGTTTCTCTTAAATTTCATCTAGTTTGTGCTATTGTGCTGTTTTGGATTATCTATCGCCTTTTATGATTCAGGACCCATAACTGTTCTAACACAGTGGTTCCTGAACTTTTGGGGGCCGCTGCCCCCTTGGTTCCATAAATTCATCCCCAGTGCCCCCTTCCCTGCAAAAAGTGTTATTCGGAGTAGCAGTTTGCATGACCCACTAAGGAAGATAATAAATAACACAATAAGATTGAAAACACTAACAATTAATTGCACATTTACTCAAAATCTAATTAACACTGTTTAATTAATTCAACAAACCTGATTAACTTCATCCAGTGATACCAGCTTTTCAAAGTCTAATTTAACTTGATTCAATGATATGAGCTTTTCAAAGTCAAATTCACACTCCAGTGCTCCCCTGCTGCTCCCCTGCTACCCCCTGCCCAAGGTAATCCCACTGTCCCTATTTGGGAATCATTGTTTTAATACCTAACCATATGCAATCAGTTCCTACAGTTTATCCTCAGGTTCCCTGGAGGCTTCCCCTGCTTGAACAGTTACCTTGTTCAACCCACATTTTACCAGCTTCCTTGCAAGAATATTGTGAGGGACTTTGTCAAAAGCATTACTGAAATCAAGATACACTATGTCCACAGCATTCCCCTGATCCACCAAGCTTGTAACTCCATAAAAAAAAATATGAGATTTGTCTGACCTGACTTATTTTTGAGAAACCCATGCTGGGTCTTAAGCAATCACAACATCCTTTTTTCAGTGCTCACAATTATCATTGTAGACAGTACTGAGCTAGAAGGACTGACGACCTAACTCAGTACAAGGTAGCTTCCTAGGTTCTTTAAGAAGAGGAGGGGGGCATGCAACATATGGAGAAGACAGCAGCAGGGCTGTGCCCTCTCCAGGTCACGGGGCTCCCACATAGGTGCACAGCTGCCTCCCCAGCACAATGAAGCATGGAAGGAAGGGACCGTCGGGCAGCTTGCCCCACAGGCCCACTGAAAAGCAAAGAGTCTGGGTCCACAACACTCACCTGTCCCAAGCAGCTTTTCCATTTTGATGCTGGAGCTATCGAGTTCCTTGGCAAAGAGAGAGACAGCCTGTAGGGGGTCTTCACAGGTCTTGGGGTCAACATACATCCTCCGGGTTGGTATCTTGACTACAATGGGGCAGCAGAGATGGTGTTAAGGCCTTTTGCCAACATTGAGGTGCTGCAAATTTCCCCAACCTGGCAGAATCCAGCCAAGAAACAAATATTTTCCCCTGCTCCTGCCATCTGCCCCCTCCCTATGTCTTCTCCGTCATGGAAACCTGCCTTCCATGTCCAGCCCTTTTTGTCACTTATCCAGAATAAAGCTACATTTGAGGCTGGACCTCAAAGAAACCCACTAATGTGGCAGTTTAGACAACAAGCCAGGATCTCTCTCCTTACTGGAGGGAAAAGGGAAAACCAGTCTTATTTAACATCTTTCTAGGGAGTTAATACATAGCAACAGTTCCTTCCTGGTTGGAACACAGACATCTCTGCACAGACCAGGTAGATACCGGTATGTGTGTGAGCAATGCTGTAGTTTAACACCGAAAGTATCCTGTAAGTGACTGTATTAAAACTTGCAAGTTCATTAAGGAAATCAGTTTATATTTGATGCCTTGGCAAACTTAAGTATTTAACTTGCATTGGACACACTTTGAAGGAAGGTTTGGAACTGGTGAGAAAAGGTACCATTAGTCTCACCCACTGGCCTTGGTTGCCTTTGGCCTCGACCCTCTGAGGGGGTCTAAAATTCATGAGCCCCACTGTTTGGTCTCCTGCTTTTCTATACAGCCAAGAAATCAGATGTTTTTGCTACTCGACTGTTGATGGCCTCTGTTCTGTCTGCCTTGGAGTCCTCTGCAGGACCAAGCTGTAGCTTAACATCAGACCATAAGAAGAGTGTGCTGGATCATGCCAATGGCCCCTCTAGTCCATCATGGCCCCTATGGGAAACATGCAAGCAGGACCCGCACACAACAGCCCTTTCTTCTTCTGTGGTTTCCAGAAATTGGCATTCATAAGCATATACTGCCTTCAGTCATGGAGACAGAGCATAGCCACCATGATGAGTAGCCATCAATAGCTCTCTCCTCCATGAATTTGTCCAATCTTCTGTTAAAGGCATCCAAGTCGGTGGCCATTACTGCCTCCTGTGGGAGTTCTTTAGCTTAACTATGTGCTGCATGAAGAAGTGCCTTATTTTATCTGCCCTGAGCTTTAGTATTGAATCCAGTGTGCATTTCTGGTGCCTTCCTTCTACCACTCCAGTGCCACACTTTGTGGAGCTCAGAGCAGCTGCTTAATCCTAACCCAGAGCAGGATGTGCCCACTTGGGGACCTGCAGCCGTCTGCGAGTACATGAAAACAAGAGCCTCATAAGGGCCTCATAAGGCCCTGGAGACTTCCTTGCAGGAGCAGTTCCTTAGGGCATCTGCCTGGGCAGAATGAAGAGGGGGCCCTGTAAATGCACACTTCAGAGTCAGTCTAGAGAGGAGAGGAGGGAAGCCCAGGATGGCTGTCATGTTTGGAGTCTAAAACGGCACCATCTCTGAAGCTGGACTCCAGGAGAGCCTCTTGCCACCCCTACATCATTAGTATCAGGAAACCTCCTGCCCTTTCTCCTCCCTCTGCCTTCAACTCACAGTGGAAGTACAGCTCCTCCTCTCCATCCCGGTAGGCCTTGCTGTAGTCACACTGCCTGCAAGGGAGAGAAGCAAAAGCCACATTATACCTTCTCAGCCAGGACCTGCCCCAGAAGTGGCCTCAAGCAAAGCCCTGATATAAGCTGTGAAGAAAGGCGTTGAGTCCCAAAAAGAGCTGTGTCCTCAGCCCGACTCACTTGTCTTTTTTTAAGCTAGTATGATCATGCTCCAGCTGCCCTACTCAGAAACCTCTTAGCAGAGGAGTGGGAGGGAGTGGGCAACATGGGATGGTCATGTGCTCACCTCCTCCAGGTCAGGATGCCCAGGATCACAGAGACCAACACAATCAGCCCAGCAATCGCCACAATGACCACAAGGACTATGGGGCTCTGCTCATGGAAAGCGACAGCAGTGGCTGCAGGAAGAAGTTGGGGTGGAGAAATAGAAGGAAATGGGAGTTAGACCCACAGAAGCCAAGAGCAGCAGGGCCTGGCTCATCTTGAGCAACAGCATGTTCAAGGGCCAAAGGCAACCTCACTAGGACATTTGCTTTAATTGTGTTGTTGGCTGGCAAGCAGCAATGCTGGGAGACTTTAACAATGCAGTCGTACCTTGGTTCTCAAACTTAATCTGTTCCAGAAGTCCGTTCGACTTCTGAAAACGTTCAAAAACAAAGGCGTGGCTTCCGATTGGCTGCAGGAGTTTCCTGCACTCAATTGGAAGCCGCGTTGGACGTTCGGGTTCCAAAAAATGTTCGCAAACTGGAACACTCACTTCCAGGATTGCAGCGTTCGGGAGCCAAAACGTTTGAGTCGCAAGGCATTCAAGAACCAAGGTACAACTGTACAATTCTAGGCCTAGGGCCACAGTTCTGCTTTTCTGTCTCTCTCCACTTGTAATCCTGATGGAAATACCCCATGCCCTAGTTAGCTTTATGGTGAAAAGTTCCCATTGTCAAAGAGGCCATTTTTGTCAGGATCACAGCTGGGGCTGGAGGTGATAAAACACCCCTCCCTGCATGCTGCAGCCTCAACATATTTTTTTTAATCTCCCAGTGCTACTGCTAGTCCTGCAACAGAAGCCATATCTAGCCTGGTCCTAAGTCCCAAGAGGATGGAGATGTAGAAACGGTGCTGAGCTTTCAGCTCCCCCTCCTTGTTGCAAGCTGTGACTGTTGGAAGTGTTGGAATACATGGGAGAAATCAGAGAATAAGAGGAACCTCCAGACTTCCCAGACTGCCCTTTAACCTGTGCTGACCTTCCCCTGGGTACTAGACTGATACTCTCATACTTTCTTTCCTCATTGCCTTCTTCTTGCTTACCTTGGGAGAGGAGACATCTTTGTATGTCTCTCCTTCTGAGAACTTTCCTATTCTGCCAAGCCTATGCAGGCAGTTAAGAATACATCCCTTCATAATGGTTAGTTGATGTCTGCTTATAACTTTTTATAGTTTTTATTGTATGGTTTTGTTGCTGTGAACAGCTTTGATATATATTTTTATGGCACAAATATTTTTTATAAATAAAGATCAGGCATGTTCCCTGGAAACCAAGACCACTTCGCTGTTGTTGTTGGTCCAAGAAACAGAAGTTTCTTAGCAAGGGGCTTTTATGGCATTTAAAGGAGTGGGAAAGGAATCCAGTTGCCACCAAGGACTGACTTCTGGGCAAACTCACAGTGGGCAAAAGTCACTGGATGCATCAAGAAATCCAAGTCAGAGCCTTTTAGGACTTTTGGATTTAATTCTCCTACCCGCTTCTTTTTGATCCAGGCAGACTTATTTCCCTCTACCTCTGGAAACTCTCTTTGGCATAAACTAGTTACGGTACTTATTGCTTCCTCTGCTATTTTCATTTAATTTCAAGAGTAAGTGACTTCATGAATGGGTCAAAGGGCAGTGTGAAAGCATTGTGGGCGAGCAGCCAGGAGCTTGTTTTCATCCTCCCACCCCCTGCCTCATGGTCTGTTAGGCAGCATTAACGAAATATTCTTTAGAAGAGAGGCATTAAAATGTATGGCTTACAAAGTGGTTTTCCTTCAACACTTTAAGACTTGGCTTTCTGGCTTCTGCAAATGGCTACGTTCTATGAGAATTTTTTTATTCAATTCAGTTTGTTCCAAAAGCATCTTGTGTGGCAAATGGATGCAATTTAAAGCCCCATTAAACACAGCCTGTAGAATTCCTACTGGGTGCATCACCCCAGTGCTTTCATTTCCAGCTAGGCAGAGTTATTAAGCTGAAACCTGGCCTTCTCGGCACCCCCCTCCCTGTTCACTGGGGGACTGAGGGGCTGCTAGGCCAGGTAAGAGCTGTAAAGGGTAAGCCAGTTGGAGTCACAGAGGGTGCAAGCCTCCCAAGTGGTTTTATCGCAGCCTCTCCAGAGACACTTGCACACTCACTCTCCCCCAGCGTTTCCACCTCAATGCTGTGGCTGCAGTTCCCGTGGTCCTGGAAAGCGGAAGACGTCTTCTGGACTTGGAAGACATAGAGTGTGCTGGGCTTCAGGTTGTCCACTGTCACGGCTGGGATGGTGGTCTTCAGGGATGAGTAGCTCTGCTCTTTCTGACCCTGTGGGACCCCAGAGTTTCAGATTAGGTGAGATGCTGCTCCCCAGATCTGAGAAGAGACTAGTTCATTCTTCTAGGATTGGTATATTGCTCCACTCTCGGTTGTTAAGAAGGGAGAAGGCACTTGGGACGGGCTTTGCTAGAAGCCAAATGTAAATCAAATCAGCAAGGAAAAGACACAGATGTCTGGCTTTGTTAAATTACGGTCTAACACTCTCAGCCAAGAGGCCCCAGCCAAGGCAGGCCACAAAATGAAAGGGCTCTGTGTTCTGCCCTCCTGCAGCTGCATTTTATTCTATATATAGTTATGGGTTTGGGGGGGGGGGTCAGTCTGGATGATGCCCTGAGTCCCTTCCAGTTCTTGAAGTCCTGTATCAAATGAGGGTTAAAATCTAATAGAAGATTCTATAGCTGAACTGGTCAGAAAAGTCTCTTTGGCCACTTAAGTGTCATCAACATCCCGAAAGAATCAGCTAGGTTGTGAGAGCTACAACTAAGTGATGGTGCCCTCCAGGCTAATGGGTGAGCCTTTTCTCCACCCACCCACCCCAATCCAGCTGCTAGGTAGGGAAACAATAGCCAGAGGTTGTGTATGAGCTGAGCCGGAAGCAAGCTGGAATCTGGAGACACAGTGAAATGTTTGCTCTATGCTGGATCCAAAGCTGTGACTAATGGAGAAGCAAGATCTGTTGTGGTGTTGATGCTGAAAGCCCCTCCATCTTATGCTCAGGTTGTATATATGTGTAAATAAAACCACATATCCTAAAGACATTGTCTCTGCCAACCTTCATTCCAAGAAAATTGAACCTGGGTAAGAGCCTGGAACCCCCAGGGTCTCTCTCTGCTCGTAAACTGGGGTGGTGCACAGCTATATTTTCCATTTTTTTAAAGTAACATATTTACTGTGTATATTGCTGTGTCTTAACAGGTACACAGCCTCAAGAATTTGGTGAAGAGCCAGAACAGAAATGCTGTAAATAAATAAGAAACAAACCAGGAACTAGCTTAAGTCAAGCAGAGATGGAGGTGCTGTCCCTCTCCACCCTGCTGGTGTGTGGATTCCATATTCTTTCTCACCATCCCTGAACTCTTATAAGCAGCAATGGTGGAAGTGCTGGGTGGTGGGGTGGGGGTGCGGGGAGAGACTATGCCCCAAAGAGCAGCTCCAGTGCAGAAAATGAGGGGATCTGCCTTTCAGAGTTGAAGACAACAGCACCCCTCCTGAAACAGTTACCTTTTCATAGAAGCTAATGTCATATTCTGTGTCATTGGCGCTCAGGGCGCTGGCCTCTTGCCAGGACAAGGAGATGCTTTTCTGCTCAATTCTCTCAGCGCGGATGTCAGTGACGAGCCTCTGGGCTAAGAAAGCCAAAGAGAAGAAAGGCAGGTGGGTCGCCAGCAGCTTTGCCTGGGCATGACTGGCCCACAAGACCTTAGGCAGCCCCTGTAGGGCTCCTTATTTTTGCCATGAAGCTGTAGTACAGTTGTTCCCAAACTTTTTCACTGCAACCTTAGATCCATAAACTCCTCCCCCTATTCAACCCCATAAAAACCATTATTCAGAATGGCAATTTGCATAACCCACAAGCTTAGTCCAGTTTGCTATTCCTATAAATAAATCAAGTTTAGTGCCAGTCAAAGTTATTTGGGCCAGGATTGGGAGCAAAGTGCTGGAAGGCTCCAAAAGTCCAGTCTGAAAAGGAACAGAATTTTCTGAAGAGAATCTAGAAAGCTTGGGGTGGGGTAGGGTGTATTAGGGGAGGGGTAGTATCTCTGGTGGGGGACACATTGTGCTCCTTCTGGGGTAGCTTGTGTCCTCCTTTGGTCCCCACTCTGTACTCAGCTCTCACCTGTGGCTCCTGGAAGTTGTCAGTATGTGACAGTGGCCAAACCCAAGGAATAGTTTTGGCTGGCCGGCTAAACCAGGTGAGGGTAGATGATGGGTTTCAAACCCTCGGTAAGTCAATGACTTCCCCTGCATGTGAAGACAAGCTGTGAAGGATTGAGCAGACAAGACCAATAGTAGCCCACTACTCAAGAAGGCTGTTTCTGCACATGCTGTAGAAGGAAGTGAGGGGGTGAGGGAGCCCAGCAACCTGGGAAGATAGCCCTTCCAAGAGAAAAACTCAACCTCCATTGCCTTGTGGGACATCTTTGGGACAAGAAAGGCTAAGCGGTAAACCCTACACAAATCCATAGTGGAGTCCCTAAGACACTTCATATGCCTCTGACAGCTCCTGCAGCCAAGCTGGTTCCAAACATATTGCTCTGCTTTCCTTTGAACCCCGTCAGCATGTCCAAGAGGGGAGTCTTGTCGCCTGGGCAGCCCAGAGCCTCCATACACACTGCCCAGGCTTGCGCCCCAGAGAGGTCACTTTGGGGCTGCTAACGCATCAGGTTTCACTTCACCCACAGAGGTGCACTCCACTATCTCGAGACAAACATACACCAACAAGCTGGAAAGCAGAAAGCATGCAAGCTCTTTTAAAGAGGCTAAAACCACCACACAAGCTTTCATGCTGTGAACTACTGCTGTAAATACACTCTGTGCTCATTCATATTTCAGACACACACACCTCCCCCTCCCCCCCCCACCACATTGCCCATATCCCGGAAAAGCAAACATTAAATTATTCACTACCCCATGGCTTGATTTGATCACTTCGGCTCCCTGGGACACCAATGCTCTCCTTAATTAAGAAGCCAACCAAGAGGGAGGAAAAGGACAGCACAGGAGCATGGATGGGAAAGGAAACAAACTGAGCAAGTGAGCCTAGCTTTGAGGGGTGGCAGAGGAAAATGATGATAAAATTTATTTTTTGTACCCTGCCCATCTGACTGGGTTGCCACAGCCACTCTGGGCAGCTTGGGCAGCTGCAGCCTTCAGGGTGGGCAAAGGACAGCCTATTTCAGCTTCTCCTTCTTTCTCCACATGTCTACATCAGTTTGCAATTTATTAATGTCAAGCCTGAGCGTTTGTCAGCATTTCATTTCCCAAAGCAGAGGCGCACTAGTGAAAGGAATCTCTTCCAATGTGTATTTGCATAATGCTTTCACTAATATTGGACTTGCAATAGGTTTTGTAGCTATGCCGTTTTTAAATATATGTTTGTATTGTGAAATCAGTTTGAGATGCTTCGCAGGAAGCGAGTCCAGGCTTTCTGTTGAAGATCGGCATAGCAAATTTTGAAAGGGAGCTGCATTTCAGTTCACATATTGTTCCAGGAAGTGCAAACCAAATCTCTCCCCTCGCCACCCCCACTGCTATCTAACAGGCTGAGAAAGCAGAGGTTATGCCATAGGCTCTTTCAACTCTGATTTTGAACAGCTCCCCGCTGCTTTCTCATCCACTTTCCAATGAAGACTCTGATCTCTTGCTTTGCAGAGACCTGAAGAAATGTTTCATAAGGAGTTTGACCCTGCCTGTGAACTGGTTTCACATAGGCCATAGGAGGATTCTGGCTCAGCAGCGGGGTGAGCCTAAGGGATGGGCCCCACTAAGCTGAAAAGAGGGCAATGAGCTCCCCCCCCCCCCCATAATGCCCAACCCTGTCTATTAATAATCCATTATTACCTTGTTTTCCTGGCAGAGAGGAACTCAAGGCAACTCTGAACAGTTTATTTCTCCCTCTCTTTCCTGCCCTGTTGTGGCCCTGCAAATAGGTACTGAGTGTAGGGTAAAAGTGGTGAGGGCCCTGCAGAGGCCAGGTAGGTAAATCCAGGTTCAGCCTCTGATTTCCCTCCCCCACCCCCCACAAGATCAGTATTTAGTTTCTCAAGATAACTTGCAGCTACTTCTGAGGCCATCTCTCTCCCCTCCACCCACAAGCCATCTTGAAAGCCAGTGTGGCACAGTGTTTTTCGAGTGTCAAACGAGGACCTGGGAGAGACCAGGGTTTGAATCATCACTCAGCCATGAAGCTCACTAGGAGACCTTGGGGGCCAGGCACTGCTTCTCAGCCTCACCTACTTCACAAGGTTGTTGTGGGGAATAATGAGGAAGGGGGCAGAACCACGTGTCCCCCCCTTAGGCTTCTCAAAGGAAATATATAAATGCATTAAATAAATAGATCATAAAATATTTCATAAGCAGTAGGCTGAAAGGCAGGCACACCAAGCAGGGAGAATACCTCCCCCCACAAAACACCCCACCTGCTTTCCTACCTGTCACCCCGGTAAAGATGGTCATTTCTGCGTATGGCTGCTCAGATGAGCTACCCAAGCCTGAGACACCATTGGCAGCCTCCACACGGATGGTGTAGTTTGCCTGGGGCAGCAAGTTCATGAGGGTGGCTGTCCTGTCCACCAGGCCCCTCTGCTGGGGCACGAAGCTCACCCCATGGCCGCAGGGTGTGCACTGAGAGGAGGGGGAGCAGTGAAGGCACAGGAGGTTATAGGAGATGTCACTGCGCCCTCCCAAGTCCACCGGGGGACTCCACTCAAGGACTAGGGTGGACTGCTTCAAGCGGTAGACGAGGTTCACAGGTGCCGATGGGGGTCCTGCAAACAAGACGGTGGTTAGGTATATCAGCGGCAAGGGGTGGGGATGTTGCATGGCAGCCTAACTTCAAAGGGCATTTAAAATGGTAGAGCCCTGTTTTTAAATAAGCAAAACAGGTGGCCATTCTGCCACTAGTTTTCTTGCTATTCCGCCTCTGGAGCTGGCATGCAATGCAATGTCATCATGGCACGCTGCAACTCCAGGCCCAAGATTCAGAAAAGCCACACCCCCATTGGTCACGCCCGCACACACACACACACCTGCTTGCAAAGGTGCTTGTGTGATTGAGGATGCCTCTTAGCACCCCTCACTGATGAATGAGCCAACCTTGCAATCTCTACTACCAGAAAGAAAAGGATGCCTTACGGGTGCAGGGTGCAGACGGCAAGTCTGAAGGGGCCCGGGTGTAGGTCGCCTGGCAGAAGCAAAAGGTGGAACCTTCCTGCTGTGTGAAGCTGTGTGGAGGGCAGGGAGAGCAGCGCAGAATCCGAGCAGACCTCTTGTAATATCCAGGGGAGCAGGCTGAAAGGAGACAGCAAGATGCAACAGAGCTGAGGCTAAGGGCAAAGCCATTTCTAGGGGAGGACCCAGCACAAAACTGGGGCAAAGAGTTGCAAAGACGGGGATATATTTAAAAGGTGTATTGAGGAAAGTGTTGCTGCACCCAGAGGAATACTGTACATGAAGCTCATTGGTTCATCTCGCTCAGGACTGCCTACCCCGGCTGGCAGCAGCTCTCATGGGTTCCAGGCAGAAGACTTTTCCAGCCCTGCATGAAGACTGAACCCCATGGAGCAGTAGGTTATGGGAGAAATCAGGCAACCCTAACATAGACACATCACTCTCCACAGAGTTCTCAGCAAAATGTCAGGAGAGGAAGATCACACACAAAACCCAACTTCTCCTTCTGCCTCTTCAAGTCATTGCATGCAATATGTAGCATGGCAGAGAAAATAGCAAGCTCTTGGCGTGGATAGGTCTAATCCCCCAAAGAAAATCACCTAACAATTTTGTTCTCACTTGGTACCCACTACATTTACTCCCTGCGCTTGTGTAACAAATGGGTCCCCCCCCCCCCCGGGCAGCCAAAGATTCCATTCGCTTGACAAGGATTGCACAAAACAAGTAGCAATGCTTGTAATTTTCAGAGTTGTCTCCTTGAAAATTAAGTGTCAGGGGGGAAATTGTGTGAGCCTCTGCTGTGATTTCCATACCCGTAATTATTTCAGACAGGCAATGTAATATGTGGCTCAGCACAATAATGAAGCAGGAGGCTTGAGGGACTCTATGAGAGGGAGGATGCGCCAAGGAGACAAAGAGGGAGAAAGTGGCAGGATCAGTGAGATGCTGCAAAAGTGAGCAGCAGGTCCCCGATTCCTCTGTTCTGGTATTACAGAGTTCTCGGGTGGCAGACGTCACTCATGCAATTCTGAGATGAGGAGTGGCTCTTTCAGCTGTTCTGAGTCCACAGTCTAGCTGCATGAGGCCTGAGCTGCAGCTCCTGTTGATATTCCAGTGAACCACACAGTTGATACATCAGGCTAGACTTGCCATTGTCTGGACATGCAAGAAACTCCTCCATAAGGGACAGGCCACTGGTCTTTTGCAGGATCAGAGCAGCTATGGTTACATGCAGAGTTGTGGTTCACACAAACTGGCAGGGCCAATTCATGCATTGCCAAGTCCAGGAGAGAAAACAGGAAAGCTCCACAGTCACAGGGGTGCCTTTCTTGCAACCATCTGGCAGACACAGAGAAAGCAGACAGCTCTTCTTCCATTGTCTAATCTGCACACATGCACAATTGTGAAGAGGAAGCTGGTGCCGTTGAATGGCTTTTTCTCCTAGAAGACAAGCTTCATGAACCTGACCGGGAAATCTGACCAGGAGAGCTGAGAGGAAGAGAGGAGATGGGCAGGAAATGGAATGATAGACAAATCACCACGGATTAGCTCCAGATTCTGCCTTGATCTTGAAAGTGGAAGGAATGACACAATGAGGATCTTGTAGCCCAGAATAAATAGGGAGATGGTTAGAGAAACCAGACTACTATAAATTACATGGTTTTTGTTGTTATACTATGCTCTGCTTTTTTTGCCCTGTAAACTGCCTAGATAGTACTTTGAAAGACAAGGTAGTATACTGATAATTTTAACAAATGATTTTTAAGTCTACAGAGCCAGATGAATTGCACCCTCACTTGTGAAAGCAGGTTGTGGCTATTATGATATTTCAGAGCCACTGACTGTAGCCTGTGAGAATTGCCTGAGAAGTGATGGGTGAATGTCCTCCACTCCCTAACTGCAAAAAAGATAAAAGTGCAGAAACTACAGACCAGAGAGTTCAATACTGATACCAGGCAAACTTCTAGAGCAGACGAAGCCTGGTTTGCCCCAGCAGGGCCTTTCAGCTACACTGGCTTCTGCAAGAGAGGATTATGCAGATTCCAGACTGCTATCAGTTACTGAAGGTCAAGTCTGAGAGAGAAACAGAAGGGCCCAGACAGCCATTCACTCCATCTTGCCTAATTATTATTAACCCCAATTACACCACGCAGCTTAATTATGTTCCTGGACACTTCTGTAGAATCCATCAGCCAATTAAAGTTGTCCCCTGGTTTAATGGGCACAGGAGCCATTAAGAGGCAGGATCCTTCCTCCTCCTTCTCCCCCCTCCTCCAACTGTCTAGTGCCAAATTTTACAGCAGGCAGAACAAGAGGAAGTCCTTCCTTTGTGAGGAGCAAGTCAACTTCTGTCTATAACGTCACAGGAGGGGCAAATCCTACAAGCGCTTCTCGCAGAGAAGGTGGACTTGATAGGCAGAACTCCTTTCCCTAACCCAAAGGAAAGAAATTAATTTCTGAGCCTCTTTCCAAGTCCACCCTGAAATGAGTTCAGGCTCTTCCACTACCTTTGCTCAGAAGATTTTCAGAGGCCTGAGGCACTGCCAACAAATTATCTCTTCATTTCTTGGCACAGGGCTGGCAATTGCCTCTGCAACAGAGGCTCCCTGCAAAGCGGCCACTTTCCTCAGCCACGCCTGCCTGCCACAAAGCCAGCAGAATATTAACACAGCACAGCCTCCCACCACTGCTGTCAAAGCCAGAGAGGAACATGCTGTAATAGAAATTCTCCTGCAGCACCAATTTATGCCTCTGTCAAGGAGAAGTGGCTGACAGTTATTTTTGGAACTGGATCTCCATCATATTAATTTGATGGCTGGTTGAAGTTGTCTCATTTGCAAGAAACCCAGCTGATAAATATTAACCTTGGACTTCGCTGGAAGTCTCCTTGCTGCTGCTGAGCGAAGGATGAGAGAAAGATGGGCAGCGTTTGCAGGAGTTGTCAGCTGCTTCTTGTGCTGGAGGGCTCCAGATTCACAAAAGTACGTGCCCAGCAGGATGCAAAAACATTTCTCGCCTTCTCCCTATAGCCAATGATGGAAGGCCCAGTGGGCTAGCTTGCTAACCATAGTTTAGCATGAGAATGACCCTATCCTATTCTGGGGCTTGTGTGTCTCCCCTCCAGCACAGCTGCAACAAGACCAGAAGACTTTGCCTCTGTTTTATATTAACTGCAGCTTAACAAATCATCCAGAGCTATGGTTAGTCTTAACCATGGCTAGTGTAAACCATGTATGATATGATCTTGGCTCTTTTGCACTAGCCATAGTTAAAACTATAATTGAGATTAACCACAGTTTATCAACTTCCAATGACATGCTAAACCATGGGTAATCAATAAGCGAAATTGAATCTTTCAGCTTCCTTGTGACTGCATCAGAGTCAGAGGGGAGTTCAGAACTCAAAAGGGAGGGGAGGCTTCTCCTTCATCTACAGTGGTACCTCGGGTTAAGAACTTAATTTGTTCTGGAGGTCCGTTCTTAACCTGAAACTGTTCTTAACCTGAGGTACCACTTTAGCTAACAGGGCCTCCCGCTGCCAGAGCATGATTTCTGTTCTCATCCTGAAGCAAAGTACTTAACCGCAGGTACTATTTCTGGGTTAGCGCAGTCTGTAACCTGAAGCATCTGTAACCCGAGGTACCACTGTACTTCATCACAAAGCTCCACTCACTGGAGTAACATCCAAGCACAGCCAGTGACTTCAGCAGAGAGAGAGAGACAAGCAGACAAGCAGCCACAAAGCTGGGCAGGCTCATCGCCCCCTGCATTCCAAGGGAACCAGGGTGAGGTTTGAGACCCAAATAAGCACAGAGGAGCGTTTGACTGCAAACACACAGTCAGAGTTCCTCTTAACTATTTTTTTTTTGGGGGGGGGAGTGGGAGATAAACTTGCCACATCCCTAAGGTGGCTGCTTTGGCCAACAGAGACAAGTTTTAAAACAGTAAACAGCTGAACCAGTATCATGCAAACATTTCCACAAAAGGTTCCATATGCCATTCTTTATAGAGAACTGTGAAAATAGATGGACTGCAGGAATTTTTTTGATCTGCTGAGCTAGTGGAGGAGCTGCCACCATCAGGGCACCTAATGCCTGCTTTGCCAGTGTCCTCAGGATATGGACTTCACTTCATGATCACGGGAACAGAATCACAGAATTGTACATTTGGAAGGGATCACAATAATTATTTAGTCCAGCCCCCTATAAAGCAAGTATCATAGCTAAAGAAGCCCTGGCAGATGGCCATCTAAATTCTGCTTTAAACCTCCAATGGAGAGTCCACTACCTTCCAAGGGAACCCACTTCTCATCAAATAGTTCATGCCATCAGAAACTTCTTCCTGATGCTTAGTTGGAATCTCATTTCTTGTCATTTGATTCTATTGGTTTAAGTCCTACCCTCTGCAGCAGCTGAAAAAAAGCTTGTTTCATCTTCTATGGGGCAGCCCTTCAGATATTTGAAGATGTCAAGTGTATCCCCTCTCAAGTCTTTTCTTCTCTGGGCTAAATATGCCTCAACTCTTCCTCACAAGGCTTGATTTTCAGACCCTTGATCGGCTTGGCCACCCTCTTCTGCATACATTCTAGCTTGTCAATATGCAGAACTGGGCACCTCCCTCCCTTCTTCCAATCCCACTTCAAACCTCCTAGATATAGCCTCCAAAAAAAGTGGAAGGAATAATGGGCCTCTCTTTCAGGGCTATTTTCATTCATTCATATTCAAATATATGCAGTTTTAATCAGTTAATCAACTTTCTTTAATCAGGAAATTGCCCTAGTTAGCATACATGTGTCAGGGGTGTTTGATCATGTCATTAGGGGGGAACTGCTGCATGGAGCAGGGGAGGCGAAGGGGCGGGGAGAAACACCCATCATCTCCACAAGGTCAAAGCAGGGCATGAAAACCAACCAGGAGACGGTCAATACTGCTGGTGCTTTGGATTTTGCAAGCAGGCTCCCAAATTGGAAGAAGTCAAAATAAAAAGAAAGAGAGAAGAAAACTAAATGAGGAGTGTCTTCCCCCCAAGTAGCCAAATATGCAAAACTGAAAAATGCTTATTAAACACAGTTTTTCTGCAGACAAATCCAGGCCAGTCATGGAAAGAAATGAGCGGGGTGGGGTGGGCTGGCCAAGCCATTTTTAATTAAAATGCACAAAAGTCACATTCCACTGAAAAAAAAAGGATTGCTGCCAATTTGATGGGCTGGGAAGACTGTGTGCTTTTCTCAAGCCTTCCTGGCAACCCGTAAGAGCTGTGTCAAAGTTGTGGGTTAGAACTGGCTGTTGCCCAACACCTGCCAAGGACTTGGGGGGCCCCGAGGCCAAAATCACCACTTTGCCCTGGGATAATTTAAGCTTCTCCAAAGATGTCATTGGAGTTAAGGTCTCATCTACAGTTGCCCAATGATAAGACTTGTGGAAACTCTCAACCAGTTAGAATAACTTTGAGGGACAACATCCCGTTTGCCCCTTCCCGACTCCACCCCCCTTAGCAAATGCTGCAAGTCCCCTAAACTGCCCTGCATCCCATGCCTCCACCTTCATTCTAGGCCAAATGTTGCTGGACTACAACTCCCATCATTGCCGATCACTGGATGGGGCTGAATGGAGCTCAGCAGAAATCTAAGTCCAACCAACCACATCTGGAAGGGCAGAGTTGTCTTCCTGCCCAGGTCTGGACCCACTTCCAAATGAAGAGAAGCAAGGAGAGCATCAAGCCAGAAGCAAAACAAAGCAGCCCACAAGCCTGGAGCATTGAGATCAACTGCGAGAAGAAGGACACCAGGCAGGGGTAAAAACCACCTTGCAAACCCTTCAGGTTTCTGGTCACCCTGACAGGAGGAGCTGGGCATGTGATGGACGATGTGTCAGCCTCGCATGGTGGACCTAGGGCAGTTGCCCTCAGAGCGTGTGGGTAAATCAACAAAGAGAGCAAAGACTGGAAGAAATCCACTTCCACTTCCTCCCCCTCTCTCAAAAAAGTGTTTCTTAATTATTGTAATTTTAATTTAACCAAGCCCCTTGACAAGACTCTCCTGCTTTTGCTGATCCTGAAAATGATTACATCTGCAAGCTCATTAAGACTGCAGCGCATGAGATCATGTCCAGTCTCGTAATATTTTTAAGGATGGCTGTTAAATGATTCAGGGATTCCACAACTCAAGAGAGAAAAATCCAACAATGGGAGTATTGCTGTTGGCACGGAGAGGAGGGGAGAGGCTCCACAATCTCAGGTGCCTTTGGACGCCATCATATCTTAGCCCAAAGGCCCTGGGTGCACATATGCAGTAAGGGCTTGTTACAGCAAATGGCAAGTTCTACAAAACACATGATTTGCCCGTTAGAACCAGGTGACGGGGTGGGTGGACGACACAGGCGTAAGGGAAAGGGTACAGACAGCCGTTCCTTTTACCTTGACACCTGCTGCCCTTTTCTTCAAAGCCAGCCCTGCAGGCGCACTTCCCAATGGGGACCAGCCACTCCCCCTCTGCGCTGCAGTGCATCCTGGGAAGGCCGTCTGCCTCCACCTCGGAGTGGTTGACGCAGGCCCCCTTCACTTCCACCAGGGTGGCAAAGGCAGCTTCCGCCACCGTGTCGGGGAAGGTGGCCAAGTTTCGCACCGTGGAGAGGCACTTTTTGTAATAGACCCGCACGGACACCAGTGCCACGCAGGCGCCCACATCCTGGAAGCCCAGGTGGAAGCCCCTCTTGCTGAGGTGCCCAATCTCCCTCAGCTCCACGTTGAGCTTCATCTTCCGCTCGCCCAGATCCCCCTGGGTGAAGCTCTCGTCAGCAGCGATGGTGTCTATCTTGGCGTACTTCTGCTCGCTGACGTTGGGACCCAGGCTGGAGTCGGACTCTGCGTAGTAGAGGTTGAAGGTCTCCTTGCAGGTGCCCCCCACCCCTGGGATGCTGTTGCAGTCCCTGAGGGTGAATTTCACTTCCACAAAGATCCTCTGGCCACCCTGCCGAGAAATCCACGTGGTCTGCAGCCAGTTGTTCTGGTTCGGCTCCATGACGTTACAGATCTGGTATGTGCGGATGGGCCGGTCCTTTTCGTCCACCCCACTGATCTCTTCCCACTGCAGAGGATATGAAAGGAGACACACCTGTTATTCCGTGGAAATGGCTACTTCGCAATGCTTGGGGTCCTCCCTGCAAAGCAGCCCGTCTGTCATTGGTGCCAATCAGGGCTTTTTTTTCTGCAGGAACTCAGTTCTGGTACCTCTCAGGTAAGCTCCATTGCCATTATAAGAGAACAAGGGAGGTGTTCATGGTGAATTCCAGCACCTCTTTTTTCTAGAAAAATAGGACTGGTGCCCTGGTGTTTCATAGTCCATGAGAATTGGCAGAAAAAAGGAAGATATGTGATTAAATGAAGCGGATTCTATACACATCTTTTGGAGCTGTTCTCAAATACCAATATTCTAGAAATCTATTTAGGCCAATATCCTTGATATGCTAGGGTATCGTATACCCCTAGAACCTCAAAGATTTCTACTTGGTTATCTACAAGATGTTATTGAGGAATTGTGTTTAATCTTACACCTGCTGTTAGGATTATGGTAGCTAAAAATGGGGGGGGGGTGGACATATTTCCTGCTACATCCAAATGGATTGCTAAAATTTGGGCTATAGTAACTAAAGCTAACTTATTACAAAAGAATACATATAAACCAGCCTAACAGATTTATGGGGGAGAAAAGAGTATATTATGTAATGTTTTGGAGCAATAAATTTAACTATAATGATTCTATGCTTTCACCCTGCTGTAATATTACGAGTACTTCTTCACACAATTTTTCTTTGGTTTATTTTACATACTAATAACAAACTTTAGAAGATTAAAAATTAACAAGAAAAAGCCTAGCAGGCGTCTGAGGCCACCTGGGGTTTCTCAAACCAGATTTCAACAGTTAAAGCCAATGGGGAGCCATCCTCTTGCAATTGCCTGGCCATTAGTAGAGCGAAACAGCTTGCCTACCCTGGGAGACCAGGAGTGCCCTTCTCTCTGCCACCAAAGTGACTTCAGGCAGCAGGCAGGGTCCTTGCTGAGGGAGACGCAAAGCAGCCATTCTCTTAATCAGTAGACAAAACTAACCTGGGGGGAAAGATCACCAGCTAGCCAAAGAAAAGACATGACATTGGGCCTGGGTGTCCTCAGCGGCTTTGCTGGTGGCAGCACCACCACCACCACCACTCCCAAGCCAGCCTACCAGGCCAGGCTCAACAAGTGTGTTGCAGAACCACAAATGCCCCAGATCAGCCACTCACCCCATTGGAAGGGTGTGACGTCCAGCCCAGTTCAGCTTGCGATTCCTGAGAATCCAGCAAAATGACTAAAAGAGAGAGAGAAAAACGTTAGAAGGAGACTATGCAGGGGAGCCTGTCCCTGAACTCTCCCTTACAGGCCCTCTTGGTTCACTCTGGTTGATCTTTAGGGAAGGAATCCAAAAGGAAACTAGCAAATCTATGGCCTGACTGCTGCCTACCAGAGCTGGGCTTGAGGGCTCAGCTGCTTCCTGCTGGAGCTTTTGGGAACTGCTGGCTCCCAGTAGGCCTGTTCCTAATATCTGAAAGGTCCCCTCAGAGCTGGGAAGTACTTGAGGGAAGGCCCAGAACTTGGAAGGACGCTCCCACTTTGAACCAAGGCTCCTTTTCTCAATTCCCTCCGTCCCCTGGGGGCAGTTTTGCAGGGCAGAGACTGGTGGAGAGAGGAGAAGAGTCATCTCGATCCAATGACAGCTTCATTATCCTGCCCAGGCATGTCACAGAAGAAGCTGTTTGACCAAGAGATTCAGGGCACATCCTCCCCTTGACAAGCAAAGCAGCAGCTGCTGCCACAGTGACTATAATAAAGATTTCGTAGGACGCTCCTGCCAATCCAAGCCAGTTCGTTCCCACAAGACCAAAGCAGTGCAATGTTCAAGCAGTGAATGCTTTCGTCTGCCAGGGACACTGCTCTTTGCAAGCCAGACGGCAGCTAGCGCAGGAACAGAAGCAGCGTGCTCTGGTTATTTCATTCCCTATTTGTAACACACTTCTTTCTTTAAATAATAATAATAATAAACCATTTCAACCAGGCCTTTGGCTGGTTAATATTCCACAGTCTTTTAAATTTGTCTGTGGAAAGGGGGGAAGAGGTTATTGTTTTAGTTTTAATTATTTACTTGTGTTTTTATCTTGTGTTTTATTCTGCAAACCGCCCTGTGATCTTGTGACGGAAGGGTGGGATATAAATTTGATAAATAAAATTCTCAGGGCAAAAAACAAAAGGAAACAAAACACCAGCCCATTTTATAAAAAGCAGTTCTAGAGCCAAACCGAACAGATGATAGCCATAGCAGGCAGCATATTTGCAGTCAAAAGCTCATCTGGAGGCAGCAGCAAAACCCACAGCTGACAGCAGGCAACAAAGGAGGAAAGGGTTTACCTGGCAGGAGGAACATCCTCCTCCCCAGCAGGACTCAAGGGAGGCTCCATCCTCTCACTTCTTGAAGGAAACCTTACTGGACCCTCTTGCTAGGAGCTGCCACTGAAACCGCCCTGAGTTGAGGGCCGGCATCTCTGGAAGGGGCCTCTCTTGGGCATGGGAGGTTCAGCTCTGTGCAGCATCCAGGACTGTCCCTGCCCGCCGGCAAAGACTGGGATTGGGGAGAGGGGGGTGTCGGAGGCAGCAGGAACAAGGAGCAAGCGAGAGCTGCCTGCCTGAGCCCGGGAGCTGTCGGGAGGGAAGCTTTCTAAACACCTGCGGGAGTGACAAGCCTAGCCCACCGACAATCAGTCCATCAGAAAGCCGTCGAGGTCGAGGCCCGTTGGCGCCGCACGGTTGGGTGCCCCCCACCCCCCGCCGCCGAGCGCCGTTGGGCAGCGGCGTCCCTGCCAGGGCCACTGGGCGAGAAGGGGAGATGGCGCTCCTCCGCAACCACTTTCCTGCCAGGGCCCGGAAGAGGGTTCCCGAAGCAAGCGAGCGACCTTAAGGACCCCCGACGATCGGTGGGTCTCCCGACGGGCTTTCCCCCACCGCCCCCCAAACTCCCTTCAGAGGCGCTGGCGGCAACGTTCCCCAAAGGAGACGGGCTTTCCGGCGGCGTAGCGATCGGAGCACAGAGTCAAAGGGAGCCTCCATGTGCCGCCGCAGTCTACCCCTCCGTCCCGTCCGGGCTCGCTCCATGCAAGCACTCGGCCGGCCCACGAAAACACCAAGAAAGGGTTGCGGGAGGGGAGGAAAGGAAGAGGATGGGGTTTTCCTTGGTTGCTCAGCCCCCTGGGGTACCCTGGCGGGGGGTGCGCTTTAGGAAAGCCTCGCCCGCCCGCCCTACCCCTCCATTGGTGGAAAAGGGGGCTGATGACCCAGCAGAGCATCCATGCTCGTGGGCACTCTACCTCCGAGAGGTGGCTCTCCTCCAATGGGACTGCCTGGCCCTGGCGGAGGGCGGCACCCCCTCGGTGGAGCCTCCCTGGCTAGGCGCAGTCCTCCCCGCCCCTACCTTGCTCCGCGGAGGCAGCGCGCACGACCAGCCCGAGGAGGACGAGGCGCGGCAGTGCCATGGCCCCGCGCGCCGGCCAGGCTCCTCATGCTGCCGCGCGCTCCAGCCGCCCGCTGCTGCCAGGCAACTGCCTCCGCGCGCCGCCACGCCCACCGGCCAATAGGGGTCGGCGGGCGAAGGAGAGAGGCGGGACGGGCGGGCGGGGTTGCCCGGGGGCGTGGTCAGTAGTTGGTCTACGTCAGTGTTTCCCCCTTTTAGCTAGCATAAAAATCCCATGCCGCCGCCCCACCTCGAAACCTGGCTCCCCTTATGTTAAATGACTGCAATACCGGGAGTTTTAATCACAAATAATAGAATTGCACAGTTGGAAGGGACCCGCCCCCGGGTCATCTAGCCCAGCCGCGCCACCTGCAATGCAGGAATCCTAACGAAAGAATCCGTGACAGAGGGTCATCCAGCCTCTGTTGAAAAACCTCCAAGAGAGGAGAATCCGCCGCCTTCCAATGTTTTGGGGTTTTAAAATAACAATGAGTCAAAGTGCTTACAATTTTTTAAAAAATCAAAAACTTCACATGAACTTTTAATTTTCAGAGTTTGTTTTAATTATTATCAATCTGTGCACAGATGTTGCACGCTTGTCAAATGCCTTTGTTTTAATAGCCATAAGAGCAGGAAGAACAGCTTCACAAAGACATTTGGATCAAAACGTCTTTGACAGCTGAATCACACTTGATTCCCCAAAACTCCTCTTGGAGATGCTCTAGCAAGGACTGAAGGGTAGTGATGAAAGGCTTCCTCACACTGGTGCTGCACAATTGGCAGGTTGATCTGCTCAGTTCCCTCTACCAGAACCATACAGCTGGAAGGGACCTAGGTGGTAATCTAGTCCAACCCCCTGCAATGCAGGAATATGCAGCTGTCCCGTATGGGGATCAAACATTGCAACCTTGGTGTTATCAGCACCACACTCTAACCAACTGAGCTATCCATCGTGTGCAGAATCAAGTTGCCAACCTAGGCTGCTTTCCCCGAGGGTTTCTAGATGGTCTCACTCAGATTCAGTCCAGGTCTGGTGACTCTGAGAGGCCTGACTAGGAGATGGAGGCATTTGGTGAGCGAAGCCAAAAGGGATTGATAAATTAGTATGAGTTTCCTGGATTGGCTTGCTAATGGAGCTCCTCTGTCTCTCATGCCCAGCTGAAGTGGCAGGGGAGGGAATTGTGAGTGTAGTACTCTTCTAAGAAAGCAAAAACAAAAAATTGTTTAGTTCAGGGCCCAACTACCTGTAGAAACAGAAAACTTATTAACTTTACATCTATAATAATAGGCCACCATTGGCTGAGAAGAACCCTAGAGTAGACCAGCTCTGTTTTGCATTGTCTGCAGAAGAAGGAACATGGTGTGCTAGACAGGGCAACAGTGCAAAAACAGGAGGACTTGAAAAGTATTGAGAAGGATATGAGGGGGAAATGCCTGCCTGAAGGTGTAAGTGAAGTAGAGGCTGTTTTTCTGGCCCCAAAGAAAAAGGACGCATATTAGCATGGCTTCAGCAGTTTAACTCAGCGGAAACTAAGTTGATTTAATCATCTATAGCAGGCATGTCCAACAGGTCAATCGCGATCTACCGGTTGATTGTGGGTATGTTTGTGGTCAATCACGGTACAACTTATACTAGTGATCTCCTAGGTGATCGTTATTGGTCCCCCAATAAAGCTCAACAACTCTGGTCAATCCTTCCCCCCAAAAAAGCTCACTGCCAGTTTTTCTATACTGGGAGTAGATCACAGTCTCTTGGGAGCTGGACGTGCCTGATCTATAGAACCATAGAATCATGGAGTTGGAAGTTGCCCAAAGGATTGTCTAGTCCAACCCCTGAAATGCCAGAATCACAGCTGTTGCCAGTCATTGAAGTGCTTCCTAACTACATCCACCTGGTGTGTGTAATTTCCTCCCCACTTTTCCAGCTGCACAATTGTTGTTTCAACCACACACTAAAAATATCTCCCTTAAATCAAAGATAATTTTATAGGTAATAGCAATGGCATATATAGTATGTGTGAAATTCTCACAATTCACTGCAGCCTGCGTGATGTGCTACTGTGCTGTATATATTGTACATCACACCAACCGAGAGGCTGAACTCCTGTGCACCCATGATGGTATGCTGATCACGTAATAAGCGGCACGTGATCTTCACATACCACTTCACACTTTCATATTTTAATTTGGGTGGGGTTGTTGTTGTTTTTTACTTATATTGTACATTTTTTTGGAAGCACTCATCCTCCCCCGCCAATCTTCATACATACACTCCCCTGGTTGAGAAACACTGGTCTTGGTACTCAGATACTGTCAATCGAATAAAGTCATCCATATATATATATATTTAAAAAAAACCACACAAAGATTATTTGATGAGGAGGATTAACAAATCTCTTAATAAAGAGACCCTGCCAAGGAGGGTTTTGAACTGTGCTGGATCCAGGAGTGAGCAGGAAACCAGTGGCAGGATGCATTAAGCTTATGTGGTCAGAGTGGCAAGAGAGGTGAATCGTTCAGTGGGTTTTGCAGGCTGAAGCTGCACTGAGATAACATCACAAATAGGATGAAGCTTTGGAAAAGTTGCTGTTTAATCCATCCACCCTTGAAGTCATCACATACAAATTGATCCGTCTTTTTCCACTGCAGTAAACTCACATGACCTGCTCTTTGGGGATCTGGTCTTCACATCCACCATCTGCATAATCGTGTGTGCAAGTACAGAGTGCATTTCCATCTGAGTGAGTTAAAACACTTTCCACACATCCAGGGGATTTTGTGGAAGGACTCCCAGATCAGCAGGGAGGGGGAAGAAGGAAAGCAGCCCATCTGCCTCCAGGGGCTGAAGCTGGGGTGGGAGGGGTCGGTGTGGAGGCGAGCACTGGGAGATCATGAGGGTCCAAGCCTTCCTCTCCATCTGTTCTCTGCTGGCCTTTGAAAGCATATCTTTTAAAACAAACATTTGATTCTGCTGCATCTTAATTTCATTTGAATCTATTTGTGGTTCGTTCTGCCTCTCTGTAGAGCTTTGTTTTATTGATGCTGTTTTAGTCTTGTGGGGTTTTTTGTGTAACTTCATTAAATTATGAGATAATGGTGTTTGTTTTTAGGCTTCCTTTGTCTCTTTGAGCAACTTCTTTTTTGAGGAGGCAGGAATAATGACTATATTTCTATAAAATAAGCAACCCTGGTGCTGCTACTCTCACTTCAGGATCAAAAATGCAGTCCTCCTGCTGTGATGAACTGCCACTTCCAGATTAAATGACTTACATGCCTCCTTTCATTGGGGCCCCATTTGATGAAACATTGAGTACCTGAGGGATACCTGCCTAGATACCCATGCAGACGTCTGTGCCATGCTGTGGTTTGGACAGAAACCTCATTTTTGGATGGGCAAAAAAGATGCCCTTGGGTTAACACAGCAACCGCATGGCAGGGATGGATTTTTGTATCTCTCAGTTGCTCTGATATTCTCTAAGGTCAGTTCTTTGCATGGGAACAAAAGGGGCCTGCTGGGACCAGGCCCATCTCGTCCAGCATCCTGTTCTTATGGTAGCCGACCAGATGCTTGTGGGAAATCAGAGAGCAGGACCCAAACACATGAGCACCATCTCCTACTGTGATTTCCAGCAACTGCTGCTCAGAAGCATTGCTGCCTCTGAACATGGAGGGGGAGCATAGCCATCATATATTGTTTATGATCACTTTGGTTATGTTTGTAATTATGTTGGTTTTTTCATGTTGTAATGTGCCTTGAGCAGGGTTTTTAATATGGAAAGGTGGCATACAGATAAAATGATGTATGTGTGTATCAATCACGATAAGAAGCTGTCAATAGTTATAGCCTTATAAGATGGAGGCAGCAATGTTTCTGAATACCAGCTTCTGGAAAATCACAAGAGCAGAGAGGGCTCTTGTAGCTGAATCCTGCTTGAGGGTTTTCCACAGGCATCTGGTCAGCCATGATGAGAAGAGGATGCTGGACTAGGATGGGTCATTGGCCAGATCCAGCACATTCTTCGTAATGTTCCTGTGTTCTTAAGAGGGTGGCAGGGAGACCCAAGAGACCAAGAGCAGCTCCTTTGCTCCCCCCCCCCCCATAGGCACAAATTTTCTGAGTTGCTTCTGAAAGAGTGTTTGAAACAACTGTGAAAATAACACTCAGAAATCAATACCAACCCCTAGGAGACTTTGAGGACATAAATTCCACAGACAGGAGCTGAAAGCCTCCATGGGAGAAGGGGGAAATTGAAGCCACGGGAGTACAGAACTAAATTGACTAGTTTTGCTGACAGATGAGTTTTCCCCTAACAAGTGTAAGAGCTGCAAAATGAGTCAGCCAGGTAAAGCAGCTGTAGTGGCCCGCCTTGAAGGGAGGAAGGGTACAAAGTGAGCTTGGTGATGGTGGGGCTGTGGAGGAGCAGAAAATGGGGCTCAGACAGCCTGACACCCCCCAAATCTCCTCCAGGCTACATCATCATAGAGGCAGGTGAGCACCTGCCTTTCCCTAGGGAGTAATGCATTAATAATAATAATAATAATAATAATAATAATAATAATAATAATACCCCACCCATCTGGCTGGGTTTCCCCAGCCACTGTGGGCGGCTTCCGACAAAATATTAAAAATACAATAAAACACCAGACATTAAAAACTTCCCTAAACAGAGCTGCCTTCAGATGTCTTCTAAAAGTCAGATAGTTGTTTCTTTTCTTGACATCTGATGGGAGGGCATTCCACAGGGCGGTCCCTCTGCCTGGTTCCCTGTAACTTCACTTCTTGCAGTGAGGGAACCGCCAGAAGGCCCTCGGAGCTGGACCTCAATGTCCGTGCTGAATGATGGGGGTAGAGACGCTCCTTTAGGTATAAGACCAAGAGTTGAAGCAGGACAGGGAAGTCCCATTACTAAGGCTAAGAGAGATTCCCCCCCCCCCATCAATCCCAGGAGGCAGGATTTGACAGGCTTAATCCACTCTGGAGGTTCCTTGCCTGCAAATTTCACCCGCATATCTGAAAAGAAAAAAGGATGCAGGCATTTTTAGATCCCCTGTTACAATAAACAGGGACGAAACAGAGCCTCAGATCTAACAGAACAAATTCAGACCAGAATAATGAATTAAATTGGGACAAGGTAGAGAGCATCCAAAACATATTGGGAGGCCTCTCAGTGCTACAGATGCAAGGTGAATATGGAGTCTGAATTAAGCTTCCAGAGAGATCCAGATTTTTCTAGGAATTTGTGGTGTTTGTGCTCCATTTTTACTTGCTAGGGAGTTGCCTCCTGTTCTCTACCTGTTGTAGCTGCATCCATCCCAAAATAAGACTCAGACTTTTTTCTCCCTGGGCAAATGACTGACTGGTGCTGCTTCTGTTGAATCAGCACTGATGGAAATGAAGAGAATGAACCTCTCTAGGGAGCTCTTTGTTCTAAGAGACATGAGACAATGCAATCCCCAGACAGGTAATTGGTATCTGAGAGACCATTGACAGGGATTAGGGGTAAACAAAGGGAATCAATTATCTGATAAGAGGGTTTAGGTGCTGACACACAATGGAATCAAAATTATCTGTGTCATGGATCAAAGAGAGAATTCCATCCTTACCTGAGACAGCTCCTGCCCACCCACTGTTGCAGAAGGCAAGAGGAGGGAGTAATCTGTCAGAAACTGGTACCCTGACTGCTGCCATTTGGGACTATAATCAGGACAGACAAAATAAAGTCCTTCTTCATGGTGTGTGTGTAGTTAAACTATGGAACTCCCTCCCACAGGAGGTAGTGGTGGGCACCAACCAAGATGGCTTGAAAAGAGAATTAGACAAATTCATGGAAGAGAGGGCTATCAATGGAGGGCTATCAATGGCTCCACAGTGGGAGGCAGCAATGTTTCTGAATACCAATTGCTGGAAAGCACAGGAGGGGAGAGGGCTCTTGTGCGTGGGTGCTGCTTGTGGGTTTCCCATTAGGGCATCGGATTGGCCACTGTGAGAAGAGGGTGCTGGACTAGATGGATCATAGGCTTGAACCTACAGGCTCGTCTTGTGTTCTTAGGACTAACACAATTTAGACAGGAGCTGGGGTTCTGGGCTACTGAACTCTCTCATCCTCTGTCTCTTTCTCTTTCTCTTTCTCTGTCTGTCTGTCTGTCTGTCTCTCTCTCTCTCTCTGCCAGCCTATACAAGACACCTGTGGGGACCATAGCTTAAGAGGAATCTGCCCCATGTCCCTACAACTAGTGACCTTAAGGGCCCCCCAGAAGCAACTTACAATATTACAGTTCTACATCTTATTGGGATAACAATTTTAAGGGGCCCAGAGATCATGAACCACAATTGCAATTGCTTTCTGGGGTTACCAGCTGATGGTTGTAAGGATTCCCCACCACCACCACCAATTCTCTTTCCAAAGTTCAGGTAAACCTAACCTGTTGATGTAATATGTCAAGGGATAGTGATGGGCATTTCCCACTGAACACTGGGGGAGCAGACAGTGCCTTAAACTGAACTAGGCCATTAGTCCATCCAGTGCAGTAATGTCTATTCTCACTGGCAGCAGATCTCCAAGATTTCAGATGCAGCCATTCCCAGTCCTACCTGGGGGATGCCAGGGATTAAACGAGGGACCTTCTGCATACAGAACAGGTGAGATACGACAACCCTTCCCCATTTAAGCTTTCTCAGCATCTGAAAAGTCAGCCTGCGGCAGGCATTGCAACCAAGAGGGATGGGAGGGGGTCCCTAAGCAGCAGACAGCCCCAGTGGCTGCCTAATGAAGAGAAATAATTAGCACCCGCACTTCCTAGGTCTGGTGGCCCTTCCTTCCCTTCCCTTCCAAGAGGCTGTATTTACATTGCCTTTGCATTCCTTTGAATCTTCCTTCCTGTATGTCTGTGAGTTAGGAAGCCTCTGGCAGGTTCTAATGGTGGTTTTGCAAATATAACGCTAATTGCTAGATTTTGCAATGAGAAGTGCAGTGCGCAGCAGTACTTCTGTGCCCAGCTGAGCTCCCTTCTACAGGACTCTCTTGCTGAAGCTGTAAACACTTGGAGTCTGAATGGTGTTTATTGGCACAAAAAGACCCAGGAGAGGGGTGCTGAGCACCATTGGCTTTGATAGCATCAGACAGAGCACAGCCCAGGCTGAAATGAAAGTCAGTGTTGGGGCAAATGAATGGGAGCAGCCTAGGGGGGTGGGCCAGGGGGGCATTTGATGTGTGCATATAAAGCACATAAAGAATCAAAGACATCACAGCAAGAGCAGTAGTGCCAGAATTTATCCCAAGGTGAAGGCAAATGACAACAGCAGACCTAGAATGAGAGGAGGGCTGATTTCTCATGCCCTCATCCAGGTATCTCTCCAGGAATCAGCAGAGGGACCTTGGCAGGTCGGCCAGGGAGCCTGTCCCTGGGCAAAGACTTGCCTCTTTGCTATGGCTACAATTCCACCAGAAACAGTAGAAGGGTGACTTTAGGGAGATACAGTTTTCCTCCACCAGCTATAGGCCTGGACCACATCCACCTGCAGCTGAAGCATGGAGCATCTGCCTGGAGTGACAACAGGGCACGGGGCACCCAAGCAAACAGGCAACTCCCTCTCTCTCTCTGAAACCTTCATAAGAACGCAAGGAGAGCTTGCTGGATCAGGCCAATGACCCATCTAGTCCAGCATTCTCTCCTCACAGTGGCCAACCAGATGCCCATTATGGAAAACCCACAAGTGGGATCTGAACATAAGAGCAACTCTCCCCTCCTGTAGTTTCCAGCAACTGGCATTCAGAAGCACTGCTGTGGAGACAAAGAATAGCCATCATGGCTAGCAGCCATCAATACCCCTCTCCTCCATGAATTCATCTAATCCTCTTTTAAAGCCATCTGAGTTTAGGGCCATCATTGCCTCCTGCGGGAGCAAGTTCCACACTCTCTGTTAACTCTCTGTTGCATGAAGAAGTCCTTTCTTTTATGTGTCCTGAATCTTCCAACATCCAGTTCACTGGGTGTTCATGAGTTCTAGTGTTGTGAGAAGGAGGGGAGAGGGACTTTTCTCTTCCCGCTTTCTCCATGCCATGACTAATTGTAGAAACGTCTATCATGCTGCTTCTTAGTCACCTTTTCTCTAAAAGTCTCCAATGCTGCAACCTTTCTTCATAGGGGAGTGGCTCAACCCCCTTAATCATTTTGGTCACCCCTTTCTAAATCTTCTCCAACTCTACAATATCCTTCTTGAGGTGAGGGGACCAGAGCTGTACACACTATTCCAAACGCAGTCACGCCCCATAGATTTGTAGAATGGCATTATGGCATTGGCAGTTTTATTTCCAATTCCTTCCCTAATGATCCCTAGCATGGATTTTGCTTTTTTCACATCCACTGCACACTGCGTTAACGTCTTCACTGAACTATCCACAACGACCCGAAGGTCTCCAGCTCCTTCATCCCCAGCTCCTGACTTTCACCAGAGAACAGCTGCCGCCGCCGCCGCCGCCTCCTTCCTTCTCACCCGCAGCCACCTTTAGGCCGATGAAACCCTCAGGAGGGCAAAATCCGGCGAGGCGCTTAGGCAGCTCTCTTCCTGCAGAAGTGACATGATCTAAGAGCTGAGCTTTTTTCTTTCTTCCTGCTTTGCCAACTGGGAGATGATCCAGTTTTTTAACCCTGCAAAAGAGATAGTAATTAACAAGTCTCTTTCTTCACTCGCAAAGGATGTCAAGGAGGTTGGAGGAAAAGCGGGCGTATCGGTGATGTTCTCCGCAGGAAGGCAAAGGTCAGGAGACGGGGCCAGGGAGCTGAGCTCTTCCTCCCCAAGAGGAACCATTTGCTCAGCTCTCTCCTTCAGAGATGAGAGGCTGAGTTTGACTTTCAACATCTGAAAGCCAAGCCAAGGGAGATGCTCCACATTAATGGATTAAATCCAGAGAAAGTTTTGCTGATCTGTGCACACTCCGGAGTTGAGCAATGTTGCCATGGAGCCACAAGTCTGGGAGCTGATTGCTTTATTTAAACATTCATTGCCCTACCTTTCCTCAGTGAACCCAAGGTGACTAGCTGCATACCTTAAAACAATCACTTTGTCTTTCTAGCAACATGCTTCTCATTTTTTAAAAAAGCATTCCTTACATACTATTTGCATGTGGGGGTTTTTATGGGGGGGGTTGCCTGTTTGTGTGCCTTTTTGTTTTCCTCGTTTGCGCCAGACTCCTATTTGTTTTTGGAAGGAAGACTTCTTGCCTCTAATGACTTCTTTGATTGGTATCCTCATGGCTCTGGTTGTCCCCTTCCTGATCTGAGGTTTACATTCCAGCTGAGATTGTAATATTGTGTCTGTATTTAAAAAACAACAACTCCCAAGTGCTTTTGAGTTGATTTGACCCTCTTGACTTGACCTTTCAGCTTCCTTTTCAGGAATCCACTCAGTTTTGAGAAACTTACCGTAGTTGTTTACAGTAGTGAATTGGAAAGCAATGCCCGAGTTATTTATTTTTACTATAAAAAGAGGTCCTGTAACATTTAGTTAGTTAGTTAGTTAGTTAGTTAGTTAGTTAGTTAGTTAGTAACAGTATTTATGGCCCACTCTTAATTGTATGTTTTCAATCCCAGGGTGGGGAGGAAAATAAAAAGATAAACAAACAGAGAATGTATAAAAATTACAAAATTGTATAAACAGGATTAAGAAACAGCAAAATGATTCTATCATATGCTAAGCAAGCAAAACTACAGCAGTAAAAAATAATATTTCCAATTTAACCAAATACCCAGGTAACAACAAAAAAGATCACACAAATTGAAATTTGGTAGATTAAACAACCCCATGGGTTTGGCAACTGTTCCTACTGGAGGGTGTATTATTACTAGAACAGTCAAGTACATCATTTTGCTGTTGCCTAGAATGGACACACAGGGGTATGTGACTCCAGACAGGGAGGACTTCCTGCCATACCTGCTCTGGAGGTTCCTCCCCTTTTTGGGACCAGGTAGATGGGCATGACCCTAGCTGACCAAATAAAAGGGCTAGCCATGCAACCATGCTCTTGGACTCTTGCTCTCCTGGCTTTTAGCCAGTGCATGGCTCAACCTTCACATAGGATGTAGCCCACAAGCAGAAAGTCTGAGATGTAGCTCAGACTTCTTTTCTCTGTAACCACAAGATAAAGCCTGCCTTCAGATTACTGCTGTGAACTGAATGCAATTAAAATTTTTATAACTTTATTCTTTTAAAGAAGACTGTGTTGTGTTGTTACAGTGGTACCTCGGGTTACATACACTTCAGGTTACAGACGCTTCAGGTTACAGACTCCGCTAACCCAGAAATAGTACCTCGGGTTAAGAACTTTGCTTCAGGATGAGAACAGAAATCGGGCTCCGGCAGCAATTAAGTACTTAACACGAGGTACCACTGTATTATTTTAAGAGGGAAATAAAGGGGAAACTTACCAGGAACGAGCCAGACTGGACAAGCCAGACCGGATTACTTTAATTACAAATCATCAACTTGCTTCCAATAAGTTGCAAAGGGAATGTGCTCTGCTGTTTACTCACTGGCATGAGTGAGGAGGAATAATATCAAAACAATATATCCTCTCCTACCTTCCTTAGCATTCCCACACCTAGCCCATATTTCACTTATGGCAGACAAAGTTCCTCCCTCTCAGTAGCAACAGAGCAAAAAACATATGCAAAGTAAAAGAGGGGCTGTCAGGGGAAAGACAAAACTGAAAGCCTTGCACTTAGATCCTTCTCTGTCTCTTTCTCTCGCCATAACACGGAACATTATTTTGTGGTGCCAAAAAAAGAGCATCATCATTCTCCTCCCCCAATGAGAAAGCAAATAAGAAGGAATGGCTTTGTTCCAGGCAGCCTTTGGGGTGCCAGAACACCCCAAATTCATGCCAAAATGTGGGTTTAACTAATTTGTCCTGCGGCCCTTCTCCACTCATTGCAGCCTTGGAGAAACAGCCATGACCCAGGGGGCTCTTCTTCTTGGCACAGGGCAATAGAACCAGGTTGTGGCGTGGGGTGGGGGCATGTTAATCCATTTTGCTCTGCTCCCTTTCCTTTGCTAAGCTCTTAATCCCCTCCCTGGCTCTGCTACCTCTGATAGTTGCTCAAGATGCCAAGATGATGGAAAGTCACTCCCCTCTTGGGATCCCTGCCTAAGCCAGCACTGGTTGCTTTGCCCTTTGAATCTCCTGCCACTTGGAGGGGATTAGATGCAATGGCTCGCCAGGCCCTTTCGATATCCTTCCAGACTGAAGCTGGCAAACCCAGCAGCACCAGCCCGGAGAGGGAGAGTCCGCCAGTCCTTTCCCTTCTGCTGAAGGAGACATCAGGCAGCCTCTGCCTCGTGATCCCCACTTCAGAGCAGCTGCCAGATAGGGGAGCTGATGCAAAAGGGAGAGAGAGGGAGAGAGAGAGGGAGAGAGGGAAGGCCCTTCATAGCCAGCTTTTGCAGGGGACCCAGGAGTTGGGCATCATCAGAAGCAGAATATAGCCAAATCCAGTGAGGAAAGCTTTTCCACACATGCCAATATGATATGAGAGCCATCATACTGGACACTGAGATCCAGCGCCGAGGGCCTTCTGGCAGTTCCCTCATTGCGAGAATGGAGGTTTTTAAGCAGTGCTTGAATGGCTATTGGCCAGGGATTCTTCAGCTGCAATTCCTGTACTGCAAGGAATTGGGCTAGATGAATCTTGAAGGTCCTTTCCAACTATACAATTCTATGATTGTATGAGATGCAGAAAGAGGAGGAAACAGCCACTGTGGAATTCCTGCTTCTCTTTTTATTATCATCACTCAGATTTTTTTTAAATTATTTTTTCACACTGCGTTTTCAACCCAGAGGACTATTCTGACAGGTTACACACATACTCACACACACCTGCAACAACAACATCTAGTCATTATAGAAAACAACTCAGCCTAATAAAACATTACATAGACCCATTTCAGTTTGGGTTCAGATGTAGTTTGTGGACTAAATCAGCCTTTGGGGGAACTTTATTGGGAGAGGGACAGGGGGAGGGGTGACTTTGCTGCTTCTGCTTGATCTCTCCATGGTCAGGGAGTCCTCCAGGAATGGCTCATTTTCAGATGTCGGGTCCTGTTTTACAGTGGTTCCAGTCCTACCTGTAGCGTCAGTTCCAGACCGTAGCATTTGGAGATGTTCCTTGTCTCCCTGGCATTTCTGCCTAAATCTGCAGCTATACTATTTTATTCAGCATATGCAAATATTATGTAAATTTATGTCCTCTTTTTTTGGCAATGCATGGGAAGAAGCCAACCTGATCTCAGGAGGTGCTAGGCCCAGCATTCAAGGCCCTGATCCTGATTCCTGTGCTCCAGATCATGACAGTTCAGAGCAGTGGCGTAGCGTGGGTTGTCAGCACCCGGGGCAAGGCAAGTAATTTGCGCCCCCTAACCCGTGGATTTGCCCTAACCCCAGATGTTGCGCCCGGTGCGGCCGGCCCCCCCTGCACACCCCACGCTACGCCACTGGTTCAGAGCTCAAACACCCTCTACCCAAAGGCATGAAGGCTCAGCAGAATTGGTCCCTTGGTGCTTCACACATCCTCTTCCTTCACCCCTCTAATGCCTGTCTTGTGTTACTAATGAATTGACTTCCCTTCTGCAATAATCCATTAACAGGCAACAGCTAAAAGTGAGGCTGGCAAGAATTATTGTTGTGCAAGAACAGCTCCAAAAGGGGCTTCGGGGAGCAGGAATTTTAATGGGGTATTGACTGACAATATCCCACCTGATATGCCAAACTGGATCTGGAATGCCTCCATGATGACTCTCTCTCTCTCTCTCTCTCTCTCTCTCTCTCTCTCTCACACACACACACACACACACACTTGTTCCACTTTTATTAAAGAGAGCTGCAATTAACTGCTCAGCTGATCGCTTTAGATTTCAATTAATTTCCATTAGGGGATATAATTGCTTCCCAGAGACAATAATGCCGCACAGTACATTCTGCTTTTCTGTTACATTTAAACAGAAATTCTGCAGCCAATTGGAAGAGCCATCTCTTCCTTAGAATCACAGAGTTGGAAGGGACCCCAAGTCCAACCTTCCCCACTCAATTTGAAACCCTAGCTAGTTTAAATGTGCTAGCAGTTTTATTGCTGCACCACAAAGATCTTACTGTTTTGAACCTAATAAATTAATGAATGCCATAATCTAGCTAATATTTGGGATATATTCAGAGTGGTAAACACAAAAGGAGATTGTGAGGAACTCCAAAAGGAACTCTTCAAACTATGTAACTTCTTTACTTATAGTTGATGCATAATAATCCCACCTGGTGGTCATTCAAGTAGAACTTCTGTGGCTTATTTTAGCACTTGGGCAGGCTTATACAGATGATGTGGTTGCTCTGTGCTTCTGCAAAAAGTGCTATTGCTCGCACACACTCATGCGATAATTCTGATAGCAACAGGAAGCCCTGGAAATGTGCTGAGCTGGCAATTTGGACAACTGGGTCAGTCGGATGTAGACCTTTGAAGATCTTCACTGAGGACTTCATGATTCATTCATGAAGCTATGCAAAACCTGCTTCGTCCGTTCGGCAGCTGTTGCCGTTTTGCTGCATGTCTCCTCTGGAAGTCTGACTAATCCACTTGCCAGCACAATGCCTGCCCTATGTCTTCACCACCCAGACGTAAGAGACGCAGTCGCAACCTACACAGTGCATTACATAAGAACAGAGGAAGAGTCTGCTGGGACAGGCCAATGACCCATCTAGACCAGCATCCTGCCCCAAAGGGATGTCCACCAGCAGGGTTTCCATCAGCTGGTATTCAGAAGCATTGCTGCTTGTAACTGTGGAGGCAGAGCACCACCATAATGGCTAGCAGCCATTGACAGCCCTCTTCTCCATGAATTTGTCATTGCAAGCCACCCAGGTTGGTGGCCATCATGGCCTCCTCTGGGAACAAGTTCCATAGTTTAACCATGCACAGCCTGAGAACTGGTGAGCACGGCCTCCTGCGTTGCCCCATCACTTTCACCCAAGAAAACACACTGTTTTTCACTGAATCAGAGCAAACATCAACTGGGTTTTCTCTGGATTTATGTTTGCTCCTATTTAGTACTAAAGAATGGCTTTTCCAGAGGAAAGCATTGAGAGCAAAGGCAAAACTGCTCAGACCCATGCCTAGAAAACATGGGGCAAGCATGCAACCACTCACACCCATGCGTGGGACAAGAGCCTTCAGTTTTCAGGGGCTCCATAAGGGAGAAGGAGAAGCCCCCTTACCCCCCTTTAGACTCCTCATCTCTCCTGACTGGTTGGGAGTATTATATGAATCGTTAATTCCTAATACCTTGAAAACTGTGCAACGGGCTTGGGATAAGAACAGCTTGATGTTTCAGAAGCAATTCATGATCTAAATTGCCAAGTATAAATCACATCTCTGTGATGCTGACAGACTTTTAACAATGATCAACAGCCCTCAGAGGATTGCAGCAGACTTCTGGATTCATATGGAGGCTGAGGAAACTAGGCACAGTGCAGAGCACAGAGACAAATGGTGGGCTCGCAGCCCACCTCCCAGCACCAGCGGACCCCACTACCTGCCACCTCAAAAGGACACAACAGCTGCCAGGCTGGGCAATTTACTACCACCAGCAAACGTGGCTGCCTCATTGCTCATTCCTTATTCCAAATGGCTTATGAACAAGCCAAAAAGCCCTGGTCCCAATACTGATCCTCCATCTCAAGGTTGCTTTTAGAGGTGTCCAAGGCTTGGGAGCTTAACAGCTCTCTGGCTTACTGTCCAACTGTATCTGGAACTCCAGGGTTATAGTGAGGGCATAAAGCATGCCTTCCTGCTGCATTAAACTGAGTCCTTTGTCAGTACATTGGTACCTTGATTCTCAAACCTCTTGGTACTCAAACCCAAACACTGCAAACCTGGAAGTAAGTGTTCCAGTTTGCGAACTTTTTTCGGAAACTGAACATGCTCCATTTTGAGTGTTACACTGAGCTCTGTCTATTTTTGCTATTGATCTTGCATTTTTGTTTTTGCGGCTTTTTTGTTTTGTTTTTGTGACTGTGTGGAACCCAGTTCAGCTACTGATTGATTGATTGTATGACTGCAGTACATTGTTTATTGCTTTGATTTTATGGATCATTGGTCTCGTTACTAAAATTCATGTTAAATTGCTGTTTTAGGGGTTGTTTTTAAAAGTTTGGAACGGATTAATCCATTTTGCATTACTTTCTATGGGAAAGCAAGCCTTGGATTGGGAACACTTTGGTTTTGGAATGGACTTCCGGAATGGATTAAGTTTGAGAACCAAGGTACCACTGTAATGGGCTGCCAGGTGCTCCTATGGAGTCTCCAAGAAGAGCAGAGCCATTCTCTGGTGCTTGCCTCCAGAGATGCAAAATCAGAAGTGCCTCTGAACAAGGGGTCCCATGTGGTCCTCATGGGTCATGGCTGTTGAGAGCCCTAAGCTGCATGAACAGATGTGGGGACTAGAAGCCATGAAGCCAGCCCTCACCTTGGCCCCAGAGCAGGCCTCCTTCAGATGTGAGCTCTAGGTGCTGTGAAAAAGAAACCCCATTTCCTTTACCTGGGAGTGCAGACCCTGCATGGCTCTGAAGAGCCACCTGGGCAAAAATGCCTGTTCCTAGCATCTCCAAACTGAGATTTCCAGAACTGTCCTCTGTTGAACCAGGCGTATAAACATTAATTAATTCTAGGGCAAGTAATTAAAAGATGCAAAATATGACCAACACAATTAGATTAGGTGCTCCTACCCCCCACCAGCTTCTAAAAATTAGATGACAGACCTGCCAGGCACAATCAGCAGCAGCCGAGGCCATGAGCCCGTTTTGATGCTTGTCCACCTTTGGCGAAAGTCCCAACCTGCTGGTTTTGCACTACTAATTGCTAATCAAGCAATTTCTCCAAGTTTCTTTTTGGAAGAAAGTTCCTGCAGCAACTTAGCCTGGAGCTCACAAGGGCCTCACGTGGTCAACAGTCAATTAGTTACAGGCTGTGATAGGTAGATGAAGACAGAGGCCTCCGTTGCATGGGAAGTGATGCTTCCAACCATGCAACATGCCAAAATGTGGGTCCAGGAACCCAGGAAGGGGTTTTCATAAGGCCTTTGGCTGTGGCCTCTCTGAACTGAGTGAATAGGCGGTAAAATGGCAAATGAGCCTCAAGAGAAATAAGTGTGAAGGTGATGCATGTTGGGGCAAGTAATAATAATAATAATAATAATTTCACATATACCCTCATGAAATCTGAACTGGTGGTGGTAGATCAGAAACAAGGCCTTGGAGCTGTAGTGGGTAGCTTGATAAAAGATGTTGAGCCAGTTTGCAGCAGCTATGGCAAAGGCAGATTCCATGCTAGGGATCATTAGGAAAGGGGTTGAAAATTAAACTGCTGGTATCTAATGGCATTATAGAAATCAGTGGTGTGACCACACATGGAATATTGTCTACTGTTCTGGTTGCCTCTGAAAGAGCTGGAAAAGGTTCAGCAACTAACATGATCAGGTAGTTGGTGCAAGCCCCCATAAAAGGAGAGGAACAACATTTGGGGGAGTTTTTAGTTTGGGGGGGGGGGAATGAGAAGTTAGAGAACATGATGGAGGCACATTAAACTATAGATTATGTGGAGTCACTGGACCGAGAGAAGTTTTCCCTAGTCTTTTCACAATGCTGGAACTTGGGACCAAGCAATGAAGCTGTATGTTGGCAGATCTAGGGCACAAGAAAGAACTTATTCACACAACAATGGAACTCTCTCCCACACGAGGCAGTGATGGACACCAACTTGGGCAGTTTTAAAAGAGGATTAGACAAATTCATGAAGGCCACTAGCCAGGATGGCTACGTTCTTCCTCCATTGTCACGGTGCCTCTGAATATCGGTTATTTATTAAATTTCAGTTGCTGGGAGCTATAAGAGATGCACTGAGGTCCTGCTCGCAGGCTTCCCTTTTGAGCATCTGTCTGGCCACTGTGAGACCAGGAGGCTGGACTAGATGGGGCCCCATTGGCCTGTTTCTTATGTTCTTAATATAGATCACTGCGGAAAGCTTCATTCATCTCTGATGTGCCTTTAGAAGTACATCTGACAAATGAAACTCAATTAACTTCAGTGTAATTACGCTTCCATTGTGCCCGTGCTCATTCTTATCACTTGCCTAATAGCTTTGATCCCCCTGTTGGAAGTGAGCATCCTTAGAGAGCTTGTATGAGCCACTGAGCAGAGAGAGGAGGAGGAAGCAGCCTGGCCAAATTCAGGGAGGGGGAAGCAGCACACAGAGAAAAATACATTCCATATCCTCCTCCTCTGGTGATGTGGCCTTTGCCACAACATCACTCCTGGATCAGTCCCACGGAGAGCTGGAGGGTACCTTGTAGGCCAGATGGAGAATAATGCAGCTCACTGTTCAATGCAGGAGCAGCCCCAGCTGGGTGGCTGGTCCCTTCCCTCTTAGGAGCCATCTAGACTAGAGAGGCAGGGATGCGGGTGGCGCTCTGGTCTAAACCACAGAGCCTAGGGCTTGCCAGTCAGAAGGTTGCGGTTCAAATCCCCGTGATGGGGTGAGCTCCTGTTGTTCAGTCCCTGCTCCTGCCAACCTAGCAGTTCGAAAGCACGTCAAAGTGCAAGTAGATAAATAGATACCACTCCAGCGGGAAGGTAAACAGTGTTTCCGTGTGCTGCTCTGGTTCGCCAGAAGTGGCTTAGTCATGCTGGCCACATGACCTGGAAGCTGTCTGCGGACAAACGCCGACTCCCTCGGCCTATAGTGAAATGAGCGCGCAACCCCAGAGTCATCTGTGACTGGACCTAACGGTCAGGGGTACCTTTACCTGTAGACTAGAGAGAGAGGTCCACACTAGGGAGGTAAGGATCTGTCATTTGTGGATCTCTTAAACTCAGCAACTATTTGCAGCTTTAAAAAAGATCCTCATGAAAATTATTCAGCATTTTAGTGTGGATCCTTCTTAGCAAGTTACCATCGGCAATACTACAGGGGAGATTCCATTCACAGAGAGACTATGCCCCGGTGGACAGAGCCATATAGAATCAGTCTGACTCTAGCAGGTTCTTTTGCACTGCCCCTTGTATCAGACAAGTGTGGATCCATTTTAGTGTGGATCCTTCTTAGCAAGTTACCATCGGCAATACTACAGGGGAGATTCCATTCACAGAGAGACTATGCCCCGGTGGACAGAGCCATATAGAATCAGTCTGACTCTAGCAGGTTCTTTTGCACTGCCCCTTGTATCAGACAATTCGATTAAGCTCATTGATCAGTTCATTGTTAGCAGGGAGTGACAGTCAGGTGAATGTAAGGTGGCCTTTCTAATGTTTAACCAGGATGGGGATAAGATGAAGATAGTAGCCAGGTTTCTACAACACACAATGAGGATGTGTGAATGTTATATACAGTACAACAGTATTTCGATTGTTAAATGCAGGTTTTGACTGCGTGGTTTTATTGTACCAAACCTTTCAGGATTTTGTCTATATGCTGATCAAGGGTTGAGACTGGAATTGAAGTTCAGAAGGGCAAGTTGTGGGGCAGGCTTGGATGGGGCATTTGAAGAGTGCTTCAAAAACATCAGTCCAAAATTTGGATGCCAGGGGGCACTCCCACCATAAGTGGGAAAATGTTCCCCCCCCCCACTGTAACTGAGCTACAATGGGGGGGGCTCTTTGATGTCATATGAGGCAGCTGCCCAGGATTGGAAAGCAATTTGTGAGCCCTCGAGGAGCAGGCAGGCAAGACATTTCCCATTAAAATGTAAATGCTGCTAAGTTGCCTTGGCTTCTCTTTCCCTCCACAGAAAAGAGAAAATGAGCAGGGAAGTGCTGGTTTCTCTCCAGCTCCCATCAATGCGATCTCCTTTCCTGTCCTGCGCTAACTAGCAAAGGCCACCTTGGAGGTGCCTCCTGACAATTAACCTCAGATTGATGCTGACAGTGGGATGGCTGAGCAGCCAGCTTAGTTAAGAGGAGTCATTTCCAAAGGGAGCAGAGCCGCCTCTGCCTCCAGCCTCAAGGCACTCCATCCCTGCCATTGCATGGGATCAAAGCAAAGTGATTCCCAGGATTACTCCTCCTTCCTTGAGCTGCTTCCTTACAGATTCTGGACCCCACAGACACCAGCAGTCGCTGGAAGCACAGCAAGCGGTCCACACAGCCCTCTTTGCTTGCCAACAGCCTTTTATTCCATCCTTATCAGGTGGGGCAGTCCAGCCTGCAGAGAAGAAAAGATGGCAAAGGAGTGGGGGCATTGAGGGGGGAGAGATGGGCAGTGTGGTTCAGTGGTTAGAGTGTCAGACTAGGACCTGGGAGGCCAGGGTTGAAAATTCCACTCAGCCATGAAGCTCACTGGGTAACCTTGGGCCAGTCTCTGCCTTTTGCCCTAACCTACTTCACAGGGTTGTTGTAGGGATTAAATGGGGAGACAGAGATCCACATACACCACCTTGAGCTTCTTGAGGGTGGGAGAGGAGGGTATAAATGCAACAAATGAATAAATAATAATTTCCTGGGGTCGTAGGCTCCTCCAAGGTCTTCCTCCCATTCCTTCACTTTAAACAAAATGAAAAGAAACCCTAACCAGTCTGACAAAGTGTTCTGTGTGCATCCAAAGCTCTAATTCACATAAGCCACTTTTAATACAGTTAGTACTTTACTTTCCCTACAGTCACCAAACAAAAGATGCAGAATTTCTGAGTTGTTGAAGAGGTCAGGCTCCCAGAAGTCAGCCAGATGCAAACCTGCCCTGCTCTTCCTTACCTTAAAGAAGGCAGAAGCCCAAGCAAAAGAAGCCTCCTTCTCCCCCACCCCCACCCTCTCCTGCATCTGTTGGGGTTAGGGGCTTGGTACCTCCAAATGAAGGTATTTCGGAGCTTTGAGGTGAGGGGGATGGCAGCTGTAGTGATCTGTGGACAGTTTGACATCCATATATATATATATATATATATATATATATATATATATAATTGCATGTAAGTGCTCGTGTTGCACGGCTATTATGTTGCAATGTAAAGTGCCCAGTAGCCTTTTGACAAAGGGGGATCTATACATGTCTTAATCGATCCATCAATTAAATGTGGTGCTGTGGGGAGGAGATCCCACAAGCCACACCTGGGCTGCTAGCTCCCCACCTTTGCTCCATGGGCCCAGCAAAATGTCAGAGAAGAGTTGTGGGCTGGTTGCATTTAGGATAGCAAGCATGAATCTAGATTAATTTTCCTGTAGCATAATCACACACACCCAATTCACATGCATTTGTACTCCCCCATACTCTACACAATCACAATTTGACAAGTACTTTCTTGAGGAGAAGAGGGTGCCTGGGTGGCACTGGGGGGGGGGCTTACTATTTCCTGTCTTCTCTCCCCACAGTGGTAAAGTGCCATCTGCTGCCCATCTACCAAACTGCAGCCAACAGGAAGATAAGCCTCCACCAGCATCTACTGTCTTTTGTCTAGTGCAGTGGCAAAGTGGGCTGCCTAAGGGGCTTTTAAGAAGAAGGGAACACTGGGGATATTAAAGACTACCAGACTTTGAAAAGCTGGTATCACTGGATCAAGTTCATCAACCATTGAATTATTTAAACTAAATAGTTTTAATTGGATTTTGAATAAATGTGAAATTAATTGTTACGGCTTTAAATTTTGATCCCATTGTTGATTTCTTCAGTAGGTTGTGCTTGTGCAAACCACTATTCTGAATGTTTTTTATAGGGTAGGGTAACAGGTACCGGGGGGAAATTATGGAACCAAGGAAGCAATGGCCTGGAAATGTTTGGGAACCACTAATCCGGTGAACTCTGCTTATCATGTAAACTGAGGTCCAGAACTAGAAGAACAATGGAGTAGGCAGAGGATGAGCAACAGCACCACCCAGCAGGCATTCATCTGGCAGGGACTCCCTTGTGAGAACAGAACAGAGCTCCACCGCATACAGAATGGCAGTGGTAAGGCCCAGGTTTCCCTGGCCACCAGCCTCAAAGAGAGTGGCCAGTGAGAGAGACCTGTGCAGAAGATTCCCACTACAGCAGACCTGTATCACAAGATCTGGCAGACAATGCTCTCTCCAATATCATGCAGGGAAACCGATAGGGTGTGTGCCTCCCAGCAGTCCAACTCCAGTTGGTTTTCCTCCTCTGGCATTTCCAGTTCTTTGCATGCAATACAAGGCTGCCGGGGCACTCATTCAGCTGAGCCCAAGCACCACACCCAGTAATTCATCCCTGGAAAGACCCAGACTGATACCTTGCTCCTCCTCAGCCCAAGCAACTCATATTTCTTCAGAGGATCTCATCACTCCTGGAGAACAGGGAACTCCTCCTTATATGAAGACACTCCCTTCTAGTCTCTTGTAGCGGCAACTAACATGGGGGGGGGGGGCAACTAGCAGCACTCCTCAGCGATTGAACTGGGATATAAAGGTTCCAGGGGTCCTCAAGTTACTCTAAGCTGAAGAATAACTATGCAAAGAATTGGAACCTATGGGCAGACAGTGTTGATATTTTTGCAGAGGGGTCACACCTGCTGTCGGTTGGCTGCCCGCCAGCAATCCAGCCACTGCATTCTGCACCAGCTAGAGCTTTAGGACCAGACTCCAGGTGGTGCCAGAAGGAACAGGCAGCGTCGGACCGAATGCCGGCACAACCCAGTGTGTGTGTGCGAGGCGCGCCCCCGAAGGGCGCGGAGGGCACCCTCCACGCGCGACAGTTCAGGGTTAGGAGTGGGGCAGGGAAGCTGCTTCCTCGCAGCCAAGGAAGGTGGACGGCAGCATTGTCGCCGACTCTCCTGCTTTCCTCCCCCAGGTCAGGCCTGATCTGGGGCGGAGGGCGGAGCTGCACCAGGCACAAGCGCCGCAGCCAAGGCGCAGCTCCTTTGGCACGTAGCCAGGCTCCAATGGAGGAGCCTGATGTGGGGGCGACTGTTTGCGCCCCTATTCAAAATTGCGCCTGGGGCCACGGCTCCCCCTTCCCCCACGCTACGCCTCTGGGAACAAGAGATTTGCTATCCCGCGGTCTGTCAATGCATTGTCCAAGGCAGAGGAGCTCTCCAGCTGCAGAATTGACTGGCAATCCCTCTTAGACTCTCTCGTCTTAGGGCTATCATTTCCCCGCTTTTTTTTTTTTAAGCATGTACCCTCACACCGCCTGCTGTTACTCTCTCTCTCTCTCTCTCTCTCTCTAGCAGCGCACCCACGTGAATGCAGAAGGCCCAGGTAGGGATAGGGAGCACCTGTCAGCCAGCACCACCAAGACTGAGCTAGATGGCTCAACGGCAGAAAGAGGCTTGCTGGGCTCCTCTGGCGACTTAGGGCTTGGCACAGCAGCCGAATATGGCTTATACAGTTCTAATGGGTACCCTTCCTGGTGCAGGGGAGCTGTCAGTTCAGCATTTCGGTCATCGCTACAGTAACTGCCATCAGTCCTCCTTTCCGCGGCTCGCCGCCTGCCCGGTCCTCTCCCTCGGGCGCCCTGCCCATCCCTTCGTGAGAAAAGACGCCCGTGCCTGGAATAGGAGCTTCCGTGCCTTGACCCAGGCCCAGCGCAGTCTGGCTGGACAATGAGAGGTTAATGCCGGCCTCCTCCCCCCGCCCCTATGCATGGACCGTACCATCCAACGGCCGGGAGCGGGGGGAAGAGTGCGCGTCGCCCGGCCTGCCGCCCGTTGGGCTCTTCCGCCTGGGAGGGCAGGGCGGGAGGCAGACGGGCCCAAGTGCCGCGCCGGCGCCTCGCCTGGGCCGCTAGCGGGGAGGCTGCCCGCCCGGGCCGGCGGCAGCTGGGGCTCGGGGCCGGGATGGTGCGCCTGCGCCGCCGCGCCTGCCTGGCGCTCTTCCTCTGCGCGCTCTTCGTCCTGGGCGCCCTCCTGGCGCTGCGCACCCTCAAGCCCCCACCCGACGACCCCCGGCGCCGCCGCTTCCCGGGGCCCTGGCCCGAGGAGAAAGAGGCCAAGGAGGCCCCCGCCCCAGCCGACTCCCCTGCGCCCCCCGTCGGGGCGCAGCCCCCGCCCGACCGGGACGCCCCGTCCGTCTCCTCCTCGCTGCACGTCTTCTACTACACGTGGTACGGGACGCCGCGCTTCGACAGCCGCTACCTCCACTGGGACCACGTGATGGTGCCCCACTGGGACCCCAAAATCTCGGCCAGCTACCCGAAAGGCCGCCACAGCCCCCCCGAGGACATCGGAGCCAGCTTCTACCCGGCCCTCGGGCCCTACAGCTCCCGCGACCCGGCAGTCCTGGAGGAGCACATGCGCCAGCTCCGCGCCGCCGCCATCGGTCAGTGAGGGCGCGTCCCCAACCGACCGCGGGGTAGGGGTGCGGAGAGGAAGGAGGCGGGGGGGGGGCAGACTGGCCAGGGCGATTGAGAGGCCGAGCACCCCTACAAGACCCCGACCCCGCTCAGAAGCTGCCCATAAAGCCCCTCGTCGCCCCTTGAATCAGCGGCTGCTGAAATCCCTGGGAGCATCCAAGGCCGCAAAATATCCCTCATATCACAGAGGGGAAGCCCAGAGATGCTCCTCAAAGGATAACAGCCTTCCCTGCCAGCAACTCGTCTAGCTTTGGCGGGTGGAAGGTGGGGGGTTGGAAATGCCACATCTGCGCTAGCGGCATCCAAAGCCAAAGACCTTTCTTTTTTCCTCTCTGGGGTTTCCAGGCAACCCCGAGAGGCTGGAGTCTGAAATTTCAGCATCTGGACCTCAGATGAAATTTCAGCACTGCTTTGTCCTGGACAGCTCCTCCCCCATCACCACTTTTGCTGCAGAGGCCAGATGTCTTGCTATTGGCAGGCACGGAACAAGGGATCAGGAAAAAGAGCCTACCGAGTCAGAGCCAAACATCCTGTTCTCACAAGGGCCAATCATATGCCTGTGGGAAACTGCAAGCAGGATTCGGGGGCAACTGCTATACAGGACTACAGCTATACACAAGCATTGCTTGCCTCCAGCTGTGATGGCAGAGCATAGCCTCCATGGTTAGCAATCAATAACCTTCTCCCTGAATTTGTCTCAACCTTTTTAAAAGCCATTCAAGCTGGTGGCCATCACTGCATCCTGTGGGAGGGAGTTCCATAGTTTCTATGCATCAAGTGAAGAAGGGGCAGGTTAGTTCTTTGAGGGGTGGGGGCTGGTAGGTGCAATGGTTCCGACTATCTTTTTGGCCTAGCAGGCTTTCAGCATCCATATTTAAGGGGGGCATCATCATCTTCAGATCGTAAAGCGGCCAGATGTTGAAGGCAGTCTTAGCTCCTGCGGGTGGGCACAATCCTCTCTGTCTCTGCAGGAGTCATGGTTCTGTCCTGGTACCCCCCTGGCCTAGCAGATGACAACGGTGAGCCCTCTGAGAGCCTGGTGCCCTTCATATTGGATGCCGCACACAGATACGCAATCCAGGTGCCTGTTGTTACCACTGCTTGGGGCTATTAGGCGAGTTTTATGACAGCTGCTTCCAACTACGTGGCAGCCAGGGTTGGTGGGGGTTCCACTCGTGAGCAGTCATCCACAGTGCAAAGGGGAACTACAGGGGGTCCCTGTTAATTGGTTAGCTTCTCCCTGCTTGAAGCCTTGTAATGGGGTGGGGAAATCTGGAAGTTCAGGGAATAAAAAAATGCCTGCCTGTGACAGTTCAGTCTCTTCTCTCTCCACCCCCAAAACTGATTTTGATACATAAGAAGGAACAAAAATGGAAAGAATGAATCTTACATGGCAGGTGGCTGTCCAACTTCTGTTTAAAAACCTCCAGTGAAGGAGAGTCCACCACCTTCCTTTAACAACTTTTAACTGTTGTGGTGAAGTGATAGGACTAATTTGGGTGGGAGCAGGGGTGGGAGATTACTCCTGCAGTTGCTGCTGTCCAATGACTGTGTGGCTGGGGGTGCTGCACAACTGCTGCTGCCCCGTGTTCCTTTTCTGCAGGTCACCTTCCACATACAGCCATATAAAGGGCGTGACGACAACACTCTGCACAGCAATGTGAAATATATCATAGACAAGTAAGTACAGTACTCCGAAAGCAAAGGGTTAAAAAGATAAGAGAGGCCATTCCTACCCTTGAGAGGCTTACGTAGAACAAAGGGCCACTTTTGCTTGTGTGAAACCCAAGAACTCAGGGCTGAAGATGAGCGTTGCTTATTTAATAAATAAAGAGTGTCTAAACTGTAAGTTTTAAATGCTACTTATTGAATTTGTGGCAATCTGCTCTTTTGGCTGGAGAAAAATGGCCCTCATAAGAAAACCTAAAAACCTTCAGATACTGGTGATGTGGTCAGGCTGCTGGGCTGGCTGGAAGGGGGAGAAGAGGGCTCTTTGCTCAGTCTCCCTGTCAAAGGACCCCAGTGCTGGAGCTCAGCTTTCACTGGGTATCTGTTGGCAGACAGAGAATCAGAGAAACTGGAAGCGAAGAGGGTACTGATGCAACATTCAGAGCGGGGAAAAACCAGGCAACTTGCCTTCTCTGCTAAGAACAGGACCAAGTTTCTCTAGGCTGCTTGTGGACTTATAAGGCCAAATGTGGGGCATTAAACAGCCTATTATCTTGGCAGGTATGGAACACATGATGCTTTCTACAGATACAAGACCAGCACGGGCCGGAGGCTGCCTTTATTTTATATTTATGACTCGTACCTTACGCCACCCGAAGCATGGGCAAACCTGCTCACCCCTTCCGGCTCCCACTCTCTCCGCAACACCCCCTATGACGCCGTCTTCATCGCCCTGCTGGTGGAGGAGGGGCACAAGCACGACATCCTCTCCGCCGGCTACGACGGGCTCTACACCTACTTTGCCTCCAACGGCTTCTCCTACGGCTCCTCCCACCAGAACTGGAAAGCCATCAAGGCCTTCTGTGACTCCAACAACCTCCTCTTCATCCCCAGCGTGGGCCCTGGTTACATCGACACCAGCATCCGCCCCTGGAACAACCACAACACACGGAACAGGGTAAACGGCAAGTACTACGAGACGGCCCTGCAGGCCGCCCTCATGGTGCGCCCGGAGATAGTCTCCATCACGTCCTTCAATGAATGGCACGAAGGCACCCAGATCGAGAAGGCCATGCCCAAGAAGACCCTGACCCGGCTCTACTTGGACTACTTGCCCCACCAGCCGGACATGTACCTGGAACTAACCCGTAGGTGGGCAGAGCACTACAGCAAAGAGAAAGAGCAGTGGCTCATGTGAGCAAGCTGTGAAGGGTTGATTCTCCTGGGCATGAAGAGACCCAGAGAGAAGCTGGTAGCCATTCAGGTGGAGGAAGCTGTTCTCAGAGCTGTACGTTTCTGGAACCTGGGTGAAGAGGGATGAGCTGTGTTTCATGTTGAAATACCTCTTAAGAGGTTTGCTATGCTCCTGCAGGGCAGCACACCGATATACGACTGTGCAAAACTCCCCAGATATAGTTGGGCTAGTGCTCTTGCAATCCTCCTCACTCCAAGCCCTCAGCTTTCCTTAAAAGAATAAATCTCTTTGCCTGCTGCAAGCCAAGAAGACAATTCATTTCAAATCTGAGTTCTGCAGGAGGTGCTAAACTGAACAGCACATCCCTGTTGCTATTCAGTTCCAGTGATATTTATTCCTTCTCTGCTGCCACTGCTACTTAGACCTCTACCCTGTTGCTGCTCCCAGCAAACATAACCTGATGGAGCCCTACCCTTATTAAAAAAACAAAACCTAGACAATTTGTGTATGCAGGAAAGTTCTCAGAAACCACATGCTGTATTATGTCTTTGGAATTCCAATGAACAGAAATGCACCCAGTCTTGCAATAAAACAAGAACCTCACTGGTGTTGGCATTTATTCCTTCAAGACAGGCAGCAAGAACAGAAAAAGTGATGCCCCAGTGACCTAATGGGGCGTGGAGTTTTGGCGTTTGCTTCAAATGGAGACTGCTCCTTAATAGCTTGTTGCAGACTTTGTGGAGTGAGTTGTACTGTACTCCAACCTATGAATAGTTTGGGGGCTGGGCTGGAAAGACGAGCAAGTGTGCTGTTTGGGCCCCATGCCTGCAGTTCAGGCAAAGTTACTAAGTGAACTCTACAGTGGTTGCATGGGGAAAATGAGCTAGATTCTCATTTTACCATTAATCCTACACCGCTAGGATTATCAATACTGCATGTCACCCTTCAATAGGTAATTTCCCCCCAGTCTTAGAATTCCCCACCCTCCGCATACTAAAGAACATGGAGGCCAACATACACTAGGTTTCCATTTTAATGATATTGGTCAAAAACGCAGCCTGTTGCTTGCCCGTCAGTGGCTGGTCTGGTCTCTGTTTTCAGAAGAGCTGAGTTCAAGGCAGTTTGGTCCCCGCTGGTCACAGGCAAGCTCCACCTACCAAAATGCATCTTCCTGCTTTTCTATACACTCCATGATTGTCAGCTGCACTGTCTTGTTCAAATGCTTCAACCCCTCCAGGCCAAGTGTTCAAGGGATAGAGAGGACAGACTTCCTAAAAGGGAGGGATACTTAGGCACAGAAGTGTGTGCCCCTCCCTAAAACCAAAAGGAAATGCCAGGAAGGAGAAAATACTTCACCCCCAGCAGGGCCAGATCCTTCTGGAGTCACAGAAGTCAACTGGGAAAGGAGGGGAGGCTCCCTTTGCACCCAAGAAGGGCAGAGTTATACTTTCCAGGACAAGGCTCTTTCAAATAGCTTCCTGATATGTCATACACCATCTACTTGCCCAGAGACTGTGTGAGTTGACCACATATAGGCAGCTCAGCTGTCAGGCCATACTTGACTGCCAGGATCTCAACGGTCTGAATAAGTGCACTGCAGAAAAGAAAAGAAGGAGTAAGATGCCAGGGACAAAATCTGCATTGTTTGCAGCTTAATATTCTTGAAGGCTAATTTAGCATCATCCGTGTGTTAAATGCAAAGTCAAAATAGGAGGTTTGACCCAATTCACAAGGCACTCCACCTGCAGGAGTAAGCAGGTGTGCTTCTGGGAATCATTTGCAGGAGGAGCCTGCCTCCTTTAGGACCACCACCACACCCCCCCAAGGGCCACTGTTCTGGGGCTAAATAGTTCCATCCTATTCAGAGGAAGACAGCTCTGCAGCCTACAAATGCCACTCAGGTGGAGAGGAGGCTGTGTGAGGCTTACCATCCTCCCCGGATAATCTTGAACTTGCCAGGAACAGAAAGGTCAATCACGGTAGAGCCTAGACGGGACTCTGGTCTATGGATGTCCCCAGTGGGGCCCCCATCAATTACAAGTGACAGGTGAGGCCAGAGCTCTTGGAACTCCTGAAATATAAAAGAAGAAGAGCATAAGAGCTCAGCAGGCTCCTGAGCCAGTGTGCACCACCAGATGCTAATAGCCAACAACCACAGAGAAAAGGGTACCATAAGCTCCTGCTTAAACACACAGTGGCTTTACCCTCTGAGAGGAGCAAGCCAATTAAAACAAAATGGAACATAATGCCCTTCCCTGGGGACTTGGAGAGCCACCCAGGCTTCCATTATCATCCCGTCCTACAGGTTTCAAGCAGCCCTTACCGTGACTGTGAGGGAGCTCGCCCCCTGACTGATGTTTGCGCTTGTTAAGGCCAGAGGGCCAGCACACTCCCTGGCCAGCTCCCTGATGAACCAGTGACTGGGGATGCGGACACCAACTAACTGTGACAAAAGCGGGGTGGGGGAGAGGAAGAGATGAATGAGTACCACTACTTACTTTTAGCTTTTATGTATATATAGTTTTAAAAGGCAGGATATTTATACATGCATGTATATGAAAGCATGCATACATATACAGTATATGCCCCACTTTCCACTGCACAACAGCGTTCAGGATAGCTTACAGTCCAACACAAGTTAAATTCAGTAAAAAAAAACCCTAAGAGGGCAGGTGTAGCAAATAAGTTCATCTACCAAAACACAGGAAATCCCTTAACACACTAAATTAAATGCCTGCTGGAATAAGAATATAAAAAGGCTAGGCAACAGAAAGGGGGATCAACAAATTTCCTAATGCACAGACACAGAGAAAATCCTAAGTAGTCAGGCCTCCACTACTACCGCCAGGTCATGAAGAGCATCCCTAGCAGATCTTGTGGGCAGGTTGGTATGGAGATTTCCCCACTCTGCACTGTGAGAACAACCCACATACACCCCTGCTCATTTGAATAGGACAGGAAGTAGGAATCTGTTGCACCTTTATCCCACCCATCTCAGAATGCAGCCACCCCTCCCAGGCCACATAACTAAGTGAAACTAAAACAGGAAAAGAAGTAGCCATGCTTAGCTTGAGACTTGTAGTCCGGCAATAGCTTTTAAAAAAATAATCCCGAGGAAAATTAAAATCTCCACTAATATTCCCAATCAATCAGATTTGCCTTTTAGCCTGGAATGGAGGAAGGTCCACTCTGATGTCAACCTAAGAGCACACCCAACACCCAACTGGTAAACATCCTATTGGGAAACTGGGAGCTCTCCAAAAGGTAAAAGGGTCTCTATAGAACTTGCTAGCCAAGACTCACTGGGGTGAAGGGGTTCAAGTCTTTGTTGAGGGTGTCTGAGCGCTCCAGGACCAGCGTCACTGGCCCAGGAAGGAGTTCCTGCAGCAGCTTGTCAGGCACGCAAACGTTACAGTACCTACAAAAGGGGAAGGAGAAAGTATGCACAAGGTGAGCCCATCCTCTGTCACGCAGCCAAAGGCAAGCAGCAAAACAAAGGGGTGGGCTATCAGACTAATACTTGACTGGAGGCGCTCGTTATTTACTCTGAAGGAAATAAAATCAGCGCCTGTGTTTTTTAACTTCAAAGGCCACTGGAAATAAAAGGATTAATCAGCTGATACACCTCAATGCCAAAGGCTTGCTGGGTTTCTGCCGTCCTGGAAAGGGCAGAAGCGGCCGGGGGCCCTATCCACCGACTCCCTGCTTCGCCGAAGGATGAGGAGAGGCGGAGGGAGGGCCACCCCCCCCCCATTGCAAGACCCCCACCTCCTTCGCCGACCCCGCCGCACCTGTAGACGTGCTCGACGTCGGCGAGGCAGATAGCGAGGGGCTTACTGGCGGCGCGGCCCTTCAGGCGGTAAACGGCTCCCAGCGCCCGCGAGTCCTGGGCCAGGCAGGCCACGCCGTAGACCGTGTCGGTGGGCAGCGCCACCAGGCCGCCCTCGCGCAGCGCGGACGCCGCCGCCAACAGCGCCGACTGACGGTCCGGCCCGGAAGCCGGCAGAGGTATCGGCAGGGGGACCCTCGCCATGGCCGGCAGTCCAGGAGCGGAAGGTGCGCCCTCCTCAGAAGCACCAGCCCCGCCGCCGCGCCAAGGTCTGACCGGGAAGGACGAGGAGAAGGAGCAGCGCCAGCAACGCCGGAGCCTCAGACCGAGCAGCAGAGGCGCTCTGTACATGCGCAGAAGGAAAGGCGAAGGAGCCCCTCTCCGGCCAGCGGCTCAGCCAGTCAAGCGAACACTACGACGCTCTACGCTTCGCCGATCCCCTACATCCGCGCCTCGCACGGGGACACTTCCTGTGCCGCAAGCCGCTGCCATGACGCAACTTCTGCCCGGCGCCGGCTATTGGGGCGGAAGGAGTGGCGGCGCCGCCCAGGACAAAGCCGAGAGAGGCGATAGCCCTAGAGAGTCCCGGGCAAGTACTGCTTCCGCTCCTTACAGGAAGTTTAGGCTCTGCGGGAGCCCCCGGACGCCAATTGCAGACCATAGACATGTGAAGTGGTAGACTGACCTCGCCTTGGCTTTCCCAGGGGGCCGACTCCGCCTATGTGTCCCGTTGCCCGAGGCGTGCTAAGGGGCTCGCCACTCTGCGGCTGCGCAGTTGCTTTCTTCTCCTGCTAGCCGGGGGGAGCTCCGAGAACTGGACTGGGTTGGGGGGCGGCGGAGGCACGACCCCTCCCCACACGCGCCATCCTGGACGGGGGGGGGGGGGGAGGAGGAGACGTGGAACCGTCTGAGACACACACGCGCCGCAAGCGGCCGTTGTAATTAGTAACATAATAGTTGCTATGAATAAAAGGTGGAGGATGCTTGGTCGCAGCCTAACACCCCAACATTTGCAGTTGTGATTATTAACTATTATTATTAATAGGTGCTAAGAATATAAGTACTATTATTAATATTATTAATATTAATACAAAGTTATTAATATAATTAGAAGTGTCCAAAGGAGAGAGCAGCCAAGCACCATAAACAAGCAGCAACCGAGCCCCAGGTTCCTCCTCAGCACTAGTCAACCAGGAGGGAGAGGCAGCATTCTCTCAATGGGGCGCCACCACAGAGAAGGCTCAACCCTGTCTCATCGACTGATCAGGTTTTCCCTCGCTGGACACACAGTGAAAATTAAGAGCCCATCTAGTCCAGCATCATCTTCCCACAATTGCCAGTCAGGTGCCTGTGGGAGAAGCCCTCTACAATGCATTACAGTAGCCCAGTCAGCAGCTTGCCAGGGCATGGGGCATTGTGGATGCACTAACCCTGTCCACAAACTAAAGATGGAATACCACACTTGGGGCAATGTCACTCTTCTGGGTCTTGGGTCAGCTACGTAATTATTGGATTAAATCTCCAGCTACCACTTCCTCCTAAACTTCAGCTCAGGCAGACTGGAGCACTGCATTCTTGTCTTCTCCAGTACATTGAAAACAAGCAGCTGCATTATCCCAATTCATACCTTTGGTCCATTTAGCTCAATATTGTCTAAGTAGGTCTTCAGAATCTCGGGGAAACCTTCAGAATCTCGGGGAATACCAGGGACCTTCTGCATACAAAGTGTGTGCTCTGTCACTAAGCTAAAACCTGTTGAAAATAATTCCCATCACCTCCAGAAATAATTCCTCCAAAAGCACCAGATTTAAATAAGCATTTAATTAGGATCCCAGTGGTATTAATATTGCTTTCAATTAAAAAATTAATTTCCACTTCCTTGCAGGTATTTCAAAGTACAATATTAATTTTATACAAAATGGAGCAGTTAAGCAAACACGGTTATTTCACATTTTACATTCTTCAAAAATACAAATTCATGTTTATGCTTCTGGGGTTTTGGAGAGGCTCTTCCTTTGGAAGTACTGTACCTGTAACTAACATCTTCACATCACTCAATGCAAGGACATTTGTTCCCATGTTTCAGTTAAATTAAATTTGTTTAAACACAAAACACATACTCCTGAGAGAAACTGGCAACTTCAAATGATCTCCGCTTCACTCCTTGCATAGCTCTGGAATGGAGCCATAGCAATGCCATGTGTTGTTGTGGAGGAAATCCGGGCTAGGAGGGGAGACCCAGAAAGGCACTTTGCAAAAGTTACCCGAGAGCCTTTGGGGGCCTCCAATTACACCACTCTAGGGCACAAGCCCACACACCATGTGGGAAGGTGGCAGTTATGGGAAAGGGGATTAAAATTCCCCCTTGTGCAAGGTTTTTCTCTCCTCCCCCCACCTCTATCTCACACATGCAGTGTTAACAGATGGTCACATCTCCCTACCCGCAGTGACTGGGAAAGAGGCAGCCTAAACCCTCTCTCAGGTACCCCAGGAACCTTAACTTCTGTCTCTGCCAGAATGAATGGCAGCTCCTTCCCATTTCCCCACAAAAAAGAGCATTTGGAAAGACACAACACTGCAGAGCAAAGGAATGAGCCATTTCTATGAACAGATTGCAGAAGAAGAAAAATTAAAATATCTCCCTGGGCTTTACCAGTGAAGTTCATATGAGGGGAACAAAAAGCCAAAACACTCATTTGTTAAGGAAAGTAGAAACTGCATTTCCTTGAAAGTGTCCACTGCATAGAAACCATTTTTGGCCAGCATGCATACGACTAAGAAGACAGTGTGGGCTACACACCGTTTCCACAAACAGACAGACAGACACACACACACACACACACACACACACCCTACATAAATATCCAGTTTCCTTGGCATTTCTCAGTGCAGAACCAGAGTCCAAACCTCCAAATGAAACAATGTAAGATGGAAAAAGCTGAAAGGTCAGCCCTCAACCCAGCTACACGGGATGCTTATTTAAACAACAAAAACCCAAAACTGGAGACACAATTTCTAAAGACATAAAGGAGAAATAATACTCTGATAAACAAAAAGAAAAATCCAGAGTGTGTAATGTTAAAAAGAATAAGCTTTTCCTTTTGTGGTTTTGCAGAGGGTAGCTAGTAGGCAATGCAGCTGCCTCCTTCTGTGTCTCTTATTTCTCGAGAGTAGGTTCTCTCGTTAGCACCTTTAGCATTTTGAATAGCTCACTTCTACAGATCAATCACTAGCAATGTGCTTGGAGAAGGTGCCAGAGGAAAATACTACTCCTTTTGGGAAAATGAAGGGTTTTTCCAGTTTTGCAGTAGAGACCCTTGCAGTGCAGTAAGGCAGGAATGTGACATCCACCCTAGAAGGTGCTGCATGCCAATGTAAGGACGGCTTGCATCTGCCTCCCTGCCCTCCACTTCCCTCTCTGGGGCATTCAGAAGACAAGGATGGCAGCTGCGACCCTATGAATGTATCCAACTGTAACCAAAGTCACCTCGGAATGAGTGAGTGACCCAACCTGATTCCATTCAGTTCAGGCTCCTAGTGGAAGTTTTGCATAGACTGGACATTTGCTTAAAACATGCATAAGTCTGAAGAAGGCAGAGCACACAGCTTAGCCAGTTCCCACACCAATTCTGTTAATCTCACATGCACGCACATGGACACGCATTGGACGCACACACAGAGCGTACGAGGACGCCACGCCTAGCTACACATATTGCACAGAGGTTAAGTGCTCTTTTTGCGTAACCACATTTAACTTTTACTCAGAGGGGGTAAAGGAGGGAAAGAACCCTAATAACTTTGTGAAAAGTTATTTACAAAAGAAAATTGCAGCAGTCAGTTTAAAGAGAACTAAAGTGCATTTTAGAGCCCAGCATGTTAGTGTCATTGGAGGAGCCCCAGCAAAATGTTTCCTTCTCTAGACTCCAGCAGCAGCAGCAGCTTCCAGCAAATGCAGCAGACTCCACCCCCAGTAGGGTCTTTATAGGGGTCAGAAATAAGTCCTCAGTTGCCCCCTGGTTCCTTCGCCTGACCAAGCCACCCAACCCTGAGCCTCCCTGCAGGCCTGGAAGTCACAGACGGTCAACAGCCCAGGGGCTGAGCTGTGCAAAGCCCAGTTCTTGACTGCCCAGCCTGGCACCCTCCCCACGCCTGAATATGGGGTACCTTGGGCTCTGCAACCCTCATCAGCACAGGAAGAGGAGGAGAGGGATTCAAAAGGCTCCAGTCTGTATGGTCAATTTAACAACAACGACAACAACAACAATATAATAAATAAATAAAGGAACAGAACACCAAGGGCTGTCCTGTTCTCCACCACCGTGTGCAGCCCTCCCAGAGACACCCAAGCAGGGCAGCAGTGCCAGACAAAGTTTGCCTAAAGCGGCCTGCAAGACAGGACAGGCTGCTGTCACAGGCAGCTCTCCAGGCTCTGCTCACCCAAGTCCCCAGCTGTTTGCTAAAGTGAGAAGCCCTGCAAAGAGTACCAAATCCTGCCACACCTGGAGTTCTAGGACAAGCAATCGCCTATGCCCTATGGCCAAGAGGCAGCAGGCCAACCAACTGTTGCAGCCAAAAGATCTCCAGCCCAAGGACAGTCTCTGCCCTGCTACTGCCTAGGGGATGCTTGAGAGCAGATGATCCTTCTGCTACCCATCAACACACCTAAGCCTGCCCTTCAGACTGGGTGGCCAGGTGGGCTGCTCACACACTTTCAACAGTTGTGGAGAAGAGGGGATTTTAGCAGAGGTAGCTTGTCACTGAAGCTAGACAAACACACACTCAAGTCCCTTCTCCTCCGCAACTCCTGTTGGTGTTCCTGTCCAGCCTGCCATCACCCCACAGCCGCTGTCTGCCAGGCAAATATTCTGCCTACATGATGAATGAAGTCTCCCTTAGAACACAAGGAGGCTGGCTACCAAACAGAAGAACACTATGAATGGCATCTATTTTTTAAAAGTAACAATGTCATATAAATAAAACATTTCCGAGGCGACATTGAAACCTTAGAGGCTTTTGGAGAGGGAGGGGCAGTCCGTGTTAGGATTTTACCCTGAGTAAGTTAGAAGAAAGGATGCCCCTTCCAATGCACAGGCTGAGGGCGGGACTGGGAAGGCTGAACAGAGAAGAGGAAACCTGGGGGGGGGGGGGGACTGGAGGGTTGGGAGGACTGGCCAGCTTAGCACCAGCACTTTCATGACATGACGCAGCCATGAGACATTCAGGGAATGGGCTTTGCCAGAACTAGCTGGGTGGGTCCTAAGTGGCAGAAGCAGCCCCTCCTCACTAGCTGAGTCTTCTACAGGCACCTCTGCCAATCCACCTTTGCAAAGGCCTGACAAGCTTCAACAGGGGCGTTTTCAGCCCCAGAAGCTGCTGTGCTGGGTGACTGTTTCTGATCAAGCTGCATCAGTGCAAATCCTCTCAGCCCCTGAACTTGTGCAAACCCCCACCTGGAAAGAGGCAGCAGCACTTGCCCTTCCAAGCAGGTAATCTGTCAAAAGATGTGGAAACCATAGGGCCCCTACTCTGGAGCAAGCCGACTGAGTTACATGTGCAAACTCTGGAGAGATGATGAAGATGATGATGATGTGCCTGGCCTGCATTTCAGCACTTGAGTCTCCCCATCCACCACTTTGCCAAAGTGCAGCTGCCTCTACAACAAGAGATCGCCTCACAGTCTTGCTCTTCCCTCCTTCAGAAACAAACATTTCTTCTCTCTCCCCCTCCCCCATAATAGTGCACACATAGTAGTAAAGGCACCCCCAAGGAGCTGTAACAAGAACCTCCCGTGCCCCCGGCAAGGTGCAACCAGAGAGCAGCCGGCCCTCAAAACTCGCTCAGAATGACTCTGAGGCTTGGGTTCATGTCACAACAAGCCAACGTAATAAAGAGACAGGGCCGCCTTCGCCTTTTCACTTGAGGAAGCTGCCACCACGGCCTCCGCCCAGGGCAAGCTCCTCCTCCCCTTGTAGCAGGGCTTCAATTGGAATCAGTGGGGAGGAGGCAGAGGCGGAAGCCTCGGGGCTCTGGAGAGAGAGGAAGTCTGAGACATCCATGGCACTTAGGGAGTGGTTCTGTGAGTCTGAGGGGTTCCCTGCCAGAGTGCTTTGCTCGCAAGGAGGCAACGTGGAAGAGAGGGTGGTGGCGGCACCAACAGCAGCACCAGCAGCAGCAGCAGAGGAGGTGCTGGCAGCCAAGTTGATGGGAAAGGGTTGAGGCGGAGGCGCTGGTGCTGCCGCAGGAGGCTCCCCTGATGCTTTGGAGCCCTGTGAGGAGCAGTTCTGCTTCCTGCTGCTGGCTTTGTCCTTGGCTGAGTCCCGGCAGGCACACTGGCACTGACAGGCTTCCTCCTGCTTGATGATGATCACGGGCACACTCAGGCCAATCTGCTGCACAGAGCTCCCTGGGGACAAACAACAGTCAGTTCAGAGCCACGAGCACTCCCCAGTGCCTGTCCATCTGTACCTCTCAGGGCTTCCCAACAGAAATGCTAACGGGAAGAAATGCACGTTTTGCCACCCACCACTGCTGCCAGCCTGTTCTCACATGACATGATTCCCCCACATTCCCTCTCTCCCTTTGCATGCCTGACACCAGGTGCAAAGCTTGGGTGCTGCTGGCCCGAGGCTGAGGCAACAGGAAGTAGCTCGGGTGATGGAACAAAACTGGAGGAATCAGAAACCAAACAGGGTGACACAGACTCTCTAGCAGCCAACCTGGCTGCAGGGTTGTGTCACCCAGTAACCATTTTCTGCTCAGAGAGGAATGAATCATTCTCTCTGGCTCAACTGTTAGTCCATAACCTGGGGTTAAAGTTCACATGGCCCAGTCACTCATAGCTAAAAGGTGCTCTCACAATTTTTCTTCCAGGTTGACTGACTGCTGTGCCACCTAGCTATTGTACAGTATGGCAAGAGATTGTATCATCTCACTCCTCAGGCTACTGCATGAGCCACTAGGCCCACTAGGTTCTATATGAATATATAGAACCAAGTAACTTTAAGAGTGCCCTCACCAGTGCCATCCAGTGATCTGGGGAAAGAGGCCCCTCACTAGGAGTAGCAGTGCAAAGGACAGGCACCTGAGACACAGGGAATTTTTGGTGGCACCTCCGCAGCTATGGAACTCCCTCCCAAGGGAAATCAGGAAGCCCCCCCCCCCTTTACTTGCATTCAGGAAACATAATTATTTTATTTATCCAGGCATTTGGCCAATAGTTTTATAAAGCTTGTACATGGCTGGTTTTATTTGCTTTCTGTAATATTTTAACAATGCTAACAATGTTTTCATGTCATTTTATTCTTGTGAGCTGGGCTGGGCTCCCTTTGGAATTTATACAATTTATTCACGAAGAATAAATAAATTTGAAATAATATGAGAGAGGAACACACACAAGTCAAGTACATGGGAAGGTGATGGATTTCCCTTGATTTCATTCACTGAGAGAAGCGGAGGGAAGCAGATGCCCTGGGGGGAGGATTTATCCCTCGCTGAGTGATAATACACCCCAAAGAAGAAAGCTGATGGCAAGTTCCTCAACGGTCCCCTCCCAGGTGGGTCCTCCTTGCCTGCCTGACATGACGCAAGCTCCAGCCCATTCAGCATCTGCCCTTGTGAGTGTCAGTGATGAAAGGGAAGACTGTGATCCCTGGATGTGTCACTTACCTGCATTACCAGCAACAGGAAGGGCAGTGGTAAAGAAGACCTTCTCCAGCACTGGAGCCTGTGGCTTTGGCATAAGGAAAGAAAAAAGACTTTTGAATGCAAGGGCCAAGTCCAGAAATCACCAAACAGTATATTAGTACCCCAGCCCACTCTGGAAACAGGGCAGTGCCAGCTCTACCCCACCTGCTGGAGCCCTCAATCCCTCTTCATAACACATTCTGGGCTGGAGCATGGGATTCAGGTCACTCACCATTTGTTCTTGGTTCTGGGAGGTCCTGCTGGCACCATTCAAAATCCACTGGAGGTTTTGCTCTCCCATGACAATGCTGGACTGCAGAATGGCTGCACTTTGTGATGGGGTGATGGTGATGGTTGGGCTGCCAGCCAGCACAGAGTTCCCTCCAACAGGCACAGTCTGAACCCCACTGGGGAGGACCTCAGCAACACTCGGTGCTGCTGCTGGGACAGGGGGATTCCCAACAGGCTGCGGAGATGCCTGAATGTGCTGTAGGAAGTCCTGGGGGTTGGGTGCAAAGAGTGTGCTATTAGGAGCAGGCACTTCTGGAGACTGGAGGATAGCGGCAGGGGTTCCGTAGGCTGCTTGCTGAGTGCCAGTGGAGGCAGGAAGCGGTGCTGGGGGAGAAGGCTCAGAGATGCCAAGCTGAAGAACAAGTGGCAGAGACAAAGGAGCAGCTTCTCCGAGGGGTGGCTGGGCAGCAGGGGCTGGGTCTGCATCACCACCAAAATCTTTAACCAAGGCGTCTGCCAAAAGAGAAGCATATGGTGAGAAAACTCTAGTAGGATCCTAAAAAGCACTTCATGCAGGATCCCAGCTGTGGCCAGGACACGTCTGGATGGTAGCCCAAGCAGAAAGAGCACCAGCTTTTATATCAAGAAGGCCCATGGCATTTGCAAAAGGGAGGCCCCACTGGCCATACACTGCTCTTGCTGTCTGAGCTCTGGTGAGACTCGTGGAAGCCACAGACAGCAAACGTTATATTGTCACAGCATTTTTATTCAATGCAGTCCATCTCAGGCTTCCTCAAACAGGCTAATTCTCTTTGGGCCTTTCTTCTCCCACCCAGGGCTACTAGAGAGTGTTTTTCTTTATTAGGAATTATAGTATGATGCAGCACGTATAATTCCCACCAACCATACACCCCTGCACACCTGACACCAAAAGCCTATCAAGGCCTCCACTTGTTAAGCTTTTGGGGCAGTTCACTAAGTTCTCTGTGCTGTCTAAGATTAATAACGATCTATGGAGCAAATGAAAGAGAAGATGCAGACTTGTACCTGTGTGCTGAGCTTCTTCCTGATTTACAGGAGGCTCCGGACTCTGGAACATGGACTCAAAAATGCTTGCTGGTGAGATTGTACTCAGGTCTTGTCCATGCATCTGGGGAAAGGAGGGAGCAGTGAGGCATGCAAAGACAGCTGGTCTGTGGTTGAGCCTGGTGGCGAGGCCACCAATACACTCAGGCTGCATTGCTCAGAACAGACATCCCTGAAGCACCTGGCTCAGGGAGATACAAGAAGCCTGCTTGCTTCCAGCCACACCACAGAAGTCCACCACGGGAATGGCGGAAGGTGAGCTCTTTAAAAAATAGCAGAAGGCTGCTTCTATGACCCACATTGTCCACTGTGCTGTCAGAAGAGATACTTACTGGATTTGAATTATCCCGCAGTTCTGAATCTGTGGACATGAGGCTCAAGTCACTGAGACAGAGTGAGTGGTTTGTATCCTGCAGAGGTGGAGAGGAAGCCTACATTAAGCAATGCAGCAGTTGCAACTATGAGCTTGGTTAGCCCAACAATGCCAGTCTCTTCAAGAGCACCAGTCCTTGACTTATCAACAGTGAGGGTGATCAGAGACTTAGACCCAAATACATTTTCTATCTCTTTCTTTAAAAATTTTATGTGAAATGTCACAGATCACTAACTGAGAAAGGCAGCTGGTAGCAGAAGGAAACTACAACAAATGCCATTTATCTCCAAGGATTCACAAAGGCCCTCACTATGGCTGTTGGGATGACACAAGAAAAGAGGAAACTGCCTTGTACTGAGCCAGGCCTTGATCAATAGTTCAGCACTGTCTATGTGGCTAACAGTGACTCTCTGGGATCACAGACAGGGGCTTTCCTGACACTGTCCCTACAAGTCTGAGCTACTTATCTGTGCCCATCTTTGATGACCTGCCCCTCCGATTTCTTAGACATGCCTTTTCATATTTTTTTTGAACTCCTTACAAAGATTGTTGTGCAGATGCATTCATTTTCTTAGAGGTTTCCCATTTCTCTGTCTCACTGGGATTTTTTGTGGTTCCGCTCCTTTTTCAGGAATTCTAACCCTTCTTGGGCTACTTTCCCCCATCAGTTTCTCTAGTCTGCATTTATATTCAGTTTCCCTATCTAGCATTTCTCTGAACCTAATAAATCAGCATTCCTGAAATCCGTTACACGTCTAACTAGGCTCATCTTTAGCCTTCCATAAGAACAAGAACACCAGCATTACGATTATAGCATTAGCATAAAAACATATTTTACAGATACGGACAGTGTTGCTCATATCAAGCCATCAATCTCTTTCAGTGGCAGAGTGTTCCACAGCACAATGCACTGTGTGAAAAAGCAGATTACCTTTCTGCATGCCACAATCTGTAATTTCACCCGCAAAGGTCCCAAAGGAGCTGGATTCCCACAAGAGTTCTGGATACTGACAGGCACTCACCAAGGCACACCATGCTATCTAGTGCACCAATAACGACATTTTCTCTGAGAAAAAGGCACCCACCTCAGAGATGCTGTTGTTGGACAGCATAGCATAGGAGGGCCCCTTCTCGTGTCCCTTCATGTGACTCTTGAGGCTATATTGTGTGCTGAAAGTCTTCTCGCAGCCATCACTGGGACAGAAGAAAGGTCTTTCACCTACAATGGCAAAAATCTATGGATTTGTACACATCCAACACCCTCTGGGTTCCTTGTTGCTCAGCAGCTCCAGGATCTCTAATACTGAGCCAGAAACTAAATCACACTCCCATGCTCAGTGTGTGTAAGGGATAGGGGGTGCCCAGGACCCCATTGTACAAGATCCTGATGTAGCAGGCTTCAACACAAAATAATGTGGCCTGACTGTCACCTCATAAAGTGCTCCCTTCTCCTTCCCAAGATATCCTGGGCTGCTTTCAGCAAGGTGGAATTTATAAAACTTTTAACTGGCCTTTTATTTTGAGTCAGCATCATCTAACCACTCAGACTTATCAGGCAAGCTGCGCCATCTTCTCCATGAGGCCACATCTAGGCTGCTTAGCATTAAGGAAGCAGGAAAGAGATTCAATAGACCCAGCCTTACCAGTGTGGGTCCTGACATGCGTCTTCAGGTGGTGGCTTGCAGCAAAGGCTTTTCCACAGCCATCATGATCACATCTACAGGAGAGGGATGGAAAAATCAGCAAGGAGCTTCATGCAGAAACCAGTTCCAATCACACCTCTTGCTTCCCAGCAGCCTCAGGCCATGCATTAATCTGCACACAGGGTAGTGGAAAGTTCTTCAGAATGGAATCCCTGTTCTTGAACATGGTATTATAACTTAGGGAAGACTTAAAGAGAGCAAGCAGAACATCCACCCATGCAGTCTCACAATCCCACTGAGATGGAGCTCAGTGGTTGACCAGGGCACCATCAGCATGGGACAGGGCTCCTGGGCCTTTAAGGACCTGCAATGAGAGAAAACCCTGTACCGGCGACTTCTCCCACCACTGCAGTACTAGGACTGCTGCTGAAATTCTCCCTCCTAAGCAGCAAAGTGGTGGGGACCCCCAGGTGTTGCTACATTACAACTCTCCTCACCTGACACTTGGCCACACAAGCTGGGGCTGGTGGAAGTGGGAATCCAACAACATCTAGAGGGCCACCAGTTCCCCACATGTGGACTACAACCACAGGGCAAAATAAAAAATACTGGGTGGGCGATGATGTATTTGAAAGTCTATATGGGTCCTGCCAGCCACACAGGACATTCACTAGAGGTGGATTCAGGGTGAGAAAGCCTCAAGACCAACACTTTGTAGGGCAGGCAGGAGTCAAAAGCCATGTGGCTCAAGAGTAAGAGTCCAAAACCCCCATGTAGGGCCAGACAGGAAGGTAGGAGAAACCAGGCCTGCTCTACAGCAGAAGGCTTGACAAAGGACCCAGGATTCACCAGGGCCTGCAGCCAGGTGGCTCACCTGAATGGCTTCTCTCCGGTGTGGGTCCGAATGTGTTTCCGCAGGTCACTGAGTGTGGTGAAGTACTTGCTGCAACCCTCTGATTCACAGTTAAATGTTTTTCCCGTGTGAAGCCTCTGATGGGCTTTTAACCTACAAGAAGGAAAGAAGTGGGCTCCATTACCACAGTCCACTTCCTGTTTCCCCAGCCACTCTGGGCGGCTCCCAATCGAGTGTTAAAAACTATACAGCATTAAATATTAAAAACTCCCCTAAACAGGGCTGCCTTCAGATGTCTCTTAAAAACAGGATAGCTGCTTATTTCCTTGACATCTGATGGGAGGGCGTTCCACAGGGCGGGTGCCATGACCGAGAAGGCCCTCTGACTGGTTCCCTGTAACCTCACTTCTCGCAATGAGGGAACCGCCAGAAGGCCCTCGACGCTGGATCTCAGTGTCCAGGCTGAACGATGGGGGTGGAGACGCTCCTTCAAGTATACAGGACCAAGGCCATTTAGGACTTTAAAGGTCAGCACCAGAATTGTGCTCGGAAACGTACTGGGAGCCAATGCAGATCTCTCAGGACCGGTGTTATGTGGTCCTGGCGGCCACTCCCAGTCACCAGTCTAGCTGCCACATTCTGGATTAATTGCAGTTTCCAGGTCACCTTCAAAGGTAGCCCCACATAGAGTGCATTGCAGTAGTCCAAGCACCTTCCTAGCAGTCAAGTAGGCTCCTCTCCAAAACCCTTGCAGGCAGCTTAGAACAGCAGCCTCTCAATTGGAAACTAGACTTTGAGAAATAAACTTCGGAGGAGCTAACAAGAACTGGTGTGTGTGTGAGAGAGAGATTTCTGCAAGGAAAATAGTTTTCCCCCCAGGAAAGATGTTTCACTTAATGCATGGGTGGCTAACCTGTAGGTCCCTCTCTGGATGTTGCTAGGCTACAACTCTCATCATCTCTGAACTTTGGCCATGCTGGAGTTTACTTGGAGTTGGAGGTCCAACAACATTGGGAGAGCCACAACTTAGTTGCCCTTGGGCTTAACATTGTGGTTACATCTTTGACATTTCATTTGTGTGTGTATAATAAGGCACTGTCTTGAGAGACAGAGGAGGAAATGCTCCTGCTCTTACCTGTACAGTGTATTGAAGGCTTTTTCACAACCCTGGACATCACACTCAAAAGGTTTCTCCTTGGTGTGGACTCGAACATGGATTTTGAGACTATAGGATGTTAGGAAGGCCTTTCCACACCCCTCTTGGTTGCACACAAAAGTATACTCCCCGCGGTGTGTCTTCTGGTGGGTGCGCAGGTTACCTGCGGTGCTGTAGGTCCGAGGGCAGCCCTCAAATGTGCACTGGTAACGCTTCACCTGCCAGAAACATGATGTACTTTAAGTCTCCATTCTTGATCAAAGAATCATAGAGGGTTCCACTGTTAACTTCAAGAGTTGCCATAAAAACAGCTCTGCTAGATCAGGCCAAAGGCCCATCATGAATACTGGCTGCAAAAAAAAGACCCTGTAGGTAGGGGAAGGTTTTAAAGATGTTCCCTCTACAGGTAAAAAAAGAAAGCATGCAAAATGTATCAAAAATAAGAAAGAAAAGGAAAGCTAGTTATAAGAAGAAAACAAATGAACATAAGGGATTATGTAGCCTGTGGGTTTGCACATGCAAAATTTTGGAACCTAAAAAAGACTCCTGAAATGGTTGCAGGCGGTTAAAATCATTAGAAGAGAGACTAGAGTTTCCTTCCTAGCTTTGAGAGGCCTAAGGCAGAGAAGTGCATCCCCCAATTCCCTGCAAAGCACTCCCCAACTCCCTCTTCACAGATGTTGCTGCTACTCCTTCTGGTTGAGCTGCTATCACTCCCTTGTGGACTGTGCAGTTTCCAAGGAGAAAAGACCCTGCTGCCGCCACTGTTGTCCCTTTCTCAATGGACCCTGGAGTGCTTGAGGCTCAGATATTTTATTCAGCTCTTCAGACTTTGCCCAGTTTGGTGCCACTTACAAACAGGCACAACCGCAGAATGTAATCTTTCTGGATACCTGAAGGGTCAGAGACCTTTTTTGGCAACTGATGCAACATTATTAATTTCAGTGGCTTAACTTAGTTTTTTGCCAAGGTTGCCATGTGCTGCTCCTGTACTCCCATTGCCAGCTGTGGGGTTGATGACCAGACTTTGTGGTTCTGGCCAGGTTCCCAAAGCAGTCAGCAGCACAACTTTCAAAGGAAGCTCCCTTTGGCACAGGGTGCGCTTGTTCTCCATGTGCAGGTCAGATCAGGTTGGCAACAGAATGTGCCAATGGGACTCTGACAAAGGGGCATATGCATCAAATCAAGTTTCCCATTGATACTAATTCATATATTTCCCAAACAGTGACTTCTAAGTTACGTTAATTTACAACTAAACAAAGTATTATTCACACCGGGGTGGGTGGGGAACACCTGTGTGCTGGACTCTAATTTCCAGCAGCCAGCCTGCTCAATGGCCAGGGGTGACATGAGAGTTGGGAGTCCACCAGCATGGAGAAGGCCCTGTCATAATCAAATGTGAACAGTAGTTTTCCTTCAGGATAGGTTATTAAATGCTGCCCCCTTCTGTAATTCTCAGACATACACAAATATGTATTCTTCCAATATCATTTCCCAAGCAGCTGCTTTCAATTATCATTTGTACATAAGGCAATAGACTAGAAGCTCCTGGTGGATTTTGTCCTCCATAAGAGCAGGAGAAAGAGATAGTTATTCTATTATACCTAAAGTTAAGTCAGTCTCAATATTCCTAATTTTTTTTGAAAAGGCAAAAGGTATATCAAAAGAACTTTCTGCCCTTCTCTAAATCTGCAGAAGTACTGGGCTTATATATGGCTGAAGTCATCAAACCACACTGTGGCCGTCATATTGAAACCAAAAGAGCAGCTTTAAGATCTGCAGACTTAAAACTGCAACCTACGATTTCAAAGGGCCAGAAAAAATCTTCTAAACCCATTTTCTCAGGATTCTGTTTGTGCAAAGTTTCAATCTGCTTCCTTATAAGAGAAGTTCTACTTCTCCTTTACATTTGTGGGTACGGCAGTGGATGTGCTGAACCAATGTCTTGCCTTGGTAATGGTCTTGATGAGAGCCAATAAACCGAAGCACAATTCAGATAAGACTGACGCACCATTAATGGGTGGTTCCCTTAACTGGATGTATGATAACTGATTTAAATGTCAGGCAAAACAATTGTTTTTCGCTAGGACTTTGGCTCTTAATTATCTGTGGCCTTGAGTGGGTGTAATGTTTAAATCTTGCCTTTTAAAAATAGGATTTTTCTGTTTTTTAAATCTTAAGCCAGTTTCAATGTATGTGCCTGCTTGTTTATAAATTGAACAAATAAAAATAAAACATCCTTAAATTCAAGATAGATTAATTCATAAAAAATAAAGCTTGAGGAATTTTGTTCATTATCAGCACTCCAAAAACTAAAGGCCCTCTTCATTATTTTCTGAGTCATTCCAAGATTTAAGTCAAGAAGTATCTCTTAGCTGCTTCTCTAAAGCATACACCATCCTGCTAATCCATAAATCAAAACTCAGACAGTTCGGAGCTTCTCTCTGTTATTGTCTGTTCTGTCTCACCTATGCACAGTGTTGACTATACATTATTACAGGATGTGGCATTCAGCGCAAACCTGAATAATGTATATTGGTCATAGATTTTTTGTTTTTCTATCCCAGTGCAGAAACTTTTATTTAAAAAATCACACATGGCACACACAGCCCTAGAGATAATGTTCTACTATTGTGAAAACTCCCAAGGCAGGGTGTATAGCATGAAAAAGTAGCAAAAGCTTCCCTTCAACCATGCACTGCTTAGTATGGAAAGCAGGCAAGTCTATATGCCTGCTATAAACGGGAAACACTGCTCTCTCTCACCCCCAAAATCTGAGAAGCTCTGCTCACCCTTTCCCTAAAGATACTTGGAAGTGTAACAGTGCATTTTTGTATTATATAAACCTGACTTGAAGAGCAGGATCAGCTTAGGCATGGCCTCTGTGACACAAATATGGGAAAAGGCCAAACACTACAGAATCAGGCAATTTGTTTTCTCGGGCGTTTTCGGATGACGTTTCCAAAACTGACCCCGTTTTAAATGCAACACAAAAAGCAAAACAGGCTTTCATACAGTCATATGACAGGCCTCCCAATAGAGGAGCAGGATTAGATTTGAGTTTGCTACTTACTTCTTTCAGTTTCGTCTCAGGGCACTCTGACTGCAAAGTAAGGGTGGCTCCTTCAATGTTTCGTGGCATAGGAGTTGAGCCAGGATTGATCGTCAGATGAATCTGATCCGGAGAAATAATGTGCTGGACATAACCCTGGGACATTCCTTCATGGTCAGCTATCAAAGGAAATCTGTCCTCGTGACCATCAGGTAGAAAAGGCAAGTGATCCCCACACTGCCCTTCATCCTCCTCGTCCTCCAATGGCCCTCGGTCTTGTTCAATGAGGACTGTTGTTCTGTCATACACTGTCCTGGATGAGGATGGGACAAGGCCATTCTTGTCCACAAACCACAACAGTTTATCATCCTGGGCCAAGTCATCTTCCTCCACTTTGTAATAGATGACATTCTCAGGACTGTTTTCCCCCATGGTTTAGTGGCATTCCAGAAGAGTCACAGAATGAACATAAGACAGCTCACCTGTAAAAAGATCACGTAGAACAGAGCAGTCAGAACTCATGAACATTCAGGAAGTAGTACTGTTTTCCATTTGACACTCAATTTACTTAGGATTCCTTGCACATAGTTGCTTCAGTTCTTCGTGCTTTACAAGGTTTTTAAAGTGCAGTGAAGCCAGAGCCCTTATATTTTCTACAGATAACTCCCTGCAGAAGGCTCACTTGAGTCAAAATGTGTCGTGCTAATGTCACAAAAAACATGCATCTTTTAAGTCTTACTTCTCCCTCTCTTCCCGCCCCCCCAGCATTGGAGACTTGCTGGGTTTTGCATGGCGCCTTCTGGCTTTTGGAGGAGACAAGTATATGCGTGCATATACATCGACTGCTTGTAAAATTCTGCAAATCTCCCAGCCGAAAGGCTACATTATGTGGGTCACTCTTTCGGTCACCAGGCTGGCTGACGGATCGCCCCTCCCCGCTTAATACTAAAAGAGTCGCAGCAGCAGTAGCAGGAGGAGGAGGCTGAAGAGACCCTCAGCCGAAGGAGGGCTCTGTCGCCCCAACAAGCTCCGCTTCGACAACCCCAAGGAGCTACCGCCGCCGCCGCGCCCGGGGGGAAAAGGAGATCGCGGCCCTGCTTCGCCGCCACCCCCGACAGTGACCCACGAGTCGCCGCGAGAGGGCGGCTCTCTGACAGGGAGGAGGACGACAGGGCCAGCCTCGGGACAGCCCGAGCACCAGGTTCGCTTCGCTCCAGGGCCGCCTGTCCGCCCCGCGCGCATCTCACCGGCCGCGTCCAGCTCCAGGCCCAGCCCGGCCCGTGTCGGTGCCATGGCGCCTGCCCGGCTGCCACGCGCAGCCCGAGCGCCAGCACTCGCTTGCTCGCTCGCCCGCCCGTCAGTCCGCTCGGCTCGCTCGGTCCGTCCGCCCGAGGTTTCCTCAGACATTCGCGCTTCCGCTTCCGAGCAGCGCGGGGCAAGCCGGGAAAGCACCTCTTCCGGCCACGCCCCCTCCTACTACAGATGGAGAGAGGCTAGAGCGGTGCGCTGGCGGTGTCTCCTCGGGAGGGACGGATGCCTTCAAAACCGCGAGGCGTCGGGTCTTCATTGCAGGGCTGTTGTGAATCATCCGAGAGCCTGGCAAGGCCGCCCTTGCAGCCTCCCTCCCCTTATGGAGAGCGAAAAGCCTCTTCTGGCACCGAGTCCAGGCTGCATCTGTTTTGCGGGAAGTGGACGGGAAGATGCCGGGGCGGGAGGCAGGACGCGGCGCGCAGCTGGATTTGAAACTGGTTTTTTGCCCACCCAAAAAAAGGCTCGGGCAGCTTGGAAAGTGGGCGAGGGAATGCACTGGAAAAGAGTGGCGTGGATGAATGATTGAGAGGAGCTTTAAAAGCATGAAGAACGCAGGACGATTCGCTCCTTGGCATATCTATTTTATAGACATCTACAGTACTTCATTTGAAAACAATAATAATGTCAAAGCAGTTTATCGAAGCACCCCAGGATGAGCAAGTACTATTGAAGTCAGGGAGAAGGCTCGATAATTTAGAGGCTTGCTAATTAAAAGGCTCGTTAATGAGGTTACCTGGAGGGGCCCCAAGTGGGCACAAGGGGGGGGGGTCTCTTGCCTGCCTACTCGACTCCCTATCACTCCAGTCTCAGTGTAGGTGGTAACCCAGTCAATCAAGGCTGCTCTTTGCTTGAAAGAACTTGGCAGGTGCCCCATCACCACACCAGGGGAGCAGGGCAGAAACAGGCAGCCAAAATAATCAAGCAATTGGCTTGAAACAATTGAAGACTTAAGAAAGAGGTAATGGAAGGGACGCAATAGCTCAGTGTGTAGAAAATGGAGAGAAATGTTTCTCACTTCTTATGGGGCTTGCGCACACATCTTCAGAGCCCCACCACACACTTCCTGTCAATTTATGAAGGGTTGTGTGTTCCATTAACCCTCCACTGTGGTTGTTAGAGGGGCACAGGAAACTTTCTAGGCTAGGAGGGCCAGAGGGTAAGCCCACTAATAGGAGGAAGGCAGGACTGAAAAGGAGGAAGTGAGAGCTTCCCCTGCAGTTACAGCATCAAACATTGTTGCTAGTCAGGGCAGCAAATCCTGGCTGTGGTGCCTTCATACCTTGTAAGAACACAAAATGTGATCACAGTCCTGGGCCTCCATCCCCATTCAGAGAAACAACAGACTCCCTCCAGTCAAAAAGAGTGAACCAGGCTCCCAGCAAGTGCCATGAACTAGACATGAAGCCAATGTGGCTTTTGAGTGGCCAGAGATTTAGCTTTAAGCCAGCTTTGTGCACACTCCTGATCTCTATCCAACAGAGGGCTATCAAAGCCTACTAGCCATGATGGCTATGCTCATGATGGGCCATTGCCTGATGCAGCAGACTCTATGCTCTTATGTTAAGATCCCAAAGGCGCTCCTCAGGTGTTGCTGCTGCCAAGCCAGACACCTCCTTGGATTAACAATGAGAGCAAGCAGCATAGACGTTAATAAGTTAAAATGTTTAATTATATTTATGTTACATTCTTTGCTTATAAAAGTAGCTGATTTAGGTTATCAAAGATTAAGCATTAAGGCAATGGCAGATAAAGAAGGACATTGTTTTGTCACAAAACATGACATACCACAGTCAAGATCCAGTGTGCAGACTGGATTTTTAATATAAAAACTCACTGTGCTTTATAGTGCTGCTAACACAGTAGCAGCTGCTTCTTCCCACCTGACCTGTGCTCCAGAATTAAAAAGTATGTACATGTCTTTACATTTTTTTAAAAAAACACAATTACTGCAAAATCTAATTTTCTGAATATACAAAACTATTTTTTACACAGGCCCTGCCTATAGTTACTAGTCCTCGGCCTTCACAGTGTGATCTCTTCCCGCAAGAGGAACTGCTGGATGAATTGCTGAGCTTTCCGCTTCTCTGCAATGCCTGGCTTGGTGTGACCAGGAGGGGGACGGAGCAGTAGCCCCCCGAATATGCTACCTGCACAGGAAACATGATAAAAAAATCCATTAGTGTTTGCATACAAAAGTGGCATCTGAGTTCCATGTAAGGAGCTATCAAGGGGGATGCCTGCCCTTCTCAAGGCCCACCGCACCAGCTGATGGTTTTTTGGCACAGTGTCCCGAATAATTAAATGCACAGGAGTTGAGATGCCAGCTCACCACCTCCACTTGGCTCAACCTATGTTTTGAAACAAGCTGCTCCAGGGCATAGTTAAATGAGCTTCATTCCTGTCAGGTGTGTGACATGCCAAAACATTTAAATCAAATAGGTCATGACCCCGTTTATCCCAGTTCACTCATCCTAGGATCATCCACCAAAGCCAGGATCAGTTCTCACCAAGAATATTCACATCCAAGTGGTTTTTCACAGAGTGCTGCAGTAGTTCCCGCAGAAATGCTATCAGATAACTGAAGACATTTTTATGACACTTGGGCAGCGTGGAAACCACCTGGGAACAACAGAGAAGGAAGCTGTTGCACGCCTTGCAAACACACTTCCCCCACCAAGGGACCAGGGCATTACATGTCTCCCATTTTGGCAGCCGGCTTCTACTGGCTCACCTGATTGCTCAGCACATGGCTATCAGCAGCCTCCAAGCACTTGTCGTACAGCGTGTAGCAGATGACCGGCTCAGGAAGACTCTCCAAGAAGAGCAGCAAAGCTTCCGCCACCGAGTGGTTGCTGCCATCTGGCCAGTGATGTTTAAGGAACAGGCAGTCGCCAAGATGAGGCCAGTGCCAGCTGCAATGCTGAGACACTGGGAAAGCCCACTCACCCATAAGGAGGCCCCAGCGTAGGGGGCTGCACAACCACAGAGGCAGTAAAAAAATGCAAGATGACAACTAGCTGCAATAAGGTATTCACAGGGAGAGAAATGTTTGTCTCATCTGGCGCAGAAACCCAGCTCATAGGTAGCTGGGATGGGGATCGGGTTGACTGAACTGCTAAGGGAGGGAGGTGGTAAACATGTACTTTGCAGAAAGGATCAGCAGACTCCACGGTAATGAAGTAGAATTGCATCTTATGCAGGGGTTACGTTCCAGAAACACCAGAAGGCTTTCCCAGTGTGACGAGCATTTAAGCCCTCTGCCTTGCTTGCATTTAACTTGTAGAATTTCAACCAGCCTGCCTTCAACCGCATATGGTTGAAATCGTGCATAATATGCAATTGTACTGTACTGAATTACAAGGGGTGGGAGAGAGAAAGATAATGCCAGTCCCTCTTTCAAACAGACTTCCTCCAAGGATACTGAGCGTATCCATCATCCCTGTGTCCAGGCAATCACGGATCTGTTCAAACTCGACCCTCAGGCCCGGCTGCTGGAAGAGGTCCTCCTGCAAACATGAGCAGCCACAGTGAAAGGCAAGGAAGGCACAGAAGGCAAAAAAAGATCAGTTTCACTTTGCTAGATCTGCTGGAAGTGCCTTCCTGTGAAGCTGCACCCATGAATACAATCACACATCCCAAGGGCACAATGAACCCAATGCAGCCAAACTCCAGGGCACAAACAGTGTAGAAGCCCCCTTGTTAGTTAGCAAGCACCATAGATACTGTTCATTCCCCAGCATTTAATGAGCACTCCTGCCCCTGCTGGGCTTTGCCAAAGCTAAGCTCCTATCCTTCCCTCTTCCCATAACAAGGCCAAGCACACAAAGTTCAGGTCCAGGGGCATCCTTCTAACCTGCTGGCAAGCATTGCGGTACAGGTGGTCAACCATCATCCACAACTCCTTAGGAATGTCCAAGGGCTTCTCGGGCCAGGAGGCATCATTGTCACTTGACCACAATGGCAGCAGAACCTGGAAGGGAGCAACAGGGTTGGAGAAAGGCCATAATCTCAGTGGTAGAGCACCTGCTCTACATGCAGAAAACTCCAAAGCTCAATTCCCTATGGCATCTCCAGGTAGGACAGGGAATGCACACACCCCCGCCGCCTGAAGAGCCATAGCCAGTCAGTGTGAACAGTCCTGGACTGGAAGGACTGTGTAGTCTGAGGCAGCATCCTCTGCAAAGCAGCATTGCACATGAAGCAGAGTTGGAAGGTCCCCAAAGAGACACCTAGTCTGCAATCCTCCTCCCAAGCCAACTCCCCCCAAATGTCTTTGGGATGAAGGGCAGCAGACTTGGTTGGCCATAAGAACTCACTAGCTTCCTGATGGCCTCTGGCGACATCTCTTGGATAGGCTCCCTCATGTGGCACAGGGTCTGCAGGGGGCACCCGAAGCAGCTGGGCAGGTAGTTCCCTGACACAGGCAAGAAGTAATCTTTGCCCCGGTCGAGGTGCAGCACCAGGATGTCCTCCAGCTGGTCCTCTCCAGAGTTCAAGTGTGTTGCTGTTGACTTGTTCACAAACAGTTCCAACTCGACCGTCACCTCGGCATCTTCAGGGAGAAGGAAGATGGACAGTTTGACAACACCAAGCCTCAAAGCATCTCACAACCACATGTAGTTTGTGGGGTGGGGAGAAAGAGGAGGAAAGATGGATCCCTACAAGGAAGGTCCCTGATGGAAGATGAGCAAGCTCCTGCTGAAAGAAACATTCCAGAGCAAACCCACAAAATGCTCACCCAGCCCCACTGTCAACACACACCAGGATCCACAGCGTCAAAGGCCTCAAAGGATAAACTGAGAGCTAGTGTGGTGTAATGGTTAGAATGCTGGACTAGGACTTGGGAGAGACCAAGGTTTGAATCTCCACTTGGCCACCAAGTTCACCCGGCAACCTTGGGCCAATCAGCCCAACCCACCTCACAGGGTTGTTGCTGTGGGGATTAAATAAGGGGGGAAAAAACCATGTACACCACTCTAGAGCTCCTTGGAGAAAAAGGCGGGGTATAAATACAAATAAATAAATACAAACTGAGGGGCCTGGAGCTGCTCACCTGACAACAACTCCAAGAAAAGGGGAGGGGTGGCTGCTTTGTGAGTCCAAAGAGCTGCAGGCAGAAGACTGTCTGGGTCCCTGGATGAGGCATTGACAGAGTCTGCTCATGGATACCCAGCGCCCTCCCTGCCCTGACAGCTGGTGAAATGCAAAAGGTACTTCGTGTCGCAATAAATCTGTCTTTAATTTTTTGCTGGACTTTTGCTGTTCTTGCTACAAACACGGCTATTCTCCAGATCAATGAAGTGATATTTTAATTTGTGAGCAACTGTGGCTATTGGGGCTCTGAACCAGATTTGTCTGAAGCTTGAATCAAACTGAGCATATTTGGAGGGCCTTGGATGGATCAGGTGCACACAGCCACAGGATGCTGAATCAGGTTGGGCTGGCCAAGAGCAATCTGTGGCTGTCACCCGGGGGGGAGGATCAGGTAGGAAGGGTGGTAAAACACCATGAAAAGACAGAGACCTCCCAGCTCACCAGGTAACAGGAAGCCCTTGTTGGGGTTTGCCATCAGCCATGGCTTGCAGTAGGCCTCTTCGTCCAGCTTGTTGATGAACTCAAACTGGCAAGGAACGGGCCCATTGTGGATGGTGAAGGACGCCATCTGGAGCTGCATGTACTTCACATCCTTGAAGAGGAACTGTGGGTGGGGAAAGAACCACAAACACGGAGGAGAAGGGTGGGAAAGAAAAGGGGACTTGTGCATATGTAGCCTGGAGAAGAGACTAAGAGGAGATAGGAAAGCCATCTTCAAATAACTGAAGAGCTGTCTCCATAGAAGATGGAGCAAGCTTGTTTTCTCCTGCTCCAGAGGGGAGGACCTGAACCAATGGAAGTGACAAGGGACAAGGAAGGGGATTCCAATTAAAGGTTAGGAAGAAGTTTCTGAGGGCAAGAGCCATTCGGCAGTGCAACAGAGTCCCTCGGAAGGTGGTGCACCCTTCTTCATTGGGGGGTTTCCAACAGAGGTCAGACAGACAGCTGTCAGGGATTCTGTAGCTGTGATTCCTGCATGCCAGAGGTTGGACCCTAAATTACCCTTGAGGTCCCTTCAAACTCTACAATTCTATGAACTAAGGGCTTGACCCCAAGCTCCACTGAACATCCAGGTCCCAGCAGCAAGCTTGGGAAAGAGGTCCGCTGGGAGGCTCGTTCTGTGGAATGCCATAAACTTGCCGTGCCCCAAACGTGGCCTTGAGCCAGCAGGCCCAGTGGGGCTGTATCTCCATAAGCAAGCCTCTTGATGCTGCCCACTGGCCAGGGCAGCAGCAGCAGCAGCAGCATATCCTACCTCCCTCTTGGAGAGGGTGACCGACGGGATGCTGGCGTTCTCCATCTTGTCCAAGGAGCGCACGATGTCTTCGAAGGATCTGCGGTAGAGCTCCTTGTCCACCACCTTCACCTGAATGGAACATGCAGCAGCAGAAGGGTCACTGGGGGGAGAAGGGGGGAGGGACAGAGGGGAGGAGGTTCCCCCTCCCGGGAGTCCTCAGCATCACCTGCCATATTAACTAAGCACCCAACACCCAAGCTCCAGAGGAAGCTGGCTGTCAAACGCATCCCATGGGGCACACCCCCCCCAAAGTGCTGAAGGGTCCTGCAATCCCACTCCTCTGGCTTACACCAGCCATAATCCTTGTCCCAGCCCTTTCACCCCTGGACTGTATAAGCTCAGCTGATAAGGAAAGATGTCACCATGTGGTAGGTGCCCAGGAAAGACCTACAGAAAGGAGGCCCAAGATTTGATTTGATTTTTTGCAAGGCGGGGTGTGTGAAGGTGGAAGATGCAGCATTTGCTTGTGCAGCACAGTGTCTGGCCAGCTTCAGAGCTAGCCAAGGTTGCTGGGATTCTGGGTTGGACTGGATGACCCTTGGAGTGCCCTTCCAACTCTATGGTTCTGTAGAAGAGAAGGTAAAGGTAAAGGTACCCCTGCCCGTACGGGCCAGTCTTGACAGACTCTAGGGTTGTGCGCCCATCTCACTCAAGAGGCCAGGGGCCAGCGCTGTCCGGAGACACTTCCGGGTCACGTGGCCAGCGTGACAAGCTGCATCTGGCGAGCCAGCGCAGCACACGGAAACGCTGTTTACCTTCCCGCTAGTAAGCGGTCCCTATTTATCTACTTGCACCCGGGGGTGCTTTCGAACTGCTAGGTTGGCAGGTGCTGGGACCGAGCAACGGGAGCGCACCCCGCCACGGGGATTTGAACCGCCGACCTTTCGATCGGCAAGCCCTAGGCGCTGAGGCTTTTACCCACCCGCGTCCTGTAGAAGAGAAGGACAGGGTGGCAAAACGGAGGGAGCCAGAGTGGCGGGAGCCCTCCCCAGGCTCTCACACCAGCTGTGCTTGAGGGAGGTGGATGCCTACCCCAATGTCAAAGATGGCACTGACTGGCTTGTGGTCGCTGCCCCTCAAGGCCATGTGGCTCCGGTAGCTCAGCTGAGAGATATTCTTCCCTCTCCACAGGATCCGGTCACACCAGGCTGGCGTGCGGCATTTCTCACTGCATGGGAGGCAAAGCAAGGAGAAGAACGGTCATTTCGGCCACCAGACTTGGCTCTGTCAGGAGGAGAGCACATGAAGACTGTGGAAACAGCAGACAGCGTCTGCAATACCCTGAGAGATGGGAGACCTCAGTCACTCCATACCCAAAATGAAAGGAGTCCCTGCCAGAAGAAAACTAGCATATCAGACATGCTGGTTCCAGCTTAGCCTTCTCCTCAATAGGCTAGTTTTCTATGGAGTGGGGATATCTATTGTGTAGAGGAACATTTTGCTCTGGGTGTACCAGCTGTTTTCAACCCAAGAACAAAGCCTTGCCATCTTCTGAGATGTAGGAGTCACTGGCAGCCCACAATTGAAGTCTGCAGGGACGGTTTCTAGAGATGTCCTAGGAATGGTGGTCCGCATTGCTCCATTAGCTTCCCCATACTCCACACGAATGTTCCTGTTCTATTAATTCAGCTGCTTTGGAGAGTGTGAGTGGGCTGGCCCCAGGCTTAAGAACCACATGGGATGAGCCTGAAAAGAGAACAGTGCACCCCTCTGGAAACCTCCCAAAAGGGAATTATGTAACTGCCAAATAAAATTACAAGGCTGCTGTAAACTACATCAGGAGAGGTTAGCTTCCTAAGTCCAGGAACATTGTTGTTGTTGTTTAATTTATTACCCACCCTTCACTCCAAGATCTCAGTGCGGACTGCAACAATTTAAAATACAACATTAAAAACTTTTTTTAAAAAAACCAACTTAGTTTAAAAATACAACCACAAAAAATAACATCTCATAAAAATAACAGTAACATGTAATAAAAAGTAACCAAAAGTTCATAGTTGCTTATTTTTAGATCTGCAGTCTTTCTGCACTAGAAATCTCCAAGGCCTCTTTCTAAACAGAGATGACTTTTCCCATGTCGTGGGATACATCCAGTAAAATACACCCTTTCATGCCATTTTAAAGTCCAACTACAGTGGTACCTTGCGTTAAGAACTTAATTCGTTCTGGAGGTCTGTTCTTAACCGGAAACTGTTCTTAACCTGAAGTACAACTTTAGCTAACGGGGCCTCGCGCTGCCACTTTAGCTAATGGGGCCTCCTGCTGCTGCTGCGCCGCCAGAGCACAATTTCTGTTCTCATCCTGAAGCAAAGTTCTTAACCTGAGGTACTATTTCTGGGTTAGCGGAGTCTGTAACCTGAAGCGTCTGTAACCCAAGGTACCACTGTACTGACCAAAAGTGGCAGCTTTCAAAATGGGGGGGGGCTGCCACATCCCCTTGCCGGCATTAAGCCAAGGGGAACATTTTGCTTTTGCTTCCCCCAGTTTGTAAGCCCTCTGAGGTGGGGCCATCACTAGCTTGTGTATTTCAGGGGTTTTTTCTCCAAAGCAGCATTCTAAGAGCTATTAACTGGGTTAAAAAACAAAAAACAAAACAGAAGCTCACAGGTTAAAATGGCTTTGCATGCGTGTGGTTTTTTTGGTCTAGTCTTGTGCAGATGCTACAGAGAAGCATCTGCACAAGAGAAGCCTCTGGCTGTTCTGGACCATCACCACTTCCCTGTTAGAGTTGGTGACATGCAAAGAACAGAGCACCCAAAATGGCTGTGGTGCTCCTGGCAAGCCTACCTGGTGTCCCAGTCATCAGACCCAGTGTTGTATTTGTACGTTGGCTGGAAGGAAATCTCTCCCTCCAGGAAGCCTTCAAAGACCGCCTTGGCCTCCATCTGCTTTTTCAGCTGAGAAGGAAAGAGAGCGGAGAGGTGAAACTGAGCAGCAAAGCATCTTTCGAACCCAAGCCTCCCTCGGGACCGTCCACGCCTCCCTTCCCGCTTTCTTGCGGCAAATCCTGCCTCCTGATGCAGGCCAACCACGTCCATTAGAACTCCTGACTTACTAGAGCAAAATAGTTGATTGGTTATGCTACATGTCTTAAGGCTCCTTTGGAACTCACCGGGACTGTTTTCAGTCTTGATGGAATAACAGTCCAGTTGTGTTTTGTTAAATTTGCTTACAGATTTCTCAAAAATTGAATGAAAACATTTATTCAAAGGAGAAGTAAAGGGACTCTTGTAGCTGAAAGATTCGCCAGCCATTCCTAGCCACTTTCTGGAACCAGCTGCAGCAACAGAGCAGCATTCCCCCAACACCTGCCCTGGCCCCATGAATGCCGCAAGAGCTCCGCACTCTCTCTCTCTGGAAGGTTGACCCTTGTTGGAAGGCAGATCTCGCCTGCCTACCGAAAGCTCCCTCACATACTTGGTCATGCTGATAAAGGGTGGCGAAATCGTGGGCCTCCACCAGCTTCTTCACCCGCTCCACGTCCTGCTCCTCCAGCCTGTAGTTCAAGTCTCCCAGCCACAAGACCACACTGCAAGGGAGGCGCTGGTGTAAGGAAATGGCTCCAGCGCCCTTGAGGCTCTTCATAGCTCCCATTCCCAGCCACGTAGCCCCAAGATGCACAGTGTCACCCCAGCAAATGAAGAGATGTTCCCAGCTCCTTGCCCACCCACAACATTCCTAGTTCCTCCTACTGACTTGGAAGCAAATCAGTGACCACCAGAAGGTCTGGGAAATAGAGGGTCCTTCACACAAGTCCTAGACTTGAAGCCACCTCACATAGCTAGGAGGCGGAAGACAGGCAGCAGACTACAGTGCTGGCAAAGAGAGCTGCTTTGAGACTGGTGGTGATTTCCCCAAATAAATATGCAGTCCTCCAGTTGGATTCCAAATCCCAATACTACAGCCAAGGCCAGGGATGATGGGAACTGTAGTCCAGAGGACTCCCATCACTGTCTTGGCTGATGAAATAAGCAGCACAACCAAACTATAGATTACACAGCAGATACATGCAACTGTCTCCTGGGAGAGGCTTTTTCCAAAAGCAAATGAAAAGCAACTATAGAAGTCTATGAGCACAAGGAGGGAGATCTGCTGTTGCTGAATTCCTTTCCTTCCAGCTGTTTCTCCATCCAAAACGCCCTCCTTCATGGGAGAAAGACACCGTGCAAGATGGGGTGGGGTTGTACTTTGAAAGGGAAAACGGCAGGAAGGAATGGGGTTAAGCAGCCACTCCCCAAACTGCTTTTCATTTTTAAAAAAGAAAGAAACGGTAGGTAATAGAATCAAATTTACACGAAGCCAAGCAAATATTAAAAATTAGGGGAATGGGGTGAGGTGGGGGGTGAAGAGAAGAGACAAGGCCCTGAGGAGACATACCATAAGACGACAACAAAAAACACAGTTCAGATGGGTGGGGTACAAATAATAAAAATATTATTATTATTCCCCAACCCATAAAGCCAAGTTTCCATATTTGCTCCACAACTTCACAGAATAGGCTGGATCCTTTCCCACTTGCTCCCCCCCCCCGCCCCCACTTACTCGTGCTTGCCAATGGTGAGGGGTGGGAGGCCTGGCTCTGGCGGGCAGAACTGCATGCGTCCACAGATATCACGGAAGTCCTGGTTCCGCCGCTCGTACTCCTCGGTGTGGGCTGCCAGGTGGGCGTTCACGAAGCAGACGGTGGTGTTGTGGAACCGGAAGCGGATGGCCACTCCCCCCTTGTTGCCCTTCATTCGCAGCAGAGGAGAAGCCAGGAGAGAGAGAGAGAAGGTGGCGACTCTATTCCCTGCCTGCTATGGAAGGAGCAGGCAGAAGAGACTCCAAAGCAACCAGCCAAGACCTCTCTGAAGCAAGCACGAAGGTGCAAAGAGAGGGCCTACAAAGCAGGGGGTGGCTAACCTTTTGGGGGCCAAGGGGCTAAAGCAAAACTATGTAAAAGCGGGCATGGCCAAGTTTTAATTAAAGGAGAAATTCCGGTGACTCACAAAAACTTTTGGGCATCACAGAATCATTGCGGAGGACCCACAGGAGCAGATAGTGCAGAGTCAGAGTGGTTATAGTGTCAGACTAGGATCAGGGAGAAACCAGGGTTTGAATCCCCGCTCAGCCACGAAGTCTATTGGATGACTTTGAGCCAGTCACTGCCTCTCAGCCTAACCTACCTCACAGGGCTGTTGTGAAGATAAAATGCAAAGGAGAAGTGTGCGCACCACACTGAACTCTTTGCAAAAGAATGGTATATAAATGCAATAATAGTAACAACCTTTAAAAAAAGGTTTTTTTAAAAAGTTTGGCAAATTGTGGGGGTGGGGTTGAGTTGGGACCCCTCAAAACCTTTTGAGGGTCCAGATGCAGCCCACGTTCTGCAGGGGAGCCTGGTACCCAGGCCAAACAAAGCCCAGAGGCCCCCTCATGTCCATCTCCTGCAAGAGTAGATGAGATAGATGAGGGGGCACCACCCTACAAGGCTCTCACAGAGAGAGGTCTGGGTGGCCCCAGAATGGCAACAGCAGACCCTTCCCTTGATGAATACTCACCATCCTCCCCATGATGCCCGTGCCAACCGTCTCGGCCTCCACCTCAGAAACATGCACAGCGAGCTCAGTCCTGACGTAGAATAGCATCAGGATCCCAACAAGCCGGATAAGCTTTACCTGCATGTTAACCAGGGAAACAAAGAGACAAAGGCTATAGAATAACAGGTCTGTAGAGAAATGACCTCTTGGGGCCATTTAGTTCACACCCCTGCAATGCAGGAATCATAGCTCAGCAATCCCCAACAGATGTCCATCCAACTTCTGCTTAAAAACCTCCAGTGAAGGAGACTCCACCACCTTACTATCAGAGTCCTTCCTAATGTTTAGTCAAAACCTCCTTTGTTGTCATTTGAGTCCACTGGTTCGTGTCCTAACCCTGGAGCAGCAGAAAACAAGTTTTCTCTATCCTCCATGTGACAGCCCTCAAGATATTTGAAGACGGCTCTTATATCACCTCCCAGTCTCCTCTTCTCCAGGTTAACATCCTCAACTCCCTCAACTGTTCCTCATCAGGCTTGTTTTCCATGCCCTTTATTGGTTGCCCTCTGCTAACGTTCCAGCTTGCCAATATGCCAGGTGTGACCTCACTGGCTGCTGCCCACATTGCCTGGAAGGAAAATGGAATTGCCCCCCCCCCCTCCTTGCAGAAGGCCCCTTTTTGCCTTCCCCATCACCTGTGGACTTGGAGAAGGCATGAGCCTCTTTTACAGTCCTTCACAGGGAAGCAGAGTCCCCTTGTCCCCAACCCCTGCCATTAACCTCTTCTGCAGAACATCCCGCCCCCAAACACACACACAGAGGGCTGCATGAAGGGGCAGAAGAGCCTCAGGGAGAAAGAGGGGGTCACTAGGGCCTCTCAGCAGCTGAAGCCAGCTCACCTTGGCATACTTGGCCTCCGGGTGAAGGCTCTCAGTCACAGCTTTGAACCATTCCTCTTCTTTTGGCGTGTCATTGAAGAAAAAGGCCTCTTTGCTCAGGTCAAGCTCCTGGAAGCTGCATTCAAGAGAGCAAACCATGAGCTAGGGGCATACCCTCCCTCCATGGAGAAGAACCCAAGAAGGACCTGCTGGATCAGGTCAATGGCCCATAGAGTCCAGCATCCTCTTTTCACAGTGGCCAACCAGATGCCCTCATGGAAAGTCCTTAAGCAGGAATAGAGCACAAGAACAGCCCTCTCTCCTCCTGCGGTTTCCAGCAAATGGTATTCAGAAGTACTGCTGCGTCCGACTGTGGAGGCAGAGCCTAGCCATTGTAAGCTAATAGCCATCCATGAATTTGTCCAATCCTCTTTTAAAGCAGTCTAGGTTGGTGGCCAACAATGCCTCCTGTGGCTGCGAGGCACTGCAGGAGCAAGAGACCTCCTCTACCTAGTGAAGCAGAAAGATGAAGGGTCAATTAAACCAGATGGCATCCAAGTGTTAAGTGCTCACACACGTGTATCCAAGTGGGCAATGCTCATCAAGTGGAGGAGGAGGAGGAGGAGGAGGAGGAGGAGGAGGAGGAGGAGGAAGACTAGGGCAGGAGGGGATGGCAGGTGCAAATCCCTCCCACCTAGCTCACCATGTGACCTGAGAGTGAGTCACTGCCTTTCAGGCTCGCCTACCTCACATGGCTGATGTACAGACAGAATGAGGAGGGTATGACCCGTGCATGTTACTTTCGCTCCTGGAGGAGATAAAAGGTGGACGAGAAACATAACAATAAATGGATAAGAAAAACGTACCCCACACAGTAAATGTCTGGGGGCTCAGCATCGTGGCTCAGCCAGGGCTGGAGAGTCTCCTTGGGCGACTGGCCATTCACGTTGTATGTGCCCACGAAAAACCTGTCAAGAAACACACAAAATCTTGCTCCAGATCTTGCCAACAACCTCTGCCCCACCAGCACAGGAGGAGGAACCCCACTGCCATTTCTACACCCAGGCCCAGCTGCCCTGGCACCCGAGTGAGAGCCAGCGTAGTGCAATGATTAAAGTGTTGGTCTAGGACCTGGGAAACCAGGGTTTGAATCCCCTCTCAGCTATGAAACTGAGACCTTGGTGGCCAGTTACTGCTTCTCAGCAAACCCTACCTCACAAGGTTGTTGTGGGGATTAAATGAGGAAGGGGAAAAACACGCACCTATGCCACCTTGAGCTCACCAGAGAAAAAGGTGGAGTATGAATGCAATAAATAAATAAAATTAGTAGGCAAATAGCCGAGGGGCTTGTGCATTTGTGGTGGGAAAGGCTCAGGGTCATTCCCCCTGGGGGAAGCGTGAAGCTGCCTTTGCCACACACACACCCGGCATTGCTCTCTCATAATCACCCTTACTTGAAGCCCTGGAGGTATGTGTACTCGTCCTCCTTCTGCAGGAGCTGAGACTTGATGATGGTGTCTCTCAGCCCAAAGGTCTGCATGGACAAGCCCCGCATCTCCTCTGACACCAGCACACTGGAGGACCGGACCATCTCACTAGTGATGTCATTCTTGGGCTTGTTGGGCCTGGAAATGAGAGGAAAGGGCAGAGGGAGGGAGGAAGATTGGGGAAGGGGGCAGGGGTTGGTTTATTTCAGGTGTTGTTGCTATCGGCAGAAAGCAAAGCGGAGCCAGGAGCCCCACGCTGGCACAAGGAGGGCCAAGGTGGGGCTGCAACACTAGCCCACATGCCTCCCCCTCACTGCCCTGAGTCAGTGCCAGGAGGAAAAACCCACTTTGTTCTACACTTACAAGTGTTGCATCCTCAGGACCACTGCCCTCCTTACAGGTCTGCAAGAGGAAAGGTGAGGACTGCCCCCCCATTAGATACAGGGTCTTATCTGGCACTTTGGAGTGGCCCAGCTGTGGGCCCAATCCAATTTGGGAACCTTGCACAAGCACACGGTAGGGGTTGTCCTTTGCTTCAAAATTGCTATAGTACACGTCAGGCAGGTTACTCTTTAAAACAGTGGTTCCCAAAGTGGTGCCCTCTGAGGGGCTGTGGGATTCCCTGCGTAGGGGGTGCTAAGAGGCGGGGGGGGGAGTGCTGCAGGTGCAAATGACTATCAGACTTAGAAAAGTTGGTAACACTACATAAAGTTCATTCATTTTGTTGAATTAAACTAATTAGTTCTACAGTGGTACCTCAGGTTAAGTACTTAATTCGTTCCGGAGGTCCGTTCTTAAACTGAAACTGTTCTTAACCTGAAGCACCACTTTAGCTAATGGGGCCTCCTGCTGCGCCGCCAGAGCACGATTTCTGTTCTCATCCTGAAGCAAAGTTCTTAACCCAAGGTAATATTTCTGGGTCAGCAGAGTCTGTAACTTGAAGCATATGTAACCCAAGGTACCACTGTAATTGGATTATGAATAAATATGCAATTGTTACTGTGTGCTATTATTATGTTATTATCTTCCTTAGTGGGTCATGCAAACCACTATTCTGAATAATGCCTTTTATAGAACCAAGGGGCCAGTGGCCAGATAAGGTTTGGGAACCACTGCTATAAAGAGAGAGGGAAGGGATAGTAAAAGAAATTTCAGGGAGGTTCTGCTCCTGTTAACTTTTGGAAGTCTGCCTGAGAAAAAGACACCCTCTGAACCGCAATCCAAGCCTGTCAACCCCAGAAGCAAAAGGCACAGAGGCACTCTGACCCCATTACGTTACATGTTTCCAAGGCTGGCTGTGGCTGTCATGTTCAACTTACTTGGGGACGGCAGCAGCAGGACTGGCACCACTTGTGCTGCCCATCTGGTTCATAGCTGGTGGCTGTTTCCCTTTCTGCTTTGGGTCCTCATTCCCAGCAACTCCTGGAAGCAAAAGGAAGCCCATGAAAGCTGTCTGTCTCTGACCAGTGCCTGGGAAATGTCAGCCTGCCCAAGGCTGACTCTCAGAGAAGGAGGAGGCTCCTCCTTATCTCGGCTTCACCATTCCTTGGGGTGGGGGGAAGGGAAGGCTGCCAGAATGCTGCGCTCCTCACAATTGGTCTCAGGGATGGACAAGCGGAAAAAGATGAACATAGCAAGAGGGAGAACTTGGGAGGAAAGCGAGCAAGCTGCCTTTTAGCACAGATCAGAGCCACAGGCCACAATGAGAGCAGAAGCAGCGAGCCCTGTGGGCTAGGAAAGAGGATCCAGCATAGCCAATGGCAGCCTCCCAGATCCCAATTCCCGCTCCTGCCTTCTCCAAGGGATTAATGTTCTGGTCCTACACAAACGCCACCTTTTCTCTGCCACCCCTTACTAGTCTGAAAAGCAGGCACCAGGACAATCACGTGCCCCAAAGAAACAGCAATGTCATCTGTGCTTCACGTTACTGGTTTTTTAGACTACTTAATTACAAGTGGTCTTTGACTTCACCTGCAAAAGCACACCCCTCCATCAGCTCCTGAGATGCCAACGGTGTTATTAGCAGATTATCCGAATGCCAATGGTGTTATTAGCAGTTTTTCACATTACAGTATGTTTCTTCAAGACCAGAAGTAGAGTATTAAAATCACGGGGTGCAGGCAAAGCTGCCCATTCTGCAACCCTCTCTGCACCAGATAAGCCTGCCTGAGCAAAGCCAGAAACATCTAAAGTGATTCAGCAGCATGGAGCGGGGGGAGGTTGAGTCCACAAATAGCACACGGACACACCAATCACTCACAATCTCTTACATTCCTAGAGACTGAGCTTTTCATGGTGCTGTGTTTTTGTTTTTAAGTCACATTTCAAAGCTCAAGGAACCAATGGATCCACATACTGGGGAGGGGGGGTCTTCCAGGGTACTGAAAAAGAAGTGCAACCACAGTCACAATTTAGCAAACCTTCAAACTTCAGAAGTTTGAATATTTGAAACTGAGTTCTGATTAATGCTTTAGGAACCCTGAACATTTTTAAACAGCAGGTTAAGCTCCCTCCTAAAGCCCAACATCCCAGAGTCCAAAATGAGGAATACTGTCTGTAAAGAATTTTCTTTCGGTAGACTACGGGTCAAGTGTTTGTGAGTAAGCTCCACTTTCAACATCTCTATATTATTTTGGCTGAAACGGCAACATCCGCTCCTCTTGGTAATCCACTTTCTGCAGGATGACGAAAGGAAGAGGCACTGGGGTGGAGGGAGAGAAACCAGCCGAACTTCTCTGAGGCCAGAAGCAGCCCAACCGCTGCTGCCCTCGCAGACAAGCCCAGGCCAGGCAAGAGCATCGGGTGGGGTGGGGGATTGCACCACCCCCACCCACCAGGAAAGCCTGAAGCCAGCCGTGCCTGGGACTGGGGAAAAGAGCCTTGAAACTGCAACATTGCAAAGAGCTTCCTGCCTCCACATGGAGCATCGCCAAGCAGCAGGTGGGGGCTGCTTGGGCAGAGAAGGAAAGTGTTGGAGGGGGGGATCCCTTAGCCCTGAAGCCCACCGCGCCCAGAGAGCATTTTCCCCGCAGGCGGAATGGGCTCCCAGCCAGGAACCAGCAGGTGCTGCTTCTGCTGCTGCTGCAGGAGCAACCAGGGACCCGAGACGAGCGAGCGGCTGTTTGCCGCCAAAGGATTTCCTGCCGCCGCGCCAACGGATCTCTCCCGACTCCTCCCTGCAGAGGAGCCCGGCTCTCTCCATCCCTCCAGGCAGGGCAAAAGCCACTTTGGGTGTGTGGAAAATGCAACCAAAGTACAAGGGCGAAATCCTCCTCCTCCTCCCGAGTAGTTGCCTGCGCGGAAGAAGCGCCAGCCGAGGAAAAGGCGGGTAGCCCGGAGCAGCAGGAAGAGGGCGCGCCTCGGGGCTGCCCCCGCCCAGCCAGCACCTGCAGGGCTGGCCTAGGGCTGCAGCGCGCGTCGGGGAAGGGGCCCAGCATCTTCCTTCCCTTAACCGGGCTCTAGTATGGGCGGGACCTGCTGCCGCCTCTCCAGGCGAAGCAAGTGGCGGCGGCCCTGCTTCCCTCACAACGGCCCTGCGAGGTAGGGCACAGTCTGGAGAACCCCCCGCTCCAAGGAGCTTCCCGCCAGTAGGCTAGCGGCTAGCCAGCCGGCCGGCCGGGCACCACAGGCAACGGCGGGTCATCTTTTCCTCCCGAGTCGCGATCAAGCGCCTAGTCCTCAGCGCGCGCCTCTTCCTACCTGCGCGCCGCCGCCAAGAAGCGCACATCGCCCGGTCTGAATCCCAGGAGCGGCTGCCCACCAGGCCACACCCTTCGCTCGGCTCGGCCAATCACAGTGGGGTTCGCCTCCAGAAACGCCCCCGCCCGAGGGTGGAGCGGATCCAGATCAGCCCAGCGGAGCTCAGCAGCGCCCCCACAGGAGGGATGGCAAGATGCGGACTCCCTCGCCGCGCGCTACCGCGGCTAAAAATACCTTGATTCATCGTTGATGGTCATGACCATCACAATGAGCATTTTCTCGCATTGCAGGCGGACCCTCATGCTTTGGTAAGCTCCGTGTGCGCTGACGACCCGCCATACATAATACTGGTCGTGCCAGCAGCTCTACTCCCGCGTCTATCCCGCTGGCGGAACATTAAGGGGCGAAGGGAGAAAGGCTAAAAGAGTCCGATCAAGTGCGCTTGAGCTTCACCGCAGTTGGGAGTGAGAAGGCTAAGGTTTTTGGGAAAGTAGGGGTGGGGGAAAGAGATTGATAGATGTGGGAGAGGAAAGTGGCAACCCCTTGGACTTCTGGGCAGGAAAGGTGGCAGTCACTTAAGGCATAAGTTCAAGGTTAAGTTCTATGGGTTATTATTAGGATATAAGGCCCTTAACACCTTGGGACCAGTTTACCTATGAGATTGCCTTGCCTCCTGTTCACCCACTCAACGGCACCAATCTGCAGAACTGGCACTATTACAGATGCCTCATAATAATACCCATTCCACATTTGTAAGAATTCAACATTTTAGTGTGGCAGCACCTACACTCTGGAACTTGCCGCCTATTGATATCAGGCAGGCGCCTTCACCCTACTATTTTCAGCACCTGCTAAAAACATTTCTATTTAGACCAGCCTACCCAGATATTTATGAAGCTGATGTGAGTTTGAATATGTTTTTGTTTATAGTTATTTTTACTTCTATTAAGTCTTAAATTATTGTTGTTAATGCTTCCTATTTATAATATTATCCTGGGTTGGTGTGTTTTTGGTTTTTTTGGTTTTTTTGTAAACGGCTTTTAGGTTGTTTGCAATCAAGCAGTGTGTAAATTTTATGAAATTAATAAATTAGGTAGGAGGAGGGCCCCACTAATTGAAGGAGGGGGGGGATAGAATGACCCACTGTGCTGCACTGAGATATATTTCGGAGGCTCTCTTTCTGGTTAGTCTTTCCACTCAACTACAAGAGCACATAGGCAGAATTTGGATTCTTCCTTCTTGTTGTCTTAACTGTCTGCTGCTGTCTTGTTGCCATCCTGCCCTAGAGTGGCACCGGAGAGGGGGTCTTGCATCTGGTGGAGGCCCCATTGCACTAGCAAGCAAGCACCGGATCTGTCCCACCATGACAAATGCATCTTGCTCACTTGCTCTCTCCAGGTCATCCTCTCACAGGCAGAGAATTTAATTGTTTATTTTATATTCTGACTTATACTCCCAGTGCAGGACCCATGGCAGCTCACAGCATAAATTAAAACATATATGGTATAACTAAGCACAAACAATCAATACAAACATCAAAAACTAATCCTATTACAAACAGCACTGAAACCACTTAAAACCATTTAAAACTGCACAAACACGCACCACCACCTCTCAGAAACCCTACCACAGCAGCCAGTTAATGGCCAAAGGCCTGTCAAAACAAAAAAGTTTTGGACTGCTGGCTAAAGGAAAGCTAGCCTCTTGTGGAAGGGAGTTCCGCCATCTGGGAGCAACCACGAAGGCGGCCCTCTCTCATGTCCTCACCAAGCATGCCTGTGAAAGTTGTGAGACTGAGAGAAAGGCCTTCCTATGAGATCTCAAAGCCCAGGCAGGCTAATTTGGGGAGATTCAGTCCTCCAGATAGCCTGGACATATAAGGCTTTATGGTCACAACCAGCATTTTGAACTGCAAACAACCAGGCAGCCTTGTAACAACAGTGGAGCTGTTGTAACAAGGAGGATCCAAGCTACGTCCTTGCCAGCATCAGGGACCAAGATACTTCTGTCTGTTCCTCAGTGGGTTGTTAGACTACTTGCACAACGTAGGCTCCTCTAACCTTGCCAAACTCTGTGACCAAGGGAAGCCCAGGGCTTGGAAGCCCAGACCATATTTCTTATCATGAAATGCTGCACTGAAACGCATCAGTGACAATCAAGTATATGGTGGTTTGAAGCCTTTTAAAGAATTGGTCACTGTGGCAAGCTCCCATACAAGTCTCAGGACTTCAACACTGACCCCCACTCCAGTCCTTTGCAAAATTAAATGTAGCCCAAACTTCGAGGCCTTCTCATGAGTAACAGAGTATCGTACCTGCTGGGCTGCAGCGCTTCCTGACCTCTGTCAAGAAAGTCTGTGTCTGGGAACCAAAAGGCAGCTGCACTAGCAAGTTGGCGTCACTTGAGATGATCTGGACAGTGACATCAGAGCCTATAGGAGGAGAGAGGAGAGCAGCATAAACAACTTTGTAGGCTGACCTTGGGAGAAGCATTTCTGGAGAATAAGCTGCAGGAGCACTCCTATTGCTGTCCCACAATGCAGCAGCATGGACAAACCTGGGCACAGCTAAAGCTACCCAGAAGCCAATGGCTGCATCATTCTCGTTCCCCATAAGCGACCATGGAAATATCTGTATTGAAGGGCACCATGCACACTTATAAAATGAACAATATACATATGGACGCAGCAGTGGGGATCAGTGGCAGCACCTTCAGGCAAAGCTCCACATGTGTGCCTAGTACACAAAAACAAGGCAAGTTTTAATCTTTCAAAAAGCAATATTTCAGCTTTGGCTTTGAAGTGTGTGGTTGGTGAAGTTTCAGAATTCAGAGAGAGTGGGGCTGGGCACCCAAGATTTGCTCTGTGGGCTGCAGGAGCTGCTCTGGGAGGGTGGCAGAAGGCAGGAAGGGAGAGAGAAATTAAATAAGAAACAAAGACTTAGTGGAAGCAGAACGAAGCAAGCAGAGGAGCTCATCTCAGTGGGAACTGGCTGGCTTGGGCCTGTGTTTTGCCCAGTCAGTGAATGCTGTACCATTTCCCAGGTACAACAGTTTGGTTATTTGTGTAGTGTGGAGAACAATCCATGGCCCCGTTGGTGCTGCTCACAGCTCTGCTTGCCAGGGAGGGAGTGAAGCAATCCAAGAAGTGAAGGGCGGGCACCATCACACTTCTGGGGAATCATTGTTTACAAGAACCACAGCAGAAGCTTACCTACAATGTGCAGGTCATTCTCCCCGGCGACTGTCAAAGGAGAAATTATTTTTATTATTTTAGTTATTTATTTGTATCCTGCCTTCTTCCTAGCCCAGGACTCAAGGTGGCTTGCACAAATTAAAGCAACACAGATAAAATGCAGAAAGCTAAAAACATACGAAAGATAGTTTAAAAGCTGCCTGGCAGGTGGCTGGTGGAAATGCCACCAAAGGGGTCCCCCTAAGCCCCCCCCCCCAAGGCCTGGTCAATGATTGTTCATTATCTGGGACTGGGGTGGCCAAGGGACAGAAACACGGGTGACAACCTTCCCCAAAGAGTGCATCCACTACCTGGCTCTTTGGGGGATCATTCGTCCTGGATTCCTCCTACTCAAGTGGGTCAACGGGAATCATTTCAAGCGCCCCGACTCGCGGGGGTGGGGGGGGGGGAGGAGGCAGCGGAGCCTTCCCTGCAGAGGAATGTGGCAACGAAGTCAATAAGCCAGAAAGGAGAGCTAGCCCTCACCTTCTTCCACGGCAAAGCCTTCCTGAAGGAGCAGGACCTTCTCCAGGCGCACGTCCTCGGCGGTGATGGCCATGCGCCGGTGGCTGTACAGGCAGATCCTGCGGAGACAGAGCCGGGAGATCCCGCGCCCTCTCCATCAGAGACCAGGATCGTGGCCCCAGCACCTCGCCCACCACGTCTCAGCACCCCGGAGATGCTGCTGTCCCAAGCCCGCTCCTCCCTCCGCAGCCCACCTCCCCCGGCCCCCTCCTGGGATCCCCAGCGCCCCCTTCCGCTCGCTCCCGGGAACCTGCTCCTCTCCGGGGCCGCGCGAGGCGGAGGAGCCGGGAAAGGAGGAGCAGCAGAAGCAGCCGCACGGAGGGGCGGGGAGGGAGGAAGAGACCCGCCTCCTCCATTCCACGCCCGGCTCCTGCCCTCACCTGTCTCACCTGTCCCACCTGCCGGGCGCGGCGGACTTACATGGCTTTGCCGTGGCTCTCCACCAGGCCCAGCAGCCGGCTCTCCCCACCAGCCAGGAGCCCCTGCACCGCCTGCAGCCGGAGGTCAAGGAAGGGGCCGGAAAGTGCCGGAGTGGCGAGCGACCCCCGTCCCACCCTGCCCGCTCTCCCGCTGGGTCCTTCCCGGGGCGGCCCCCAAAGGATACGACCAGGCAGGTCTCCCCCGCCGAGAGCGATTCCTGGATGGGCACCGACTGATCCATCCTGCGCGGACGGCGGAGCAGGCGGCACTCCCCGCTGCTGCTGCTGCAGGAGGGAGAGGGTCGCCCGGACCCGGCCGGCAGCCCCCGCCGCAACCGGGGAGCGTCAGGAACCGAGCCGAGAAGGAAGCGGCGGCGCTGGAGCCTGCAGGCCTCTCCTTGAGCACGGCGGGGCGGGGGGAGAAGACGGGTCCCGCCTCCGGCCTGGCCGCGGCTGCCTTGGCGGCTCCGGCCTCCCGGGCGGGTGCAGGAAGGCGAGAGGAGGAGGCCGCCGACGCATGGGCGCTCCCAGGCCCCGACGAGGCGCGGGAAGGGCGGCTCCGGGCTCCTGCCACCGGCCTTCCCCCCACGGAGCGGCTACTGCCCGGGCTGCAAACCCTTTCCTTGCTCGACAGACTGCCGAAGCTAGACACCCACCCGCCCCGTCTGCTGCCAGTTGAGCAAGGCAGCGCAGCTTGCCAGGCTTCCTCTTCCATAATGCCAGCTCCCCCTGGAAGATGCAGCCCCCCCCCCTCAGGACGTAGTGTGGCCGCCTGAGAAGGCCCAGGATGGCAGGCGACCTCGGAAAAGCAAGGAGCCGGAGGCGCCTAGGGCCAGACCCCCTTGGGTCAACAACCGCTGATCTTTGCAGTTACCTGTTGCAGTGATTGCAAACCTTGGGTGGGTTTTCTGCCTCTGTGGAGGAGACACGGTGCGGGCCCAGGGCAGAGAAATGGACTTTAAACACACACATACACTGCTCATCTAGTTAAATAGATTTATTTGCAATTTTTAGGCAAGAGAAACATTTCTGATACTAGGAGTGGGGCGGTGGGTGGGGAACGACAGGCAGCTCAGTGAGAAAGTGGGTCCCTCATTTAAGGCAGCAGCTAAGATCAGCCATAGCAGCAAGGCCCTTTAGGGGGAATAAGCAACCCCCCCCCCAGGTTCTCCCTTGGCCCATCACCCCTGCAGAGCCAGAAGGGGGTTCACAGAGCCAGCTAGCAGGACGCCAGGAGAGAGCAGGGCCACTCTAGTTTAAAGAACAAGGTGGGGGGGGGGCTCTCCCCCTTTCCTTCACCTCTCTACCCTGATAAGAGGCTTCCTGTACAGCTCTTGGGACTCTGCCAAATAACAGAAGGCAACCTTCAGCTTTCTGCAAACCTGGAACGGCCTCAAAACAGTTAAATAGCTGCTCCTGGATAGATAGGACACCCTTCCCTATTTAATCCAAAAGCAAATTCCTGTCGCTTCTGTCACTTGCCCCCAGGATCAGGCTTGTGACCTGCTGGCTCCAGCTCAGATCTCCTGCCATCTTTCAGACCAGGGCAGAGGGAAGGAAAGTGGCTCTTGATTATGTAGGTCTGAGCTAAATTATTATTATTATTTATTCGATTTATATATCACCATTTATCGCAAGCTCACACAGCCCAAAGGTTCATAAATCACTTGGCCCTGGAAGAAAAAGGAGAGAAGGGGGGAAGGCATTTGTTGGATGCCTTGTGAGAAAGGCCCAAACCAAGTGGATTCCCCAAGGCATAGAGAGGGAGAGAGACAGAGAGGCAGAGAAGGGAGAGTTGCTTTTTTGCCACCACCTAAGGACCCGAACAGGCCAGCTCAGCTTCAGTCGTGCCTGGCCTAGAACAGGATAGCATAGTTCAGGCTGAGGACGGCTGCACACACCAGCAGGTGGAGCAGGGGGGTGAGGGCTGCCACTTGCTTGGCCCCATTGAAGTGCACTTTGCCATCCAGTTTCAGGCAGCTGGTCTTGGGCATCGCCGGGCAGCACTCCTGGTAGCAGGGCACCTTGGACCCCGCAGAGCAGGGCGGGCCAGCTGTTTTGCAGACTTTGCTGCATCCAGCCACAAAGTGGGGGCCGGTTTTCTTCATCTGGAAGGAGAGAAAGGAGCAAGCATTGGCCCACACAAGTAGCAGATGCAGGGACCAGTTTGGCTGCTGTTTCAGGCACTGGTGCTGTGCCCCCCCCCCCAGAATCAAGCAGGGTGCCTGCAGAGGGCAGCTGGCACACAGGGCTGCCAATGGGGATTTGGTGGGCCTCCCCCTTTCTTCCTCAGACTTCAGATCTCTTGTCCTAAAAAACAGACTTCCATTGGATGCTCCAGCACCCATTTAGCTAACTGTTCTCATTTCAGAATCCTCACGACAGCCATCAGGGTGTGCACTTGGCCACTGCCCACCCCCTTCCACTTTGCCTTGTGGTACCTGCTGCTCTCTTGAGGCACGCAGCTCCTGCTGGTTTGTAAGGCTTACAAGGCTCAAGCTGCATTCTAAGGCACTGCAGCAACAGGGCTCCATTCAGAGGGCAGAACAAGGACATGGGCGTTTGGAGGGGGGGTGTTATCATTTCAGGAATGGTACCTCGCAAAAATCAAAGCCCACGATGCAGCCGGCTGCGTGCTTCTGTCCCTTGTAGCATCCTTCTCCGTGGCAGGTGAAGCTTGAGCACACTTTCCCCTACAGAGGGAGCGAGGGAGGAAAGAGAGGCAGGCCATTGAATTGTGGACACCAGGACTGTGCGCTGGATTCAGCCAAATCCCCAGACACCCCTGGTGTTGGGCACTCCTGGTGTTGGGCAGGAGGGAGGACATAGGGAAAGAACCAGGATCCCATTTCCCACTCATCCACCCACCCACTCTGAGAATGCCACCTGCCCACTTGCCCTGCCAGCAAACAAGCCATCCCTGCCAGAACATGAAGTGACACCTACATTTTTGGGGGGTGCTTTGGTGGTGGTAGTGGTGGGCGCCGGCGTGGTGGTGGGCGGCAGGTCACCTAGAACAGACATGAGAGATGGAGGAGCTGGCTGAGGCCCCCAGGACCTCTTGACCGACGGGAGAAGCTGTCATGCCAGACTGGCAGGTCAGAGAGAGGCTGGCTGTGGGCTGAAATCCTGCCCTTCAGCTGCTCCAGGGACTGAGTCCCCAGAGCCAAGAAAGGCCTCTCTGAGAAGGCAGCTCTGCCCAGATGCCCCATAGGTCAGCTCAGCCTCCCCAGGGAGAAGGAATCCTGCCAAGCAGAGCATCCTAAGAGGCCTCCCATTGGGGGAGCTTACCGTAGGCTGTAGCATTGAGAAGCAGGCAGTTTGGGGAGCTACAGCACTCCATTGAACACAAGTTCATTCTGATGGTGCCATTCTGCATGCACATGTCGGTGCCGTTGATTCCCCCACACTCACTGCTGCACCGGGCTGTGTAGCTGGTAGTGTTGAGGCGGAAGAGCTGCAAGACCCACCAAAGGGTTAGCAGGGCAAGGCTGACAACTGACCATAGCTGCATTATGATCCATGCAGAGAAGCAGGAGTGGCTGGACCCCACAGCCCCACCGTAGCTGATCCCTCCCACACTTGTAAGGACACAGTCCAGGACAGAAGCCAAGGCCACCCACAGTCCTTTGCAGCCTCTTGGGGGGGGCTTTATTTATATTTTTTATTATTATTATTATTATTATTATTATTATTATTATTATTATTATTATTAGTTTATATACAGTGGTACCTTGGGTTACATACGCTTCAGGTTACAGACTCCACTAACCCAGAAATAATACCTCGGGTTAAGAGCTTTGCTTCAGGATGAGAACAGAAATCGTGCTCTGGCGACGCAGCAGCAGCAGGAGGCCCCATTAGCTAAAGTGGTGCTTCAGGTTAAAAACAGTTTCAGGTTAAGAACGGACCTCCAGAATGAACTGAGTACTTAACCCGAGGTACCACTGTACTACCCTTCAAGATCTTATGGTGGTTCACAGGATAAAAATACAAGGTAAAAACACAAGTCAATAGTTAAAACAAAAACATCAGAACAATACCTCCCAAACACATTTTAAAAGGCTGTAGAGTATTAATCAACTTTATAAAACCCAAAAAATACAAAATACAAATTGACATATAACACTTTAAAACTGTTTAAAACAACCCAGCTCAAATAACACCTCCAGGCTCCCTACCTCGCAGTGTGTTGCATTGTGGCAGGTCTCTGTGCTGTTCCCATGAGCTTCGTCATGGTAGCATCGCTCCCCGGAACACTGGAAGCTCTGGCATGTGAGCTGCAGAAGGAGATGGAGCTGAACCTTCATGGCAAGAAAGCTAGACAGCTGCCCTGGCCTCCCCAGGCCAAGCATCCTCTGCCCTAGTAGCACCTCTCTCCTGCGACCTGGACCTGACCTGCCACCTCCACTTGGGCCTCCCAATTGAATCATTTCCTGGTTCATCTCTCTCACATACAAGCCTGCCCAATGAATACTTCCATCTGCAGGATGTTCCTTCTCACCAAAGGGCTGCAGCCAGCCAGGAGCAGACACTCCATGCCTGCCTCCCACCCAGACATTCCCATCCCATCTCCTCCAACTGGGAAATGCCCAACACACACACCCCACACACAGCAGTGTCATGCTGGGTCGGTTTCTTACGTTCATCATGCCTGTGCTGTTCGCTGAGCTGCTGGAGATGAGGGGTGCTCCTGAAATGGGCCCAGGCTCTGAAAGAGGAAGCAAGAGGTTAGTAAATCCCTTGGTGTGGGAGCCAAGGAAGTCTCTGCTCCAGCTAATGGTTTCCTAAGTGGAGCAGAAGCCTTGACTGCAACTGAAGCCATGCTTATGTTTCAGGAGCTGCACAGAGGAAAGTGGCAGGAAGTTCCAAGGGTCCGCCTCTTCCTCAGCCTGTGCCCCATGGGCCTCCCTACACAGAACCTTCCCCTTCCCAACACATAGCCAGCCAGCCCTCTCACCTGCCAGTATACAAGAGGTCCATGTGCTGAAGTGCAGAGCAACCCAGAGGAGAAAGATGCCTGCAGATGGAAAAAAGAAAGACCATGTTTGTTTCTTGAATGGCAGAGAGAAAAGGCACCTCTGTCACCCACAGCTCACTGTAGAGGACCATCAGACAATGTCACATCAAGGCATTGATGGATCCCATTGCAGACCACTGTTCTTTAGGGCAGTGGCGGAGATTCATGCTCTGGCACCAGGGGCAGAGAGCAGGCGGGGGCGTGGCTGGCGCGGGTCCCGGGGGCGTGGCGCATCGCCTGTGGGGGCATGGCAGCCAGTGCAGGGGGGGGCAGCCACGATGGCACCCCACCAGGATCGTGGTGTCGGGGGTGGTGCACTCCCCCTGCCCCCTCTTCCTCCGTCAGTACTTTAGGGTGGGGCTCTTGTTCTTTTACCAGATGGTTGGGCAAGGAGAAATCCAACAAACAGCCAGTCCCCAATACTACCCCGGTTCCTCTGACTTGCTCAGGAGACACTCTGTGTCTTCCATATATCGCCTTCGCCAAGGAGCGAGTCACATGTCAGGCTGTCACCTCTGCCAGAAATTCCACCACAATGAAGCCTCTTACCCTGGGCTGGGAGAATCCGGTGGTTGTTGGGACTTGCCATCTTGAGCCAAGGGGATCTAATTCTGTAGGACCCTGCAGAGTGGGCAACAGGGAAGAAACATATGTACGGTATGTATTTCTCAGATTTCTCAGCACGCACACCCCGAGCACAAGGAGGTGATGCAAGCAACCCCTAAACTCAAGACAAAGCTGTAGAAAGGATCTTAAACAGGGTCTTGGCAGGACCTATCTCAGTTCACTAGGAGCAATGGGTTGAATGAAGCAGAGGCCCTTTGCACATTCCTGTGTTTTGGTCTTCTCATCCAGGTAATGAGGCTGTGCAGTCACTGGCTAGGAATCTGATCAGGGCATCAGGTGTGCCCACAATAGTCAGGACAGTGGGCCCTTGAAAAGTGGCTCACTCAAGGAGAAAAGGCAGAAGGAGATGCTTTGGACCGTCAAGCCATTTCTCCACCTGGCCAGTATAGTTGGAGCCACCTGAGCATCTGGATCTGGATCTGGTCACAGTCTGCAAGGACAGAACTTGAGCTGCCCCAAGTACTGTAACATCCACTGGAGGGAGTCTGAACAGAAGACCTTCCTGGGGAAAGTCAGCTGGGTCTTTCTCCATGAGAGTGATTATGCACAGGCTGCTGTCCCCCGTCCCCCACAACAGCTTCACTGCCTCAGGCTGTTGCTAGATCCCAGCCCTGCAGCATCTCCCGGAACAGATGCTGCCAATTTTGAGCCATGGAGTGCTGAACAAACCCAGCAAAAGGAGAAGACCTGCAGGGAAGACCATCCCCCTCCCCATTATTTCTGTGTGGTACCGCCTGTGTGCCTGATGCTTTTACAGGAGGGCAGCACCTTCCCTTGATGAGCTTCCAGTCTTAAATATGACCACAGAGAAAGAGGAGAGGAAGCAAGCAAGCAAGCTGGATGTGCCTCCATTTTGGCTGCATGGCCTTGGGCTTCATTGCAGAAAGCCAGGGAGGGGGTTTCGCAGGCAAGCATCCTGGGAGGCAGCTCCAGGCATCCAAGAGGAGCTGCTGGAGGGAGGAGACATTGGGATGGCTGATGGCTGTGGAAAGAAGGTCACAAGCAGAGAGGCCTTTAGATATGAGAGCAGCAAAGAGGTAAGGGCCATGCCAGGCTCTGCAGGGGGGCGCATCCTGGATTTGGAGCAGACAGGGAGCCAGTGTAGGGATGGGTAGAGGAGTGTCACTTTCTGGTAGAGTGACAAGGTGAATGTTTAGTTGGTAGTGTGCTAGAGACGGGGGGACGGGGACAAGATGAGAGTTGACAGTGGGGGGATACATCGCAGGAGTCATAGGAGTTGCAGAGAACCTGAATGAATTTTTTGCAGCTCTCTTCACGGCAGATAGTGTAGGGCAGTTCCCGGTGCCTGAACTAACCTTTGCGGCAGGCAAGTCTAATAAACTGAGACAGATAGCGGTGACGAGAGATGACGATCTCTTGTCACAAAATGAAAACTGCTGAACTAGATGGGCCATTGGCCTAATCCAGCAGGCTCTTCTTATGTAGTTTTGCTATGTTTTAAAGGAAAAGGCACAGTTAGCTCAACCTAAGGAGCTTTCTTGACAAAACAAAGTGAGTGCCAATTTGGAACATCAAGTTGTGCGCATTGAGGTGCATTTTTAGTAACTGCCAAGCTTCTTTTGCTCAGAGACTCAGCAAAACCTAACACTGAGCAAGTCTTAGAGAAAGTCTGGCTGCTTTTGATTGCGAACTGATGGATGGGGGGGGGGGGTGAGCAGCTGCAGCTCTGGATCACTTTATCTATTGCAGGGGGTTGGATTAGGTGACCCTTGAGGTCCTTCCAACCCTACAATTATATAGTTCTATGATAATATGATTCTCTTGTGTCTCCTACAATTAGCCTCATGCATCTTATTCCATGTGAAACTTATTCTGGATTCCTAGAGGACAGGAAGTGCCATTATGGGTTGTTGCTGGTATAGCCTTTCCCTGCAGTGTTGGAAGACACCCCCCCCCCCAACCTCCTCTTTGGGAAATCTTGCAATGTCTTCTTAATTAAAGCAAGTCATTAAAACAGTTAATATATGCTCATCAGCTTTATAAACTATGCTAAACGGGGTAATGTTTATTGGTAACACTTTCATTAAAGGGTAATCATTTTATGTCTCTATTCAATACTTATTTTGTTTAAAAAACACATAGCATGACTATTCCCAGGGGGCTTAGCAACAAATACAAAGGATTTAACAAGTAAACCCCAAGTAAAATAAGGGGGGACGACCAGCAGGACAGAATACATACTTAATGCAGGAACATAGAAAAATCTAACAAGCAGAGTCAGTAAGTCAAAGGCAGAATGAGAAAGTCTCTGACTGGTGCAGAAAACACACCAGTCAGCCACGGGCAAACCTCCTCCAGCGAGCACATTCCTGTAACCAAAAGTTGCCCCTGCCTCACCTCTGGGGCACCTCCATTATCTGTGCTGGGCATATTGGCAGGTTTGCGCAGGATAAATTCAAGGAGTCCATACCATCTGAAGCTTCACTGGTCCACTGTGGGACCTTGACTTGTGCCACCAAGAATGACCACCAGTCAACATCCTGCAGAAGATTCCTACATTCCCGCATTGCAGGAGGTTGGATGAGATGACCCTTGAGGTCCTTCCAACTCTACAATTCTATGATTCTATTATCTGTTCCCACCAGCAACAACGGCTCTCGCACTGAGCATTTGGCTGCTCTGTGTCTCATTCCCTGGTCAAATCTGCTTAGCCTTTAGCCTGATAACCCTCCAAGGCCTTGATCTCTTGTGGTGCTTCGTTAAGTCCATTAAAGCAGCTGCTGGTGAAGCGGTCAAAGGGGTAAGTACAAAGACCTATGAAGGCTGTGGGCTGAGTTCCAGGAACCCCTGCAGGTCCCCAAGCAGTGGCTGCCATGGAGACTGGAAAATGACACGCCCAGAGGCCCAGGGCTCCTCGCTAATGACATGTGCCGTTGGCCCAGCAACCCTGTGTTTGGTTCAGCCCCAGAGGAAAAATGGGAAAGCTGTAGACAGATATCAAGGACAGAAACCCTCAAGAACAGAAGCCTATATCCTACCAGCACCTCCGGCCAGCCAACCTACACTCAACAGTCAGCAAAAAACCTCATCATCTCAGCCCTGGGTCATCCCCACCACTCTTGACAACCACTTTGGAAGCTTGGGGGACCAGCTGAGCCATTAGTTGAAAAAGCAGGGCCTGGGCTCTTCCCTAAAGGCACTGCATATCTGAGAAAGATACCAGTTTGGATGATGAAGTGCAGCCCATTCACTTTCCCAAAACAGAGATCTGCCAGAAAGGAACTGAACACCAAAGCTCACGCCACGATGCTCTGTTCCTTTGCTTGGCTTCAACCCTCTTAGAACCTCAAGGAAGCACTGCAAATTCAGAGGAGTCCTCAGGAACCAAAGAATGCGAGTTCTAACCCAGAAAAATGTATAATCCACAGACCATCCTTCCAGTTAAGGAGCTGGAGCTTGGTAGGGTTTGGGGAATGTCTTTTGTTTCAGAGGGCCTCCACCCCACCTGATCGCTGCTCGTTCAGGATCCCATCGTACGTTAAGGATGCAGGTTGAGGTGCCAACTCTGCTTCATCCAGGGATGGATTGTCTCACTCAGAAGCCCAACTCAATACATTTAGAGGACCAGTCCCCTCTGTAGCAGGCAGGTCTCTCATACATACACACTCTCAAACATGCACCCCCCTCCCGCCTTCCTTAGCTAGTCCCCCAAAGGAACCCACCAGCTGCGCTCACTTACCTCGCCCTAGAAGCCTGTCTGAGCAATGTCTTCCTCCTGTGCTGGCAGAAGAGGTGCCCCTTGGGGAGCCCTCCTCCCCGCCCAGGAAGAGATGGCACCAACCAGCAGGTAGAGTGGAGTGGTGGGGGAGAGGAGGGGTTTGCTTCCATGATGCTCTGGGCAACCGAGGCTGCTCTCCCCACATGGGGCCCAGAACACATGGCGGGATGAGGCACAATCACCAAGGCTGGCTTCAGGGAGTCTTTGAGTAAAGGCATCAGAGCACTTAAGATAATACTCATAAAAGATGGGGAAAGGAGTTCCATCCTTCCCCCCCAACAAAGACTGTATGCTGTTTACAATAAGGATCTGACAATTCAAGCTTTTCAGGCAGACCTCTGGTATCAGAAAGATCTGCATGTGCCGCTCAACAGCTGGAAGTTCCTCTCCACCTACGAAACATCTTTCAATGGGACAAAAGGTTAGGCTGCTGTGAAAAGGGGCACTACTTGGGGGGCAGGTCCACAATACTGATTGCAATAGACTGGTGTAGGTGTACAGAGATAAATTAAGGTGGTGGGGGTGGGGGGTCTCACCAGCAATGCAACAAAACAAAAAGAATGGGGTGGAGTGAAGGGGCAGGAGACCTGGGGTACTTGGGACCACCCGCCTCATACTACCCCTGGGGAGAGGGGGCTACCCTTTCTTTTTTAAAAAAAGCTTGGAAGAATCAATAGGAGGATTTTATATTGTTCTGAGAGAAATGACCAGGGAAGGCATCTTGGGGATGGAAGCGGGGAGAAACTGCCAGCTTTGAAGATGGAGCAGCTGCCTTGATGAAAGCCACAGCTAGGAGGCAAAACCTACATCCCACCCTTTCCTAGAGACCTCCTCACCTGGGCGATGCATTGCAGAAACGAAGTCCTTGCCAGCCAAAGTGTAGTGGCCACTTTGGGGAGGATCGAGAGGGAGTTTCTCAAAGAAGAGAGTCTGGGTGTGTGTCTAAATGCTGCCAATACATTTTATCAAGAAATGGAGTCTGTGTCACTGTATATAAATGCTGCTGCTCCATTACAAGTCTACGGTTGTTCCTGAAGTGAGATGGAATAGGTTCTGAACTTAGCCCCCACTCCCCGTGTCAGAACACCCCAAATCTCCCCCAACCAGGGCACCCAAGAACACAGCTCAGTCAAATTGCCCTTCTCCCACTTCCAATCAGGCTGCAGCCACCCCCAGGTTGTTGTTTTTTTTAATGATATTTATTAAAGTTTAACAATTACAAAAAAAAGAAAAGCAAACAATAAAAAGTTACAATACTTCAAAAATAAAAGAAAATACAATAAAAAAAAGAGAGAAGCCACCCCCAGGTGCCCATCAGAGCCTCGCCTTCCTCAGGCAATTACAGCAACAAATCCATCCCAATTAGGGTAATTACCCACGCTCTCTGTTCCCAGCAGGTCTCTGGGGTCCTTGGGTAACAGCAGAGAAATAACAAGAAAAAGAGGAACTAAACCCAGGGAGAAGAGAAACACAGAAAGCTGCCTTATACTGAATAAAAACCATTACTCCATCTAGTTCAGTACTGTCTGCACTGACTGGCAGCAGCTCTCCAGGATTTCAGGTGGGAGTCTCTCCCAACACAACTGGGAGGTGCTGCAGGAGACCGAACCTGGGATCATCTGCTTGCAAGGGAGATGCTCTACACTGAGGTATGGTCCTTCCCCAAACAGAGACTTCAGAAGACACAGGTGTTACGTGCGGTGGGTTATGTTATGGTCTTCCCTTGTGGCTTGCCAGAGCAGCGGCCGCCACCACCACCGCTGCAGCAACCTTGGATGGTTTTATTTCCTTTTCCAACTAGATTGCAACCCCCTTGTCCCATACACATGTGAGACCTGCAAGGGCATGCCTGTCTTTTCCACCCAGCAACTCCCTGCCTCAGAGCCACAATAGCTGTTTTCCAACGCAAATAGCCCTTAAGACAAGTGTAAAGTTGCCTGTAGGCATTAGGACCCAGGAGCTGGAAGCAGTAGCAGGATATTTACCAGCAGCTGCTGAAGAAGCGGGTGGGTTTGGGGAAACCTAGTGAACACAATTGCCTGTCACAGCCAGGCCTTGAGTAGCTGCAAACAAAGGCACTTTCTTCTTTTCCTTCCTGCTCAACTGAAACAGAAACGGGCCTAGTGAACTACAAGGAGGGACAAAGGAACAACCCTAAAATGATAGACCAGTGGAGTTGGAAGGGGCCCAAAGGCTTGAGTTCAACCCCCGCAATGCAGGAATCGCAGCTAAATAATCCCTGGAAGATGGCCATCCAATCTCTTCTTAAATATATCCAATGAAAGAGTCCACCAGCTTCTGAGGGAGTAATTTGGGAACGGAAAGTTCAGCTCTGGCTTAGTTCTCAGTGAGGGACTGAATCTGTGCCTAGTGTCCCACTTCTAGTGAACAAGGATGCATTATGTGTGAAAGAAGCTGGGAGGAAGCCTGAACGTGTCTATCAAATAAAGCTGCAGACCACACCAGGTGCCCATTCCTTCTGCCTTTAAAACTAAGGTTTATTTTTTATGAAAAAATTGTTACAGGAATCATCACCCTGTGAGCTGTAAGTGTCCTTGAAGCACCTGCTCCCATGAAGGGGGGAACAACAGGCACACACGCAACATGGGAGGTCTGGGGTGGGGTGTGTCGGGCCAACGTCTCCTCTGATCACAGCAGGCCTTGGCGCTTCAGATCTTCATAGGTCTTCTTGTTGACCACGTTCCCACTGGAATCCTCGTATTCCTCCTAGGTTGACAGAGAAGCCCAGGTGTGGGGAAAACCAGGAAAGCAGTACCAGGGCCCTAAGGTGAAGGTCCCCCCCACCATGGAGACAGCAAAGCGCTGAAACCCAGAAGCTGCTGCCACAGGCGACAGAAGCCTCTGCAGACACCCTGCCAGCCCGGCCACTGGGGGAGAAGTGGAGCGGCATCAGCCTCAAGCGGCAAAATGGGATGCACTGCCTCTGATGAGACTCTCTGAGGAGCCAATCAAGTCCAGCCTCCTTTGGCCAATCAGGTGCTTCTGGGAATCCCTGAAGCAAGGCAGGAGAACAACAGAGAGCATTCCAGCACCCCTCTATTCTGCATCTGAATATGGAGGCTCCACTGAGCTGTCATGCCCTGTTTCTGACATTCAGCCCCGAGTGCTGTTGCTTATGTGGCTGAAACAGCCTCACCCAAACACAAAAGGGAGGAATCAGTAGCCAAGGGAGAAACCAATGCACAGAAACATGTTTAGACTAATGAAACCCCACAGCCAGTTAACTACATGCTGGGAATGGGGCAGGGACACACAACAGATGCCTGTGTAGGAGGGGAAATAGGGTGGACAGTTATGGAGGAAACAGCCAATCTGGACATGGGAGGAGCTCCTCTCCACCCTGGGACATTTCAGGGCAGGCTCCCCTGGTCACGTGACCGGTAACAACCAATAGTTCTTATCCCCCATGACTTCAGTGGGCTTTGCTAGCCAGCGCCAGCCTTTGCATTCCCTTTGCTAAACATTGGGGACCTCGGTAGAATTTGCCATGGGGACCGGAGCTGAAGGCACACACACCACTAACCCCCGGCCTGGTCCTCCCAGTCCCATTCCCAACAGACAACTGCAAGGGATGTCCCAACCCAGCTTACTTCTGTGTCCGGCTGCCACCTCTCCGAAGCCTTCTGTTGCTTCAGCTTTGCCCACACTGTAAACACACATGCACAAACTGTCAGAGGCGACCGTCAACTGCTAGCTCCCAGTCACAACCCAAGATACCCAGGTGGAGGGATAGCTGCTACTCTGCTTGGGGAAGCACCAGAAGCCCTGCACCCCTGCCCAACCAGGGGTAAAGGATCAGGCTCCTGCCACACCACAAGTTGCCCCTCTGAGAAGTTCCACCCACCCAGTCACTCTGCTGATCCTGGCACATCAGCAAAGAGGTAAATAAATCACACAACAAGCCAGCAGCTGGCAGAGCAGGCCCATCACTCTGACAGGATGCCCCCCCCCCACAATGTGAAACTGGCAGCCACAGGCAAGCCCAGGGCCAGGAAGGCAACTTGTGGCTACTTACATGAAACAGCATCTTCAATCTGCGTGACGTTGGCAAAGTGAGCTGTGTTGGGGATTCCCAGGCATCGCATTCCATGGGCGTGGCGCCATTCCTATGGAACATAGAGGAGCATCAAGGCTTGGCCATGATGGAGCCAAAGTGCTCCAGAGGGAGGGGGGAAGGAGGGCAGAGAAGAGGCTGGCCTGTGCCACTGCCGTCCATGCAGAACTGCCACACAACCTGGGTCTCGAAAAGAAGGCTAAGCTAAAAAGCAGCCAGTTGGGAAGGGCCCCCCCCCACTGCACGGGGGGGGGGGGGGGCTCTGCAAGTGTTAAGATTCAAGGACTACTGCCTAGCAAGAGCCCTGAACCTCATGCAAGCTGATAATTTGTTCAAACACCCCCCCCCCCAATAAATATTTTGGCACTTTCCAGTGTCCTACCGCAAAGTGTCGTTGGAAAGCTTTGGGCCCACGGTAGGTGTAGTTCCCACAGATCTCACAATTGTAGTTGATGTTCAGGCCGTGGAGCTTATACAGCCAATAAGGGATGGGCTGGAAGGCAAGGGGGGGGGGGAGAAGAGAAAGAGTGTGAGCACACAAAGCAGTCGCTTCCTCCCATCCCCTGGGGTGTGCTGTGAGCCCCACAATGAGCCGGGCTTACTTTGCCATCCCACCCAAGGGGCAGGTTCTTGGGGTTGTAGATGATTTCGTTCTCTTCGTCTTCACTCTCACTCTCACTGATCTGTTCCTCCTCCTCCTCTTCGCGTTCCTCACCGGTCCGTGCCTGCTTGCGCTGCACATTTTCATGAGTCAGCTGCCGCTGCTCCTACAAGGATTGGGAAACAGAGGCAGTGAGTACAGTAGGAGGCCTACTGAACCACAACAGAACCCCAATGGCTAGGGAGAAGAATGGGAGAGAGAGCTTACCCCAAGAATCTCCACGTGCTCGTAGATCTGAGCCTCCAGGAAAGCCAAGTCCTTGTTCCTCTCAGTGTCCCTGTCAAGGAAACGGCTGGATGAAGGGATAAGGCTACACACACACCACACCACTTGCAGCACCAGGAGGACCCACATGGGCTGCACAGCTCAGGTTGCTAGTCAAAGCTAAGGCCAAGGACAGCATCTCTCCCACCCAGCCACTGGCAGAGAAGCAAGGAGCTGCCCCTCTGCCGGAAGGTGATCTGAGCAGGGCATGTTCAACTTCACCCCAACCAAAGCCCCTTGGGCCTCACCGCTTGCTGCCCTTTGTCTTTGGGTTCTTGGCAAAGAGAGAAGGGTCAAGGGCCTCCAGAGACTTGCCCTTGGTGCTGAACAGCCTCTGAGCACGTTCCTCTAGAGTCCTGGAGAGAAGGGAGAGAAGAAACGCATTACGTGCTTGCATCTCCAGATCCGGATAAACCCAGAGCCCATCCAAACAGCCAGACCTCTCATGTAAGAACATAAGAGCTTGCTGGATCAGGCCTGTGGCCCATCAAGTTCAACATCCTGTTCTCACAGTGGCCAACCAGATGCCCCAGTATGAAGACCACAGGCAGGAATCGAGTACAAGAGCACTCTCCTTTCCTGTGGTTTCCAGCAAAGGGTACTCAGAAGCATCACTACCTCCAACTGTGGAAACAGAGCATAGACATCAGGGCTGGTAGCCATCAACAGTCCTCTCCTCTGTGAATTTGTCTAACCCTATTTTAAAGCCACCTATGTTGGTGGCCATGACTGCCTCCTATGGGAGCAAGTTCCTTAGTTTAACTCTGTGAAGCATGAAGAAGTATTTTCTTTTATCTGAATTCAGCTTCACTGGGTGTCATACACAGGGTCCAGTAGCAGCAACAGCAACCTACCCCCATAGCCAGCTCCAAACAAATCCTTTACTTACCCACCACATTTCAGACCCAAAGCCAGCAGTGCAGATTTCAGCCTGTCCAGTCCAAGGGAGGCCAATTCCTGTGGAAGAAGCACAGATGCACAGAGCTGACATGACTTGGCTGTAAGTTAACCATCTCCTTTCCCTTGTTTGGCCGGGCAATGGGTAGCAAGAACCTAGCCAAAGTCCCTGCACACCACAGAAAGCAAAGGCGGCGGCGGCGGCAGCAGCAGCAGCAACTGTTCTGGAAAGCTCGGAAGCTGCCTTATACAGAGGCAGATCACTGGTCCATCTAGCTCAGTATCGTCTACACTGACTAGCAGCAATGGTTCCCCAGGGTTTCAGGCAGAGAGTATTTCCCAGCCCTAAACAGAGATGTCACTGGGGATCAAACTTGGCACCTTCTGCATGCAAAGTAGGTGTTCTGCCTCTGAGCTGCAGCCCTTCCCCTCCTGCTCCCTTCCCAGCACCAACAAGACAGGCAAACAAACCTCCCAGGAAGAAAAGGCTGACAGGTCCAGGTGGGCCCCAGCATGGGTGAGGGCGCTGCTGGTCTCTTTCTGCCAAGAGACAACAAGAGGGTTAGTGGCTCAAGATCCCCCCCCCAAAACACAGTCCAGAGCTTTGGTGGCCAAATACTTAGAGCTCCTAAGGTGGTTCAAGGAGCCTGTCAGCAGAGACCTGCTCCATGGGACCATGATCTTGCCAAACCTCCAGCTCCCACCCCATCCTGGGCACTGCTCACCGGCCAACCAGGGAAAGTGCCGTTCTCCCACTTCTTCTCAAATTCTGCCTGGATTTTGCCAAACAGCTCGTTCTGATCCAGCAATGGCTTCACTCGGTCTGTATAATCCTGCAGGTATTCCAGGAGCATCTCCAGGTACCTGTAACAATCACCAAGGGAAGAGAGGGAGGAGGTGACTGCCTCATAATCAAACAATGCTCCTCACCCCGTTGCGAGGAGCCAGCCAACAGAGATCCTACACAGAAAGATGCCAAACAAGGTTTATGGTTCTTTCGGCTTGTTACTAAGCCCACGTGGGTGACAGAGAAAATCTGGTCACAATGGATTTTGGGGGGCATAAAACAACTTGAATGGCTTTAAAACTTTTGGAGCAGAACACAAAAAATAGCCCAGACTGATAAAGATACATTAAAGGCTTTGGAAGAGTTTAATGTCTGTTCTCTTCCTCCCCCCCCAAAAAAGTTCTGAGTTCTCACCTCCTGTATTCAGCATTTTTCCTCTCCTTAGGAATGTCAAAAAGCTGGTCAAAAGTGGACAGGTATGTGATATAATCCAATTTCTGCAGAGGACAGGGAAAAAGAGATAATTAACTGTGACTTCATGCAAGATCCCAATGCAGGCACTGAATCGTTTCCTGGATAATCCCTACTCCCTGCCGCTCACACCCTTAGCTGCATTCCATTAGGCGGAAGAGGGAGACGGAAAGGCCAACTCTATTGGTTCAGCTGGGACCATCTGCCTCCATTTTGCTCTTCCCAGAACTGTCTCCCTGGTTATTAAATATTTCTGAAGCTATGAAGAATTAGTGCTTGAACACCTGTTGCTTGTTCCTTCTCCATTCCTTTTTCCTTCTGTTTGCACTCTAATGCATGCTATACTTGGTGGGCAGGGCCATTTGGGTATAGAACAGAGGACAAGAGATGCTTCCAAATCCTAGACAACCTGGTTGGAAATCTCACCTCTGAGGACTTGAGGTTAATGTACTTGAGATAACAGTCATGCAGGTCCAAGTAGCGGCCATATCCTTCTTCATCAGTGAACTCCACAAGGTCTGCAGAAAACAAATAGAGACAGACAACTCAGAACTGGCATAATGAGGAAGAGAACTGAATCCCCAGGCCAAGAACAAAGAGCATTTCCTCTAGCTTGGCTACAGTGCAGATGAAGACAAGCAAGAAGCAATCTTGCAGCAATAGGTCCTCTGCCCATTTGTTCCAACTATCTGGAATGTGTAATGGGCATCAGAATAGGAGGCCAAGTAAGGGGTTATGCCAGACAGGTTAGATTTAAAACTTACTCTGAGCCTCTTCACTGGGATTCTCCCGAGCCTTCAAGAGCTCCTCAAACTCCACCGACATCGGCACACAAATCTACAAGGGACAGATTACTACAGGTGTTTAGGATTAATAGGCCAGATAATGAACAGGTAATAAATGCAGTGATACCTGATCCAAAATACATTAGACCTTATGCTAGTAGTTAGACAAGACACGAAGGAAAGAAATAAGTTTGCAAGAGACAACAGAAGACTAAGGGGACAGACACATTACAACAGTGGTTCCCCAAGTGGGTATTATCACCTCCTGGGGTGGAGTGGGGTTACTGCAGATGTGCTTTTACAAGCATGTTTTTCGCTTATTTATGATTGACCAGGATAGAGCCTAGAATGAAACACTTTCTTCACTTCTTACTGCTTATTTCTTTTACTCTTATCACTTTTGAGGCAATTTCTGATTGATATCCTGCACTAGTGACAATGGTTAAAAAACTCCTTGTTGCATTTCCAACATCATATTTGGTGGAATTTGCTCTCCAAGCAAATAAATAAACTTTTACAAAACATGGAGATTTAAGGCTCCTGCAAAGTGACTTTAAACCAGACATTGGGAAACAGATTTCACTTTATCAAGTCTGTCCATCACATTACGAATTTACTGAATAGTAAAGTAGTTACTAAATGTGGTAATTAATAATCTTGCTAAATAACTATCAGACTTTGAAAAGCAAGTATTACTGGATCAAGTTCATCAATTCTGTTGAATTAATTAAGATAAATAGTTTTAATTGGATTTTGAATAAGCATGCAATTAATTGTTACTGTTTTGCATTTTATTGTGTTATTATCTTCTTTAGTGAGTTGTGCAAACCACTATTCTGAATAATGCTTTTTGTAGGGCAAGGAGGCACTGGAGGTGAATTTATGGAACCAAGGCGGAATTAGCATGAAAAAGTTTGGAAACCACTGCACTACCAAATTTTGGGAGGCAGACAAGGAGAGAAGTTGAACAACTGCCAAAAGGTTTTGGGAAGAAAAGCTGTGTGTATTTGGTGCATAAAAGGACAGCATGAAAAGAGGTAGTGGAGATTGCTTCCTGTATGCATCTTTCCATACTAGAAGCAAAGTTCAAACTAGAAAATATAGAATATAGGCTACAGCACAGGCAGTCAAGTCACTTTCACAATACCAGAAGCAACCATGAAATCCCAGGGTCTTCAGACCAAGTAGGGCAACTAGTCAGTGGTGCTACTTCTTGAGGATTCATTACACACACACACAACCTCACCTCATTTGGGTGTTTCCGATGGAACTCTTTAATCTGCTTCAAACGATTGTAGAACTCAGCAAACTCATTGGGCCCTGAAATGGCACTGAGTTCTTCCTTCCGCAACCTATAGAAAACAGGAGGAGGAAGCCTTTTCAGATTGGCTAGCAGGATTGCTTGCAGAAGGAGAAAGAAATAAGGGATCTGGCCTGATTGGTGCTGCACATGGAACAAGGACAACAGCAGTCCGTGCTTTCTGGATTTTAAGTGCTCCCCCTCCCTTCCAGTACCCATTCAACTGGAGGCCCCCACCAGGTCCTGCCAGTTCAAAGTCTGCTGCCCCCTCCCCAAAGAAACTGCCAGGGAGGAAGACCCTTCTTACCCGTCTTTGTCGTCGTACAAGTCTCTCAAGTTGCCGCTCACCTCCATGTATCTCTGGAAGGAAAAGAAGGGCAAGGCCCAGGAGTCAGCCATAACAGCTCTGGTGGCAGCAGCAGCCTCCCCAAGCTAGAAGGGGCTGGGCTTCATGGTAAAACGGCAGCCTTGCACCATCAGCTGTCCCTTCTGCCTCTCTGGTTGTCTTGAGGCACTTGCTGCTCCTGCATCTTGTGTCACTGAATTATGCCTCCTACTTGCTTTCCAAGTTTTCTTAGTGCCACCTATGCCAATGTAACATCATTTGCTACAGGGGAGAGTCTGCTGGGACCATCAAGAGGCACCAGCCTTGTCCCCTCCCAGCCCCACCTGGAACCCTTATAAGGCAAAGATGATGACTTAAACATTCTTATCTCTTCTTAACGTTTGTTTTAGGGAATGCTCTTTGCCTTTTTGGCAGGAGCGTGGATATGTTCAGTTTTCAATCCTGCTGGAATCCTTCAGATATGTTATCATTTGCATTTGCGTTGTTTTGGACTTGCTTTCTTGCATTTGTATATACCCGTTTGTTCTGGGCAGCCGCCTTGGGAGCCTTCTTAGTTGAAAGGCGGCATATGAATAAACAGTAAAGTAACGCCCCCCCCCCACAAGACAAGGCCCGGCCTACTCACATCCTGCATGGCCCGCGTGCGGTGGTCCGAGTTGATCTGGTCTCGAAGCTGCTCAGAGGGAGAGAGAGAGACAAAGAGGGATGAGGGGGTGCGGGTCAATCGCGGGTGTGGGGCGATGCGGGGCAGGCGCCACCAGCCTCCCCTTCCCCCTCCTCACCGTGGACTTCCGCGTGAGCATCTCCTTGACCATGACGTCCATCAGCCGCTCGCGCTCCTCGTGGTAGCGGCGCTGCTGCTCCAGGATAGTTTCCATGGCGGCGGCGGCAACAGTAGCGGAGGAGGAGGCCGGTATTACGACTCGAGTCCCGCTCGGCGGGACCGGAAGTGGCGAACCCTCAAAACCGGAAGCCACGCTTCCAGCGGTCCCTCGCGGTACCTTCCCCGGCGCAGGAGAGTTCCGGCGGAAACACTATGGCTATAGCTATGGGGGTCGGCGCGGGATGTGCAGAGGCGGATGGGGCTGCTCGGGGTTGGCGAGGGCGGGGACGAACCGTCGCACCGCCCCTTCATTCGCGAGCGACATTAACCCTTGCAGAGCCGGGGGGGTGAGGGGACGAGGATCGTGCCCAGTTTTGTGACCATTCCGACACGCGAATGTCTCGTGAGAATGGAGCAAACTGTATCCCTGCGGGCGTGGGGCTGGAGGCTGAGAGTTGCCCATTGTTTTCATTTTTAAAGAGATGGCTGTTTCAGCTCCTGCTGGCCGCGGAAGAAGCCCCCGTTGGGCCAGACGAGATAGAGGAGACACGTGTGCGTGTGTGTGTGTGTGTGTGTGTGTGTGTGTTTTGGGGGCGCCTGATTAAGTGATGAGACAGGAAGCTCTTTGTGGGGGTACCCCACTCCCCTACTTGCTGCGTGGCGATTGCTGGCGCCCAACGGGCCAGGAGCCTTTCAGGGCCACCCTGCCGGAGGACCTTCCCTTGCAGCAGGTGGAATGAGGTGGGAATGGGGTGTGCCTCAAATCAAGCTGTGCCCCGTCCTGGGCTTGGTGGAACACGGAGGGAAGTAGCGTCTTGGATTCGGCTATTGCCTTCAGTGGGAGGTCCATGACTTTCCCCGTCCCCAGCAGTGGGGCGAAGCTGCCCTGTCCACCAGTATAGCAACCCCCGGCGGCGGCGGAGGACGGGGACGGGGATGCGCGCGACCAATACCAGTGATCGCCCAAAGTTGTCCCCCAACTTTGTGCCACAGTAGCAGTGCCTTTTCTTCCTGATAACTTGTAAATGTCAGATATTTGCCTTATAGCAGGCACGTCCAACAGGTAGATCGTGATCTAGTGGTAGATCACTAGACGTTTGTGGTAGATCACTGGCTCCCCCCAAAGAAGCTCAACAACTTTGTCTCCCCTTAAAAAAGCTCAACATTACTGCCTTACACCCCCAAAAAGGGGGCTTTCCTCCTCCCTAAAAAAACTTTGACCTGAACCCCAAAAAAGGGGGTAGATCACTGCAAGTTTTTAACTCTGTGAGTAGATCGCAGTCTCTTGGGAATTGGCCACCCCTGCCTTATAGCAAGGAACATTATTTTATTTTATTTTTAGTCTGAGAGCTGCATATAAGTGCCCCATTCCTGGGCACTTATTGCTCACCCATATTTCTTCAATGAGTGTGAAAGCAGCAGGGGGCATTTTGACTGTGAAGCTGAACTGGCTCATTGTCTGTCGCCACCCCCGTACTCCACAAAACGGCAAATTGGTCCCTTCCCCCACCTGGTAATGTTCTGACTAGGTTGCTTTTCTGACAAAAAGGGGCTGCAGGGGTGTTTATGGAGAGGGGGCTCAGGGGGGCCAGGGCACATCCCACACTTGTTTGTCCTGGAAGTTATAAATAGGGTTGACACATACGGTAAATTGTGTCCCATAAATAGGGACACAAAAACTTGGGGGGGGACGACGACACAAAGTTGTTGAGTGAGGGCAGGCTGTAAATTTGTACAATATTAATTATTAAATTCAAAAGGGATCCAAACCCTACAAAAAAAAGCCTTCTGAACATTTCATTAATATTATGGTGGGGAAATAGCTGGAAGATCACTGTTGAGGGCTCAGAGGCTCCTGGACTTTCCACTGGGACTCTCTTTGCATAAGCTCTCTTCTCTTCACAATGGAGGCCAAACCACCCATCACTATAATGATAAAAAGCACAGTCACTCCCAATCGTAACTCTCACCAACTTCCTGCTGAAACAAGGTGCCGTCTGCAACAAACCAACAACCTACTCTTGTCCCCTCCCTTTGCTACATATGAGTAACAGTGTTAGAAACTGAGATAAGAAAGCTAGGAGCTGAATGGCACCTTAAACCTAGGTTATGGGCACACTTTTTTATAACAAGAATACAAAGCTGAAAATGAATGAACTGCAGTTAAAATATTATGTTCATTTTTCACATGGTGTAGTCCTTCCCTTGCCCACCCCCCTAATATTCTTAAGAGGGTCTCTCCTCCAATCTTCAGGATGATGCCGCCCAGCCATGAGTGTGACTGGCCAAACACACCTTTCAAGGATCGCTACCCCACCCCGTAATTTGCAAGAGGACAGGGTGTGTGGGTACACACACAGTCACTGCTGTCTCCCCTCCCCTCCTAACTTGGGGTGGGAGTGGGAGAGGCTAAGTCATGAGCACAGCATTGTACCCAGGTGGCACAATCTCCCTTCTCTCCCACTTCACACACATTTAACAGTATGCTGGCTCAGGAACTGTGTGCTCTGGTTGCAATTCCTCCCTTCTGTGTGTCCAGCAGGGAGGTTCACCCCATTACCTGCAGAAGTGGCTGAGATGCTCCTGCATGGGGTTTACCTCTTTGCTCTGTCTTTGGTAAGCCCCATGACAGTTAAAGCAACATGTTAAGGCATTCCTAGTATTGTTTGTAGTGGGAACACATTAATCCACTGCCCCAGGCTCAGATGCTCTCCTGGGATTCCTGATTGGGGCTCAGCAGCTTCATTCCTGTGTCTTTGCTGCTCAGAATCACCTCCACCCTGGATGCTGCTAAATAAGAGCTGTGAACTTCCATATTTGTTGATAGGGCATGATAGAGAGGGATTGGAGTCTGAAGGGCTCAGGCACTGTTAGGGGGCAGACCAACGCTCCACCCCCACAGCCCCATCTCTTGACCCATTCCCCTCCCTTTTAAAAACTTCATTTAAAAAACCCAAGTTTTCTTTTTTTTTAAAAGATATTTATTAAGATTTTACAGAATAAAAAAAGTTTTCTTTTTTTAAAAAGATATTTATTAAGATTTTACAGAATAAAAAACGAAAAAAGAAAATTACAAAATAAAAATAGTTAAAAAACAATTCCATCTTTCCATCACTTATTTTTCATTTGCTTGTTTCCCAGACCTCCTCACACCTCCCTTTTTGTATTCCAATTCAATTTATTAGTTCAGCAAATCCTTTCCCTCTTTGTTTATCCTAGTCTTTAATCTTAAAATATTATAACATTAAATTTTTACCTGCTAATACTCCATTTTTTCATATTCCTTATAGCGTTATAGCTAAAAACCACTTAACTTTTTATCCAACATCATTCTAACATTCATTAATTTTACAATATTTATGTAAATAGTCTTTAAATTTCTTCCAATCTTCTTCCACTGACTCTTCTCCCTGGTCTCGGATTCTGCCGGTCATTTCTGCCAGTTCCATATAGTCCATCACCTTCATCTGCCATTCTTCCAGGGTGGGTATATCTTGTGTCTTCCAATACTTTGCAATAAGTGTTCTTGCTGCTGTCGTGGCATACATAAAGAAAGTTCTATTCTTTTTTGGCACCAATTGGCCTACGATGCCCAGGAGAAAGACCTCTGGTTTCTTCAAGAAGGTATATTTAAATACCTTTTTCATTTCATTATATATCATCTCCCAGAAAGCCTTAATCCTTGGGCACGTCCACCAAAGGTGAAAGAATGTACCTTCAGTTTCTTTACATTTCCAACATTTGTTATCGGGCAAATGATAGATTTTTGCAAGCTTGACTGGAGTCATGTACCACCTGTATATCATTTTCATAATATTCTCTCTTAAGGCATTACATGCCGTAAACTTCATACCTGTGGTCCATAACTGTTCCCAGTCAGCAAACATAATATTGTGTCCATTAAAAAAAACCCCAAGTTTTCTTCCAGGGTGGCTGGGTGAATCGCAAAACACAATGCAGTTGAAACCACAACCATCCACCTTAATTTGCCCAGAGGCTGTGGCTGCAGAGACAGATGTGGGAGAGACATGTTTTGTTGCAGCTGGGGCAGATGAAGGTGTCCCGTTGTTCTGCTGCAGATGCACCATGGTGATATTCAAAGGTGTGGGTGTAATGGGTCTGTACCCCAGTCCTTTAAATACTATGGGTTACTTCCTGCTCTCCCCTCTCAGGTTCCCTGCAGGCTTCTCAAATCACTTGTGGGAAGCAATGAAGAGTCATGTTGAGATGCTGCCCAGCAGGGCTGGCCAATAGGACAGAAGAGAAAGTGGTCATGGGGTGAGGGGAGAGTGGTGGGCCAAATATAGGAGCCAGAAGGTTGGTCTATGCAGTGCTCCCCTGATGTGCTTAGGTACGTATGAATGAAAGGTGGGTGTCCTGGTGTGGGGTCATATCCTGCATGGGAACCTGTGACCCCTGCATGGCAAACATGAGCTGTTCTACCTCTCCAGGGTGCCAGCCCTTCACAATCTGGAGTTAAGGCAGTGGGGCAAGGGGTGGAGTAGCAAAAGCCTCCTTCAGTGCCTGACTCCTGTGTGCTGCTGTGGCTGTTAGGAACCTGCCCTGTGGAGCTGCTGGTATTGTGGCCTTGATCTTTCTCTTTTGCCCCTGACTAGAGCCCCCCCCCCCAGACTGCCAAAGGTGAGTAGGGGGCAGAGGCTCCATCTCCATCCCCAGCTCCCCAGACCAGTGCCCAACAGGAGGCATGCTACAGCTGCTGTTGTAGGGTCTCCTGTCCCTCCCATTGGCTCCTTATCAAAAGACTTTCCTTCCCTGGGTGGGTCTTGAGCCCTTGGCCCAGGAGGGCTGTGGGATCCCTGTCCCTTGTCCCCTGTTCCCCCTGTGAGTGGAGACAGACAGTAGCAGGGTATCAGCTGCAAGGCGGGTCTCTCTGGCATGGGTGTGTGTTTTCCCTATTGTGGTAAGTTCATGTTTGTGTGTTGGCGTCATCACCAGGACCATCCCAGGTTGCCATGCTTTGTTTCTAGGGATGCTGTGAACATTCTTGTCATTTCGTATTGAAAAGAGGACGAGCCCTTTTGGAAAAATGGAAGCGGAGTTGCAGCGATTCTAGTTCCAAATTGAATCGGAGCCACGAGGATTGGGGGTTGCTAAATCTTTCACGGTTTTTGTTTGTTTTGTAAAGCAGGAAAGCCCGGCTCGAGGGAATTCAACCCAGAGCAACAAGGAGGGAGGCAGCAGAGGTCTGATGCGACTTATCAGGCTAAGCCCGGGAAGAGCCCGCATTCAGGGCTGACCCAGCAGCATCGGAGCGGGGAATGCTTCTATTTATGTTAGAGTCCACTGGAGTCGTCCCAGTGGATCGGGCGGCCTCAAACGGGAGACGGCTGTCCTAAATGGAACTTTACTTTTAGTATAATATGTGTAACCACGAGCAATATAAGATCAAAGCCGCAATCCTGTGCATGCTTATTTGGACATGAGCCCCATTTAAATTCGAGGTATAGGGGGGCTCATTTCCAAAGAAACCCACAGCGGAAGCCTCTTGCGCCTTTGATCTGAATTAGCGCACCAGGGCAGTGGAACTGCGGGCTCCGGGACCAGCGATGCCGCCACCCGCCACCGCCTTGGGGCTGCTGTACTCTATGCTGCGTTTGCTGCTGTTCCAGGTCAGGGCAGGCACCGTCGGGCCAGCGGAGCCGCCTTGATCCAGTCCCGGGGCGCCCGGCGATGACTGCTGCTGTTGCCCCTCCGGCCGGCCGGCCGGGGGCAGCCTGCCCCGCGCCCAGGAAGAAGCCGGGCCAAGCCGCGGCGAGGAGGCCTCTGGGCCGGCGGCAGGGGGCTCCTGCTGGGCGGGCCCTTTGGCGGCGACGGCGGCCCCCTCCCCTCCCTAGTGGGCAGCGGCGGCGGCGGCTCCGGCTCCGCCCCGCGAGGGCAGGCCAGGGAAGCAGGCGCGGCCGCCGCCACTTCGACTCGGGCAGGCGGAGAGAGGGACAAGCCGAGCGCCTCTGGCGAAGCCGCGGCTGGACAGGGCGCAGCAGGTGGGCGCGGCGGCGGCTGGAGGGAGCGAGGCGGGGGGCGAGGGGGTGGTGGCACCGCCTCGGCTTTGTTTCCCGGCGCTCGCACCCTGGCCGGCTCCGCGTGGCGAGCGCCTGCCAGCGGGAGCAGCCGGAGTAGGACGCGGCGAACCGGCGCGCGACTCCTCGGCTGCCTGCGCGACGGAAGAAGGCGTCCTTTTTTTCGGGTGCGCGCGCGCAAAAAGAGCTCAGACGCCGGGCGCGGGCTGAGACCCTTTTGACCCCCGGGCAAGCGGGTCCCTTCACCGGTCCCGGGAGGCAGCGAAAGTTTGCCCGCAGGGGAACGCGCCTTGGAACTTTCCCCCCCGACGGCAAAGGCGGAGCTGCCGCTGCGTCCGGACGCGGTTGCCGGGGGGCTTGAAAACCGAGCTTGGCGGAGGGAGGCGTCCCCTCCCCGGCTTCGCGGTTAGAAGCGCGCTGTGCAGCCTCGCCCAGGTAGGGCAGAGGGGGTGGGGAGGACCTCCCCGTCCTGTGCAGCTTCCGACGCGCGGAGACAAAGCGCGCCGGCCCAGCAACGCCGGGGAGGGGGGCAACAAAACAGGCCCAGGGGTCTCCACGTCTCCGGAAGGCCTTTTCCCACCTCCACACTTCACGTCGGAAGCAAATGTGTGAATGAGCGCCGTGTGGGTCAGAGGATGCGGGAGAAATCTCGTGGCAGGAGAATTTGCGGAAAGTTGGAATAATACCTGGGGATTCCATGGCGCTTTGGCAGGGGGTGTCCCCCCGTTTAGTACCTGAGGCAGGAAGCCCAAATAGCGCTGACTCGTCCCTGCCGATGGTTATCACAGAAAACTCCGACGAACACTAAGAGTTTTGTGCTAAACAGCTGGTGCCCTGCAAAGGTTCCCCAAAATCTGCCGCTTGGGGCAGCCTGACCCTGTTTAACGGTAGGGTATGCCGGCCTTCAACATTCTCCAAGGTTTTGAGAGTAAGACCAATTTATAAAGACAAGAAATCCCTTGCCTTCCCGCAAGACCCCTTCCATTCTGATCTGTTTTCCACTCCGTGTCTTGTGAGTGGCAAAGACCAGTTGAGAGCTGAGCTTGGGGGTCCGGGTTACACCCCCCCCCCCGCCAGCTGCTGCATGTGGCTGTGTCCATCTTCAACACCAGCCCCATGTTGTTTGGATGTGTTACAGGATTTGCAGGGTGGGGGGAGCTCATACCCTCAGGTTCAGGTTTCTGCTTCGTGTGTTATGAATCTCCTCCCCCAAGAGAGGATTTTCTTCATGTGAGTGCTGAACCCTCAACTGGGAGCTCTGGAGGCTCGAAAGAAATTTTGGAGAGGGGGTTATATGGGGGAATGAGCACAGCCAGATGTCCCTTCAGTTTTGGATAGGCTGACAGTTTTGGTCAATGAGACAGAATGATTCAGTCAGGTTCTCTTCCATCCCAGTGCAGACCCTGTCCCAAATGGGTGTGCCCTAAATATGAGCATGCTCTAATTGGCAATCTTGGGAATGTAGGTGCTCCAATTACAGGGTTCGGAGGAGACAGCACAGCGAATATGGCAAATAAGTTTCGTGCAGGCAGGGGAGCCAGCGGTGGCCACAAGGGTCCCACAGTTGACTTGGCATAAGATATTGAGTTGAAGCATCAGGCTTCTTGATTGTAGATGTCTAACTAACATTCCCACCCACCCACAACATTTGTAAACGGATTCATTCCAGCTCCTTTGTTTTTATGGCTACTGGCTTAAATGAACTCCCTGTGAACAGATGCTTTGTGCATTGTTTTTTTGAAAAAGTGTGCTGGGAATCAAGTTTCCAGGATTTCCAGATTCATTCCACTGCCACCATGCTCTTTTACCCTGCCTTCCATGTTTGCTTTTCCTGCGGAAAGGGGAAGCCTGCCCTCTCTTCCTGCTGCTGCTGCTGCGGGTGTCTCTGGGCTGTCCAGCTGTGGACAGTTCAGGGCTGGAGGAAAGGAAGGATGTGTTGTTGTTGTTCACAAGGAAATCCACTTTTCTGAGTTTGTGTTGTGCCCCAAGGTGACTGGGCTCATCTCTGAAGCACATGGGGACACCTTTTCATCTTGAGTCAGTAGGGTGGCTGAGTAATATATTTCCTACATGGTCTTCTTAAATTAAAATATTTCATCCAAATGGCTTCCAATGTAGTTTAGTGTGTGTGTGTGTGTGTGTGTGTGTGTGTAGGTATTCATACCAAATGCAATGCAGTAAAAGCAACTGCCTTTGCACAAACAAGAAACTGATAGGAAATATGAAGCCTTGAGCCACCGGGCTGCCTCCTGACTTTAAATGTTCGGAGATTCAGACAAAAGGAAGTCCTTCCTTGCTCAGTGCATAGTTATATTATAGCATTCACTACCACAAGCTCTAGTGATGGTCACCAACTTGGATGGCTTTATAAGGTAATTAGATTAGTTCAGGGAGGATAAAGCTATGTTCTCCCTTTGCCTCTGAAGTTGTTGGGAATCGTAGGTGGGGAGAGTAGATGTTACGCTCAAGTCCTGCTTGTAGGCTTCCTATAGGCATCTGGTTAGTTTGCAGTGTTTCTCAAACTTGGGTTTCCAGCTGTTGTTGGACTACAACTCCCATCATTCCTATCCAGCAGGACCAGTGATCAGGGATGATGGGAGTTGTAGTCCTACAACAGCTGGCGACCCAATTTTGAGAAACACTTTGAACCCCACCTTTCCTCCAAGGAGCTCAAGGTGCTGTAGTTCATACTACTCTTTCTCCACATTTTGTCCTCACAACAATCTTGCAAGGTAGGTTTAGGCTGTGAGACCATGACCGGCTGGCCCAAGGACAACCTGTGGGCTTCATGACCCAGTAGGGATTTGAACCCCTGTCTCCCAGGTCCTAGTCCAACACTTTGCACCACACTGGCTCTCTAGTTGGCTGCTATGAGAACAAGATGCTGGACTAGTTGGGCCTTCAGCCTGATCCAGCTTCAGGGCCTTTCTCACGAGAAGCCACTGCTTTTAGCTTCACTCTTGCAAATGCTCCTTGGTGGATTATGACCTCCTTCCATCCAGGGATGCTTTCCATGCCTTCCAAAATCCACCTGAGGATCTCATTCTTGCTCTGCAGCAAAACATGGCAGGAGAAGATCTACTTTAGTAAGGCAGGAAGTTCTCATATGGGCAACTTGGCCAAACTCCTTTTGTAGGACTTCTGATAAGCTTCCAAGGAGCCCAATGTGATTTCACTCTGGTTCAACGCTTGGGTGGCAGGGGAATCTTCCTATGACGTATGAATACTCTCATCTCTTGTTTGCTTAAAAGCAGCTGAAGCAAACTGTAAAATGGGTGTGCATGCCACCTAAGTTGCCCTCCTCTTGGTCTAGAACTGGAGACCTTGCCCCGGACTCCTCTCTTGTTATGGCAGCACTGAGCATAAGGGACAGGTCTGTTTAGCTAAATGGGTGGCGTTTTAAGGAGCTGACAAACATGGGTGTTGCTGGCTCAAACCTGGCCTGCCCCCACAGGCTTGTGCAACCTGCTGGGTGCTGGGCCTGCAGCTGGAAGTCAGCGTGGTCTCTTTGCATAGATGCCTCATCATAGCTAGATTTTGACTCTCCTCTTTCAGTTAGGGGAGGCCGGCTTGGGCTGAACCCTTGGCCATACCCAGCCAGCCTGCGCTTTCTGCGCTGGAGGGCTCCTTGTCATTTTGGGCTAGGCTCAAAGCTGCTCCAAGGCTGCTGTTGCATCAGTGTTCTGGGGGCTGCCTTGCCTTATCACGCCAAGAGATCCTCAGACAAAGGAATCCACTGCAGACGATAGACTGACTAATCTATTTGAGACGGTGCCAGCATCATATTGGAGATGCCAATCTGGCACCTCGTCTGGTGATTCTTCCTCTGCTGCCAAGGCTGTGGGTGCCTTTCCTGGAAGGAGCATCTTTGAGCTTTGGGGCACTCAGAGCCTGCCTGGACCACAGGAGACCCAGCTTGTGATGGCAGCGGCAGCATTTCATGCTCTCTCTCTCTTTTTTACTAGTATCACTTAACCAAAGACATATAACTGTGAGTTAGATATTTGCACTCTGACAGGAGAGGCATTTGGAAAAAGGTGAAGCTGCAGATACTGCTATCACTCTGATGCTTAGGGAAATGAGAGATATGAACATATGAAGCTACCTTTTACCAGGTCAGACCATTGGTCCAGATAGTTCAGTATTGTTTACACTGACTGGCAGCAGTGGCTCTTCAAGCTTTCAGGCAGGGGTCTCTCCCAACCCTCCCTGGAAATGCCACTGGGGATTGAACCAGAGACCTTCTGCATGCAAAGCAGCTGATCAACCCCAAGCTCTTGAAACTGGTGGTTCTCCAAGGCTGGGAGGCAAGAACTGCTGAGTTTAGGCACCTGGCTCCCAAAGGGGAACCTGATACACAGAGTTTCTGTGCTGAGATGCCCCTTCCCAGGCAGGGTTTGGATTTTGGGGGTTGAGTACCAGAACTCTTGGGGGCTTCACAGTTGTGCTTATGCCTCATAGGGACCTTGGGGGCAGGATCCTGGGCCTTTCACACATGCTTGTGGGGCAGTCTGGTTGCTGGACAACTACTGAAAGCACAGAAAGAGTACTGTATGTGCAAAAAGGAGTTGCTGTGTGGTATGGAGCACAGCTTAACTCTGAGGTGTCCCCAGAACGCCGTGTAGGCTTGGTGGCGGGATTGTCACACATTTCGCTGTTTAGCTTTGGAGTGTCAGAATCTAGTGCCTCCGAATCCTATTGAAAACCATTTCTTAGCTGCGTGCTTCATTATTATCACAGTTATGTCCCACCTTTGCTGCAAGGGTCCCAAGGTGGTGTACAAGGTTCTCCCCCTCCTCATGTCATCCGCACAACAACCCTGTGAAGTAGGTGAGGCTGAGAGGCAGTGACTGACCCAAGGTCACCTAGTGAGCTTTATGGCCAAATGGGGATCCAAACCCTGGTCTCACCCAGGTTGTAGTCTGACACTCTCACCAATACACCATACACTTGACTTGGCTGTAGGAGCATCTCTTGGTTGTCTATCATCTTTGCAAACACACTCCTTTTCTACTGAAGCACCACATTTGATTTCCTGCAGGAGACACTGGACCCTTTCAGTCCAGAATTCAAAAGATTCCTGTATATAGAGGCTGAGAGGCAGTGACTGGCCCAAAGGTCAACCAGTGACCTTCATGGCCATGTGGGGATTTGAACTCTGGGCTCCCAGGGCCTAGTCTGACATTCTGACCACAACACCTTGTTTCATGGCGTTGCTTGCACCCAAAACGAGGGTGACACAGCGATTCTGTGCAAGACGTGGAGAGGGCTGTCCGGTTGAGGGGCAGGGACAGGCTGCAGGTGGTTTTGGGGTTCTGTATCCTGCTTCTCCCCACATGGGAAGCCCTCCGCAAGTCTGCTGGAATAAGGCAGCGGATGTGGGGCTTCCTGTTGTGGGAAATGTGCGAGGCGGAAGAAGCAGAGTGCAGACCCAGCCTCTGTTGGCTTCCTCATTTTTACTAATATTTATTTGTTCAGCTCTTAAAGGGACTCGTGCTCAGTGACTCATTACAGAGGAGGCTGGAGGTGACTGGGAGGAAGGTCCATGCTCTGCTGGGCTGTTGCTGCTTGCAGCATTCAAAGAGCAACAAAGACCTCTTCACGTAGCACACCAAGTTAAAGGATGCAATCCACTCCTACTTGTTGTGATGGACACCATTATGGATGGATTTGGAAGAGGATTAGACAAAGGCTATTGATTCCCAGTTGCCACAATGGCTGTGCTCTGCCTCTGAATGCCAATTGCTGGGAATCACAGGTCTCAGATCCTGCTTGTGGGCTTCCCATTGGGGCATCTGATTGGCTGCTGAGAGAACCTGCTGATCTGTTAGAGGGGCCTTTGTTATGATGCAGCTGCAGGGCTTTTTTGTGTTCTCATGTTAAAGACAAATGAATGACTTGTTTTAATTATTCCTTTATTATTATTTTATTATTGCATTAATATTCCACCTTTTCCCCACTGAGCTTACCTGCTTCTCCTCCCTGTTCCTATTTAATCTCCACAACAGCCCTATGAGGTAGGCTAGGCTGAGAGCCTGTGACTGGTCCCCAAGGTCACCCAGCGACCTTCATGGCCAAGTGGGGATTCGAACCCTGGTGTCACCCGTCATAGGCCGACACCCTCACCACTGCACCACAGACTTGACTTGGCTGTAGGAACATCTCTTAGCTGTCTATCACCTTTGCAGCCACACTCCTTTTCTACTAAAATGCCATATTTGATTCTCTGCAGCAGGAGACACTGGACCCTTCCAGTCCAGAACTCAAAAAATTCCCATCAATGGTGTTTCTGCCCAGCAGCACTTGGGCAGGCCAGACAGACTTGCTTCTTCTCGGTGCCCAGTGTTTTCTGAAAACCAGAACCCAGCTTGCACTCAGTGTGCCACAAACAAGCTTTCCCGCCTGCCTGCCACCCTTCTATGGCAAGAGGGCAAATTGCTTGCTGAATCAGCCCCCCAGCAAGAGGATGTGGCACAGGAAATGAAAGCAGCTTGGAATCCCAGCAGAGGGATCTGCAAAAACCTCCCCTCCCCACCCCAGCAACCTGGCCTCTCTCCCCATGGAGTGCCCTTCATTGCCGGTCTGGGGCCAAGCAGCTGCCTCTGATGACAGATTCAGTGGGGCTTCCATTGTTGCACAGCCAGGATTTTCCTCTCTCTTGGCTTTCATCGCTGCAAATATGTCCAGTCGCAGCAAAGAGGAACCAGTGAAGGTGGAGTGAGTGTTGATGCCTCATAGCTGGAAAGGATGGTAGTTCTCTCATTGCTAACCATCACCCTGCCTGTCTTTTCAAGGCCAGCTGGCAGCGTGTCCCACCCCAGGAGCTTAGGATGGCTATACTGCCCACTCTTTCCATGGGGCTCAGCCTCAGTGCCATCTGTGTTCAGTGCCAGGGCCCAGCCTGCAAATGGGTGCTCCTGTGGGCATGCAGGACATCCTTTGTCTGGATCACTGCTCTGTAACTTGTAGCGTGAACAGTCCCCACATAATCCAGATTTCCAATAGGTGGTGGAATTCCCAGCCCTAGGCAGGCTGGCTTGAGCCAACAGCACTCCCCACCTCCTTTAAAACCTTAAGCAGGACCTCTGGGAGGTGGGCACACTTCAGACTTGTCAGATCTCCTTGTTCTTTTTACTAGAACTCCAAGATCTGCCAACCAGAGCCGGGTGCAAAGACACCGAATTAACACACTGGATTCCTCGGAGAACATTCTGAGCCCAGGAATTTGCTTTCAGTCCTAGAACTAAATTGAGCTCATTGTCCTTTCTCGGGTCTGTCTCTCTCACATACATCCAGCCCTGCCTACTCTAGGTAGTCTTCTCTTCACCAGGCTAAACAGTCCCAACTCCCTCAACTGTTCGTCTTCAGGCTTTATTTCCAAACCCTTTATTATCTTGGTCACCCTCCTCTGCAAACACTCCACCTTGTCAATATCCTTGTGGTGCCCAGAAGTGGACACAGGCCTCCAGGGGGTGGTCTGACCATGGCAGAAAAGCAGCTCTTTCCTTCTTTATTGGCTGCTCCTGCCTTGGTGGGAAGAAGCTGCCTTCCTTGTGGGCTGGGGAGACATCCGAAAGGGTTAAATGTCTCTGAGCACTAGGAAATCATTAACAAAGGTGGATCTAGGGGAGGAGGGGGGTTTCCTCTCTGGAGCTACGTGTCTGGCTGGGCTCACCCTGCCTGCACCTGAGTGATGATGGGGCCATAGGAGTCTTGCTGAGGACAGACTCTGTCTCTGCTTCTGGTGTGTTTTGGTGGAAGCTCTTCTGGTGCTGAGAGCACCTCCCTCTGGAGGAAAAAGGGCGTGTTGGGGCAGCTCAGAACAGTCCGGGTCTGCTGTGCTCCTCCAGCATACTGCTGTCTTTGGGGAACGAGGCTCCATAAGGTGGCTGGGGCTGGATCTCCCCTGTGCTTGCCTTTCAAGGTGATGGGCGGCTCTGCTGCAATCTGGAGGTCATGTAAGGGGCCATGCTGGCTGGTTTTTCTTTGCGCCTGGGAAGGTCAAAGGTGCCTCCTGAAGGGCTGCCTGAATTTATGCTCAGGGTTGAAACAGCCACTTTGGGAAATGACTTCAGTGTTCCTATTTGGCCATTGAACTTCATATGGAGGGTTCACAGTGTCCCTAAGAGGAATAGTGGCCAGGATTTCTTGTAGGGCCTGAAAAGCTTTGGAGCGTCTGTGACCCTGGACAGCTCCTCAAGCTGGCCCTAGCCTCAGGCCCATGGGCCTTGGGGAGCCCCTCCTGGCTTCACCCAGTGCACGCCCAGGCCCGCTCTGAGACCCCTAGGTTACCTTTGGCTGGCAATTATTCAGGCTAGTGAGGCAGCCACAACATCCACCCCTTTCTCCCCCCGCAGTTTGACTCAGCAGCCTGGAATGTTCCTTCTCCAGCTCTCCTCCAGGGAACCATCACTCCTCCTTCCTCCCAGGAGACATCCTGGGTTCACAGGGATGGGGCATCTTTCATCCAAAGAAAGTTCCTGGTTGGGAGGTCCCCATCTGGCCCCAGAGGGTTTACTGGTACAGCAAGGCTGTTGCCGCTCTGTTTTTCTCCCGGAAATGGGGGCTGCTTTGGGGTTTTTCCAGCCAAGCCAGGAGCTGCAAGCATTGCCCTCTGCCCTGTTTCTATAGGCCATTCCACCCATCCATCAGTTTTGGAAGCTCCTAAGCCCCTGAGAGAGCCCCAGGGTCTTCATGAGAGATCTGGCGATGGAAGTCCAAATAGCCCTCTGGGCTGCTCCCAGCCTTTATTGCCTGGTCCCCTGATGGCAATTGGGGCTCGGCCCTGCCTGGGATTTGGACTTGTTCCAGACATTTTCCATGCTGTGCAACAGAAGGGCCTGCTGGATGCCCTGGGTGAGGCGTGCTCTTTCTCTCTGCGTGTGACATCAGACACACCCTTAGTGTTTGTGCGCACATGTCTGCAGAACAGAGTTGAATCTCATGAAAACCCTTTTTGACTGTCACAGCAGCCCCTGGGAATCGTAGTTGTGTGAGGGTGCTGGGAATGTTTTTACTCAATCCCCAGCCTCTCTGCAGAACTGGGTATCCCCAGAAGGAAAGTTTTAAGAGGCTTCAAACAGATCCAAATCTGTACTTCTGAAAAAGAGAGGAAAAAACCTCAGTATAGCTTGGAAAACTTTCATGCTGTTCTTGACAAAGTGTTTCTGGATGTTTGGACTGAGAGGTTCAAGGGACCTTTTTCATTGCATTGGTCCCTTGGGCTCCTTCCCCCAACCCCGCACCCCTGCCCGGATACCCTTACGGACCTGTGTCTTCTGCACCCATTTCTCAGTATGTCATGGGAAGGTTTGCGGTGAGAAATGGAGGCTTCTCCACTGCACAGAGGGTGCCTCTATGCAGCTTGAGTGTAATGTGTCGGCAGCTGCTTTTTGGGGACTCCATCCTTCTAAAGCTGCCCAGGAAAGAGTTTTCTGGCCTCCCAACTGGGTGGCTTAACCTTCTGGGGCTGCAGCACCTCCTGCAAGCTCCACATTTCTCTGGGGCGACTGATCCATCTCAGCACCTTTGCAGCCTGGCAGGTGGGTGTTGGTGGCATTAGCCCTCCCTGGACACCCTCTCTGCTTTCTAGCTACAGCCTTGAGCCAAGAGCAGTTGCTGCCTCCAGGTCTCTAATCTCTTCCCCCCACCACCACACACACACACTTTCATTGAATGTTTGGCATCTCCCAGACTAAAAATACAACTCCAGAATAGAGGCAGCTCTTGAAGAGGGGTCCCCCTTGTGCCCCGTCACGTGGCCGCACAAAATGTCAGAGGCAGCTGACCCCCTCTGTCTTGGTGTGTTCCCAATTTAAGAGCCTGCCCTTTCCCACCTGCTGCTTTCACCATCCTCGGGAGATGCCTCCCTATTCTTTTTTGAGCCTGGATCGTGCAGGGGCAAAAAATAGACCGGAGGATTTTCACATCTGCCTTCCTTGTCAACCTTCAGGCCCCTCCTGCCAGCCCCGAGGTCTCTGCATGGTGTCTGGAGAGATGAGGGGCCAAACTCCAGTAGAAATGGGTGGTGTGTGTGGGGGGGGGGTGGAAGACCATCTCTGTTTGGTCTGATGTAGGGCTCAGGCACAGTTAGAGAGACAAGGGCCCCCATTCTGGAGTGGGGGGGTCTTTGGCACCAATGGTTTTTCTTCCCTGTCACTGCTTTCTTTTGCCCCCAGCTTTGTTTGTGATGTGTCACCTGCACCTTTCAGGCGCTGCTTGCTCACCTGCTGAGCTGCTGACATTGTCCACCTGGCTGACCATTCTCTGGCGCAGCAACCTCCCCCTTGACAAACCCATCAGGACCCTTTTTCATGGGTTTCTTATAGTGCCTCTTGCTCTCAGATGGCCTGAATCTCATCACTTACTGGATATGAATGCCGTCTGCAGCAAAGGGCATTTGGGCATATTTTTCAGCACTTGGAAAGATACATGAGTGGGACTTGATGCTTCCCCCATTGCCTGCTGCATATAACTTAAAAGCAACAAACCGTGGAAAACAAACACGTTCACACTTGGGACTGTGCGCACATGCAGACATGCATGCACACACACACACACACACACACACACCCTAGCTTGGCTTCCAGGGCACATAGCAGGGCGTAGTTAAAATTATGGAACTTGCTCCTGCAGGAGGCAATGATGGCCACCAACTTGCAAGGCTTTAAAAGAGGATTCGGCTGATTCATGGAGGAGAAGGCCATCCATGGCTACTAGCCACAATGGCTACTCTCCCTTCACAGTTGGAGACAGCCATGCTTCCGAATACCATTTGCTGGAAACCAAAGGAGCCCTGTGAGTTCTTGTGCTTACATCCTGCTTGTGGGTTTTCCAGTAGGGCATCTAGTTGGCTACTGTGAGAGGAGGATGCTGGACTAGATGGGCCATTGGTCTGATCCAGCAGCAGACTCTTCTTATGTTTAGGTGAGAAGACATTCAGAACGTGCATTTGGAGAGGGTGGGCCATGTTCCTTGTCCCTCCTTGTCTCCCTCCCCCCAAAACAATGGGCTTTGCCTTGTTTGTGTGCCAAAGGGGAAATCCAGGCCCCAGGGAGTCCTCCTGCCCAGCTGCATGGAGAGGAGAGCTTCTGCTTCTTCTGCTTCTGCTTTGGGCTGCTGCCTGCCGCCTCTCGCCTGCTGTGTGTGTGTGTCTGTCTCTCTCACTAGCACCACCCAAACCTCCTGCAGCAATGCTCTTAAGCAATCCTAGCGGAGAGCAGGACCTGGCAGCTGGAGGATGCTTACCTCACCCGACAAAAATGCTCTGTTACTCAGAAAATGAAAACTGTCTGAACTTTCTGGGCTGGGAGGAATTGCTGGTGGTATCTGTTTGAACCGCACCACGGCAGAGGTTACAGAGCCTCCGCAAAGGGGTAATTTCGTAGCTTCTCGAGCGCCGCGGAGACTGTGAGCCAGCGACTCCTTGGCTGGGAGTCCGAAGGGACCTCGGCTCATGCTTCAGCCTGCTGCTCAGAGAGGTGCTAGAGGAAACCCAGAAAATGACTCACCAACTGTCAGGAGTCTGTGCTTGACTCGGGTTGCCTCCCAAATACGGGAGCTCCTTTCCAGTTGGAGAGAAGTTGCTTCTGATAGCTGCGTGGGCCAGAGGAACAGCGAAGGTCAAGGCCTTCCAGTGGAAAGCAGACACCGCTATTATGAGCTTGACTGCCATTTGGATGTTGCCTCTGTCTGGGGTGTCATTGAGTGCTCTTGAGAAAAGGGGGGTTGAGTTGCCCAGGGGAAATACCATCCCCACTGGCAATGGGCCCCAACAGGGAATGCCTCCTTCCACATTGCCCTTGTGACTAGGGCATGCGTGTGCTGTGAAAAGGGCTGGTGCCAGTGCTGTGCCCTCTTAACACCTGGTACAAAAAGTAGGGCATCCGCTAGGGAGGAAGCAAGGAAGCCCTCTTTGAAGCCAGCGGGCGACATGTCCTTTTCAGTTATTTTCATTTTTACAGGGCCTTCTGATTTGCCTAACCTTGGCAGGCCAGAAAAAGTGCTTGTGTGCGCAGCGAATGGAAATTGTGACCAAACAGCTTAGCACGTAGGAAGACAAACGTCTTCCTTCCAGTGTTGCAAGCTGTGCCTGTGTGGGTGGGTTGGAGATGCCACTGCTCTGAGTGTGTGTTTCCTTTCAGTTGAGCAAACAGTCGCTGGCTTGTCTCTCTGCAGGTGGGTGAGGCAAAGCGACTCACCTCCAGCCTCTTCGACCCACCTGGCCTGTGAGGCCCCTGTGCAGAATATAGGCCCTTTGCTCCATGGCACTGCAGGGTGGGGGGGCCCCTTATAGGCTCTTGGATCATGCCCACCCCCCCCCAAGTCTGTAGCTCTTCCTGTGGGTGTGTGGTGGAATTTTTACCTTGCCTGCCTGTTGCTAGCAATTGTTTCCATCGGCCCTTTTACAGTATCTGTCTCTGCATCAATTGCACACCCTACCCAAAATGTCACACATGGAGCTTGGGTGGAAGATTCTGTGTTGCATGTGTCAGCCTTCCTTTCCCACCAAGATTCGCCTGCCTGTAAGCAAACATTCCCTTTTCCAGTGGAAGAAGGCCTCCATGAGGTAGTGATGGCCACCTGCTGCTGACCTGGATGGCTTTAAAAGAGAATTGGACAAGTTCATGGAGGGTGATCAGGCTCACGATGGCTGGTGTCAGGGCCTGCCCGCCATCGCCACCGCCAGAGAAGTGAGGAGAAGTGGTGGCGGCTTTCTGTAAGATCTTACAGAGATCATGTGGGATCTCGCCAGAAGCTGCCACTACACGATCCCATTAAGCAGGGCTTTGGTGGAAGGGTTGCACCTTCTTGTTTCCCCTCATGTGGGAAGATGGAACAGGTTGCTCCAGGCCATGGTCTTACCTGCCCTGCCAGAGGTAGGAGGCCTTTGAGTGCCATGGGCTGCTTGGACTAGCAGGTGGGGATAGCCCTGCCATTGACCTGCTTGGTGGCTTTCCAGAAGAGAGGCATCTGTCTGGCCCCTGTGAGAACCGAGTGCTGGACTAGACAGGCCCCCTTTGGCCTGATCCAGCAGCCAGGCTCTATATGTGTTCAGTGGTCCTCAGTTCAAGAAACCCTTGCCCATTTTAGGGGCACAAGATCCCATCCGGCTCTGTAACTTGGCAGAAATCCTCACAGGGTTTTGAAAAAGCCAGGGAGGAAGCCGGGCCTGTTTGACTAATGCAGACGAGAAACCCCAAAGGGGGCCAAGCTGATAAGGTGGATGCTTTGGGGTGTCAGGTGTGCAAAAGTAGCTTTTCCCCTCTCGTGCCTCGGCTGGGGAAGGCAAACTCTGGATCATCTTTTTAAGGCAGTGAGGGCCAGCCACTGGGTGGCTTGTCTTTTCTGGAAGCCTTCCTCATGGAGGGATCTTGTCTTTTCTAGGCTATTTCCACCAGTTTCTGGACTTTCTGATCTCTCCTCCTAAGAAAGCAGAGGGAATTCCCTCAGCCTTGACCCTTCAGGCTGAAAAAAGCCAGACTTTTGCTCTCTGCAGTCTTGTCCAGTTGGTTTTGTGGGCAAGAGCCTGCTGTTTTCCACAGGCAGCGCCTTTTAGCCTGGTCCTAAATGGATGGACTCAAGGCAGCCAGGTGTCCCATAGCACCTCCAGACATCTCCCAAGAGGATGGAATGTTTTGCTTCAAATTGGCATCTCGGACCAAGCAACGGTTTGTTGTGGCACCAAAAAGTCAAAGTGCCTGTTGTTGAAAGAACACTCTGCTCCCAGCTCCAAGATCCCTTAATACCACCTGGTGCCCTGGCCAGCAGAGCCTGGAGCTGTGAGCCGCTTTCCTTCTGCAGGCTGCTCAGAGGAAGGAGTTGGCAAGGAAGGAGCCCTGGTCCCCATGGGGAGATTTTGCAATGGCAGAGACGGATTTGCAGTTAGCTCCGGCTTGTGCTGGGACTGTAATTGATACCAGATGATGTGTGTGCGCGCCCACTCTCACCAGGTCTGGAAAATCTCAGCTGTGCAGATGGAAATTCAATCCACCTCTGCTCTGATGGGGGAAGAGGAAAAGGTGCTCCGTGTTCCCCTCCTGCCTGCAGCATCACCCGCCCCCCAAGTCACACTCTTGGAGACCCCTTTCCCATCCCCAAAGGGCTGCCATTTGCATCCCTGCCCACGGCAGATGGCCTGGATTCCTATGCCTGCATGAGGGATGGTAAACTGAGTGACTTCCTGCTCATTAGGGTCTGGTGCTATTCCAGATTTTGAAGGGCTTGCCTGGGGGGGGCAGGGGGAGGACTATGGTTGTCTAATAGCCTGGAAAACGGATCAGGATTGGTCTCGGCTGCACACTCTCTCCCCCTCCCTGCCATGGCTTCCCTTGAACTCTCACTGCTGCGATATTGGGCGCAAGAGGACAAATGTGGGAAAGCTGGCTGTGCTGCAGCCCAAGAGCTGCCACTGTGCCTTCACTTTTGGATACCTGATTTATGTCCCTCCCGCTGGAAATAACTCCCTCCTAAGCTGCAGCTCTCCAAACAAAGAGCCACAGCGAGAGGGACTGTTTTGACCAAATTTGGAGAAAACTTTCCTTGAGTCGTTGAGCAATATCAGCCTGTTGCCTCTGCCGGCCCCCCTCTTCTGCCACCAGGGAAACTCTGCTGCTCCTACAGCAGCAGCAGGACACCGCCCTGTCCTGGGGGAGATCCTCAAAGATGGAAGCTCAGCGAGGGACAGTTGTGGCACTCAATTCCCCTTTGGGTGCTTAGTAAACGCGGCAGAGCCCTTGCTAGAGAGACCTGCCTACTGGGGGAGCACCCAACCGCTGGTGTCTCCCCCTTTGTGCAAGGCTGAGACAGGGTGCCTCTGTTTCCCTGGGAGGGCTCTGTTGCTTTGTGGGCAGCGGGCTTCAGGACCCTGAGAAGCCCCCGTTTCTGTGTTGTGCCTTCTGTAAAATGCCTTGCAGCCTGTCCTGTTCTTTCCCCTTGTCCTGAAAGGCCACTTCCCACAATGCCTCTTGCTTCTTGGGTGGCCATACGCAAGTCCTGCAGGAATTCTGAACCCTGGAGCTCAGCTGACCTTCAGGGGTTTCCGAAGCAAAGTTGTCCAGCTGATACAAGCCGGAGTGTGGGCCTTGGTTGCGCAGATCGCCTTGGGGTAGCACTGGCAACCCTCTTAGGTGAGCAAGAGGAGACAGACGGGGCTCTTCTAAAATCAGAAAGGAAGGTAGATCGGTGGTGTTGCCTGGGCTGGGCTTAATGTTGCCTTGGCAGTTACAGAGAGAGAGTTTCAGCTGGCAAAGGGACTGGCCTCCTCTGGCACAGAATTGCTCCTCCTGTATCCTGTATCCAGGAAGTCAATTCTCTTCCTCCTCCCCATTCTTTGAAAATTGTGGCTGGCTTTGGGGCAAGGCCCCAGGGCAAGAAGCTTCCTAAAGCAGCATGTCAGAATTTGTGCTCTTTGGCTTTTATGTATGGCCAGGAGTGCATTTGTTTGAAAAAGAAAAGTTACTGTTTTTCATTTTTCATTTTCAGACAGATACCATAAAGACAGATAGATAACCAATAACAGAAAAGCATACAAATCTCCCTGCAAAGGGGGTGGGGGGTGGGGCTTGGATAAAGAGATATAAATGCATAGGTCTGATAATTTCTCTAAAGGAAAGTTAGTGCAAAATCATATGCTATAAAAAAGCTATTTTGCATTAATTAATACATCTAATAAAAACACTTTAGTAAGCTTGTCTGATTTTGAGAGGCCTTTTAGTACCCAGAGCTTTTGCATTAATTAATTTCTCAATCATTGCTGCTAGAGGCCCTTAATTACAATACCAATAATACTCCAGCGATGATAATACACCCCTTTTGGTCTTCCCTGAGCTTTGCCAGAGCCAGGCGGCTGCCATCAGAAGACAGTTCATGAAAGCTTTGCTCAGATTTTGGTTTGTGAAGAGGTTCACGTGAGTCAATGGCAGGGTCCTGTTTGTGGGGAGGTGTGTAATTTTTCTCCAAAAACCAGGTTCCAAAACGGCCGAGGCTGCGGGCAGAACCACCACCTAAAGCAGTAATTGCCAGGTTCTGTGCAGTCCTTCCGACATAAAGGCGTTAGGGCAAATTTGAGACAACCTCCCAGGAGTCATGTCCCATCTATGCACACAAGCTTCAGCGTGGCTTCTCTGACCTGGGTTGATACATGCCAGGTATTATTGCAGGAAGGGAATAGTCACCCAGCTTGCCGTGATCAAAGCCTTGCATTGTTCTCTTGCCCTGTTCTGGGCTGTCTCCGCTCTAAGAAGGGAAGCATTTTACTTCTAAGGACATGTGCAGAATCTCTGGCTGCAACCTGCTTTTCCCACCAGTGGTCTAGCCATGTCATGAAGAGCTTCACCTGGTGAATTTCTGCATGTCAGGCGGCCGTTAAGAGGCGCAGCTCATAGAACCAATTTTTTTGTAAACAGCTTTGAGGTTTTTCTACAATCAAGTGGCAGAAGCGGTCTTGAGAAATTTGATAGCCCAAAGTTCTCCACTGCAAGCAGTATATAATTTTTTTTACAAAACAAATAGAATAAAACTGAAAGCAGAAGTTGAGGATCCAAGATTGCAGTCTACTTTTACTGGAGAGCAAGTCCTGCTGCATTCATGAGCGTGCAACATTGGATTGGGCCAGATGTGGTCAAGTAACCCTTTCCCCGAAGATAATACTTGCTGGCTTCTCTACAAGAATGATAGACTGTCACTACATAGAATCATCTGTTGCGAGTACTAACACAATCATGCGTATTTTACTCAAAAAGTAAACCCCAGCAGCAAGAATACTCATTGCGAAGTATTGGAAGACACAAGATTTACCCACCCGGGAAGAATGGCAGATGAAGTTGATGGACTATATGGAACTGGCGGAAATGACTGGCAGAATCTGAGACCAGGGAGAAGAGTCGGTGGAAGAAGACTGGAAAAAGTTTAAAGACTATTTACAGAAATACTGTAAAATTAATGAATGTTAGAAGAATGTTGGAATGAAGTTATATGGCTTTAGTAGAAATGTTATAAGGAATTAAGTATAAATAGATTAATAGAATATTAAAGGAAAAAATAAGGTTAGAACGTGTTAAGATAATTATAGGATAGAAAACAGAGGAAGATGGAAAGGAATTGCTGAAAAAATTAACAGAAGTGGAATACAAAAAGGGAGGTGTGAGGAGGTCGTGGAAATAAGTGAATGAAAGATAAGATATTGAAATTGTTTGATGTGTTTTAAACTGTTTTTGTTTTGTTTTGTTAGTTTAATGTGTTAGTGTTATGTAGTGTCTGTATTGTATTGTATTGTTCTTTTTTTGTAGTGTTTAAATTGTTGGAAAAGTAATAAATATAATTTTTAAAAAAAAGGAAACACCGCTGTGTTGGTGAGGCTTACTCTCACATAGAATTGCAGTGCCCCCCCACTCCACCAACCATTGTGTGCCCTGCCCTCTACCCCGTCCCACAGCCCGAAGGGAGCTCAGGCAGGGACTCCCATTTCAAAGCAGCATTGCAGGGGGGCGGTGAGATTTGCCTCCTCCTCCTCCTCCTCCCCTTTGTCTTTGGTTTGTTTCGAAAGGATTGAAATGTTGGAATTTCCTGGAGGCCAGGACTATGGCTCACCCTCCTCTGGTTCCAGGCCAGCTAGTCCAGGCACGCGGCAGGAGCTCCAGTCTGGAGAGCAGCAGATGCCTGCCTTCCAAAGGTTCCTTGACCTCTTTGCTAGCACAGGGAACAAGCAGGAAGGGGCTGCAGGTTGCGGGGCTGGGGGAATGCAGTGATTCCTCGGAAGGGGACTTTGCTCCTCTTCGCCAGGAGGGTTAGCAGAGCCCCCCCACCCCACTGCAAAAAGCTGGAGAGGCAACCTCGGTCCTCCTAAGCGCCTGATCTGCAGCGTATCAACCCAGGGCTCCTGGAAGGTTTGCTGCTTCCAGAAAGGGGCAGCTATAAGCGGGCCCTAAATTACAGATTTTGGGGTGTGTGTGTGTGTGTGTGTGTGTGTGTGTGTGAGAGAGAGAGAGAGAGAGAGAGAGAGAGAGAGAGAGAGGGAGGGAGGGAGGGAGGGAGGGAGGGAGAGGTGACTGGATCTGTGAAGCCAGAGTGGGACTTGGCACTCTCCTTTGCTACAGGGTTGAGTGGCTTCCCCATCCCTCCCCACCAGCTGAACACATGCTCAGGAACAGCCTTGGCTCAGCTTTCTGTCACTGCCAACTGGGACTTAACCCTTGTCAGGGTTAGGAGCTGCTGAGGGAGGTGTGTGGAGCTGCACTGGAAATTTGGGTGCATGCAATTCAGTACTTTTGGAATTGTCCTTTCTACCAGCACCCCAAAGCAACAAGGGGTTGGAAGAAACGAGTTGAGTCTCTCTCAGTCTTGCCTGCAAGCGTTTGGGTGACCTTGCTAGTCTGCCAGCCAGCAAGGCAGCAGTCCTCTCCTACCCCCCCCCCCTCTTTTCTGCCTGGGCAAGGAGGCTAACAGCCGCTCTCTTCCCTCTTCTCCCAGGACCCTTGTGCAGAGTCCCAGCCTGCAGCAGGATGACTGAAGGCTTTGACTGCGCCAGCTGCAAGGAGTCCCTCTATGGGCGCAAATACATACAGGTGGACGAGGGGCCCTTCTGCATCCCCTGCTATGATACCCACTTTGCCAACACCTGTGACGAGTGCAAGGAGCCCATCGGGCACGACTGCAGGGTAAGGGGGCAAGGTGGGGGGAGGCCTCTGCTCAACTGACCCTGGGGGGCGGTGGCTGCTCCTTGTCTTACTGGTGCCTTTGGCCCAGGCATGAGCTGGGATCCTCCAAGCACAGGGGACTTTTGCAGCGCCCCTCCTGCATGTCAGGCACCTTTAGAAGTAACAACCAGTCCCATTGATGAAGCTGATCTTCCTCCCCTTTCCAAGCATGTGCTAAATGGATCCAGCAGGCAGCACCCCTAAGGGGAATGGGGGGGGGGTCCCCTCTTGGTAGGTCCTTCTGGCAACTAAAGCAAGTTCTCTAGCTCATGAGTAAGGGGCGGGGAGGTGTCTGTGCAGCCTCCTGAAAGGGACCAGCTGTGATACAAGGAAAGGACAGGCTAGGAAAGGAGGACCTTTTGCTCAGTGGATAATGAGATGACCTTCCACCCCCCCACCCCCGCTTGCTATCCAGCAAGGTGAGCTGAACAAGACCTCCGTGGGGAAGGGAAATGGCTCTCTTTGATTGCCAGGCAGCATGGGAAAGGGGGGCCACTGCCTCTGCCCTGCTTAGGGCTTCCCATTGGGGCATCTTGAGAAGAGGCTGCTGGGGCAGGTAGACCCGCTTTGGCCTGCCTGCACCCCCAAAATGGGAGGAAATGGGCCCGCGCTTAGGGCTGCTTCTGTATTTGCTCACCGGTGACCTTTGGGGAATCATAGAATTGGGAGGGACCCCAGGGCCCATCTAGTCCAGCCCCCTGTGATGCAGCAGCGCTTTGCTTCTTGGCCCCCTAGAGCCTCTTCCACAGAAAGATAGGTAAGAGAGGGCTCCGAATTCCTCCTCCTCAGAGGTGTGCGTTTGCCTCTTCCCTCCACCCCATGAGTATAGCATAAGGGCATTGTTTTCTCAGACAAGCCCCCTCCCGCTGCCTCTCACTGCGATTGCCCCCTGACCTCTCCTCTCCTCCATTCCAACTCCAGGAGCTCTACTACGAGGACCGGCATTACCACGAGGGCTGCTTCCGCTGCTTCCGGTGCGACCGCTCCCTAGCCGACGAGCCCTTCACCTGCCAGGGCCAGGAGCTGCTCTGCAACGACTGCTATTGCCGGGAGTTCTCCTCCCAGTGTGTGGCCTGCCAGCAGGTGGTCATGCCAGGTGGGCTGCTTTGCCCCTCCCCCCCATGGCCACGAGGGAGGGGGGCAAGGGGAGCCACCTCTGTAGCCAGGGTCACCACGGCTAGCATGGGTTCCCTAGAATCATAGTGCTGTTGATTTGGGGGTACCCCAGAGGTCATCCATTCCAACCCCCTGCAATGCCCCACCACAGGCTCCCGGAAGCTGGAGTACAACGGCCAGACGTGGCACGAGCACTGCTTCCTCTGCAGCGGCTGCCAGCAGCCCATCGGGGCTCGCTCCTTCATCCCTGAGCAGAAGGACTACTACTGCGTCCCGTGCTACGAGAGCAAGTTTGCCCCCCGCTGCACCCACTGCAAGAAGGTGGGGCCCTGCCTGCTTTTTTAACTGGTTTGTGGGGGGAGGGGGACAGCTGGGCAGGGGGCATCTCAGACCCTGCAGGCTTGGGTTGGGTGGGTGGACAGGGGGCTCTGTGCATATTACTCCTGTTCTTTCGCCTGTGCAGTCAGAGGCAGCAATGCTTCTGGATATCAGTAGCTGGAAGAGAGAGTGCTGCTCTCAGGCTCAAATTCTGCTTGCCGGTTTCCCATTGGAGCAGGGGCGGATCTACTATGAAACTAATTAAGCTGAAGCTTCACGGCCCCTAATCCCAGAGGGACCCCAGAAGCAATTTAGTCCACATTGCTTAACAATTTTGGGTCTAGTAGACCCAACTGGAGTGGCACAATGCAAATTGGGGTGAGCTCCCGTTGCTTGGTCCCTGCTCCTGCCAACATAGCAGTTTGAAAGAACATCAAAGTGCAAGTAGATAAATAGGTACTGCTCAGGCGGGAAGGTAAACGGCATTTCCGTGTGCTGCTCTGGTTCGCCAGAAGCAGCTTAGTCATGCTGGCCACATGACCTGGAAGCAGTCTGCGGACAAAAGCCGGCTCCCCCGGCCAAGAAAGCGAGATGAGTGCCACAACCCCAGAATCGGTCATGACAAGACCTAATGGTCAGGGGTCCCTTTACCTTTACCTATATTTCAACAATCCCAAAGTTTGACAATCAGCAGCACAGACATTGTAAAGGTGTTGGGACAACCCTATTGAAGAAGCTAACAGTTGTGACCCAAACTTCATTACTGGTTGCACAGGAGCCCCCATGACAGTTCCAGCTTCAAAATGTAGTTGTTGTTTTCCTGCCATTGCACTGGAGGCATCCGACTGGCCAGTGTGAGGGCAAGATGCTGGACTGGAGGGGCAACCCTTGGCCCGATCCAGCACCCAGACTCTTCTTCTGTTCTCCTGCTCAGTCGCTGACCAAGGGAGGCGTGACCTACCGGGACGAGCCCTGGCACAAGGAGTGCTTTGTCTGCACGAGCTGCCAGACCCCCCTGGCTGGGCAGCAGTTCACCTCTCAGGAAGACCAGCCCTACTGTGTCAAGTGCTTTGGGAGCCTCTACGCCAAGAAGTGCAGTGCCTGCACCAAGCCCATCACAGGTGAGATCGGGAGGTGGGCGGAGACACGGAGGCCTTTTGCGGTCCCTGAGGATGGGGGCCAGGGAGGGGTGCCCTGTTGCAAGTCCCAGCCGTGCCCACATCCCACTCTCCATCCTCCTCTCTTTCTCCCCCCAGGCTTTGGAGGGGGCAAATACGTCTCCTTTGAGGACCGCCACTGGCACCACAACTGCTTCAGCTGCTCCCGCTGTGCCGCCTCCCTCGTGGGCAAGGGCTTCATCCCGGAGAACGAGGAGATCCTCTGCCGCGACTGCGCTAGCGACCTCTGAGGCCGGGCCTGGTGCCGGTTGTCCTCCAGGCTTCCTGCATCCTGAAGCAGCAGCAACAGTGGGGCAGAGAGGATTCTCCCTCCCTGCTTCCCTTTCCCTGCCTCTCTGTGGCTGGGCCTCGGGGGCTGGATCCACACGCCCCCATAACTTTGTCCCCAGAGGTTGTGCTGCAAAGTGGGAGACCGCTCCCTCCCTCTGTCCCCTGTTTCCTGCTATTGCAGCCCAGCAAAGCCTGTCTATGCAAGGTTATCCCAGCATGGGATGCAGGGGGGATGTATGTCTGAACTGGTTGCAGCCTCTCCAACCTCCCACCAACCCCTGCCCTGAGCCTCCAGTTTCTGGGCCTAGCAGCGCCAAGCTCTCCCCCCCTGCCAAGAGTCCCCCCTTCTCCCTGCTTTTGAAGTGAGGGAGGTGGAAGCAGAGGCTGGAGGGCCGGCACTGCCCCATCCACCTCTTACGAGCCTCTGAGGGAGGGTGCTGCTCCTCCCTGCCCCCCAGGGTTCCTGCCCCCCCATCTTTCTCCCCCCAAGTGTTGTCTGCAGTGGTAGGCGGGGAGGGTGAGTGGACCCAGGAGCAAACTTGTCAAAACAGACAAGGCTCCAGCAGTGGGTCTCCCTTGCAGGGTGGGCGCTGAGGGTGCTCATGACCCTTTGGGTGGGCCTTGGCACTCTCTCCACCCACAGTGACTTTGTGGCCTGCTCAGCGCCAGCTGCTCTGCCTAGCAGGATCTCCAGAACGATACCAAAGTGACCCCCCATCTTCTCCAGCTGCAGGAAGCCACTTCCGGCCCCTATTCTCTATATCCTAAACTTTCTTCCTGGCTCCTTCTCTCTCCCCTCTTCCAGGGAATATTTTGTCCCCATCCTGTTCATGTACTGTGTAGCCAGTTCCTTGGATATTTTGCAGTGGGGGAGTCAGTGTGTGTGTGTGTGTGTTTTTCTCTCTCTGCCTGTCGGAGGTGGGGGGGGGGGACTCCTCCTAGCCTTGCCCATATCTGGCCAGTGTCCGCCCCCCCCCGCCCCCGCTTTCTGGCTTTATATAATAAACCATGTTACTGGACCATGGATGTCGTTCTTAGCAACTTGTGGGGGGGAGGGGGGGGAATATTGCATTTGTCCCATCAGGAATTTGCACTTGATTTTCTCAATGATTTTCTCACATTGGGGGGGAGGGGAGGCGGCAGGGCAATCGGTGCCTGTCTCTCCTCCCCCCACCTCACCTCCCATTTGTGGCTTTCAGAGCAGGCTGAGAACATGCAAAACTTTGCCCTGTGGCTGCTTGGAAGGAAAATTGGATAATTCCACCCCTTCTGTGTTTGTCAGAAGGACGGTCACACACACATTTTGGGATCCAAATCTGTCTGCATACAGCCTTCTTTGCAGCAGGGTGGGGGCTCCGTGGACTCTTGTAAACAGAAGACAAAATATTCTTGAAATTGCAACCCTGTCCCGCTCCCTGGACTTGCTGGGACATGGACCCAGGGCAGCTGATCTCTGCGCTGATGCAGTGGAACCGCTCCCGCTCTTGGAAACTTGAGCAATGAACTGTTGTGCATCTCTGGAAGAGTCTTTTTTCTTCTGAAAGCAGCTTCCCCCATCCAGCCCTGAGCGCAGGGAGGGGGGGGGTGCTCAGCCCTCCCCCTCCCCCACAGATCCAGCTACCAGGCTTTTGTTACCTCTGGGCCCCTGGGATCCCCCTCGGCCTGGCGTTCCTCTCCAAAAAAGGAAATGGCCCAGCTGCCTGTGGCCGGCAACATCTGGATCCCATCCCAACATGAATGGGTCACGACTTGCTTTGCCTGCCTGATTTATTTGTGGGGAGGGAGTGGGAGGGTGGTGAGGTAATGGGGCAAGGCTGGAAGGCGACGGTGGGGGTGGAAATGGCCTTGGATGCAGGAGGCTCCTCTGGCTGGGGAACCACAGGGAGGGAAACTGCTGGGCTGGGTGACATGGGGGGGCGCGCGCGCGTTGTGGCTCAGGCAGGGAAGGAGGGTTTGCAAGGAGGTCTGTGAGGCCTGAGACCTTTGCTTTGCTCTTAGATGTGCCTCTCCCCCACCCCACCCATTCATTTTTAGGAGTTGCAGCGCACTCCTCAATGCTGACTTCGACATTTCCTTCCCTGGAACCCCAGTGTGGGCCACTGAAGGGTTTAAGTTGCAAAGCAAAAGTGCATGCTCAGCAGTTCTTAAAGCCTTGGGAAAAGTGCCTTGCTGGATCAGGCAAAGGCCTGTGCTGCCAAGCAGAAGCTGCCCCCTGTGGGCCATGCTGGGCTTGCTTCACTGGGCTGGTTAGTTCTAGATGCCCACCGCCTGTTCTGTCCAGGGAAGTCTCTCCAGGAGAGATGAGCTGGTCACTTGCTGGCTTGTTTGGATCTGTTTTCACCTGTGCGTGCTGGGACGGGGGGGGGGGGCAGGTAGCCACTCCTCCTTGGGCCCCTTCCTTTTGCCAGCTTCACAGTCTTGGAATGAGAAAATGCTTTTGAACAGTGAAAGGGGGAGAATCTTACACATACCCATGTGCCTTTATCAGCCATGCAATTGCCTGCTCCCTCCCTCCCTCGGCACCTGGCCCTGTTTATCTAAGTCTGCATGCCTTTCCTTTCCAAAAATGCCCCTTTAGTGCTGTCCAGGGCAGAGACTCAAATCAGTTTCCACTGGCACTCTCCCATGTCACAACAGGAAGAGCACTTTTCCTATGCTCCTGCCTCTGGTTCAGCCACTTGCACCCTGGGCAGGACTATGGCTTGAGGTCCTCAGTCCCCACCAGCAGCGGCCTGGTCTTCTCTGGGACAGTATCTAGTTTCAGAGGGAGGTGGGCTAGGACTCTTCCCCAAGGGCTGCTTGCAAAACCCACCCCACTGCCTTCTCCACGAGGGGAAAACTGTCATACTTCCAAGGAGCTCAACTGGGCCCTGGGACTTATAATTTCTGCAGTGTTGGGAAAAGAGCTTCCTGGATCAGGCCAGAGGGGGCCCATCTGGTCCAGCATTCTCACCATGGCTAACCATGTTCCTCTATTGGAAGTCCACAAGCAGGACTCGAGTGCAAATAGCAACTGCCTCCACCCAGGGGTGCCAGCCATGGTCCCGAGTGCCTCTGCAATTGCCTCTCACTGTGAGGAGGCTACTTTGATGTTGGGAAGGGGAAACGTGGACAGCGTAAGGTTTGTGCCCCACAGGTGGCTCTGCTGAGACAGGAAGCATGGCAAGATTGTAGAGAGATGTGCAAATCAAGGTGTGCTGAGTTATAGAGACACGCATCACATTCTGCCTGTCTGCTGGGAACCCCCAGCAAGAGGAACGAGGGCTTTGCTTCTTGCCAAAAGGGCTCGGTTAGCCTGCCCAACCTGAAGGTGAGTGCTGGCCTAAGGTATGTGGCCTAGGCACTGATGAGCTCATGGGTCGACCTGACCCAAGGCTGTGAGTTGAATTCTCTAACCCCTGACATGCCACCTGGTGGACTCAGCCACCCCCTCCCAACCACAACACGGCCTCAGCTCAAAGCCTCCAGGGGAAGGCTCTCTAGAACAGAGCCAGCCTCCCATCCCCTTGCTCAAGGAGCTACAGGCAAGCGCTTGGGATATGGGCACGCAGGTGGTCAGCAACAGCAAGTCTGCACAAAGGAAGAGCCAGGGAAGGTGGAGCCTAAGTGGCAACTGTGGGGCTGTTGCAGAGACCACAGTGGTTTGGTTCACTAGTTCCAAGAGCAAAGATCCCCAGGCCCATGTTATTATTAATTTTATTTAGAGCATTTGGAAAGAAGGGCTCAGGGCAGCCTAAGTACAATCAAGACAAGACAGTCCCTACCCACAGGCTGACAATCTAAAGAAAACTCAAAACATGACACACAAGGAAAAAGAGACAGGCAGGGAAGAGGAAAACCAAATTCAGGCACCAATTTCTGAACAGTTTCTATATTGGCCAGCTGGCTCAATTCAGGGGCAGGAGGTGCCTGATGGAGCTAGCCCTCTAGCAAAGCTGATGAAATGAGCTTTCTGCTTCCCATCTCTGCCACTGATGCAATGGCTGTCCCCAGGATGACATGGGAGGGAAAAGAGACCTGATGGGACTGGCCTGTCCCAGCATAACTGATAATGGCGTGAGCTCTGCTTCCCAGCTCTCCCACTGCTGGAATGGCTGCCCATGATAAACTAGCAGCTAGCCTTGCCTTTCCCATAGACACAGCCTCCCCATCACACACATGTCCCACAGCAGCAGTACAGGCCTCTCTGCTGTCCCAGCACAAGTCTGGGTGGCAGCGGTGGAGGGCATTTCCTAAACAGTGGACTCTATTCCCTGTCCCTACATCCCTGGTCCTCTTCTAGGCAGCTTCCTCATCCAGCCAGTGCCAGAAGCAGCTGTTTCAGGTCAACGGGAGAAGGGATAGATGGGTGAGGAGGGGGGTCCCCAGCTGCAGTGAGTTCTTCCTCGGCTGAGGAGATGTTCTGCTCCATTGTGGGGCTGCCTCTCCACTGCCATCTTTCTTGCCACTGCCACCCAGAAACAGAGAGCTGATCTACACCTCAAAAGCAAAGTGAAGGTGGCAGAATTCTGGACTGAGAGGCAGTGACTGGCCCAAGGTGAGCTTCATGGCCAAGTAGTGGCCTGACACACTAGCTACTGTACTACACTGGCTTTCTACAAAGTGCAACTGCTGCTAAAGGTCTTTTTCTCCCTTGCACCACTTTTCTACACTGCACTGCTGTAAGACGCTTCCTCCCTCATGGCAGGGAGCAGCCTAACCCTATCCTAACCCCACATCCAAGGGAAGTATTCAGCACAAACATGGAGTTAAGCTTTCTATTTGCAAAGGCCTGGAATCCCTCTGGGAACCACAACCTGGATGTAGGGAGCAGGGAAAAGAGTAAGCATGGCCTTAGCAATAGAATATAATGGTAGAGCTGGAAGGGACTCCAGGGTCATCTAGTCCAACCCCCTGCAATGCAGGAAGCACTGCTCAATAATCTCTGGCAGATGGCCATCCAACCTGGCAGATAATCCCTGGCAGATGGCCTTCCAACCATCCAATCTCTGCTTAAAAACCTCCAGGGAAGGCACTATGGTCCTCCCAGGCTGAGGTACAAGTACTCAGGGGACACCCATCCCCTCTCCTCCCTCTGCCCCTTACAAACCTCTCCTGTGCCCTCAGGTCTCTGCTAGGCGCTCCAGGCACTGACCACTGCTTGCTACTGTGTGCCTGTCTCCTAGAGCGCTTCTCTCCTGAGCACCTGCATCTACGTTCAGAACATTTAGGTTAAAATCTTGCATTTGAGGGTATTTCAGTAATGCGAATACAACACAACAGAATGTAATTATTATAAAAATTTCCTTTATAGCCGAAATATAAAATAAAGAATAAGAAACTAGGGCAGGGGAGCAACACCCTTCAAATATGCTTTGTTGCACCACAAATGAGAAGAGAATGAGGAACTGGGGGTGGGGGCTCCTCTTACACCCTCCCCCCTCACACCTGAACTCAGTGGCAGCAGGACTTGTGCCACATTTAAACCTCACAGGATCCCCCAGGAGGGCACTGGATGGGTCGGGAGTCAGGACTCACTAATGGGTTCTGATCCAAGGTGGTTTGCGAGAAGAGCACTCCATCATGCAAATATATGATAAAAGAGTAAGAAATGGGTCCCCAAATGCATGCTTGGGTTTGCACTGTAGGAGGTTGGACCAGATGACCTATTTAGGGACCCTATATGACCCCTACAGGCATAGCTGTCAACGTTTCCCTTTTTTTAAAGGGAATTTCCCTTATTCCGAATAGGATTCCTCGCAAGAAAAGGGAAAAGTTGACAGCTATGCCTATAGGTCAATGATTCTATTTAAAAGTGGGTCATGGGTCTTGTAAGGTTGGAGATTCCTGATCCAGGGTATGGGGTGAATGGGAGGAGGCAGCTGTATTTCCTCGCCTGGGATCAGGGCGAGATCGAGTAAGGAATTCCGGGGAAGCCTCCTGAGCTCGCCCCGCGGCTGACGCTTCTCCCACGTTCCATCCCAACGGGAGGCGTCGCTTCTCCTTCTATCCGTGCACGCGCTCTCCTCTGCACGTTCCTAGTTCTTCGGCTCTCCGCCGAGCGGAAGTGGGCCAGATGGGGACCGGAAGTCGACGGCGCGGAAGTGCCTGGCTCTCGAAAGCATGTCGGCGGCGTTCAAGAAGGCGGGCAAGTCCCGCCAGCGGGAGCACCGCGAGCGGAGCCAGGTGGGTGGACCAGGCAGAGGCGCCGCGGGGAGCGGGACGGGCGGACGGTCTCCGGTGGCGGCTTCTCCCTCCCTCCCCTCCCCGCCCGCCTCGGGTGTCGCTTCCAGGTTTGGGCTCTGCCTGCAGCAAAGGGGCCAGTGACCCCCGCAGGGGCCTCGCCTGGCTTAGAGGCCGCTGCCCTGCGCCCTGGCTGGGTGGGGAAGAGGTTAGAGGTCGTGGCCAGGGCTGCCCCTCTAGAGCCGAGGCGTCTCTGGAGCTCCTCTCTCCGCCTTTGGGGGGTGTCGCTTCCGACGCCTCCCTGTTGTAAGAGGAGCTGCATTAGGAAAGTACCCGAAGGTTTCCTCCCTCTTCCCCTACGGAAAGGCCCCTTTGCCCTCTGGGTCGTTGCGGACGGTCCAGATGTTCAATAGAAATGCCCGGTTGGAAGGGACCCCGCCCCAAGGGTTCATCTACTCCAACCCCCTGCAATGCAGGGATCACAGCAAAAGCGTCGTTGAGAGATGGCCTTCCGTCCTCTGCTTAAAAACCTCCAGTGGAAGAGAGTTCGCCACCTTCTGAGGTAGCTGGGTGTCAGACAACTGGGCCCAGTTCGCTCAGTATGGTCTGCACTGACTGGCAGTAGTGGCCAGTCTCCAGGGTCCTTTCCCAGGCCTAACTGGAGATGCTAGCAAGGATTGGACCTGGGGCCTGCTGCATGGAAAACAGGCACCCTGCTGCTGAGCTAACAGACCTTTCCCCTGGTATTAATAAATGTGCTATTAAACAAGCTTAAACTTCAGTAGTCTGTCTGTCTGTTTGTTTTAAATAAGGCACCTTGCACATATATGTTTATTGAGCACTTGTCCCCATGTGTGTTGTTTTTCTCTCTCCCTGCTCCCCATCCCCCAGCCAGCTTCCCGAAAGAATCTTGGAATCCTTGAAAAGAAGAAGGACTACAAGCTCCGTGCCAAGTGAGTAATGTCCCTCACTCTCACAATATGCCTCCTGCAGCTGCTCACTAGGACCTGCCAGTATCTTGCACTGCAGCAATGTGATTATCATCATCATCATCATCATTAATGTAGTTGTATCTCACCTTTTCCTCCAAGGAGCTCCAAGTGGTGTACATGGTTCTTCTCACTCTTCATTTAATACCCACCCCTCCTCATTTTATCCCCACAACAATCCTGTGAGGTAGATTAGGCTTAGAGGCGGTGACTGGCCCAAGGTCCCCCAGTGAGTGTCATGGCCAAGTGGGGATTCAACCCCTGGCCTCCGAGGTCCCTAGTCCAGCACTCTAGCCACTGCACCGCACTAATGTGGCTGTGTCAAGTTTGTCTGACCCTTAAATGTGCTGACCCCAAAATGGTGTGCAGGAGCTCTCTGCTATTGCACTTCCCTGCTCAACAGTTGATGAACAGGAAGGCTTTTCTTGCAGCAGGCAAGGAAACGGGGTCTCCGCCGTGGGTGTAGGCAGGTTTTTTTGTTGGGAGGTAGGCTTTTGTTGGGGGAGCAGAACCTCAGTTAAGTATTTTTATTGATTATTATTGATCAATTCAATAAATTTTATTGGGCCCAATTCTTGTGAGCAGCTAGAATTGGGCCCAACAATGAATTGGCAACCAATGTAGTTGTTTTAAAATATGGGTTGTGTGCCATCTAAATGGAGCCCCAGGCTTCAGTGTGACTGCTGCATCTTGAATGAATTGAGGTTTGAGTTGTCTTCATGAGCAGCACCATGTGGAGTGTGTTACAGTAAACTAATCTGGAACATTTGGAGGGTAAAACATTCCCCTAATCATCTGTAGTACTTTGTGTGTTCATGGCAGAGGCTTGCATTAATTCCTGGTGAAATAGAAAAGCCCTGCCACTGGATCAAACCAAAGGCCTCTTTAGTCCAGCATCCTAGTCTCATAGTGGAGAAACAAATCCCTGTGGGAAGCCTCCAAGCAGGAAGTGAGTGCAACTGCACTTTCCTTATTTGTGATGCCTGGCAGCTGATATTCAGAAGCGTAAAGGAAGGAGCAACTCTTCCCTGTCCCCCTTTTCTAGCTCACTCGTAGCCTCTCTGTGGAGGAAACTCTTTGTGTGAAAAGGCTGTGCTAATGTGGATGTTTTGTTGCCTTTCAGTGACTACCATAAGAAGCGGAATGCGCTCCAGGCACTTCGCAGGAAGGCCGAGGAGAAGAACCCGGATGAATTCTATTACAAAATGACCCGTGTGCAGCTCCAGGTGAGAGTCTGCCTTGGGAAACAGCCCTGCATAAGGGGGGGGGGGCATGGCTTCCTGCTTTTTTGTCCAAGAAGCAGAGAGCGGATCAAATAGTCTTATTAGCCTGAGTAGAGAATAGGATGGGACTATTTTTGGTGTGTGTGTGTCTGTGTCTGTTCTGAATAGCTTTAAAAGAGATAGAGACAAATGCATAGAGGATTATGCTCTATTTTACCTCCACTGGCAGAAACAGTCTGATTCTGAATACCAGTTACTGCAGACTAAAAGTGGGGAGAGTGCTGTTGCATTCAAGCCCTCCTTATTGGCTTGCTGTTGGGCATTTAGTTGGCCACTGTAAGAAGAGAATTAGATAGGTCTTTGGACTCATCCAGATGGATAGGCTCTTCTTATGTGGGGCTGCATTGGGGGAGAGACAGTTGCAGTGTAGATTCTACTGTTGACCTTCATGGCTTGACTGACTGGGTGGTGGTAGGGATAAATGCCCTTGTTTGCATCTGTATATTTGTCCGCTTCATCTTTCCTACATCTTGTGGAGCACAAGAAACCCCAACCTTGCTATTTTTGTCTTTGGAGTATACCTGTTTAATTTTCCTGTTCTGTTTGCTTGTTTGTTTGCCAAAGGGAAAAGGGGGGTTACTGGCTTGTTCTACAGTGCCTAACCAGTCAGATCTGTTGCAGAGACTGTTGTCATTTTACGTTTCTGTTGCCCCAGCCCCATCTAAGATCTTATGGCACCACTGACTGTATGTATGTTTTCTTACTGGCAGGATGGAGTTCACATAATTAAAAAGCAGGAAGAAGAAACCACGCTGGAGCAGCGGAAGCTGATGAAGACACAGGACCTGAAATACATTGAGATGAAGCGGGTAGCTGAAGTCAAGGTTAGAGCACATTCCCTTCACCCTCTGGGATTCCCACTGGACTTAAAGGGAATTTACTTCCTGGCACTTATTGAAGGGTTAACAGTCACCCCTGTAAATGCTGCTCCCTGCTCTACTACGTGTGGAGTTGGGAAGGAGTAGTGGTTGTGTTTGGCTGTCCTATATGTGGCTTGGCTTGCTTGCAAGAGCCATGCGTCAAGCTTTCCAAGGTGCTTCTGTTTTGTGTGAGGCATCCTGGTCTGGTTTTTGTGGATGAATGATCATGGAGAGCTGCCTGGCAGCTGGATGGTCATGCCTTGTGCTGGGAGGCTGCCCTAGACAGATGGCCTCAGGGGACCCTCCTTTCTATCAGGCCAGCCTATTGGTCCCACTGGTTCTCTGTTGCTTACTCTGGCTGGTGGTAACTCATCCCAGGCAGAGGAAGGCCTCTGCTTGTCAGGCAGAGGTGTTGGGGACTGTGCTTTTCACAGCCTGCGTGCAAAGCCTGTGCTCTCAAAGATGAAGACTTGAGTCACTTTTCTCCCTCAGAAAATTGAAAGGCTGAAGTCGGAGCTCCACCTGCTGGAAGCTGAGGGCAAGCAGCCGAACAAACACACATTCTTTTTTGACACAAAGAAGGAAGGTAAGGGGGGCATGTATGGCGGATGTGGGGGGCACTTGGCTGCTCTCCCCCCACCTTCCTCTTTCTTGTTTACTTTTCCTTCAGAAGAACCTTCCTTCTCATCCTTTTCCTTTGACTCTAATGCGCTTGTGCTGAAGAATGTTGTGGGATGGAAGTTGGAAGAGGGAAAGGGAGGGAGCTGCCAGAGGCATAAGAGCCTGCTGGATCATGCCAAAGGGGGCCCATCTAGTCCAGCATTTTGCTCTCACAATGGCCAACAATATGCCCATTAGGGGAAACCTGCGAGTGCAGGATTTGAGCGCAAGAGGCCTCCCTCCTCCTGTGCCCTCCAGCACCTGGTATTCAGAAGTCCCCAGGCTGCTTCCTGTTCTGCATGGCCCTTCCTTAGGGCTCTTGAGTGCCGGGTGAGTGGTGTTTCTTGGCTGACTTTGCCAACCCCAGGGTCTTCTCTTTTTTCCAGTGCAACGATTTGACATTGCCACCCATCTGAACACTGCACCGGAGCTGGTGGGCAGAGTGTACAACCGGCCGACCCTTGAAACTCTGCGGAAGGAAGCTGTTCGGGGGGCCACCACCCAGGCCCAGTTGAAGGTCTGTGCAGCTGCTGCTTATCTGCTCCCCAGAGGCTTCTGCTTGGGAGCTAAACTGAGAGTGTCGAAGTGGGAGGACCCACGTTCTCGTCCTGAGCCATGGTTGCATACTTTGGCTTGTAGCCAGCTGAGTTCTGCTCGTGTGGACCCACTTAAATGAATGGATCTCAGCTATTAATTTCAAGGGGTTTACTCTGGGTACCTTGCTAAATATCGCCCCAAGTGCCACGAGGACTAGCGGAGAGGTGCTGGAGTTCTCTCAGCTCCCTGCAGATACAGGGGTGACGTGTTAATCTAGATAGGCAGATAAGAAGGAAAATATTTCTCAGCCCGGGGTTGGCGGCTGCTGATTTTATTTATAGTCCTCAGGCTTGCATGATTTGGGAAATGGGCCAGAGGGAGCCAGACGTCTGCTCAGTGTGTTTGAGAGTGGGGGAAGGGGATTCCCCCCCTTTCTTCCTCCCCTTTCAGTTTGATTGGCTCCAGCCTATCAGGAAGCTCTGCAGAAGGTCACATGACTCCTGCCTGGGATACGGAGGAGGAGGAAGCCTAGAGGAGCAGAAACATTGGGCAATACCCGGCAGCCTGAGAGGAATGCAGAGGCCATCCAGAACTGCTGAGGCAGAGACAGCTGTGGCGGGAGATGGGAGATAAGGTCCCCACCCTCCTGTTGGCATATTGCTGAAGTCGCTGTGCTAGTTTAGACTGGTGGGTTCTCTCCTCTTCCAGGAGAACTGAGTCACCTTCTGAAGGTGCGACAAGTCTGGATCCGTCGTCCTCAATGGTGCTAATTAGCTCACACCTGCCGTGAGATGGCCTTGCTCGGGAAAGCTGGGTCTGGCAGCCTGGGGCCTGGGTGCCGTGGGGATCGGCAACATGCTCCCTGGATATGGGATTGAGCCAGGCCCACAGGAGAGGCCCAAGCTCCCTCTGTACCTGCTCTGGTGAGATGTGAGACCTCCAGGGTTCCCAGAGCAGCCTGCCTGCTTTTGTCAACCCACCCCATCCCACTGGCCCGGTATATGTTTATGTCCTTCCATGGCCTGTTGCTGTGAATAGTTAGGAAGGGTTGGGTTGAAAGGAAGATGCTCCTTTGGGAAAGTCCCTTTGAGAATCCAGGGGAGAAGTTTGACTGCAGGGCGTCTGTGGCTTCTCTTGAGAATCTGGCTGCAGGAGGCTACTTATTATCCTGCTTCTTCACATGTTGAATGTTTAGCTGTGAGATGGACTCTGGTGAAGGTGCCCTTCCTCAGCTACAACTCCCAGCAGCCAGCATGACTTCTTGTCAAGGATGACGATGGGAATTGTAGTCCAACAACACCTGGAGAGCATTGGAGTAGGGAAGGTTTGCCTGCAGGGTTGAAAGTGGGGTATGCTGGGAACTTTCACTTAACCCACCAAGAAAGAATTGGAGGTATCCTTGGGCACGGTGTCTTCTCCTTAAGATCGGTTGGAGACACCTGGCATTTCAGGGAGGACTTGTTTCTCTCCATTGCCAAAAGCAATAAGTGCCTCTCTCTCTCTCTCTCTCTCTCTCTCTTTTGTCTTAAGAAATTAGCCCGCCAGAGGAAGAGTCAGTACAGCCTCCTGAAGCAGCGCATTGAGAGGGAGCGGAAGATGTTTGTCATCGCTCAGAAGCTCCAGACCCGGAAGGACCTTTTGGTGAGGGAGCAGACTGTGTCTCTGCCTTCCACCTACCATTGCTTCCCTTTGCTCTTGGCTGAGGTGGCAGTATCTTGCTACTGCCTTACAGTGGCTTCTCCTGCCTCTTTTCCAGGGAACATGGGAGGGGGTCAATGTGTGTCTCCAGAGAGGATCAGTCAGCCCTTCCTGCTTCCCAAGGGTTACGTGGGCAGTTCCACAACCAGTTTGAGAGACTGAGAGATCTAAGATGGGTTGCTTGACTCCTTGCTGCTTCCCAGCCTCCTACCCTATGCCTCGCTTTTCTCTCTTGAGCCTTATGAGAAGGGTATGTTGCTTTAAGAAGCCCCACTTTCTTCTCCCCCAATTTCAGGACAAAGCCCACAAAGTGAAGCTGAAGAAAGAGACCGTCAACCAGCCAGCTATTTACAAATTCCAGTTCAAGCGGAAGCGCTGACTGCGGTGTGCTGTGTTGGGTATGATGAAGGACATCTTATTCCACGATAACTTAGAGGAGCGCACCCCCCCCCCCGGCAAGTGGCCTTTCTTGGTGGAGCCGTCTCATTGCACAAATTCATTTTCTCATTTTCAAAATAAATGTTGTCTTGTATACCTTCTTTTCAAACAAATCCTGTGGGAGCAATTCTGATTTCTGTTGCTTGTGTGAAGGGGCTCATTGAACATGCAGAGATGGGGCCCTAAGGTGGCCTTGTCAACCCATCAGAACTGGCAAGAAAATGTCCCTTCCACTCCAGATTTTGAACTTCTGCACTGGAACACCTGGGTATGAAATTCAAGTGGGTGGATAATAATAAATTCAAACCAAAATGAGAAGTGAGACTTGCATAAAGAAGGTACTTCTTTTCTTCACTCCATGTATTAAGTTATTTGGCAGTTGAGATTACAAGAATATTGACTTTCCCTGTCTGGGACGGGGCCTACTTTGGTTTCCTCTTGTGTAGGCAGAGAGCTAAGGGGGAGGATTGGCTGGGAGTCATGGCAGCCCCAGATTCCCCCACTCGGTGAGCTGTGCTGATTGACTAGCTTGCCGTAGGCTGCTTTGCTTCTGAAGGATGTTGCAAGGGGTTTGGCTGAGCCCCGCCTGGGATGTGGAGAGGGTAAAGCTTTGCCTACCTTCTGCTCTCCACAGGTACAATATATTGTGCCACTCTGATAGGGTAGCAGGGAGAGCCTTCCAGAGGAGCAGCCAGCTGGCATTGCCCATCTGAGCTTCTTGGACTTTGCCTAGCAGTGGAGGCATAGTGCGGAATGCCCAGCAGGTGGCAGTGCTGCTCTGTGGCTGCAGAGGACTGTGCTGGTTGGGGGAAACCCAGCCAGAGCAGAAAGGGAGCTGCTGGAGTGCTCCTAACCACTCAGCCAGAGGTTGCTTGCCTTGACTCCCGTCTGAGATACCAAAGAACTGAGCCAATGTTGTTTGATGAAGTTGATGCTGATGCTGCTTTCAGCATGCAGACCCCTGTGGTGTGGCTCAGGTCTTTATCTCCAGCAAGATCAATTGGGGTTTCTGTTTACTTTTGCTCTTAATGTGTGTGGCTGAATTGCATTCTTGAGGTGGACCTTTGCAAATGGGTTTCTGCTGCCAGGAGAGGGAAGCCCAGCTGGGACACCCTCACCACAGGCTGCAGGCTCTCACCTCGATGAGTGCCCCTCTGGTTGTCCCCCCCATGTTCTCCAACCATATGAGGAGGCAAGAGAGTGAGGGGCATCCTGTATTTTTTCAAGGTGGGCCATTGATAGTTTCCTCTGGGCTCCTGATGGTTGTATGTTAGGCAGTAGGCTTTGGTGATCCAGGCTGATGATCCCGCAGAGCCCTGTTTACTTGGTATGATGCACACCATCAGAATCTCCTGCATTCGTCCACATATAAGGCAGAAGTGGAAAGGAAGGATCTGAAATGCATTTTGGGGCAGACATCCCAGCAGACTCTGTCCTGGAAGTCTGCCTGCCCACTTGTGGCAGGTGTTCAATCCCACCTACAGCAAGAACGCTGTAGCTCAGCAACCCAGGATTAGGTGCAGGGAGGTTTGCTTCCTAGACAAGGCATGCAAAATCTTTGCTAAGGTCGGCCCCTCCTTTCCTCTTTCGGCCCTCAATCTGGCAGAGAGTCACCCTGCTCATCTCACACCTGGGGCAGTATTGTTTCCTGCAACCTCATCCAATCCCTACAGGGTTTTGTCAGGGTGAAAGGCTGCAGAGGAGCATGAGAAGAGCCTAACCAAAGGCTGCCCATCTAGTCTTGCCCTCTTATTTCGCAAGGCCTAAATGAGCCCACAAGCAGGAGCTGAGTGCAAGAGCACTTCCCTTCCCCTTCTGATCCCCCCAATAATTGGCATTCAGAAACATGCTCCCATCTCTGAGCCTGGAGATGATGCAGCCAGTGTGAGCAGTAGCATTTGGTAACGTCCTCCTCCCTGAGTAGGCATTGCAAGAGCCATTTGTAGGAAGGTGATTCTCATGCCTCTGTCTCTAGCAGGTCAGCATGGAGCTTCCTGAGCCAAGGGGTTGCTGGAGGCTTGCTGCCAGGTTCTCCTTGCCTCGCCAAAAGAGGTGCTCAGCCCTACCACCACCAACCCAGTTTCTTTGGATTTGGGGTCATCTTGGCCAGCTCTGGCATCATTCATGCTTGGAATGTGGAAAAGGCTTCCATAAGGTCCTCCAGGCCCTTCCCACTGCAGATAGAAGCCCAGAAAAGTGCCTAGATTGGCAACCAGGGCTGCTGTACAGATCTCTCTTCTCTTCCAGTGTCCCTGGGACAATGCTCAGCACCACTGACTGCTGAGTCACCCATACAGCTCTTTTACTGCAGGACTTTCCTGTATTTCTCAACCCTGGTGAAGTCTGGAGTGGGAAGCATGGGGTGGGGTCTCTGAGCCCCCAGCGCCTGCCTGGAGGGATCTGTGGGAGAGAGAAGCAGCTGGGGATAATTATAGTAACAGGAACTGAACAGGCAGGTTTCTGGGAGCTGGAAGCTCCTCCCTCCCTCCTCCCCGTCTCCCTGCTGGGTGATGGTGCATCTGGGCTCCAGGTGACTCAGTGTGTGGCAAAGGGTGGTGGAGCCCTCTTGGGAAATAACCTACTTGCTTGTGCCACAGCTGGGCAGAGAGCCAGCTGCCCGCTTGCTGCCCTGAGCCCGGGCTGCTTGGGGGCCACTTGCCTGGGCTTCTGGGTGGCTGATCGGGGGAAGCCAAGAGTGTTTGCCTATCCCTGCTCTCTGAACTTGGCCTCCCTCAGAGGTGTGTGAGGATAGGTGTGTTTGTGGAGAAGAGAGCCCTGCAGGCTTCTTTTTAAATCTCTTTGCAAGCCTGCAGATTGATCAAGAGTTTGTTCCAGAGCAGCAACAGCAGCCTTCTCTGTCAGATAGGAGGCAACTGAGCACCTTGGCTGCAATCCCACTGGGCTCATTCAGGCTGAAGCTTTCCTCCCTGCCTGCACCCTGCATAGCATAGGGAGCTGTCCTAGACCACCATGCCAGCCCATCTCACTCAGCCTTGCTTTCACTGGGGCTGGCTGCGAATCTCCATGGTTTCAGGCAGTGTCTTGCTGAAAGCAAGGGGAGAGGTCAGGGTTTGAACTTGGGACTTTTTGCACGTAGTTTGATATATTCCAGAGTGGCTTCTGACAAAGAGCAACCCAATTGCACTTTCGTATCCATTGCCACTGCTAGGAGCAGCTAGCCTACATCTTGGGCACAGCTGTCAACATGAGGCCTCCCATGGCTTGAACATGGGCTGTCACTCCGTCACAGGAAGTCATAGCATTGGCATGGTTGGAGCTCCACGCTGGGTCCTTGGTGAGGGGCCTTTGGTCCTCAGAGAAGGAGGTGGTTCAAGGTAGCCTCTGCTTCTTTCCCAGGCAGGTCAGGGCAGTTAATAACAGCTGCCACAGTGTGCCAGGAACATATTGACAAGCCTTCCCTTGAACCATTGCTGCAGCCCCTTCCAGCCCCAGCTGCTTTGAAAGCCAGTCCCTGGCATGGAGCAGTAGGAGAACATAAGAGCCTGCTGAATCAGGTCAGTGGCCCATCTAGGCCAGCATCCTGTTCTCATGGTTCTTAACCATATGCCCCAAAGGGAAACCAGCAAACAGGACTCTGAGCACAAGGGCAGTTTCTCCCCTCCTGAGGTGTCCAGCAGCTGGTATTCAGAAGCATTGCTGCCTCTCCTAACTGTGGAGGCAGAGCATAGCCATCGCAGCTAGTAGTCATTTATAACCTCCTCCATGAATTTGTCTATAATCTTTTAAAGCCATTCAGGTTGGTGGCGATCATTGCCTCCTGTGGGAGCAAGTTCCATAGTTTAACTTGTGTGCTGCGAGAAGAAGGACGGGTCAGCCAAATCCAGCCTGGGGGCTTCTGTGGAGTTTCAGGGCAGAATGAATGAGCAGCCCAAAGAAGTGGCATGGGGTCCCCTCTGGGGAAATAATTTTGCTGGTGGAGAGGACCAAGCAGTCAAACCAGTCACACACACACCTGCACTTGAAAGCCCCATGGATGGGCTGCCCTGGACACCCTGCCAGGAGCCCCCCCCCCCAGCCCCCAGCCAGCCCTCTCCCCTGCTCTTCTGGGAGGGGCGAGCAGATTCCTCATGCATTGTCATGAGCTGGGGGCAGGGGGACAGGCAGGCTTTCTTCTTAGTCAGAGCTGGAGCCGAGGTCTGTTTTGGCTGCTCATCAGCATCAGGGAACTGTGTCCCTGCGAGGTTTGATACAATTTAATTAACCTAATTAAAAGCTCTGATTGCAGAGATGATTGGGGTAGAGCCAGCAGCAACTGCATATTTATAATGAGCTGGAAGGTGTGGGACCTCCGCCAAGCGATATGCATCTCTAATGAGCTGCTGCTGGTGCGATCTGAGCGCGCCTTTGGAACGTGAACATTTATTTTTGGCAACGGCGGGCAGTTTATCGCCAAGACACGGAGGGAGGGAGCCTCCTTCCTTCCCAGCTCCAGGCGTGGCTCTCCCACTCCCAGCCCCCTTGACAGACACAGAGGCAGCCTTGCCAAGGTGCAAAGGCAGGCAGGCAAGCAGGCAAGCAAGCAAACACCCACCCTGCGTGCAAACCTGAGCCCAGAGAGAGAATCAGAGATGCACCCAGGCTCCTTCCCTCTCAGTCATTCATAAAACCCAGCACACACTCCATGCTCCTGGCCTCATGCAGCCCACCCTCTGAGCCCTGCTGGTACATGCAGTGTCTACACCCATCCACCCCAGCTGCCCAAATATCTCCCTACTGTCTAAGTAGTCCCTCCATGCCCTTTTGGGGGAGCTCCCACAAGGCCTGGCTCTTTCTCCAGCCTCTGGCTGAAAGAGACTCCCAGTCCACCAAGACCAGGATATTCTTTGGAGAGCCACTGTGGTGTAGTGCTTAGAATGTTAGACTAGGATCTGGGAGACCAGGGTTCAAATCCCCACCTGAGTCGTGAAACTCACTTGGATGACCTTGGCAGCCAGTCAGTGCCTCTCAGCCTAACCTACCTCACAGGGTTGTTGTAGTAATTAGGTGAGAAGGAGGACCAAAGGGAATCTTGCCTGCCCCACTACCTGAATGAGTTTTAACCTCCATGCATAGCAGGAGCACCTTCCCACCAGTTTGGACCCAGAGCGGTGGCTGATCCATGCCAGGCTGTTGCAGGGAGGCAGAGGAGAAGATGGTCAGTGAAGGAAACCTACACCCCCCTCCTTCCAAACTGCATTGGTTCCTCTGCACAGCAAGGAAGCTTCCTTGGAGACCCCACTGTGAGATCTAGTTCATCTGCAGTGGCACAGGACAGGACAGGCCTGGTCACAGGGGAGCGGGACAGAAGATAAAATGAGGCAGAGGTGTGTAAATTTGTGGGAGTCAAGCAGGGAGGTGGGGAGCTGTTTTGATGTTGACCACTATTTGTTGGCAGCTCCACTTCCAGGGATTCATCCTTCTGCAAGCACAGCACCATCTCCAGGCACAGCCTCCAGGGATTTTCTTTCCCTTTCTTTTGGTCCAAATGGGCCCTATGGTGGCTTGCAGTCTTTAAAAATGTATCAGTAAAAAATAAAATGCAGAACTTGTTACACATTTTTTTAAATGTTAAATTGGAGCTAACTAAAATAAATGCAGTGGAGGGAAGGAAAACACTCAAGGCTTGGTGAAATAAACATGTTTTTACAGTTTGCCCAAAGGGTCTTAAATGAATGGGCTCCTTTGGTTTCCTGGGTACTGCAACTGCAAAGATGACTCTCGCCTCCTGTATCCCAGCTGAGTGCACCTCTAATGGAAACGTGACCTGGAGCAAGGCAAACACAGTGTGATATCAGCAGGTTCATGTTATATCAGTAAGTTCTTGTAATATGGCCCTTCACAAAGCCCGGCCTCAAACTGTTAGGGCGTTGAATCGGGCCCAGAAATGAAATGGCAGTCTTTGCAGATTGTACAACTCTGGAAACAGCCCGGGTGAAGTTCTGGCAACTGCCTCTTGATTTCCAGACCTGTTTCAAAGGCAGCCCCACAAAGAGCATCTTTCAGGCATTAATCTTGATAGGATGGCAGCATGCATGACAGTGGCCACCTCTTTTTCCAGGGAAAGGTGGAATTGATGCACTTTGGAAATTGGGCAAATTGAGCCACAGCTGCCCCCTGAACATCCAAGAGTGCTCCTAAACTGTGGACCTCAACCTTCCAGGGTATGGAATCTCATTTAGGACAGGGAGGTAAATGAAGGTGCCAGACGGACCTCTCTGGGGAGAGTATTCCATAGACGGGAAACTGTAACTCAAAAGGCCTACCTATGCCCTACTTCCAAGGAGTTTGTAGCACCAATGCCCATAGGGTAGCAATCCTCCCCCACCTCCTGAATAAGGCCCCTTGCATCAGAAATAACTCTGCACCATCATTTCTCTGGGGGATTGGGGGTTTCCATTGTAAAAGGCCTGGTGGGATAGCAGTGGTGACTGAGCTACCAACTTCAGAAGAAGAAGTCATCACCCAGCCCACCACCTCATCTAAAGAGTATGAATTAGAGCCCCTTGTCTGTCTGCTTGTGAAAGACAGAATCCGGTTTTACTGGCCATACAGGGAAATCAGAAGGTTGCCTTGGCTCAAAGAGGACCACCACCAGCAGCAGCAGCTGGTCACCAGCTCCAGCTAGCTATCCCACCACAGCAGAACAGAGAGACAGGAGTCCGCACAGCTGCACATGGTGGGTGGGTGGCTGGCAGGGGTTCAGTGCATTGAAGAAGCCCAGATTGAGCCCTGCTTGTGTTTATGCCCCCAAGTCTTTCCTAATCGCTCAACTCCTTGGGTGGAGTCCCAAGGAATGTGTTGGGGGTGGGTGGGAGGCATGTGCGTGTCCTCAAGTGACCGGCCCCCTCCTCTAAGGTGGCTCCAGCCTCCCACTGCATGGGGGTGGGAAACACTGTGGTTCCAGGAGTCACATTTTTGGAGTGGTGTCTCTGCTGCCCGAGCAAATAAATGTCCCAGCAGGCGGACAATTGTGTGCTTATGAGGGGCTCTGCCGGAGGCTCAAGTGCCCTTTGTAGGGGACTTGTCAGCAGTGTGTGCTTTTGCTGAGTGTATGCTGAGACCCCTCCTCTCCTCCCCCCAGAAGAAAAGGCTTTGCTGAATGCCCACACTGGGGACTTTGTTCCCCGGGGGCTTGAGGGCTCTGTGGCCTGTGCCAGCCTTGCGAAATGGGCCTTGCAGACCTGCGTGGTGAGAGATAATGTTTCCTTCTTATCTACTGCTGCCCACCTACATGAGGGCCAGGGGGTTGACCTTCCAAAACAAGCCTTGATTCTTCCGAGGATTGTTGGCACCCTCCCAGGCCCGCTCTGCTCACAGGGTGGCCCTTGTGCTCGCTGCATGGAAGGACCCCGATCCGTGGCTCAGCCCACGCAGGCTGAGGCTGCACAAAGGGAGCTCAGGCGGCCGCTCGGCCCCTCCCCGGGCATCTTCTGGGCAAGAATGTTCCCTTCGCTGCATATAATAATATAAATGCACACAAAGGGAGGTGGCTGCCTGCGTCAGGCCTTTTGCTTGCTCTCTTGGGAGCCTAGTCTCGGCCCCCCAAAGGTGAAATCTCTCATCACAGCTACCCATGAATCTTGGGCTGGCTCCATTCATGGAGATCTGCAAACTTGATTTTAAAGGGGCCCAATTACCACAAACTCGGGGTACAATCCCATAGAGCAGGTATACCCAGCCTTTTCAGATTCAGGATCCGCTTTTAACCCAACCATGCATTTGGGGGACTCATTTCTTAATCTTTTATTCTGTTGCAACTGCCCTTGGATCAGGCTGCAACCCACCAGTCCAAGGCTAAGGAGGAGTCACACAGGCTCAGTGGTAGAGCATTTGCCTTGCATGCAGAAGGTCCCAGATTCAATCCCCAGCATCACCAGGTAGGCTTGGGAGAGACTTTCGCCTGAAATCACTGAGAGCCACTCAATGTAGACAATACTGAGCAAGATGGACCAGTGGTCTGACTCTGGATAAGGAAGCTTCCAATGTTCCTATGAGTGGATGAGCTGCTGGGCTGGTGGAGCTCCCCTGGGATGGCCGGCAGAAGCTCCATGATGGCAGAAGCTCCTGCAGCAGAGAAGGCAACAATAGGGGAGGGCTGTGGGCCTGGCACTGTTTGGGCACATCCTCTGCCCCTTGGTTTGCAGGGCAACAAGGACTTTTGGGGCTGGTGGAAGAGCAGTCAATGGGAAAGGGAAGATCAAAATAAGAAAGTCCACCCCCCCCCTGGAAATTACAGAGGGCAGGATGCAGTGCAGCTCAGCAGCCAGGCACAGCAGCACCCCTCAAGCAGTCAATAAGCCCCCCTGCACAAAGTGTCCAGATCAAAGGATGCAGCTCTCCTCTGAAAAGGAAACACCTGCTTCCAAAAAGAGGCTTCTGAGCATGTGCCAAGTACCCTTTCGAAAGGGCTTCAAGGTGTGCCAGAACCCCATCACTCCCATCTCTTGGAAAAGTCACATCCCCACCCCTTTTTCTGCCAAGGTCAGGGGCAGAGTGTTCCACTTTGGGATCATGGAGGGCCTTGTTAACAGAGTTGCCTGGCCTAGATCCCATCAGGGTGACAGGTGTGGGAATGTTGAGGATAGTAGGAGAGGATATCTTGATTAAATATTATCTTTCCTCACTCTTGCTAGTGAGCTGGTAGCAGAGCACATTCCCCTGTATATCGCAAGAAGCTAGTTGGTAGATTTGTTAGAATCTCTTGAGTTAAGCAATCCAGTCTGGCTTGTCCAGATTGGATTTGTTCCTGGTAAATTCCCCTTTGATTCCCTCTTAAAAAGAATAAAGACACAGCAGTGTTCTCTTAAAAGTAATAAGAAGTTTACTTACATTCAGTTCACAGTGTGATCCTGAAGGCAGGCTTTAGCTTGCAGTTACAGAAGAGAGTGTGGGTTCATCCCATATGGGGACTAAGCCCATGTGCTGCTGGCTGAGAGCCAGCAGACAGCAAAGGAACAAGATGGAACAAGGTGAAACAGCGAAAGGAGAAGGGAAGATGGCTGCGTGACCAGCCATTTTATGGGGTCTCCCAGGGTCATGCCCATCTACCTGGTCACATGCAGGGGGAGGATGCTCCAGACAGGTGTGACAGGAAGTCCTCCTGGCTGGAGTAACATCCCCCTGTGTGTCCACTCTGGACTCTGGGCAAACAGCAAATGGTGTATTTGACTGCTACAGTGATGTCACATCCCACAACAGGTGGTGGGAGCATGAAGGACCAGGCAAGAGGGGTCCCTTCAGTCCAGGCCATCACAGGGTTCATGGCTGCCAAAAGGTTCTCTGGCATTTTGGAACTCCCTGTCTATTGATATCAGGCGGGTGCCTTCACTGTACTCTTTTTGACACCTGCTAAAAGGATCCTTGCTTAGACAAGCCTACTCACAGATTCAGAAAGTGGATGCGAGTTTTAATCTCTTTTTACTCTATTGTTATTTTAACTTTTTGAAAGTCTTAAATTGTTATTAATTTTTTTCCAAATTTTTTAAATTGGTTTTCACAACATTATAAACAAACAAACACATAATACAAACAAACATAAATCATAACCTTATTGAAAATTACACTTATTAACATTGTTAAGTGACTTCCTCGCTTCCCCTTGGTTGAATTTCATTGCATATTCTTTTAACGGTTTTCCAAATAAATTGTTATTAATTCTTCTTAGTGGTGATTGTGTAATTTTATACTTTTTGTAAACCGCTTTGAGATTGTTCCCCCCCCCCATCAATTGGCGTATAGATTTTATGAAATAAATAAATAGTAGTTGAAGTGGGCTGCTGGAATGTGCCCACTGCCCTTGGCACAGGGACAGCTGTGTTTGCCAGATGCAGACAGGCAAATGCCACCCATCTGGCTAGCCCTGTGCGTGGGATCGCTTTGGGAGCCTCTCTCCTTGCTGGAACAGTCAGGGGGGCATCGCCTGCCTGCTGCACATCTGGGTGAAGTGCAGCGCCCTGCCCAGCCCCAGCTGAATGCACTCCGTGTTCCAGCTGCATTCCAGGACGGGAGAGCTGAACTCTGGCCAGGAGGCCTCGGGTGGACGGAAGCAGCAACCATCCCATCTATGCAGCTGCTTGCCAACTGTCGTCAGAAGGAAGGGATGCCCTGAGCCAGTGACGCGCGCTGGGCTGGCGTGGGGCTGAGGCCCTCCTGCACAGCACTGGCCAGGCTGCCAAGAAGGGGGAGAGGAGCTGCTGTGCGGCCACCGGATCCTGAACCTTCCTCCAGGGTCAGGCTTTAGTCAGGAGAATCGGAAACAGAGCCTACTGCTGGGTTGTTCCTGACCTCTCTGCCTATTTTAGCTGGCACAGAGCTGCCCGACTGATTTGGGAATGGAATGGAATGTCTTTGCTAATAGGATCTGGGCATTCTGAACACCATTTTTCAGAATGAACTGTAGGGTTGGAAAGGACCTCAAGGGTCTTCTGGTCTAACTCCCTGCGATGCAAGCATCACAGATGACTATCCAATCTCTGCTTAAGGAAGGAGAGTCCACCACCTTCCAACTTACACACTTAGGGCCAGGCTTGTGCAAAGGCAGGGGGCAGGCGCGGGGGGACAGCCAAGTACACTTGCCCCAATCCTTAGAGGGCTAAGCTGGCCAGTGTGGGGCGGGGAGCTGTCACGGACCAGCTACTTTTTGTTTGAGTTTATAACTTTATTCTAACAAGACTCCCACCTGGGTCTCAGACAAGCACTGAACGGGCCTTCTTAGAGCACCTCTGTGGAAATGGGTGCATGTTTTATTGTCTAGAACAGCTCACCTTGAGCTTAATAGTCCAGAACTCTTCCATATAAACTAAGAACAATCTGATCCATGCACCAAGTTCAGGAAAATGGAGCGAAGCATCCTTAGAACCAGTTGCGGAGAAAAGGGGTGGCGGGGGCCACAGGCAGCACTGGAGCTGCAGGACACCCTCCAGTGGATGGGCCCAGTGCTGCCTGAAAATGCAGCATAGAACGCGGTGTGGGACGCGTGTGGTGCGCAGCCTCCAGCCATACCTCCTTCCTGACTGTGGCTGCACTGGTGGAGGAAGGGGGGTGCGGTGGGTGCGGTCCGCCCCAGGTGTCATCCCTGAGGGAGGGGGTGTCATCACCATCCCGCCCTCTGGGACACTAGCCCCGCCCCCATGTGTGGCTAGCCCCACCCCCGGGTGCACAGCATGTGCGCCGCTCCAGGTGCTGAAACAGCTAGCTCCATCTCAGCTACCCTCTATCTGAGTGGGAGGTGGCCGACCCCTGCCCCAGCTCTCCCCGTCTGGTGGATGGCTTGCCCTGTCCCCATGGATGGCTAGCCCTGCCTCCTGTTCTAGCTACGCCGTTGCATAGAACCTGTGCATCAATCGCACAAGCTAATACCCAGAGTTGCTCTGGCCTTTGCCTGCTCTCTCTCTCTCTCTCTCTCTCTCTCTCTCTCTCTCTCTCTCTCTGTGTGTGTGTGTGTGTGTGTGAGAGAGAGAGAGAGAGAGAGAGAGAGAGAGAGAGAGAGAGAAATCTTTGTGATGTTCCTCTGACTCTGTCCTCTCCAGTTCTTTAAGGTGTTGGCCAGAACTGGGCAGAGCACACTGGCCACGACCTACCACTAGGGCAAACACAGGCACTACCCCCTGCTTGCAATGTTGGAATTATTGGTGCAGCCCCAAATGACATTCCTTGCAGGTGATGCTTTTGCAAGATCCTTGTTGTCATGCTTCTTCACTTCAGTTGGGTCAGAGATCCCAGCAGCCTCTACACCATTTTGGCCAAGAAGTGTTCCCTTTACTTTTATCTTTCTTAAACTTGTTCCTTGTAGCAGGGGATTTTCAACTGAGGGTCATTCCAGATGGGGGCTTAGTGCTATCAATGGGTCTTCCAGACGTTGCAGGTGGCTCATCTACAATTTTGTTTTGACATAAGAGTTCGTCCAGAAAGGATAAATCCAGATTAAATTGTGTGCGTGTGTGCGTGCGTGCGTGCGTGCGTACGTGCAAGATGGGATTCTGATGCAATGATGCCATGTGAACCTGTGAAAAACTTGCACAGATGAGAAGCATCTCCCACCCCCACAATAAACACTCACCTGGAAGCAGCCTGAGGGCATTTTGAATCTAAGTCCCATCCTCTGATCCCCTCATCTCACCCCCTCCCCATGAGTCTTATGCTCATTGCTGTGAGCAGCTCTTGTGGTTGCTGGGTGGAGAATAGAGGCAAACTCCCACTTTCCCCCTTCTTGCATCAGCAACAAATGTGAAGGGCACGTTCCACCTGCCTCTTTACCCAGTACACTGGTGGAGACATCTCACACGTGGCAGAACCCAAGAGAAAATCCTGCTGCTCTGGAATGGGGTAATGTTGGTGACACCTCGGCATGCAAATCCCCTCCTTAAGGCTGCCTTGTTGCGTGCCTCTGAGAGCCCCTTGCCTTTAGCCCAGTTTGTGAGCCACACAACCTGAGTCACTTGCCTCTGCCCTAGCTGGCTACCACCCCACCAGTTTCTTCTCACTGTCCATCTGAAACACCCCCCCCCCCTCAGTGGTTCATGGACCCAGAAGTTTCTGGTTTGCAGCTTACAGAAGGGAGACCCAGACACTGCAAGGCCTGGCCTGGTGAGAGATCTGGGGCCCACCTTGGCCTCCGTAGCTGGAGCTCCACCACTCCTTCCGTGACAGACAGGCAGGTCACTTGACAGGCCGCTCTGGGGTGCCCTGTGACCCCTGGTTATTTATGTGGCCTTGTGAAATTGATGTGCCTAGAGCCCTGGGACAGATAAGTGGAGGCTCCGTCATTAGTTTAAGCAGAGGTGAAAGGTGGTCAATAAAGAGGATTTCATGTCGCATTGATCATCCCTTGGCATTTCTTCCTGGCTCCCACCTCCCAAGCCTCCAGGAAGAGCAATTAAAGGCAGAGCCAAAGCTCCACTGGGCAGTGCAGCAGAATTTCCAAGGGTGGCCCAGGGAGCAAGGTCCCTGCCCCTTGAGCCTGGCTTTGACTGCCAACGCAGGCAGGCAGGGCTCAAGGTCTGCCCTTGCCACAACCAGCCACTCAAAGGCATGGGAACCGTTGACTCTGAGATCTGAGAGCTTTGCAGTTTGTTTCTTCAACACCTTCATCAAACAATGCAGAGGCCACCTCCCTCCTTTCCTTCCCAGGACTCCAAAATGGTAGGAGAATTTCCCTGCCCATCAACAAAGCAGAAAGCCAGGTCTATGGTGAAGGGGGGCATTGGTTCAATGGGCAGTGGTTCAATTTTGAATTGTTTCAATTTTACTAGTTTAGTTTTAATAATGCTTTGCAGACCTGCTTTTATGTTCCAGTTGCTATTTTCCATCCCATTGTGTGTGTTTGCTGTTAACAGAACACCAGCGTGGTGAAATGGTTTTACTAGTGCCTGGGAAACCAGGGTTCAAATCTCCATTCAGGCATGAAGCTTGCTGGGTGTGACCTTAGGCCTGTCACTGTCTATTAGCTTCACAGGGTTGTTGTGAAAATAAAAAGGGGAGAGAGACCTGTGTATGCCACCTTGAGCTCCTTGGAGGAAAAAGGTGGGGTATAATAAATGCAACAAGCAAGCAAGCAAATAAATGTTAAGCACCATTTAGTAGAAAGGAAGGACAAACATTCAACCAACAGCCAAAGCCCTTCTTCAAAGGTCCTTGGTGTTTTTCTGCCATTTCTGCCATCCTTCCAGTTCTCTTGCATAAGATCATATTTGCTTCATATGAGACCTAGATTCATAAAATTGGAAGGGACCCTGAAGATCATCTTATCCAACCTAAATATGCAGTTCTCCCATATGGGGATCGAACCTGCAACCTTGGTATTATCAGTACCATGCTCTAACCAACTGTGCATAAAAAGTCATTCACTGTGGATCCTGAACGCTTGCTAGGAGAACCCCACCCCATCCACCAGTAGTGATGTGTTTTATGCAAGCCCAAAGGCAACAAGGTTGGGGTGCAGTTGGGACTTCTCTCCCTTAGATCTTATCGATGCTTCAGAGGCTGCTGAGTGGCTCCTTACTTTGCCGGCTTTGTGGAGCAATTGACCAGGCCATTTTTCATTTTTTTTCCAGTCCCTCCCCCACCCTCCTTAAGACTTCCTTAAGTCTGCTGCTCCCTTTGACTTCCTCCATCTTTTGCCCATGGATTCTGTTAGACCTTCTGGATGAGATGGGCAAGGTTGAGATCTGCCATAGCCCCTCACCTGGCCTCCATCCCTCTTGGCTTTGGCACAAACAGGGCCCGTTGTTCTCACCCTTAGGATGTTGACAGCCAAGAACTTCTAGTGTGAAGGGAAAGAGTTATAGCTGCTTGCCATTCCAGGCCTGTTTTTAATCTTCCTCCAGCAATATTTGTATTCTGCAGCAGACTGAACCGATGGATTGAGAGTCGGGCAGAAAAGCTCGCAGAGCTGGCATTTTGCAGCTCTTCCCCCCGCCCTAGAGCGGAGCAAACTCTGGTGTGGAAAAGTCAAAGGAAAATTAAAACAAAATTGCCATCAGCTGCCAGATTGCTCCATGTTCCTGCCCGGGAGGTGGTGGAAGGATGAGCCTGGCTGTAGGATCAGACCAAAGGGCTTGCTGCTAGGCCAGCATCATTCTTCAGTGTCATCGGCCATTAGTATCATGGGCCCAGCGCTGTGGAATACTCTGCCAATAGAGGTTCAGCAGTCGCCTTCTGTGCCAACTTTTAAATGAAAACTTTTCTATTCCACCAGGCATTTCGGAATGCACTCCTCCACGATGGTTAATTCATGGCTGTTTTTAACTTTATAGTTTTATGTTTTTATTGCTGTAAATTGCTTTGATTTTTTATTTTTATAAAATGATACCGCAGTGTACATTTTTAAATAAATAAGTGATAAATAAATCCTGTTTCCACAGTGGCTAACCAGATGCCCCTCGGAAGCTGACAGGCAGTCCATGGGGAAAAGAGCTCTTGCTCCCCATTGATCCACTGCAACTGGCCTTGAGAGGCATGGCTCTCTGCTCTTAGAGGCTGGAGGCAGACACCATGGCTTGGATTTGCCTGATCCTCCTTTAGGCCAAAGCCCCACAATGTGGCCAACGCCACACTGTGTGGGAGCAACTCCCACAGCCTAATTGGGTGCTGTGGGAAGAAGGCGTCCGTCACCCCCCCCCACACTGAGTTTCTGTGCTGTTATGAGAATGTTGGGGGCGAGAAAACTTCCACCTCTCCACTTCCTCTGTGCCATGCACAATTTTACACCCCTCTATCATGTGTGTGCACCCCATTTCATATTACTTTTTACAAACTAAGAGGTTCCAAACTTCACTTTGCGTGTTTTTATATAGGAAGGCAGGATTTTTTTAAAAAAACAACAACAACCCACAACATTTGTTAAAAACAAAATAGGTACGAACAAGAAACATTTCTGCGTGAAGGTTTTCCCTAGAAACCTACTCGCAAAGACGATGCAATCTAGTTCTGTTTGACTTTGTTTATACTGGAGGAAATGGGGTGATAAACTTGCATGGAGGACGCTCTGCCTGCCACCCTGGCCTGCCCCAGCACAGCAAAGGAGAAGAAAACAGCCCTTTCCCCAGGGACCCTTTGGGGCATCTTTCAGTGACAGACATTTGAAAACCTTCAGGGTGAAAAACAGAACAGAATGAAGATGTTGTGAGGAATTTGGGCTTTAATCAAAGCTTGCCACCGTTGTCCAGTTCTTGTCCTTCAGCTCAGGCTTATAGAGTGCTTTGTGGGGGTGACTCCTCCCAAGTCTAGGAGAAAGGGCTGTAGCAGCCAGAGTTTGCACCAAAACCCCTCCATCAGAGACTTGCCACAGGACAGGAGGTGGGGGAGAGGCATTCGTAGTCTTTCTCCAAATGCATGGCCAGAATTGAGGACCTGAAATACCTGCCCCAAGGAACTAGAGAGCTGCAAGTGGGCTCTGTGCAGCTTCACAAATCATTTAGAAACAGACTTAAACACATGTCCAAATAATTTAGAAGTACATGTAGATTTAAATATAACCCCTTTCTGACCATTTTAAAATTAAAAACCTGGATTACAAGATTACAATTAAAATCCTTAAGAATAACAAGGAACTGTTTATGTTGTATCCATAAGAGCTCCTTGAATTTTAAACTCCATTTTAACAAATGAAATTAAAAGAGGGGAAGAAAATGATTGTAATTCAAATAATGATACCTTTTTTTTCAAGTGTGGTGCATTTTTTTCCAGTTCTGTCAAGAATCCTTCAAAATGCTTAAGTTTTCTTTTGTGCGCAGTTTATAGCAACATTCATGGCAGTCCAGGCAAAGGCAAAGTTAAGCAAAGAATTTCAGATACTGACAACTCAGTTTAGATCGAAGCACCATGAGAATTGTCCCCCCGCCTTCCAGCAGATGTCCTTTAAGTTATTACCTGGAAAAAAACATTTTGCTTTTGACTTCTCCGAATTTTGCAAAAAGGCTTCCTGGTATTTAATTTATTTTAATCTTGTGTATCCAGTTATTTTATTTTATTTTAGTTCAAATGAACTATTATAAAATTATGCACACGTACATTTTAATTGAATTGAAATGTCCTAAGTGCAATTCACTATATCCTCATGAATAAATAAAACACATTTTCTAGCTCATTTCATGAAAACACGGAGAATAATACTCCAATAATGGTTATGTTTAAAAGGTTACAGTTGTTTAAAACAAGTGAGAAATGCATCATTCCATGTAAAGGGCTACTGCTGGAAAAAGGGAAATTGAAAAACAACATTTTAACCATTGTGGCCTGAAGAGCACAATTTAATATAAAAATAAAAAGCTCAGCATTAGAAGGAAATCCTATGTCTGCTCATTTAAATCTTTGTACTTGTGAACAGCATTCCACTACCCACAGAATGAGAAAGGGCCGCTGTCTGTTAGGAAGCAAAAGGGAGCTGAATGCTGGAGCTAAGCCTTTGGGCATTTCTGCACCGGTGACCAGAAATGTGACCCAGGAAAGCCCTTTTTTTGTTCCACTTAAAGCCCAGAGCGAGGAGCAGCATCAGCCGCCGCCCCAGAGCCTGCCCTGCTGTTGGGGAAGCACCTCCAGCAACCACAGACAATGATCCTGGTCTTTATGGGAAGCCACATTGGTTTAGGGCAACCCGGGAAAAGGGGACGTGATACCGAGTGGCATGAATTATGCAGGAGGCCTGATTTAACACGCGCATTATTCCTCCCCGCAAGCCGAGCCCGGCGCACTTTAATGCTGCCTTTGCAGCCTCCCAATTCCCCAGCCCTTCCTGTGATTACTCACAGCAACAAAGCCCGCTCTTATTAGATCTAATTGAAACTTTTGCAGATAGAGCTGATGTGAGTCACCGAGGAAAACACCTGATTAAGCTGCAGGCACCGTCTATTTATATTTGTGCAGTGGTGGCAGAAGCAGCAGCAGCGCGCCATTGGCGGAGGTGTGAGAGGACGGGACACGGTGCCAAGGCAGAGGCCAAGCTCCCTTCCCTTCTTGGAGCCCCACTGAATCGGTGGTGCTCCCCCCCCCGCGCCCCATCTGCTCCAACCCCTTTGCTGCTCTCTGGGGTGATCCTGCGGGAGAGAGGAGGGACCCCCTCCCTCGGGTTGTCACGACTGGGCCGCGTTTGGTGGCATCCACAAAGCCCAGTTTGGCTCACAGGGACACGGTTTGGCGCAGTGGGGCGTGGTGGGGTTAGGATAAGGGGGCTTAGTGCTGCCTTTTGGTTGCCACGGATTGAGCGCCCCCTCCCTTCCCCCTCTGCCCTCTCCTCTCACAATGTAAAGATTTTGGAGCACATCTGAAATGAAAATGGCTCGTGACAATGGGGGGGGGGGCTTGCTTAACAGCAGCTCGGCGAGAGCAAATGTCAGGAAGTCAGTGGCCTGAACTACCCTGGATCTTCCCCACGCTCAGAAACAGCTGCCTAAGTAAAAGCCACGTCGCCGCCTCCCCTCCCGCGGCATCTTATGTGTCCAGAATTCCATATCACTCCGAAACCTGCTTTCCGTCTCATCAACATTCGTGAGCTGATGGAACTTACCAACTCATTTATATTCTGCTTCCAGCAGAAGCGCCCCCGCCCCCCGCAACGCCCCACAAATTGCCAGAGTGACCTAGTATTCTGCTGCGCTTCCTTTGCCAGGCGGTAGGGGGCACTCTGTCTTCACAGAAACGCCCCCCCCCCGCGTGACCCTGGGGGACAATGCACTTTCGCACACTCGAGGGGCCCTTTGGACAAGTCCATGAGACCCACCACAGCTGAGGTAGCTGCCGGCTCCATAAGTCATTCAGCTCACAGGGCCACCAGGCACACAACTGGCCGACAAGGCCAAGAGGATCTCCTGCGCATCTTCTCTGGAAAGGTGGCAATAAGGAAGCAGCCGGTTCTTTGCGCGACTCAGGGGGGGGGGGGGGGCAGCAGATGGGCGGGGACAGGGCTCATTCCATGATGGGCCAGAACGCGGAGGAGGGGGTGGGGAGGATGGGGACAGGAAAGACCCTTTCCATTGGAAAAAGCGGGGTGTTGGGACTGTTGGGGAGACAAAGGGAGCCGCCCTCTGCTCTCGCATGGCCCCCATTTGCGTCAGAAGAAGCCTTCGGGATACAGAAGAGAGGGGGACCCCGATAATGAAGGGGCTGGAGCGGTCAGCTCTCCTCCCCAACAAAGGAGGATCCTGGGGAGGGAAACGGGGAAGGTGTTTGGGGCTTGGTCGCCAGCTTCGGAAGGTTCGCCAAAGGGTTGGTTCACCACCCCGGCCCCCCTCCACATCTCCAGAGGCTGCTCCCACGTTCCCAAAGGGAAGAGGAGGCCGCTGCCTGGAAGCGAAGACTCCCGGCCTTCTTCACCTCTGGCCCGCCCCAAGAAAACCCGCTCGCCTAAGCAGAGCGACCAAGACGTCCCTTCCTCTGACTTCTTAGCGGAGAAAAGCTGAACGGAGTCCCCTTAGTCCCCCACCTCTTGCAAAGGGCTTCTTTTTTCACGCAAGGAAAGGGGCCTCGTCTTTTCCTCGGGGAGGGGAGAAAGCAACCGGCGTGGCAGGGCTCAGCACCTTCCACTCCCCGCCACTAGCAAGCCCCATCCGGGCAGAGCAGAGACAACTCTAGAAAGTGGCTCTGCCGAAGAGCCGCATCGGGGCGCGCTGCTGGTTCCCCCAAAAGAGGGGGGAAGCTGCTTTCCGGCAGCTTAGAGAAAAACCCAAGGGAAAAAAAAAAGACACCCCTCCGAGCAGCAGCAACCCTGGTCGAGTCGTGCCTTTCGCACGAAATGCCATTTCAGGGCTAAACAAAAGTTGTCTTAAAACGACCTTTGACAGCACAGAAAAGAGAGGAAAAGGGCTCCCTGGGTGGCCTCGAAAGACTGAAAGGCGGCGGGGCGGGGGGTGCAGGCTGAAGGACGGAGAAAGCAGCAGGGCCTGAGGCTGGCTTGAGGTGGGCGAGGGAGGGGCTTCCTGCCCCTTCCCGGCTTCTCTTGGGCTATTTCACAGCCGACTTTGCGGACTGCGGGTCCTCTGGTTTCCCCCTCGGATTCTGCATTTTCAATATGTGAATAGCGGGGAGGAGGAGGAAGGCCATGCGACTGACTAACTCCAAAAAGACTTACCATCTTCCCCAAATGATGCTCCTTAAACTCTTCCCCACTTGGGCTATCAGATTCCACCGCAAACTCTCCCTGACCTGGAGATACAGCAGCGAAACAAACACTTTGAATGAGTCTCCTTGACTTTTCTGGGGGGTTTCTTTTCTTTCTTTTAAGTTGCATTTTCATTTCCGCCTGGGCATTTGCATTATCAAAAGGAAGACAAAAGCAATCCAGAGAGGGAAGCAGATTTCCAAATGCATGTTCTCTCCTCTACTCTGAAATGTGTTCATTTGCATCAAGCGCGGGCAGGCGGATTATGCCAGAAAGTGACCCCGGCAGCGGCGTCACCAGGAGACAATGGCGAATTTTGGAGCTGTGTGTGGCGCAGCAGAATTCAGGGGAACCAGCAGACAGATGGCCTAGGCTGGGGAGTAGGGGGTCTGTCTGCTTCCCTCCCCGCCCTCTGGGTCGCCCTTTCATTTCAGTGAGGCTCAGGCAAGGAGAACTTTCTCTTGGATCGGCCTCGGAACACTGAGGGCTCCTCGTTTTACAAGCGCCACCTTGCAGAGATGAGCGGATAAGGTGGCATAGAAGCGCATTCAGACGGCTGCGCTCCTACTTACGCTTCTCTGTGCCCATGCCTCACTGAGCTCACGCAGGCATCTATAGCATTGTCCTAAATAAAATGAACCTAACCGCCAGTTTGAAACCACCCAGTTTCAATTAGTTCACTGTTTAATCTAAGAACTTTTTTCAAAGGCTGTTGTCTTAAAAGTGTTTGCTAGATTGTTTTTACTTGGTGAATTATTGCCCTGCGGGGATTCCAAATTGGTCCAGGCTCCTACATAACAAAAGATGCGGCCAGTGGGGGCAGGATTTCTCGCCCGCCGCGGCAGCCGCTGAAAAGGAAGAGTTCAAAACCCTCCAGAAAGAAAGAACTTTTCCGCAAGGACCCCAAAGCTGGGCCGAGAGGTCCCAGCAGGAAAACAAAACAAAACAAAACAATGTCGCCTCGCATTCCACTGACTTTTTCGCAACCTGGTTGGCAAGCCCGAACTGAACTAGCCTTCCCCTGCCGGCTTCGTCCCGACAACCTCCTAATCTACTGGGAAGGGCTCTCTGCACCCGGGAGGACCGCCTCGCTGCCACCCCGAAGCGCTTCGAGGACGGAGAAGGGGCCTCCGTGGGGAAGCGGAGACCAGGCAGGCAGGTGAGCGGCCCTGACCCGGCCAGCGAGCGGCTCTGCCCGCCCGAGCGGGACCGGCTAGAGAAGCCCGGCAGCCCATGGCTGCCTCCCAGGGAAGTTGAGGAGCCCTCGGGAGCATTCAAAGAGCAGCGGGCCCTTTCTTCAGCAACCCTGGTGGACCAGAGAACACCGTTTTCTGGGGAAATAGAGAGAGCCAAACGCACGGCCCGACTGGGGTCGCCGACACTTCCTGTAGGCCTGAGGGGGCCGGCGCTGGGTCTCAGCAGGGGCACGGGAAAATTTATCCACCGTTGGAGGGAGTTTTAAGGCAGTGGGGCCGGAGGCGGAGGAAAGAAAACCTCTGGGGCTGCGGGAAGCGATAGCCGTCTCCGGGGTCCCAGCGCCTTAATTCTGCCCGAGTCCAGAGTCTCCGCCGCCGCCTTGGAAGCTGCCTCGCGCCCTGTCCTGCCCTGTCCTACCTTCCTCCTCTTTCCGGCGCTGATGGGGACAAAAAAGAAAAAGACACGAGGCGGGTTCCTGGATAAATGTTTTATGCGAGTAATAAAATATTGGCTGTAACATAAATAAAAACGGAGCAGGATGATACAGAGGCGGACCCGGCCCAACAGACGGGCCCCGGCTCCGGGGCGGACCTGGCGTGCGAGCAAAGGGAAGTCACAGAGGGCCAGGGCGGGAGTCGGGTGCTGGCAGTTCGGACCCGGTCCCTCAACCTCCGCGCCTGCCGGATTCAAGGGGCAAAGTGGAAGCGAGCGCCGAGTCCCTTGTGGGTCGCTTTGGGGAGCCCAGGCGGCCTCTCCCAGACACCGCCCGGCTGGCAATAGAGGTTGCGCCCCCCCGCCCCCGCCCCCCGCAAGAAGAAACCCGCATCCAGCTCAAACCTTGGGCCTCTCGCGTCTCTCCCGCCGGCCATAAGACTGCTGCTGTTGCTGCTGCTGCTCCAGGTTCGGTCGGTGGAGTTTGAAATAAATACAGAGACTTTAAATTAGAAAGAGAGTCGGTCGCCAGCAGGCGTAGGAATAAATTAACGCGCCTCTGCGCGCTCTGCTGCTGCTTGCCCGGTCCGGCGGCGTCGTCGTCGGGCGGGGCGGCTCGGCCATCTGTCTGTCCTAGGGCCGCGCCGGGGGCTCTCTCGGCCGGCCCCCGAGGGCGCAGTCCGTTGGCCCTGCGGGCAGGTCCCGCAGCCAGTCCCAGGCAGGCCAGTCCAGTCCTCGGGAGCCGTCCCCGCCCGGGCCGAGTCATTGCCCGGGGCTCTGGAGCGTGTGCGGGTGCTGATGGTGGTGCTGGAGCGTCGGCGAGGCGTCGGCGCCCTGCGCGTAAAGGTCCTGGTCCATGGCGGGCGCGTGCGGTGCGGCGACGGGCGTCATGCGCTTCTCCTTCTGCCGCCGATTGCAGAACCAGACGCGTACCACCTCCTTCTCCAGCTGGAGCGTGTCGGCCAGCGAGGTGATCTCGTGAGCCGAGGGCTTGGGGCATTTGAGGAAGTGGCTCTCGAGCGCGCCCTTGACGCCCACCTCGATGGAGGTGCGCTTCTTGCGCTTGCGGCCCTGCGCCGCGATCTTGTCCAGGCTGGCCGGGCTGCCCGTGCTGGAGTCGGTCTCCTCCAGCCACTTGTTGAGCAGCGGCTTCAGCTTGCACATGTTCTTGAAGCTCAGCTGCAGCGCCTCGAAGCGGCAGATGGTCGTCTGCGAGAAGACGTTGCCGTACAGGGTGCCCAGCGCCAGCCCCACGTCGGCCTGCGTGAAGCCCAGCTTGATGCGCCGCTGCTTAAACTGCTTGGCGAACTGCTCCAGGTCGTCCGAGCTGGGCGCCTCCTCGTCCGACGCCGCCGACCCCGGCTCGTGGCCCCCCGCGTGGCCCAGGTGCGGCGGGGAGCCCTCCAGGTGCGCCGCCTCCGCCTCCTCGTGCTGGTGCGGATGGTGCTGGTGGTGACCGCCGTGGGGCGCGTGGCCATGGGGCAGGTGCAAGGCCGGTGCCTGCGGGCCCAGCATCCCGTTCAGCCCCGGGTAGGCCGCCTGAGAGTAGAGCAGCGCCTGGTGCCCACCGGCGGCCGTCGGGGACATGGCCGAGGGGCAGCCGCCCAGGTGATGCGCGGGAGCCCCCTGCCCCCAGTGCGCTCCGCCGCCGCCTCCTCCGCCGCCCGCTTGCTGGTGCACCAGGTGTGAGCGCGAGTGGAAGCCGTCGAGGTCTCCTCGCGGGCCCGCGCCGCCCCCTTTGGCGTGCTCCAGGTGGGTCCCCCCGCCGCCGCCCCAGTCTCCAGTGGCGCCTGGCAGCCACTGATGGTGCGGGAGGCTGCCGATGGGGTGCCCCGGCGTGGCGGCCAGGCCCTGTAGGTACTCGTGGTGCATCATCTTCTGCACCTCGCGGTACGTGGGGCCCTGGTGAAGGCGCTCGGCGTCCGGCGTGGGCACAGCCAGGAGGGGGCTGCCGCGCGGCAGGTACTGCGCCGTGGTGGTGGCCATGGCGGCAGCTGCTTCCGCGTGGGGTCGGGTCGTCGGCTGGCCCGCGCAGCGCGCCTCTCACTGGGGCCCCCTCGGCGGGGGGACGCGCTTTAGAGTCCCGGCTCGGCCCCACGCGCGGCCACTCCCCCACGCGCGCCCCATTGGCTCCGCCACCCGCGACTGGCAGCCCGCACCGCACCTCCATAGGGCGCCCCCGGCGAAGGGAGACGCCCCCGCCCCGTCTGCCGGCGCCGGCCGTGATTGGAGCGGGAAGGCGCGCCGGGCGCGCCGCTCGGCCACTCAGCGCGTGGGGGGAGCGGCGCGGCCGCGGAGGCGGCAGCACCTGCTGGACGGGACGGGACGCGACGCGAGAGCCAGCCAGCCAGTCAGCGCGGGGTCGCCGGCGCCCTAGCAATCGCGCCGCGTCTGCGGAGCCTCCCGGAGCTCGGGCGCCGGTTCCCCCTGCTCCGCCGCTGCCCCGGTGAGTCTGCCGGCTGGGGTTGGCACTAGGGTCTTTTTTGGGGGCGGGGGGAAGACGCACTCCAGTCCCTCCAGATGGGTCCTATCTCAGACTCGGGTCGGGGGGTTTCCTCGCGTCGTTGCCCAGCTTCTCTCTCCTTTTCGGGCCTGAGGGTCTCGCGTGGGGAAAGGGGGAGAGAGAATTTCGGGGGTGAGGAAGAGATCGCCCCGCTTTTGTGCCTTCCCCTTAACAACTCTAAGGCCCACGATTTTGCAAAACTGCCGGGCGGAGCGGCGTGTACCTTCCTCTCCAATTTGGAGGGAACGTGCCTGCGAGAGGCTGAGAGGGCGCCTCTGCTCCGGAGCGAGGCCGAAGGGGAGCAAACCGGCCCTTCTCCTCGCCCAACGCTCTCGATGTCCTTCTCTCAGGCATGTTTGGTTCTCCGGGAATTGTCTCCGCAGTGGGACCTGGATGGACCCAGAGGGAGGGCCCTGAGGCCACAGCGCGGGGTGAGTGCCTAGTTTCGCCCCCTTGCCCACATTCCTGATGCTGATGTCTGTTTCCACAGCTCTGCCGCGCACGGCTTCCTCTGAGAAGCAGAAGGAGATTGAGCTTCCCAGAGCTGGTTTGGCCGTTACTCTCAAGCTTGCTGACAGAAGCTTAAATCCTAGGAACTAGCAACCAATGGATTCAAATGACAAGAAAGGAGATTCCGACTTAACATTAGGAAGAACTTTCTGACGGCAAGAGATGCTCGGCAGAGGAACGGGCTCCTTCGGAAGGTGGTGGACTCTCTTTCACTGGAGGTTTGTAAGCAGAGGTCGGGTGGCCATCTCTCATAGAACCATTAGTTGCGATTCCTGCATTGCGGGGGGTTGGACTAGATGACCCTTGCGGTCCCTTCCAACTCTACAATTCTCTCTCCTGTCACTTGTTTCTAGAAAGGGATGCCATAGTTGTCTGATGGTTCCGGGTTGGAGAAGATGGGATAAGGGGCTCGTGTGTTGCTGAGGTTCCCTTCCTCCCCCAACTCCTCTTGCAGAATGGGGGACGCCGTGGGGATGAGACGATCCTCCCAGCTGCTTTTATGAGGGTGTGCTGGGCTGCTGAGCCACTCCAGGTGCGCGCTCCGCATGCTGAGCGGGGCAGAGACTCACCTTGGACCACGTTTATGGAGCTCAGCCATTCCTTCGCATTACTGCCACGCAGGAAGCTGGAAGGGGCACAAACGTTTCAGGTTTTATTCGACCCTCGCGTGAAGGCTTCTCTTTCCAGTGCCCATCTGCCAGATCCGGGTTCAGCACTCCGGGCTCCTCCGGGCGTTTTCCATTGGGAACTTTGTTTAGGAGTTGGCCCTGGGAGAGGGGAGAGGGGCGCTCCTGCCTGCAGGGCACACATTGGGTCTTCCCAGCACGGAACGGGCAGCGCCGGGAGAACTGAGTTCCAGCATCAAGGTGGCCCCCATCTAAAAACCGGGCAGTGTTGTGTAGTGGGTAGTGTCGGACTAGGACCTGGAAGAAACCGGGGTTAAAATTCCTACTGGGCTATGAGGCTCACTGGGTGTTCTTGGCGGACCAGTCGCCACCTCTCAGCCTAACCTACCTCACAGGGTTGTTGTTTTGGGGGATAAATGAGAAGGGGGGGGGGAATGTGTTCGCCACCTTGAACTCCTTGGAGAGAAAAAAATGTGGGATGTAAATGCAATAAATAAAAAATAAATAAAAATTAAAAGGATTTTTTCCCCTTTCCCTGGCCTCCCTTTCCTCAAGCAGTTTAGAGCAGCGCGCAGTCACCCCCCTCCCCCTGCAACTTTCACACTCTCCCCAGACGGCAGCAGCAGGACACAGGCGGAAATGCTTGTTGGGCAAAACTAGGCCAAGCGGTTGGAGAGGTGGGGGCGGGTGGGGGCTCCCATCATCTCAGAAGCCTAGTCACCCTCCTCCAGAGTTGGGGTCTAACTAGTTTTTGTTTCTTGCTCACAAGGAGGATGGGATGAAATGCCCCCCCCCCCCGCGCCTTATCTTTGGCCCTTGCGCTCCCCCCCCCCCCGCAGCCTACAGCCATGTCAGGATGTGTTTATTGACCTTATGCAAATAGTGTTTGTGCTGCTTCTCAGCGGGAGCGGATGCGATGGAGCCACCCTATGACCTGAGGAGCCACCGAGGCCAGTGACTCACAGGCTGTCCATCCTCACGGGCACAGGATGGCACGTGAGCCACTGGTGAGTTAATGAGCGGTTGTATGAATGAGACCTTCATTCTCTGGGTCACCAGCTGGCTTCCTGCCAGCTTCGGAATGAAAAGAGCCCCCCTCCCGCGTTAATAAAGAGCAATACATATGCATTGGTGAATAAACTGTTTTCCTTCGAGAAGCTGAAGTCGTTGCATGTGCTCCTCCTTTTCCCTTTTCATCCTCACAGCAACCCTGCGGGGTAGGTTAAGCTGAAAGCTAGTGGCTGGCCAAAATACTTCACGGCTGCTGGGCTGGGGGGTACCACTCGCCCGCTCCCCCACTTCCATTGCCTCCCAGTCCCAGACTTTACAAGCCTGCAGACTGCCCACGCACGGCTAGGGCAAAGATTCTGTGCTGGGATTCCTGCATAGCAGGGGGCTGGACAAGACGACCCTTTGAGTTCCTTCCAACTTTCTCTTTCTGTAGCTGTTTCCACGCCCGTGAAGAGGCAGAGGGCGATTGCTTGAGAGAGCCTCACGGCGATCGGGGGCAGAAACCACAGGGGTGGTGCTCAGCTCCTCTCCAACGCGGCTTCCAGGGGACAAGGAGGGCAGCTGAGCTCGACCCCGCCATGTTGGTCAGTTGGGGGCGGGACGGGGGCTTTAGCAGGCCTGCCTGCTCCGGCGGCTCCTAGGGCTTCAGCGCCACTCCTGCCGCCGCACTAGCCTGAGAATCTCCCCGGAGCGTCTTTCGCGCCTAGTCGCCTGGAAGGAGCGCCCGCGGGCGTCCCTTTCCGCTGCTCCGGAGCGTTTCTGGCAGCGCCGGCTCCGGTTCGACGCCAGATCTGCAGCCCGAAGGAAGAAGGCGAGGCGAACGAGAGGAGTGGACTCGAGCCATGAAGCTCACTCCCTCTCGGTCTTAGCCTACCTCGCAGGTTTCTTCTGCGGATAAAATGTGGCCTGCGGAGGGGACGAGACAGCCAAGCGGCTTCTTCGCGCCAGCCTTCGCCTCTGGGCAAGGGCGCGAGGGGAGCGTTTGTCTCGCTCTGCAGAAGCGAATTCTTGCGGAGGTTAAAAGCAGGAGCACAAGCGCCAGTCAGCCCGCCTTCGGGGACGCAACTCCAGGCGGGCCGCGCTCGGCAGCTGCGGACAGGGCCTGGGGTGGCTCTCGGTTGTGCAGTGGTTGGCTAGTGGGCACTCTACACATGCTCAGAGGCTCTTTTGATCCCTACTGGGACGCGAGTACCGAAGAAGCGGCTTCTGTGTGTGTGGCGTGGGGGCTCAGGAATATAGCCTCTAAAGTGGAAGGAGGGAAAAGGCACGAGCAACCCAAAAGGCTGGGGGGCGAGATCTGTCATTGCTTCCCGCAGGAGAGGCAAGAAGCAGGTTAGGCTGAGAGGCAGCATTGCTCAACAGCAAAACGAGCCTGGCTGCCGAGAGAGCGAGCCGAGCCTGGAGTGGAGGTTTTTGCGCCGCAGCCTTGTGAGCTGTCTTCAGTTCTGGGCACTCAGGCGAAGCTCCTGCGCTCAAGATGCTTTGACGCAAAGCATTTGTCTTTTGCACTTGGTTTAGGCCGATGAACAGATCTTGGGGTGCTTGCGGGAAACAAAGCAAAGATCCCACAAGCCAGGAATGGACTTTGGGATTTATTTTCAAGGAAGTGCCCTGGACATCCCTGTAAACTCCTTCCTGAGATGGTCCTGGGATGGGTCTGGCAGTGCCCTTTTGTGTCCTTCCAGAAGTTGGTGCTGAGGACCCGCTGCTCTGGCTTTGGCTGCTCTTGTCCCCAGGTGTTTTTGTTTTGTTTTGGGTTTTTTACAAAAATATCTCCATGTGAACCCACTGCGCCGGGGAGGTTCTCTGGAGAACTGGGCTGAGCAATATCTGGCGCTCTCTCGCTCTCTGTGTGTGTCCCTTGCTTTTAAAAATGGTTCAGTTTCTGGGGCATTTTTTAGTATAGCTTTCAGAACTGGTGATTTTGCTGCTGCTAGCTTTGCATTGTTGTTTCCCTCTGAGCTGCCTAATCTGCCTGCAAAGAAAGATGGGGTATAAATGTTATTTTAAGTAAAAAGTGCTGGGAGAGAGGAGAGGGGAAAGAGATGCAAAATGGTGGAGAATCTTTGAGGAAATGGGAGAATGGCAGACTTTTTAAAAGGACTACATACATAAGCACACAAGGGCTCCCCTTTTATTAAACCCTTTAAAAACAGTTCAGATCTTCATAGATCATCTGGAGGGTGAGAAGGGTGAAGAGTGGTGTCTCATCATCCATGATGTCCATGATGGGCTATCAGTTGCCAAGGTCTGTCACACAAAGGTGTCCTCCCTCAGCAAAGGAGCCCTGAGCATGAGGTGGAAAATGCAAGGGAAAGGGGGGTATTGTTCTTATTTGTTACTGTGTTGTGCATTTTAGTGTTTCTATATTGTAAACCACCCAGTGATCTTCAGGTGAAGAGCAGTATTTATATATTTTTAAAAAGTCTAGGCCACCTCTGATGAAGTCTGATTGCCTTATGCGGCTTGCTCCAAATCCTTCAGGCACATTTCATTGGCTTAAAAGATCTAAGTTGGGGGCTGTTGCTTGCTCGGGAGTAAAGGACTCACTCATGCTTGCTTAAAATTGCACTTCTGAACATGGGGAATTGGTTTGTCCATACATGCCACTGTGGAATTGGTGCTTTTCTTGACCATCTTACCAGTCGGATTCATGCAAGGGTGTGTGTGAGTGTGTGCCACAGTAACAATTCACACAATCCTCTCTCTTTTATTCCTCCTAGGGAATACAACACAGATTTGTTGTGGGAACGGCAACAACTTCTTTGTCTTGCTCCTCACAGGGCCGTTGTGTGGAAACTGAGTCAGGAGTATGATGAGCTGGGGGCTCAGATGAACATCTCAGATCAACCATGAACTCCTTCTGTGGCTTTGTGGGTAGTTTTCTCTTTGTACAGGTATGTATACAAGAAGCAAAGCAGGCATCAAGCTGAGAGAACATTTGACCAAGCCAGGCTCATGGAGCTAGGATATCAGACCTTCCTGTCTCAGAGTTTGCAGCTCTGCTGTTGTTTTAATTTTTTCCCTGTATAGGACGCAGGTGGCGCTGTGGGTTAAACCACAGAGCCTAGGACTTGCTGATCAGAAGGTCGGTGGTTCGAATCCCTGTGACGGGGTGAGCTCCCGTTGCTCGGTCCCAGCTCCTGCCAACCTAGCAGTTCGAAAGCACATCAAAGTGCAAGTAGATAAATAGGTACCTCTCCGGCGGGAAGGTAAACGGCATTTCCGTGCGCTGCTCTGGTTCATCAGAAGCGGCTTAGTCATGCTGGCCACATGACCCGGAAGCTGTACGCCGGCTCCCTCGGCCAATAAAGCGAGATGAGCGCCGCAACCCCAGAGTCGGCCACGACTGGACCTAATGGTCAGGGGTCCCTTTACCTTTACTAAGGACACCCAATTGTTGGATGGATTTAGATGAGTAGGAAAGGATATTTTATTAGTAATTATACTTCCTCTTTCTCGCTTATGTGAGAATACAAATATCTATTTCAGCAGAGTTAAAAATCACCTTCCATGTGCAGCTTACCTCTGGATGCTATTAGGACAAGGTTGCATAACCTTCTGGAACAATTGTGATATCCAAGGATGCTTTAGGCAGACTTAGATTATCTCCTCCCTGTTTTATGTTTAACAAAAATGTCACTTTCAGACTGTTTAGTAAACAAAGTTTACTCACATCAAAGGTCTTGCCAAGATCCAACAGATGAAAACCAGGCAAGAAACAATCCTTAAAATGTTACAGATATCCACAGTCCAGTTCAAAATGGAGATTGCTGTCTGGAGGAAAACAAAGAGAAGTCTTCCCCCATTGCAGGTAGGAAAAGAGTGAGTGCAGGAAGGAAGAGATAGGGATTAATGCATTTTCTTTTCCCCACCACCAGGTTTGCGGGTGTGACATTACAGAGTCCCCTCTATGCGTGGTCCCCTCCATGGTACCATTGCCTCTGTTAGTGACCGTCTAGCCATCATGTGTTTGTGATTTTGGCTGCACACCCTCCCACACCGATACCATTGTTCTCTGGGAAGCTCCCACACAAAATGATAAAACGCAATTTTTTAAAAATAATATATTAAGATAACCCTGCAGCCTATTTTTCAATTCTGTTTGAGTGACCCATACCTTTCAGGCTGTGGTCCCACATGGGGGACCCTTAAGTACTGCAGACCCACATGGCTAGGATCATTGGGCACAATATATGGGGCTGAGAGGGAATAGAAACAGGGGATCCATCCTTGGGAGGGACCACCAAGGTGTTACCTTCACTCCCTGCTATGCTCCAGCCGCTGCATGGTTAAAAATGTTGATCTGTAGAGCAAGACTTGCAGGTTCCTCCAATCCCCTAATTTATTGATTTACTTACTGCATTTATATCCCACCTCCCCCTCAGCGCACTTGGCTCTGCCCCATCTAATTTAATTCCCACAACAACCCTGTGGCATTGGTTAGGCTGAGAGGCAGTAACTGGCCCAAAGTCACTCAGTGTTAAGGATTTGCTTCCTAAATGTCCAGCGTTGTTATGTGTTTGGCTGTCAGATCCCTGGGAAATGGGTCTTTGCAGGCAAGAGGTGTCCCACTTGCTTCTACTTTTTAACCCTCTGCTTGTCAATGTGCAAATAAAACACTTGCCTGAAAATTTTCTATTCTGCCAGGCCTATGCAGGCAATTTGGAACACATCCTTTCACAATGGTTAACTGTTCTTAACTCTTTCAACCTTTTTATGGTTTTTAACGTATGGTTTTTACGGTTTATGGCTGTAAACTGCTTTGAGATAGATAGATAGATATAGATAGATAGATAGATAGATGATAGATCAGGGGTCAGCAACGTTTTTGGGACATGGGCCGGTTCACGATCCTGCAGACACCACGGTGGGCCAGTGTGTGTGTTTGTGCGTGCACACAAACACCATTTCCACTCCTTCCGGTGTGGAGGAGGCGTTCACAGCTTCCCATTGGCTGCAGGAGCTTGTTGCAGCCAATGGGAAGTTGGCCAGCATTGCAGAAGGCGGTCCCTGCTCTGCTCCGCGGCAGTTTAGCATGGCACATGGGAGCCAACTGAGCGGGCAGCGGGGGTTCATGGGCTGGTTAAACGACCCCCATGGGCCGCTTCCGGCCCATGAGCCTTAGGTTGCCTATGCCTGTGATAGATATGACATAGCAGCATATCATTTTCAAATAAATAAATAAATAAATAAATAAATAAATAAATAAATAAATAAATAAATAAATAAATAAAATGGTAGAAAGAGACAATTAAGTCACCGGGTGCCTTTGCATCCTCTTCATACAGTAGACCCTCAGGTTATGTTACTCTCGAGTAACGTAAACTTTGGGTTGTGAAAGCGGCAAACCCGGAAGTATTTTTCCAGGTTTCACCACTCGCGTGTGCGCAGAAGCGGCGCCTCTGTATACAGATTTTTTGGGGTGCGGACGGACCCCCGGAATGAATTAAATTTGTATCCAGAGGGTCCACTGTATTTGGAGAGCGCCTAACTGGATTCCACGTGGAATATGCACTTCGAAGGAATACGTGAAGGGAAACAAGAGGAGATTTCCCACTACAGATATGTGAATCTCAGTGTACACAGTGAAAAACAGTCACCCTTAGACACACACACACAAACACACATCCCACCCCCACCTCATTTTGTGACGTGGCGGTTAATCAGTTATGGGATGGAAAAGTTGCGTCTGAGGCATCTGTCAGTGGCTTCTCGGAGGGTGTTGCCAGCGCTGTTTCCACGCCAGAATCCCAGCAGTTTCCCTCTGCTTCGTTCTGCCTCTGAGATGTGCGTGTTGCAAGGGCCTCCTTGGCAGAGGCCCAGGACTTCTCAAACCCGTCTTGCTGGAGCCGAGATCTGCTCCGCAACTCGTCTTTCTCATCCTGTGTTTCGCCAACAAACTCCCACTGCTGTCAAAGAGGCCCCGAGGAGGAACTGGCTTCTCTTCCAGCCTGAACTCGCCCGTGGTGCTGGTGGTGGAGGAGATGGTGCTGGTGATGATGCGCTTCTTGGCTGCTCTTGCTGCAGCTCTTGAGCATTTCATCCTCCTGGTGGCGGTGGCTGCCTGAGAGCCGTTTCCAGAGCTCAGTGGGAAGAGAGGAGTTGTGGCCTGGGAAAGCGGCAAGAGGTCTACAGGTATGGGTGGCTGCGCTCTGCCCCTACAGTTGGTAGTAGCAATGCTTTGGAATGCCAGCTTCTGGAAACCGCAGGAGGGGAGAGTGTTGCTCTTGTGCCTGAATCCTGCTCGCGGGTTTCATTTTTGGGGGCATCTGGTTGGCCACTGTGAGAACAGGATGCTGGACTAGATGGGCCATTATCCTGATCCAGCAGGATCTTCTTGTGTTCTTATGATGGGAAGATGGGCCACTGCCCCCACCTCTCCTTGCCTCTGGTCACCGGGAAGACACAAGGCCACTGAGCGATGTCAACATGACACTGCTGTTCCCCTCCTGCTCCTCTCCCATGTCTCCTGGATTCTGAGGAGAGGCCATCATGGGCTAGTAGTTATTAGGAAAGCTGTAGGAGTGGTGGTATTCTTCTAGGCCAGAGGTGGAGAACCTGAGGTCCTCCGGACATTACAAGACTGCAACTCCCATGATCCCTGAGGAATGCTGGCTGGGGCAACCTCAGGGAAAAACAATCACAGTGGGAGCCCTGATACCCTGGTAGTTAATGCAGGAAAAGCTCATAGTTCTTCCTGTCCTCACGGGATGGAGAAGTGGCATGATTTTGCCTTCATGCTTCATAGAATCATAGAACCTGCAGAGTTTGAAGGGACATGTCGTCCACCCCCTACCATACAGGAATCACAAGTACGATTCTGTGAGAAGTATGGAGGGCTGAACCATTGCCCCTGCAAGCTGGTGCTGCAAGTATCTGGTGGAGGGTTTGAGGTCCTGGCAAAAGTTGGCTCAACTGACCTGGTCCATCGTGCAGGGGCAGCGGTGGCGGCACTTCTAAAACAAGCTGCCTTCAGTTATTTCTCTGCTCCAGGACCCCTTCTCTGGAAATGCTGATGGAGCTCCCAGGCCCCACCCATCCTGCATTGCTTAACTGAGGTGCTCCCTTCTGCCTTAGTCTCTCCCCTAAAACTGCTGGCAGAGCAACCATCTCTATGAGGCAACATGCACAATTAATCTGATCTAGGGAGTGGGGGGGAATCCTGGCTCTAGGGAGGATGAAAGCCCAAGGCTGTTGTGGTTCATTCTTTCGCCTGGGAAGCATTGGGGTGGGATCTGAGCAGCATGGAGAGGCTCCCTGTCTCGATTACGATATTATCAGACCAACATCTACTTGCACTTGTGAAAGTCTGCCATCCAGCTTCACTTGCAACAGGAGCAACACCCCGGAGTTTCCTGCTAAATTCTTGCAACTTTTCAAACCGGAAGTGAAAAGTTTTTCCTTTTTTTAAAGAAGCTTTATTGTGTGGTTTTGAAGTTAAAAATAAATAAATAATGTTTTAAATATGTTTTTATTTCAATTGATTTTTTTTTTTTAAATCACAGACATGTTTGCCACCCTGGGCTCCTTTGGGCACAAGGTGGGATATAAATTTAATAAAAAGAAATAAGAAGAAATAAATAAATGTTCTGGTGTATTTTGTCCCACTTTTGTGGGGTACCGTGCAAAAGGGCCTCTCTAGATGGCAATTGTGTGGGAACATTGTGGGGAAGCATTGCAGAACAACTAAGAAAGCAGAAGGAGGTGTGGGTGGCCCAGTAATGCACCATTATTGACTCATAGAGAATTGTAGAGTTGGAAGGAACCCTGAGGGCCATCTAGTCCAACCCCCCCTGCAATGCAGGAATCACAACAAAAGCATCCATGACAGACAGCCATCCAGTTCTGTTTAAAAACCTCTAATAAAAGAGAGTTAATCATTTTCCAAGGGAGTCCGTTCCACTGTCAAACAACTCTTACCAAACTTCTTTTGGAAGTTTAGCCAGAATCTCATTTTTGTAACTTTAATTCATTGGTTTAGGTCCTACCCTCCAGAACATGGGGGGGGGGGGAGCTTGCTCCATCTTCCATGTGACAGCCCTTTAGATATCTGAAGACGACTATCATTGCTCCGCTCAGTCTCCCCTTTACCAGGATAAACAAACCCAGCTCCCCCAGCCATTCCTCATAAGGCTTGGTTTGTAGAAGAAGAGTTTGGATTTGATATCCCACTTTATCACGCGGCTAACAATCTCCTTTCCCTTCCTCCCCCACAACAAACACTCTGTGAGGTGAGTGGGGCTGAGAGACTTCAAAGAAGTATGACTAGCCCAAGGTCACCCAGCAGCTGCATGTGGAGGAGCGGGGATGCGAACCCGGTTCACCAGATTACGAGTCTACCGCTCTTAAGTCCTACACCACACTGGCTCTCTCACACTGGTGACCCTTGATCACCTTGGTTGCCCTCCCCTGCACATGTTCCAGCTTCATGACGGCAGGGGAGCCGTCACCCTTGAAGCAGGACATGGGTATAACATCCTGAAAGCCCTCACCCTCCAACCTCTGTGCCTATCTTGGCTTTTCCAGGTCAGCCACCTCCAGGGAACAGACCCACCAGTAAGAGCAGTTCGACAGTGGAAGGCATTCCCTTGGAAAGGAGGTGGACTTTCCTTCATTTGAGGTTCCTAAGCAGAGGTTGGAATGGCCATCCGTCAGGGATTCTTCAGTTGTGATTCCTGCACTGAGGATTTGGACTAGATGATGCGCTTGGGAATCCCTTGCAACTCTACACCTGAGCGCCAGCAGGTCACTGCCCCGAGCGCCTGGTCCAGCAGTCAGACAGTCATATCAGTGACATTCCATGCAAAGCCCTAGACAGCCCCGCTGGCTTCTCTTGGCACATTATTTTTTTAAAGCAATTTCTCGGAGCTTGCAGGTGCCCCTTTTCTGCCTGCACTCCGTGCGGTGATTCCGCGGCGGAGGGCGCCAGAGCACCCAGCCAGCAAGTGGCAGCCTCATGTATTATTAATGACAGCCAATCCCATGCCTGGCGTCACACTGATAACCCACCGGGGGTGAGGAGCGAATCCAGGTGGCAGAAGGTGCCAGAGAGCGGTTTGCGCAGGTGGGTGCTGATGTTCCCCCAGCAGAAGGTCCCTGTTGCTTCCGGGGGCGGGGGCTGCACACTCTCTCTAGAGGGCTCCAGAGGCAATTGGATTCACTGGAGGGAGGCTGGCTCCGGGAAGATAATTTTGGTTCCCTGTTCAATCAACTCCCAGCAGCAGCTATTTGGACAAGGCTGAACCATACACAGCCAAGTCCTCAGTTCTGAGCTGGCAGCCCCAATGAGGCCTCCTGCCTCCTGCTTCTTCCAGTCACTAGGCTGTGCACCTCTGGCAGGGGCTGCCCCATCTTCTGATGCTCATACACACTTTTAATGAGGCTTTGGAGTCTGGAGGGGAAGGTGGGGGAGGGGTGGGGGGGCACCATCCTTGTCTCTTGTCAGTGATGAGGCAAAATAGGCCATTAGGCTTGAGTTGCATACAGCAAAGGCATGTGGGTGGTGGCAAAATTCTGCCTGTCCTCATACGGAAGTTGGACTTGACTTGGTAGGCACAAGATACCCCTTCCCCTCCTCCTTCCTTCTCACAGATGTGATTCTTAGCATTCATTGGTGTAATAATTTGTTAAGCAGCAGCAAGAATGAGCTAATGCACCCACATCTGTCATATAATCCAATACCCGTTTACTTTAGAGTAAGCCCCAAACAACTGAATAGAACAATTTTTCATATATATATAATATCTTTGTTAATTTGTTTATTTTAAAAATAATAATACAAAACATAAAATGTATTTTTTAAAAAGTGAAGAAAGACAGAAAGGAAAAAAGGGTATAGTATCTCACTATAACAATTGTTAACAGTTAACAATTACACTTTTAAGCCTACTGTATTTTGTATAAATGAGTTCCAAATTTCATTATATATGTGCGTGCTAGTATAACGAGACATTTAGAGAATTGTGCTGCTAACGTACCATTCCTTTACTGAAAAGATTTTATTCCCTTCCCAATACTTGACATAATTTCAGATGCAAATGGTAACAAGCTTTACACTTTTGGAAGTGCTCAAGAAATGGGAAATATCCCTAATCCTAAATTTCCAGAGGGACAATTGTTGCCACAAACATCAATGCCGTAATAAATGCATTAGTTGTTCAGGCAACAAAAAAACTTTGTTGTCTTTGGTAAGCATAATATCCGGCTGAGAGCATCTGTTCTCCTCCTTGAGATGTCGCCGGGCAGAGGGACAACCCCTCTACTTCCCCTCCTCTTAGAATATCTTCAGGATAAAAGTTGTGTGCCTTGAGTTCTAGAACTGCCTGAATTGTGCAGAAGTCCCACTGAATGCAGCCGAGACCCAAATGGGGGCTGGGTGGGACTGGGGTGCTGTATGTGTGCCTTTGATTGATCTCTGGAAAAAACACCACCCTCTCCTCAGAGCCGCCAGCACGCAACCCCTTTGAACCTCCTCAGTTCATCACAAACACTCGACAGACTTGGAGTTTGCCAGTCCCTCTGCTATCAATTATTTGCCCTTTTTCTGTTTACCTCCAGGCAGCAAGTAATTATTTTTAAATATTAATTTAGTTGTGTCATGTACAGTTTGCGGCTCAGCCCTGAGATCTGAGATGCAGAAAAAGCAAGCTGTGTCTCAGATTGCATCGCGCTGGTGGTGACACACTCCGAGCATTGCCAGCTATGCAAAGCCTGCAGTTGACGGTGAAGAGGGGGGAGAGACAGGGTGGTACCCTGGATGCTTGCAGGGACCAGAGACTTGTGGAGGCAAAGATGCTGTTCAGGAGCAGAGAGGAGGCTGAAACCAGAAACCTCCCTCCAGCCTGAAGACCTGCCACCTCTCAGCGTGGAAAGCTCTCTGTGCTGCAGAAGGGTGAGGCTGGTAGTCATGGTCTTGCCAGGAAGCAGTTTACAAAGAGAACAAAACAATAAAGTTATCAGTAAAAACATGTAAAAACAACTATTGAAAACTTTTTTTTTTTAAGCAGTACAGTGGTACCTCAGGTTAAGTACTTAATTCGTTCTGGAGGTCCGTTCTTAACCTGAAACTGTTCTTAACCTGAAGCACCACTTTAGCTAATGGGGCCTCCCGCTGCTGCTGCACGATTTCTGTTCTCATCCCGAAGCAAAGTTCTTAACCTGAAGCACTATTTCTGGGTTAGTGGAGTCTGTATCCTGAAGCGTATGTAACCTGAACCGTATGTAACCCGAGGTACCACTGTAGACTGAAAACAGATTAGAACATGCGTCAACATTCTATATGTTCTATAGGTCTGGAAAGGCTGGCCTAAATAAAAGTGTTTTTAGTAAGTTCCGAAAAGAGTACAATGAAGGCGCCTGCCTAATGTCAATAGTCAGGGAGTTCCAAAGTGTAAGGTGCCCCCGCATTAAAAGATTGATTTCTTACAAATGTGGAATTTGTATTATGTGGCACTTGTAATAGTGCCGGTTTCTGTCGATCGAAGTGGTCGAGTGGGCTGTGGGCATGTTTAGGGTAAGGTGATCTCACAGGTAAACTGGGGTGTGTGTGTTTCCAATCCTTAAAGCAGGTGTGGAAAACCTTTGGCCATCCGGAGATGGCTGAATTACAACTCCCATCTGGCCCAACAAGCAGGGGCAGGGGGGATGGAAGTTATAGCTCCATAACTGCCCCAAAATGTGAAATCCATGGGAAACAGACCACTGTTTGTAACTGAAAAGATTTTGTTCATGAGACAATGGGAAACAAATAAAGATCAGACTATATTTACTGGTGAAAGCAGTGTTACTTACTTATCATATGAGTGTTCTCATTTCAAAAGCAAAAATGCCTTCAGAATTGGACAGATGCCCTTGGCACTTTCTTTCGAATATTATTTTGGTTTAATACATATTAAAAAGAAACCAGTTGTTCATCCAGAGAGGGGGCACCTGCAAATCTGGGGATCAGGACAGCCTTCTACTGGGGGGGGGGGCAAGCAAAGAGGAGTCAACGGTTCTCAACAAGTTGGAAAAGGCTCTTTTTAGTCTCCAATTTATGTCCTTATTATAGGGATTAATTCTCTGCCCTCCAATCAAATTCCTATGGTATTTTATTGAGCCCAGGACTGCAGATGGATTAATCTCTGCACTCCAAACTACGAGACAAGACTTTTGTGCATTTCTGACATGCCACTGTTAGGGATATCCTCTACCAGTTTGCCTGCTCATAGTGTTCCACTGATCCAAGGTGGATCAGTGATCCATACAGAATGGATAGGACTTGCATATTCCAGAGTAAAGATGGAAAATGGCCTTCCTCTCTGAGACAGGCTTTCTCCAGAGTTCTGCAGTCTTTGCATTGCTGCAGTGATGGTGGTGCTGATGGGGCCTTCAGCTGCCTTGCACAAAACTGAAGCTGTTACAGCCTCCACTTGATGAGAAGTCTTTGGGCAAAGGTCAAGCGAATTGGTTCTAAGGTAACTTATTTATCCAGCACCATCATTAGAGACTCAGGTGACCTCTGTGGCTTGAAGTGGCTTTTACCAGCTTTGGCTGAGATGCCAGCAGTGACCTTTCTTGGCTTGGTCACAGTGACCCAGGCTTTGGTCACCTTCTGTTGAAACTATTGCAATGTCTTGCATTGTGCATGAGGCTGCCTTTTACAAATAGCCCAGAGATGGCTCTTTCTCCAGAACTATATCCTGAGACTGAGCAGTTTGACCAGATTATGCCTCTTCCTTGTCACCCACACTGGCTCCTGAGCCTAATTTAAAGCCCTAACAACTTGGGACCAAGTTACTAGAAAGGACACTTTCCCCCATGTTTACCTGTCTGAACCTTAAGACTCTCTTCAGAGGCTTTGCTCCGAGAGCCAAAGGAAGGGAGATGGGCCTTTTTTCTTTTTGCAGTGATGCAAAACCTTCTCAGTAAGGTTTGCCCCACCTCCCAGCCATCTTTATGATTTTTCCCAAAGTAGGGCAATACCTTTCTGTTCAACCAGCTTCTTCAATGACATGCTTTGCAATCTGGCCTCTCAGCTTTAAACTGAGTTTTAGGTTTTGAAATCCAACCTTTGTTTTAATTTATTTTGTATAAATCAATGACTACTTCTGTGGCTTGTCCCTTTCCACTGTTTTCTTTCTTGAACGTTTGGAGGTAAATGAAGTGGCTTAAAGAAAGAGTGGCTGGTGAGTTCCAGATTTGAGTCCCCAGATTTTCTGGGATCTGTAGTAAACTCCACAGATTGGGTAGAGAAACAAGGGTGTGCTCAGGGCTTTGAGCAAACCCAGTGTTTGTTTGCGGGCCTGACGACGTTCCTCCCAAGGGGAAGGCAACGATTCCTTGCCCCTTTCACCTTAAATGATGCTGCCTTAAAATTTCTGCATAATAAACTTACAAACATTTTCAGGTTCTGGAGCAGAATCCTGGGACACCAGCAGGAGAAGAGGATGAACACAGTTCCTTGCCCCACCTCTGGAAGTGCCCAGGCCACTCTGGGATGGCTGGATTGTTGCCTCTTCTGAGTTGTCTCCATGGGATCTGGCCATGGTGCTGAAATCCAACCAGCATAATTGATCCTTTGGGCTGCTGGTTTCTGGTGGCTTATTCACCTCAGGGGTCTACATGTTCTCCATAGGCATGTGGAAGGCAACATTGGTTGGGTGGCTCAGAAGCTGGCCAATTTCTCTGGAAAGAAAAAACAATCCATGGGGAGATGACCTCTCCTTGGTGTTGTCTTGAAGATCTTTCTAGTCCCATTGGGTTGGTGGTGGTGGCGGAATCCAGGAAATGGTGACATGACAAAATGGCTGATCAAACTGCAATGGTGCATCTGTCAACATTGATTCCAAGCCTGAAGCTAGAGATGAGTGATGGGAACATCCAGCTTTTTAGAGCCAGGATGCTTTTGATGCCTCCTCCCTGAACCAAGTAAGATTTAGCTGGAGGGAAGTTAGCAATCAGTTAATTGACATTGAATTAACCATGAAATGCAGCATTAACTACTTTGCTTCTGAAGTACAATCCAACAATACTTTAACAAGGCTTTTAATTATTGATTATTGCTTATAACACTCAGGAGACTGCTCCTTATTTTTCAAGACTCTTGTCCTTCAGACACAACCGTGCCCTTCCCCTCGAGTTTCCCCTTTCCTATTTTGTAGAACCTTGGTTGTGCGAAAGCAGCTTCTCCAAGGTGCCTCAATGGCCAAGGTGGAACTGGAACCTAGAGCCAGGCATAGATTAAGGGACTGAAAGGGGTGTCGGGGGGTGGGTGCATGGTCTCAGGCAAATAGGACAGATGGGAAAAAGTACTACATGCTGATATTGCAGAAACAAATGGATAATAATATCATCAAACAAATGATCCGCAATCAGCCAATACATTCAAGTCACAGATCCTTGCAGGAGAACTCTGGATGGTGGCATCACTATCTTTGGGATGAGGCTACAGCTGGAGAAGCCCCAGGAGGCTCTGCTCCTTTTCCCCAGGCACAGGAGGTTCCCAGGGGCTGGTTTTGCCCAAATTTTGCCACTAACCTCAGTAGGAGCAAAACACTTAACCTTAGGAAGAAGCTTCTTCTGTCAAGAGCCATTCAGCAGTGTAACAGACTCCCTCTGAGGGTGGGGGAGGTTTTTAAGCAGAGGTTGGAATCTTTGTCAGGGATTCTTTAGCTGTGATTCCTGCATTGCAAGAGATTGGACTACGTAACCCTTGGGGATCCCTTCCAAGCCTACAACTCTATTATTCTTTGATGTTCAGTTAGGAGAGAGGGCACTCATTTCCAAGCTGCAGATGGCGTTTTTGCTGCCTTTCTTCAGCTGCCTCCTGATTTTGCCACTCTCTAGCATGCTGATGTGCATGAGGATGACTGATAGCCCTCCATCAACCAAGAGTTCTCAGGCCTTCTGGCTTAAGGAGGCCACCCTTCGTGGCTGAGCTGGGAAGCAGTTGGCCTAGATGACATCAATCCAGCCCCACCCATGACTTACAAGACCACATTTTGATCCAGTTAGACCCCCTGAACAACTCTTGCTGCTGCTTCTGTTCCAGCTGCAGGCCAAGGTCTCCTTCCCTGTCCCCCAAATGCCCTTTCGGGAGATTCACTTGGCAGCCACTTGGAGAACACACAGGCAGTGCTCTTCCAAACAGCCAGCGGTGCCTTTGAAGGAGTGAGAGAGAGGGAGAGAAGAGAGGGAAAGTTGGGTCACACCCAGCTCAGTCCTTCCTGCAGGCAGGTGCACAGATCCCATTCAGCTGCCCTCTGGGGAGATTCCAGGTGGCCTCCATCTCCTGCCACCCCTTTCCCATATTACTTTGGCTTGCTAGTTCTGCCATGACATGTTGGCAGCTGGAGCATTGGCTCTGGCTCCTTCACACAGCTCTGTGTGAAGCGCATGGGGTTGTCAGAGGAGCAGATCCAATGCCAGGGAGCAAAAGGCTCTTGCCTCCACTCCTCTGGGGTATGTGGCCTCCAACAGGCTCACCGAGGCAAATGCTGGCATGGTTTGCTTCCTTTGATGCCACTACAAGGTATCCTGAAACTGGGAGCCTCAGTTCTTGGGGTCAGGAGATCTGCAAGGGGGAGGTGCTCTCTAAGCAGCACAGAGAGTCCCTAGTTTTATTAGTCCCTTCCAAGTTCATAGCACTAGAACTCATGGCTATTCAGTGAGGTAGAACATTGGAAGATTCAGGAGAGATAAAAGAAACTACTTAACCTATAGAACGCCCTGCTATAGGAGGCAGTGATGGTCACCAACTAGGATGGCTCTAAAGGAATAATAGACCAATTCATGGAGAAGAGAGCTATTGATAGCTACTTAGCCATGCTGCAAACCTACATGCAGGACACAAGCACAAGCATTGCTGCCTCCACCCTTGTGAGTTTGAAAGTGGACCTTAGAATCCTGCCTGTTTCATTCTGTGTTCTACCAAAAGCATCGTATGTTGGGTTAAATAGCTTAGGACAGCTGCTGTTTTCAGTTTTCAGTGGGTTTTTGTTTTTTGAGCTGGGTTGCTTTATTTGCATTTTTAAAATTGCTTTGTGGCTTTCATCTTTTTTGTAAGCTGCCTTGGGAGTGCTTTGTCCTGAAATGTGGCACATATTTCAGAATGGATGAGCCACAGCAAGGCGATCCAGGGGCATCCGCTGCCCCCACCTGCCATGGCAGCCCTCCTGCCCTTCACCTCCTGGAGTCTCTTGGGGCAGACACTGCCTGCTGGGAGAGGCTCCCTTGTTGATGTTCCATGCAGCCCAGGGTGCTCCAGCCCACCCCTGCATGATCCCGACAGGCCCGGGCTGGATGCGGAATGCGCTTGGAGGGCGGGTGCTGCTTCCAGAGCGCCTTTCCCCTCCTGGCAATGGATGAGGATACAAGCTCTGCCCTGCTGAATTCCACGTGTTCCCAGCCCCCACTTCACACCCCACACACCTCTGCAGTGATTGATGCCTTGCCATTCCCCCAGAGCAACCCCCACGCCCTTCTCTCCCCTGACCCAGTGACCTGGCCCAGTTGTGGGACCTTGAGCCAATCAAGGAGTGGTGGTGGGGAAACCCATAAAGAACCAGAACTCTTTAGAGCTGGAAGGTCCCCTGACACCTGTCTCATTCCACCCTCTGTCCAGGGCAAGGATATTCCTGTCTCCAGGGCAGCCCCCACCCCCAGGCAGCCAGGTGGGACGTGGGCCACCCTTCTGGCATATTCCCTGGGTCAGATATATCCAGACTCTGCGGCCTCTATCCCTCCTACAAGAGCTAGGAAGGACCACAGAGAATTTGAAGGCCACCCAGAAGAGAACTTTGCTTTGTCAATGACCCCAATCTCTCTACATATGTTCATCCCCATCTGTCCCCAGGAAGGCTAGTGGCCCATATATAAAACCCAATTTGGAACAGAGAGTCCAATTAGTCAGCCTCCCTTCCCAGTTGTCCTCTCTTCTTCCACCACCCACTTCTTCCCCAACCTTTGGAGAGGATCAACACTACCTGTGTATCCTGCCCCTCCCCAACCAAAAGGCATCCATTCATTGCCTGTTGCAGTCTAAGGCTCTTCTGCTCTCCTGCTGCTGCCAGAAACCACAGAGGACAGGTCACAGCAACAGCTCAAGAACTCCCCTCCCGCTCCCTGAGGCGTTTTGGGGGGGGGGAGGGGTAGGCGGCTCCTAAAGTTCAGCCCTGCTTGCATTAGCCTTTCCATTTGGAGGCTTAATGAACTGCCCTGGCGGGGCCGCTCCACGAGGATGCTAATTGGAGGTGGCAAAGCCCACTTACCTGGGTTGCTGCCGTGGCATCCAACTGCCGCCCATCCATATTTAATGCCCCGGCGGTTGTTTTGGTTCAAGAGTCACGTCTGATGGAGGAGATAAAGAGCTGCCTTTATTAATGAACCAAAGCCCATCCGTGGCCCGCCACAGCAGAGGAGGCAGGGGGGGGGCAGAGGGGGGGGCATCCCCCTCCTCCTCCTTCTTAGGGACTTCTTGTCACCCAGGTCAGCATCATTGGAAAGGAGGGGTAGGGGGGAAGCCCATTTTTCAACATAAAGATGCACTTGTGTTTTAAATTATTTATCATTTACATTATTTTGTTACATGGGAGCGGGGAGGTGGACCCTGGCATTAATCTTGCAATGTGGCTGTGGTTAAATGTGCGGCGGCGGAGGGAAGAGATGTAGCCTCCCTTGACTCTGGCTCAGAAAGAGGCTGTCTGAGGGAGAGAGGGAGGTGAGGGGGGGGGGTTTTCCATTTCATTGGTTGATTGATGTGGCAGAGCAGAGGGGAGGAGGAGGAAGAGGAGGAGGAGGGTCCTCTTTGAATCTCCCCCCCCCATTTGCTCTCCTCTGTGTGACTTAGGCTAGGGCAGGGTAGGCATAAGAAGATAAGAATCAGGCTAATGTCCACCTAGCCCAGGGGTCAGCAACCTTTTCAGCCGTGGGCCGGTCCACCGTCCCTCAGACCATGTGGTGGGCCAGACTATATTTTTTGGGGGGTATGTGTGAACGAATTCCTATGCCCCACAAATAACCCAGAGATGCATAAAAGCACACATTCTACTCATGTAAAAACACCAGGCAGACCCCATAAATAACCCAGAGATGCATTTTAAATAAAAGGACATATTCTACTCATGTAAAAACACACTGATTTCTGGACCATCCATGGTTTATTGAGAAGATGATTGGGTTGCATCCGGCCCATGGGCCTTAGGTTGCCTACCCCTGACCTAGTCCAACATCCTGTTCTCGGGGTGGCCAACCAGATGCCTTTTTTAAAACCACCCAGGTTGGAAGCCATCCTTGCCTCCTGTGGGAGTGAGTTATCTAGTTTAATTACGTGCTGCTTAAACTTAGTTTGGGGACACGGGTGGTGCTGTGGTCTAAACCACTGAGCCTCTTGGGCTTGCCAATCAGATGGTCAGCGGTTCGAATCCCCATGACGGGGTGAGCTCCCATTGCTCGGTCCCAGCTCCTGCCAACCTAGCAGTTTGAAAGCATGCCAGAAAGTGCAAGTAGATAAATAGGTACTTTTCTGGCGGGAAGGTAAATGGCGTTTCCGTGCGCTGCTCTGGTTTCGGTGTTCCGTTGTGCCAGAAATGGCTTAGTCATGCTGGCCAGATGGCCCAGAACAACTGTCTGTGGACAAACGCTGGCTCCCTTGGCCTGTAAAGCGAGATGAGCGCCGCAACCCCAGAGTCATCTGCGAATGGACTTAATTGTCAGGGGTGCTTTACCTTTACCTTTTCAAGCTTAGTTTAAATAAGCATTGTCCATAGGAGACAGCTTAAAGTTTTAACATTGCCAGGATTGGGCACAAGTTTGAACCTCCTCCACCTACCCCACCCCCACCAAAGGAGCCAAGGTTCCTACTCTTTCTAACTTGGCTCTTATTTAGAGTGAGGTGTTTTTAAAAAGAACATTTTCCTAATGGAGATCCAAAAGCAAAGGCATTATATTGCCCCCCCCCCCAAGTCAGTTTGAAAGGGGCTGCTGCTGGGTAAAGGGTGACCTGTGACCTGCTGCCTCCCTAAGGCCCCATTTGAATAATGTAGGACACGTTCTGAGTGGTTCACGACAACCCTGCAATTTAGTTCATTGCTGCACTCCTATTGCTTGCCAAGCGGCAGCAAGATTCCAGGGGGTTTCTGGCATTCAACTGGGTTGGGGTTCCATTGGGGAAATCAAGGCTCAGCAAAGACTAGTTTATTCTACACATATTTACACCTGGAAGCCTTCAATGGAGGTGGCTTAAGAACACTGCACCACCTCTGGTTGCCCTCCTAATAGCTTCAGCAAGTTTGGGTCCAAAGGAGTGGCCCCTGGTCTCTCAGGGAAGCCTCCTCCAGTCAGCGCCACATGGAGTTCTCCCCACTTCCTTCTTCTTCCCCAAAACCCCTGCTCCAAGCAATTCCTGCCCATTTGTCTGCTTGCCCCCCACAGCCTCTTTTTTTAAAGGACACCTTTCTTTACTCTTGCTCCATCACCATAAAGGTAAAGGTAAAGGGACCCCTGACCATTAGGTCCAGTCGTGACCGACTCTGGGGTTGCGGCGCTCATCTCACTTTATTGGCCAAGGGAGCCGGCGTACAACTTCTGGGTCATGTGGTCAGCATGACTAAGCCACTTTTGGCGAACCAGAGCAGCGCATGGAAGCGCCGTTTACCTTCCCACCGGAGCGGTACCTATTTATCTACTTGCACTTTGACGTGCTTTCGAACTGCTAGGTTGGCAGGAGGAGGGACCGAGCAACGGGAGCTCACTCCGTGGTGGGGATTGAAACTGCCAACCTTCTGATCAGCAAGTCCTAGGCTCTGTGGTTTAATCCACAGTGCCACCCGTGTCCCAGCTCCATCACCATGCCTCCTCCCAATTCTGCTATTTACCCAGAGCTCAGGCAGAGGGTCAGTGACAGGATAGCTATTGTACGGTAATTGCACCTTGATGGCCCTTCTCCCCAGGAGATTTCCTGGTTTGGCCTGCATTTTAAATCTAAGGTCTGGCACCCAGAAATTGTAAGGGGATCCTTGCTCACTGCAAACCCATAACAGTATAAATGTTGATAGTGAAAGACACTTTCAGGAAAGGCAAGACACCATTTGCTTAGGGACTAGTAACCTGTGGGATTCTTAGACCCAGTGCTGTTTCCACTCTCAGGCCTTGATCCATTGCTGGAGGAGCCTCAACATGCCCTGCCTGGTTTGGGCAGCTGCTTCCCAGGGCTGACTCTGTTTTTCAGGCCCTCCCCCACCTCAGCAGCTCTGAAAGCTTTCTGGCCCAAAAAGCTCAGGAGAGGGGTGGGATTTGGGGGGGGGGGGACTGGAACCATCCCAATTTCATGCCTCAAAACAGGCACATCCCGCAGTCAATGAATTTCAAAGACACGCCAAAGCCGTCCAAATTGCTGCCGCTATCCATGGATCTGGAGAAGCTTTTATAAATGGCTGCATTACGACGTACAAAGCCAATATTTCCATAATGTCTGTCTAATGTACAAGAGCGTTTTACATAGAGCAGAGCCTGTTTCATCTCAAAATGCTTTTTAATTAACTCAATTCATTAATACCGCTTGTCATGGCTAAACTCCTGAGACTTAGCAAAAACTTTACTTTCGCAGTTGTCAACACATTTCATTCAAACAGATGCTTCCGAATCCTTTCAGAGCAGGCTGTGGCTCCTCATATGCAGAGAGTGCACTACTTAGCTGTATTAAATCGGGAAGCCTGATCAGACTCCTTGCAAGGCTCGGGCAAGGCTGCCTCTGGGGGGCTGGACTGGGTGGGGGGAGGAGAGCCACCTCCAGCCCCCTCCTCAGGCACCTCCCCGCCCTCCCATCAGCCCCAGTCAGGAGGTTCTTTCTCTCCCCAGCAGCCACAGTGACACTGGAAGGCCAGCCGCACAAGAGGCAGAGGCAGGAATCAGGCACCTTCCCTCATTCTGGTGTGGGTTTCCCTCCATCATGCCTGCTCCTCCTGAGGTGGAAGGGGGGCTTCCATAAGGATGGATTTCCCCAATGCCAAGGAAAGGCTGCAGCATCTGGCAGTGGCATAGCATGGGGGGTGCAGGGGGGGGCGGCCGCACCGGGCGCAACATCTGGGGTTAGGGCAAATCCACAGGTTAGGGGGCGCAAATCCACGGGTTAGGGGGTGCAAATTACTTGCCTTGCCCCGGGTGCTGACAACCCACGCTACGCCACTGGCATCTGGGACTTCTTAGTTTAGATTAAGGCAAGTAGGAGGTGTCATAACGGAAGTTAATAAAATTCTGCATGGCCTGGAGAGAGTGGATAGAGAAAAGGTTTTCTCCCCCTCTTATAATACTTGAACTCATGGACCTCCAATGACGCTGAATGTTGGGAGATTCAGGACAGATAAAAGAAAGTCCCTCCTTCAGGTGCGTAGTTACAAATGATGGCACTTGCTCCCACAGGAGGCAGTGATGGCCTCCAACCTGGATGGCTTTAAAAGAGGCGAGGACAATTTCATGGAGGAGGAGAGGGCTATGATGGCTACTAGCCACAATGGCTATGCTCTGCCTCCATGATTAGGGACAGGAATCCTTGGAATATCCATTGCTGGAAACCACAGGAGGGGAGAGAGCTCTTATGCTCAGGTCCTGCATGGGGGTCTCCCCTTGGGGCATCTGGTTGGCCACTGTGAGAGCAGGATGCTGGACTAGATGGCTTCCCTGTGGCCTTTTATAGCGGGGGTCTTCATATGTTCTTATACATAATGTTCCCATAGCACAGATGGCTCACTCCAAGGGCCACCCACCCCTTCAGAGGAGGTATCCTAACTGCTTGGACATGTGCAAAGTCTGGGCGTGCCCCACATTGCATTTAACTTCTTGAGACATGACTCAGGAACTGCTCCACAATTTCATTTTTTAGGGGAAACTCTTCACAAGCTTTTGGGGTTGCTGTCTCCTAGCTGGATGCTTCGGTGTGACCAGCAACACTTCCTGCCTCAAAGGCCCCAGTCCTCATGAGGAACTCGTCCTTCCTGCCATCATTTTTATCAGGCTGCACTGCATGATCTCCTTCTCTCTGCGGGACCTGCTGTAGCAGCATCCTGATGCCACTAGGAACCTTCAGGTCTACAAAATATGTCACAAGAGCATAGCTAGGGAGCTCTTAGGAAAAACGATGAATGCCTATCCCAAATGGGTGGGTGTGCTTGTGCATGTGTACAGAAGGCTGCGCATGTCTGGCTTTATCAAACCTTGGGCCAGTCACTGCCTCTTAGCCTAACCTTCCTCAAAGGCTTGTTGTGTGGATTGAATGAGGAAGAGGGGAGAACCATGTCTGCCACCTTGAACTCCTTAGATAAAAAGGTGAGATATAAATGCAACAAGGAAATAAACAAGCAAAACAAAAGAGGAAGTGGCGGCTTCCTGGTGTGATTCAGCCAGCAAGTTCCCCTCAAAAGCAGCCTGGAGTTTTGAGTCTTGGCTTTTCACAAGCTGCCACAGTCAGGGTTGTGAGAAAGGGGGAAAGGGAGGGTCTGGGTGTTGCATCGCCACCTGCCCCTGGCCTCTCCTGACTGTCATGCATTTGGGCACAGACCCGGAGGACCCGGAGAATGCAGCTGCTGGTGCTGGTGGCAGAACAAAAGGCCCAGCCCTGCAGAAAAGGAGGGGAGGCCCCCAGAGGCCCCTCGTTTCCAGGCTGCCCCCTGAGATGCTGACAGGCTAGGCAGGAAAGAAAGCCATCAATCCTGCATCTTTTGTCCTCCACAGCCAACCGTGGAGCTGACTTGAAGAATCCGCAGCCACATCACAGCATCAACTGCAGCACAGCTTAGACGCAGAAGAAACGGAGGAGGACCTCTCTCTTTCTCCATTTCTTTAGGCCAATTTCTCCAGAAATGACTCCAGTTCAAAACTGACCATCCTGCAGATCCTGGTTTAAACCTCACCGAAATGAATCATCCATGTTTACTGAGAGGGTCTACTCCACCAGGACACGATTCAAATAATTACTCTGTGGAAAGCTGGGTACGGATGATCAAAAGAATATTGTATGTGTATGTGTACAAACTTCCCGGGACACTTTGGAGGAAGCCATGACAGTTAAAGTGGTTTAAGAGTGCCTGTAGGCCATGTAAACAACATACCTTTAAAGCACACCATTTCTTTCAAACAATTCTGGACACTGTAGTCTGCAAATGGCGGCTAGGAATTGTAACTGTGAGAATGGTCTTTAAAGGTGTAGTGACGGTAGGGGTGTGAGCTCAGTTGCATGTCTAATTTTGCCATATAGTTAGAGGGAGGTGCAAGCTGGCATATCATCCTGATTTATTTATTTGTTTGATATACTGCTTATATACCAAAATTACTTCTAAGCGGTTGTCCTAGCTTGCAGAATATATATATCTACATTTCTGCATAGGGGCTCATCTGTACTTGGTGCAAATCAACTGATATAACTAAAGAAAGAAATAAAAAAGAAGAAGAAAGAAGAATATTCTTTGTGTGAAAAAAAAAACCCCGATCAGAAGGCAAAGCGGTGTCAAGCCCTCCTCCTAAATGTTCAGATGCTGTGACCCCCACCTGGCCTTCAAGTCAGCAGCCTAGCAAGTTGCATCTACTGGTTTTCCCCTTTTCCTTCAAAAGGATTTTTTGATAAGCCAATGACTGAACATCTAAAGGGGGAAATATATCTCTTTTTAGTTCTGGATAATTGTCCCCAGAAAAGAAAACAACAAACCTTTAATTACAACTTGCATGAAGAAAGCTTGATTTGTGCTTTCTGCCGAAATGCTGAGGAGTCGGATGTAAAATATTTGTAATATTTAGGGAACCCAGAGTTTTACATAAAAGTAAACAGCATGGCCTGGAGGCACAATTTCCAGCAACACAATAAAATGTGCAGTGAATTTATGGCGGCCATCCATTAGCTCTTACCAAGGCAACGTCGCCCATATCTGTCGTCCATCATTATAATAGAGGGTTAATGCACTGAATTTACATAAAAAAGTCATATTGTCGGCATGAATTATTTACACTCTCAGCTGTTTTTACAGCTTGGTTTCAAGCTGGATTCTGGGAGAGATTCTGCCAGTAAATTACTCAGTGGAGACCTGGCAGGAGAGCAGCAAGCGGAGGAACGAAGGGAAGGGAAGAAGAGGGGAAGCAGGAGCAGGAGCAGGAGCCCCGGCAGCCATAAGAACATAAGAAGAGTCCTGCTGGATCAGGCCAGTGGCCCATCTAGTCCAGAATTGTGCTCTCACAGTGGCTAATGAGATAACTCAATGGAAAACTTGCCAGTAGGACCCAAGCACAAAAGCAAGACTCCTCTCTTGCAGTTTCCAACAACTGGTATTCAGAAGCATTGCTGCCTCCAACTGTGGAGGCAGAGTGCAGCCATTGTGGCTAGTAGCCATCAATAGCCCTCTCCTCCTCCATGAATTTGTCTGATCCTCTTTTAAAGCTGTTTAGGTTTGTGGCCATTACTGCCTCCTGTGGGAGGGAGTTCCACAATTTAATTCCGCGTTCCACGAAGAAGTCCGTTCATTCCTCTGTCCTACGTTAGGCTTCGTTGCATGCCACTGTTTTGCAGGTGGGATTCAAGCGCATTCTGGAACTTTCCACAGTTTAACTATCCTCTTCCATGGTGAGGTACCTTCTTAAGAGCCAGTGAGGCAAAGGACAGAGGCGAGAGGGAGAGCCAGGAAGGGAGGAGGGACCCCAGAATGGGAAAAGAGTCGGCCGCCTGGGAAGGGTTGGCCTGCCTTGTCTTGATCCCAACTGGGCTCTGCACAGGCCCCTCACAGGAGAGGGAGTTGGCCATTTCATTCCTGGCACCATGTTGAGAGTAAGGGTGGACCATTTAGAACTCCAAAAGCTTCTAAATATAAGCTGTGCATGGGTGGTGAATTTATTCTGCTGAAATAGGTATTTGCATTCTTACATAAGGAAGAAGAGGACGGATAATTAATAAATAAAATACCCTCTCCTACTCATCTAAAACCTTCCAACATAGTACTCAATTCATTTTGCTTATCATAGGATTTTTTTTATCCCACCTTTCCACTCTGTATTTAAGGCAGCTCACATCTGTTGAAAACAGGACATACTATTTACTTTATTTCATAAAATTTATATGCCCCTTGATTGTAAAAACAACAACCTCAAAGCAGTTTACAAAAAAGATAAGACGATAGAATTATCAATAAGAAAAAAATACTGTAGCAGCAATAATCCAACACTTTCCAAAAGTTAACATAACACTAAACTAAAACCAGATTAAAACTTGCATCAGCTTTCTACTTATCCGGGTTGTTGTCTTGAGAGACAATGGAAGTGTGCACCCTCAGAGGTGAAGTCAAACCATTGGAGAGTTACAGAGCCTGCTGTAACTGTAGAGGCCAATATAGGAGAGACATGTTTTATTGCAGCTGGGGCAGGTGAAGGCGTCTGGTTTTACTGCTACAGATGTACCATAGCATTTCTTCTCTCTGTGCTCCTCTCATTGGTCAATTTTCTTCTGGTCACTGCTGTGGATACACAACCTGGCCAGGCAAGACTTGCCTAAACAAACATGTTCTTAACAGGCATGGAAAAGAGTACAGTGAAGGTGCCTGCCTGATATCAATAGGCAGGGAGTTCCAGAGTGTAGGGGCTGACACTGTTATGTATACAGTGGTCTGTGTTTGCCTGAGCTTGAGACTGGACTAAGGATTCTGAGCCCCTGTGTTCTGATTCAATACATGATATCCAATCACAGAACATTTCAGGATTTGGGCCTGTGCCATTGGCCCTTGAACTCTGAGTCGTGATTCGCAGCTTGGAAGTTTAGACAGCCAATCATGTTGGGAGTGGGAGTGGCCCAGGCCTGGGCCTTCAGAAATGTATATAAGCAGTTGCATTGCCCCTGTTGTCCAGTTATGTAGTTCAATAAAGGTTCTTGCTTTTATCACTACGTATTGCCTCGTGGGAACCCACTTACACTTCAGATACACTAAAAGATTGATTTCTTGTAGATGCAGAATTGGTATTATGTGGCACCTGTAATCAGGGCTGGCCCACCCATCAGGCAAGGTGAGGAGACCACCTCGGGCAGCAGGATCCACAGGGGCAGCAAATCCAGCCTCCAAGGAACACATCAGCCGCTACCACTGTTGCAATGTCGGTGGCAGCTGTGGCACATTCCTTGGAGGCCATTCCTACCACCTCCTTGGCAGCCCTCTGCCCCACCTAGCAATGCTGTTTCTACAGAGGCCTGTTGGCAGATAGGAGGCACTGCTGGCCTCCTCCCACCCTTGTTCCCAATGTAGATCTTTATTCCTCCTTTGTTCCTGATGTAGATCTTCCTTTATGCCTTCTTCCCTGGTTGGGAGGGTGGGATCTCAGGTGCCAAAATTTCTTGGGCTGGCCTTGGCTATAACCATGCCAATTCCACAAATCAAAGCAGTCAAGTGTGCATATATGGGGTAAGATTGTATTGAAAACAGTCCTAATATCTGAACAATTAAAACGCAGCAGCAGCAATAGGACCAGACTCTGAAGGAGGAGTGTGTGTGTGTGTGTGTGTGTGTGTGTGTGTGTGTGTGTAAGGCCAAAGTTTGGCCAAACAAGCCTATGGTCAAGAATTCTTGGGTCATGGAGGAGTCCTGTGTCTTGGGCCCTGCAATGCATCTTCCTACCTCCTGTATCCCGACAGTGACAGATAGGATATGCTGTGAGGTGGGTGCTCTCTTCTCAAGCTGATCTTGATCAATGGGCATGATCACCTTTGACTCTCTTGGACCCAGGTCAGTTGAGCCAGTCCTTTTCTTGCCCCCTGACCTAACCCAAGACAAATGTAGGCATTTAAGAGCCATGCAGCCAAGCACCCACTGCAAATGTTCATTCATTCCCTGCAGCTGAGTTCTGTTGAGCTGAGGGCTCAGGGCTTCCTTTGCAGCTCTTCCTTGCTCTGTGGACAGGGAATGTAGGAAAAACCTCAGAATCCACAGGGGAAAAGCACAGGGGAGTGAGGGCTGCAGCTATTACTCAACACAGGCCCAAATGCATTATAATGCGCTATTGGCTGCAAGACGGAAAATTATTCCCCTTTGAAATGGTATTCATACAGCTCCAGAGGCATACATTGTAAAATAATCATAATAAGTAACACAAGTTTCCCTGGGGGGTTATACCTTGGTGTGATTTAATCCTTAAATTTGTTTTGCTTTTATCCCCAGGAGGAAAGAGATTTCAGCTGCAAAGTATTCCTCCCAGAAATGTCAGGCAACATGGCACATTGGCTGCTTGCACCTGGGATCTACTTGCAAAGGTCTGGTCAGGTGGGAGGCACCAGAAAGTCACATCCCAAGGGAGACTGGCAGCCCAGTCAAGGGGCCTCAAGGCTGCCTAGCACACAAGCAGGGAGCTCACAACAGTGCCTCCCACAACCCCCTTTCCAGACAGAGAACATGAAGGATAAAGAAGCAAGGGCTGGGCCATTTGAAGGCAAAAAGGCTAGGGTCCTGGGGTCACCCCTGATCCCTGCAGCATGGAGCAGAGATAGCCTGCAATCCCCATTATGTGAGGATTCAGGCTGTGGACACTTTATATCTCAGCTCACAGACCCTCCAAGTGTCCCTATTTTCCAGGGACATTCCTGATTTCGAGAAGCCATCCTGGTTTCTGATCTGATCCCAGAATGTCCCACTTTTCCTTAGCATGTCCTTATTTTGATTGGAGAAATGTTGGAGGGTATGAGCTCAATCACTGAGATCATCTGCAGGAGTGTTGCTGGTTGTTCCCCAAGTTGGCAAGGCTCATTTGACAAGAACAAGAAAGTGAGCCTTTAGGAGTCTCAAAGCGGCTAACATTCTCCTTTCCCTTCCTCCCCCACAACAAACACTCTGTGAGGTGAGTGGGGCTGAGAGACTTCAAAGAAGTGTGACTAGCCCAAGGCTAGTCACCCAGCAGCTGCATGTGGAGGAGCGGAGACACGAACCCGGTTCCCCAGATTACGAGTCTACCACTCTTAACCACTACACCACACATAATGATAATTTTACTATTTATACCTCACACATCTTATTGGGTTGCCCCAGCCACTCTGGGCAGCTGCCAACATAAATAAAAACATAATAAAACATTAAAAAAACCTTCCCTATACAGGATTGCCTTCAGACGGCTTGGGGGTCGGATAACTCCATCCCCTCCAACATTTCTCCAATTAAAATAGGGACATCCTAAGGAAAAGTGAGACATTCTGGGATCAGATCAGAAACCAGGACTGCTTCTCGAAATCAGGAATGTCCCTGGAAAATAGGGACACTTGGAGGGTCTGGTACCAGCATTACAGCAAGGGAAAACCAAGCATGAAATGCACACCAAATGAAGCCCCTCCCCAGCATGCACAACCTGTAAATGCACCTTTTTCCAGACGCAAGGCTGCTTCCACAAATTAAAAGCACACAGATAACATAGAAAATGCTAAAAACATATAAATGGTAAGTCAAAAAGTAATTAAACCCTAGTAGAATTAAAACAACATTAAAAAACCCCAAATCTATTAAAACACAGATAGTTCAAAACAGCACAGCACACTTAAAAACCATTTGAAAACAATCAATTCCCAATGGCCTGTTGGAATAAAACAGTCTTCACCTGCCAGTCGAAGGACAACAAGGAGGGAACCAGTAAGCTCTAAAATCTGGGAGCAGCTACTGAGAAGGCCCTGTTGGAAAACGAAGAGAATATCTGACTGTCTCAAACTGAAGAGAAACCAAAGAGCAGCAAAGGATGTTGATAGCACAAAAGGGACTGTTACAACATCCTGCCTTCACCCAGCAAGAAAAGGGTGGGAAGGAACCTGATGGCGCATGTGGTGGGGAGAAGGAGATGGAGGCTGCCTGCCTGAACATCTCCTTCTCCCCACTTCTGCTTGCCACCCAACTTCCATCACTTCCCTCGTTGCAAGGGGAAATTGGGGTGTGTGTGTATGGGGGGGGGGGAATAATTGCACAAGAGCACTAATCAACTTCAGCTGCACCACCTGATATGATCGAATCCCACCCAAGAAGAATGACAGTCTGGAAGTGCCCTGAGGCGGGTGTTAGGGGGCAGCAGCGGGTGAGGTTTTTGAGCGGAACTAAAAGAAGGAATGTCCGACCAACAACAAGGGCAATGCCAGCTTAATCAGGAGCAAGGCCAATTGGAAAAGGGCTTCCGGTAGCCTCACCCTCACCCTAACTCTGGGCCAAGGCGAGTTTAAGCATGGTTCAAGTTATTCTCACCTTGCCTTTAGCAGGTGAGGCAGCTGCCGAGAAGTCAGCCAGGGGAGCAGGACATGCAGGGAGGCCCAGCCTGCCCCATCATGCCAGCCAGCTGCTAGTGGGGTTTTGTAGAAGGTGAAATGTTTCGCACCCAATCTCCAGGCTGTTCCTCCACACAGAAGGAAGAGAAGGAGGAGGTTCTCCATCCAGCAGCCCCTGGTGCCAGGTGCTGGCAGCTGTCTGGCCCAAGGCCAGTGGCCTAGTCCCTGAGGAAGACTCTGTGCAGAGGCCACTCCCTGGTACCTGAGAGCCAGTGTGGTGTAGTGGTTAAGAGCGGTGGACTCGTAATCTGGTGAACCGGGTTCGCGTCTCCGCTCCTCCACATGCAGCTGCTGGGTGACCTTGGGCTAGTCACACTTCTTGAAGTCTCTCAGCCCCACTCACCTCACAGAGTGTTTGTTGTGGGGGAGGAAGGGAAAGGAGAATGTTAGCCGCTTTGAAACTCCTTCGGGTAGTGATAAAGTGGAATATCAAATCCAAACTCCTCCTCCTCCTCCTCTTCTTCTTCTTCCTCCTCCTCCAGAGGAGATGATGTAATTTCAAAGCATCTGTGTCTTCTGCAGCTCATCCCCAGACGCAAATATCTCAGCAGGTATTGCAGAACAGAATATCGGCTCACGATCAGGAGAAGAGGATTTATTGCCTGCTAAAGTCCATTTTGACCAGAAGCTGGAGGCTTCATCAGCAATCCACATTCAAGGTCTTCTTATACCATAATAAGCAGACATGGTTTCGCCCAAAGGATCTTGGGAACTGTAGTTTGCTATGGGGGCTAAGAGACCCCTGTTCCCCTCACAGAGCTACAAAGCAATCCCTCTTTCCAGGGAACTCTGGGAAGGAATCAGGGCCTCCTACCAACTCTCAGCACTCTCAGCTACAAGCAGCATCAGAGCTGTGTTGCCATCAGCAGCCTGAAGGTGTTGTCGTGCCCTAGAGCAAGTGTGTATGTGTGGAACTTTTGGCTCTCCAGCTGAACTACAACTCTCATCAGCCACAACAAGCAAGAGACAATGGGAGCTGTCATTCAGCGACATCCAGAAGACAAAGGTTCCTCATACCAGCTTTAGAGCATGACCCACAGGGAATGGCGTTGTTTCATGGTGACAAGAATGATTCCATATTGAAAAGAGCTCTCTGGCTCCACAGCCTGCTCCTCTGCCTTGCCTTGAAATGGCCAGAAAATGATAAGCTGTTTCAGACAGAAGGAGCAGGACCCCCACTGCTAGCACCCGACCCAACACAAATAGCTCATGCAAGAAGAAACACCTGGGCCTTTGTCAGGTTTTGGACTAATGACCCCAGCCAGTTTCTCAGTTTCCTCATATGTTCAGTGAGACGGAGGAGCAGGAGAGTTAATTAGGGCCAGGTGACACATTTATTTATTTATAAAAATAATTTCTATACCCCTGTATTAGAAAACAAATATCAAAGTGGTTTACAGCAATAAAACTGTACAATAAAATCATTAAAATGTGAAAACAGTTTAATACACCTAAAGAAGTTTTAAAAAGATATCAGTTGTGTTGGCTAGATTTGGATGAGTAGGAGAGGAGATTTTATTTATTAATTATCCTTCCTCTTCTTGCTTGTGTAAGAATGCAGATAACTATTTCAGCAGAGAAAATTCACCACCCATGTGCAGTTTATCTCTGGAAGCTTTTAGAGACAAGGTTATGTAACCTTCTAGAACAATTACGATATCCAAGGATGCTTAGGCAGACTTGGACCATCTCACTTCTATGTTTCCCTCTTATGAAATAAATGTCTCTCAGACTGTTTAAGTAAACAAACAAACAAACAAACAAACAAAATATCTATAAGGTTTACTCACATCAAAAGATTTGCCAGGGTTCAACAAGTACAGTGATGAAAATCAGGCAGGCAATAATCCTTAAAAGTTACAAAAGTCCACGGTCCAATTCAAAATGGTGTGTGCTCTCTGGCAATCTACTCCATTGTGGGTAAGAAGAAGAGTGTGTAGCAACAGGAAGAAGATCCCGCCACAAATGTTTAGAGGATATGACATCATAGAGTCCCCTGTTTGTGACTCTAGCAATCATGCACCTGTGATTTGGCTGCAGATCCTTCCACCATTGCAGAAGGCCGTGTTCTTTATTGCCCACCTAGACCTGGTGGAATAGAAAAGTTTTCAGCAGGTGTTTGCACAGAAGGTGCCCACTGAATCTCCAGTGGCAGAGAGTTGCACAGAACTGGGCCAATGGCACTAAAGGCTTGGTTTGTTGCCAAATCAGCCTCAACCAACTCGGGGAACAGCCAGCGATGCTCCTGCAGGTGATCTCAGTGATTGAACTGAGATACAAGGCGATTCCTGAGGTTCCCTGGACCTAAGTTGTTAAGGGTTTTGTAAATTAGTACAAGGACTTTGAACCTGGCTCAGTGGTAAGTGGGCAGCAAGTGCAGCCAGGGATGCTCAGATTTTGATGCAGCCACATCATGCCTGTGTTGCCACCTTCTTCTGCAGACACAGAGACCCAACTGGGCCACCCAGAGGTTCTTCCAGGGACCCAACCTCTTTGCATTTCGGAGTCCTGAGCAGCAGCAGCTGCAGCAGCAGCCACCAATGCCTCATTTCTCACCACAGAAGTCCTTATTACTTGCATCTCTTCATGGAACACAAATTAGGGGCACGGGCTGAAAGGGAGATGCAGCCCGGCTGCCTGGCTTAATCAGTGCCGGCATCTCCAACTCCTTCCCGCTACCCTGGCAAGGCAGCCGAGGGAGGCAGCAGCTGCCAGGAGGAATCTGCTCAAGATCAGAGGCAAAGCTTTGTATTAAACTGTATTTCTTCCAGTCAGATGCTCCCTGCGCATAACTCAGCTTGGCACATAACTCAGCGTGCTCCGTGTCAAATTCCTGCATTCGTCCCAGGATCCCAACCAACACTGTCAGCTACCATTCGTGAAAACGCGAGCAGACAATAAGGGATGCTAAAAAGGAATTTGAGGAGCATATTGATAGAAACATAAAGACCACCACCAAAGTTCTTTAAATGCATTAGGAGCAGGAGATCATCTAGGGAGGTGGTCGAGCCCTTGGATGACAAAGGAGTCAAAGGTATGCTAAAGGAGGATATGGAGATTAAAGAGAAGCTGAATGAATTATTTGCCCCTGTCTTCACAGTGGAAGAGGTAAAGCAGAACCCTGTTTTTGAATGGACTTTTGCAGAAAGGGAGTTTGAGGAACCGAGGCAGATAGTGGTGACAAGAAAAGACGTTCTAAGCCTTACTGATGGATTAAAAACTGAAAAAATCACTGGGTCCTGATGACATCATTCTTAGAGAACTCAAATGTGAAATTGCTGGTCTGCTAACAGAAAATATGTAACTTGTCTCTAAGCTCAGCCTTCATACTGAGGACTTGAAAATGGCCAGTGAAATATGCATTTTATAAAATGGTTACAGGAGGGATCTGTGCATTTATAGGTCAGTTAGCTTAATGGCTGTCCAAGGAAAGCCTGTGGGAAGCATTGCCACTGAATCTTCTAGATGTCTTTGAGAGTGTCAACAGACATATAGATGGGTAGAGATCCAGTTGACATTGTGTACTTGGACCTTCAAAGGGCTTTTGATAGAGTACCTCACCAAAGATCCCTGAGTAGCAGCCATGGAATAAAATGAGAGGCCCTAAGGAAAAGGAAGCAGAGAGCAGAGGATCAGTTCTCCCAAAACAGAGAAATAGGAAGTAGAGATCCAATTCCTTTTGGACATCTAGGTGGCTGCTGTGAAAACAAGATGGTGGACCGGAACATATTCAGAGAGGGTGACCAAGATGATCAAGGGTCTGGAAACCAAGCCGTATGAGGAATGGTTGAGGGAGTTGGGGATTTTGCCTGGAGAAGACTAAGAATGGATATGATAGCCATCATTAAATATCTAAAGGGCTGTCCCATGGAAGATGAAGCAAGCTTGTTTTCTGCTGCTCCAGCGGGTAGGACCTGAATCAATGGATTCAAATACAATAAAGGTGATTCCAATTGAATATTAGGAAGAACTTTCTGATGGTAAGAGCTGTTTGACAGTGAAACGGACTCGGTGGACTCTCTTTCATGGGAGGTTTTCAAACAGAAGATGGATGGCCATCTGTCAGATATTCTTTAGCTGTGATTCCTGCATTGCAGGGGGCTGGAGTAGATGACCCTTGGGATATCGTCCAACTCTACAATTCTACAAATCTATCACACACACACAAACTCTTATTAAAATATCTACTTGCTGTGTTAGGAGGTGGTCTGAGGACTGCTTCAAAAGACTTGTTCTCCTTCTCCTTCTCCTGCCCTGTGGGGGCAGCCGTCATTTTGTCTGGTCCAAGTCCTTGGGACAGACATAGCCAGGGGCATTTGCAGCCCCATTTTGGACACGTATAGGGGAGGGAGGGGGTTGTGGAGACTACCACTCTCCACTTGCTTGGAGCAGCTCTTCCTTGAAAAACAAGAAGGGTTATTTGTTGAAGGCAGCCCTCAGACCACCTCCTAACACTGTACATTTCCAGAGAAGTGTGAAATCTGAAAGGGAACTACATACTAATATGCACATCACTCCAGGAGGTACAGATTAGACCGGCGAGATTCAGAACATGCACACATTGAATTCCTGGAGCATCCCTAGTTGATGAAGAATAACTCACGCCAGATGAACTTCATCACCCTTTTTTGTTTTTACTTGGCTGGATTCTTTTTCCTTCCTGTCAAATCTGCAGATGACACGAAGCTGGGAGGGATAGCTCAGGCCACGGAAGGCAGAATCAAGATTCAAAACGATATTGACAGGCTGGAATATTGTAGCAAAAACCAACCAGATGAAATTCAGCAGAGATAAATCCTGTAAAGTCCTGCGTTTAGGTGCCAAGAATCAAAGGCACAAGTATAGGATGAGGAAGGAGCAGCAGCAGGAGGAGCACAGGTGAAAAGGTAATCTGAGTGCTTTTGTGGACCACAAGCTGAAAATGAGCCAACGCTACAATGTGATACAGCTGTAAAGGAGGAGGAAAAAAAGGCTAATGCCATCTTGGGTTATGTGAACAGAAACAACAGGAGGAAATCAATGTTGTTTTCTTCTGATCAGTCCCAGCACAAGCATTTATTCTTGCTAGATGGGATGATCTGCCTGATTCCTCAGCCAGAGTAGGCTCAGGACAGGTGAGACTCACATGCCTCGCCAATCCCAGAAACTATAACAGAAAAGCCGTCCTGGCCAGGCCTGCATCCAATCATGGCTTTCTTCCTTTGGTAATTTAATTAGGGGATGCAACTCTTTAAATGTATAATAGATTTGCCGAATCATGAACTCTGTACATGTACAGAGGCTATACCCCTGAGTGAGTTTACCCCCCCCCCCCAGTTTACACTTCATGAAGAAGTACCTTCTTTTCTCTGTCCTGACTCTTCCAATATTTTATTTCATTGGATGGTCACAAGTTCCAATGTTATGGGCGTGGGGGACTTTTTCTGTCCACTTTCTCCCTGCCATGTATAATTTTATAAACTTCTATCATGCTGCCTATTACTCACTTTTTCTCTAAACGAGAAAGTCTCAGATGCTGGAACCTTCCTTCTTAAGGGAGTCATTCCATCCCCTTGATCATTCCGCTTGACCTTTTCTGCCCCTTTCCCCTCTGCAATTCTATGGCTCTATGGTTCCATAGGAGCAACGGCAGGAGCACTCCTGGTTCAGTATGTTCCACCATGGCTATGGAAGCAGCTTTGCATGTGAGGGAGAAAGGATATTTGTTTTGTCCCTGGACTGGCACAGATGCCCAAAGCTGCTTGCTGTGGCATCAGCCATCCAAACCTGGGGGCGTCCATCTACTCCTCATTGGACCATATTGGCAAAGGTGTCAAGCAGGGCGGGGGGGGGGGGAGTCGTGGAGCTAACTCTGGCTTCCCTTCTTGCTTCACTAATGAATATTCATGACTGAGGCAATCTGTACTAGCCAGACTCTCTCCTCGCCCTTCCCTCTCACCCTCCCCCTGACGTGAAGTATTAGTTCTGTGTGATGCTATATTTAATGTAGATCTGTTTTAGCAAATTGACTTTAAATGTGTATTGAGAGTGAGAGAGAGAGAAAGCTCAAGGAGAGAGGCAGAAGGCTGTGTAAGGTAGCACATGCAAAAGCCATGTGGGGTGGGGGTGGGGGCAGGAAAAACAGCTCCCCCTTCTCAATAGTGTCCCTGTTATCTCGCAGCAGGGCGGGTGGAAAAGGCAACTCAGAACAGGAAAGTATTGCACATGGCACCGCTTTGCAAGGGAGACCAGCTCAGCCAGGAAAGAAGCATTCTCACAAAAACACCTGCCCCCCTACCCCAGTTTACAATGGCAGAAAGACCCCTTTGAAAATCAAACAAACAGCTCACATTCGAAATCCCTTAGGAGTCTAAATTCTAACTTCAAACGTGTCGAAATCTCTTTGTCTCTCAAGGAAGGTTTGTTCTGCTGTCTGAAGAAGTAGTGGGTTCAATTCCAGGGCGAAGTAAATTCTGCAAGGGGTTTGCTGCAGTGGGTCATCACACACAATCATACAATGGTACAGTTGGAAGGGATCATGAGGACATCTAGTCCAACCTGGGCTAAACATACCCAACTCCCTCAACAGTTCCTCATAAGGCTTGGTTTCCAGTCCCATGCTCATCTTCCTCTGCACATTTTCCAGCTTGTTGACATCCTTCTTAAACTGTGGTGCCCAGAACTGGACGTCAGATGGGGTCTGCCCAAGGGGAAAATAGAGTGGAACTGTTTATTCTCCTCCATGAACTTGTCCAATCCTCTTTTAAAGTCATCCGGTCTGATGATCAGCACTGCCTCCTGCGGGACAGAGTTCCAGAGTTTAACTGTGCACTGCTAGTGGATCCCCTCCCATTCCCTCTCTGGTGAATGGCTGGCAGAGCCTATCAAAGGCTGTGCTTCTGATCCACCCAGGTTCCTTTCACCAGTCCACCAAGGGAGCAGTTCAGGAAACTGAGCCATTGGCATGAGATGGAGACCTGAGGAAATGGCTCTAGGCCTGCTGAATGGTGCCATGTCCCAAGTGACACCCCCTGAGTGACACCCCCTCTGTTGCTGCCTGGGGCTGGGCCAGGCGGCCACCCAGACTTTGGTGGGCAGCCTGCTGCATTCCCCGCTGGCAGGCTGGCTGCCTCCACCAGTTTGCCAGGCAGGCGCTGCCAGACACCCACTCTGCTCCTTCTCTTCTCCTGCTGCTCTATGACAAGCTGCTCAAAGCCCCATGGAGAGGAAACACTCCTCATTTACAAATATGCAAATGGTTTTTTTTCTCTTTTCTGTTATGCAAATGGAAGAAATCATAGGCTGCTAATTAGGGTCAAAGGAATGGTGCATGCAAATTAGAGAAAATGATCTCTCCCCCCCTCCTCCCCATTCTTGGAGGACTGCTGGCCTCTTGGGTCTCCCTTCTACAATGCAGCTCTAGCTGTTTCCTAGGGGGGCATACCTGCCTGTGGGCCTCCCTGATGTCTGGATCCAAGGGGCCAGGACCTTTCTAACCCTGGTTCACAAAGTGAGCAATCAGCAGCCCACAAGCAGGGGAAGCCCCTCCCTCTCTCGCTTGCTGCTCACCAGCAAACAGCTTCTTGCGAGGAGGGGTGTTTCTCATCCGTGCCCCCTGCTTCAGGTGCATGTTTTGCCAATAAAAGGCAGCCAAACCTCCCCCCACCACGAAGTTCAGAGCAACCAGAGAGCAAATGGAGCTCTTTTTTTGCCAGAGGTTCCCCGTATACTTTCCAATCAATATATCTGTCAAAAAGGGCAGCCCTCAATATGTGGAATTTGACGATTCTGCAAAAATATCTATGATCCAATTAAATCACAGTATTAAAAAGATACTTTCTATTCCACAGGTATCGAGCCTTTTTTGACTGTACAGCAAAAGCATGACTGTTTGTAACATCGCCACAAGACATGCTCTCCTGTAGAACCAGGAACCAGGTGGTATTTTCCATTTCATGAGCTGAGCTGTCTCCTCAAGGAGGTTTCCTCTGGGAAACCTCAAGACGCGACAAAGAGTGGTATTGGGACTTTCCTTTCCTGCTTTTGTTTTGATGCCTCTGTTTTCCCTTATGTTAATCTACTGCCTACCTGGGAGGGGTCAGTGGAGGTGATGTTCCCCCGCCCTGGAGGAATGGAGCCAACATGGAGGAACTGCCAGTCTGTGGGTCCAGTTGGGCTTGCTAGGCCTTCCCCCTTTGGCCAGCCACACACAATCCAGGGGCTCTTGTGGTTCTTGAAGTGCAGGGGTGGACTAGATGACCCCTGGGGTGCCTTCCGACTCTACAATTCTATTATCCCTGCTCTCGTCCTCCCTTTGCAGATCCCTCTTCTCCCCAGCCGTCCGTGCCCCCCGCAGTCAACATCTTGCTGCTTTAGAAGAAACATAGCATGCCACTGAATTCGCTCTTGCCAATTTCAAAAAATAAACAGATGACAGGCTTTCTGTATAAATAAATATTCCTTTACGATAAGCACAGTGTTAAAAGTAGGGGGCAATAAACTTCCAGGAGCCCCTTCTCCTGCTGGCATCTGCTCTGAGAGACAGACAATGGCTTCAATACAAAGGAAGGTTTTGGCAATTTTAGTTGGTGGGGCAGCTTAATTTACGATGGCATGTGTCCCCTAATAATAAATTGATTCAAAATGTAAACATAGCAGGAATATTTGAGGTCAGCAGCACCCACTGGGCTCATCCAGGCACCCTTTTATATTGTATTTCTAGGCACAGGTCCACACTTTAAAGCTCCATGTTCCTGTGCTTTTGTGTTTTTTTTGTGTGTGTGTTTTGCCCCAGTGCTTTCCCACGAAAACCTACTCTTTACCACTGAATCGGAGCAAAAAAGCAAGCCAAGGAAAACCAGAATTTCCATTTGTTCTGATTCAGTGTCAAAGAGTGGGTTTTCCTGGAGAAAGTGGTGGGGCAAACAACAACAACAGGCTTGAAAGAGTGAACCTGTGCCTGGAAAGCACAGGGCAAATGTTAAGTGTGGATGAACCCACTCTTAGCTCTGCCAATATTTTCAAATAAAAACTGCCCAGGCTCTCTTACATTAGTTACGTTGCAGCTGGGGAAACCCCTCTCCCAAGTTATGGTCTCTTCTCCAATGAGATCTGGCCTCTCTCAAATTCCCAGGCTATGCAAGAGAGGGAGGGGACAAATAAACAGAGAAGGGGCTCCCTCGGGTGCCTGTCCCCCTCCCCACTTTTTTGACCTTGTCTGCTAAAAGGTTCTGTGAGGGGCAGACCCCTGTATCTCTTTCCCTAGAGAAGCCAGAATGACTCCCTCTTTGTTATCCTTCTGCCCACAGGTGAGGACTGCTTTATTCTGACACACCTTTGGGAACTGATTTTCTTTTCTTTTAAGGAAAGAGCATTTAATAGTTCTGTGTTGTTTTTATTATCTGTTTTCTAATATACTAGGTTTTTTATTGTTTTGATTTTACTAGAGTTTAATTCCTTTTTAATGCTGATCTTTTCTATGTTTTTAGCTTTTTTTGTATTTTATTTATGTTGTTTTTAATTTGCGCAAGCCACCTCTAGTCTCTGGGGCTCTCCTTTTCCTTTCTCATCCTGCCCATGAAAGACGGAAAGGGGAAGATCTCTGCTCCAAGGTGACACAGAGGGCAACCCAAACATCAGGGAAGCCAGCTTCCTCCTCGCCCAATTGCATGGCTGCCTGTAAGCCACTCCTGGCTTCTCCATTTCTGAGAGGAGAAGGGATATGTGTTGCTGTGTGACCACCATTACAGAGTCTCCTCCGCCTCCTCCTCCTCCCTGGAGACAAGGAGCAAGAAGGCCCGAGTAGGTTCTGGTTCTTTCCCCAACAGGCTGCCCTTTGACCTCTCGCCATTGAGGAGGGATCTCCCCTTTGTGGCAGTGCAACAGCTGGTTCATTTCACATGCTAGGCGAGGGGAGGAGGCGTTGGGATGGCAAGCAGCTTGGAGGTGGGCCGATTCCATAAAGTCTGCCCCCCTCGGGAGGAAGGACGATGATCAGCCTTTCATGAGCAAATCATGGCATTAAGGATTCCAGGCACAACCCCTGTCCTGCCTACGGAGTGGTGAGAGGTCTCTCTGTGTGTATTTGTGTGCTTACAGATGGGCAAAGAGCAGCAGGGCTTGAAGAGGGGGTCTCTCTGGGTCTCTCTTGTCTGGTTACCTCCAATGAATCATGGAATTGTATAGCTGAAAGGGACCACGAGGGCCATCGAGTCCAACACTCTGCAACACAGGAATAACAGCTAAAGAATCCCTGATGGATAGCCACCAAAACTTCTGTTTAAAGACCTCCAGGGAAGGTTAGTCCACCATCTTCTGAGGAAGTTCTATCAACATTTGAGGTCTTGTTTCAAGACTTTGGAGCTGTGGGGCTCTAGCACATTTTTTGTTTGGAATCTGTAACTCAAAGGGCTACCTTGGAGGTGGCTTCTTCTCCCTGCAGTGGATGAGAATTTGTCAGGGCTGGTAGTTCCACAGGTGTAGGTGGGCACTACCCAACAAGGTGTCCAAACCAAGAAGACAGTGCTACTAGAAGGCTACTGGATCCACAGGACACCTGTCCTGAGAGCTGTAGTACCCCCTCCAGCCACCTGCTGTGGTGGTGCTGCAGAGCCCCAGAGATCAGGCCTGAAAGGGACCCCAGGCTCTTCTCCCTCCTCAGTGAATTTTTCTGAGTGGCTGTCCTCCCACCCCCAAGGTTTAGCTAGTCCCTGGTTGAAGGGTTAAGAAGTGGATGCTGAGAGAGAAGGCCTTTGGGTGGGGGTGGGAGGCCCCCAAATTTTGGAAGGGGGGGCTCCAGGCAAAGACCTTTTAATTTTTATCCCAGGCTTTTAAAAAGTGGTTGTAAAAAGTATTCAACGGTCTGAATTAATTCACAATAATTGCATCTTAATCTTTGCATCTGTGATTTGAACGTGTGTGTTAGCTCTACTTGATGTTTTATGACTCTCTGTGCTATATTATTAGACTGTGGCTTAAGTTGGATGAACTCTGCCCTGAGATGGCTGTTCGTAGGATTGTTATGCTGTTTATTGAAGCTCAATGGATTTGTGACTATAATTTGTTTTTTCAACTTTTAATCGCCCAGATAACTTTCTTGATGGGACATCTGACAAGTGCAAATATGTAAAGAAATATATGTCTCACCTATCTCCCAAGGAGTTTGGGGCAGCCTGCCTGGCTCATCTTCTTCCCTGTTTTCTCTTCACAGGTGAGGCAGGTGAATCTGAGAGAGAGAAGAAGAAAGAAAGAAAGAAAGAAAGAAAGAAAGAAAGAAAGAAAGAAAGAAAGGCAGAGACAGAGATAGAGAGAAGCCCTCAAAAGGGACAAACATGCCTAATTTTTTTTATAAAATTCTGCCCATTAAAAAAACCACACAAATGGTAAGAGCACTCAGCACTAAATCTCCTGGACCTCTATGCCTGCAACTTGACAGAGGTTAACCAGTATGATGGGGCTACCTTGTGAATGCCAATTTTATTCACATCTGCTAAAATGCAGAGCCGGGGGGGGGGAGTTAATACATTTTTAAAAATTCCCAATAGCTAATGTGGGTGGGTAGATATAACAAAGCCAGCTCAGATGCATCTCATCCCATCAAGCAGCCTATGAATTGCCTTGGAGTGAGATGGGCTGTTTTCTGAAGCACTGAATTGGAGTCTGGATATAAAAGATGAAGAGGGATTTGTGTTGTGTACATTGAGGCAAAGGCCAGCTGTGTCCCTGAGCTCTGCCCTTTCTGGTAGCAGAGAGAACTTTGCAGCTGGAAAGGCCAGCTAAGATTAGCAGCACTGCCTGGGTGAAGAGACTTTGGTTCTACCCCTACGTCTTTTTCAAAGGATGAGACTAGGCGGTTGTTGTGGCCTGCCCTCTTTCCCCCCAAAATGGTTGCATGCTGGTTTAGATCTCAACTCTCAGGAAGCCTGACCCAAGTGTATGTTAGGTAAGCTGCTTTGTTAAATAACATTATCTGATTTTTAGTGGTGCGTCTGATGGAAAACAACATGGTAATTTTGGGATGCTGCTGATTAGATGAAAATGATATTGCATCAAAGTTGCTGCTGATTTATTATGGAAAAACGGCAAGCGGAGCGCAATTCTCCACTAGGATGCTTAATTAAAGCTCCCTCCATAAAAAAAAACCTGTATCCTCCAAGGCCCTGTATCTTTGCCGGGTGTGAAAAGAACAAAGGGTGATGGGTATCTTCTTTGTCAAAGTGCCACACGACATGTTTATTGCAGCCCATTCTGAACCCCTCAGTGCAAAAGCAGCTGCCCCATCACACACCCTCAGGGCTGTCCAGAGTGGACCAAGAGGACCTGGCAGCTGCGCTGAGGGCATTTAGAGGGGGATGATGACGGGCTGCATGCCTTTATTGGTTCAAATGAGGAGATCCGGGAGGAGACTTGTCTGGGAAGAATAGGAAGCTGATGGGGGCCAGCATTTTTGTCAAGGGTTGTTGAACCATCACCTTGGGGTGTGTCACTCTCATCACCTGCTCCCAAAGAAGCTGAGTCTCTTAGCAATAATTCATCTGAAACAGAAAAACAGGAGAATTTGAAATGTCCCTGTGTGGCGAAGAAGGGGATTCTGAGAATCTGCAAGAAGGGCTCCTTAAAAGCTACCCTGGGCGAGCAGAGAAGTTGCCTCCAGCTTGCAGGACTTACTGAGATGATGGCAAGACTGGTGATTTGGCACAGTGGCATAGTTGGCTGTCCACTTGAATATTACCATTGAACACAACCTCCCATTTTTATACAAAAAGTGTGTGTGTGTATGCTTATATTGTGCGCTACTCAAATACAATAGCTTGCTTGGACTGTGCTGCAGCTGCAACCCTGCCCTCCTTGGTGAGTACTTTGGAGAAGGCTTGCGTCTTCTGTATCTGGGATACCCCCTGTAGCTCCTGAGGGCATTCCCTGGATGGAATGCAACAGAGACCACTATCTCTACCACTCTGAAATTTGGCAGGCTTCATCCCCTATAATTGTTTGTGATTTGCATCCAACTCAGCCAGAAAATGAAAAAGTTTTGGATTTCCCCTTTGTTTTTAAAAATAAAACTTTATAAGGCACTCCACATGAAAATCTCTAGATCTATCTCCTTTCAGCCTTAATCCACCCCAAAGGGGCTGAGATACCTGCTGATATCATCCACTTCTGTGAAAAAGAGGAAAAACCACGTTATAGCTGTTTTTTATTTCCTCATTGTAGTGAATGGGAGGGCGAGAGATTCGTTTTTAACAGATCTAATTCAGTCCTGAATAACGAGTCAAATTGGAATGACACAGAGCAGTCATGAAACAGACTGGGCTGCTTTCCAAAGGTACAGGTACAAGTTGGATCTTGTGGCTGATGCACACACCTCTGCTGTGCACCTTGGGATGCATATCTTAGCTACCATCTGCAAGCTGATAACTAGTTCTCAGTCAGTCTCCAACACTATATTCTCAAACAGCACAATCCCATACACATTTATGTAGAAATCCATCCTATGTGGCCAACTCACAGGGAAAGCCTAATTAAGATAATAACGGTTGCAATCCTTTGGTCCCTGGGAGGATGTCCCAGTGGCCATATCACATACTGGATCTCCCTCTCCAGTGTTGGAGAGAGAGCACTCTGGTGTTGCTACACATTTGAATCAAGTTAGGCACGGCTTGGACAAGGTATATATGTACGAGGTATGATCTTCCTTTAATGCTTCTAGTCAGGCTTCTAAGTACAAATGCTGTTATCTCTCCATTATAAATTGCCTTTACATTATTGCAATGTCGTCCTCAAATGCTGTATCATTAATGCAATGTCGTCCACACGTTAATGCCCTCAGTGTAATATGAATCAGTTATGAGTAGGTCTAGTTACAGGTAGGTAGGCGTGTTGGTCTGCCGTAGTCGAAACAAAATAAAAAAATTCCTTCCAGTAGCACCTTGGAGACCAACTAAGTTTGCTATTGGTATCAGCTTTCGTGTGCATGGTATCTGAAGAAGTATGCATGCACACGAAAGCTCATACCAATAACAAACTTAGTTGGTCTCTAAGGTGCTCCTGGAAGGAATTTTTTTTAGTTATGAATAGGGTGAGTGAAGACTGTATACTGAGCTCAGAGAAGGACAACTCCGCTGAAAGAAGCCACAGACCGTGTTCATCTCATCACAAAATTTGGAATTCCATCAATGCAAAACTGGGCAAAGATGCAGGTCAAAGTCTCAGACACCTAATCTCCTCAAAACCATAAGGAACAGCACTCAGCCTTTCAGTTCCTTGAAACTGGCATTCAGAAGCATCACTGCCTTGTTCTACATACTGCTGTCCCCAAACATGAGGCAGGAACCATTGGGAGAGGGGCTGTCCTTGCACAGAGGTTGACTGATGGGTGTGCATGCTCTACTGGGAGAGCAGGAGGGGGCAGGCATGCTGAGGCTCACAGACACCCAAGAGGTCTGGAGGTGCCACCTGGTCAGGGAAAGTGAGCCTGGCTGGATTAAGATTCAGGAGAGACAAAAGAAAGCCCTTCTTCATGCGGTGCATTGTTCAGCTAGGGAACTCACACCCACAGGAGGCAGTGATGGCCAACAACAAAAGAGGATTGGGCAGATTCATGGAGGAGAGGGCTATCAATTGTTACTAGTCGAGATGGCTGTGCTCTGCCTCCATAGTCAGAGGCAGCAGTTGCCCTGAACACCAGTTGCTGGAAACCACAGGAGGGGAGAGGGCTCTTGTGCTCAGGTCCTGCTTGGAGGTTTCCCATCATGGGCATGTGGTAGACCACTGTGAGAAGAGGGTGCTGGACTAGATGGACCCCCTTTGGCCTGATCCAGCAGGCTCTTCTGATGGACTTGAGTTAAGGCTACCCTCACTTTGTTCCAGAAAACTCGCCTACTTGCTGGATTGCTTTGCTTCAGGCAGGAGAAGGAACTTCACAACTTACTGTGGGATTCAGATCTGGGGAGGGGGGGAAAATGATATTTCCTTTATTTTGCATGCCATATTTTCTATCTTTTGTTTTTCACTGTGTGTGGAGAGAACAGTTGAAAGGGCAAGCAGGCTACCATATTTGAGGCTCCCCATGGAATTTATTTTCTGTTGTTGTTGGATTAATCCAAATTTGCTTGCAGCTTTTTTGCTTCTGCCTCAAAAGATAGGTGGCCATCGAGGGAGGTTTGTGTGCCCAAAGCCCAGTCGTCCCCCCCGCAGCAGTAGCTTGTGCTCCCCCCTCCCCCCAGTTCCAATGACGCGGTGATCAAAGCATCAACATTCACACAACGCAACCCGGCTCCCTTTTTTAGACCAAACGAAAATACACACACCAGACACTTCGCTCGAGTGTGACTGCATGTTCTTATCACTTTGCTTAACAGGAAAGCTCTTGCAAGGGGAGGGGGGTATGAAGAACAGCTGAGGCGGCAGCAGGGCCCTTCAGAGCCATGGGGAGGGGGAGCAGAGGCCCTGCTGGGGCTTCCCTGCAGGGGGGCCATATGCAGGAGCTGTGCCTTAGGGGAGATGAGAAGGCTCGTGCCCCCTCTAAGCCTCAGGGACTCTCCAGGGTAGTTCATGCCGGACAGACCCAGGTAGAAACTGCTTCATCCCTAAACCCAGCAGGAGGTGTAGAGAGGAGAGAGCCTGGCAGGTGCTTGGGGAGCTCCTGGGGATCCCTGTTTTTCTTACTGACCAAATACAGTGGAACCTCGGTTTTCAGACGTAATCCGTTCCGGAAGACCGTTCGACTTCTGAAACGTTCAAAAACCGAGGTGCAAAGGGTTGTCAGCAAATTCAACTGAGAAAATTGAAAAACACACAGTGGAAGCCGTTTGACTTCCAAGGTGCATTTGAAAATGGAAGCATTTACTTCCGGGTTTTCGGCGTTTGGGTTCCGAAATGTTCCGAGACGTTTGAGAACTCAGGTTCCACTGTATTCCTGTTTGTGAGTAAGAAGGAAATAAAATTGGAACAGAGGAGCAGCACAATGGATGGGATATTGTGCGTTTCCAGAGATGCCTCCTTAAAATAGTGCAGAGTGAGGTGTGGTTGAGGACCCAGAATCCTGGCCAAAAGTTGTGGTGGTACCAATCTGCACGGCGACAAGTGGAAGAAAACACAATGCACCTGTCCTTGAAGAAAATGACAAGTCTGTGGTGGGGATTACCAAGGTAATGTGTTTGAATAAGTTCTACAGAGATGGAACTTCTTGCTTGTTTTAGCTGAAATATCTCATGACATCCAGTTCTGGCACTTTCTGAGTAACTGCCAAGACCAGAAAGTGATCAAACAGGACCGCAAAATGTTGGGGAAAGGATTTGGGTGATCATATTGATCCCATGAAATGGGAATGAATATGGAACAAGGTGACTATGAAATCAGCCTCAGCACAGATTCAGAACCAACTCTGAAAATAATATTTAGGTGGTGCTACACACCAGGGATTTTATTAACCCCAGTCTGTCCTCAAAATGCTGGTGCTTGAAAAAAACATAAAACCACGCCTTTCCGCTTATGGTGGGAGTGTCACCCAGGCAGCTTTTGGGGAGACGGCGCTTCCTGGAAATCAATTTAATTACAACACAATAATTGATACCAATTTCTTCATTAGCTTCACTGGGGCTGTGGGCTGAGCCAAGTGATGATGGCTTGTATAAAGTATTGATTCTATATTTACTGATAGCTGCCAGGAAGGTTATCACAAGAAAATGGAAATATTTAGAGGGATTTATGATATCATACAATATAATAAAAAGGATTTATGATATCACAAAACCTGGCCCATGGCTATTTCGGAAAAGTTAACTCAAAATTTAAGGTACTGTATGCTAGAGGACCAAAAAAAAAAAAAAAAAGAAGAAGAAGAAGAAGAAGAAGAAGAAGAAGAAGAAGAAGAAGAAGAAGAAAAAAGATTCATTGTCAACCACATGACATCAATTTATTTTCTAAATGAATGATGCTTAAAATGTTCAAATGCCTCCTGTGAAATATGCTGAGATTTGGAATTCCACCCCCTTCCAAAACACCAATAATAACGATTACATTTCCCAGGGATTGTGTATTTAACAACCAAATGACTCAGTTCAATTCAATTGTATTGTACTTTTTTCTAGTATGCTATTGAATAATATGTTCTTGCAAATATAAATAAACAAGAATAACAAGAATAAAAACAAACAAGTAATAGTACCACTCTATACTGCCTTGATCAGGTCCCATCTGGAGTTCTGTGTCCAGTTCTGGGCACCACAGTTTTAGGAGGGTATAGACAAGCTTGAACGTGTGCAGAGAAGGGCGACCAAGATGATCAAGGGTCTGGAAAGCAAACCTTTCGAGGAATGGCTAAGGAAGTTGGGGATGTCATAGGACAGCTGTCTTAAAATATTTGAAGGGCTGTCCCATGGAAGGCGGAGCAAGCTTGTGTTCTGCTGCTCCAGAGGGTAGGATCTGAACCAATGGACTCAAATGACAAGAGAGAAGATTCCAACTAAATAAACATTAGGAAGAACTTTCTGATTATAAGAGCTGTTCAACCTTGGAATGGACAAGCTGGGAAAGTGGTGGACTCTTATTCATTGGAGGTTTTTTAAAACAGAGGTTGGGTGGCCAGCAATCAGCGATTCTTTACCTGTGATCCCTGAATTGCAAGGGGTTGGACTAGATGACCCTTGCAGTCCCTTTCCAACTCTATAAGGAACAAACAGGAACAAACAGGACCAGGCTGTTGCAGATGCCTTTCAAGTCCAGGAGCCAAGGCCAAGTGGCTGAGGGTGAGCAGGAACAAAAGCCTTGCAAGCTTCTGATCAAATGTGTGAAGCACAGAGGGTGGGCCTGGGCCCTGGAAGCAAGAACCCTGCTTTCACCCGGCTCTAAGAAACAGTCTCGGACTCCGAAAGGGCCTTCCCAGCCCCACTGAGCTCCTGTGCGTGGCTCCAAGGGGGCCTTGTTCCCCCAGGCGCTTGCATTTTCAAGCAGTGTAAAAATCTCTCTGCTGTGATTGCAGAGACAGGTTGGATCTTTCTCTCTCATCACTGCGAAGGGCTCCCTGCTGGGTGCAATCAGGAGCATCAGCCGGCAGCACCAGTCAGTCTGCAAGTCCTGGGATTCAGGAGGAGCCACTTGCCTCGCTGAGACTAAATTCAGACACAAGTTTGTTATCAACTGCAGGCGGCATCACAAACACGCCCCGTTTCAAAGCCTTTGCAAAGCATTGCTGAGGTTCTCATCTTGCTAACATAGCAGGGATTTTGCAGAGCCCCGGCAGAGAGGCATTAAAGTTTAAGCATCTAAAATGAGGTCCAGAGCTGGCCAATTCTCCGCTGGCATTATTATGAATGTGACAGTTTCCAGGGGCTTGTCTTTCTTGGAGCTTTTTCTCTCTGTGATTCCATTCCCACATTTGAAGAACACCTGCCTTCTTCAAATGGGTAGATGGTGGGCATAAGTTTTGAAAAAAAATGTGCTTAGGCCTTAATGTGTGCACAGACAATGATGATGTGTCCTCCACACTTTGATGTGATGTGCCAACATCCTCTTTGGGAAAAGTTGTGTAAGATTCCCCCGCATGCCTCAGAAGGAATCACAATTTCTCATGATGCTTCACTGAAACTTGGCCAGCTCTGATAAGGGTGTGTGTGTAGCAAAGTACAGCAAAATCCATATTTTCACTTTGTATTCTTACAGATCTGAGGTAACAGAGTTTGGGGGTACAAGGGCACCCATAATAACTTCTAGAGTTTGGGAACGCTAGAAATCAATACAGTGGTACCTTGGTTTAAGAACAGCCCTGTTTGCGAACTATTCGGTCTAAGAACTCTGCAAAACTGGAAGTAGTGTCCCGGTTTGTGAACTTTACCTCGGTCTAAGAACGGAAGCTGAATGGTGGAAGGGCACCAGTGGTGGGAGGCCTCATTAGAGAAAGCACACCTCGGTTTAAGAATGGTTTTGGTTTAAGAACAGACTTCCGGAACGGATTAAGTACGTAAACTAAGGTACCACTGTAGATGGTATAATTTAGATAAAATTTGGGGTATTGAAGGGAAGTTGCCAGAGGTTAAATTTAAAATGCAGACTAAACCAGAAAATCCCCTGGGGAGAAGGTCCATCAAGGTATAATTACTGGACAATGGCCGGTCATTGACTCTCTGCCTGAATTCTGGGTAAATATGGTGGTACCTTGGTTTTTGAGTGTCTCGGAAGCTGAATGTTTTGGAACCCAAACACTGAAAACCTGGAAGTAATTGCTTCCGTTTTTGAACGCGCCTTGAAAGTCGAACGGCTTCCGCTGCATGTTTTTCTTTTTTTCTCCATTAACTTTGCCAACTGCCCTTTGCGCCTCAGTTTTTGAATGTTTTGGAAGTCGAAAGGTCTTCCGGAACGGATTACATTCGACAACTGAGGTACCACTGTAGCAGGTTACTGGAAGTGTGATGTCACACAGGAAAAAGGTGTTCTTTTGAAATTTAGAGGTTGGAGAAGAAGGGGGAAGACTGGGTAAGCAGCTGTGAAGGCCAGAATCTTCTTGGTAAGCAGGGAGGCTGGGAGAGAGGCATGGAGATATCTGGAAATCCAGTGCTGGGCTGCTGTGAAAGATGGGCTCCTCCAAAGATGTGAATGCTGTGAAATCTCTCTCCATTGAAAGCTCCCAGGCTAAATATGTGTAAATAAATCATATATGAAAGACACAGCAGACTCCACTGTGCCTCATTTCCGCCCAAAGGAACACAAACCCTGGTTGAGTGCCAGGACCCCTTGTAATCTCATGCACTGCTCAAAAGAAATTGGAGTGGCCAGTAACAATTTGTTAAAGGCTAATGTTCATGCAGTGCATAGTTAAACTACAGAACTCTGTCCCACAGGAGGCAGGGATGGCCATCAATCTAGATGGCCTTAGAAGAGGGTTCAACAAATTCATGGAGGAGGAAAGAGCTGTCAGTGGCTGCTAGCCATGATGGCCATGCTCCGCCTCCATGGTCAGAGGCACCAGTGCTTCTGAATGCCAGTTGCTGGAAACCACAGAAGGGAAGAGTTGCTCTGGTTCTCGAATCCTGCTTGTGGGTTTCCCAGAGACATCTGGTTGGGCACTGTGAGGACAGGATGCTGGAGCAGATGGGTCATTGGCTTGATCCAGCAGAAAGGCCGATTGAACACAAAGGGACTTAACTATGAGCAGACATGCACCAGATTGTGCTAGAAGCACTGAGATGGTTTAGAAAGATTCATATGGATTCCTGCATCTAGGAAGGGAGCCCCCCCCCCCCCCAGTGCTGCTCTCTCACACCCACGTGGTGAAATTGCACCCTGCAAACAGTTAAAGAGCCCTCCTACCCAAGCTAATTAAGACCCCTCCTACGTTAAGATAGCAAAACAGTTGGCGAGCTGAAAATGCAACGATATTTTAAATGGTCTGTTCTATTTTTGGAGGGGGAGATGGGATTGCATTTCACTCCTCTTTTGCTAACCAGCAGCAAATTGAGGCCCCATCACCCCTTTGGTTGCTGTACCTCAGTATTAAGCTATGCAAGGTAGTCTACTTATTGACGTGTAGCTTCTGCAAGAGGCTAAACGGAAGCTGTAAAAACCAAGCAAGCCCAAGAAGCCATCATCTGAGCGGAAGCCCCAGCAAAAGGTGGTCTCTTCAAATGGGCTCAGCTGGAGTTCCCTCTCCTCCTGTAATTCATATGCTCTTCAGGCCTGCAGTCTTGAAACTATAAAAATCTTATTTCTATAAGGGCTTTATTGTTGCCCAGATAGTCAATAGTGTCATTTCTATTCAGATCGTTTGGTGGGGAAGTTGGAGGAAATGAGCCAGACAGGGGAGGGCTATAAATAAGGCTCACTTGTGTGGCTGCTGGCCCAACGGCTGGCTTTTGAAAGTGGCGGCAGGAGCAGAGATGTCACTTTGAGAAGCGCTCAGCTCGCTGTGATTTGGGCCATGGCTGGTGTGTCCCCCGTGAATGTGGGGTGCATTTGCTTAGAGTTCAGGCCACAGCAAAACCGGAACTCGTGCTTTGGAAAGTGGAGGGAGGCTGGGAGAGAAAGAATCAGACATTTCAATCGTACACAGAAAGCAGCACTCCAGATAGGGAGACAAATCACCCAAGATGCTTGACCCAGAGCTGGAAGGTGTGAAGAGGAGGGGAACCACAATGACCAAGGGTCAGGAAACCAAGCCTTATGAAGCGGAGTGGTTGAGAAAGTTGGGTCTGTTTAGCCTGGAGAAGAGAAGACTGAGAAGGGTATGACAGTCACCTTTAAAGATCTGAAGGGCTGTCTCATGGAGGATGGAGCAAGCTTGTTCTCTGCTCCTCCAGAGGAGAGGATCCCAGCCAATGGATTCAAATGACAAGAAAGGAAATTCTGACGAACTTTTGGGTGGTAAGAGCTGTTCAACAGTGGAACAGATTCCCTTGGAAGGTGGTGGACTCTGCTTCCTTGGAGGTTTTAAAGCAGAGGTTGGATGGCCATCTGTCAGTTCTTCAACCAACAGAACATACCTTCATAGGTGGGCCATTGGCTTGATCCAGGAAGCTCTTCTTATGTTCTTATCTGGATTGAGCTCCACTTGTTCACCTTTATTCCTCCTCCAAATCACTTCTAGTCATTTGTTCAAGAGTTCCACAGCCCTGGGATGAGTGGCTGGAGAAAGAACTGTGCGTGCCATCCACATATGGATGACCACGAGTCCTCTGAAAAATGTTTCCTAGCAGCCTCATGCAGTTTTTGAATAGCTGAGTGGATAAGAAGGAACCTTGAAACACCTTGTGGGCCAAAGGCCACAGGCTGGCACAGAAGGCCACACTCAGACCCTTCTGCCACCGCAGCCCCTTCTGGGAGATCAACAGCGAAGGAAGGCTGGAGGCAATGCAATACTATTCCTGCCCCCCACCCAAAGCCCAATTCAGCCAGTTGGGCCTGAAGGATACCATGACTGATGGTATCCAAAGCCTCTAAGAACCAGTAAGGAAGCCCCATCTCCCCTCTCCAGCCATTCTTTGACCTAAATGACTGCCAGACAGCCAAGGCTGTTCCTATCCCAAACCCAGGCCTGAGGTCAGGATGAAATGGACCCAAATTACCACCATCTAGTGCTCCCTGAAAAGGTGTATTTATACTAGTCCAGTAATACTGGATTTCTCAGCCAGCTTAGTTACAGGCTGCATTTCCACAGAAGTCTAAACTCAGCCATACAATAATTACAATGCATAATTGAAATCCTAACATGGCTACAGCACTAACGTTCAACAATTAACAATACGTTTAAAACATAAGAAATGAAATTAAGGGTGAATAAAGCTTCCCCAAAGGCCAGTTAAGACCCCAATGTAATCCTCAAGCTAATGGCATTTGTAACTAGCAACCCCCTTCTCAGGTTCTTATTGGAACCTGCTTTGGAGGAACCATTTGCATTGGGGGGGGGGGGAATATGTACACAAATAAAGAAATTAATGAGTGAGCGAGGTGCCTCTCTGGGGCAATGACCCCCCTCCCCCAACAAAACCCACATTGGTGTGAGGAGAGCTCACCTGCCGGAAGGCGTCTGTTGGGCCTGGTTATTTGGGCAATGCCAAGTCTCTGATGGCCCCAGAAATGCCCAACTGTGGTTTCATCCCAAACTTGTGCTTTCATTTTCCTTCTGAAGCAGGAGACAGTTGTGCAATACAGTGAATGATTACAAAGGCCTCTAATTGCTTAACTGGGGTGTTAATTGTCTGCACAGCAACCCTCCATCTCACAAGCTCTTCCCTGCTCATCACCTGAGGACTTGCAGTGAGTGGGCCACCCTTCCCCACTCCTGCAGGTGAAACGGAAAGGCAGAGAGGGGATTTTGGACATCCAACATGTACATACCCTTCAGCCTTCCTCGGGTGAAAATTGGGGCATTTCTCACCCCCTCACAACTGACCCTCCTCGACCTCTCATTTTTGTCCCCCACAGGAGAGCATTTCCTATCTGAAGAAGGGAGAGTGCCATCACCACTTCACCAATGGGACCCAGCACACACACCCTCCACTGTCCCGAGAAAACCCCTGAATCCTGATCTTATTTTATTTTATTATTTGGTAGATTTACAAAAGGAAAAACACCCACCAATAAACAAATTTTAGAAAGGGGCAAGATTAGACCCGGATACACAAAGGACTTAAAAATAAATAAATCAAGACTCCTTGCGCTCTGATCCACTTCCTCTTTCTTCCCACCCAGGGCAGCCCTGCTCTCTGCCTGCACCTCAGAGCTGACGTGCCATAGGATACTGGGCCTTGGTGGCGGCGGCAGCCTCTCCTCCTCCTCACCTGCTCTCCAGCACCACTTAAGTGTCCTTGTCAGCCTCCCAAAATAATGAACTAGGTTGCAAGACATACAGTGGTACCACAGGTTAAGAACTTAATTCGTTCCTGAGGTCTGTTCTTAACCTGAAACTGTTCTTAACCTGAGGTACTTACTTTAGCTAATGGGGCCTCCTGCTTCCACCAGCGCACGATTTCTGTTCTCATCCTGAGGTAAAGTTCTTAACCTGAGGTACTACTTCTGGGTTAGTGGAGTCTGGGTTACAGTATTGGTAACCCAAGGTGTTTGTAACTCGAGGTACCACTGTACTACTACTGTAAGTGATGGTGTCCTCCAAGCTACTGGATGGGCCTTTCCTCAACCCCATCACCTAACTGCTAGGTAGGAGAACAATAGTCAGTGTGGTGTGTCTGAACTGGGAGCAAACTGGAAGTTGGAGGCACAGAGCCATGCTTGATCTGTGCTAGATCCAAAGCTGTGATCTGCTGGGGTGTCAATGCTGTGAGCCCTTCCATCTTATGCTCAGGTTGTGTATATTTTTGCATATAACCTAAAGACATCGCAGTCTCCACTGACTTTCATTCCAAGGAAACCAAACCAGGGTAGGTGTTTGGAACCCCTGAAGTCTCACACAGCTGGAGAGTGGGGTAGAATGTAACAATATCTACCCCAGAATGGGTCCATGGAACCCTTCATTTTTCTTTCTTTTTTAAATAGTAGTAGGGGGCAATTTCTTCCTTATTGATTGCTTTTTGTAATCAAGTCTAACAAATGGAACTTCTCTTCAGTGATTTTTCCAGCTAACCTGATAGAAAGCTAACCTTGTTATATTTATTGACAGAACATTGAAATAAATATTATAGGTCTAGAGGGAATGTTTCATCTCATTGATTTTTTTTTTAAAGAAACAGATGGAGCGCCTTCCTCTTGGCATTTTATGCTAAGAATCATCTGAAAAACTGCTCAGCTTGATCAAATGCAAGACCCCAAACATCTCCTGCCAACTCCCAAACTCATCTGGCAGTGACCAACCAATCCACCCCCAACTTCAGTAGTTTCTAGGATTCTTTCCTTTTATCTTTCCAGGACACTGAAAGGAGAGGGGTCTTGGCTTCTTTGACCATGGGGGGTAAGGAAGAATGGGGGCTGAAGTCTTTGCTGGCTACATGTGAGAGTTTTCCACCTTCCAGGTGGAGGAGCAGGAGAGCATTTTGCCCATCTTTCTGGTGTTCCTGGCTCCACAATATCCTCTGAGACTTTCCTGCTAGGGAGGGCAAATGAACCTTTTGCATGCGGTAGAGTTTTGAGGAATGGCGTGGAAAGATCTCGGGAAGAATGCAGGCCGAGAGCCTCATCTAGGTAAATGGCCAGTAGGTGGGCGATGCACAAGCTCAGTTCCCTGATTCAGCAACACCAACAAAAGGCATCTCTGCTTCCCTCTCGTCAGAAACTCATTGTCTCGGGGCACAGAGAAGCGCCGGGTGATTTTCCCAGCCTGGATGTCCACCTTGCTTTCGCAACACAAGGACAAGCTGGAGATGCTTCTCCTCCTCCTCCTTGGTTGAGGGTGACTTTCCCCTGCTTGCTGTCTCTGGCTGCAGCCTGGCCTAATTGGCAGGGCATCACCCGGCTAATCAGCCCTTGACGAGAGGGTGCCTGGTGCTTGAACGCTGTGCTGCTGCAGTGCCCTGAAGATGGGAACTTGCTGGATAGAGGGGCTGACAAGCTACAACAAAAACAGAGGGGGGAGGGGAGAGAGGAGGAGGAGGAGGAGAGAAATCCATTTTTAAAGATAACCTGGAGGCAAATATAATATTTATACTTGCAGCTCCCTCATAAACCCCCAAACATGTCTAATGAGGTGCAATTGCAAAATGGCTGAGTCCTGTGCGGTGGCCTCCTAGGCAGTCAACACGGATCTTGAATTTTCAACTATCCAAGTGCTGCAGGCTAAACTCCTCGGATTCGCCTGGGAAGCGTGGCAGGCGGCCCTCCCTCCCAGTGGGATTCAGCCACAGAAATGCCAGTCCAGGGGAAATGAGGAGGAGGTTGACACAAAGAATTGCTTGGGCAATTAGTGGGCTCATGGCCTCCTTGCTCCTCGGTGTATCATGTGGGTCATAAGAACATGAGAAGAAGAGCACAGCTGCTGGGTCAGGCCAATGGCCCATCTGGTCCAGCATGTTGTCCTCACAGGGGCCAACCAGATGCCTGTGGGGAACCCTCAAGTAGGGCCATAACAGAAAAGCAACAGTCTCTCCCTGTGGTTTCCAGCAACTGATCTTCAGAATCATGACTGCCTCTAACAGCGGTGGCAGAGCATAGCCATCATGGCTAGTAGCCATGGATAGCTTTATCCTCCTCCACGAATCTTTCCAATCCTCCTTTGAAGCCACCCAGGTTTCAAAGGACAGCGGAAAGTTGCCTGCAACCTGCTGACAGAGCTGTGTGAGAGATGCACAATTCCCCACTGAAATCTGATCCTCACCGCAGGGGTGGAGACGTGGAATGAAAGTGCCAGTCAAGTTCCAGGGACGGTTCTCAGGGCCTTGATCAGAGAGCCTTTATTGTTGCCAGTCACTGGAAAGCTTCACCTCTATTTGGAATGCAAAGATCAAAATAGAAAGTGGCTGTAGACCCCCCCTCCCCCAGCTGCAATCTGGGGATATAGCCAGTATATGACATTCCAAAGTTGTAATGCCATTTACACCCACTATTCATTTCAAATAGTATTCATATGACACCTTTCGTAAAACAAGATGGCAGCCGGCAAAGGAAATTGAACAATATTAAATAATTAAAAGTTGAATCCCCCTCCCTATGCACATGGAAATGCTAATATGGACCCTTTCTTAGAGGAAGAAGGGAGGGGGCATTCAGATGAGCCAAGGCTGACCTCCCCAGATATCGGATCCAGCAGCCAGAGTCCTTTTGCTAGTCTGAAACGGATTCTCCTCCCCACTCCCCAGCCCACCAGGGGTGGAAACGCCCAAGTCCCAGGACCACCTATGCCTCCAGCCACTGCAGGTGGTACGGGTGGGAGAGGCGTCGGTGCTGCCCCACCGTCTCACTGCAGCAAATATTAATAAAGCTGTGCTATGAATAATTAACTGTCATTTAAATATTCATATGTTGTTGGGGCAAGGCCTTTTTACCAGGCATTTGAGGATATATTAGTGAAACATGATATATTTCACCAAGGTTGATGTTATCCTAAAAGAGCTCCCCTCCTGTACGGAGCAGTGAGAAGGGAGAGGGAATGGCCAGTTGACAGGTTGCAAATATATAACTCTAATATCCCCCTGCAATTTCATAAACGGCTGCTGCGTATGAGCAAACCTAGAACAATATTGGAAGCATTAATTTCATTCGGCTAATGCTTATTTATATTTCATACATTGGAGCTTTTCTTAAAAGGAGCCCCTTTGGAAGGCACAGGGGGGGGAGGGGGGCTGGGCAGCCCAAGGGCCTGTGCTCCTCCTCCCCGCCTTGAAGACAATGGATGCTGCAGGGCTTTGCACCCACAGAATCATAGAACTGTAGAGTTGGAAGGGACCCCAAAGGTCTTGTAACACTCCATGTCAGAGAGTTAGCAGCATTCTACAAGGGATCCTCTACAACCACCAGCAAATTGCAGGCCACTTCTGTAGTCCACATGCAGGCCCTGGGATTTCCACAGGTGATTTTGTTTTAATTTAATTTATTTAGATGCTCTTTTCCCACAGGAAACCATGTCCCGAGGGGCTCCCCATAAACACCCAGTAATTATAAGAACACAGCAGCCTTGCATTTGGCACAGCTCAGGAATTCTAAGGACACCCCCCCCCCCATTTTTATTTTTATTTTTTAAAATCAGGGGTTAAAATCAGGGGTTTTGAAAAGTTCATCCCTCCGTCGCGATTCAAAATGGAATCCAGCTGTATGGAAAGACAGGCAAAAACCTGCTCCTTGATCTCAGGAACCACCATGCAAAATCTGGTTACGATAGCATATGAGGTGTCCAAATGGTCAGAAAAGCTTTCCAAAATGTAGATGCAATGTATTTTTTTCTTATTATTATTTTTAAGCAATCAACTTTATTTAATCAATAAAAAACCAGCAAATCCAGGAGTCGAATATCAAAGTATTTTTCTCATTGTATGTTCAGGAAAAGGGTCCATCAAGATAAACCAAATTTCCTTCATTGGTGCAGGTTGAGAATTTGTACCTAAAGTGTAAGAAAGTATAACAAAAAAATAAAAATAAAAAATAAAAAATTCCAGGTCTCCTAGTTCACCTTTAAATGGTGGGTCGTGTTCTTCAAAATTGCCAGTGTCCACACAAACACCATATTTCTCAACATTCCCCTTCACTTTGGAGTTGTCTTTGGAGTTTTGGCCTGAGCACTCTCAGCATATTGTGAGTTTAGTAGTATTTTGTATGTTGCAAATGTCATGGAATGTCTGTTTTCATCTTGTTTTAAAACTACATTATGGCTTATTTGTTGGTGCATATTTTTGTAAACCACTTTGTGAAGTCTTCTGTTCGAAAAGCAGCCTATTAAAAAAACAAAAGCAAAAAGATGTATAAATTATATTCAAACAGGTGATAACCATTGTTAGACATGCTCACTGTAGACTCATTGAAATGAACGTGCCCACATCTTAAAGGCGACAGTCTTCCTGATAGCAAACAGGTGTAGTTGTGGCAGCAGATTACTTTGGAATAAATGTTCCTGGAGAGCAGGGAGCACATTTCTGAGTTCAGGTGTTGTGCGCATTTGCAATGCTTCGCTACTCTCCCTCCTAAAATACTAATGATTTAAGGAATTTCAAAATTCAGCACACATAGTGAAATCTGCCCTAAGCAAATTGCAGGATCCGGGTCCCAAGCAAGTCGGACCGTTCTGTTGTCCCAGCCAATTAAGAATAATTGGCAGACAAGTGCCGAGTGCGGATTTCGTGCATGGATGCAGCTGGGATAAGCACTTTCCCTGTTAAACAGCCAGCTAGCCAAGAGGTACAAGATCTGGGATGCTTAAAGGGTCCTCCCTCTCACCTGACTGCATCAGAATTATGGAAATCAAAATCTGAAGGAGAACCACATCAGGTAAATGCAAACTCTAAAGATGTGCTGATGAGGGGGGAAACCAAACACCCTTGGTAGCTCTCATGGGGGGTGGGCTCAGTCAAGACAGAAGGGCTCACTCAGCTGCCTGCATCCCCTTGCTAGAAAGCCCGTTCATCTGTCCACTCACCCACCCTTCCTGCTTGTGGAAAGGAACTGGGCTGAGCCCCACCAGGAGCAGAACGCTGGGCTGTGACTGAGTCCCACATTTCCCCGCTTCTGCAGGCAGCCTCCGATCCAAACTTGGTACTTTAAAACATGCAAAACTCACCAATGAGCCAGCTGCCGTCTATGTACAAGCACCAGCGGGATGTGAAATTGCTGCATCACTGTGGACTCTAAATGACAATAAACCTTCCACCTCTTATAAATTAAGCAGGCTTTCAAAAAAATGATATTTGCCGCTGCAACTTTTTATGGCTGTTTGGTAACTTTAATCATTTTGCAAAATGCAATTCCTGGCCATAAATCCTCAGCCAAGTACAGATTTAAGGAGATCTAGAGGACTGCAGTGGGCTGAGAGGTAGGTTTTAATCTGACAAGGCCAAAAAGTCGATTAGATTTATACCAATGCAGCAGCTATGCTGTAATTGCAATAGGGCAGGCTGAACCAAAATTTGGGACATCAGGAAGGGAAATTGCAAGCTGGAGAAGGGGGCAGGGGAGCATTACTTAACCTGATCTAGGCAATTTATGGGGAGCAGCCACCATCAAAAGACCCAGGACTTACTTGAAACACAGGGTCTTTCATGCTTAGGAGACTGGTAGCCAGAAACAAGGGTGGTCCAACTCGTTTCGCCGCCCGAGGAGAAATGGGAAGGTGACCCCCTGCCCTCCACCCCCACATGGAAGCATTGCTTATCAGGGCTACACAGGGATCATGAGATCTCAAGAAGCTTTTTCTTATCCTTTCTTCTCCAGTGGTGGCAGCAGGGGCAGGCGGGTTGCCTACAGGGGCACTGTCCCATGGGATTCTGTCGCCCGAGGTAGCTGCCTCAGTCTGCCTCATGGGCAGGCCGGCCCTGGCAGGCAAAACTGCAGTCTGAACTTTTGTGCATGAGACTAAATCTCAAGCCATTCGCACCCACTGCCCAGGGCTGCATGAACCATTGGTCACCTTCTGCTTAAGCCCCCTGTTGGAGGGCCTGCAGTTTCCCAGCTCAGCCACAAAGGGGGGACATTGGGCCAGTCAGTCTCTCTTAGGGCCCCTCCAGACAACCTGCTAATTGATCCGTCATCCTGATTTGCTGGCAGCAGGCTGACAAAGAGGTGAGGTTATAGCTATTTGCCTTGATAGGTTTGTGGGAGCAGGGGGAGCCTTTGTTCTGCACCCATCCCCAGCTTGCTTGCAAGGAGTTTAAACATCATGCCATTAATCACCAGTTCATCCCACACAACTGAATGCCTTTCCCCATTGCTTTCCAAGCAGCAGAAAGCCTGATTCTTTTTCATAGAGTCATAGTTGGAAGGAACCCCAAGGGTCATCTAGCGCAACCCTTTGCAATGCAGGAATCACAGCTCAAGAACCTCTGGCAGATGGCCACCCAACCTCTGCTTCAAAACCTCCAATGAAGGAAAGTCCATCCTCTTCTGAGGTTGTCTGTTCCGCTGTCAAACAGCTCTTATTTTCAATGTGGATTTGTTGTGCTGGTGCAATTGAATCGCTCCCACATAATAATTACACCCAGAGGGGGCATTAGATGCTTAGCCCTGATTTAGCACCACTGGGTTGTCATTGTGAAAATAGGGGTGAGGAAGGGAAAGCTGTGTGTGTGTGTGTGTTTGTATACGTGTGCACATGTCACCTTGAAACCCTTGGAGGAATGTAATGTCAGGCCATTTATGGAGAAAAGAGAGAGGGGCACAATAAGGCCTTTTAAAGGCAGCTGGGTGGCTTGTGAGGCCAAACTGAGAGCCAGCATGGTGCAATGTCAGACCAGGACCTGGGAGAGACCAGGGTTCAAATCCACACTTGGCCAGTATGCTCACTGGGTGACCTTGGGCCTGTCATTGCCTCTCAGCCTAACCTACCTCATAGGGTCGTTGTGGGGATTAAATGAGTAGGGGGAGAACCATGTACACCACCTTGAGGTCCTTGGAGAAAAAAAGGTGGGGTAGAAATGCAATAAATAAAACAACCAACTGGATAGCTCAGGTGGTTAGAGCATGGTGCTGCTAACACCAAGGCTGCAGGTTTGATTCTCTTATGGGACAGCTTATATTCCTGCATTGCAGGGGGTTGGACTAGATGATCCTCAGTATTTTCTATTTCCACATGGGTTTGTGTGTGTGTTTTATCTTTAAAAGTCCTCATGAAAATTCATCAGCATTTTAGTGTGAACTTCTCCTAAGATTCACAATTTTGTATGCCATTGTGCCTAGTATACACATGTCTTACAAAGTGATTTCCCCTCATACAATGTATTTTTGGAAGTTATTTTCATGCATCTCTGCCTTTTTAACACACGTTTTATCCTACTACGTACCTTTCCATAAACATCCCCTGGCTGGAGAAACTACATTTGCAAAATTCAGAGAAGAGAGAATTTCAAAGAACAGCTGTGTTGCTGTCCACATATTTACTGAGAAGGTGGGAATTAGGTGTCGGAACTCTACTCCACCGGTCGAGTCTTTGGAATCTCCTCCGACGGTGATTAACGACCTAAGCCTTTGATGAGGCTCCAGGCACGTTCCTATTACGCAGAGTATCCAAACAGTAGCAGAAGAGCGAGAAATACATTGCTACGTTTTATTTCTAACTACGCAGGACAGAAAAGAATATGCATCTGCTCTCTGTGAAAGACAGAGAACCAACTGGAACAAAAAAACAGGAAACCAGTAACATCAACATCCGCCTGCCGTTTCCCGTGAGACTTCCAACAGTCTGGAATGTAAACAGAATCTTGTGATTCCAAGCACTGCACAGTGGCATAACAGAAACCTAACATTAGGGCAGTTCACGCAAAGTGGATCAAATTTCTCTCCCCTCCCCATCTTTGGTCCTGCCACCTCCAGACATGGTTCTCCAAAATATTTCTCTGCCTCTGTTAGTCCTACAGGACCTTTCCCTGAGTGAGTGTGTCCAGGGATGGCAGTAATGGGGTTCCCTGGAATTCTGTGCCCAGGTTTGGGGCACTTCACAAATACATGGGGGGAGGGAATCAGTGTTGCCCCATGGCAGAAGCCCCATGGGATGCAGAATGGCATTAAGCCCCAGGGGAGCCATTTCCTTGCAACTGCAGCTACCCTGCCTTTCTGCCTTTCCCATTCTTCACCTTGGCAGCATTTGCATTCAAAAAGAGTTTGGCCCTGTGAGGGCCTGTCTGCAGGGTGAGTGATGCAAGCATCGGTTTTCTTCCTCCTCCCCACAGAATATAAATATAAGATAATTAACACAGAGAATGCTTAAGTGTCTAATCAATAGGAATACAAGGCATTTCCATATGTCAGGGCCTGCTGGAAAGAGGCAGCCACAGGCAGTCCCTGGGAAAGGAGATTTCACTGCCAGGCCGTTTGGAAGGGATCGAAGGCTGCCATCTCAGTCACCGCCCCTTCCCCCCGCCCCCCGAAAATAGACGCAGAGCTTTTGCAAAGCCGAGAATTCAGGCTCTGTTTAATCACCCCTCCCCCAGTCAGCAGGAGCTGCCCTCTGGAAATTGCCACCCAGGGGTCCCTGACTGACTGGCTTTTGGGAGGGGAATGCTGGAGGCAGGCAGAGGCACCCACTCTGTGTCCCGCCCCCAGCAGCATCGCCAAAGGCAGAAGGAGCGGCACTCCAGGAACTGACCATGGTATAAGAAGATAAGAGGAACAGAAGAAGACCCCACCTGGTCTAGCATCTTGTTCTCACACTGGCCAACCAGATGTCTGCGGAAAACCCACAATCAGGACCTGAGCACAAGAGCACTCTCCTTTCCCGTGGTTCCCAGCATCTGGTATTCAAAAGCATTGCTGCCACCGACTGTAGGGGCAACGCATAGCCATCTTGGCTAGTAGCCATCGATAGCCCTCTCATCCTCCATGAATTTGTCTAATCGTCACGTAAAACTGTCTAGATTGGTGGCCATCGCTGCCTCCTGTGGGAGTGAGTTCCATAGTTTAACTCTGTGCTGTGTGACGAATCCTTCTTTTTATCTGTCCTGAATCTTCCAGCATACAGCTTCACTGGATGCCCGTGAGTGCTAGTCTTATGAGAGGAGGGGAGAGACACGGCTTCCCCGAGCTGGTGTTCCCCATCAAGGACGCCAGAGCCCTCCTCCCAGCTGAAAAGCACTCCTTCTTCAAGCAGGAGTCGAAGAAGTCGGGGGATTCTCCCATCTGCATCTTTTCTTTCCTTTGAAATCCAGCAAGTCCTCTTGGAGTGACACCAGCTGTTGTGGCAATTCCACAAGGCATCTGCTCATGATCTGACAGGTTCTCTGCTCAAGTGGTTTATTATGTAAATGTTGCTCACCATAAAAAATCAATGCTGTGGGGTTTTTTTGTTTCGTTTTGCTAAGTGGCCAATATTTATTTGGCTCAAGTGTTGTTTAATTTGATGCATTTATTAGGGGACAGTCAAATGCCCGAGCTGGTCCTTAAGCGGCTTCTTCCTGTTCCCTCCATGCCTTGAAGCCTCCTGCGCTTTTGTCCCCGTGCATAACTCAAGGACGGGAGTAATTGATATGAAACTTTTAGAAATTAATTTTGCTGCATCTACCCTTAAGAGGGAGTGAGAGACTGTGGGATCATTTATAACATCACAGTTATTGGCCCTGACAAAACAATACCTTAAAAACGCAGCAAAGTAAATTATGGCGCACGCAAATGGCTCGGGCCAGCCATGGCCCTGAATTGGACGATAGCCAGGCAAGCGAAAACAAAGTAAATATGCTTTTGATATTAATAACACAGACAATATTGATCCACCAGCCAGTGTCACTTGTCTGCTCCGCGAGGAGATTGCTTCAGGCATTTTGCCCCCCACCCTTGGGGAGCCTCCCTCCTTGCAGGCCATTTAATTCCGCCAGTCTCTAATTGTATCAGACAAACCCAAGTCAAAGGAAGGGACCCCTGCTTGCCAAGGTGGGCTGTTAGTCAGAAAGTTGTCAGAAACAAAGATAACTCAATTCCTGGGTCTCGGACGCCGTTGTCTTTCTAAATGTTTATCAGATCAACATCTCCTTTGGCTCGGAGCCTGCTGTGACTGGGGGGATGTGAACTCCAATTACAGTGCCATAATTTTTAAAAGGACCGGAGCAAATGCTTTTTGTATAATAAAGTAATAACTCCAAGAGTCCTGATCTTCCTCACTGAAGGTGGGCAATGGAGGGAAACAGAAGGGGGGTATCTTGGGTTTGGTCAGTCAACCAGCAAGAAATCCACCCAACAGTTAACTTTTCCAGTCCACTTTTTACCAGCTTCTCCACAGGAATATCATGATGGGGGAGTTTGTCAAAAACCTTACTGAAATCAAGATACTGTACACTAGGTCCACAGCTTTATCCTGATCCACCAAGCTTGTAACTCTATCCCAAAAAAAGAAAAGAAAAGAAAAGAAAAGAAAAGAAAAGAAAAGAAAAGAAAAGAAAAGAAAAGAAAAGAAAAGAAAAGAGATTCGCCTGGCATGACATGGTCTTGAGAAACCCATACCGGGTCTTAGTAATCGCAACATCCTTTTCTAAGTGCTCACAGACTGGCTGTTCTAGAACCTTTCCTGGCATTGATATAGCAGACACCCACAGTAAGGCCACTGTTGTTTCCCTATCCCCCAATTTGTACATATATTGAATCTGTCTCCCATTCTTCAAGTCATGGATCTCTTCACAAGTGTACACACATCATTTACACATAATGCTCCCCCTACTCATTTTCTATTTAATCTATTCCTTTTGAACAGGTTATAACCCTTAATTTCTATATTCCATGCGTCTCATCCCACCAGGTTCCAGTAATACTTATTACTGTATTACAGTAATACTTATTAGGTCGTGTTTGCTATCCTATATTAAGAGCTCAAATTTGTCTTGCTTGTCTTCCATACTCTGTGTATTAGTATAGAGACAACTGAAACCATGAGTCATTCCCTCTAGCTCCGTCCTCCTTATAATTTCCTGTCCTTTAGCAAGTTTCTAGAGCACCATATCAGTTTCCTGTACATCAGTGAAGCTATTGTTCCGAGTACCAGGTATTCCTCTGTTATCTGTAATATTGTCTTCCTCACCCTCAGGATTTAGCTTAAAGATCTTCTGATCAGGTTCACAAGACTCTTAGCAAACACATTTTTGCCAACTACAGTGAGGTGCGACCCATCGCTTGCCAGAAATCCTTCCTTGAGGAATATGGTAGCATCATAGATTTGTAGGATGGCATTAGGATATTACCTTCCTGTGGTTTCATTGCTCAACTCAGGAGCAAACCATTTCCTTGCTGAATTTTACATGATCCTTGACACAATTCTGTCGTTGTTGTATTTCCTTGAAATGGCCCTGAAGCAAACCTCCGTAGTCTAAGATGGAACTTCAGGTCTCCTTGTCTTTATGCCAATATCTTTTATGTATAAATAGGTGCCTTTGCTTCATTTCTCTATAGTTTGTTCTTAGGGGGGAAAGTATTTCCCTAGACTCAGCCCTCAGCTGCACACTCCATGCACAACTACCTGGCTTTGCCTACTGAAGCACACTTTAAACAATGCTCAAATACATTTTTCAGGCTTATTTTCAGTTTTCACTATTGTGAAGAAGATGGTGCAGGCATTTCAGTAAAAGCTCTTGTGATCTCCTCCATTGCAGTTTTTTTCAAAGAATACTTTCCTTCCAGAGTTCAGTAGTGCACCAACTTTTCTGCTATGAAAAGACATTTGAAGGACTGGATGCACTTTGGTTTTGATGTAGTTCCATTTCTTAAAAACAAAGTTTGCAGAAAGCTGGCTTTCAATTATCCAAGTGATTAAAAGACAAAGGACAATCCAATCCAACCCTTTCCTCCATTTTAATTTGGTGGTCTGCTCTGGGTTTGAATGTACACTTTAGCAACCCCTGGGGTAGGTGATAAAAGACCACAGACTCAAGACTGTAATTGAAATGAATCAATCAGTTTATTGATACACAGTGCTTCATTCAGAGATTAATTTACCCTCTCCCCGCAATCAACAATGGCCCTCTTTACTTGCACTTGTTCTAACTTTTGGATTAAAAAGAACAAAGAGTTAACTTGCTTTGGGCATTAAATATTTACATATAAATGTTACGAAGGTGTGTGTAAATTATAAATAATGTAAGGCGGGACTTTGTGGTTAGAGCTAAGAGACCCAAATTGTATCATCATAATACATTATTCACAAATGATGCATCTCTTCTCCTCCATTAGCGCGACTAGAAAAAGCCCTTGAGTGCTTAACTTGGATTTGGAGGTGGGTAATAAATGCGAGATAAACAAATAGCAGTGGGGGAGGAAGCTGTAGTTAAACAAGCGCAAATTGGTGCGACTCCGACTAATTTTGCCAAACCACACCTTGCCCAGGAAACGCACAGCGAGGGCTCTGCAGGCAAGAGACATGGCAATAAATCCAAATTACCTGAATTAATTTAACCCAGAAGAAGCACCCATCAAAAGTGTCGGTCTCACAATGAGAGGTGGTTAGATTAAAATCACATCAGGACATCTCTGGATGTCCATGCGGTGTTAGCGACAGAGCGGATGCCTTTGGGATTCCAGGTGATGCCTCTTCACAGCCACTCAGTAGTGATGATTATTGCTCAGGTACTTAAGATGTTTTGTGTGTGCGTATGTGCATCTGGGCCTTGCACAGATTCTTCTTTGGGGCCAGCAGTCCCGAGACCAGCTGTTGATTTCCACAACTCTTTCTTGGACCGGAAGCGCAGGCATAGAATAAATATATTTTTCTACAGGATTTAAATTGTGTGCTCAAAGGAGGAGGCGTGCCTGTGGCAGGAGAAAGAAGCGGCTGATGTGCATGTAGGGAGAAGAACAGCACCAACAACTTACCGTAAATGTATCTTATGCACGTAGTTGTTGGGCATGTGAGTGGGGCAGAGATCTTGCACTTGTTGCTTGTGCGGTGGGTGGGTGAGGGATACGGCTTGCAAATCTTACTGCCATGGTTCATTTGCCCGAGGTGTGCTGTTCTGGCTGGAGTGCCCCAAAGGAGACCTCCAAGAGTCAAGGAGAGCTGTGAAAATGCCACTGGAGGCAGCAGCTAAGAGTTTGCCCAGTTCCAACATTAAAAGTCACAAGGCTAAGTATGTAGCTGTTTTGACTGGAGTGGCTGTGTGGGCATGAACCATAGCAGGAGAAGGACTTGAATATCCAGCAGGACTAGCAAAGAACATGGGACAGACAAGAACAAGGTGATACGTTCTTGCAATATCCCTCCCACAAAACACGTTTGAAGAGCCCTGGTAGCTACACTGGGTTTATGTATTTTTATTGTAAACCACTTTGAGATCTTTTATGAAAGGTAAATAAATATTTTCTATATATAAATAGATACATGATTTCCTTAAGAAGCCCACTTTGTACCTGGGAAATTGTTAACAGCTCTCTCCTAGCTGCAAATATATCCCCTTTGGCGGCAAGGTGCTGGCTTTGCAAGTTCAGGCATGGCTAGGTGAATCATTTCCAGCAAGGTTCTCTGTTAGGGTTTGGCACTGAAGCCATCTTGGTTGCCCTGAGGGATGATCAGAGAAGAGATGGGGAGTGTGATCCTGTTGGTTCTCATGGACCTGCCAATGGCTTTTGAAACCATTGACTGTGGCCTGCTGCTGGACTGACTCCATGGGCTGGAAGTTCAGGAGGTCACGCAGTGGCCTCTTTGCTACTGGCAGGATAGATTTCAGAAGGTAGCACTGACAGCTCCTGCTTGGCTCCACAGCAATTGTGCTCTGGAGCCTCATAAGGTTTCGTCTTGTCCCCTCAGTGTTCTTTAATGGTGTTAGAGATTTGGGGTAAACCCTAGAAATTAAGAAATGCCAGGGTTTTGATTAATTGGGGAATGGATTAAGACATAAACTGCAGGGCTGTGCCAGACTTGGAATTTCTGGGCTGGGTTATGCAAACCAACCTGGCCAAACTAAGGGAACAATAGAGAGCCATGGAGGGCCCATTGAAGGTAGTTGCCAATGCAAGAGAACTGCCCTGAGATGTGAAGAGGGACAAGGGTTTGAAAGGTTGCCAGGGTAACTGCTCTGGGGGAGGGCAAGGTGCTTCTGGGAAGAAGAAAGAGGAAGAAGGGGGAGATCTATCTTGGTGAGGTAGAAGGAAGGACTGCCTGCAGTGCTTTGGGCCATGCTGTAAGATCTGGACTCCCTCCATGCAAATGGAAGGTGCAAATAGGCAAATAAACCCTATTCCTTAAAGCACAACAGCCTCTGCTGTGTCTTCTGTGTCTTCTATAGGTACACAGACCCTGTGTGGGTGCCTCAGATCCCATGCACTCTTGCCATGGCCACTGGTGGAGGAATGGGGGGAGCAGGGGAGTGCACTGCCCCCAGCACCATCGAGGAGGGGGGTACCATTGCGGCTGTCCCCCCGGACACGTGCTGTGCACCTCCCCCACTGTGCTGGCCAGCACGCCCCCAGGGCACACACCACACCCCCGAGACGTGCGCCAGCCACACCCCCGCTTGCTCTCCGCCCCTGGTGCTGGGGCACACAGCTTTGCCACTGGCCATGGCTTGGCAGAGAGAGGGACAGGCGCTGGGCTTTTGTAACAATACCTTTATGACACTGCCAGGGGAAGCCATTAGAGGGTTTAAAGTGAGGTTTGTTTATTTATTGAGTTTCAATCCCTCCTTTTCCTCCACAGGGTTTAAGGTGGCATATCTGTTTCTCCCACTCCTCATTAAATCCCCACAATGAGTCTGTGAGGTATGTTAGGCTGAGAGGCAGTAACTGGCCCCCAAGGTCACTCAGTGAGCTTATGGTTGAGTGGGGTTTTGAATCCTGGTCTCCCGGGTCTTAGTTGCCTGTTCAATAATCACCAGTTCAATTGGTAAATGCCAAGAGGTGTGGCCATACACTCAAGCAGGAGCTTAGCTCTGGTCCCACTGGGAAGCACCAGGGTGGTGTGGGGCAGGGCAGGACAGCCACATACCTTTCAATGTATATAAAAGAGGGCAGAGTTTTGTGTTGGCTTCTTTCCCCTCAGAATATGGAAGAGGGGGGTGAAAGAGGAGGAAGCCAATGGAGAAAAGGGATTAAAATCGTCCAGCAGGTTCCTCTGCCATATCAAACTTTGCCAGGGGACACAGAGTGGTTTCAGAACAGACCAGGATATCATTTAACTCAGTGATTACAAATCTATGAACAGCAGCAGCAGCAGGAGGAGGAGGAGGAGGAGGAGGAAGATGGTGTCAGGAATTCCCTCTCTCAACCATCCAGTGAGAGATAAGCATCAGCGTTTGATTAACTGGCGCTTGAGGGGTGATTTATCAGCTTTCAAGCAATTTACAGGTGTGCAAAATGGCTGCGTTTGATGAGGCTCACCTGGTCCCTGGAGTGGTTCTGCCAGGTGTGTCTCCCTCTGCCTTGAGCCAGGCAGATTCCTGCTCAGACTGGATTGAGTTCTCCATTCATTCCCCTTCGCTCCTGCCCCACCAGCAAAATAAATTAGCTAATGAAACACCTTTTCCCCTTTTAGTTTGTACTTCTATCCCACCCACCCCATCCCCGTTGTGGCCATCATGGAACAGCAGCTGTGCTGACATGAACACAATCTTAAACCCCATTTCACTTTTTGTGTTTATTTAGATGACTTATATGCTGACACCCCCGCTTTCAAGGCAGCTTCATATAAATAGCAGAAGCTTCCAAATAATTTACAGAGCACAGGGCTGGCCCTTCTTTCAAGAGAGCTTTGGTTGCTGACGCCCCACCACCATTATGCCTCCCACTGCTACTGGACCCCCACCCTCTTCTTCACCCCTCCCCCTTGCTCTTCTGTGCTACCACCTCTGTG